>NC_080069.1:76630298-77923556 GCF_949987535.1 Balaenoptera acutorostrata | reverse complement strand
ATAAATGATTATGAATGTTAATAAATAATGATGTATTACATTATAATAAGGATGTTAATACATTAGATGCCCTTGGCTTTACATGTGTTGCACAATTGGTGATTATTCCAGTGTCTTTTAATATACGATCTTGTAGGTCATTGAGTAAAGATGTGTATTAACAACGCACTCCTGAACAACCTCAAGGATACTGTGTTGAGAATGCTGTGCTTTTATTTCCTTGTAATTGAGGTGTAAGAATTGTAGAGAATGAGGCTCTGCAGACTATATTGTAATGCCACATAAGGCATTTTGGCAAAGCTACCCCTTTTGCCCTTAAACAAATTACAGGCACAGCTAAGTATTTCTATTTGGCTATAATAGAACATCATAACCTATATAAATATGCAGACTTGAATTGATGAGCCATTCATCAAATTGCTTTCCTTATTCTCAACCATTTGTGCTGGGCATCTTGTTTAGATTATTTAGCTCCATTTGATCACATTGGAAATAATATATGTTGAACTGACAACTTAGTATCTTTCCAAGAAGTACCCTTAACATCTTTAAAAATGTTTGCTTGAACTCAAATAGAAATGTGCCTGTGGCTGCCTTGCCTGTAACTCAGCAAATGACAGAAATGAGCATTTCAAGAGAGGACAAAATAACTACCCCGAAAACAGAGGTGTCAGAGCCAGGTATGCTTTTTGTTTAATACTAGTTCAGTTCTGGATTTGGTAGTACAAGAAAGGGTTGGTGGAGGGATTCTTTCCTTCCCATTGAAGGACCAAAGAGGAGAGAGAACTATAAAATATAGGCCAAGCAAACCACTATCTTTAAAGTACCTTGAAGTGTTAAAATAGTCACTCTTTACTCTCTTCTTCTCTGCCCATCCCCCCTTGCCCCTGCACCCACAAATCAGCAAAGTTTATAATATGAAGACTGAAAATGTCAGAATTTAATGAACTTAAAAGGTAGTTTACCAATATATTTTAAAAGTATCTAAATCATTAAAGAAGGTATTGTTCACAAATGGAAGAAATTATATGGACTAAATTCCAAAGCTGTGGAGAAAAATTTAATAATCAAAAGCATTAACTATTCAGTCTTGATATTGTCAATACTGTAGAAAATACTCAAGCAAAAGAACATATACACTAAAAGAAGCTTGAAGAAGTGTGGGATCCTTATGGGAGTTTAAAAATTCAGTGTGGAAAGGCATTTTGGTTTTCATTAGATAGTGACTGAGTCTATGCTGAACTTACATAGCACAACCAGAAGTGCTTTAATGTTGCCAGAAGATTGACTTGTTTGATTTACCTGTGCTAGACCCTGGAACAATGATCTGTATATACTCTATGGTGCACATAGTTCGTTTGATCAATTCATGATTTCCTGGTATAGTGTTGACGACACAATATAAAACTTTATTGTGAGAAAATAGTGTCAGTGGACATGTAATCTGCTTTGGAGGCTTGCTTTTTTTGTACATAGCCGAGCTTATGTGAACCATATCACTCTTAATTGATACAGTTAAGATGAAAATTCTTAAGTTGGGCAGGTGAATCCATATTTGGTTATTTTTAAGTAAGTTCCATCCTTATGAAAAACTGACCAAATTAGTATTTGTGAGGCTTTTGTTCTGTTTCGTTTGTTATTGTTTTTTTAAAACACAAAATGACACTGACCTTGGAACAGTACTCTTTTGGATTAGTTCTGTAGCTATTCTGTGCATTTATTATTTCTTAGTAGCCTTTCTGTAGTTCGCTGCTCTGCCTTTTCTGTATCATTTTTCTCTTCTTGACTGACCCCCGCCCCTCTTCCCTGTATGTTTTAGGAACCACCGTCCAATTTTCAGGTGTGGCCAAGGAAATATGGCAGTCACCTCCCCAGAACTATTCCACAGATTGTTCTTTACTGTTACACCATCAGGAAAAATTACATTAACGTTGCCATAGTAGATTATTAGGAATAAGTAGTAGCTAGAATATTACTGTTGGTCTAATATTAGACTGTTAATCTCACTGGATATATTACTAATGCAAATGAGTTATAAATTTGGAGGTAATTTTACAGTACTTATTAAACCAATTGGTTTGGATTTATGCTGATAGCATTAGTGTTGGCCTATTGTTAGGCAATAATTTTAGTATTGTATACATTAATGTGCTATTGGGGTTTGGATTAATATTAAAACTCAGCTTACAGTGCTTCTGGTGTCGCTGAGTTTTATAAAAGTAGAACTAAATTTTGCTATTTTGTTTTCAATAACCTGGTGGTAATGTGAACTTTAAAACAGTAATCTGCAATTTTATCTTTATATTGACAAATTCCATTGATGTCATGAGTGAACTTAAAACTTAGATCTTTTAGGTGGAGAAACATGGACTTTTAAAAGTAGGTTATATCTCTTACTGTCCAAATTTCATACCCATTTTAGATAAGTATCACAAAGTAAATTAAAGATGTGCTCTAAAAATTCTTGTTTTGCCTCTGGAATCCTTAATAGTCTAAAATCAAAGCTTCACAAGTACTTACGCTGTCCTAAAGACAACGTTGCTGATCTTAGAAGTTTGTTTTTTTTTTTTTAATCCTGCAGGTTTTCTATATAAGACAATATAAAGCACTTATTAAAATGGCACAATAATTATTGTGAAATTTTGGAATCTAAAGTTAATTAGGGGATTAATGACTTGGGTTTTACTTGTCAAAATTTACTGGGTTTATTTACACAATTTTTCTTTTTTCTATCAGTATAAAAGCAGAATGACTTTATAGCTAATTACCTCAGAAGTTGGCAACCTTATTTCCTGAGTAGTAATGAATTTGAACTGCCCTAATTTAGAAGTTTGCATTTAGGCAATTGGAATATGGAAAAACTGAGCAGACCACATCTCTCAGGTTTTTAAAATTTAGAATTAGGATTTTGTTTCCCAGGACTAGAGTGAGTTTAAAGGAATTTGAGTGGAGTGATAATTTAATAAAGTTTACAGGAGCAAGTGGTATTATGTTAACTGGCAAGACGTTCTCAGATTTGAAAGAAGTTCTGATATTAAAGTAGAAGATTGTATTTAAAGTACATGTTTTCAAGAAAGCCTTCTTAGACATTTTCAGGAAGAATCTTACTGTTTCTCTTGTTTTGTTTTGGTCTGGTCTTAGATAATTATCAGCCAAACAATTGACAGACTTCTAATTTTTACCCTTGTTTTTCAGTTGTCACTCAGCCCAGTCCATCAGTTTCTCAGCCCAGTACTTCTCAAAGTGAAGAAAAAGCCCCTGAGTTGCCCAAACCAAAGAAGAACAGATGTTTCATGTGCAGAAAGAAAGTTGGCCTTACAGGTATTCAGGGAGCTCCTAGTTACTCCCTAAGGGACTGGTCAGTCTTACACATAAAACAAAATGCCCGACTTTCAAGAATAGAAAGTTTCCAGAGTATACTGGAAAGAGGACAGTGAAGAGAAGCTGAGTTTGATTTCCATTGGTTTGTCTAATCATATGAAACCCTTTCCTAACTTCAGGCCTTCTGAATTACTTTCCTTTATCGGATTGATAAAAATTAATCCCTTTTGATTCTTTCCTTTGTTCTCCTGGGGAAAAGATAGCTGAATTAAACAGTAAGCACCTACTTTGAACCAGGCACAAAATGTTCTAGATACTTTTTAATTGTTTCCTTTAAATCTCAGAACTGTATGTGGTTGTCTTTTCCTAGCGTTCACTTGAGGAAACATTACCCAGTTAACATACGGTAGGACTAGAATTTAAATTCAAATCAGCCTGACTCCAGAGCCTGTGTAATTTCTACCCTGTTTGGTACCTACAGGAGTTTATGGAAGAATAGTTACTTGAATTTCTCACCATGTCAGCGGAGGTTAAGAGCACTTTCACAGTTTAAAGTGACAGACTCTTTAATGTTGCAAAGAGTCATGAAAATCTGCTTCCTTTTCTATATTGACTAATGCTTTTGTTTCTTTTAATTGCTACAATTTCCCAAGTGACTCTGCTTCCTCTTGTATGTACAGGGTTTGACTGCCGGTGTGGAAATTTGTTTTGTGGACTTCACCGTTACTCTGACAAGCACAACTGTCCATATGATTACAAAGCAGAAGCTGCAGCAAAAATCAGAAAAGAGAATCCAGTTGTTGTGGCTGAAAAAATCCAGAGAATATAAATTACTACTTGTGAAGAGACTGATAACTTTGTTCTTATTTTAATATATCGTAGGAAAACATTAAAGAGCAGATGCATGGCCATTTTCCTTTGATGTTCTCCAGAGTTTTACTTTACACTTGTCTGTCTTATAATTGATATTTTAGGATGTGTGGGTGTTTGTTACAGGCAGAATTGGATAGATACAGCCCTACAAAATGTATATGCCCTCCCCTGAATAAAATTGGATGAAAATCTGCACAGCAAGTTGAAAACACAGATAATAGGGACAAAATTTAGTTCCCTTGTGCCAAACAAAGTACGTGAAATATCTGCATGTTTGCAGCATATCTGCCTTTGAGAATGTAATCAAGGTATAATCTCTGGCTAGTGTTATGTGCCTGTATTTTTTTTTTTTTTTAAATGGTACACCAGAAAAGGACTGGCAGTCTACTTCTACCATAAACTTCACCCTGTTAATTTCCACATTTTCCTTGGAAGCGGGAAGAAAGCTATAAAGAAAGCTATCAGACCTTTCCGTGAAACCAGTGTTTTGGTGCCATATGTAAGCCTGGCTAATTGGTCTTCTAAAAGCTGTCAAATAAGACATTCTTTGGAAGGTACACATCGTAACTGGTTATAAAGAGTAAAACAGATCAGCCAGCAGGGTCTTGAGCTATCTTTGAAGCTTATCATGCTGGCCTGCACCAGAAGATGTCTGCATTACTCTCATTGCTAACAATATTGTGTAGCACAGAACTGCACTAAGATTAATTTGTCTACAAGAAGAAATTAAAACTCTACGTTTGGTTTTCACATACAACAGCTCTATTGAGTAACATGCATCTGAATTTTAATTTGCAAGGGTATCTGAATAATTTTTCATGTGCATATTTTGTTGAATTGTTTTGGTTCAAGAAAGAATGTTTAAAGCTCTTTTAAAGACTTCAGTTCTTAATGTAACTACCCTTCTGCATGGAAAATCATAACCAACATGGCTGCGGTAGACTTCTTAGTGGTATCCAGCACCACTTGCAGAGGGCTGCTTTATCATATTAATTGTACTTGGGTGTAGGACTCTAGTGTTCTTGGGTGTATTGCATGGGCTGCATTATCTACAGCATTGTACAATAACAACTAGAAGAGGCAGTATACTTCACTGATGCTTGTCTGGTAATATCACTTCTGTGTTATAATGGAAGGTTTTTTGTGATGTATGAAACTTGTGTTTTTTATATATAAATGAGTATAGTTAGGTTAGTGTCGTGGTAATGCCTGTTTTCATCTGTAAATAGTTAAGTATGTACACGAGGCACTACTTCTGATTTATTGCAGTGTTCAGTCTTAGTTTTTACTTTTAAAGCATTCAGTTTTGCTTTCAATTTTATGTACCTTAGTTCTGAGTTAGATCTGCAGATGTGTACAGATAGTTCATATTTATGTATTGCACATAATCATGCTATTCAGCATTGATGCTGTATTGTATTATGTAAATAATAAAAGCCATGTACAGAGGGAAACTTCCACTTGTTCATTGGGTTTCTAAGCCATAGTTAGAAATTCTAAAGGGGGATAATTAGAAAATGTTTCATATTGAACTTTTTAGTTGCATTTGTAGACTTCGCATGGCTATATTGTAAATTTTTTTCCATTGGCATCCCTGAACATGATATATTCAAGTGAGAACCATGAGATGAGTGTTGTAAAACATCTTAAGTGTGGTACATAATAGGCAATTTAATTTTGAAGAAATGAATAGGCACTTTTAGGGTTAAAACAGTCTTAGAACTTATGTCATTATTTTTCAATCCTATCTCTTCCATTTTTTTTGCTTTATAAATGACACTTTAGGCATGACAGTGTGTTTACAACAACAGGCATAGTCTTGTTTGAAGTTTGGTTCTAATGTTGAGATGGACCCGTGGGCTTGGTCTTTGCAGGTGTCATGTGAGATAATAAAGAACAAGGGATAACAATGACATGCTGACTTCCAAAAAGCAGAACCATGACTTCTCAATGATAGGAGTTTGAAATGGAAATACCCAGATGATTCACTACCACCTGTCACAGTTTTTTGAGTGCTGCTACTTTTGCTTCAGGTGAGGGGAAATGTATACTATATGAAATATGATGAGGGAATAGTGTCTCCTGAAATATGAAGGATATTGAAGAATCAAAATCGAGTTGAAAATTATGGTATTTAGAAGGCAAACTTAATTTTTATTCAAAGTTTAAGACTTATTTTCCCTCAATGCTACCTCTGTCAGACATTTGCTTGATAAATTTTTAAATCTTAAGGTTTTGAAATCCAAGAGGTACGTTGGGGATAAAGAAGACTTACACGGTAAGATGATGGACCTTTCAACTTCATTCTGTAATGGTCTTTGAAATAAGTAGCATGAGATTGTGGTAATAAATGTTTCCATAATCGTTTCTTATGAGGAACACTAATTTAGAACATATTTGGAGTTAAGGATTGGATTTGTCTGGAACATTGGGGAGAAGAGATCAAAGTGTGTAAGGCAGCTAGGAAGATTCAGTTCTACCTAGACACCTGTATTCAAACCTGAATGTTTCTCAGGCAAGACTATAAGTGGGTTTTATCTTTGGAATGTACACTGAGATATAAAGCATATCAAGAATGTATAACGTTTCACTTTGCACATGCCTACTCCAGAAATGCTTTGAGAGGACAGACGCTGATGACGTGAATCAGCTACATGGCCTAGGACTAGTCTTTTTATTAAATCTGTTCTTCAGTGGGCTTTCTCTGCAAAACTAGGGCCTCTGGTTTGAGGGGAAGTGTTTCCCACAGCACGAATTTGCAAAGGAAAAAACTTGAGTGGAATGGCATATTGGTTAAGAAGATAGTGGACCCTAGGACCAAGCTTCATCTGTAAATAAGGATGGTAAAAATGCATGGCACATAGTGTTCGCTATTAAATTTTTTAAGGACTTAATTTTAGGTTCACAGCAAAACAGGTAAATACAGAGATTTCCCATGCACTCTCTTCCGCTACACATACATAGCTCCTCTATTACCAACATTTACCACTAGAATGGTACATATGTTAAAATTGATGAACCTTTTGATTGACACCATAATCACCCAAAGTCCATAGTTTATAGTTCACCGTTGGTGTTTTCTATGGGTTTGGACAAATCTATAGTGACAAATCAATCCATCATAGTATCATACAGAATGTTTTCACTGCCCTAAAAATCTGCTCTGCCTATTCCAACACCCCAATCCCTGACAACTACTGATCTTTTTACTGCCTCCACAATTTTGCCTTTTCCAAAATGTCATACAGTATGTATGTAATCTTTTCAGAGTGGCTTCTTAAACTTAATATTCACTTAAGTTTTCTCCATGCATTTTCATGGCTTGACACCTCATTTCTTTTTAGTGTTGAATAATCCCATTTTCTGGATGTGTCACAGTTCATATCCATATACGTACTGAGGGATATCTTGGTTGCTTCCAAGTTAGGGCAATTATGAATAAAGTTGTTAAGAACATTGGTGAGCAGGATTTGTGTAGAATAAAGTGTTCAACTCCTTTGGGTAGATAGTATGGTAAGAATATATTTGGTTTTGTAGGAAACCACCAAACTGCCTTCCAAAATGGCTGTACCATTTTGCACTCCCACCAGCAACGAATGAGTTTCTGTTGCTCCACATCTTCACCAGCATTTGGTGTTGTCAGTGTTCTGGATTTTGTCTATTCTAATAGGTGTGCAGTTAAATCTCATCACAGTAACATGATGTGGAGCATCTTTAGTATTCTTAATTTGCCATCTATCTGTATATCTTCTTTGGTGAGGTGTCTGGTAAGGTCTTTGGCCTATTTTTAATCAGGTTTGTTTTCTTACTGAGCTTTAAGAGTTCTTTCTGTATTTTGGATAACAGTTATTTATCAGATGTGTCTTTTGCAAATATTTTCTTGCAGTCTAATCTGTTCTCTTGGGCTATTATTAATTTTAATGTCCTAGAGTAATGATTTCTAGAACTTGAAAGAGAATTGTTTGATAACAGGATTGGTTACATTAAGTTGTATAATGAAAAGGTAAAGATCTGTAACTTAAAAACTTTCAGTTTAAAGTGATTAGAATCATTCTTTTCAGTTGCATTAAATGAAGTTCTTTGCCAGTAACAAAATGGGCAAACATCTACTAAGTAATATAATAGCAGCATATTAAGCATACTACTGTTATGATTGTATTTTTGAATTGGTAATACATTCACAGGGTTCAAAAGTGAATTTATTGATATACATTGAGAAACAAAGCCTTTCTCATCCTGTTGCATATGCCCCATTCCAAAGATACATTTTAGGTAACTGTCATAACTTGGAAAGTTTATCTCCTCCACATCATGTAAACATTTGTGTACAGAGACTTAATTTGACTCTCATTTGCTTAATTATTTGAATGCAAAGTTCTTATAGTGATATATGTTCATAAATTTAGCTTATAATTTTGGAGAGAATGATGGGTGTGGTTTCTGATTGATTAGCAGTAAGATGATATAGCCTTAAACTACATAGATGGGTTTCCATGGGTGAAATAGCATGTTAATGAAAAGTAATCTGAAATTTGATAGTTTCTTATGTTTGTACAGTCTGCTTTAAAGCAAATGTACGACAATACAAAAGTGTCATTTAATGCTTATTACTATTTTCACATGCAAGCTCTGGTTTTTAATTCATATAAAAGCAAAGAGCATTGTTTTGTGTTTTCCCCTAGAGTGCATTTCTGTTCTAGTCCTAGAAGTAAAAGTTAAACCATTTTGTGGCATAAATGTAAGACTCCATTTTGTCTACAACTAAGTGCTACTTTCCTTTTTAGTATACGTACTGACCTGCTATTGTACTTCACATGTGATGCTTAAGTGAACAGCAAGATGACAGAAGTTACATGTTATTTTCTAGTTGGTTAACAATCTGTTTTGAATATATTCTTTCCTGATGGTTTTGACTGAAATGATCACCACAGAACCTCAGATTGTATATATGTGAAATCATCGATAACACGAAGGCTATTCAGGAATTAGGGTAATCTATTAGTCTACTCAAAAATTAATAAATCTTTCTAACACATTTCTTAAATTTTAGTTGAATGCAAGAACTGTTCACAAAACAGCAGTTACTTAAGCCCTTATTCTTTTAGAGCTTACAAATCAGCCAGAAAAAAATATAACCAAACTAGCCTAGATGAGCTCAAACACTAGTGTCTGAGTAATTTCTCAGATTGATTTTGTGTGTATAATCCATGGCAAATTAAAAAATGGTAGCAAATTCTTCCTATGTTATATGTTTCTGTTCTCTCTTGCCTCCCCATTACTAAAAATGCATTCAAACATGAAAATTAGAATACCATGCAAATAAATATGGTTTAGAATTTTTTAAAGCATTTCTTTTAAAACTTATGCACCCTGGTGTTCCCATTCCATGTCCACCCCTATGAGAAAAGTACTTCCTTACTAGGGTGATGTTTGTTAAGGAACCCCTCCCCTAGACATAACCCCATGTACTTAGAAATATCACCCACATACTAAAAATATTTGGCTTCTAATGTTGTCTTGCACTAATTACTACTGTAAAAGTAATTCTGTAAAAATTATACTACTTAAATATGAATAGTTAATATGCCACCCCACCCATTACCCTTTAGCATCTGTGTTATATTTAAATGCCTGCTAAAATTATCCATGTTTGCACATTTTTCATTTTTAGCTATTCTGTGGCTTATTGGGTTGGAATGAAAATTAGATTGAATATCTAGGACAGCATAACCAGTTTTTTCAGTGGCAAGGTTGTATATCAGGTGACAAAAACATGAGACTTCAGAGATTTAACAAAGTAATAATACCTGTTAGAAAAAAAGTGCAGCCTACAGGCATCAAAATATCATGCATTCATATCCAGACATGGCCCTTTAGCATTCAAGTGTTAGGTATGTTAATTTGGGTCTTTGATTAAAAGAAAGTGAGGCTTTTAAAGTAGATTAAGGGCAGCACTTTTTACTTGGTTAATGGGGGACCAAGAATTCTCTAGACTCTTAAGAAAGGTGTCTTTAAGGACCCAAGACAAATTGTCACAGCTAACCAATGATCAAATCTGCCCAGTGATGTATGGCCCTTACACAGAAGGCCCCAGATTGTATTGAACATAATACTTAGTACTGAATCACAGCATTTCAAACTTTGTAGTAAAGTTAATTGTTCAGTGTCATGTATTTGTAAGGCTTAAGGACCAATGGCTGCTTTTTACAATGGGCTGGATGTATGACATGTAGTAGAAACCAAATGAAACAGGTCCATTAAAGTTATTGCAAGAGGGTTGCACGGAAGACTATGTCATCCTCTACTGAGAACTGAGAGGAGCCCACAGCTTATATTTGACACTGAACTTCTGCCTATGGCTGAGGCATGCTGTGTGAACAGGAAAAGTGAGGCATACATGGTCTCAGTTTTCAAGGAGCTTATGATCTAGTACAATAGATGATGATCTGAATTACTGTATTGGCCATGTTGATTCTAGAGCTGAGAAAGTAAGTTTGAGTTTTAGGAGGATGGGTGATCAGAATTAATGTTGGATATCATCAGGTATACATCATGACTCAAAGCCTCTTCTCCCAGAAACAATACCCCTTTCAAAATTTGTCACTGTTGGAAGTGGAGAGTAAATTTTTCATTCCAAGGTGGGAAAACAGTTGAGTAGATGGTGGTTAGAAAATAGCTTTAAAGTCAGTTCAGGTTTGTGACTCAAAAACTGTGACTCTGGAAAAGTTACTTAATCTTGAGTAACTGATGAGTGTCTTCTGCTGTGCAAACTTTAAAGATTAAAATGATGTTGACTGTAACACACTTAGTAATGTCAAGCACATTGTAAGCGCTTGATACAGACTCGGTGTTTCAACATTACTTACACAGCTAATAACCCCTGAAGAAGTCTGTATTCACAGATGTTTAAGAGGCCAGATCCTCTGCAGTGTAACAGTCATTTTGCAATCAACTAAAATACATTTGGTGGAATGGAAACAAAATCAAACTGCTAGTTTTCTCTCTGCAAGTCTGACAGTTCTTAAGTTGTGATATACGTGTCCCTGAAATTGCATGCAAAGTCTGTTGTCTGTGTTTCTTGGTAGGATTTTCAAATTGATCCATGACTCAAAGACAACTCAGGATCTAAATGGCCTTCCTGGGAAGATCCTTGAGTATTTTAAGAGGGAGCTAGCTATTATACAAGCCAGAAATACCAAATCTACCTTGTTCTGCCTCTCAGACAATATTAAAAAAAAACAGTACCTTTTCTCTTGTTAGAAGCAGTAGCAAAGGCTCCATGGGCTGAAGGAGGAAATGAATTTGTGGGTTACAACCATAGTCCTCCAGTCTTTTAAAAAGTAATCTTGCCTTGCCATTTTAGTTTGATTTTCCTGATACCCCTCTCCTACTCTTCTCAAAACCAGACCAGGGTCTATGATATCATGCTTTGCATGATACACACTCTTGCAAGCCAAGAAATGTGAGTTTCAAACATGTTATCTTACACAGTGATTGTCTTAACCTTGTAAGTCCAAATGTCCTCTCACAGCATTGGCTGAATTGTCAGGGTATTGTTATGTGTGTTGGAGAGAAACTAAAGCATCTCTATACTATTATTTTCCAGGCTAAAATAGTAGAGAAGTTGAAAGTAACTCTGAGTTCAGGACAACAGCACTTTATTACTGAGTGATCCCTCTTCTGGTGCATATTATCTCCCTGAACCCATATCCCAGCCTGTTATTGCTAGAAGAAGTATCTTAGAATCAATCTTTGAAACTCTTCCAATGCATATTTCCCAATCCATTGATCCAGACACAGAAAATGGATGAGAGTTGCCTAAATCATGCCTAAGAGTAGCAAGGTAGCCTAAATCTTTTAGCAGTTATTCCCAAACCTGTGGATCACCAAAATCAACTGGTGAGCTAAAAACAACAGCAGCAGCAATAACAGATACTTGGGTCTCAATTCATTTTCACTAAATCAGAATATCTGGGAGAACCTGTATATATATATATATATATATTTTGAGAACCTGTATTTTTGACAGCTCTCCCCTACATGATTTTGTTAATCAGATTTGGAAAACACTGTTCAGAATGTACGTCTCCTCCCACAAAGTAGGCCCATGCAGTATAAAGAGGGGTGAGCTTGGACAGTTTAGTGTCTCACTCACTTGAACTATTGCAAATGGAGCTTTCTGTTTCTCTGTATTATCCCCACTTTAAAGCACTGGTATGTGTTGTCTCTTGTTAGAACTCTTGTATTTTCTATCCATGATTTCTAATACATTATTTTGCAAAATGCTAAGGTAGAAGCAGATCCATTTTGGTTGTAATCACATGGTTCCTTAACATATAGCTCAGACATTTCACCTGGAAAATCCTTCCCCAAAGTAACCACTTAATCGCATTGTTCTTTGGAGTTCAGTGAAACTCAACAATTAAACTCAATAAATGCTGTTGCTTTAAAGACTTTGGAGCCCATCTACCAATCTCACTTTAAAATTCATTGGTGGTACTTGCTCGCTTTTCTACAACTTCTCTGCCTGGGTACTCCACCCATTTTACCTACTTGTTCATTGATAACCTTTTATTTACCAACCAGCCTTGAAGAAAGGCTATTTAAAGCTGTAGTAGAAAAAAAAAAAAAGTTGTAGTTGCATTTCCCCAGCTCTGGAGAAGAGTAAAGGAACAGCAGTGGGGATAAATATTTCATTAGTATCACTTTTCCTCTTCATTGTGTGAATTGTCGAGAAAAGGTTTAGCAAGAATCCAAGACAAGGAAATCAGACAGCTCCCAGCATACCTAGCCAGTGCTCCCTGGCACAACTTCAGAATCTTGTTCAAAAGCATTTTCAGAACAGTAGGCACCCATTTATGTTAATGTAAGTACAGTAATCAAAAGATAGGTATGAATATGAAGTTATTACCAAGGTCTTGGCTTCATCTCTCTAAATGCAATCCAGGGTCACATGAGCATATGCTAAGGGAATACAGAATGACTTTTTGGTCCCGAGAGATGGGACAGAGTCATTTAGAGAAGTATGCCTTGTGATCTTCCCAGGAACAGAGGAAGGGCCTCAGGGCTGGAGTGAGGTAGAGGTGACCTTAACTGAAGAGGCTGGGCATCCTTAAATAATCGTGTCTCAAAAAGGAACGAACGTAGTAGAAAAAAATCAAGGACTTTGAAATTAGACTCAAGTCTTTGCTTCAGTTCTTAATAGCAATGTAGTTTGGGGCAAGTTATTTAACCCCTATTTCTTCAGTGGGAAAGTGGGCCTAACAAGACAATTTTACAGGATTCTTGTCCCAATTAAATGAAACAAAATCAAAAGAGGTGAGCACAGCATTTACCACAGAACTGATGCTGATGCCTAAAAATATTTGCACAGTTTCTTTGCCATCTCACCTTCACTCTGCCCCCCACCATCAACCCAAACTATCTCAGCCAAGTTAAGAAAGACCAGAGCTGGAAAGGAGTGGAGGAGATACCAATGCCAAGCTCTCAATGATTATTATAAAAGCAGAATGGTTTATCTCCCTCCTGTGGAAGAGAAAGAGCTATAACCGTTGAGATGAACTCTGATAGTGAAGCCCCTCAGATTAATACTTGTCTAAACCAGATTACCTATGTTGCAAGAACAGGTCATCAGCTGTAGCCCAAGATGGGCGGAGTTATGGGAGTCTAGGGAAGATACAGACCTCCGCAAGGTATTTAGAAGCATCCGTGAGGCCCCTCTTGCAAAGAGCAGCAGACTTCAAGAAGTGGTTCACATAGTGGCAAGTGTAGACAGAGTAGGCGGAATGACCATATATGAGGCAATAAAGTTCTCTCTGAGATGTAATGACTTTGGGGACCTTCTGAGAGAAGGTAGGGATGAGCTACTGGGCAGTTTTCTCTTCTTGGTATCCTTTGACCTGAGTATCTGCTATGTGCTGGGCCATCTTGTAATTTAGGTTTATAGCACCTCCTTGGTGACCTGTGACTACAAATGAACTTCCGTGATACCTGTTGTTGTAAATTGTCTTTTTTTTTTTTTTAAAGGATTTTCTTATTTATTTATTTATTTATTTATTTATTTTTGGCTGTGTTGGGTCTTCGGTTCGTGCGAGGGCTTTCTCCAGTTGCGGCAAGCGGGGGCCACTCTTCATCGCGGTGCGGGGACCGCTCTTCATCGCGGTGCGCGGGCCTTTCTCTATCGCGGCCCCTCCCGTCGCGGGGCACAGGCTCCAGACGCGCAGGCTCAGCAATTGTGGCTCACGGGCCCAGCTGCTCCGTGGCATGTGGGATCTTCCCAGACCAGGGCTCGAACCCGTGTCCCCTGCATTAGCAGGCAGATTCTCAACCACTGCGCCACCAGGGAAGCCCTGTAAATTGTCTTTAGCTGACTCTCTATACTCCCATGAATGGAGTTGAACTAGATTTGACTTTATGTGCCAAACCAGAACCAACTTGTTAAAAAATTCCTCTTTATTTTTTCTCGCTTAGGGAACTGTATGACATCACATAAATATTTGAACATGACGAATTTAATGTGGCATTTTCTACCTGTACTACCAAAATTGAGCCAATGAGATTCATTGAGGTCATTTTATTTAGTCCGTTAGAGAATCCTAGGACTTGAAAACAGCAGTTAATCATTTCTATAGCAAAGTTAGGTCAATAATGAAAACTTAAAAAGCCATGAGTTACACAGTCATGGAGTCTGGACCCCATTATAGTATCACAGTGGTTCTTCAGTAATGAACTGACAATGATTTGGTCTCACATTTAGCAGGTGTAACACAAAGGATAATTCCAAAAGCAGTCAGACGATCATCAGCATCATTATTTTTACGAGTGTACTTCCCAGCCTGTACTCAGGGGTTTACTGACACTTGCTGTTCCTCATAAAATGATTTCTAGTTGGTGGTATTCCAAGTTGGACGTTCCATATCAAACACAAAACAACTGTTTTGTTTGGCATCAAAAATCAACCTGCTTCATGAAGAACTGGTTTTCACTTGCCCTTGTTTTTCTGATATGAAATGATTTCCAAGAATTATGGACTGCTGTATACTTTTTAGCTTGTAGCAAAACTCTAAAACATAAGTCTTAACAAATACCAAAACATCAAATAATCGTTTCCTTACAACTTCAGGATAAACAAATGGGATACCATAGCATTGTACAATATCAGTAATACACTTCATGTCTTAGAAGAGCACCATTAAACCCAGACATCTGTTGAAATGAACTGGATGTTTTGACTATTGGAGGAGGAATAAGAAGGACAATGTAAAACATAATTTTTGATATTGTTAGCTTTTTTTAGTTGAAGATTCTAAAAGACAAAAATGTTTTCCCACAGTTGAATTCAAATATGTTTATTTGCATGTTTTTCACCTCCACTAATTTGCAAGCTCCTTATACCCACCTTTGTATCACCAATGTACCTTGTACACAGTAGGAGCCTAAAGATGGTACCTCTCTCCTAAAGACCAGGTTCTTTGTAAATCAAGAGTACAAGTTTCCTAGGGCTACCATAACAAATTACCACAAACTTGGTGCCTTCAAACAATAGAAATTTATTCTCTCACAGTTCTTGAGGCTAGAAGTCTGAAACTGAGGTGTCAGCAAGACTGGTTCCTTCTGGAGGCTCTGATGGAGAATCCATTCCATGCCTCTCTCCTGGCTTCTGGTAGTTGTTGGCAATCCTTGACATTCCCTGTCTTGTAGCTGCATCACTCCAATCTCTGCCTCTGACTTCACATGGCCTGCCTTCTTCCTTTGTGTCTGTGTCTCTGTGTCCAAATTTCTCTCTCCTTTCTCTTATAAAAACAACAGTCATTGGATGGAGAGCCAATCCTAATCCAGAATTTCCTCGCCTTAACTTGATTATACCACAAAGACCCTATTTCCGAATAATTCACAGGTACCAGGGATTAGGACTTAAACGTGTCTTTTGGGGAGACACAATTCAACCCACTCCATAAAAAGTTTAGATTAGAATATGTTTCCAAGGAGTCTTGCTTTAACTATTATAATATGATGCAGAAAAAGCAATTATGTTGACTGTGATCCAGATATGTTTTTACATGAATATTAGTTATTGACTTTATTAACAATCTTTCCACAGATAAAAATTATATTAATGTATACTGTTTCCTTGACATGACAGATTCATAAAGAAACCAATAGCTCTCTTTGAGAAGTATCATGATCCTTAAAAACCTTCATTTCCTTCTTGTTGTGAGAAATATTGGCATTTATTTTCAATGTTGATACCTATTTTGAAGGATTCCAAAGAAAACGATCTCTGGCTACATGGCAGAAACAGTGCTCTAAGTGCTCACCACCCCAGTTCCTCTTCCCCAGCACATGGGAAGACAGTTATTCCCAAGGTTCCTTGCAGTTAGCCATGTGTCACAATCTGACCAACAAACTGGGCAGAACCGAAGTAAGCCGCTTCTCAATTTAGCCCTTGAAAGCATTCTGCTTAAGCCTCCTTCCTCCCCTTTCCCTGTTAGGGTGACTGGGACCACATTTTCCAGTGGCATAGTTACCAGATGAAGGAGGGCTACCTGGACATATCACAGTGGGACAAGAGTAATGAATGAAGTTGTGCTACTGCCTCATGGCCCAGCTTGCTAATGCAACCTCTGGCTCATGCAGGGTTTTTTTTTGTTTGTTTTGTTTTGTTTGTTTTTGTTTTGTTTTGTTTCATGCAGGTATATAACATCATCTAACTAAAAGAAAACAGAGTTTGGTGCCTTTAAAGCCCTTGGCATACAAAGACTGACTGTGATGAATTCATCTTTGTATTTCCAGCATTTTTCACAGAGCCTGGTTCATCGTGATGTTTGTTTTTCTTTACATCAGGAATCGATCTCCTTCAAGAGCCAGTATGCGTATTTTTTCACCCTTCATAATGCTTCTAATGAAAACTCATTATTTGGCATCCTATAATTTTTAACTACTTAAAAGGAAGAGAAAGATAAGCAGCAACAACAAATGCAAAAACAGTGAGTAGCTCCCGTGTCACCTCTCTCTCGTTAAATAGGTAGAACATATTTACTTTAGAGGACAATATAGCGACAGTGCACACTAGGTTTTGGAAACTAGCTAATAAAGTTCCCAAAACATCCTGCAATATCCACCAGGGAGTTATTAGTTATTTTATTAATGAAAAGTTTATCAATATATAGAAAATAAATTATCTAGAAGAAACCTCACCGATTCATAAAATATTCTTAAAAGGATGAAAATTCGCCCCACTCTAGGCTGATCCAGCGCAGAAGCTGTTTTATGACTAACCAGATCCAGAATGAAGTAGGAGAATTTACAACTGGAAATCTTAGCAAATACCAAATCCAGTTGTGACAATTGGGACAACTGGCGGGGGAGAGGTTTGGTGTGCTGTGCAGGCAAGAATTTTAACCAAAATGAGTAGAGAAGTAAGAAGGACAATTATAACTGACAGATCTGAGCAGCCTGCTCAGATAAGCTAAAAATGAGTCAGACCTTCAGTCTGATGACAACTTTGACAAGAATTTTGGAAGTGACAACAAATGGAAAGCTTTATGCATCTAGATCAACACAACTGTTAATTAGAGCCCCCAAGGGTTTGATGCGTTTGGCAAATGATGGTTTTATGTACATTTTAACTTTCAAATGCTTCAATAAGTTGCTGATAAAAATAAAACCTCATTTTCATATTCTTGAAATGGAAGACACTTCTTTAGAGCTGGGTAAATCATTCCAAGTGTGAGTCTGGAGTTGGTGGAGGTGAGAATGGTTTGTGTCTGCTAAGTGGGGCAATAGTGCAGCAAAGGTTTCAAAGACTGTGTTCCATCTGCAAACAAATTTTGC
The DNA here is from genome assembly GCF_949987535.1 of Balaenoptera acutorostrata. NCBI lineage: Eukaryota > Metazoa > Chordata > Mammalia > Artiodactyla > Balaenopteridae > Balaenoptera > Balaenoptera acutorostrata. The sequence goes on along the minus strand of NC_080069.1, from coordinate 77,905,529 downwards.
AAATTCCTTTGGAAAAATAAAAAATAACTCCTATGCTGATTACAGTTCCTTCTTATCCAGCCCCCCATCTAATTTTTTTTAATCTATAAACTTGTTTGTTGCTAGTATGTTAGCTTAATTTTTTTCAAAATAATCGATAATTCAGTCGCCTTTTTTCTCTTTAGACAGATTGGTGAGGTTTTTAAATTATAGTTTTAGTAATATTCTGCTAATGTGTACAGGAATTTAAAAAATTAATTTACATGTCCTTAGCATTCAAAAGTAATATTATTAGAATTGGGAAATTTCATAGGATAACTGAGGGTGGGGATAAGAATAATGTGAATCATGGGGATGGGATCAGGAGCAGACCCTCTGAGAGTTTATGTGTCATCTAGCCATCCTCTAGAAATAAGACAGGATTTTATTAAAAAGAAAGAAACCTTTTAGTCAACAATCAAGATATAGTTTTGATAGAAATCTTAAATTCTTCATTTTTAGTTAAGGATTTTAGTCCTCTTCCCCCACCCCTTGTAATTGTAAGAACAGAGAATGGAGAATCCATATTCCCCCCCACCCCCCGTATGATGATTAGAAAATAAATGGTTCCCCAGACCAGTGTTAGAGGAAAAAAAATTTTCATGACACTTGTTAAAGAATGGCAAGACAGACTTTATTCAGGACCATCATGATAGGTGTAGGGACCACTGCAATGGACTCAACTCAAAGTACAACAAGGAAAAGTGGGAATTTGTAGTCCAGCAGCAGAGTTGGGGGCGGAGGAGTGGTCAGTGAATAGAAATCACTAAGGGTAAGGGAAGATTCTGGCTAAACCAACCTAACAGGATTCTTGCTGAAAGGTAGGCCAGGGCGATCAGACAGAGTGTGAGATTTGGTTAAAATGATTTAGGATTCCTTACTAAAACTGGACAATGCAGAGACAATCACAGAAGCCCAAAAGTCAAGGCCTATTTCAGAAGTGAGTTCAGAGAAGCCTGAATAGAGTTTGGTCAAGGAGAGAATCTCTATCACTGGACCGTAGTGAACTGGGTCTTGGGAAAATCACAGGGTGCTTCTGGGTCTGTTGTGAAGCAGCTCCATGACCACAGACAGGTCATTTTATCTCTGGGCACCTGTAAAATGAAAGGTGTGTATTCACCTTCTTTCCAGCTTTAACATTTGGGGATTCCAGAAGGGGAGAAGAACTCTCATTCAGGCCTCATTTCCTCTTAAATAGAAGGATGGAGTTAGAGTTTGCAGGAAGTTAGAGGTTCAGCCACTAACTCTCTTCACTGACACTCTCCCCTCTTTGAACATCTGCTGGTCTTAAGGGTCACCATGAGGCATTCTTCCTGGCCACAGACATCTCTGTTTAGACTTTCCTGCACTATCCACCAGCAAAAAGAGTCTTTCATTTTGCTTCAAGCTTAACTGTGGGTCAGTTCAAATTCAAGTATATAATCTGACAATGCCTACACCTTTGTTTCTGGAACGAATCAGTAAACTTCGAGGGAGGAGGGTGAGAAGGGGAGCAAGTGGTAAATGCATGTGAATGGGATCAATAGCTTCATTGACCTCATAAGTAGTCTATGAACTGAAAAGACAAAAATCTCCGCAGTCCCATTTCTCGATTGAAATTCTGTGGAAGGGCCTGGATTCATAGAGGCTAGAAAAATAGATGAGTGAAATGAACTTCTTTTTTTTTTTTTTTTTTTTTTTTTTAAAGCAAATGACTTTTTTTTTTTTTTTTTTTTTTTTTTTTTTTATTTATGTCTGTGTTGGGTCTTCGTTTCTGTGCGAGGGCTTTCTCTAGTTGTGGCAAGCGGGGGCCACTCTTCATCGCGGTGCGCGGGCCTCTCACTATCGCGGCCTCTCTTGTTGCGGAGCACAGGCTCCAGACGCGCAGGCTCAGTAATTGTGGCTCACGGGCCCAGCTGCTCCGCGGCATGTGGGATCTTCCCAGACCAGGGCTCGAACCCGTGTCCCCTGCATTGGCAGGCAGAGTCTCAACCACTGCGCCACCAGGGAAGCCCGAAATGAACTTCTGATAAATGATTCTGACAGAACCAAAGGAATCATGTCTTGAATGCCCTCTTTCTTCACAAAGGCCATGACTTCCTCACACAGGTTGTTTCACTGACAAACATTCGCTCTCCTCAGACACAGCTGAACCCCTCACATGTGAGAAGCCTCTTGCAATTGACTTTCTCAAGAGCACCACTTGGCTACCACACTTTTCTCTGAAGGGCAGGCAGCCTGCCTTTCCCTGGATGGACACAGCATGCTGCCTCTAAGAGGAGGTGGAATCCATTGTTCTCCTTCCCCCAGAGAGGTTTCTTGGGCTTTTAGCTTAATCAGTCTCCAGTTCAAGAACTCAAGTTCTCTCTCCTCCTCATTTTCCCATCAATCCCCACAGCAAAACACATTCCTTTTCCAAATATCTCCAGCCTTTGATCACTGATCTTCCCATCAGCTGTCAGTGAGAGATCTATTAAATGTTTCAGTCTTGAAATCCTTCTGATGAAGAAAAATGAGAAATAAACTTGTGAAATAGCTCCTAGAACATTGATGTCTCTCATTTTTTTTTACTTTTTCCCTGCTCTGAGGCTTAGATATAGAATGGAGACTGGGTTTCAGTGACAGATGGCAGAGGATAATCTTTCATTTTGTCATAAGGTTAACCCTCAGAGGGGCTTGAAAAAGACCTTTCTGTTGGAAAATCAGTGGCTTCATATTTCCTTGCTTTTAATGGGGGTAGAAAAAGCATCTCCTTTCTGATTTTCAAGCTAGAGAACATGCCTTTCCTTTTAAGCTAACCCACCTCGAAAAATACTAAGTTGAGGCTTCCTTCTCCACTCTGTTTTATTTATGCTTTCTGTTAGTGCCTTGCACATTTTAATTAATGATGATTTGACTGTGCTTGAGCCCTAACAATAAATAAGGACATGGGACTATTAAAGATAATCCAATAAACAAACAGAAGAAAAGCTGTCTTCCAGTGTTATTTGTTGATATTTTTACAGAGGACAGAAGACTAAATGAAATACAACACTGAAATTAACTTTTAAGTTTGATAAAGACGATGCATGTGATTTTAAAAATGTCTTTTAAATCTTATACTGGCTAAGAAATAACAGGTTTATATGCAGATGAAACATTTGTTTTATTCTCTGAACAAGTTCAGCCAAAGGGGGTTATGATTTAATGAGTGAACAATACTTGTACTAGGTGTTAGAACAAAGCAGAGAGAATATCACTGAGACCAGTAGCTTCTGATCTTAATTGGTAGAAGACAGAGAAGCCAAAGGCAAATTATCAACTGGGCAAGATCCTGGGTATTTCATGATTACCTAACAAAAAGGAGAGCTAAGATGGTTCCAAACATGAAAGGAAGCAGATGGTTAGTTTAGTTTGAAGGGAATGTTGAAGGAAGACAATCTTAACCTGGGCTGACGGCTGGACCAAGTCACAACATGCTCAGGTAAAAGTCCTCACATTTGGACTTTGGGGAAAAGTTGTAAAAGGGCACAAGAACACATAAAAGAGTATGGGTCTTTATATGGCTTTGAATAATAGTGATGCCTGTTTTCCTTCATGTGGCTTTGCATAATGGTAATGATTGGAAAACATATATATGCTATATGTAGGAAAACCTGGATTCCATTATAATCCAGAACAGGGCCAAACCATTTTTGCACAATCTCTCCCAAACTGCCTTCCTACATCGAAAGTCTGACTCCAGAGAGGCTGAAGAGCAAGAACCCTGTCAACTAAAAAAAACTGCATAACCTAAAAGTTGAGAATTATGTTTTATTCGGGAACCTTACAAGGACTGTAGCCTGGAGAATCAGCTTCTCAGCTCTGACAGTCTGTTCCAAAGAGGTAAGGGAAGAGCCAGGATATATAGGTGTTTTTGCTGAGAAAAAAATGTAGTCAAACATCAAAAGATTACTGCTAATCACAAAAAAAACAGACATCTCAGGTTAGTGATTTTAGTACTTTCCTGTGTATGGAAAGATGCAAGAGTCTGGACTTATTGAAATCATTCCCTTGATATGCATCTTAACTATCGAGGGCCATTATCCTGTTTTTCTCCATCCTGAATTCCCCTCAGGGTGCACCGTCAGGCGTGGCTACAAGGGCTGATGGCCCTATGGCCACAGCATCCCTTGTTTACTGAAATGGCAGGCAGCATTTTTTTGTCCACATCCCTTTGTAAGGAATGAGGGGGTGGAGAAGCTGGAAGGAGAGAAGACCAATGTTAAAACCTGGTTCTCTCACATCCCAAGCCAGTCCTATGACGAAGTAATTGCTTCTTCTACTCTGAAGGAACAGATACTTATCCCAGGCCCGGGGAATATTGGAATCATTATTAAAAAAGACAGGCAATCGAGGTAGCAACGAATAAGAAGGAAGAATTGGGGGGAAAGAAAAGCGCTTTAAAACCTGCAGCATGGGGTTTTCTCTAACAGACTGAGCATCACATCCCTGAAAGCTTTCTTTTTCTGAGCAGTGACCCAAGACTGGGGACACTCAACCTCCCATCTAAGTTTCATTACATAGTTGCCCGTTAAGAAAGGAGCTCACTCTTGGAACACAAGGACTTTTTTTTTTTTTTTTTGCTTCTAGACACAAATGCAATGAAGGACACATCTTACCATGTAAAAATAAACTCTACATACTCATCCACACATCCTTCAAATCTTTGAAAATGATGAGTTTTCACAGAGAAACTGTTAGGAATAGTGATTGGGATCTATAATATCATGGATCAATTTTGCTACGGGTGAAATTGTCTTTTGAGTGCTATCATAAGGACCTGGCTACCATTTCCCACATTCCCCCCAACACAAAATTAAAAAAAAAAAATCTCCAAATAACTGGTTTACAAATTTTGGAACCCACCAAAGTGGAAACTATCTGTACTCATATTTAACAACGTTATAGGTACGGGTGACAGAAGTGAAGCAGACAGCAGCTCAGACTAACTCAGGAACAGAACATGACCCAAACCCATCTCCTCAAAAATAAATTAGAGGAAGATGATTCTTGAAAGACAAAAAGGCTGACCCTTGAGTTACTCATGTAAAGTATTTAACATGATGTCTGTTCCATAGGAAGTGCTCAAGCAATCTTCATTAACAAAAAGGAGTCTTAGGACGCACCATCCCAGGGTGTCAGGAGAGTCGAGGATGGCCCCAAAAAAGGAGTAAAGAATTTTGAGGAGGTGACCATGCCCAGTCATCTCAGGTGATACAGAATCAATTAAGATGAGGATTGAGAAAGGGTCTCTATATCTGGCAAGGAGTTCATTAGTGACCTTGAAGATAACAATGAGTTATTGAGGTTGGAATCAGATTCCAGTGGGCTAAGAGAAAGAATGAAGGCATGAAGGGAAATTTTGCAGGAAGGGGAAATCAGGACAGATCAAGGTAAAGTTCTTTAGGATGGGGCAGAATTAAGCTAAGGAAACAGAGTTACTATGGTAACAATATAAAGAAACAATGGGGGACTTCCCTGGTGGCGTAGTGGTTAAGAATCCACCTGCCAATGCAGGGGACACGGGTTCGATCCCTGGTCTGGAAAGATCCCACATGCCGCGGAGCAACTAAGCCTGTGTGCCACAACCACTGAGCCCTCGTGCCACAACTACTGAAGCCCGTGCGCTTAGAGCCTGTGCTCCACAACACGAAAAGCCACCGCAATGAGAAGCCCGCGCACCGCAACGAAGAGTAGCCCCCCTCACTGCAACTAGAGAAAGCCCACGCACAGCAACGAAGACCCAACGCAGCCAAAAAAAAAAAAAAGACACAATGGTATTAAAAGTTGGTTGGAAGGGCTAACGCATTTAGTTCTACTATCATCTCAAGAATATATAAGCTTGGGACTTCCAAGGAATCAAAATCTGCAGTCTGGGTTTATGGTTCTGTAATGAATTTGCTATGCCAGCCTAGGCAACTAATTCACTTTCCCTGGGTCTCAGTCCATCAGCAAATAATACCAAACATAAAGAGTGTATAATACTGTAGTCCATAACCATTACCATAAAAATATGTGTATAGTAATGCATACATATATAATCTATATCAAGAAGATATAAAATGCTTTGAAAGTAAGAGTAGTAGAAGACGGTGGTAAGGAAGTGCTAAGTGTTATTAGCAAAATGAGTGTTACAATGACTGCTACTATGTGCTACTCTCTACTGATGATATCATACATTCTGGTTTTTCAAATTTCAAATGCTGGAGCTATGGGACCTCGTTTATACAGGTCTAGGGAAAAATTGGTATTCTTACCAGTGTGTCATCTTTGAAGCAAAGGAGTGATTTTAGGAATAAAAAGTTCACAGTAGAAGCAGCAGAATAATAATGCCTCAATAATCAGTGAAATTATCTTGAGGTAATGAATGCTTCTAGGAAGCAGGAGTGGGGGATGAGAGGAATTAAGTGATGAAAATGGCCTTAACTAGATTTTCCTATAATGGAGTTATGAAATAATCTGTATTATTTGGGTTAGTATACAGGGTAAAGATTTTAATTTTGGCCATGTAAAAATTTCTCTTCTCTGAAAGCATCTTTTATTTTGTAATTATCTTTTAAAAGAGAGTTTGTGTCAGCTCTGGACATTCTTATTTTTATTCTTTTCAACTATTTTTAACCTTCAGATAGTTACACAAAAGCTAATGAAGTAGCAGAGTCACACCTAGTAAAAGAGAAATTGAGAACCAGTGGTGGAGGATGGTGAAAGGAAAGGCAGTGAGTTAAAATACCCTTCACTCCTTCCAGGGCTTCAATATAAACAATTTAATCACCAGCACTCTGATAGTACTGGGTGCTTTCATGTGCCAGCTTCTTACATGACCATTACCTATGAAATAGGTGCTATCATCGTCCCACTTCTCAGATGAAAAAACTAAGACTTGAGCTCAGTTGGCCCAGGTCACACAGCTGGTGTGTGACGATACCAAGACACTCAAATCTAGACTCAACTGCACTCATGCTTTTAAACACTGTGCTGTCTGGCTTCCCTAGTGGATCCTAACTGTGGGTCACTGTGTATCGCTGGCATTGATGCACAGAGCCTTTTCCTACGGCCAGTCTCAGTGGCAGCTGGGCACTTCGCTCCCCCTGACTCACCCAGCAACAGCCTAATGTTTCCATTGCTGGCATCTTCCCAGTGCTGCCTGGAGTTTTGTTTCCTCGTATTTATTTTCCTTAATGGAAACTAGAAGCTAAGATTGTTAAATGCATTCAAATAGGGCTGCTTAGGGAAACAGACTTTTGAAGGCCTGTGAAGGCCATACCTTTTAAAAAGCGATCAGAAACCATTGTTTTCCCTCTGAAAATCAGAGAGAGAAGGGAGGAAGGAAGGAAAGAGAGAGAGAGAGAGCTGAGCAGCATACTATCGTATCCTTGCTCATCAAGAATGAGCTGCTGGGGGGCTTCCCTGGTGGTGCAGTGGTTGAGAATGGTTCGAGCCCTGGTCTGGGAAGATCCCACATGCCGCGGAGCAACTAGGCCCGTGAGCCACAACTACTGAGCCTGCGCATCTGGAGCCCGTGCTCCGCAAGAAGAGAGGCCACGATAGTGAGAGGCCCGTGCTCCGCGATGAAGAGTGACCCCCACTTGCCGCAACTAGAGAAAGCCCTAGCACAGAAAGGAAGACCCAACATAGCAATCAATCAATCGATCAATCTTTAAAAAAAAAAAAAGAGCTGCTGGGCTTATTGCAAATACTAAAAATTTTTCTTGAAATTTGGGGGATAAATGTACATTTATTTTTATATAATCTTTAGCAAGATAAAAATTCTATGTAAAAATTTTAAAATATATTTTTTATTTTAGTGGAATTATCTGGTGTTTCTTATCACAGGTGAGATAATACAAAATTATTTAATGCAAAACAAGAAAAAAATTATATGTAAAAATTTTTAAATATGTTTTATTTTATTGAAATTATCTGGTGTTTCTTATCACAGGTGAGATAATACAAAATTATTTAATGCCAAGAAAAAAAAAAAAGAAAAAAGAATGGGTTCCTGGTATAGTTGAAATCAAGTTTGAGGAATTTCATCCCCCAAAGAAGGAAACCATTAACCAATATTTCCCCCATCTTTTTTAGGATATGTGAAATATCAGAAGAATAATTAGGAAGACTCTCACAGGTGATACAGTGATTAAGAGGAGGGGACTCTGAAGTCAGATCAGCTGGGTTCATTTCTGGTTCCATCACTTACTAGCTGAGTGCCTCTTTATATAGGTTACTTGACTTCTCTGAATGTTAGTTTTCTCATCTGTACAAGGGATAAGGATAATGCCAAATTCAACAGATAGCTGTGAATATTTAATATAATAATCTGTGTAAAGCTGCACGTAATAAATACTAAATAAATAATAGCTATTTCTATATTAACTCAACTTGGAGAAGGAGGTTGTTATAGCTTCTGAGCTTTGTCATAGCAATTAGAACAAACTGGGTGGCTTAAAACAATAGAAGTGTATTTTCTCACAGTTCTGGAGCCAAAAGACCAAAACTGAGGTGTCAGCAGGGCTGTACTCCCTCTGGGGGCTCAGAGGGCGACTCCTTCCTTGCCTCTTCAAGCTTCTGGTGGCAATGGCGATCTTTGTGTCTACCTCACTCCAATCTCTGCCTCGTCCTCAATGGCCCTCTCTTCTGTGTGTCTTCTTCTCTCTCTTATAAGGACATTTGTCATTGGACTTAAGACCCATTTGGGTAATCCAGGATAATCTCATCTCAAGATCCTTAATTTAATTGCATCTGCAAAGATCCTTTTCCAAATAAGGTCACATTCACAGGATCCAGGTATTAGAAGGTGGACATATCGTTTTAGGGGCCACCATTCAACCCTCTACAAGTGTTAAGCACGCCTTTCACTTCTCTTTCAACTTTATTCCACTCTTATATTGTTTCCTAAATGCTAATGGTGCTGCCTTTTTTTTTAGGTCGTGCCATGTGGCTTTCCAGATCTTAGTTCCCTGACCAGGGATCGAACCCGTGCCCCCTGCAGTAGAAGCGCAGAGTCCTAACCACTGGACTGCCAGGGAATTCCCTAATGGTGCTGCCTTGACTCAAGAAACATTTATGAGCGTTAACTCTATGTTAAGTTCAGTGCCATGGAGGATAAAAAAATAAAGCATCTTGGACCACGAAGTAATGCAGATCAGAAATGATTGAGGCTATCAGAGAGGTACAGACGAAGGCACTGAAGAGTATGAGCAGTTACTTTGGAAGGGAGAGAGTAATTGAACCAGGTTATGAGTACAATATGGAAGCGTAGGGACAGGAAAATAACATTCTAAGTAGAAGAAACAGCAGGAGCAGTGGAATAGCATAGGATACGTATTTACAATAGCAAATGGTTTTTGCTTAGAAAGAGTCTACAAACTATGACCCGACCAGCCTGCCGTCTGTTTTCGTATGGCCCCCGATCTAAGGATGGTTTTTATATTTTTAAATGGCTGTGGGAAAAAACCCCAAAGATTGAAGAAGAGTTTTCAGCATGTACAAATTATATAAAATTCAAATTTCTGGGTCCGTAACTAAAGTTCTATTGAAATACAGCTACACATTCATTTACATGTTGTCTATGGCTTCTTTTGTACTATAATGGCAGATTTGAGTAGTTGTGACAGAGACCATAATGGCTAAAGAGCTTAAATATTTACTATCTGACTCTTTACAGAAAAAGCTTGTAGACGCCTGCTTTAGCAGAAGCATAAGGAGCCTAAAGGCGAATAGTGGAAGAAGAAAACCTGCTGGTTCGGGTTGCCCACTCAGCCCTTTGTAATAGCCCATATTCTTGACTTTGCCTCGTCTTTTTCTACCCATTTAGATATACTGTTCTAAATCTTATTCTCTCGAGGCTTTATGTGGTTATTTGCAAAACTGCCTGATAGCTAAGTTTGCAATTCTCTTTAAGCTGTGGTTGAAATAAAAGTTTAATGTATAACTTATTATACCTTGTAGGTAACATGTTTGCAATTTAGGAGAACCCAAGCCACAGAATTGCCCCCCTGGCATACTGGTGGGACACAGATACTGGCAAATATGAGCCTTTCTTCAACCTTCATGATGCACCATATAGGCAGCCAATTCTTCTACCAGCCAAAACCAAATTTATTTGGTTGTTAGTTTTATTTTCTGTTCAATTGGTTAAATTAGTAGTGGGACGTTTTCTGCTAAACTGCCCCTTGGGGGAGGGAAAAATGGCAAGAATTACCTTGCAATAATCACCAACAATTGAGAGTTGAGTCTCTGTGCCCCCTTTAGTTAATAAGGCAGCCCTGGGTAGCAATCATTAAAATGGAGATTTTTCCATGAAGGAGAAAACAGCTCCCTGTCGAATTGGAATCTGTGGGTCTTTAATGGAACTCAGGACTATGCAGTAAAGATTTAAAGAGGGGGGAAAACAAAGGATCCAAACGGCACTCTGCAAAGAAATTTTTATATTTGTTCTTTACTTTCCCCACGAATCCCTAAGTTGTTATGCTTACATGTATGTTCTTACATATAGCAAGAATAAAATAGGAAGGGGCATCATTTTGAAAAATTTTCCTATTCTCTCATTCTGCTTAACTAATCTTATTTATTTATTTAAATATAAATTGGTTCCTAGTCTAATTAAAAAATAACTTGACCCAGAGAAGGGCTGGGTCTTTGAAGGCAGTTATACATATAATGGAATATTATTAAGCCTTAAAAAGGGCAATTCTGCCATCTGTGACAGCAGAGATGAACCTTAAGAACATTATGCTAAATGAAATAAGCCAGTCACAGAATGAGGCAATGAACTCTCTCCTTGATAAAATAGTTGCATGCTCTCCCAGCCATGGTATTCTACTTTAGATTCAAATTGCACAGGAAGAGCTGTTTATTCTAACTTGGTCACATGCTCTCCCTAGGCTACAACTGATGGCCAGGGTGTTCTATTGTCACTTTATTAAACAGAGTTTGAAGATAGGGTTCATGTCTATTTCATCCTGGAATTCTCTGAAGTACTTGCTCTAGTGCCTTGCACATAGCACATATGCAAATATTGGTTGAATGAATAACACAATGAAACACCAGCTCTTTGGGACTTATCTTGACCTTTATCTCTGTGCCTTATTTTGTAATTATAGCCTGTGGTTGTGTTGTTTCCGTGGCAGATTTAACCTAAGCATTATGTGGCAAAACCTTTTTTAAAAAGTTAAAGTTCAGGTTCAGAAATATGTATTATTAAACTAATTTTCAGACCTTCCCTCTTTATAATAAAAAATGAACAGAGAGTGTTCAGAAGGAACCAGACTATGATTTAAACCCAGATATACATAGTGTATTAAATAAATCAACAAAAGAAATGAATACAATTCATAGTTTATCAGTCTGGGCTCGCTACATACTTTCATTCAACCTAGTAAATATTCTCAGTTTTCTTGAATTATAGCAAACCACAGCCCATAGATTAAAGCTGGTCCACTGCTTTTTTCATTGGAACATGACAATGCTCTTTTCCTTACTGTTTTGTCTGTGGCTGCTTTGGTACTACAATGGCAGAGTTGAGTACTCACAATAGCAATCCTGTGGCCGGCAACATTAAAATGTTTACTATCTGGCTTTTTACAGAAATGTTTGCTGATTCCTGATTTAGACTCTACAACTCTCTTTACTGGCAATGTACTCTCATCTTAACAAAAAGCTCAAGAAACTACTCTCACCCTCTTTTCTCACTCCAATAGGAGAGGATTGTGATCTGAATCAAAGACAGGTGAAGGGCACACAGAGATTACAGTGGAGCTTTTGTTGGGAGGAGAAAGGAGCCAGACTCTTTTCCTATTCATGATTTATGCTGTACTGTATCCTGCTGTCTTTGGAGATAGATTGCAGAAACAAAGTGGGGCCATGATGGGTACTGGGAAAGAGTCATGCAGGTGCTGAGGGCAGATTTAGGTTTAAGTTTCCAGAGAGAAAGGTCCAAGCAGCGTGTATGCAGTTTTCATGTGGCCCAGCCCAGCTGACCCAGGCCGGCACTGGGGCAGGGCTGGGAATAAAGAGTGAGCCTAAAATCAGCATAATCACCATGTCATTTTCTAGCTCTGTTCCATTATGGGAGACGTTAAAATATTACAAAGTTTCCTTCTCTCAGTGAACAGAAATTCTCTTCATTGGTATTGTTTCGTTCTTCTAGAGCCTTCTTTGTGATGTGGGCTGAATTGTGTGTCCTCCCCCCCACCCCCCGACCCAGCAAATTCATATGTTGAAGTACTAATCTTCAGTACCTCAGAACATGGTATCTTCCTTGAAACTAGGGTCTTTAAAGAGGTAATTAAATTAAAATGAGGTGTTTAGAGTGACCCTAATCCAATCTGTCTGATGTCCTTGTAAGAAGAGGAAACTAGGACACAGACATACACAGAGGAAAGGCCACGTGAAGATACAGGAAGAAGACCATCCATAAGTCAAGGAGAGAACCCTCAGTGAGCCCTGCTAACTCCTTGATCTTGGATTTCTAGCCTCTAAAATTGTGAGAAAATAAATTTCTATTGTTTAAGCCACCTAGTCTGTGGTACTAGCAGACTAATACATTGAATACCACGTATCAACCTTCACATATGAGTAGACAACTATCATCTCTTCTGTTCACCTGTTAAATGTCTCCTCTCCTCTCACACAGTTTGGTTTACTAACTGGGTACCATCTCTGGTATATTTAATTTTTTAAATATGTATAGGTTTTCCGAATGTTTCTATTTATTGGTTCAGCAATTCTACCTCCAGGAATTTTCTGTATTAAGGAAATCATTCTACAGAAGCACAGTGCTTTATGCACAAAGATTTGCATCCCAGTGATGCATTTTATTTTCTTCAGCTTAGAAAAATGGTCTGTATATATACTACTTTACTTAATTTTTTTTTTAAGGATTTTTTAAAAAATTTATTTATTTATTCATTTATGGCTGTGTTGGGTCTTCGTTTCTGTGCGAGGGCTTTCTCTAGTTGTGGCAAGCGGGGGTCACTCTTCATCGCGGTGCGCGGGCCTCACTATCGCGGCCTCTCTTGTTGCGGAGCACAGGCTCCAGACGCGCAGGCTCAGCAATTGTGGCTCACGGGCCCAGTTGCTCCGCGGCATGTGGGATCTTCCCAGACCAGGGCTCGAACCCGCGTCTCCTGCATTGGCAGGCAGATTCTCAACAACTGCGCCACCCGAGAAGCCCCTACTTTACTTATTTTACAAAAAAAATTTTAACCCAAAGTACACGTCTGGCGAAATTTTCAAAAAATAGGAAAATTTGTAAGTAAAAAGTAAAAATCTCCCCTTACGTTTCCCACAAACGCACTCTCCAGAGATAACTATGGGAGTGTATCAACTTCACTTATGATTATAAACATATACTCACACATATCTTTAAACAGAAATGGGAAAACTATTGTACATAATATTAGAATTTTTTCACTTATGATAGCATGGAGAGCTTCGTATGGTAATTCAATTCCTCATCCTTCCTTCGCTCACTGCCTTCATAACTCCTGTCCAGCTTTAAAGAGTCTGGTTTTTGTCTTCCTCTTCTTCCCTAGTGCTCTAAGTGTCCTTTCTTTAGGCGCTTATAGTGCCCTGAGCACAGTTAATTACCTTGCCCAACATATATGACCATAGTTAAGAATAATGGCTCTAGAAGTCAAACTGTCAGGGTTTGAATCCTAGTGTTTTCATTTCCTATGGCTGCTATAACAAGTTATCACAAACTTGTTCTGGGGATTAGGAGGTGGACATCTTCAAGGAGCTATTATTCTACCTAGAAATACCATCTTGTTAGCGAGATGTGCCTCAGTCTTTGACAGCTATTGAAAGAGTAGAGAGATTGTCCCTACTCATAAGGTTGCTAAGAGAATTCAGTGAGTTCATTCATGTGAATAGTGCCTGGAACACAGTCTATGTTCAGTAGTGTTAGCTATTATAACCATACAGTTATCTATGTGCCTTATTTCCCCTATACTAGACTGCTATTTCCTTGAAGAAAAGAACAGTATTATATATTATGTGCTCAATAAATGTTTGTTAAACTGAATTGCTCCACCTAAAAGACTATTATTACCCAGTAAAAATGACAGAGAATTTGAAATGTTATGAAAAACATCATCATATTTTGTTGTCATATTAAGTGACAAATGCAAAATAAAATATGCATAGACAATCACAGCTGTTTTAAATGTGCAGAACTAAAAATTATACATAAAAATACACTGGGAGGAAATATGCCCAAATGTTAACAGTTGGTGGTCTTGGAATGGTGGAATGATGGGTAATTTTTTTATTCCTATTTTTACTTTCAGACTTTGAGATTTATTTTTGAGATGTAAAAATAATTTACATCTGATTTACACACACATGCACACGCACGCTCACACACACTTCTTGCATGTTAAACATTAGAGGTGACATTATACAGAGTCAGGACTCAGGTTTTGAGTTACTACCTGGGTTACAGTTCTGGTCCTCATTTAAGAGCCCTGAGTGCATGGAGGCAAGCTGCTGTTGTGAATGTTGTTATTGCTGTAGTTGTTCTGCTTCACTGCCCTCACCTGAGAGCCAAGGAGAGTGATCCTCCACCCAGAGGGCTGCAGTGGTTCCAGTGAGATAATGCATGAAAACTCCCAGCACGTCACGTGACACACAACAGACCCTGAATAAATGTTAGCTACTCTTCCCAGGGTTATGATTCCTGAGAGGATGATGCTGATCTGATCACACATTTAAAGAGTAATAAAGAGACATTTGTTCAGAGGAGGGAAGCAGAGAAAACTGAGAACAAAACCAGCTTGCTGGATCTCAGGATCTATAAGACTTATTTCATTTAAACCCCTCTTGTGTAAGGAGGTACCAAATCTGATACTACAAGAATGTTTTTCAAACATTCTGTTTTTAGCAACAGAACTCCCCCCACCCCCCCAAATCTCATGCAGGTCCCCCAGATTTAAAACAGATCAAAACCACTGCTCTGGTAAAATGGGGGTCAGGTCATGCGTTCTGAGCTCTACGTTGGTCTTACAGAGCTGAGGCTTCTCAGAGAATGTGGAAAATGCTCTTCCAGCATAAACCTAACTGGTTCACAAATGGTACCTTGCCAGCTTCTTCTGGGAGAGGGGACATGGTGTTCCGGGTACTCTCTTGTGGTGTGAGGGGTAGCAGGAGGCAGAGGGTGCATTAGGAACAGCTGCACCCAGGCTCCTGAACTAGTTGGCAGGGCATTTATGCATGTCTCAAGCCTGTTCCTTAGGAGCTGTGCCCTTATTTGAGCCAGAACTACACAAAGGCATTGTCTTCAAACACTGGGGCTCCTCTTTCTTGACGGGCCCTTGTTTACCCATTCATCAGCAGGTGGTGGCTGGAACATTCCCCTTTGATTTTGTGGCTCAGGAGCAGCGGGCTAAAACCTAAGCTGAATAAACATCATATCATTTGGCACTGGCAGCATTCCTGGTAGCCCGGGTCAGGCGAGGTTTAAGGAGGATTAGGTTTAGATTAGAAAAGGGGCTGAGTTATTTTTTTCCCCTGTGGTCTCTCTTAAGTGCCTTAGGGTTTTGTAAGAGGAAAGTGGGCTGAGAGCCTGGGCTCATTTGCTCCAGAAATAAAAGTGGTGAGCTCGGTGTTCTTTACTGGAAGACAGGGGTATGTTCTTCTCCCGAATATGGTTTCTCCCATGAGGGTCAAGAGCTCTTCTAATTTGCTCAAAGCTCTAGACCTTTTCTCTAGAAACCTGTGGGCCTTTGTGCGCGCGCGCCCACGTGGACGCACACACGGGCACGCCCACACCGGTGCGTGGACGCACACACGGGCGCGCGCACACACAATTTGACTTCTTCCCGGGGGTTCCTGAAACACTCAGGCTAGAGGAATTTTAAGAGCCTACACAACTCACTGATGGGAGAGACTTCACTCTTCTCCAAGGTGAGCCTTGAGGGGTGGGGTGTTGCCCCGCCTGGTTGTCCTCCCCAGAGTGGCTCCTCGGTGACCACTGGCCGTGCGGCATGGCCGGCCCTTGCTGTCACAACGCCAGGTTTCCTTGGCAGTCCGGCCCTGGAGAGGCTGGCCGGGGGCTCTGGCACTTGCTCTTGTTTATAGCACAGAGGCTTGCTCCACTCCCTGGCGACGGCTTGCAAACCCACACTAGCGACACACAGGTTAGTGGGTAGTGGGGGAGGGGAGCAGTACCGCGGCAAACACCTTTTGAGGGCACACCTTCTCCTTAGGTCCCCGGGAAGATTGTCCTTTCACCCCGGCGTCTGCCAGCTCCGGCTTTGCTTCTGGGGCAATTGTGGTTGGCTCTGCCCTCCAGGGAAAGAAACTGAAGACTGAATTTTTCCTCTTTGTTCTTCTCTTTCTCAGTGGCGTCCTCCCCACCACCAGCATTTTTTTTTTTTTAAAGGTGAGACTAACATGTTTTTTTCTCAAATAAATGGATGCCCCACTTACAGTTAAACACCAGAGTGCCCAGGCTGCCGTTTACTTGTTGTGTAACAGGGAGCAAGTCTCTTAACCTCTCTGAGCCTCAGTTTTAACCAGGGATTAAAACAATACCTGCGGTATGGGGCAGTCATGAAAAATCAACATGGGGCAAGTTATTAGCAATTCTCTCACTCTAAGTGAATATTTGGGAATGGCTTACCCTTAATGTTATAAGCAGATTCTTATCCTCCAATGGAACATCATTTTCTCTCTAGAAACAACCTTCTAGAGCCTGAAACGCAAGCCTAGGCTTTCTCTAATTTCGCACAGGGAATTTCCATTTGCCACTTCTAGGATGAGCAACTACTCAGGTGGCATCATTTTAGGGGCTGCTGAAGATTCGAATCCCAAATAGTACTCTTAGCGTGAAGGTAAGGGAACTTAGTGGTCCAACCTAGTCTACTGTGTAATAAATATATTTTAAAACATTCGAACTCTGCTTTTCATTTTTACACCACTATCATGTAAGTGGAGAAGACCATTCTGGTTTCTATAAGAGTTAACATTTGAGCACTTTCCATGTCCTAGTAGATGTCCTAAGCACTTTAACTAGTTTAATCCTTGCCATAACACTCCAAATAGGTCCTATTATTATCATTTTATAAATGGAAACAGAGGCTCAGAGAGGTTAAGTAAATGGTCCAGGGTCACAGAGCTTGTAAGTATCAGAACTGGTGGTAAATCTTCAGCCTCCTGCTGCTTTGATCTCTCCAAATTTTTATGAGAATGTGTTGCCTTGCCTTACACTCCCTAAAATAATAATTTTCAGTTGAGAAGTTCATCCTTGCTCTCTTTGATAGGCCTGACAGCCTCCGCCTAGCAAAAATCTCAGATGGCTTAACGCTGTCCAGAGCTTCAGATTTATTAACGCAGCCTTCACATTGTTTGTAAAGCTGCTGCATAATTTATTTTTTAACCTCCATGCTGAAGAAAATTATGTAAGTGCACACATGCTTCAGTGCTCATCAGTAAGGGGGGAAGAAGTAATAGTGTTTGTTTATATCATCCAAAATGTTTGCTACTAAACATAAGAAATAGTTGTGTAAGCCATACACAGACTCAGGTGGTGGAGCTTATAGAACTTACAACATGATCGCCAGCTTATCCTCTCATTTTTCTTGAGCAAGTTTTGGATATGAACTAAACTTCTTTATGTGATTTTTTTTCTGATTATAAAAGTGATATATGTCCCTTGTAGGAAATTCAGAAAATATGGAAGAGTATACAGAAGCCAGTAAAATAGGGCTAAATTTCTTAGTGTGTGATCTGGGCCCAGAACCAAAGCTCTTTTGGGTTTAGTGAATACCTGTGCAGTTATTTTTGTGAAGAACTACAGAGAAAAGCCCTTTGATTCTAGGGCAATTTTAAGGTATTTTACCATGTCATTTTAAAGCAATCAAGTGAGAAAAAAGAAAATTTTCTCTGCTTCTCATTGTTACAGATGAGTCTGTAGAGAATTGTTGAATGGGGGGAAAAGTAAGCTTATCAGATCCCCAAATGCTGTGTATAATATGGCAGACTGGATTCTTGCTTTCTTTAAACATCCAAAATGATCTGGAATCTTGAGTTTCCAAAGCTGTGAGTTAAAAATATTTAACTAGAAATGTGATTTCCTGCTCTCCATTTCTCCCCATTTTCCTTCCTATTTATAAAAGATTAAAACACTATACTTTAAAAAAGAAAATTCACGAAAATCAAGTTTTCCATATTTGCAGTACTTAATATTTACATCTCACCTGAATATGAGTCAAAGAATGAGTTACCCCCACATATATTTCTCTCTCACTATACTGGCCGTCAAATATTTTAAAATATTTAGAAGTTATTTTTATGCACTGCCTGCACATGAACACATAATAGAAAAAGATCAGGCCATTTACTTATCCATGTTCTCAAATCAACTATCCTGAACTGATACTGTGTGTTCAGAATGTCTCCAGTGGTATATAAAAAATTAGGTAGATTGGAACCTTATTTTCTTCTTTGGTAGAGAGGAGTTAATTTCATTCTAAACAGCATCGCTTCCCATGTTGTCTACAGGCCTGGGTCCTGTAAAGCAATTAGTGTTTTCAAATTTACAGTACACAATTTCAGAGGCATTACTTGCTTGTGTAATCGCTTACTAATGTAATATTTATTTACTTATCACTTCACTTCATCTGAGAGCCTCAATGTGATTTGTAAATATTAACATATTGTAATTATGTTTCATCACAAGGAAAATATGATGTACAGTCAGTAGTAGTTTTATACCATTATTAGCTTTGTAGTTGACCTAGAAAGCTGACATTTAGATTTGTGGTTGTGGCTTCTCTCTAACTTATAGTAAATCGTTCTTCTCTTTGTGTCAGTGATTTGCTACCATGTATTGAGAGAAGTCGGGATGATGCCACATTCCCAAGGGATACCAGAAGAACTCAATGTAAGTTTACTCTTTCTACTATAAGATTTTCAGTGTTTTGCCCTTAAGATGTTAGGAACATCTTTAACTAAGCACATGAGATTTAGGGTCCTCTAAATAACTGATATCACACTTCCTAGAGTGACCTTTGAAAACCAGCCAAACAAACAACCAAAAAGCTTAGTATTATCAGCACCGCATTCACCAGGATGAAAAACAATAAACGAGCAAACCAACGTTACTATGACACCTAGTTAGTCTGTCTGGGCTTGTGACCCTTCCCCTTTGCCTTTCCCTCTGAACCCTCTGAACGTTTTGCCCTTTTTCTTCCGAACTTCTTAGGATGGTGGAGCCCCATGTGGTGAATTATGATTTATAATCTCTTGTCTTGTGTTTATGACATCCTGCTTCTTTCCAACATGATTTATTGCTGACCTTGTTTTTAACATTTGGACATAATGCTTTTATATTTCAAAGCTGAACATTGATCTTTGTGTGTTATGTTTGGTTAATCTTGAGCAATGGATCTGGAGAACCACAGATGAGAAGCAGTAACAACAACAAAAAAAAAGGTCCCAGAAATGCAGTAGTAGCTGCTATGGTTCAACAGCAGGGATGTGAAAGCTGCAATGCACACAGCCACTCAGAGTAGGAACTTGTTTGGACTGTAAATCTGAGTAACTCCCTGACCCAGTAATACTTTCCAGGGCCTCTGAGTCTAGGATAAGGATCATCTTTGACTTTATAGTGACTAACAATGTCTGCTTTTCCAAAAGAATGACGAAGGATGGAAGGGGAAGGCACTATTATCTACTTTTAATTATACATTTTTCCTAGCAATATGCTAATTTAATAAACAAATACCTGAATATAGCTCAACATGTCAATAATATTAGTCATGTGCATGTTAGCATGTTTAAATGTTGATAACTTGTATCATTCTAGCCATTTGGGTTTGCAAACTTATAATACAGATGTGCCCCCATGAGGACATACTGAGATGGTCTTCTCAAATTTTTCAATTTTACACTTAAATTAATATTAAAAGAAGTAATTACGTTATAAAATTAGTTTCCCAAAAGGCTTCTGAGTCCAAGTTCTTACTGTCCTGGAAGGTGGCAATTATTGGTCTTGGATCTTAGACACTGTAATTTTCATTAAGGCTAATTCTTTTAATTGCTTGGTGATCCATCCTTACACTGAATAACCCACTTTCTAGGATACCTTCTTTATAAGTAATAGAAGTTCCTATTGAAGCAATCTAAGACTGGCATTTTATAAATTATTATTATTCTTGGGCAGTCCTCAGTAGAAGTAAAGTGACCGTTTTTCTTCCTTTGTTCCTTCCTTCCTGATTTACACTGTAGTTAAAAGGAAATATTTGAATCCTGTACAGAAACCACGTGGCTAGCAAGTCAGTATTCTGTTACCAAAGCTTATGTCTTATCTTTACCTGGTTGGAGATCCACCGAACTCTACCAGATAAGGGCCTCTGAAGAATATCTTTTGGAAAAAGCACAAGCATTAGATTTAGATGCATCCCTATCCAAATATGTCTCTTCCATGTAACTTACCATGTGACCTTGGACAAGTTAACACACATGTAAAAGGAAGAAAACAATAGCAAACTCGTAGAAGGATTAAATTAGCTAAAAGTATAAGTTAAGAACCTAAAATTATGCTTTCTCCTTGCTAGACACTCTGTACATAGACCTGAGGTAGTGAACTAATCTGTAAAATGTTCTTACAACTCTCATTAAATCTCCTTTCTCATAATTCTCTGCAGAAGCTTATGAAAAACAGTAAGCTTTTCCTTATGTAAGAATAATCCCACCTTTCAAAAAGAAAATTGCCACTTTCTCTGTACCAACAGTTATTCCTTATTCATCTTACTTGTACAATCAGAGAAGTAAACAATGATTGAAACAGATGAAGAGAAATCAAGAGCTGTCCTTACTCAGGTTGGCCACAGTTGACAATGAAATTTCAAAGAGGAATAATATTGTAAGCAGAATGAATTAGAAGATTGAACTGCAAAAGATCTAGAAAGATAAGAAGCCATATAGATACAGCATCTGAAAAATGTAAGATGAAATTCAAGCAAGGTGTTCTAATGTATTGGAAAATGGAAGGGGTTGCTGGACCAACCCCTTGAATCACTTAACCTTAGAATTAATTATGAAGGAAAAATCCATTCGAAGAAGATAAGTTCAAAAGAGGCACTAAAAAAATGTGATTAATCCTATCAAAAACAGTTGGTAGGGGGGATCAGAATAATAATAAGACTTAACCATTTCACAAAGACTTTTTGTGCATGCCATCTCTGTTTCTCAGAGCAGCCTTGGAAGAGGGGAACCTCACTTATTATTTTACAGATGTGGAACTGAAGCTCAGGCACAAGCAAGTGACTTGCCCAAAGTCATATAGGTAGTACAGGATTCAAAGTCCATTATAATCTGCTCTGAGGGAAAATCTGATGTGTTTGTTTCACTAAGGACTAATGACTTTGATTAACTATTTCTGATAGAAGACAAACTGTTTTTCTGCCTTGAATATGTTAACCTGAATAATTTAGGAAAATATTTAGAAGCCTTAATTATAGACATTATCTTTCAGGTTATCTTCAGCCTCTAAATGTTTATGTAAATATACTAAGTTTCTGAGGGATATATATGTCCCAAAAGAGACTTCAGACAAACACAACTGTATTAATACCAACTAAGACTTAAGCCCAAACCCATATTGGATTTCCTATCCTGGTGACCTCAGCTAAGCTATGTCTTCACCTCTGGGTGAATAAGGCTTAGTATAAAGGCAGACCGAAGATAAGAGGCTTGATTGCACTCCAAATCACACTGGACATTTGTTGGTCATCTTGCAGAAAATTAAAAAATAAAATTAACTGAAGTGTAATAACACGTATATGGTAAAATACACAAACCTTAAGTGTATTTCTTGAAGTTTTACATTTGTATACACCCATGTAAATTACTACCATCAAGACATGGAACATTTCTGGCGCCTGCAGGCCTTTTTAGAGTATCTGTAAAAATGAACTCTCCTTCTCTAAACTATCAATGGGTAGAAAGATAGCCTTTGTCTACAGACTTAATTGAGCAGGTAATTTTTTTTTTTAATTTTTTAAAAATTTATTTATTTTATTTATGTATTTTTGGCTGTGTTGGGTCTTCGTTGCTGCACACGGGCTTTCTCTAGTTGTGGCTCTCGGGCTCCACAGCGCCGGCTCAGCAGTTGTGACGCACGGGCTTAGCCGCTCCGCGGCATGTGGGATCCTCCCGGACCAGGGCTCGAACCCGTGTCCCCTGCATTGGCAGGCGAATTCTTAACCACTGCGCCATCAGGGAAGTCCCAGAGCAGGTAATTATTTTAAAACTGCAGGGAGTCCTCAGATATTCAGAGGGATGCCTAAGCTGACTGTGCGGGTGCATCAGGCGTTTACTGGATCTTGATGTTTCCGGCTGTTGCTCTGTGATGTTTCACCTTTCCGTGTCTCTCGTAACTGGTTTCCTTCTGAGGAGCCAGTCACTCCTTCCATGTGGTTTGGACATTTCTTTTCTTTTTTTTGGCCGAGCTGGGGGGCTTGTGGGATCTTAGTTCCCCCAATCAGGGATCGAAGCCGGACCCTCAGCAGTGAAAGTAGTCCTAACCATTGGACCGCCAGGGAATTCCCTTTCCACGTGGTTTGAATCAGACTAATCCTACCCCTGGAGCTCCCGGGTTGGATGAGGGGAAGTAGGCTTAAGCCAATGAGTACACTGCATTCCCCTACCCACAGTGATAGGCTGAGGGATCGGCACGTGATTCACTAGCGCCAGTGCAATGCAGTGAGACTGCTGAGACTTCCGGGGTTGAGGCAGGCTCACCCTTTCAGTTGGTGTTGAATGCTGAAACATGTGAAAAGTTAGTACAGTAATCTTGCAACAATGAGCAAAAGATATCTGAGAGAGAGTCAGTACTAGGGAGAATGGAGCCGACGGACTGAAAGAAGGAAAGCTGATCTGCAAGCAGGGCAGAGTTCCCATATCCAACCATACCTGAAATAAGTTCTAGTCCTGGACTTTTACTATAAGACTCAACAGATTCTCTTGCATAAACCAGTTTGAATTGGGTTTTCTGTCACTTGCAGTCAAAATGACCTAATACGTGTCTGTTAGGGCTGAATTATTCTCTATAAGAGAATGAGGGGATTTTTTTTCTTCTTTTAAAAGAGAGTGCGCACACAGGGAGGGAGGAATGAAGAGAGGGAGGCTGGAGTACCAATTGTTGCAGAAAAGGATGGAAGACGTTTTTAAAAAGCAAGGATGACGAATATCATATGCATGTTTTTGCAATCTTCGTAAAGTAACTTTCATCTTTTCAAAACTCTAGTAAAGTTGGCTACATACAAGAATGCCTTGTGTGGACTGTATGTGTGTGAGAGAGAGGGAGGGAGGAAGGAAGAAAGAATGGGTTCTGCATTGTATCGACATGGTACGAAATAAGGAAAACAGGAGGTGATGAAAAGATCAATTCCAAACTCAACAAATTCAACAGAATAGGAACTTGGAGTCAGAGCTGACACTGAGAATATAAGCCCTCCAGAAATTCGTAGAATTGTTGAGGAATGCCTTGGACTTTCCACATGGGATAAAGGGTTGAGCCTATCTCCCTTGGATCTTAAGGGGTAAGATGACACCAACTAATTATGGCTTACATTATTCCTAAGTTTATTTGTTTGACAATAACATTACTTACTAGTAATAATTTTCTTAACTAATTCTAACTTTGGATCAATTAAACAAATCCAAAAGGCTAACATATAAAATTCTGTGTGCAGAGTGAAAAACAGATAATGGGAAGACATTTTCCAAAAATTTCTTGAAATAAGGAATTTTAAAATCAACAAGCTATTCACTTCACTGCTTTGCAAAGTCAGTTTCCCCAACCCCAAACGTACCCAAAGGGAAACAATATGCAGGCACTTCCCAGTGTTTAATGTAGCTGCCTGTGCATAATGCTAGCCCCAAAGGAATTTAACTCACTTGCAGTCCCCTGAAGTTACTAGTT
Source organism: Balaenoptera acutorostrata (assembly GCF_949987535.1). Taxonomy (NCBI): domain Eukaryota; kingdom Metazoa; phylum Chordata; class Mammalia; order Artiodactyla; family Balaenopteridae; genus Balaenoptera; species Balaenoptera acutorostrata. Next base: position 77,881,579 of record NC_080069.1, on the reverse strand, counting down.
AGCCCCAAATAAGATATTTACCACTTATTGTGAGTAATAATACTTACCACCCCACCCTACCCTGGAGCTTCTTCTGTTCAGTGAACATTCATTAAATTGTAACTGTATTTGATTTTCAGCAAGTATAGAGTAGTATAAGTAGTATAAAGTAGGCAGTATCTACACCCTCAGAAATTCCATGTGGAAATCATACATATATATGATTAACACATCCTCCACTGGCTAATTATAACTGCAAGAAAGTGATAGTATGTCGTATAAGGTAAGGAAAAGGGAAGGCCAGATATTGCATGTTGGTTCTCCAGGAAATGGACTCTGAGGTGGAAATTAGTATGCAAATTGTTTATTAGGGAGTGCTTTAAGGATCAAAACTTGTAGAAGGAAGGGAACAGGAAGGAAGCGGGATTAGGAAAGGAAATCATTAGTGTTGTAATGTTGTGTAAATCAAGGTCTAGGGGACCCCACAGGGAGCACTGAAGCCGGGATGGCTTTTCAGAGTTGTTCTTATTTCAGAGGAGGAAGCATGGACCAGTCATTGGATGCTGGCTGCCCCAGGAAGGGATGTGACATTGGAACAGCCCTGAGGACCGTCAGTTGACATCCTTCCCAGAAACAGCTAGACAAATAAATCCTTCAATCCTAGAAGGAGGATCTGTGGCATGACACACAGCATCCATACCACCAGAAATTATTTAAGGTTTTGAAATTCAATTAATCTAGTTATGCTCTAGACATAATAACCCCCCAGGGCTTTTGGGGGGTCAGAGTGACTCTCCTGGACAGATTCTCCTTGAGCACTAAGCTTCTTCATTCTTAGCCACCTTATTAATCCATCTAATAAGAACATTTTCCCAGAGGGGGGAACATGTTAGCCACAAGATAACCTTGCTTGGGATAAGAAAGAAATTACTGACATTAGAGCAAAGTGGTTTGGAGTTGATTCTGGAGTCAGACAGAGTGATAGTCCTGTCACTGGCGTGGTCTAAAAGCTTTGCATACTGTTAACTTACTTAGATCTTTGCGTGTATGGGGGCACCAAATGGTTGATAATGTCTGTCATGGGAAGGCAGCTGAGATGCTGCTCAGTTCCTACTATTTGCAACTTAAACATGTGCTGTCAATGAAGAGAGAAAGTAACCAAGCTTGTGAAGAAGATGCCCTGAGTTCAGTGCTGTTAGCTACCAGCTGTGACTTCATATTTTCAAGTGCATTATTAATGTTTGGTTGACTATCTGCAGACACGCAAGAAACATGGAAATAACTGCTGCATCTACTGATTTCACTGATGTGGCTGGAATGTGTCCCATTTCAGGATAATGGGAATGGGCTGTCTGCATTACTGCTCAATTAATTAATTAACATAATGGTCCCATTATGTATTATAATGGTCACATTATAAAGGCCAGCACCTCACAGATGATTGGCTTTGTGTAGTAGAAGCGAGTGAAAATAATACAGGAGAGACAGTTGTGGCTAGACCCTGTGCTAATTCAATTCATAATCACTTAAAAAATAAGAAACATCAAATGCTCTTAATCAGAGATTTTCTCTTCATTAGCGAAATATGCCTTGCCATATTTTTGTCTGAGAACCACTGTGGAGTTACAGGGAGTTTAGGGACAGCTCTGAGCAAAGTTAATCATAGCCTGCTTATTTGATTATAGTATGCTTTCTGTTTGCTTGTCATGTGAGTAGAGAGAGCGTCAACTGCCTGACACAAAAGGACTGGACGTGCCAGAGAATTATGTATTGTGTTATTTGTTAAACTTTAGAAATGAGACCAAGGCTTAATGCGGAAAACCTCTAATCAGCATTGGATTGTTCAGACTCAAAGCTGTGTTTATAATAATAGCAGATAGTAGGATGGAGGTATCTTCCAAGTTACATAGAAACATTGTAATTGAAAGCTCATTAAAATTTTCCCAGAAAGAGTTAAAAATTAATAATAACTTGATGACTTTACTGAAAAAAGAGGAAAAACTATTTGTTAAACTTTTTGAGTTGCTAGAAGCATCTCTGTCCCCAGTGAACATTGGGTGGGTAGCAACACAAAGTAACTCACCCTAATTTATTACATTCTTCATACTAATAGATAAATAACATCTAAGAAAAAAACAAGATTATTTTAGCTACCACACTAATAATTGTAATATGCCAAGGTAAGGTGAAAAAACACTTCTTTTGTCCTGCAAATGTTGATAACATTCAGATGTTATCAAAATCTGAATAGAGTACACAGGAATTTTTGCATTTTATTATAGTAAAGGGTACTAAAGTAAAGTGTTGGTTTTAGAATAGTACCTAAAAACTTTAAGGACATCTCGCTTTGTTTTCCCCTGTTCATAAGCTTTCTAGCCACTTTTTTTGATTAGCGTGTGGAAGAGGGGGTATCTTTTATATTATTTATTTTTTTTAGCAGATAATTTTTTTAATAGACTTAGTGTTTTTGAGCAGTTTTAGGTTCACAGAAAAATTGAGCACAGAAAAATTGAGAGGAAGGTACAGAGATTTTCCATATACCCTCTGCCCCCATACACGCACAGCCCCCCTCATTATCAGCGTCACCCGCCAGAGTGGTACATTTGTAATATCTGATGAATCCACATTGACATGTCATTATCCTAGAGTTCAGAGTGTACATTAGGGTTCACTCTTGGTGTTGTACATTCTATGGGTTTGGACAAATGTATAATGACATGTACCCACCACTATAGTATCATACAGAATAGTTTCACTGCCCTAAAAATCCTCTGTGCTCTGCCTGTTAGATAATTATTTTTAATAACATAATTATAATAACAGCAAGCTCTGAAGACAGCTCTTAAAAATCATCAGCCTGAAGAAATTCTATCCGGCTCACAAGATTTGGATGACTGTGGCCTATATTTACCATTGTATTCCGTTTCCTGAGCTATCAGCATCTCTGATTGTAGTTCACCATACACAGGCCAAAAACATCCACCTGAAACAAATATATCCGAGCTCACCCACTGAGGCAGTGGGGTGAAGTTGATTTCCAAGATGACTGTAAAGGGTGACAAGGAGACACATTTTCATTTATACTATTCAAATATGCAGGCAGGAACCCCTTTTTTGCCCTGCTTTGGTCTATGGTTTAATTCTTCTGTCTAATCTTTACTTCCCTTTTAAGTTACATCTTATTTGATTAAGTGAAACAGAAAGTAAATTAGGAAAAGCCCAAAATACTTTGACAAATTTAGGTCATTGAAAAGGCCTAAGGATTTTTTTCTTCTTATTAAGGGGTTGAGTTCATTCATTTGTTTGCTCATTTGTTCAGTCATTCAACAAGCATACATTGAAAGTCGTGTATTCCAAGCCCCGTAAGGCCCTAGGGCTACCACGATGAGAACATAGTCTTTGAGAAATGGAGGGAAATCCCTATCTTCTCTCCTCCCCGTCCCATTTCCTTTATTTCCCCTGGTTGCCCAATACACACATACTTGGGAATAGGCCTGTGGATCTAGTTACCTCCTCAGGCTCCACTCGACATCATTTTAATAGAATCATTTTATGGCAGGGAGCAGCAATTATTTAGGATTTTTTTTCTTTTTAGTGTTTTTGAAGAATCAAATATTCCTTTGCTAGCAGATCTTTCTGGCTTTTATGTTACCACACAGTCAATTGCAGTGAATTCATAAATGAAGGACCAGTTTTCTCTGCATCATCAGGGCAGTAGGAGATGTGCCAGTCCTGTTAATCACTTAGTGATTAGTATGTGGGTAAAACACATCACGGTTGAGAGCAATGTCACACAGAGTACGAACTGGGGAGTCACAAGGACCTGGATTTGAATCCAGGCTCCATCACTTAGGAGCTCTGTGATCCTGGGCAGGCTATTTACCTTTTCTGAACCTTGGTTTCCTACTTTGTAAAAATGAGTGATACTGCCTGCCTCGCATATGGTGAGAGTTAAATGTGGGTCCACTTCAAGTTGCCCCAGGTCTTGCCAGCCTGAGGGCATGAAACTGATCGTCTTAGGGATCATGTATGAGTTTGCTTGGTCTGCCATAACAAAATACCACAGACTGGGTAGCTTAAACAGTGGAAATGTATTTTCTCAAAGTTCTGGAGGCTGGAAATCCAAGATCAAGGTGCTGGCAGGGTTGATTTCCTCAGGGCCTCTCTCCTTGGCTTGTGGATGGCCATCTTCTTGCTGCCTCTTCATGTGGTTGCCCCTTTATGCAAGTGCACCCCTGGCGTCTCTTCCTTTTCTTGTAAGGTCACCAGTCATGTTGGATTAAGTTCCACCCTAACAGATTCATTTTAACTTAATCACCTCTTTTAAAGGCCTTAGCTCCAAATTTTGAGGTCCTGGGAGTTGGACTTCAACATACAAATTTACGGGGTTACAGTTCAGCCCATAAGAGATAGTAACTTGGATTTTACTGTGTTGCATTTATCTACGTAATGCTGGAGTGTAGCTCAATATAAATCCCAGAAGGTACCTTATAGGTGTTCATGGCTTTCCAGTTCTTCCACTCTTGCTCTGCCCAGGAAGCCACTTTGAGGAACCTCTCCACCACCGCTCCTGCCTGAGCCCTCAGTGAGGACAAGATGTCTGTCCCCAAGGTGCCCTGCCTGGTGCTGAGGATGCCCGGGCAGCACAGCCAGGCCCTAACTGTGGGGAGAACACCACTCACCCTGCTCTGCATCACGGCCTGTCACCAGGCCTGCAGCCAGGCTGCTTATACCTCTGTGTCTCAGCTTCCCTTGTGAAAACAGCTGTTTCATCATCTGTCTGCAGCCTCTTGCGCAAGAGGCTTCAGACAGTATGGAATCAAATGCCATGCTCTGTTCCCTTCCCTAGTCTCTCAACATCAGGCACCAAGTCACGCCACCCCTCCCACTCCAGGTTCAGCCAAAAACCTCATTGACGTTGACTTCTGGCGACCCTCCCTACCAGGTTGTTCACCGGCTCAGACAACTCTGAGTCCCAATTCCAGTTTAGGGCACAGGACTGCTTTACATGTAAACTCTTGCACTTTCCCAACATGTTTATTCAGCAAGTGGCTTAAAGGGGGCAATGCCATTAGTTTCTGATTCTGCTGTCTTTGCCATTGGCATCCTATAGTGATTAAGAAGGTGGGCTCTGCAGTCAGATTGCCTGGACTTCAAATCCTCTTCTGTGACCTTGGGCTGGAAACTTATCTTCCTTAAGCCTCGGTTTTCCTATCTGTAAAATAGGTATAGTAACAGTTCTTTCTTCATAGGATTATAGTAAGAACTAAATTGGTAAGACATGTAAAGAATTCATCCCCATGCCTCGAACACTATGATTCTTATCATTGTCATCTAATATTCTCTGAATACTAATTCTTCTAGGTATTGCTTTCAGGTATTATGACATTTCATTCTCAAACAATCCCATGAGGGAAGTCCCCTTCTGATCTTGATTCTACAGATGAGGAAACAGTTGTCAGTAGCCCGAGGTGGCACAGTTAATAAAGATTCAGTCCAGTTCATTCGGACTCTTCACAGACTCTGCTCTAAGCACTGTGCTCAGTAAGTGATATTTATTATTACTGTAGTCATGATCAGTTAGTCAACAGATTTTATATAGATGCTAAATGCGCTTCAGTAGGTGGAGTGAGAAATACAAAACTTTAGTATTTTCTTTCAAGGATCTATAATCTCATTGGGAAGACTGGAACTATGTATGTAAAAGCAGAACTGAAATAACAAGGTGCTGTGTGTAAATAAATATTGGGGATAATATACACTATGAGTCTCAAAGAGGGAGAGGGAGAGTTTGTGGCCGACCAGTGTGGTCAAGGAAGGCTTCATGGAGAAGCTGGAACTATGAGCTTGGTAACTGTTTGATGATTGAATAACTTAGGAAGACATTGAGGAATAAGTGGGACTGGGAGAAATTAAGAGGAGGAGGAAGGAAAAGCATTTCAGAAGATTAAGGTGAGTGAGTAAACTGCTAAATTGGAGGAAATACCAATATTGTTTAGATTAGTAACTTAGAGTGACCCTGAATACGTGTATCCCCAGATACATTCAAAGTGAAACAACTTTTGTAAAGCTACCAAAACCTCTTTAACTTCAGGGCATATTTAGAAAATGGTAAGATATTGATGACACATTGGGGTAAATGAATGAGGCTTCTAGAAAATGGAACCAGCAGTCACAGGCTAGGCCAGGCTCTAGCCGCCAGGCCTCACCAGCTGCCCGAGGGCTGAAGGGAATCAGTATCTTGGTTCTAGGCCCCATTCTACACAGCTTAAAAAATAGTCGGGGAGAATAGAAATGTACCAGTATTTCTTAGTGTGTTTTTACGTAATTACCACCTGATAGTGTCTAAAACGATAAGCTACACGTTACCAAAGCAAACAGAGAAATGTGCAATTAATTTTACATTAACCTAATGGTGAAGCTAGTCCAAAAGTTTCAAAATGAGACAGGAGAAAGGAAGCCAGCCATGATGGAGGGAAACAAATTAAGACCTAGTGGTTTCTGGGTTTAAACACTCCACCAGCAAAAGTCAAACAATAAAAATGACAGTTAAAAAGCACATTTTGATTAGGTGATGTCTGACCACACAGAGTGCTGGGAACTGGGTGTTATTTATTTAGTCCACCCGAAACAGCAGGATAACACACGCCTGGTTGCACATTTTGGGTGGTGGCACCTCAGTTCCTGCCTCCAAGGTTAGTTGAAAGAGAACATTCTGTGCATTTTGCAGGATTAGTAAATTGGAGTGGACACCAGGACACGTAAGTATCACTCTTAGACCCAGGCAAGAGGGGCCCTGACCTGGGACACATAATTTAGACGGTTCTGCACTGGCTTCCCACATGAGGCATCCCTGCTTATGGGGCGAGGAATCCATGGGGCCAAAGGGCTGTGCCCATCTGGAATCCAGCAGTCCCCTCCCCACCTTGACCAATGGCTTCCTGCCACTTTCGAGGGCTTCTGCAGACCTCATCCCCAAGTCTGTCCTTGGGGGAGTAAATGGCAGCACTGGTGGGAGAACCCCTGGCCACAGGGTAACCAAGGACCAACTGGGCAGACTGGGTTGTCCACACTGTTGGCATATAGCCCCTCCGAGTTGAGGACAGGGCCAGGGTGGGTGGGAGAATTGGGCAAGTGTCAGGGCCCAGCTCTCCCTATGCCACTGTATTCCAACGAGGAGGTTTGGGGAGTCTGAAAATTCTAAATTCCAGCCTGGCCCTCTAGGTCATTATAAAGGTACATTTGTCAAGGTATGCCATTTATCTGATTGTCCACTTGACTTATAACTTTTAAATACTTAGACATAAGGTATGTGGATCTCCTTTGTATTCTTACCGTGGGCCCACAAATGTTTGTGGTGGACCCAGCACACACAAGAGTCTGACAGAAAGCACAACAGGACAAGGACATAGAAATTCTGAGTCCCATCTCCTCTTAATCCAGGGCTAGGAAGTCCGTGGCATAAATTTGGCCTGTGGGTGCTGTGTGTACCACCAACTCCATGTCTTTCTGTTCTCTTTCTTTATTTTTTACTTTCTTCCTCGTGATCCGATGTGTCCCTTGTACAGACTGGAAGATCAGCCAGTGTCCACCTTGGGCACCGCATAGGTGATCACCAACAGGTACACGAAGATAAAACACAGTCACTCAGAATTACAAAAATGTGAATTACTCACCCAGCAACACATCCCCCCATGGGCATAAATGCCTAGCTCTGCGTCACATTCAGAACCAGCCCATGCATTGTTCTAGTTCTCTTTTCCTAAAGCTGGCCACTCCTAGCCTTTTGGAGTAGTTTGCTTATTGTTTTATTTTAATGGATTATCAATGCTTTTGTTTGCTTTCAGATCATATCTGCTACCTCAGTCTGTATTAATATCTCCTTTAAATAGAAATTAAGCCAGAATCAGTGTTAAAAGTTCTTCACCTTAACATAGCTTTCATTGTAGAGTGTCTGGAAGAAATTCCCATTCCTATCCTTCTTATATTAATGCGTTTTTGTAGCTTAAGTTAGAAATGAAGGTAAATCACTCAAAGTAGACTTTGAGTGTAGTTTGTACCAGAGGTGTTAATTATTGATTTCATTAACCTTTAGACTCTAGGATTCAGGAATTTACACAAACTTTAAAGGAGAAAATATTCTAGTTGCCTTCATCTGCCTAATAACTATGAAAAGTTTCTTGACAGGCTGACTTTGGGCATGCTTAACGAGGAGGTATTGAACACCAAAGTCAGGTGATATTGTCTGATTTTCTCTTTTTCTAAAGAGAAAGAAAAGAGATGGCCTTGAGGAAAGGTCTAGAGATCTGAATACAGAAAATGAGTTTGAATCCCAGCAGTGCCTCTCATTAGCTGCGCAACTTTGAGTAGGTTACTTACTGTCTCTGAATCTTAGTTTCCTCAATTGCAAAGCAGAAGTAGCATCTATGGGTGGGATTGCTGGTTGTCTCAAAAGAGACTATGTGTGATAAAATTTTTTGTAAACTAAAAATCACTGTAAAAATATTAGTTATTGTTAAATGCCTGTTACAAGGCTGTTTGCTTTCAAATCTCTGTAAGAAGAGGTTTCAGAAAAAATAGAGAAAAATAAATGGGAAAAATGATGCAGACTAAACTAGAAACCACTTTAAGTATTTAATTTCTACCTGTTAGACTCTGTTTGCAGTGGGTGCTGAATAAATAGTATTGACCATAAACAAAACTGAATTTTTTATTTTTTGTTTTTTTATTGAAGTATAGTTGATTTACAATGTTATGTTAGTTTCTGGTGTACAGCAAAGTGATTCATATATATATGTATTCTTTTTCATATTCTTTTCCATTATGGTTTATTACAAGATATTGAATATAGTTCCCTGTGGTATACAGTAGGCCCTTGTTGTTCATCTATTTTATATATAGTAGTTTGTATCTGCTAACCCCAAATGCCTAATTTATCCCTCCCCCACCCCCTTTCCCCTTTGGTAACCATAAGCTTGTTTTCTATGTCTGTGAGTCTGTTTCTGTTCTGTAAATAAGTTCATTTGTATCATATTTTAGATTCCACATGTAACTGATATATGGTTTTTGTCCTTGTCTGATTTACTTCACTTGGTATGATAATCCATCCATGTTGCCACAAATGGCATTATTTCATTCTTTTTTATGGCTGAGTAATATTCCATTGTATATATGCACCACATCTTCTTTATCTATTCCTCTGTCAATGGACATTTAGGTTGCTTCCATGTCCTGGCTATTGTAAATAGTGCTGCGGTGAACACTGGGGTGCCTGCATCTTTTCGATTGTGGTTTTCTCCCGATATATGCCCAAGAGTGGGATTGCTGGATAAAACCAAATTCTTCATGAAATTTCCCTCAAGGGTAAGATGAAATTAAATAAAAACATTGATTTTATTTTTAGGACCCAGAAATTTGGTCATCATTTCTAGAGAAATGAAAATGCCAACTTCCCTTAAAATATTTCTATATCCTATTAAATAAGCAAACAAAAACCTTAGTAACTATTGCCCCACACAGAAATGGAAGCTCCAACACAACAGAGATTTTTGTCTTATTTTATTCACTGAGAATCCCCTGTGTCTAACCCAGTGCCTGGCACAGAGCAAGTGCTCAATATATATTTGTTAAATAAAATGAATTAATATGTATATCTAAATCAGTGCTGCAATGTGGGAGCTAGTTTCCGCAGATAATTTACTTTTTTTTTTTTTTATAGCCAATTATCATGTTAGAATCAGCTCCATGTTCAGGAATTTATTTTGCATTACTTCATAATATAGACATTTTATATATAATCGTTAACATTGTACTTATTCCAGGCAGCTGGGTTTCCCTATAATAAAGGCTTTTTTTTTTTAAATTAATTAATTAATTTATTTATTTTTGGCTGTGTTGGGTCTTCGTTTCTGTGCGAGGGCTTTCTCTAGTTGCGGCAAGCGGGGGCCACTCTTCATCGCGGTGCGCGGGCCTCTCACTATCGCGGCCTCTCTTGTTATGGAGCACGGGCTCCAGATGTGCAGGCTCAGTAGTTGTGGCTCACGGGCCTAGTTGCTCCGCGGCATGTGGGACCTTCCCAGACCAGGGCTCGAAACACCGTATCTCCTGCATTGGCAGGCAGATTCTCAACCACTGCGCCACCAGGGGAGCCCAAAGATAATTTACTTTTAGGACAATCACTAATGAGGCCATGCTTACCATTCCAATGAGAAAAAGTCTTTTGTTAGCATCAGACCCTGTGCCTCAGTGATTAAGGTTTTTACATGAAAATTGTGAATGAAGCTGGCCTCTCTCCGTAAAAGGTAAGACTCTGGAACTCACACAGACTTTCTGCCTTTGAATATATGGTCTTCTACAGTCAGGAGGAGAGTTGTAAAACCAAGTGTTTCTTGTTTTAAAAATTAACTTGCACGCAGCTTAATTGTTTTAAAAGGCTCTTTTATATGTGTTATCCTTGATTAGCTCAACAACACACTGAGGCAGGCAAATGATAGTCTCTATTTTGTGCAAAATGAGACCTAAAGAAGGGAAGTGATTAGACTAGCAAGGGGCGGGTGGGAGACAAAAATAGAAGTTGGGTCCCTTGAGTCCTTGTCTAATGACCTACTTAACCCAGCATGATGCATGCATGCAGTCATAATTAATAGACTGCTCATTTGTTGTTTATCAACGCAAAGATGTTTAAAAGGTGAAAAAATGTAAACAATTGTTTGGACTAAGTTAAAGCACCTTCAGTTGAACATAAATGTTCCCAAAATGTTTTCAAAAGGCATTCTTTTTGTCTCTGCTTTCTGAGTAGTTGCTTTGTCTTCATTTTTTCCTGCATGCTTGAACAGTCTTTGTTGCTGGTTCCATAAAGCTAAGTGCTCATTACCACCTATTTTCATTGTTTTGAAGTGTTCTATGACTTCTTGTTGTTTTGTGATTTAAGGATTAATCTCATTTTAAATAACTTCTATTTCCTGTACCCGAAGCAAAGTATGGTAGAGATAAATGCACAAAAATTACAGTCCGTGAACCAAAAGTAAAAAGGTTGTGGAATCTTATTTGTGAAGGAGCTTAATTTTAAAAGCTTGCCCCCTGCTGGAGTAGTGTTGACATAACAACTGGAAATAAAATTGGGAGGAACTGTGCAGTTATGTTGAAGGCCCAATCTGACACCCATAAGACTTTAATTATCTTTTAAAGACCCTAAAATTACAGGTCTTGCTGCCTGTTCAGATTAACTTCAATCACATACTCAGTCCAGAAAATTCAGAGTTCAGGAATAAGATAAGACCACACTACTGAGTTCTCTGTCTGTATAAGATTCTATCTTAAACTAAGGGATTTTCTTTCATAAATTATTTATGAGAACACTTTAGAAGCAAATTTTTAAAATTACCTCTTGAAAATTTTAAAATAAAAACTCAGAGACAAAAACAGTAGCAGAAATAGAGAAAAATATCTTTTTACCCTGCCTTCTGTAGCTGACAAACTCCTATTCACAGGACCCAGCTCAAATGGCTTCTTTCCTTTAAGCTTAATCATACTTCCTTAAAGACGATTAGCTATTTTCTTTTCTGTGCTACTATAAATAAGTTTTGCGTTTATCATACTATATTGAAATCATCGATATATTTTTCTCCCCCAAAGCTCCAGAGACATCAAATGAGAACTACAAAAACATGTAAAATGTTCTCCTTTTTTTTTGGCTGCACCAGGCAGCTTGTGGAATCTTAGTTCCCGGACCAGGGATTAAACCTGGTCCCCGGCAGTGAAAGCGCTGAGTCCTAACCACCAGACAGCCAGGGAGTTCCCAAAATGTTCTCCTTAAAAATGAATTTCACATGGTATTTTAGAGAATCATAGATTATTAGAACTAAAAGGTATCTGAGAGATTATTAGTTCAAATACACCCCTTCCCCAAGCTTTCTCCCCCCCCCCCAACTTCCATTATATAGATGAAGAAACAGAGCCTATCTAAGTAAGATAACAATACAAGTTCTCTCATCCAGGAATTATCAAAGTAAAGCTATCATCCCTATCTTTTTTTTCAATTTTTTAAAATTGACCTATAGTTGATTTACAGTGTCATGCTAATTTCTGTTATACAACTAAGTGACTCAGTTATACTCAGAATATATACATTCTTTTTTTATATTCTTTTCCATTATGGTTTATCCCAGGAGATTGGATACAGTTCCCTGTGCTATACAGTAAGACCTTGTTGTTTATCCATTCTAGATGTAATAGTTTGCATCTGCTAACCCCAAACTCCTAGTCCATCCCTCTCCCTTCCCCCCTTCCCCTTGGCAACCACAAGTCTGTTCTCTATGTCTGTGAGTCTGTTTCTTTCTTGTAGATAGGTTCATTTGTGCCGTATTTTAGATTCCACATATAAGTGATATCATACGGTATTCGTCTTTCTTTTTTTTAAAAAATTTATTCATTAATTTTTGGCTGCGTTGGGTCTTTGTTGCTGAGCACAGGCTTTCTGTAGTTGTGGCGAGTGCGAGCTACTCTTTGTTGCGGTGCACGGGCTTTACATTTTGCTGGCTTCTCTTGTTGTGGAGCACAGGCTCTAGGCACGTGGGCTTCAGTGGTTGTGGCACGTGGGCTCAGTAGTTGTGGCTTGCAGGCTCTAGAGTGCCGGCTCAGTAGTTGTGGCACACGGGCTTAGTTGCTCGGCGGCATGTGGGATATTCCCGGACCAGGGCTCGAACCCGTATCCCTTGCACTGGCAGGCGGATTCTTAACCACTGTGCCACCAGGGAAGTCCTGTCTTTCTTTTTGTGACTTACTTCACTTAGCATGATAATCTCTAGTTGCATCCATGTTGCTGCAAATGGCATTATTTTTTCTTTTTTATGGCTGAGTAGTATTCCATTGTGTATATGTACCACATCTTCTTTATCCATTCATCTGTCAGTAGACATTTAGGTTGTTTCCATGTCTTCGCTATTGTGAATAGTGCTGCTGTGAACATACGGGTGCGTGTATCTTTTTGAATTACGTTTTGTCTGGGTATATGCCCAGGAGTGGGATTGCTGGATCATATGGTAGTTCTATTTTTAGTTTTCTGAGGAACATCCATACTGTTTTCCATAGTGGCTACACCAACTTACATTCCCACCAGCAGTGTAGGAGGGTTCCCTTTTCTTTACACCCTTTCCAGCATTTGTTATTTGTAGACTTTTTTAATGATGGCCATTCTGACCAGTGTGAGGTGGTACCTCATTGTAGTTTTGATTTACATTTCTCTAATAATTAGTGATGTTGAGCATCTTTTCATGTGCCTACTGGCCATCTGTATGTCTTCTTTGGAGAAATGTCTATTAGGGTCTTCTGCCCCTTTTTTGATTGGGTTGTTTGGTTTTTTTGTTGTTGTTGAGTTGTATGAGCTGTTTATATATTTTGGAGATTAAGCCCTTGTCTGTTGCATCATTTGCAAATATTTTCTCCCATTCCATAGGTTGTCTTTTTTTTTTTTTTTTTTTAATGGTTTCCTTTGCTGTGCAAAAGCTTATAAGTTTGATTAGGTCCCATTTGTTTATTTTTGTTTTTATTTCTATTGCCTTGGGAGACAGACCTATGAAAACATTGGTACGATTTATGTCAGAGAATGTTTTGCCTGTGATCTCTTATAGGAATTTTATGGTGCCATGTCTTATGTTTAAGTCTTTAAGCCATTTTGAGTTTATTTTTGTGTATGGTGTGAGGGTGTGTTCTAACTTCATTGATTTATGTGCAGCTGTCCAACTTTACTAACACCACTTGCTGAAGAGACTTTTTTCCCATTTTATATTCTTGCCTCCATTATCCCTGTCTTTTGATTCCAGTATTACCATCTCCTTTCCACACGGTGATCCTGCAATAATATACCCTGCCAAACTCTTCAGAGGTACTAATTTTCTGTCCTTGAATTTCCTAAAATCATGTGCAAAATTTGTGTGCATGTATTTTAGGGCCTGCCTCTATGAGGGATGCCTTCCCTCTCTAAACATTCATTCACTTATGCATGCATGCATTCAGTCAACACATATTTATCAAAGACACTATGTGCAATCCTCAGCAAAATACAAACTGAAACCAGCAACATATAAAAGGGATTATACACCACGACTAAGTGTGATTTTTTTCCCCCAGGAATGCAACATTGATGTAACATCTGAAAATCAATCTTGTAATATACCATATTGATACAATAAAGGACAAAAATCACACAATCATCTCAATAGATACAGAAAAAGTATTTGACAAAATTCAACACCATTGCATGATAAGAACACTCCACAGACTAGAAATACAAGGGAACTCCTAAACCTGATAAAAGGCATCTGTGAAAAGCTTACAATTAACATCACACTCAATGGGGAAAGAGTGGATGTTTTCCTCCTAAGATCAGGAACATGACAATGCTGTCCTCTGTCACCAATTTTTTAACATTGTACTTGCAGTTCTAGCCAAGAAAAAGAAATAAAGCGCATCTAGTTTGGAAAGGAAAAAGTAAAACTATCTCAATTTGCAAAAGACATGATCTTTTATATTAAAAATCATGAGTAATAGACACACACACAAAACTATTAGACCTAATCAACAAGTTCAGCAAGGTTGCAGGACATATGATCAATATGCAAAATGCAGTTGTATTCCTATATATTAGCAATGAACAATCTGAAAAAGAAATGAAAAAAATAATTTCATTTACAATAGCACCAAAAAGAATAAAATATATAGGGATAAATTTAACCAAAAAGTTGCAGGACTTGTACACTGAAAACTACAAAACATTGTTGAGAGGAATTAAAGTATTAATAGGTCCCAATAAATGGAAATAAATGTAAACATATCCCATGTTCTTCGATTGGAAGACTTACTGTTAAGATGGCAATACTTTCCAAATTGATCTACAGATTCAATGCAATCCCCATCAAAATCCTAGCTGCATTTTTTGCAGAAATTGATGAACTTATCCTAAAATTCGTATGGAAGTTAGGGGACCCAGTATAGACAAAACAATATTGAAAAAGGACAATTTATAGTTTTAGCACTTTCATTTCAGTCTAGGATCCAATTTGAATTAATTGTTGTATGTGGTGTAAGTTAAGGGGTTCAACTTCATTCTTTTACATGTGGTTTTCCACTTGCATGGGCCTGAGAATTCGCTGACAGTTGACGAAGATTTTATCAACTCAGGTTACATATAATACCTCAAAGTTAAATCAAGTTCAATATTTGAATTTATACTTTGGACTAGATATTCTAATTTCTGATTCAAGAGTAGGTTTGGCTTCTGAATGACAGTGGGTCTAATTGTTGCTTAAGAGTGAGCTGTGAAGGCATGGTCCTGGCAGGAACTAGGGATGATCACCCCCATGGAATAATCTTGCAGGAATGCAGGAGAGTTAAATAAAGTTGTGGTTTTTTTTTTAACATCTTTATTGAAGTATAATTGCTTTACAATGGTGTGTTAGTTTCTGCTTTATAACAAAGTGAATCAGTTATACATATACATATGTTCCCATATCTCTTCCCTCTTGCATCTCCCTCCCTCCCACCCTCCGTATCCCACCCCTCTAGGTGGTCACAAAGCACCGAGCTGATCTCCCTGTGGTATGCGGCTGCTTCCCACTAGCTATCTATTTTACATTTGGTAGTGTATATATGTCCATGACACTCTCTCACCCTGTCACATCCCACCCCTCCCCCTCCCCATATCCTCAAGTCCATTCTTTAGTAGGTCTGTGTCTATATTCCCATCTTGCCACTAGGTTCTTCATGACTTTTTTTTTTCCTTAGATTCCATATATATGTGTTAGCATACTGTATTTGTTTTTCTCTTTCTGACTTAATTCACTCTGTATGACAGACTCTTAACTCCATCCACCTCACTACAAATACCTCCATTTCATTTCTTTTTATGGCTGAGTAATATTCCATTGTATATATTTGCCACATCTTCTTTATCCATTCATCCGATGATGGATGATGGACACTTAGGTTGCTTCCATGTCCTGGCTATTGTAAATAGAGCTGCAATGAACATTTTGGTACATGACTGTTTTTGAATTATGGTTTTCTCAGGGTATATGCCCAGTAGTGGGATTGCTGGGTCGTATGGTAGTTCTATTTTCAGTTTTTTAAGGAACTTCCATACTGTTCTCCATAGTGGCTGTATCAATTTACATTCCCACCAACAGTGCAAGAGTGTTCCCTTTTCTCCACACCCTCTCCAGCATTTATTGTTTCTAGATTTTTTGATGATGGCCATTCTGACCGGTATGAGATGATACCTCATTGTAGTTTTGATTTGCATTTCTCTAATGATTAAGGATGTTGAGCATTCTTTCATGTGTCTGTTGGCCATCTGTATATCTTTTTTGGAGAAATGTCTATTTAGGTCTTCTGCCCATTTTTGGATTGGGTTGTTTGTTTTTTTGTTATTGAGCTGAATGAGCTGCTTGTAAATCTTGGAGATTAATCCTTTGTCAGTTGCATCATTTGCGAATATTTTCTCCCATTCTGAGGGTTGTCTTTTGGTCTTGTTTATGGTTTCCTTTGCTGTGCAAAAGCTTTTAAGTTTCATTAGGTCCCATTTGTTTATCAGTGTTTTTATTTCCATTTCTCTAGGAGCTGGGTCAAAAAGGATCTTGCTGCGATGTATGTCATAGAGTGTTCTGCCTATGTTTTCCTCTAAGAGTTTGATAGTGTCTGGCTTTACACTTAGGTCTTTAATCCATTTTGAGTTTATTTTTGTGTATGGTGTCAGGGAGTGTTCTAGTTTCATACTTTTACATGTACCTGTCCAGTTTTCCCAGCACCACTTATTGAAGAGACTGTCTTTTCTCCACTGTATATGCTTGCCTCCTTTATCAAAGATAAGGTGACCATATGTGCGTGGGTTTATCTCTGGGCTTTCTATCCTGTTCCATTGATCTATATTTCTGTTTTTGTGCCAGTACCAAACTGTCTTGATTACTGTAGCTTTGTAATATAGTCTGAAGTCAGGAAGCCTGATTCCTCCAGCTCCATTTTTCGTTCTCAAGGTTGCTTTAGCTATTCGGGGTCCTTTGTGTCTCCATACAAATTGTGAAATTTTTTGTTCTAGTTCTGTGAAAAATGCCTGTGGTAGTTTGATAGGGATTGCATTGAATCTGTAGATTGCTTTGGGTAGTATAGTCATTTTCACAATGTTGATTCTTCTAGTCCAAGAACATGGTACATCTCTCCATCTATTTGTATCATCTTTAATTTGTTTCATCAGTGTCTTATAATTTTCTGCATACAGGTCTTTTGTCTCCTTAGGTAGGTTTATTCCTAGATATTTTATTCTTTTTGTTGCAATGGTAAACGGGACTGTTTTCTTAATTTCACTTTCAGATTTTTCATCATTAGTGTATAGGAATGCAAGAGATTTCTGTGCATTAATTTTGTATCCTGCTACTTTACCAAATTCATTGATTAGCTCTAGCAGTCTTCTGGTGGCAGTTTTAGGATTCTCTTTGTACAGTATCATGTCATCTGCAAACAGTGACAGCTTTACTTCTTCTTTTCCGATTTGGATTCCTTTTATTTCTTTTTCTTCTCTGATTGCTGTGGCTAACACTTCCAAAACTATGTTGAATAATAGTGGTGAGAGTGGGCAACCTTGTCTTGTTCCTGATCTTAGTGGAAATGGTTTCAGTTTTTCACCATTGAGGACAATGTTGGCTGTGGGTTTGTCATATATGGCCTTTATTATGTTGAGGAAAGTTCCCTCTATGCCTACTTTCTGCAGGGCTTTTATCATAAATGGGTGTTGAATTTTGTCGAAAGCTTTCTCTGCATCTATTGAGATGATCATATGGTTTTTCTCCTTCAATTTGTTAATATGATGTATCACGTTGATTGATTTGCGTATATTGAAGAATCCTTGCATTCCTGGAATAAACCCCACTTGATCATGGTGTATAATCCTTTTAATGTGCTGTTGGATTCTGTTTGCTAGTATTTTGTTGAGGATTTTTGCATCTATGTTCATCAGTGATATTGGCCTGTAGTTTTCTTTCTTTGTGACATCTTTGTCTGGTTTTGGTATCAGGGTGATGGTGGCCTCGTAGAATGAGTTGGGGAGTGTTCCTCCCGCTGCTATATTTTGGAAGAGTTTGAGAAGGATAGGTGTTAGCTCTTCTCTAAATGTTTGATAGAATTCGCCAGTGAAGCCATCTGGTTCTGGGCTTTTGTTTGTTGGAAGATTTTTAATCACAGTTTCAATTTCAGTGCTTGTGATTGGTCTGTTCATATTTTCTATTTCTTCCTGGTTCAGTCTCGGTAGGTTGTGCATGTCTAAGAATCTGTCCATTTCTTCCAAGTTGTCCATTTTATTGGCATAGGGTTGCTTGTAGTAATCTCTCATGATCGTTTATATTTCTTCAGTGTCAGTGGTCACTTCTCCTTTTTCATTTCTAATTCTATTGATTTGAGTCTTCTCCCTTTTTCTCTTGATGAGTCTGGCTAATGGTTTATCAATTTTGTTTATCTTCTCAAAGAACCAGCTTTTAGTTTCATTGATTTTTGCTATTGTTTCCTTCATTTCTTTTTCATTTACTTCTGATCTGATCTTTATGATTTCTTTCCTTCTGCTAACTTTGGGGTTTTTTTGCTCTTCTTTCTCTAATTGCTTTAGGTGCAAGGTTAGGTTGTTTATTCGAGATGTTTCCTGTTTCTTGAGGTAGGCTTGTATTGCTATAAACTTCCCTCTTAGAACTGCTTTTGCTGCATCCCATAGGTTTTGGGTCGTCATGTCTCCATTGTCATTTGTTTCTAGGTATTTTTTGATTTCCCCTTTGATTTCTTCAGTGATCACTTCGTTATTAAGTAGTGTATTGTGTAGCCTCCATGTGTTTGTATTTTTTACAGATCTTTTCCTGTAATTGATATCTAGTCTCATAGCGTTGTGGTCGGAAAAGATACTTGATACGATTTCAATTTTCTTAAATTTACCAAGGCTTGATTTGTGACCCAAGATATGATCTATCCTGGAGAATGTTCCATGAGCACTTGAGAAAAATGTGTATTCTGTTGTTTTTGTGTGGAATGTCCTATAAATGTCAATTAAGTCCATCTTGTTTAATGTATCATTTAAAGCTTGTGTTTCCTTATTTATTTTCATTTTGGATGATCTGTCCATTGGTGAAAGCGGGATGTTAAAGTCCCCTACTATGATTGTGTTGCTGTCGATTTCCCCTTTTATGGCTGTTAGTATTTGCCTTATGTATTGAGGTGCTCCTATGTTGGGTGCATAAATATTTACAATTGTTATACCTTCCTCTTGGATCGATCCCTTGATCATTATATAGTGTCCTTCTTTGTCTCTTGTAATAGTCTTTATTTTAAAGTCTATTTTGTCTGATATGAGACTTGCTACTCCAGCTTTCTTTTGATTTCCATTTGCATGGAATATCTTTTTCCATCCCCTCACTTTCAGTCTGTATGTGTCTCTAGGTCTGAAGTGGGTCTCTTGTAGACAGCATATATATGGGTCTTGTTTTTGTATCCATTCAACCAGTCTGTGTCTTTTGGTGGGAGCATTTAATCCATTTACATTCAAGGTAATTATTGATATGTATGTTCCTATTCCCATTTTCTTAAATATTTTGTGTTTGTTATTGTAGGTGTTTTCCTTCTCTTGTGTTTCTTGCCTAGAGAAGTTCCTTTAGCATTTGTTGTAAAGCTGGTTTGGTGGTGCTGAACTCTCTCAGCTTTTGCTTGTCTGTAAAGGTTTTAATTTCTCCATCAAATCTGAATGAGATCCTTGCTGGGTAGAGTAATCTTGGTTGTAGGTTTTTCTCCTTCATCACTTTAAGTATATCCTGCCACTCCCTTCCGGCTTGCAGAGTTTCTGCTGAAAGATCATCTGTTAACCTTATGGGGATTCCCTTGTGTGTTATTTGTTGTTTTTCCCTTGCTGCTTTTAATATGTTTTCTTTATATTTAATTTTTGATAGTTTGATTAATATGTGTCTTGGCGTGTTTCTCCTTGGATTTATCCTGTATGGGACTCTCTGTGCTTCCAGGACTTGATTAACTATTTCCTTTCCCATATTAGAGAAGTTTTCAACTATAATCTCTTCAAATATTTTCTCAGTCCCTTTCTTTTTCTCTTCTTCTTCTGGGACCCCTGTAGTTCGAATGTTGGTGCGTTTAATGTTGTCCCAGAGGTCTCTGAGACTGTCCTCAGTTCTTTTCATTCTTTTTTCTTTACTCTGCTCTGCAGTAGTTATTTCCACCATTTTATCTTCCAGGTCACTTATCCGTTCTTCTGCCTCAGTTTTTCTGCTATTGATCCCGTCTAGAGTATTTTTAATTTCATTTATTTTGTTTTTCATCATTGCTTGGTTCCTCTTTAGTTCTTCTACATCCTTGTTAAATGTTTCTTGCATTTTATCTATTCTATTTCCAAGATTTTGGTTCATCTTAACTATCATTATTCTGAATTCTTTTTCAGGTAGACTGCCTATTTCCTCTTCACTTGTTAGGTCTGGTGTGTTTTGACCCTGCTCCTTCACCTGCTGTGTGTTTTTTTGTCTTCTCATTTTGCTTATCTTACTGTGTTTGGGGTCTCCTTTTCACAGGTTGCAGGTTCGTAGTTCCCGTTGTTTTTGGTATCTGTCCCCAGTGGCTAAGGTTGGTTCAGTGGGTTGTGTAGGCTTCCTGGTGGAGGGGACTAGTGCCTGTGTTCTGGTGGATGAGGTTGGATCTTGTCTTTCTGGTGGGCACATCCACGTCTGGTCGTGTGTTTTGGGGTGTCTGTGCCCTTATTATGATTTTAGGCAGCCTCTCTGCTAATGGATGGGGCTGTGTTCCTGTCTTGCTAGTTGTTTGGCATAGGGTGTCCAGCACTGTAGCTTGCTGGTCGTTGAGTGAAGCTGTGTCTTGATGTTGAGATGGAGATCTCTGAAAGATTTTCGCCGTTTGGTATTACGTGGAGCTGGGAGGTCTCTGGTGGACTAGTGTCCTGAAGTTGTCTCTCCCACCTCAGAGGCACAGCCCTGATGCCTGGCTGGAGCACCAAGAGCCTTTCATCCACACGGCTCAGAATATAAGGGAGAAGAAAAATAGAAAGGAAGAAAGAAAGAGGATAAAATAAAGTAAAATAAAACTATTATAATAAAAAATAAGGAAAAAAATTATTAAGAATAAATGTATTCAGAAAAAATTTTTTTTTAATTTTTAAAAATAGATTTATTAACTTTTTATAATAAAAAATAAGAAAAAAAATTAAGAAAATTTATTAAGAAAAAATTTTTTAATTTTTTAAAATAAAAAATATGAAAAAACTTATTAAAAATTTTAATTTCTAAAAATAGAAAATAAGGAAAAAATTATTAAGAAAACATTTATTAGGAAAAAAAAATTTTTTAAGTAAAAAAATAAATAAATAAATAAAAGGACGGACCTAACCCTTGGACTAATGGTGAAAGCAAAGCTATACAGACAAAATCTCTCCCAGAAGCATACACATATACACTCACAAAAAAAGGAAAATTAATATATCCTGCTCCCAAAGTCCACCTCTTGAATTTGGGATGATTTGTTGTCTATTCAGGTATTCAACAGATGCAGGCACATCAAGTTATTTGTGGAGCTTTAATCCGCTGCTTCTGAGGCTGCTGGGAGAGATTTCCCTTTCTCTTCTTTGTTCGTACAGCTCCCAGGGTTCAGCTTTGGATTTGGACCCGCCTCTGTGTGTAGGTCGCCTGAGGGCGTCTGTTGGGAGGTCTGAGGTCTTCTGCCAGCGTTCAGTGGGTGTTCTGTAGGAACAGTTCCACGTGTAGATGTATTTCTACTGTATCTGTGGGAAGGAAGGTGATCTCCGCGTCTTACTCTTCCGCCATCTTCCTGACCATGACACTTTTGTTCTTGACAATGTATTCTATCAGATATTCAGACAAGGCTTTGATCTTCCAACTTTGCCAGGGAGCAGAGAAGCCTCATGACCCGTCGCCTCCGCGCCCCCCGCCTCCTGGAGCCGCAAACCCTTATCAAAGTGCAGCCGGCTCCAGCCAACTCGGCCCGGGCCACCAGTGATCCCGCCGCGCCAATCACTGCCGCTAAAGTTGTGTTTTGATTGTGCTATGACCCAGGCTTGTTCAGCATACTGTTTACATATGTAGACATGTGTTGGAGAAGAAGTCTGTCTTAATGATGAAAGTGAAACACTGGAGTCTAAGGGCATGTGGTCACCAGCCCTCAAGATGGCCCTCAGTGGTCCTACCTCTCTGTATTCATGCCCTTGTGTAGTCTTCTCACACATTGAATAGGGCTGATTTGTGTAACCAATAGGATATTGTAGAAATTATGGAGTGTGACTTCTGAAACTGTCATAGGAGACATTGCAGCTTCTGCATTACTCTCTCTTGGATCCCTGGCTCTGAGGGAAACTCACTGCTGTATCATGAAGATACTCAAGCAGCTTATGAAGCTGTCCATTTGGTGAGGAACTGAGGCCTCCTGCCAACAACCATGTGAGTGAAAATCTTGGAAGCAGATTCTCTAACCAGTCAAGATGATGAAAGCCCAAGGAGACATTTTGAAGAGACCTGAACCAAAATCACCCAGCTAAACTGCTCTTGGATTCCTGATCCATAGAAAGTATGTGAGATTATAAATGTT
Organism: Balaenoptera acutorostrata; assembly: GCF_949987535.1. NCBI lineage: Eukaryota > Metazoa > Chordata > Mammalia > Artiodactyla > Balaenopteridae > Balaenoptera > Balaenoptera acutorostrata. The sequence goes on along the minus strand of NC_080069.1, from coordinate 77,858,965 downwards.
TGTTATTGTTTTAGGCCATTAAACTTTTAGCTAATTTGTTATGCAGCAGTAGCTAACTAATCCAGGATAAGGAAGGGCAGCAGTTCTGGGTATAGGAGAGATACCTGAGAGCAGAGGGACCAGGTCCTGACCCTGCCACAGGGTGGCTATTCATCAGTCCACATCTTGACAAACTGGTAATTTGACCTTACCTGGTGGGGCCTGTGGGGCCAGCCGTACGCAGTAATATTGAATGGAGACCCTGATGAGCTCAAGGCAAAAGAGAGAAGTAGATCAAGTTTATTTCCAAAACTATTTTGAGTCTTCCTACTGCTTTATAGCTCCTCCAAGGTCCCCATCCTGACATCTCAGCTTACTGTCTCCTGCTACATCACTGCTCCTCCTTTCTTTAACTAGTTCTGTAAACTACTTCAAGTCAACATATACTGAGGGTTTGCTATGTGCAAGGCCCGCAAAGATGAATAAACCCCTATCCTTCTCCTAACAGAAGAAGCCTGAGATTCTGCCTTTTCAGGAAGCTCCCAGCTGATGTTGCTGCTGCTGGTCCTGGGACCACACTCTGAGCACAGGGCTCTAAAGACTCTGCAAGCATAGGGATGGAAGATAGTACAGCATGCCCAGCAAATGCTTGAACTCTCACAATGGAGGATACTCACTGCCTGCAAATCCAACCATGTATACGGTTCTGGCTCAACTTACATCCGAGGTCCGTCACAGTCACCATGAATGAAACATGAGAAAGAGACTGTGATAGAAGAAGTCAAAATTTTTACTCCTTTTCTTTCACAGCCCACCAAGATCTCCCTGCCCTAATCTTATAGCTCCATACATGTTCTTCAACTTGACGAGCACACCTGATCGTGTTGGAGTAAACGGCCTTGCTCGCCCTCTAGAGGCCAATAGTAATAAAGGCAAAGAGAACAGATTGGTAATTGAAAGTGAAGAGGAAAGAGGGTGAAGTGGTAGTAAGGGCTTGTTAACTAACCCCCGGGTGGGTGGGGAGGGGGATGTCACAGACTCTATAGCCTTCCAGAGCAGCAGTTCTCGAAGTGTGGCTTGGCGACCCCAAGGGGGTCCATGAAGTCAAAACTGTTTTCATAAAAATTTGCCTTTTTTACTCTCGTTCTTGCATGAGCATAGCGAGGAAATTTCCAGGGGCTGCATGACATACTGAAGTCTCAACAGATTGAATACAGAAGCAGATTTGAGAATCTTACTGTCTTCTATTAAGCTGGACATTAAAGAGATCTGCAAACATGTGCTACTCTTCTAATTTTTTTTTTTAAAATACAGCTATTTTTCATAAAAATGTTATTTATGTTAACATAATGGGCTTATTACTGCTGTTATTTTTAAGTAAATTAATACATAAAATTTTTATATTTTAATTTCTAACACAACAAATATCTACAGATAAAAATCCACATAAGTAAGAACACTTCAGGGGTCCCAATAATGTTGAAGAATGATAAGGTTCTGAGGTTAAAAAGTTTGAGAATCAGTGCTGTCAACCTTGGCTGCATATTGGAGTCAACCTAGGAACCTGGAAAAAGTACTGATGCCTGGGTTCCATGCCCAGAGATCCTTATGTAATTGGTCTGGGGTACAGCCAAGGTATTGGGATTTCTAAACGCTTTCAGGCAATTCTAATGAACAGACAAGGTTGAGAACTACTGCTCTAGGCTAAAGGCTTTTACTGGATGTCAAAACAAGCACAGCCATGGCCAAATAACGGGAAAGCAAATACAATTCTTAATAGTGAGTGGCGGGAGAAAAGCAACAAGCAATCACTCTATCACATTATCCCCAAAAGTACAACAGGACAAGGGGGATATTTTGCACCTCTAGCAATCAGACAAAAAGCTTTTTCTCTTGCCAAGAATGCGACAAAGGAGAATACATTAACATGTGACCTGGTGAGGATTTGAGCAGCTTTCAGGGACATAAAGTAATAAAATATATCCACAGAGCTGTCCCCAAAGAATAGGAATCAAACCAAAGAAGTCAGCAGGATGCTATTCTGATTCCAAAGAAGCCAGGTAACAGCCATGGGAGTGGGGATCGAGAGAGGGATTCAAGCCCACAAGGAAGCAGGCTCTTTGCCACCCCCTGACCCTGTGGGATGAACACAGGTGAGTTGGTACAAGCTCCAGCAGCTCTCAGGTGATCATTACTTAGCATGACCAGGGTGGTGCCAGGAGAGGAGAAAAGTATAGCTAAGCCCTCCAAGCAGGCATGGTTTGAACTGGATGCAGAGCTATGAATGCAGTGATATTCATACCACAGCTCTTGAGCTGAGAGAGCTCTCAAGCTTTCAGGTAACCTGCTGCTCTTCAAAAACGTAAATTTTACACTAGGTTATTTAATTCAGATAGAGAGCAATCTCAAGCTCTTTTGGTAATGTGGTCAGTAATGATTGTAAATTAGTGTATGGCTTCTGTGAGGATAGTTTGCCACTGAGTAGAAGGAAGAGAAGAGGCTAGTAACAATAATAATAACTAATATTTATTAAGCATTTACTATACCAAGCAATGTTTTAAGAACTTCATATACATTATCTCATTTAATCTTCTTAACAACCCTATGACATTGTCCTATAATTATTCCCAGTGATAAGGAAACTGAGGCTAAGTGGAAGCCAACCTCCAAGATGACCCCAGTAATCCTCTCTTCCTGGAATTCATGCCCTCATGTAGTCTCTTCCATATTGAATCAGAGCTGGTCTGTGTGACCAATAGCATATGGAGGAATAGACCATGTGTGACTCTCAAGGCTACATCATGAAACGTACCGCACATTCCATTTTGGTCTCTTGGATCACTTGCTTTGTGGAAGCCAGCTGCCATGCTGTGAGGATACTCAAGCAGCCCTGTGGAGAGCCTCAACTGACATCTAATGGCAACCTTACGAAAGACTGCCAGCCAGAACAGCCCAGCCAAGCTGCTCCCAAATTCCCTATCCACAGAAACTGTATGCTTTTCAGTGTTCCCAACAGGACTGAGCCCACACTGCTCATGATAGTAACCTTGATAATGCACCCTTATATTTGCTTTTCTCCCTTCCCTGTCTCATACTCACACTCCTAGTTCCTTCACTCCTTCTTCCTGGGTCACCTTTCAATAAACTTCTTATACCCATGTTCTTTTCTCAGGCTCTGTTTTTAGGGAAAACCCAAACTTACACAAACATCATGATGAGCTTGGCCTTTACAGATTCAAATGATGTTCTATTAAAAACATATTAAGCAAGGAGTTTAAATGTAGGAATGTAGGAAAGGAGTACTCTTCACTCATAGAGCTGGGGTTTTTTGGTTTTTGTTTTTATTTTTTCCAGTCAGAAAGAAAATAGATTCAGGAACACCTGAAAATATGAACCTTCCCCCAAATTGATTTGCATGACTCGGAAGGCTTTGAGTTTGGTTTCATTGGTGTTAGCAGTTTCCAGCCATGAGTCTTTCCCACCTGCAGAGCTGACCTTGAAATTCTGTTGATGACAAAATTTCCCACAAGACTTGAAGCGCAGCTGCCCTGCCAACTGGGCTCTTGGCCAGCATTGTCTCACCAGCCTGCTTGCAATGAATTTTGACCAGGAACCAGGAACAATCAAACTTTTTAAAAAATACATTTATTTAATTTATTTATTTTTGGCTGCGTTGTGTCTTCATTGCTGCGTGCGGGCTTTCTCTAGTTGTGGTGAGCGGGGGCTACTCTTCGTTACAGGGCTTCTCATTGTGGTGTTGCAGAGCACAGGCTCTAGGTGTGCGGGCTTCAGTAGCTGTGGCTCACAGGCTCTAGAGTGCAGGCTCAGTAGTTGTGGTGCACAGGCTTAGTTGCTCCACGGCATGTGGGATCTTCCCAGACAAGGGATCGAACCCATGTCCCCTGCATTGGCAGGTGGATTCTTAACCACTGTGCCACCAGGGAAGTCCCCAGAAATAATCAAACTTTTAATGAAAAATTTCTAAAGAAAGACACTAACCATTTGTAGGCTTTTTTCTTAAGCCACTATAAAATGTTCCTTTGACTCAGCCAAGTCATGGATAATCTCTTATATCCTTGGTACCCTAGGTTTGGCCTCTATAAAATATTCCTGAACATTAGACTTCCAGTGAGAGCTGTAAGAAAATCATATTAAGATATCCATGTCTGCCCCATTTACAAGCCAGATCACACTGTATAGATGAACCAAATAGTTTCCAACAGGCTGGTACCAAAGATTGTATTCACTAAGGTAATTTGAAATTGTTTGGAGTGCAGAATGTATTTTCCCATAGAAACAGCTATTCTTAAGGTGATCCACTAATTGAGGTTAGCTGGGGGCTTTTCCAGTTTTAGCACTGATAGTTCCACATCCTAGGAACACCCTCAGTCCTGGGAAACCAAGACAACTGGTTACTCTACTTATTTCTGATGGTTATGATTCCAGATTAGTACACAGAAGCCTATTTAACCCTTGGTAGAGTTGAAATTTAGTCCTGATCTTGGAGGAGTTCTGAATAATGGATAAGATAAGGTAAGGTGCTATGGTGTATCTGAGAATTTCAGGGCTGATCAAGGAAAAGCCAGGACCAGGAGATGGTAGTACTGGACAGTATGCTTGTTGGGCAGTTCTAGGACAGGGCTACATGAAAGGGGACGTCCCTAACGGTAGAAGATCTTCCAGAGACACTGGTGCAGGGCCACCACCCAGAAGGGGAAAGGACCAGGGAACTCTCGGGGAGAGGGGAATTGGAGAAGGGGCTATGTGTCTAGCCTGTGTCACTCAGCAGCAAGGCAGGGATCTCTGGGTCAGAGAGCTCTGAAGGGCAGCAGGGACCAAGACCGTTTGGAATCTTTTATAGCTGTGGGTTTTATCCTCTATGTGGTTAGCACAGTGTTTGGTGCAGTTTCATGAGGTATGCAAAGCAGGCAGGTTCTAGATTGCAAAAATAGGCTTAGTTGGGCTATACACACACACACACACATTTTTAAATTTATTTTATGTTTTCTTAACTGTGACTTTAAAAAATTTTTTACTTTATATTGGAGTATAGTTGATTAACAATGTTCTATTAGTTTTAGGTGTACAACAAAGTGATTCAGTTATACATATACATGTGTCTATTCTTTTTCAAGTTCTTTTCCTATTTAGATTATTACAGAATCTTGAGCAGAGTTCCCTGTGCTATATAGTAGGTCCTTGTTGATTATCTGTTTTAAATATAGCAGTGTGTACATGTCAATCCCAACTTCCCAATCTATCCCCCGCACCTTTCCCCCTGGTAACCATAAGTTTGTTCTCTAAGTCTGTGAGTCTTTTTCTGTTTGGTAAACAAGTTCATCTGTATCATTTTTTAAAAATTCTGCATATAAGTGATATCATATGATATTTGTCTTTCTCTGTCTGACTTACTTCGCTTAGTATGATAATCTCCAGGTCCATCCATGTTGCTGCAAATGGCATTATTTCATTCTTTTTAATGGCTGAGTAATATTCCATTGTATATATGTACCACATCTTCTTTATCCATTCATCTGTTGATGGACATTTAAGTTGCTTCCATGTCTTGGCTATTGTAAACAGTGCTGCAGTGAACGTTGGGGTGCATGTATCCTTTGGAACCATGGTTTCCTCCAGATATATGCCAGGAGTGGGATTGCTGAATCATATGGTAGTTCTATTTTTAGTTTTTTAAGGAACCTCCATACTGTTGTCCATAGTGGCTATACCAATTTACAGTCCCACCAACAGTGTAGGAGGGTTCCCTTTTCTCCACACCCTCTCCAGCATTTATTGTTTGTAGACTTTTTGATGATGGCCTTTCTGACTGGTGTGAAGTGATATCTCATTGTAGTTTTGATTTGCATTTCTCTAATAATTAGTGAGGTCAGGCATCTTTTCATGGGCCTCTTGGCCATCTGTATAGCTTCTTTGGAGAAAAGTCTATTTAGGTCTTCTGCCCATTTTTTGATTGGGTTGTTGGGTTTTTTTATATTGAGCCACATGAGCTGTTGGTAAATTTTGGAGATTAATCCCTTGTTGGTCGCTTCGTTTCCAAATATTTTCTCCCATTCGATGGGTTGTCTTTTCATTTTTTTATGGTTTCCTTTGCTGTGCAAAAGCTTTTGAGTTTAATTAGGTCCCATTTGTTTATTTTTGCTTTATTTCCATCACTCTAGGAGATGGATTGAAAAAGATATTGCTGCGATTTATGTCAAAGTGTGTTCTGCCTATGTTTTCCTCTAAAAGTTTTATAGGATCCGGTCTTACATTTAGGTCTTCAATCCATTTTGAGTTTATTTTTGCGTATGATGTTAAAGAAAATGTTCTAATTTCATTGTTTTACATGTAGCTGTCCAGTTTCCCCAGCACCATTTATTGAAGAGACTGTCTTTTCTCCATTGTATAGTCTTGCCTCCTTTGTCATAGAATAATTCACCATAGGTACGTGGGTTTATTTCTGGGCTTTCTGTCCTGTCCCATTGATCTATATGTCTGTTTTTGTGCCAGTATCATACTGTTTTGATGACTGTAGCTTTGTAGTATAGTCTGAAGTCAGGGAGCCTGATTCTTCCAGCTCTGTTTTTCTTTCTCGGGATTATTTTGGCTATTTGGAGTCTTTTGTGTTTCCATACAAATTAAAAAATTTTTTGTTCTAGTTCTGTGAAAAATTCCATTGGTAGTTTGATAGGGATTGCACTGAATCTGTGGATTGCCTTGGGTAGCATAGTCATTTTGACACTCTTGATTCTTCCAGTCCAAGAACATGGTATATCTTTCCATCTGTTTGTGTCATCTTCAATTTCTATCATCAGCATCTTACAGTTTTCAGAGTACAGGTCTTTTGCCTCCTTAGGGAGGTTTATTCCTAGGTATTTTATTGTTTTTGATGTGATGGTAAATGGGATTGTTTCCTTAATTTCTCCTTCTGATCTTTTGTTGTTAGTGTATAGAAATGCAACAGATTTCTGTGTATTAATTTTGTATCCTGCAACTTCACTGAATTCATTGATGAGCTCTAATAGTTTTCTGGTAGCATCTGTATGATTTTTTATGTATAGTATTATGTCATCTGCAAATAGTGCCAATTATACTTCTTCATTTCCAATTTGGATTCCTTTTATTTATTTTTCTTCTCTGATTGCCATGGCTAGGACTTCCAAAACTATGTTGAATAAAAGTAGTGAGAGTGGACATCCTTGACTTGCTCCTGATCTTAGAGGAAATGCTTTCAGCTTTCCCTATTGAGTATGATGCTAGCTGTAGGTTTGTCATCTATGACCTTTATTATGTTGAGTTTTGTTCCCTCTATGCCCACTTTCTGGAGAGATTTTTTTATCATGAATGCATATTGAATTTGGTCAAAAGCTTTTTCTGCATATATTGAGATGATAATATGGTTTTTATTCTTCAATTTGTTGACATGGTGTATCACACTGATTGATTTGTGGATGTTGAAAAATATTTGCATCCCTGGGATAAATCCCACTTGATCATGGTGTATGATCCTTTTAATGTATTGTTGGATTTGGTTTGTGCATATTTTGTTGAGGATTTTTACGTCTATGTTCATCAGTGATATTAGCCTGTAATTTTCTTTTTTTTGTGGTATCTTTGTCCGGTTTTGGTATCAAGGTGATGGTGGCCTAATAGAGTGGGTTCAGAAGTGTTCCTTCCTCTGCAGTATTTTAGAATAGTTTCAGAAGGATAGATGTTAACTCTTCTAAAAATGTTTGGTAGAATTCACCTGTGAAGCCACCTGGTCCTGGACTTCTGTTTGTTGGGAGTTTTTAAATCACAGATTCAATTTCAGTGCTTGTGATTGGTCTGTTCATATTTTCTGTTTCTTCCTGGTTCAGACTTGGGAGATTGTACCTTTCTAAGAATTTGTCCATTTCTTCCAGGTTATCCACTTTATTTGGGATATAGTTGCTTGTAGTAGTCTCTAATGATCTTTTGTGTTTCTCTGGTGTCCATTATAACTTCTTCTTTTTCATTTCTAATTTTATTGATTTCAGCCCTCTCTTTTTCTTGATGACTCTGACTAAAGGTTTATCAATTTTGTTTATCTTTTCAAAGAACCAACTTTTAGCTTCATTAATCTTTTTTCTTTTCTTCATCTCTATGTCATTTATTTCTGCTCTGATCTTTATGATTTCTTTCCTTCTACTAACTTCGGGTTTTGTTTGTTCTTCTTTTTCTAGTTGCTTTAGGTGTAAGGTAAGGTTTTTTTGTGTGTCTTCCTTCCACCCTCCCTCCCTTCCCTCCTTCCTTTCTCCCCTCCTTCCTTTCTTCCTTCCTTCCTTCCTTCCACAGCTTTAATGGAGTATAATTGCTTTGCATTGTTGTGTTAGTTTCTGCTGTATAACAAAGTGAATCAGCTATATGCATACGTATATCCCCACATCCGCTCCCTCTTGCATCTCCCTCCCACCCTCCTTATCCCACCCCTCTAGGTGATTGCAAGGCACCGAGCTGATCTCCCTGTGCTATGCAGCTGCTTCCCACTAGCTATCTGTTTTACATTTGGAAGTGTATAAATGTTAATGCTACTCTCTCACATCATCCAAGCTTACCCTTCCCCCTCTCCATGTCCTCAAGTCCATTTTCTACGTCTGCATCTTTATTCCTGTCCTTCCCCTAGGTTCATCAGAACCATTTTTTTTTTTTTAGATTCCATATATGTGTTAGCATACGGTATTTGTTTTTCTCTTTCCGACTAACTTCACTCTGTGTGACAGTCTCGAGGTCCATCCACCTCACTACAAACAACTCAATTTCGTTTCTTTTTATGGCTGAGTAATATTCCATTGTATATATGTGCCACATCTTCTTTATCCATTCATCTGTCGATGGACACTTAGGTTGCTTCCATGTCCTGACTATTGTAAATAGTGCTGCAATGAACATCGTGGTACATGACTCTTTTTGAATTATGGTTTTCTCAGGGTATATGCCCAGTAGTAGGATTGCTGGGTCATATGGTAGTTCTACTTTTAGTTTTTTAAGGAACCTCCATACTGTTCTCCATAGTGGCTGTATCAATTTACATTCCTACCAACAGTGTAGGAGGGTTCCCTTTTCTCCACACCCTCTCCACCATTTATTGTTTGTAGATTTTTTGATTATGGCCATTCTGACTGGTGTGAGGTGATACCTCATTGTAGTTTTGATTTGCATTTCTCTAATGATTAGTGATGTTGAGCATCTTTTCATGTGTTTGTTGGCAATCTGTATATCTTCTTTGGAGAAATGTCTAGTTAGGTCTTCTGCCCATTTTTGGATTGGGTTGTTTGTCTTTTTGATATTGAGCTGCATGAGCTACTTGTATATTATGGAGATTAATCCCTTGTCAGTTGCTTCGTTTGCAAATATTTTCTCCCATTCTGAGAGTTGTCTTTTCGCCTTGTTTATGGTTTCCTTTCCTGTGCAAAAGCTTTTAAGTTTTATTAGGTCCCTTTTTTTTTATTATTCCATTTCTCTAGGAGGTGGGTCAGAAAGGATCTTGCTGTGATTTATGTCATAGAGTGTTCTGCCTATGTTTTCCTCTAAGAGTTTTATAGTGTCTGGCCTTACATTTAGGTCTTTAATCCATTTTGAATTTATTTTTGTGTATGGTGTTAGGGAGTGTTCTAATTTCCTTCTTTTACATGTAGCTGTCCAGTTTTCCCAGCACCACTTATTGAACAGGCTGTCTTTTCTCCACTGTACTCTTGCCTCCTTTATCAAAGACAAGGTGACCATATGTGTGTGGGTTTATCTCTGGGCTTTCTATCCTGTTCCATTGATCTATATTTCTGTTTTTGTACCAGTACCATACTGTCTTGATTACTGTAGCTTTGTAGTATAGTCTGAAGTCCGGGAGCCTGATACCTCCAGCTCCGTTTTTCTTTCTCAAGATTGCTTTGGCTATTCTGGGTCTTTTCTGTTTCCATAGAAACTGTGCAGTTTTTTGTCCTAGTTCTATGAAAAATGCCATTGGTAGTTTGATAGGGATTGCATTGAATGTGTAGATTGCTTTGGGTAGTATAGTCATTTTCACAATGTTGATTCTTCCAGTCCAAGAACATGGTATATCTCTCCATCTATTTGTATCATCTTTAATTTCTTTCATCAGTGTTTTATAGTTTTCTGCATACAGGTCTTTTGTCTCCTTAGGTAGGTTTATTCCTAGGTATTTTATTCTTTTTGTTGCAGTGGTGAATGGGATTGTTTCCTTAATTTCTCCTTCTGATCTTTTGTTATTAGTGTATAGGAATGCAAGAGATTTCTGTGCATTAATTTTGTATCCTGCTACTTTACTAAATTCATTGATGAACTCTAGTAGTTGTCTGGTGGCATCTTTAGGATTCTCTATATATAGTATCATGTCATCTGCAAACAGTGACATCTTTACTTCTTCTTTTCCAATTTGGATTCCTTTTATTTCTCTTTCTTCTCTGATTGCTGTGGCTAAAACTGCCAAAACTATGTTGAATGATAGTGCTGAGGGTGGGCACCCTTGTATTGTTCCTGATCTTAGAGGAAATCGTTTCAGTTTTTCACCATTGAGAACAGTGTTGGCTGTGGTTTGTCATATATGGCCTTTATTATGTTGAAGTGGGTTCCCTCTATGCCTGCTTCTGGAGAGTTTTGTCATAAATCGGTGTTGAATTTTGTTGAAAGCTTTTTCTGCATCTCTTGAGATTATCATATGGTTTTTGTTCTTCAGTTTGTTAACATGGTGTATCAAACTGAATGGGTATACTGAAGAATCCTTGCATTCCTGGGATAAACCCCACTTGATCATGGTGTATGATCCTTTTAATATGCTGTTGGATTCTGTTTGCTAGTATTTTGTTGAGGAGTTTTGCATTTATGTTCATCAGAGATATTGACCTGTAGTTTTCTTTCTTTATGATATCTTTGTCTGGTTTTGGTATCAGGGTTATGGTGGCCTTGTAGAATGAGTTTGGGATTGTTCCTCCCTCTGCTATATTTTGGATTAGTTTGAGAAGGATAGGTGTTAGCTCGTCTCTAAATGTTTGATAGAATTCGCCTGTGAAGCCATCTGGTCCTGAGCTTTTGTTTGTTGGAAGATTTTTTATCACAGTCTCAATTTCAAGTTTGTGATTGTCTGTTCATATTTTCTATTTCTTCCTGGTTCAGCCTTGGAAGTTTGTGCTTTTGTAAGAATTTGTCCATTTCTTCCAAGTTGTCCATTTTATTGGCATATAGTTGCTTGTAGTAATCTCTCATGATCCTTTGTATTTCTGCAGTGTCAGTTGTTACTTCTCCTTTTTCATTTCTTATTCTGTTGATTTGAGTCTTCTCCCTTTTTTTTTTGATGAGTCTGGCTAATGGTTTATCAGTTTTGTTTATCTTCTCAAAGAACCGGCTTTTAGTTTTGTTGATCTTTGCTATTGTTTTCTTCATTTCTTTTTCTTTTATTTCTGATCTGATCTTTATGATTTCTTTTCTTCTGCCCTCTTTGGGTTTTGTTTGTTGTTGTTGTTGTTCCTCTTTCTCTTATTGCTTTAGGTTTAAGGTTAGGTTGTTTATTTGAGATGTTTCTTGTTTCTTAAGGTAGGAATGTATTGCTATAAACTTCCCCTTAGAACTGTTTTTACTGCATCCGATAGGTTTTGGGCCGTCGTGTTTTCATTGTCATTTGTTTCTAGGTATTTTTTTATTTCCTCTTTGATTTCTACAGTGATCTCTTGGTTTTTTAGTAGTGTATTGTTTAGCCTCCATGTGTTTGTATTTTTTACATTTTTTTCCCTGTAATTGATACCTAGTCTCATAGTGTTCTGGTCGGAAAAGATACTTGATACAATTTCAGTTTTCTTAAATTTACCCAGGCTTGATTTGTGACCCAAGATGTGGTCTGTCCTGGAGAATGTTCCATGAGCACTTGAGAAGAAAGTGTATTCTGTTGTTTTTGGATTGAATGTCATATAAATATCAATTAAGTCCATGTTTTTTAATGTGTCATTTAAAGCTTGTGTTTCCTTATTTATTTTCATTTTGGTTGATCTGTCCATTGGTGAAAGTGGGGTGTTAAAGTCCCCTACTATGATTGTGTTACTGTTGATTTCCTCTTTTATGCCTGTTAGCATTTGCCTTATATATTGAGGTGCTCCTCTGTTGGGTGCGTAAATATTTGCAATTGTTATATCTTCTTCTTGGATTGATCCCTTGATCATTATGTAGTGTCCTTCTTTGTCTCTTGTAATAGTCTTTATTTTAAAGTCTCTTTTGTCTGATATGAGAATTGCTACTCCAGCTTTCTTTTGATTTCCATTTGCATGGAATATCTTTTTCCATCCCCTCACTTTCAGTCTGTATGTGTCTCTAGGTCTGAAGTGGGTCTCTTGTAGACAGCATATGTACGGGTCTTGTTTTTGTATCCATTAAGCCAGTCTGTGTCTTTTGTTTGGAACATTTAATCCATTTACATATAAGATAATTATCGATATGTATGTTCCTGTTACCATTTTTGTAATTGTTTTGGGTTTGTTTTTGTAGGTCTTTTCCTTCTCTTGTGTTTCCTGCCTAGAGAAGTTCCTTTAGCATTTGTTTTAAAGCTCGTTTATTGGTGCTGAATTATCTTAACTTTTGCTTATCTGTAAAGGTTTTAATTTCTTCATCAAATCCAAATGAGATCCTTGCTGGGTAGAGTAATCTTGGTTGTTGGTTTTTCCCTTTCATCACTTTAAATATGTGCTGCCACTCCCTTCTGACTTGCAGAGTTTCTGCTGAAAAATCATTTGTTAACCTTTTGGGGATTCCGTTGTATGTTATTTGTTGCTTTTCCCTTGCTGCTTTTAATATTTTTTTTATATTTAATTTTTGATAGTTTGATTAATATGTGTCTCGGTGTGTTTCTCTTTGGGTTTATCCTGTATGGTACTCTCTGTGCTTCCTGGACTTGAATGACTGTTTCCTTTCCCATGTTAGGTAAGTTTTCGACTATAATCTCTTTAAGTATTTTCTCTCCCTTTCTTTTTCTCTTCTTCTTCTGGGACCCCTATAATTTGAATATTGGTGCATTTAATGTTGTCCCAGAAGTCTCTGAGACTGTCCCCAATTCTTTTCATTTTTTTTCTTTATTTTGCTCACTGACAGTTATTTCCACCATTTTATCTTCCAGCTCACATCCATTCTTCTGCCTCAGTTATTCTCTTATTGATTCCTTGTAGAGTCTTTTTAATTTCAGTAATTGTGCTGTTCATCACTGTTTGTTTGCTCTTTAGTTCTTCTGGATCCTTGTCAAATGTTTCTTGTATTTTCTCCATTCTGTTTCTGAGATTTTTGGATCACCTTTATTATCATTACTCTGAGTTCTTTTTCAGGTAGGTTGCCTATTTCGTCTTCATTTATTTGGTCTTGTAGGCTTTTACTTTGCTCCTTTTTCTGTAATGTATTTTTTTTGTCATTTCACTTTGTTTTTGATAGGTGGAGCTGCATTCCTGTCTTACTGGTTGTTTGGCCTGGGACGTCCAACACTAGAGTTTGCAGGCAGTTGGATAGAGCTGGGTCTTGGGGCTGAGGTGAGGACCTCTGGGAGACTTCACTCTGATTGATATTCCCTGGGGTCTGAGGTTCTCTGTTATTCTAGAGGTTTGGACTCAGAGCTCCCACCACAGGAGCTCGGGCCAGACCTACAGCCTGGGAACCAGGATCCCACAAGCTTCATGGCACGGTAAAAAAAAAAAAAAGAAGGAAGAAAGAAATAAACGAGCAGTACAATATCAAAGAATAAAAAACAAAATAAAATTAGAAAGATAAAAAATATATTAGGAAAAATAAAACTATAATCGAAAGAAATGCAACAAGGTAAAATAAAACTACAACAGAAAAAAGAAAAAGAAGGGGGGGTGGGGACAAGCCTAAAGGAGAGAACAATAGCAAAGTATAAAGAATAAAATAAAATTAGAGGGGCTTCCCTGGTGGCGCAGTGGTTGAGAGTCTGCCTGCCGATGCAGGGGACACCGGTTTGAGCCCTGGTCTGGGAGGATCCCACATGCTGTGGAGCAACTTGGCCCGTGAGCCACAACTACTGAGCCTGCGTGTCTGGAGCCTGTGCTCCGCAACAAGAGAGGCCGCAATAGTGAGAGGCCCACGCCCCGTGATGAAGAGTGGTCCCCGCTCGCCACAACTAGAGAAAAGCCCTTGCATAGAAACGAAGACCCAACACAGCCAAAAATAAATAAATAAATTTATTTTAAAAAATAAAATAAAATAAAATTAGAAAAATAAAAGATTTATTAGGAAAAATAAAAATATAAAATAATCAACAACAATGGATCAACAAGGTAAAATAGAACCCCTATTTAAAAGAGGAAAAAAGAAAAAAAAAAGCCTTGGTTATGGGGGTGGAATTTAGGCGGGGGTGGAACTTAGGAAGTGTGGGGTGGGACCTAGGCAGGTTGGGGGGTGACGTTTGAGTGTGAGGCGGGGCGACGTTCAAGCATGGGGTGGGGCCTCTAGCTTAGGACCTGTGCAGAAAGGGAGAGGCAACACTTTGAAAGGAGGGCCTCTGGAGTGTGGAGTTCTGGAGTTTGGAGGTAGGGCCCTGAGTGAGGGTGTGTGGGTGGGGTTTAGGTCCAGCTCATTGGAGGGGGTCTCCGAGTGTAGAGGTAGGGCCCTGGGTGTGGGGTAGGTGCAGGGCTTGCGCTCTGCATGGCAGGAGGGAGGCTCCGAGGGCAGAGAATTAGGCCTGGGAGCCCAACAGGCTTCCTGGTGCCTAAGTGGACAGGGAAAGCACTGACCCTGTTCCCTTCCATTCCTTTGTGCCACTCCCCCACCGTCTCTCCCAAGGTCTCCCCCGTCGCTGCTGGACCCCTAACCATGGGTGGGTCCCGCTGGGTGTAGGAATTCCTCCCCTCTCCTAGCTACCCCTCGGGGGTGCCAGTCCAGGAAGTCCGGCCTTTAATTTTACTCCCCCTTTCCTCCTTCCCACTCCCTCAGGGCCCACATGGCTGGAGGGGGCCTAGGTAGGCAGAGGATCAGGCCCGGGATCTCAGCAGGTTCCTGGGTGCCCAAGTGGGCAGGGGAAACCTGGCCACGCTCCCTTTTGATCCTCTGCCCTCCCAATGGTTCCCCAATTTCCCCCTTTGGGCATGGGATCCCTTGCCCTCCCCTAGCCACCCCTCAGGGTCGCCAGTCCCATCCCACCTCCACTTCTCTTCCCAATTCACTCTCCCCACGCCCCACATCCTACCTGGTGGCTGGGGGTTCCTCCCGTCCCCTTAGGTGTCCGTGGTCCCCCACAGGTGCCTGGTAGGTGCTCTAGTTGTGAGGAGACGCAAATTGTGCATCCTCCTAGTATGCCATCTTGACTCTGCCCCCCTACGTAAGGTTTATTTGAGATTTTTCTTGTTTTCTGAGGTAAGATTGTATCACTATAAACTTCCCTCTTAGAACTGCTTTTGCTGCATCCCATAGATTTAGGATCATTGTGCTTTCATTTTCATTTGTCTCTAGGTATTTTTTGATTTTCTCTTTGATTTTTTCATTGACCCATTGGTTGCTTAGTACCATATTGTTTAGCCTCCAAATGTTTTGGTTTTTTTTTTTTTTTACAGTTTTTTTTTCTTGTAGTTGATTTCTAATCTCATAGCTTTGTGTCAGAAAAGATGCTTGATATAATTTCAGTTTTCTTAAATTTACTGAGCTTTGCTTTGTGGCCCAGGATGTGATCTATCCTGGAGAATGTTCCATGTGCACTTGAAAAGAATGTGTATTCCGCTGCTTTTGGATGGAATGCTCTATAAATATCAAGTAAGTTCATGTGATCTAATGTGTCATTTAAGGCCTGTGTTTCCTTATTGATTTTCTGTCTGGACGATCTGTCCATTGATGAAAGTGGGGTGTTAAAGTCCCCCACGATTACTGCGTTACTGTCAGTTTCTCCTTTTATGGCTGTTAGCATTTGCCTTATATATTGAGGTGCTCCTATATTAGGTGCATATATGTGTACAATTGCTATATCTTCTTATTGGATTGCTCCCTTGATCATTATGTAGTGTCCTTCTTTGTCTCTTGTAACAGTCTTTATTTTGAAGTCTATTTTGTCTGATATGAGTATTGCTACTCCAGCTTTCTTTTGATTTCCATTTGCATGGGATATCTTTTTCCATCCCCTCACTTTCAGTCTGTATATGTCCCTAGGTCTGAAGTGGGTCTCTTGTAGACAGCATATATATATGGGTCTCATTTTTGTGTCTGTTCAGCCAATCTGTGTCTTCGTTGGAGCATTTAATCCATTTATGTTTAAGGTAATTATTGTTGTGTATGTTCTTACTGCCATTTTGTTAATTGGTTAAGATTTGTTTTTGTAGGTCTTTTTTCTTTCCTTCCTAATTTTTTCTTTTCTCTTGTGATTTGATGTCTAACTCTAGTGTTGTGTTTGGATTTGTTTTTCTTGCTTGTATATCTACTGTAGATTTTTGCTTTGTGGTTACCATGTGGTTTTGATATAGCAGTCTATATTATAAATAAGATTGTTTCAAGTTGCTGGCCTTTTAATTTCAAATGCATTTCCAATATCCTGCGTTTGTACTCTCCTCACGATTGCTGGTTTTTTGTTTTTTGTTTTTAAATCATATATCTTACTATTGTAATAAAAATAAATATAAATGGATGAACTTTGCTAATGAAAGAAGAGGTATAGCATATGAACTATAATAATGATGATTATGATGATAATAATAAACCTAGCTAATTGCTGTTTATAGCAGAAGCACCTAAGCATAGGACAAAGTAAACAGATTTTAAAAGCTATGTCCAATTGCTGGTTTTGATATCATATTTGTGTGTGGATGATTTCCTACCTTTACTATATGTTTGCCTTTACCATTGAGCTTTTCCATTCATAATTTTCTTGTTTCTAGTTGTGGCCTTTTCTGCTTAGTGAACTTCCTTTAGCACTTGTTGCAAAGCTGGTCTGGTGGTGCTGAATTCTCTGAACTTTTGCTTGTCTGTAAAGCTTTTGATTTCTCCCTTGAATATAAATGAGAGCCTTGCTGGGTAGAGTATTCTTGGTTGTAGGTTATTCCCTTTCATCACTTTAAATGTGTCATACCACTCCCTGCTGGCCTGCAAAGTTTCTGCTGAGACATCAGCTGATAACCTCATGGGAATTCCCTTATATGTTATTTATAGCTTTTCCCTTGTTGCTTTGAATATTTTCTCTTTGTCTTTCATTTTTTTCAATTTTATTACTCTGTGTCTAGGCATGTTCCTCCTTGGATTTATCCTGCCTGGGACTCTCTGTGCTTCCTGGACTTGGGTGACCATTTCCTTTCCCACGTTAGGGAAGTTGTCAGCTATTATCTCTTCAAATATTTTCTCAGGTCCTTTTCCTCTCTCTTCTTCTTCTGGGACCCCTATAATGTGAATGTTGATGCATTTAATGTTGTCCCAGAGGTCTCTTAGGCTGTTCTCATTTCTTTTCATTCTTTTTTTAAATTCTGTTCCATGGCAGTGATTTCCACCATGCTGTCTTCCAGCTCACTTATCCGTTCTTCTGCCCCAGTTATTCTGCTATTGATTCCTTCTAGTGTATTTTTCATTTCAGTTATTGTATTGTTCATCTCTGTTTGTTTTTTCTTTAGTTCTTCTAAGTCTTTGTTAAACATTTCTTCTATCTTCTCAATCTGTGCCTCCATTCTTTTTTCCGAGGTCTTGGATCATCTTTACTATAATTACTCTGAATTCTTCTTCAGGTAGATTGCCTATCTTCACTTCACTTAGTTGTTCTTCTGGGATTTCATCCTGTTCCTTCATCTGGGACATATTCCTTTGCTGTCTCATTTTGTCTGACCTTCTGTGGTTGCAGTTTCCATTCCACAGGCTGTAGAGTTGTAGTTCTTCTTGCTTCTGCTCTCTGCCCCCTGGTGGATGAGGCTGTCTAAGAAACTTGTGCAGGCTTCCTGGTGGGAGGGACTGGTGTCTGCCCACTTGTGGGTGGAGCTGGGTCTTGTCCCTCTGGTGGGCAGGGAAGTGACAAGGATTGTGTTTACCGGGCCACTGTGTGCTCAAGAAGACTTTAAGCAGCCTGTCTGCTGATGGGTGGCGCTGTGTTCCTGCCTTGTGGTTGTTTGGCCTGAAGCATCCCAGCACTGGAGCCTACAGGCTGTTGGGTGGGACCAGGTCTTGATGAGAAGATGGTGGCCTCCAGGAGGGCTCATGCCAATGAGTACTCCCCAGAACTACTGCTGCCAGTGTCTTTGTCCCTGCAGTAAGCCACAGCTGCCCCCCACCTCCACAGGAGACCCTCCAATACTAGCAGGTAGGTCTGGCCCAGGCTCTTATGAGGTCACTGCTTTTTCCCCTGGGTCCTGGTGTGCACGAGACCTTGTGTGCACCCTTTAAGAGTAGAATGTTTGTTTCCCCCAGTCCTGTGGAATTCCTGTAATCAAAACCCGCTGGCTTTCAAAGTCTGATTCTCTGGGGGCTCCTTCTCCTGTTCCAGACTCCCCAGGCTGGGGAGCCTGCTGCAGGGCTCAGAACATTCACTCCGGTAGGAGAACTTCTGTGGTATAATTATTTTCCAGTTTGTGGGTTGCCCACCTGAGGGGTATGGGATTTGATTTTGTTGCATTGCGCCCCTCCAACTGTCTCGTCGTGGCTTCTTCTTTGTCTCTGGATGTAGGGTGTCTTTTTGGGTAGGTTCCAGCATTTTATTAAATCAGTGTTTGTTCAGCAGTTAATTGTGATTTTGGTGTTTTCGTAAGAAAAGTTGAGCTCACGTCCTTCTACACTGCCATCTTGTATCCATCCTTAGTTGGGCTATATTTAAAGCAATTGGATGTGTAAATGTTTGAGTTTGGTGCTGGTGGGCTTTGGGCTAATAGTCCTAACCTGCTGTGAAGAAGTAAACACAGGGCCAATGCGCAAAGCTCACCTTTGGCCCATTTGTATAACACATGCATTCAGATTTCTAACAATGAGTATCAGAACACACATCACTCCTGCTGTAGCTCTGAAAGTGAGAACAAGGACTGTCCTGGGCAAATGACCTTCTGCCTCTGCCTCCTCCCATTTTTGTTTATCCTTTTTCAAACACTAGTGAGGAGTGTCTCTCGTGACCTGGGAAGAAAGATCTAACATAAAATGGAAGGAAATGGTAGTGATGTTGGGGTGGGGGTGCGTAAAACTACTGGTGGATCAGGAGTTCTGAGGCTTAGGCAGGAAGCAGGAACTGAGGCAGGGCATTTGATATGAGGAATAAAAATATTGCTCTGGGAGATATGAACTTTAATGGGACTTGTAGTCAGAACTTGCCTGTACCATAGAAATAAATATTGTAGGCAGTTTTTACTTTATCCAGACTGTCCCCACATCTAACTCCCTTTTTTATTTGTAAGAATCCTTCATTCAGTGTGGTGTATCCCAACCTCACTGAGGAAACTCAGGATGAAGTCTTCCTACTTATGCCCCTTAGAGAGGTAGGGGCACATGACCCAAGCTGGCCCATCAAATGCCCAGGAACAAAGTAGAAGGGCAGTTAGAATCATTCACCTTGGTGGTGTTCCACAATGGCAAGAGGACCCAGTGGTGTTCAGCATTGGCACTGTCCACTGAAAGTGGTGTCAGCAGGGCCCTGAACAGACCGCTCCTATTTGATTGTGATTCCAGCAAGTCAGACTCACGTAGGACAGTGCCTGATTTCTAAGCCTGATTCTTCAGCCTCCACAATGAGTTTTTAAGCAGCTATTTTTTTTTTTGTTTAGCAACTTTTTTTTTATAGTAATCTTTTATTTATTTATTTTATTTTTATATTTATTTTTGGCTGTGTTGGGTCTTCGTTTCTGTGCGAGGGCTTTCTCTAGTTGTGGCAAGCGGGGGCCACTCTTCATCGCAGTGCGCGGGCCTCTTCACTATCGCGGCCTTTCTTGTTGCGGAGCACAGGCTCCAGACGCGCAGACTCAGTAGTCGTGGTTCACGGGCCTAGTTGCTCCGCGGCATGTGGGATCCTCCCGGACCAGGGCTCGAACCCGTGTCCCCTGCATTAGCAGGCAGATTCTCAACCACTGCGCCACCAGGGAAGCCCTAAGCAGCTATTCTTAAATTAGCCCAGGTCAGTTTCTGTTGCTTACAACAAAGAATCCTGATCAATACAAATGTCATAGTCTCTTTTTGATCCAGAAGTTGTAAATGTCTACACCTCTAGGCAAACCCACATCTGTCCTCAAAGTCTTAAAACACAGATCAGGTACATTTTCTTTTTTCCCTTAAAGACAAATCCTTTCCAAGATTATCAAGCCTTGAAATGTAATGAGCAATTTCCATTACAGTAAGTAAATAGTATACAGTTGTCCCTCGTATCTGAAGGTATTGGTTCTATGACCCCCACAGATACCAAAATCCATGGATGCTCAAGTACCTTATATAAAATGGCTAGTACATTTGGCCCCCTGTATCCCTGGGGTTCCACATCCTCAGATACAAAGGGCTGACTATATGTACCAAAGTCTTCTCTTCATGGATGGAAAAAAAATATGAATTAGCCAATGTGAAAACATTTTTATTGAACTGAAGGTACAATAATTTTAGGAAAGTGAAATAGCTGACATTATTTTCAATTATTGTCACAGCAAGATGCCTGTGAAATTCTTATAATTAGACTGAGTAGCACTGTTAATGACACTTGAGATATGTACAAAGCTAGTCATACACTTTAAAATTCACAGAGACAAATCAACTTAATATGCTGTATTCACTTTCTGGTTTGAACATTGGGTTATATCCCAGTTGAATAAAACATCTGATGTGCTCTGATTTGCATTTTTGCCCACAACATACTTTCCAATTCTACCTCATTCACATCACTATTTAGTTTTGTGTCAATTGTTTCTTAGACAGGAGGACATTAGTTGCATTCATTATCAGCTGAATAATTTGACCCAAAGGGTAATAATGAATCATGCTCAACTTAGACAATTGAAATATCAGAATTTTTAACTGTGGCCTACTTAGCTCAGGCAAAAGACCCTTGGTCCTTGTTATTCTAATTGTTCCTTCCTTTCAGGGAACACAGTATAAGACACATTGGGAAGTGTCACTCTACATCCTCTCTGTTAAATTAGTATGTATGGAATATTATGTATATCTGATTTAGTAATAGAATATGGATTTGTGTATGATCTCTAATGAACAGCTTATATGTGATCATAAAAACAAAAATCTACAGAAACGTGTGTCAGTGACAAGCCAAAGAGAGGCCTTGAAATTTTGGATCAGTTTGAAGCCCAAATCAGGGTGTTCACTGCTGCCTACCAGCAATTCGAACAATATAGAAGCATATAAAGTAAAATTCAGTAACCAACCTGTCTGCCTCCGATCTTCCTTCCTTGAAGTAAGCAAATATTCACAGCGTGTGTGTGTGTCTCTCTCTTTCTCTCTCTCTATATATAAGCTGTGGGTCTGAGGAAAGCATGTGGGAAGCAGCCCAGGCTGGGATGTAGATCTGCACTGTCTGGGACTGCTAGCCACATCACCACAGCCTGAGTCAAGAGCTGGAGAAAATAATTGGTCCCAACTGTGGGGAGAGTTGTGCCCCACAGGCGTCTAGCTCTGGAAAGAAATCCCTCTAGTGAGGAACTGGGGAACCCTTCCTCTTAGAATGTCTCTCCAGTGCCCTCTACCGATGAAGCTTAATATTGTGTCAGCTGCCAAAGGAAGAATGTTTAAAGGCCCAGTTGCATTCTTATAGATCCGGCAACAAAAGATGAATTTAAGGTTGACAGGCAACAAATTGATAACTGCCATGACACTGTACGTATTACCCTGCCTATCTGAGTTATCTATTGGACTGTAAAAAAATATTCCCAGATAGAATGGCTTAAAAGAACCATCATTTTATTTTCTCTCATGATTCTGAGGGTTAATGAGGCTCAGCTGGGGAGTTCTCCTATTCTGTGATGGCATCTGGGCTATGGTCATCTGGAGGCTCACCTGGGCTAGAACAGCCAAGGTGGTTTGCTTACATGTATGGCATCTGGCAGAGATGACTGGAAGGCTCAATTGGGATGCTGGAAAAGCTGAGTCTCTCTCTCTCTCTTACTCTCTCCATGTAATCTTAGGACTTCTTTATCTCCATGTGCCCTCTCTGTGTGGTCATTCCAAATGGCTGCTTTACCAGACTTCTTAAATTGTGGCTCAGAACTCCCAAAAAGCACAAAAGCAGAAGTTTCCAGGCTTCCATAAGGCATGCCCAGAACCAGCACACCATCACTTCTGCTGAATTTTGTTGATCAAAGTGAGTCAAAGGTCCAGCCCAGACTCAGTATATACGAGTACTCTACAAAGGCATGAATACAGGGAGGCATGGTTCATTAAGGTCCACCTTCAGAGACTAGCTTGGCCACCTGATTTTTTTTTTTTTTTATAAATGGGATTAATATTGCCTGACTCTCAATTATCATCACTTTCGAAGCATCATCACCTAGTAACAAGGTTGTAAAGATGAAATAAGGCATGGGAAAATCTCTGGTGACTGCCTGCTCTGGATGAAAGGAAGCAGGCTCATCAATTTGAAGATGGTATAAAACTGGTATGCATAGTAAATTCTGGATCCAAAGACTAAAAGGTCGAAAAGGTGGACGGACTCTATTACCATGCAGTTCAGTAGGGGTTGAGGAAAAGTCCAGCAGCTGGATCTAAAACTCCAGTGGGAAAAAGAAAATTGATGATGAGAAGACATATGATGTAACAGAGCAGTTTGAAAGAGAATGAAAAGTTTAGGTGGATAATAAAGCTCAATATGCATCTATAGTGTCATGTGGTCAAATACCAAAAAGTGGTCATAGCCCCCATGGATTAAAGTCCTGTATCTAAAAAGCTTTTTTAAAACGTCCCCAAATATTAGTGGGATATTAATAGGTATCTTATGGTGAAAAATGACTGGAAGGTGGTTCTGTAGCCTAATAATTTTAGAACTAATGTGTAAAACAAAGCTAGACAAAATTATTAGCCACAGAATCACCTTCCAACCATGTTGAAGAACTCCTCAAAATCAATAGTGTGCTACTATAGATAGTGAATCTTCAGGGGAAGGGGGATATGGAAAAAGGATGCAATATTTCCCAAATTTATTTGGCCACAGAAACTTTTTTTCATGAGACATCTCCCAGAACCTGTATTCTGGGGAACATACTTTGAGAAACATTGGTCCAGAATTAAGGATTTGTATCTTTCTTTGCTGGCCACCCAAGTTTAAAAACTTACCTTTAATCCATGGCAACATATTTAGAGGGAGTAATGGACTATCTGGGTATTGTTCGGGGAGAAGAGGTCTTAATGATGAAAAGATGAAGAACAGTGAGATATAAAGTACTGGGGATGCTTCATCTGGAGAAGAAAGTGCTTCAGTAGGACATAGTAGGTATCTTCAAATATGTGAAGACTGTCACATGCAGATGGAGTAGACTTGTTCTTGTAAGTGTTAACAATGGGATGGGGTAGGGTAAGAGATTGTAAGATTTTGTCTCCTCAAGAAAGGATTTTCCAATTTGGTGGTTCAAGAATGGAAAGAGCTTTGAGACATAGCCTTGAGCTCCCCATCACTCTCAGGGCTTAAACAAATTTGGGTATTCATTGTTGGAAATGTTAAAGAAGGGATTCAGGCATCAGCGTTCTGGCCAGACAAGATGATCTTTTTTTTTAATTTTTTTTTAACATCTTTTTGGAGTATAATTGCTTTACAATGGTATGTTAGTTTCTGCTTTATAACAAAGTGAATCAGTTATACATATGTCCTCATATCTCTTCCCTCTTGCATCTCCCTCCCTCCCACCCTCCCTATCCCACCCCTCTAGGTGGTCACAAAGAACCGAGCTGATCTCCCTGTGCTACGCGGCTGCTTCCCACTGGCTATCTATTTTACATGCCGCAAGTCCATGCCACTCTCTCACTTCGTCCCAGCTTACCCTTCTCCCTCCCCGTGTCCTCAAATCCATTCTCTACATCTGCGTCTTTAATCCTGTACAGTCCCTAGGTTCTTCAGAACCTTTTTTTTTTTTTTTAGATTCCATATGTATGTGTTAGCATACGGTATTTGTTTTTCTCTTTCTGATTTACTTCACTCTGTATGACAAACTCTAGGTCCATCCACCTCACCACAAATAACTCAATTTCGTTTCTTTTTATGGCTGAGTAATATTCCATTGTATACGTGCCACATCTTTTTTATCCATTTGTCTGTTGATGGACACTTAGGTTGCTTCCATGTCCTGGCTATTGTAAATAGAGCTGCAGTGACCATTGTGATACATGACTCTTTTTGAATTATGGTTTTCTCAGGGTATATGCCCAGTAGTGGGATTGCTGGGTCATGGTAATTCTATTTTTAGTTTTTTAAGGAGCTTCCATACAGTTCTCCATAGTGGCTGTATCAACTTACATTCCCACCAACAGTGCAAAAGGGTTCACTTTTCTCCACACCCTCTCCAGCATTTATTGTTTGTAGATTTTTTTCATGATGACCATTCTGAATGGTGTGAGGTGATACCTCATTGTAGTTTTAATTTGCATTTCTCTAATGATTAGTGATGTTGAGCATCCTTTCAAATGTTTGTTGGCAATATGTATATCTTCTTTGGAGAAATGTCTATTTAGGTCTTCTCTCCATTTTTGAATTGGGTTGTTTGTTTTTTTGATATTGAGCTGCATGAGCTGCTTTTATATTTTGGAGATTAATCCTTTGTTAGTTGCTTCATTTGCAAATATTTTCTCCCATTGTGAGGGTTGTCTTTTCGTCTTGTTTATGGATTCCTTTGCTGTGCAAAAGCTTTTAAGTTTCATTAGGTCCCATTTGTTTATTTTTGTTTTTATTTCCATTTCTCTAGGCGGTGGGTCAAAAAGGATCTTGCTGTGATTTATGTCACGGAGTGTTCTGCCTATGTTTTCCTCTAAGAGTTTAACAGTGTCTGGCCTTACATTTAGGTCTTTAATCCATTTTGAGTTTATTTTTGTGTATGGTGTTAGAGAGTGTTCTAATTTCATTCTTTTTCATGTAGCTGTCCAGTTTTCCCAGCACCACTTATTGAAGAGGCTGTCTTTTCTCCATTGTATATTCTTGCCTCCTTTATCAAAAATAAGGTGACCATATGTGCATGGTTTATCTCTGGGCTTTCTATCCTGTTCCATTGGTCTATATTTCTGTTTTTGTGCCAGTACCATACTGTCTTCATTATTGTAGCTTTGTAGTATAGTCTGAAGTCCGGGAGCCTGATACCTCCAGTTCGTTTTTCTTTCTCAAGATTGCTTTGGCTATTCGGGGTCTTTTGTGTTTCCATACAAATTGTGAAATTTTTTGTTCTAGTTCTGTGAAAAATGCCAGTGGTAGTTTGATAGGGATTGCATTGAATCTGTAGAGTGCTTTGGGTAGTAGAGTCATTTTCACAATGTTGATTCTTGCAATCCAAGAACATGGCATATCTCTCCATCTGTTTGTATCATCTTTAATTTCTTTCATCAGTGTCTTATAGTTTTCTGCATACAGATCTTTTGTCTCCTTAGGTAGGTTTATTCCTAGGTATTTTATTCTTTTTGTTGCAGTGGTAAATGGGAGTGTTTCCTTAATTTGTCTTTCAGATTTTTCATCATTAGTGTATAGGAATGCAAGAGAGTTCTGTGCATTAATTTTGTATCCTACTAGTTTACCAAATTCATTGATTAGCTCCAGTAGTTTTCTGGTAGCATCTTTAGGATTCTCTATGTATAGTATCATGTCATCTGCAAACAGTGACAGCTTTAATTCTTCTGTTCCAATTTGGATTCCTTTTATTTCTTTTTCTTCTCTGATTGCTGTGGCTAAAACTTCCAAACCATGTTGAATAATAGTGGTGAGAGTGGGCACGCTTGTCTTGTTCCTGATCTTAGTGGACATGGTTTCAGTTTTTTACCACTGAGAAAGATGTTGGCTGTGGGTTTATTATATATGGCCTTTATTATGTTGAGGTAAGTTCCCTCTATGCCTGCTTTCTGGAGGGTTTATATCATAAATGGGTGTTGAATTTTGTCAAAAGCTTTTTCTGCATCTATTGAGATGATCATATGGTTTTTTTGCTTCAATTTGTTAATATGGTTTATCACATTGATTGCTTTACATATATTGAAGAATCCTTGCATTCCTGGGATAAACTGCACTTGATCATAGTGTATGATCCTTTTAATGTGGTGTTGGATTCTGTTTGCTAGTATTTTGTTTAGGGTATTTGCATTTATGTTCATCAGTGATATTGGCCTGTAGTTTTCTTTTTTTGTGACATCTTTGTCTGGTTTTGGTATCAGGATGATGGTGGCCTCGTAGAATGAGTTTGGTAGTGTTCCTCCCTCTGCTATATTTTGGAAGAGTTTGAGAAGGATAGGTGTTAGCTCTTCTCTAAATGTTTGATGGAATTTGCCTGTGAAGCCATCTGGTCTGGGCTTTGGTTTGTTGGAAGGTTTGTAATCACAGTCTCATTTTCAGTGCTTGTGATTGTCTCTTCATATTTTCTATTTCTTCCTGGTTCAGTCTCAGAAGGTTGTGCTTTTCTAAGAATGTGTCCATTTCTTCCAGGTTGTCCATTTTACTGGCATATAGTTGCTTCTGTTAATCTCTCATGATCCTTTGTATTTCTGCAGTGTCAGTTGTTACTTCTGCTTTTTCATTTCTAATTCTGTTGATTTGAGTCTTCTCCCTTTTTTTTCTTGATGAGTCTGGTTAATGGTTTATCAATTTTGTTTATCTTCTCAAAGAACCAGCTTTTTGTTTTATTGATCTTTGCTATTGCTTCCTTTATTTCAGATCTGATCTTTATGATTTCTTTCCTTCTGCTAAATATGGGGTTTTTTTATCCTTCTTTCTCTAATTGCTTTAGGTGTAAGGTTAGGTTGTTTGAGATCTTTCTGGTTTCCTGACGTAGGATTGTATTTCTGTAAACCTCCTTGTTAGAACTGCTTTTGCTGCATCCCATAGGTTTTGGGTCGTCGTGTTTTCATTGTCATTTGTTTCAAGGTATTTTTTGATTTCCTCTTTGATTTCTTCAGTGATCTTTTGGTTATTAAGTAGTGTATTGCATAGCCTCCAGTTGTTTGTATTGTTTACAGATTTTTTCCTGTAATTGATATCTAGTCTCATAGCATTGTGGTTGGAAAAGATACTTGATATGATTTAAATTTTCTTAAATTTACCAAGGGTTGATTTGTGACCCAAGATATGATCTATCCTGGAGAATGTTCCATGAGCACTTAATAAGAAAGTGTATTCTGTTGTTTTTGGATGGAATGTCCTATAAATATCAATTAAGTCAATCTTGTTTAAAGTATCATTTAAAGCTTGTGTTTCCTTATTTATTTTCATTTTGGATGATCTGTCCATTGATGAAAGTGAGGTGTTAAAATCCTACTATGATTTTGTTACTGTCGATTTCCCCTTTTATGGCTGTTAGTATTTGCCTTATGTATTAAGGTGCTCCTGTGTTGGGTACATAAATATTTCCAATTGTTATATCTTCTTCTTGGATCGATCCCTTGATCATTATGTAGTGTGCTTCTTTGTCTCTTGTAATAGTCTTTATTTTAAAGTCTCTTTTTTCTGATATGAGAATTGCTACTTCAGCTTTCTTTTGATTTCCATTTGCATGGAATATCTTTTTCCATCCCCTCACTTGCAGTCTATATGTGTCCCTAGGTCTGAAGTGGGTCTCTTGTAGACAGCATATGTACGGGTCTTGTTTTTGGATCCATTCTGCCAGTCTATGTCTTTTGGTTGGAGCATCTAATCCATTTATGTTTAAGGTAATTATCGATATGTATGTTCCTATTACCATTTTCTTAATTGTTTTGGGTTTGTTATTGTAGGTCTTTTCCTTCTCTTGTGTTTCCTGCCTAGAGAAGTTCCTTTAGCATTTGTTGTAAAGCTGGTTTGGTGGTGCTGAATTCTCTTAGCTTTTGCTTGTCTGTAAAGGTTGTAATTTCTCCGTCGAATCTGAATGAGATCCTTGCTGTGTAGAGTAATCTTGGTTGTAGGGTTTTCCCTTTCATCATTTTAAATATGTGCTGCCACTCCCTTCTGGGTTGCAGAGTTTCTGCTGAAAGATAAGCTGTTAACCTTATGGGGATTCCCTTGTATGTTAATTTTGTTTTTCCCCTGCTGCTTTTAATATTTTTTCTTTGTATTTAATTTTTGATAGTTTGATTAGTATGTGTCTTGGCGTGTTTCTCCTTGCATCTATCTTGTATGGGACTCTCTGTGCTTCCTGGACTTGATTGACCATTTCCTTTCCCATATTAGGGAAGTTTTCAACTATAATCTCTTCAAATATTTTCTCAGTCCTTCTTTTTCTCTTCTTCTTCTGGGACCCCTGTAATTCGAATGTTGGTGCATTTAATGTTGTCCCAGAAGTCTCTAAGACTGTCCTCAATTCTTCTCATTCTTTTTTCTTTATTCTGCTCTGCAGTAGTTGTTTCCACTATTTTATCTTCCAGGTCACTTATCCGTTCTTCTGCCTCAGTTATTCTGCTATAGATTCTTCTAGAGAATTTTAAATTTCATTTATTGTGTTGTTCGTCACTGTTTGTTTGTTCTTTAGTTCTTCTAGGTACTTGTTAAACGTTTCTTGTATTTTCTCCATTCTATTTCCAAGATTTTGGATCGTCTTTACTGTCATTACTCTGAATTCTTTTTCAGGTAGACTGCCTATTTCCTCTTCATTTGTTTGGCCTGGTGGGTTTTTACCTTGCTTCTTCATGTCTTGTGTGTTTCTCTGTCTTCCCATTTTGCCTAACTTACTATGTTTGGGGTCTCCTTTTCGCAGGCTGCAGGTTTGTAGTTCCCATTGTTTTTGATGTCTGCCCCCAGTGGCTAAGGTTGGTTCAGTGGGTTTTGTAGGCTTCCTGGTGAAGGGGACTGGTGCCTGTGTTCAGGTGGATGAGGCTGGATCTTGTCTTTCTGGTGGGCAGGACTGCATACAGTGGTGTGTTTTGTGGTGTCTGTGCCCTTATGATTTTAGGCAGCCTCTCTGCTGATGGGTGGGGTTGTTTTCCCATCTTACTAGTTGTTTGGCATAGGGTATCCACCACTTTAGCTTGCTGGTCGTTGAGTGGAGCTGGGTCTTAGCATTGAGATGGAGATCTCTGGGAGAGCTTTTGCCATTTGATATTATGTGGAGCCGGGAGGTCTCTGGTGGACCAATGTCCTGAGCTCAGACAAGATAATCTTTAACATTTCCTTCCAAATCTGAGGTTCTAAGTTTCTAAGACTTGATTCTTAACATCCTTCTTGGGACCCTTACAGCACCATTTCCCCATTTCCCTGATGATGATTTCATTTGACTGTGTAATCCTGGCCTAAAGGCTGTTGCCTTTAACTGTAGTTGGTTTGTATAAGCTAGGAGAAGCTTTATGGTTTGAATCATGTATCTAAAATAATTGGCCAAATTCTAGGCAGTGTTGTTGAATTTTATTATGGTGGATGTGTAAAACAGTTTTTACTACATCCTTACTTCTTAAGCCAACTTCAGTATGCCCATGGAAGTTCATCGTTTTGCAGTATTTCCACAAGCAAGATTCCTTTTGATGGACAAATCTTTGTCTTTTATCTTCTAAGTACTAAAGTGATTCAGGCAAGCCATTTGGGATATCATGATTTTGTTTCATTTTTTTTCCTTGTGAAATTGTCTTCTTTAAGGACAGTAAGTAAATGATATTTGTTTGCATCAAGAATATAGTTTTCTTTATGCATGGTCTATTATAGAGTCTGGGTTCAACCTAAGAAATTATTTATTAATTTCCTTGTACAGGAAAAAAGAAAGTCCAACTTCCTACTAGAAAAATAATACACTAAATTTTCTTTTATTGTTTTAAACCTTTATTAAAATTATGAATTTCTATTCTTCTGGGTATCACGATAAAATTAATTTAGCCTCTTTTTTCCTCTGCACCTTGGCCCTTTTGGAGGGAGACCTTGATTGTTTCACAGAGCAATCTGTTCAAGCTTTGACCACTAGGTGGTACACTGGTTAAACAGTATCTCCATCTTCCTGGATCCTTGCAATCTCAACTTGTACTAGAAAAATAACCAATTTACATCTTGTACCAAAAAGCCAGTTTCATTCACTTTGAAATAATCGTATGTATTCTTGCATTTTGGCAAGTTACTCAGTTTTTCTGGCTCTCTCCCATGTGTACATGTTATTGAACTTTTTGTTTGATTTTCTCCTGTTAATCTCTCTCACGTCAATTTAATTCTTAGACCAGCCAGAACGGTAGAGGAAAATTTCTTCCTTCCCAGCAAAGCACACCCTGTTTGCTATTGTTATTAACTCAGTCTTAGTTTTACTTTTTTTTTTTTTAATGTGAATTTTTTTTAAACATCTTTATTGGAGTATAATTGCTTTACAATGGTGTGTTAGTTTCTGCTTTATAACAAAGTGAATCAGTTATACATATACATATGTTCCCATATCTCTTCCCTCTTGCATCTCCCTCCCTCCCACCCTCCCTATCCCACCCCTCTAGGTGGTCACAAAGCACTGAGCTGATCTCCCTGTGCTATGCTACTGCTTCCCACTAGCTATCTATTTTACATTTGGTAGTGTATATATATCCATGCCACTCTCTCACCCTGTCACATCTTACCCCTCCCCCTCCCCATATCCTCAAGTCCATTCTCTAGTAGGTCTGTGTCTTTATTCCCATCTTGCCACTAGGTTCTTCATGACCTTTTTTTTTCCCCTTAGATTCCATATATATGTGTTAGTATACTGAATTTGTTTTTCTCTTTCTGATTTACTTCACTCTGTATGACAGACTCTAACTCCATGCACCTCACTACAAATACCTCCATTTCATTTCTTTTTATGGCTGAGTAATATTCCATTGTATATATTTGCCACATCTTCTTTATCCATTCATCCGATGATGGACACTTAGGTTGCTTCCACGTCCTGGCTATTGTAAATAGAGCTGCAATGAACATTTTGGTACATGACTCTTTTTGAATTATGGTTTTCTCAGGGTATATGCCCAGTAGTGGGATTGCTGGGTCGTATGGTAGTTCTATTTTTAGTTTTTTAAGGAACCTCCATACTGTTCTCCATAGTGGCTGTATCAATTTACATTCCCACCAACAGTGCAAGAGGGTTCCCTTTTCTACACACCCTCTCCAGCATTTATTGGTTGTAGATTTTTTGATTATGGCCATTCTGACCGGTGTGAGATGATATCTCATTGTAGTTTTGATTTGCATTTCTCTAATGATTAAGGATGTTGAGCATTCTTTCATGTGTCTGTTGGCCATCTGTATATCTTCTTTGGAGAAATGTCTATTTAGGTCTTCTGCCCATTTTTGGATTGGGTTGTTTGTTTTTTTGTTATTGAGCTGCATGAGCTGCTTGTAAATCTTGGATATTAATCCTTTGTCAGTTGCTTCATTTGCAAATATTTTCTCCCATTCTGAGGGTTGTCTTTTGGTCTTGTTTATGGTTTCCTTTGCTGTGCAAAAGCTTTTAAGTTTCATTAGGTCCCATTTGTTTCTTTTTGTTTTTATTTCCATTTCTCTAGGAGCTGGGTCAAAAAGGAACTTGCTGTGATTTATGTCATAGAGTGTTCTGCCTATGTTTTCCTCTAAGAGTTTTATAGTGTCTGGCCTTACACTTAGGTCCTTAATCCATTTTGAGTTTACTTTTGTGTATGGTGTTAGGGAGTGTTCTAATTTTATTCTTTTACATGTAGCTGTCCAGTTTTCCCAGCACCACTTATTGAAGAGGCTGTCTTTTCTCCACTGTATATGCTTGCCTCCTTTATCAAAGATAAGGTGACCATATGTGCATGGGTTTATCTCTGGGCTTTCTATCCTGTTCCATTGGTCTATATTTCTGTTTTTGTGCCAGTACCATACTGTCTTGATTACTGTAGCTTTGTAATATAGTCTGAAGTCAGGGAGCCTGATTCCTCCAGTTCCATTTTTCATTCTCAAGATTGCTTTGGCTATTCGGGGTCTTTTGTGTTTCCATACAAATTGTGAAATTTTTTTGTTCTAGTTCTGTGAAAAATGCCAGTGGTAGTTTGATAGGGATTGCATTGAATATGTAGACTGCTTTGGGTAGGAGAGTCATTTTCACAATGTTGATTCTTCCAATCCAAGAACACGGTATATCTCTCCATCTATTTGTATCATCTTTAATTTCTTTCATCAGTGTCTTATAATTTTCTGCATACAGGTCTTTTGTCTCCTTAGGTAGGTTTATTCCTAGATATTTTATTCTTTTTGTTGCAATGGTAAACGGGAGTGTTTTCTTAATTTCACTTTCAGATTTTTCATCATTAGTGTATAGGAATGCAAGAGATTTCTGTGCATTAATTTTGTATCCTGCTACTTTACCAAATTCATTGATTAGCTCTAGTAGTTTTCTGGTAGCATCTTTAGGATTCTCTATGTATAGTATCATGTCATCTGCAAACAGTGACAGCTTTACTTCTTCTTTTCCAATTTGGATTGCTTTTATTTCTTTTTCTTCTCTGGTTGCTGTGGCTAACACTTCCAAAACTATGTTGAATAATAGTGGTGAGAGTGGGCAACCTTGTCTTGTTCCTGATCTTAGTGGAAATGGTTTCAGTTTTCACCATTGAGGACAATGTTGGCTGTGGGTTTGTCATATATGGCCTTTATTATGTTGAGGAAAGTTCCCTCTGTGCCTACTTTCTGCAGGGCTTTTATCATAAATGGGTGTTGAATTTTGTCAAAAGCTTTCTCTGCATCTATTCAGATGATCAAATGGTTTTTCTCCTTCAATTTGTTAATGTGGTGTATCACGTTGATTGATTTGCATATATTGAAGAATCCTTGCATTCGTGGGATAAACCCCACTTGATCATGGTGTATGATCCTTTTAATGTGCTGTTGGATTCTGTTTGCTAGCATTTTGTTGAGGATTTTTGCATCTATGTTCATCAGTGATATTGGCCTGTAGTTTTCTTTCTTTGTGACATCTTTGTCTGGTTTTGCTATCAGGGTGATGGTGGCCTCGTAGAATGAGTTTGGTAGTGTTCCTTCCTCTGCTATTTTTTGGAAGAGTTGGAGAAGGATAGGTGTTAGCTCTTCTCTAAATGTTTGATAGAATTCGCCTGTAAAGCCATCTCGTCCTGGGCTTTTGTTTGTTGGAAGATTTTTAATCACAGTTTCAATTTCAGTGCTTGTGATTGGTCTGTTCATATTTTCTATTTTTTCCTGGTTCAGTCTTGGCAGGTTGTGCCTTTCTAAGAATCTGTCCATTTCTTCCAGGTTGTCCATTTTATTGTCATAGAGTTACTTGTAATAATCTCTCATGATCGTTTGTATTTCTGCAGTGTCAGTGGTTACTTCTCATTTTTCATTTCTAATTCTATTGATTTGAGTCTTCTCCCTCTTTTTCTTGATGAGTCT
Source organism: Balaenoptera acutorostrata (assembly GCF_949987535.1). Lineage (NCBI taxonomy): Eukaryota > Metazoa > Chordata > Mammalia > Artiodactyla > Balaenopteridae > Balaenoptera > Balaenoptera acutorostrata. The sequence continues at coordinate 77,825,589 of NC_080069.1, read as the reverse complement.
GGCTAATGGCTTATCAATTTTGTTTATCTTCTCAAAGAACCAGCTTTTAGTTTTATTGATCTTTGCTATTGTCTCCTTCATTTCTTTTTCATTTTTTTCTGATCTGATCTTTATGATTTCTTTCCTTCTGCTAGCTTTGGGGTTTTTTTGTTCTTCTTTCTCTAATAGCTTTAGGTGCAAGGTTAGGTTGTTTATTTGAGATGTTTCCTGTTTCTTGAGGTAGGCTTGTATTGCTATAAACTTCCCTCTTAGAACTGCTTTTGCTGCGTCCCATAGGTTTTGGGTCGTCGTGTCTCCATTGTCATTTGTTTCTAGGTATTTTTTGATTTCCCCTTTGATTTCTTCAGTGATCACTTCGTTATTAAGTAGTGTATTGTGTAGCCTCCATGTGTTTGTATTTTTTACAGATCTTTTCCTGTAATTGATATCTAGTCTCATAGCGTTGTGGTCGGAAAAGATACTTGATACGATTTCATTTTTCTTAAATTTACCAAGGCTTGATTTGTGACCCAAGATATGATCTATCCTGGAGAAAGTTCCATGAGCACTTGAGAAAAATGTGTATTCTGTTGTTTTTGGGTGGAATGTCCTATGAATATCAATTAAGTCCATCTTGTTTAATGTATCATTTAAAGCTTGTGTTTCCTTATTTATTTTCATTTTGGATGATCTGTCCATTGGTGAAAGTGGGATGTTAAAGTCCCCTACTATGATTGTGTTGCTGTCGATTACCCCTTTTATGGCTGTTAGTATTTGCCTTATGTATTGAGGTGCTCCTATGTTGGGTGCATAAATATTTACAATTGTTATACCTTCCTCTTGGATCGATCCCTTGATCATTATATAGTGTCCTTCTTTGTCTCTTGTAATAGTCTTTATTTTAAAGTCTATTTTGTCTGATATGAGACTTGCTACTCCAGCTTTCTTTTGATTTCCATTTGCATGGAATATCTTTTTCCATCCCCTCACTTTCAGTCTGTATGTGTCTCTAGGTCTGAAGTGGGTCTCTTGTAGACAGCATATATATGGGTCTTGTTTTTGTATCCATTCAGCCAGTCTGTGTCTTTTGGTGGGAGCATTTAATCCACTTACATTTAAGGTAATTATTGATATGTATGTTCCTATTCCCATTTTCTTAAATGTTTTGGGTTTTTTATTGTAGGTGTTTTCCTTCTCTTGTGTTTCTTGCCTAGAGAAGTTCCTTTAGCATTTGTTGTAAAGCTGGTTTGGTGGTGCTGAACTCTCTCAGCTTTTGCTTGTCTGTAAAGGTTTTAATTTCTCCTTTGAATCTGAATGAGATCCTTGCTGGGTAGAGTAATCTTGGTTGTAGGTTTTTCTCCTTCATCACTTTAAGTATATCCTGCCACTCCCTTCTGGCTTGCAGAGTTTCTGCTGAAAGATCAGCTGTTAACCTTATGGGGATTCCCTTGTGTGTTATTTGTTGTTTTTCCCTTGCTGCTTTTAATATGTTTTCTTTATATTTAATTTTTGATAGTTTGATTAACATATGTCTTGGCGTGTTTCTCCTTGGGTTTATCCTGTATGGGACTCTCTGTGCTTCCAGGACTTGATTAACTATTTCCTTTCCCATATTAGAGAAGTTTTCAACTATAATCTCTTCAAATATTTTCTCAGTCCCTTTCTTTTTCTCTTCTTCATCTGGGACCCCTATAATTCGAATGTTGGTGCATTTGATGTTGTCCCAGAGGTCTCTTAGACTGTCCTCAGTTCTTTTCATTCTTTTTTCTTTATTCTGCTCTGCAGTAGTTATTTCCACCATTTTATCTTCCAGGTCACTTATCTGTTCTTCTGCCTCAGTTATTCTGCTATTGATCCCGTCTAGAGTATTTTTAATTTCATTTATTGTGTTTTTCATCGTTGCTTGGTTCCTCTTTAGTTCTTCTACATCCTTGTTAAATGTTTCTTGCATTTTGTCTATTCTATTTCCAAGATTTTGGTTCATCTTAACTATCATTATTCTGAATTCTTTTTCAGGTAGACTACCTATTTCCTCTTCATTTGTTAGGTCTGGTGTGTTTTGACCCTGCTCCTTCATCTGCTGTGTGTTTTTCTGTCTTCTCATTTTGCTTATCTTACTGTGTTTGGGGTCTCCTTTTCACAGGCTGCAGGTTCGTAGTTCCCATTGTTTTTGGTGTCTGTCCCAAGTGGCTAAGGTTGGCTCAGTGGGTTGTGTAGGCTTCCTGGTGGAGGGGACTAGTGCCTGTATTCTGGTGGATGAGGCTGGATCTTGTCTTTCTGGTGGGCACGTCCACGTCTGCTGGTGTGTGTTGGGGTGTCTGTGGCCTTATTATGATTTTAGGCAGCCTCTCTGCTAATGGATGGGGCTGTGTTCCTGTCTTGCTAGTTGTTTGGCATAGGGTGTCCAGCACTGTAGCTTGCTGGTCATTGAGTGAAGCTGTGTCTTGATGTTGAGATGGAGATCTCTGAGAGATTTTCGCCATTTGGTATTACGTGGAGCTGGGAGGTCTCTTGTGGACCAGTGTCCTGAAGTTGGCTCTCCCACCTCAGAGGCACAGCCCTGATGCCTGGCTGGAGCACCAAGAGCCTTTCATCCACACGGCTCAGAATAAAAGGAAGAAAAAATAGAAAGAAAGAAAGAAAGAGGATAAAATAAAATAAAATAAAATAAAATACAACAAAATAAAGCTATTATAATAAAAAATAAGAAAAAAATTATTAAGAAAAAATTTATTAAGAACAAATTTTTTAAATTTTTAAAAATAAATTTATTAATTTTTTATAATAAAAAATAAGAAAAAAATTAAGAAAAACAATTTTAATTTTTTAAAATAAAAAATATGAAAAACTTATTAAGAAAAAAAATTTTTTTAATTTTTAAAAATAGAAAATATGGAAAAAATTATTAAGAAAACATTTATTATGAAAAAAAATTTTTTTAAGTAAAAAAAAAAATGCACGGACCAAACCCTAGGACAAATTGTGAAAGCAAAGCTATACAGACAAAATCTCACCAAGAAGCATACACATATACACTCACAAAAAAAGGAAAAGGGGAAAAATTAATATATCCTGCTCCCAAAGTCCACCTCCTGAATTTGGGATGATTCGTTGTCTATTCAGGTATTCAGCAGATGCAGGCACATGAAGTTGTTTGTGGAGTTTTAATCCACTGCTTCTGAGGCTGCTGGGAGAGATTTCCCTTTCTCTTCTTTGTTTGGACAGCTCCCTGGGTTCAGCTTTGGATTTGGACCCGCCTCTGCGTGTAGGTCGCCTGAGGGCGTCTGTTCCCTGCCCAGACAGAACAGGGTTAAAGGAGCAGCTGCTTCGGGGGCTCTGGCTCACTCAGGCCGGTGGGAGGGAGGGGCACGGATGTGGGGCGAGCCTGCGGCGGCAGAGGCCGGCGTGACATTGCACCAGCCTGAGGCGCGCCGTGCGTTCTCCCAGGGAAGTTGTCCCTGGATCACGGGACCCTGGCAGTGGCGGGCTGCACAGGCTCCTGGGAGGGGCAGTGTGGATAGTGACCTGTGCTCGCACACAGGCTTTTTGGTGGCGGCAGCAGCAGCCTTAGCGTCTCCTGCCCGTCTCTGGGGTCCGCGCTGATAGCCGCAGCTCGCGCCCATCTCTGGAGTTCGTTTAGGCAGTGCTCTGAATCCCCTCTCCTTGCGCGCTGTGAAACAAAGAGGCAAGAAAAAGTCTCTTGCCTCTTCGGCAGCTGCAGACATTTTCCCCGGACTCTCTCCCGGCTAGCTGAGTTGCGCTAACCCCTTCAGGCTGTGTTCACGCAGCCAACCCCAGTCCTCTCCCTGGGATCTGACCTCCGAAGCCCGAGCCTCAGCTCCCAGCCCTGCCCGCCCCGGCGGGTGAGCAGACAAGCCTCTCGGGCTGGTGAGTGCTGGTCGGCACTGATCCTCCATGAGGGAATCTCTCTGCTTTGCCCTCCGCACCCCTGTGGCTGCACTCTCCTCCGTGGCTCCGAAGCTTCCCCGCTCCGCCACCCGCAGTCTCCACCTGCGAAGGGGCTTCCTAGTGTGTGGAAACCTTTCCTCCTTCACGGCTCCCTCCCACTGGTGCAGGTCCCGTCCCTATTCTTTTGTCTCTGTTATTTCTTTTTTCTTTTGCCCTACCCAGGTACGTGGGGATTTTCTTGCCTTTTGGGAGGCCTGACGTCTTCTGCCAGCGTTCAGTGGGTGTTCTGTAGGAGCAGTTCCACGTGTAGATGTATTTCTAATGTATCTGTGGGAAGGAAGGTGATCTCCACGTCTTACTCTTCCGCCATCTTGCCCCCCTCCCTTAGTTTTACTTTTCACTTTTAAAAGAAAAGTAGGAGAGGAAATCAGAAAAATCTGTTCCTCCTCAGAGTGGGGAGTACATCTGGTTGGGGTGTCTTACCTCTGGGAAACTGGTGCTACCCTATCTAGGATGGCAGACTCCACTGCCTAAGTCACTTGTTCCCTCCCCTTATAAACTGTTAAGAAATATTCAGCTACTATTGGTGTGTAACTGAGAAGTAGGCAGGAGGTGGCAGCTGTTTAAGTGCAGAGGCTTATTTCATAGGTGGAAACATAAAGAATACTAATAGGGTAATCAGACCAACTGACTGTGGTAACAGAAGCTTATTTCACCTTACCAGTGAAGACTGTTAACTCTAACTTGTCAAAATGGCAGAAGAAACCCCTGATTACACCCCACCCCCACCCCTCAACCCCCTCACTGGCCTTAAGAAATGTGTGCCAGTGTAACAGTTGCCTCAGAAGGAATTTTAAAATCCCATTGTAATGGCAGGCAGGTCTTTATTCAAGAGTTCTATATATACACTAATATGTATAAAACAGATGACTAATAAGAACCTGCTGTATAAAAAATAAATAAATAAAATAAAATTCAAAAAAAATGATTGAAAGAGATCACCTCTGGGCTACAGTGTTAGATCTTCTTTTATACTAAAGCTGGACTTCTGAGGTACCTTGTAATCATTTACCACAAAAAGTTGATTTTTTTTTTCTCAAACATCTTTATTGAAGTATAATTGCCTTACAATAGTGTGTTAGCTTCTGCTTTATAACAAAGTGAATCAGTTATACATATACAATATGTTCCCATTTCTCTTCCCTCTTGCATCTCCCTCCCTCCCACCTTCCCTATCCCACCCCTCTAGGTGGTCACAAAGCACCGAGCTGATCTCCCTGTGCTATGCGGCTGCTTCCCACTAGTTATCTATTTTACATTTGGTAGTGTATATATGTCCATGACACTCTCTTACCCTGTCACATCTCACCCCACCCCCTCCCCATATCCTCAAGTCCATTCTCTAGTAGGTCTGTGTCTTTATTCCCGTCTTGCCACTAGGTTCTTCATGGCCTTTTTTTTTTTCCCCCTTAGATTCCGTATATATGTGTTAGCATACTGTATTTGTTTTTCTCTTTCTGACTTACTTCACTCTGTATGACAGACTCTAACTCCATCCACCTCATTACAAATACCTCCATTTCATTTCTTTTTATGGCTGAGTAATATTCCATTGTATATATGTACCACATCTTCTTTATCCATTCGTCTGTGGATGGGCATTTAGGTTGCTTCCATGTCCTGGCTATTGTAAATAGTGCTGCAATGAACATCAGGGTGCATGCATCCTTTCAAATTATGGTTTTCTCTGAATATATGCCCAGCTGTATTTTTAGTTTTTTGTTGTGTTTTTCTTTGTATTTTTAGTTTTCTAAGGAACCTTCATTCTGTTCTATATAGTGGCTGTACCAATTTACATTCCCACCAACAGTGTAGGAGGGTTCCCTTTTCTCCACACCCTCTCCAGCATTTATTGTTTGTAGACTGTTTAATGATGGTGATTCTGACCAGTGTGAGGTGATACCTCATTGCAGTTTTGATTTGCATTTCTCTAATAATTAGTGATGTTAAGCATCTTTTCATGAGCTTTTTGGCGATCTGTATATCTTCTTTGGAGAAATGTCTATTTAGGTCTTCTGCCCATTTTTTCATTGGGTTGTTTGTTTTTTTTTGATATTGAGCTGCATGTGCTGTTTGTAATTTTGGAAATTAATCCTTTGTCAGTTGCATCATTTGCAAATATTTTCTCCCAATCTGAGGGTTGTCTTTTCATCTTGTTTATGGTTTCCTTTGCTGTGCAAAAGCTTTTACGTTTTATTAGGTCCTATTTGTTTATTTTTGTTTTTATTTTCATTACTCTAGGAGGTGGATCCAAAAAGATGTTGCTGCAATTTATGTCAAAGAGTGTTCTGCCTATGTTTTCCTCTGAGAGTTTTATAGTATCTGGTCTTACATTGAGGTCTTTAATCCATTTTGAGTTTATTTTTGTGTATGCTGTTAGAGAGTGTTCTAATTTCATTCTTTTACATGTAGCTGTCCAGTTTTCCCAGCAACACTTATTGAAGAGGTTGTCTTTTCTCCATTCTGTATTCTTGCCTCCTTTGTCGTAGATTAATCTCCCATCAGTGTGTGGGTTTATTTCTGGTCTTTCTATCCTGTTCCATTGATCTGTATTTGTTTTTGTGCCAGCACCATACTGTTTTGATGGCTGTAGCTTTGTAGTATAGTCTGAAGTCAGGGAGCCTGATTCCTCCAGCTCTGTTTTTCTTTCTCAGGATTGCTTTGGCTACTTAGGGTCTTTTGTGTCTCCATACAAATTAAAAAAATTTTTGTTCTAGTTGTGTGAAAAATGTCTTTGGCAGTTTGACAGGGATTGCATTAAATCTGTAGATTGTTTTGGGTAGTATAATCATTTTGACAGTATTGACTCTTCCAATCCAAGAACATGGTATATCTTTCCATCTGTTTGTGCCATCTTCGATTTCTTCCTCAGCATTGTGTAGTTTTCAGAGTGGCTCCTTAGGGAGATTTTATTCAGAGGTATTTTATTCTTTTTGATGCAGTGGTAAATGGGATTATTTCCTTAATTTCTCTTTCTGATCTTTCATTGTTAGTGTATAGAAATGCAACAGATTTCTGCATATTAATTTTGTATCCTGCAACCTTACCAAATTCATTGATGAGCTCTAGTAGTTTTCTGGTAGCACCTTTAGGATTTTCTCTGTATAGTGTCATGTCATCTGCAGATAGTGACAGTTTTATGTCTTCTTTTCCAATTTGGATTCCTTTTATTTCTTTTTCTTCTCTGATTGCTGTAGCTAGGACTTCCAAAACTGTGTTGAATAAAACTGGTGAGAGTGGACATCCTTGTCTTGTTCCTGATCTTAGAGGAAATGCTTTCAGCTTTTCACCATTGATTATGATGTTAGCTGTAGGTTTGTCATATATGGCCTTTATTATGTTGAGGTATGTTCCCTCTATTCCCACTCTGGAGAGTTTTTATCATAAATGGATGTGAAATTTTATCAGTGGCTTTTTCTGCATCTATTGAGATGATCATATTGTTTTTAATCTTTTTTTTTTTTTTTTTTTTTAAGTATTTGTTTATTTATTTATTTATTTATTTATGGCTGTATTGGGTCTTCGTTTCTGTGCGAGGGCTTTCTCTAGTTGTGGCAAGCGGGGGCCACTCTTCATCGCGGTGCGCGGGCCTCTCACTATCGCGGCCTCTCTTGCTGCGGAGCACAGGCTCCAGACGCGCAGGCTCAGTAATTGTGGCTCACGGGCCCAGCCGCTCCGCGGCATGTGGGATCTTCCCAGACCAGGGCTCGAACCCGTGTCCCCTGCATTGGCAGGCAGATTCTCAACCACTGTGCCACCAGGGAAGCCCTGTTTTTAATCTTTAATTTGTTAATGTGGTGTATCACACTGATTGATCTCTGGATATTGAAAAATTCTCGCAACCCTGCGATAAATCCCACTTGATCATGGTGTATGATCCTATTAATGTATTCTTGGATTCGATTTGCGAGTATTTTGTTGAGGATTTTTGCGTCTATATTCATCAGTGATATTGGCCTGTAATTTTCTTTTTTTGTGGTATCTTTGTCAGGTTTTGGCATCAAAGTGATGGTAGCCTCATAGAATGAGTTCGAAAGTGTTCCTCCCTCTGCAATTTTTTGGAATAGTTTCAGAAGGATAGGTGTTAACTCTTCCTAAATGTTTGGTAGAATTCACCTGTGAAGCCTTCTGGTCCTGGACTTTTGTTTGTTGGGAGTTTTTAAATCACAGACTCAATTTCAGTACTTGTGATTGGTCTGTTCATGTTTTCTGTTTCTTCCTGGTTCAGTCTTGGGAGATTGTACCTTTCTAAGAATTTGTCCATTTCTTCTAGGTTGGTCCATTTTATTGGCATATAGTTACTTGTAGTAGTCTCTTATGGTCCTTTGTATTTCTGTGGTGTTGGTTGTAACTTCTTTTTCATTTCCAGTTTTATTGATTTGGGCCCTCTCCCTTTTTTTTCTTGATGAGTCTGGCTAGAGGTTTATCAATTTTGTTTATCTTTTCAATGACCCAGATTTTAGTCTCATTGATCTTTTCTATTGTTTTCTTCATCTCTGTTTCATTTATTTCTGCTCTGATTTTTTATTATTTCTTTATACTAACTTTGGGTTTTGTTTGTTCTTTAGATGTAAGGTTAGGTTATTTATTAGAGATTTTTCTTGTTTCCTGAGGCAAGCTTGTATTACTATAACCTTTCCTCTTAGAACTGATTTTGCTGCGTCCCATAGGTTTTGGATTGTCCTGTTTTCATTTTCATTTGTCTCTAGGTATTTTGATTTCCTCTTTGATTTCTTCAGTGATTCACTGGTTGATTAGTAGCATATTCTTTAGCCTCCACGTTTGTGTGTGTGTGTGTGTTTAGTTCTTTTTTCTTGTAGTTGATTTCTAATCTCATAGTGTTGTGTTTGGAAAAGATGCTTGATACGATTTCAATTTTCTTAAATTACCAAGACTTGTTTTGTGGCCCAGCCTGTGATCTGTCCTGGAGAGTGTTCCATGTGCAATTGAAAAGAATGTGTATTCTGCTGCTTTTGGATGGAATGCTCTGTAAATATCAATTAAGTCCATCTTATCTAATGTGTCATTTAAGGCCTGTGTTTCTTTATTGATATTCTGTCTGGATAATCTGTCCATTTTGAAAGTGGAGTGTTAAAGTCCCTCACTATTATTGTGTTACTCTCAATTTCTCCTTTTATGGCTGTTAGCATTTGCCTTATGTATTGAGGTGCTCCTATGTTGGGTGCATGTATAATTACAATGGTTATATCTTCTTCTTAGATTGATTCCTTGATCATTATGTAGTGTCCTTCTTTGTCTTTTGTAACAGTCTTTAAAGTCTATTTTGTCTGATATGTGTATTGCTATTCCAGCTTTCTTTTGATTTCCATTTGCATGGAATACCTTTTCCATCCCCTCACTTTCAGTCTGTATGTGTCCCTAGATCTGAAGTGGGTCTCTTGTAGACAGCATATATATGGGTCTTGTTCTTGTATCTATTCAGCCAGTCTATGTCTTTTCATTGGAGCATTTAATCCGTTTAAGGTAATTATTGATATGTATGTTCTTATTGCTGTTTGTTTCTGTAGGTCATTTTTTCCCTGTCCTCTTTTGTTCTCTTGTGATTTGATGACTGTCTTTAGTGTTAGGCAGCCTGTCTGCTGATGGGTGGGTCTGTTTTCTTGTCCTGTTGGTTGTTTGGCCTGAGGCGTCCCAGCTCTGGAGCCTACAGGCCATTGGGTGAGGCCAGGTCTTGTTGCTAATGATCCAAGCAGTATGTCTGCCTCTAGGAAGAGTTAAAGTAGATGTGCACTCCCTGCTATTTCCGCCACCATATTTTACGACCCCAGAGAGATCCATAGCCGCCACCCCACCCCACCTCCCCAGCAGGCCCTGCAAGACCAGCAGATAAGTCTGGCCCAGGCTCCTGTGAAGTCACTGCTTTTGCTCTGGGTCCTGATGTGCACGAGACCTTGTGTGCACCCGCCTTGAGTGGAGTCTCTGTTTCCCCCAGTCCTGTGGAGCTCCTACAATCAAGCCCCAGTGGCCTTCAAAGCCAAATGCTCTGGGGGCTCCTCCTCCCGATGCCGGACCCCTCGGCTGGGGAGCCTAATGTGGGACTCAGAGCTCTCAGTCCTGTGGGAGATCTTCTGCAATATAATTATTCCCCAGTTTGTGGGTCGCCCAGCCAGGTGGTATGGGATTTGATTATATTGCGTCTCTTGTGGTTTCTTCTTATGTCTTTGGATGTAGAATATCTTTTTGTAGTAGGTTTGTCTTTTATTGATGGTTGTTCAGCAGTTAGTTGTGATTTTGGTGTGCTCGTGAGAGGAGGTGAGCCAATTCTGATTTCCTTTAGAATCAATTATGCCATGTTAAATGGTCTACAGTACCACAAATGACATTAAATGAAGGTTGTATATGCATTTATGTTGACTTCTTTCTTACCTGGGCATTAATTTTATAGGAAACATGAAGATTTTGTACAGGTTTTTTCATAATGGTGTCTTTTTCCCCCTATAAGTTACAGTAAATAATCCACTTAAAGGAGATTGTGCAATTGTCCTGGACATCAACAGATCACTGAGCTTAAAACAACAACCACAAACAACCCAAACTCCATAGCTTCTCTTTTACATGCACACTACCAAAACTTTGCCATGAGATTTTACTGAGTGCATACTGTGCCATTGCACCAGGCAGGGACATGTTTGTGATGCTAAAGGGTTTGTTGTGGTTATATGAATTAATCCAGAATACATAATTTTCAAAGCCCGATTCATCTTTCATAGTTCAGCCAGGAGGCGAGTGTTCATGAATTGAAAGAAGTATGTGTGCTGATTTTTCTGAGCCTCTTTGAAGGCTCTTTATCCTTTGAAATAACAGAAGCCTCTCATGTCTTTATCTGTTCATGTGCTTCAGTCAATGTTTTCAAAGTGCTTTCCAAGCACAAAGACATCTCTGCATTTATTCCCCAGCTCAGGTGTGGATGGAATCAACTCTTGCAGAAAGAGAAAGAAAACATCAAAGCTCTTTAAGGTCTCTCAAGTGCTCCAGGAAGCAAATTTAGTCATGAAAAAAATCAAGAGTAAAATTCTTCCTTGGTTTACTCATTTATGGATCGTGGCTTTATTTGACAGCAGTAAAAGAAAAGCCTGATGTGGAGACTATCCAGGATTAAAAGGACAGAAATTAACTTCACAGTGAAGCTTCAAGTTTAGTTTTTTTTTTTTTTTTTTTTTTTTTTTTTTAGCTTTTTTTTTTAGTACCGGTAGATTCACTTGAGATACGTGTTTAATTTTATTTATTTATTTATTTATTTATTTTTGGCTGTGCTGGGTCTTTGGTTCGTGCGAGGGCTTTCTCCAGTTGCGGCAAGTGGGGGCCACTCTTCATCGCGGTGCGGGGACCGCTCTTCATCGCGGTGCGCGGGCCTTTCACTATCGCGGCCCCTCCCGTCGCGGGGCACAGGCTCCAGAAGCGCAGGCTCAGCAGCCGTGGCTCACGGGCCCAGCCGCTCCGCGGCATGTGGGATCCTCCCAGACCAGGGCTCGAACCCGTGTCTCCTGCATTAGCAGGCAGATTCTCAACCACTGCGCCACCAGGGAAGCCCTAAGTTTAGGTTTTTAAGCAAGTGCATGAGAACCTCTTATCATCTGAATAAATGGTAATCTTTCTAGGGCCTTTATTTCTCTTATGTTAGATTTTACTGCTATGACTTTGTGCTTTCTACAAATAGGGAAACAAATGTTTGCTTAATTCCCTAGGGGTGAGCAGAATCTAGGCAATTGAGGAGGGCCCCAGTGACTTGAGAAATTCCATATCTGTTCATATTTTAGCACTTTTTACCTTGGGGCAAAAATGTTTTATTTTTTTCTGAGTTACCACTGAAAAATTTCTCTACAAAGTTTTTGCCATGGAGAATGTTTTTTTAGCCACCTCTCTCTCTCTTTCCAGGCTGAAATATAGATCTTACTAATAAAGAAGCATGAAAAAATTCAAGGAGTATGACAAATTTAATGTAATGTAACTTTACAATGATAGTGTAGGCAGCCTTGATGGTAAAAGGATATGAGTCTGAATTAGTGAAAAAAAGTTAATTATACTTTAAAATAATATTCTATCATTTCAAAGAACAGAGAATACTTTGCTTATCCCATTTAAAAACAGGGTTTGAAAAAAAAACCCTACTCCTTGTTAGTGATAACTAACTGCTTGTGGGCCCAGTTCCTTTGAGTGCCTTTTCATGGAGTCTTAAAATACCCTACTACAGGCCCTTTTTGCTACTGGCAGTTATATATATTTCATGTCTAAACCTTATTTTATTTAAATCCTGAATTGAGTACCATGCAGTAATTTGTTTTTGTCTATTAAGTACCCATTACAGAACTCTGGCCTACAAAGTGCAAATTAAATTAGGCAGACTTTATTGCTATACATAATGCACATGAACATTCTCTTCTGGGTATTTTGACTAAGTTGTTCCTTGGGAGAAAAAAAAAGATGCTTAGTAAGTTGCTCAGAACATTGAGGGAGAATTTATAGACCAAATCTACTACTCTCATAGGCTTCTTGTTATAAATAAAAAATAATGAACATAGTGCCGAATAGTGCCGGAAAAAATCAGATTTAATCCTTACAGAATATTTTTATGTACAAAGAGATCCTTAACACCACTTGATTTCAATTCTAAAAACTAAACTGAGAAAAACACATTTTAAATTATTTTTATTTCTGTTCAGTTTGTATTCATTTTAAAAATAATAACTACCATACAGTGAGCACTCACTTTGCTCCAGCTGCTATCTTAAGTGCTGGCTATGTATTATTTTATTTAATCCTCATGATCCTAAGGCAGGCCCTCATGTCATGGCCAAATCACAGAATGAAGTCATGGAGACTTAAAGTATACAGCTCAAATGACACTGGAAACTGCTTCCTCACTGCTGGTGATAACCCAATAGAGGTTCAAGAAACCAAGTGGGAAATTCGCTATCAGCATTTAAAAAATTACAGAGAATAGAATAGAATGAGAAATAGCCCAGGGTATCACAGAAAGGGAAAGTATCATTTTGTGAGACTTTTGTTTTAAATGCTCATGCACATTTGTATGTGTGAACTAATTCTTGATGTTAAAGTGCATGTCTTACTCTGGGTTGTGGCTTAAAAAATAAGAAATATCAACTATGCTTAAATCAAAGGCAATGGTAATCTGATTCTAAAGAGCTGAACATTATAGCTATAGCTTAATTTTTAAAAGTTGTGTATAGTGACTGTTATAGGATAGAAGAGACATGTTGGCCCAGAGCTAAATATTCTATTTTTTTTCAGTCTTATGATATATTTTTTTCTTATTGAGATAGCATTGGTTTATAACATTATATAAGTTCCATGTGTACAACATTATATTTCTACTTCTGTATACACTACAGCATGCTCACCACCAAAAATTTTAGTTTCCATCCATCACCAGACAGTTGACCCCCTTCAATCTTAAAATTCACGTTAAAAGGAGAAACCACTTTAAGACTAATCCCCCTTCTATCAGATTGATAGAACTCACAACAACAAAAAAACATAAACACAAAATCTCGTTTATTTTTGTCTGAAGCACAAAGGAGCTCACTCAGCACAGGAACAATAAGCAAATCATACAAATATTGAGAAAAAATGTTCCCATGAATACATATATATATATATTCTTAAGAGCAGTGATCAGAAGTTTAATACAGTGTAAGGTGGTTTTCAATAAAGAATGCTTTCTGACAGGCTTTTGAGTAGGAAGTGAACACATAAATCACTGCCACATAATAGCTGTTACTCAAGTCACTTGAATCTGGTGGACTGTGGAAACCATCTTGGAATTTACATTTAGTTTCATCATTGGCCTGTTCAACTTTTGCATTTCACTCAATTTGTACCAGATTTACAAATTAACTCCTCACCTCTTGATCTCTCACACTCAGGACTGTAGGAGGGAAAGGAAGGAGGGGCTGGGCATGAAAACATGCATGGGACCAATGCCAGGGTTTCTAATACATGTCTGTTCATTTCTGCACTTCTTTCCATGCTTTAGAGACATTAAAAAAGTGTCAGGGTCCAAAGTCATACCTAAAGTGGCTAAGTAGATCTGAAATTGCAAAGAAAAAAAAAAACCTTAAAAGTTCACAAAAATCCACCAGTTTAAAAATTTCTTCAAGACATTGCCCATGACATATTTTGTAGTCTACCTTTTAATAACTCAGAACACTCTTTAAAAGAAAAAAAAAGCATGTGATTGCTTCCAGCATCATCACCTCTGTCCAGCAGGCTACAGGAGAATCCAACTCAGGATATCTTCCATGTATAGCACACGTGTAGAATTGATACAATGTGCCTTCCAGCTTGTCTTTAAAGCTTTCCATATGTCTGGTTCTGAGGTGAAAAAATTAAAAATAGGAAGAGTCTGGAAGGGAATGAAGATTCAAAATACATTGCTGGATCTCACAGCCATTGTTTCCCTTCTGAGATCTCAACTGTAGCTGCCAACAGGGATATTCAAGGGCATACTTCAAATCAGCTAAGTATAACAGGGGTGTTTCCCCACTGCCTTCCTTTCTTGACTGTGCAGAATTCTCACAAAAATTAAAAGAGATGCAATGGGGTTCAATGCTTATAATGTTAATTTAGAAAGACCTCCTCCTAGCATGAAGGAAGCTTATTCCAAGATATTCTCTTGGATTCTAAAACCTTTGACAATTAAATCAGAAGAAGCTGGGAGAATAAATAAGGGGACAGAGTTTCCTTGGTCTCAGTTTACAATTACTAGGACAACCTTTCCTGTTCTAATCCTACATTTTACTCTCTTTTGAAAATTAAATTCATGTTGGCTGATTAGCCTGCTTTTGTGTTCTGGTTGCAAAAATATTTTTAAATGTATGATAGTCACTACTATTGAATACGTTTTTACCTGTTAAAGTGTATTCCATTAAAAATGTCATGAAACCTGAGGCAAATAGTGCAGAGTAGGGTGAGGGGGCTGAGAAGATGTTTTAATTCTTCCTTTCCTGTCAGAGAGCAAAATATTCAAACATAAAGTGACAAATAGGATTGGCTTGGAATACTGCCTTTCCGCAATTCAGAAAGTCAACCCACATTAAGCAAAGGCAACATTTCAAAGTGCAGAACATCTGGGCACGTGTATGGCTAATGCCTGCAGTACTGCAAAAAGCATGTGCAACATTCAGCAACACTGCACTCTGGGAAATAAAACACATAAGTTATAAGTGATGCAGGGAGATCAAAGTACATGTAAACATTTCAACACATTCTATTCGTACTAGAAAAGATATTCAGGTCTTAACATATTATCAGGGCTAAACACATTTGACAGATTGGTTGTATATGGCCATTATTCCTGCTTCTGATGCCACACTTATTTATATTTACTGCATGTAAGTCCTAAATCTAAATGAAAGTTGATGTTCAGCATCAAAATGTACACCCTTACGGAAGGTAAAAGTGTAGGATCTTGCACAGGCTAAGAACAGCGGCTGCCTATTACTGGATCTTGCACATGTCATTCCAAATTCCTAAGCCTACTCATGTGGGTTAGAAACGAGGTAACCAAGTTCCTTTGGCAGGGACTGGGGAGATAGAGCAGAAAATACCTACCAGCACTATAGAGAAATGGAAAGAAATTTGGTGGGGCATCTTTGACATGGCTCAGGAACTAGGAATTCTAGAAATGCAGAGACTGAGACTGGAAACTGGGTTTACTGAGTTACTTAATACCTCACAACACAAACTCTGTTTTTTGTTTCTGTTTTTTAAATAAGACCAAAAATTTGTTCTATCTTTAGATGTAGGTTATACCCAAGTCTAGAAGTATTTCTGCAGGGGTGAGGGGCCAGAGACTGAGCAAATTACTGCTGAATTAATTAGCATGACTATATAAGAATGAAATTTATAGTACTAGAGAACAAATTTTCTTCTTCATTCTGCAGATATGGAGTTTGCTATATTACATAAAGTTCTTTACTATAAGGTGATAATAAGGAGTCAGCCCTAAGTCCTAAGGCCTAAGCCCTAGGTATGAGCGTTATGATATATTAAGAAAACTACTCCTTTTCCTTGTTGGTTTATAGGATTTGGAGTTAACTGAGAAAACTATAATATTTAAATAATATTCATGTCAATATTTCTTAAGGATTTATCATGAAGTCATAATTTGTTTTTAATTCCAGGTTATGGGAAAGCACATTATATTAGGAAGCATAAAAACACTCTTTGCTTTGTTTAATGTTTCTAGATGTCTAGTACAGATTAAGTCCTATTAATATAAACAGTAGTGGGACATCTAAATATTCTTCATTATCCTAAAATTCTAATGTCCTGAAAATTATTAGGAATGAAAAAGACAAGATAAAATTGAAAAATAGAGTACTTACAATATGCAAGGTTTAAAGACTTTTAATAATATTTATCTAGTAGGATTTGTCCTTCATTTAAAGTTCTAACAGATTGATATCTGAGTATGAAATTTCCAGCAACTATGGAATAGTTCTTTGGGAGAATGGGTCATTGCAATGAAACCCTTCCTTTTAGTATTGACAGCTCCTGGATGCCCAGCACTTGCCCCAATATATGAAAGACTCCAATCTACACAACAGTGGAGTATGAAATTTGTTTCTTTTCTAATAAAACTGAAGCAATTATAGCATCACACAATTATACATTAAGGTGATTTTAAAGTACACAAAAGTATAGCTATTTATGCCATGTAGTTATATGAATAATATTCCTAAGAAACTTTAAATCTTTAATACCCAACTTCTGTCAAACACTTTGAAGCACAGAACTATATTAAGAAAGCATGTGGCATTCAATTTCTGACATTTCATCCCCAAAGAAGGCAAAGCACAACAATAACATATCTCTGAAATGCAAATTCCATTAAGTGCATATTTCCAGAACACAAGGTCAATCTAGAAACACATTTTAAAATTCAACAAGTTCTCTTTTTAAATTAGTATGCTCAGTATATAATTTTCAAACACAATCTGAAGTCATTTTCCAACGCGTGTTCGTAGTCTAATTTTTTCTCCCTCAAAAATATACTCACTGGTTCATTTTCTGTTTCCTAATTTTCACATTTACTAGCTCAAAATATCTAACCTTATAAGAATATCTTTTCTCTCCACACGTCCAAATGTGAAATAGATTTTATTTAAATCTCATAATAAGAACACCACCAGTAATAACATTCCCTTATGTTTGAGCTTTAAAGTAAATCTAAACAGCTCAAAAAGGCAAAATTTTTAATCCTCCCAACCAGAGAGTTGAGAATTAGTGCAACTTCCTTCGAAAGATTTGTCAAGTGAATACTGTAACTAGACACAGAAGGAGATAGTCATCCCAAGAACAAGGTACTGTTTTTTGACTTCCTAACTCCGCCTGGGCACAAGAAAACACAGAACTGTGTTACCCCAGGAGAACTCGTAGATGCAGAGGGTCTTACACTGAGCTCGAAAAGGGAACCACCTGCTTTCCACCCACATACACCTCTTCAATATTTCGGTCATCTCCTGAAAGAAAAATCAAGGAATCATTGTTTATAATCTGAACAGGTAGATATGACCAAAAGAAGACGCTGCACCTAATTTGAGGATTAGAGTTTGAAATACACGCCTAAAGCAGAATTCACATAAAATTAAATCAACCCCCAATCACCATTCTTTCAGCTGAAGTGTGTGGTTTCCTTTTCCAGCCCCAAGTGTAAAAGAAATACTTATCTTTACACCCCAGAATCATACGCAGCATGGTGAGATGAAGGGCCTGCAAGAACTGAGCTTTTTAAAGAAACACCACATGTGGCTCTCCCACCCCAAATTCACTCAGAACTCAGAGCTCACTCAACGGAGTGGGAGGAAGAGTAGAATCTTCTGCACTATTTATTTCTCTCTCTCAGTGAATAGAATTGAATGTGAGTACGTTAAAAAGCATGTGTGGCAAGACTCCACCACAATCACAAATACAACGTGCTAGGGCAGACTTGGGGGTACAGAACAAGTGTAGGAAGAAGGTACAGGATGATCTCTTCTCCTTGGCCTGCCATTCCTCAGTTTAGGATTTATGACTATGTTCTAGAGGAGCATATTCATTTCAAATAGTGCCTTTAAATATTGTGCCATAAATGGGCTCAATGCCAAGGAATGTTCAAAAATATAATGAATCAAAGCAAATGATCACACATAAGGCTTAACATATGGTACAATAAATGCAGAGAGCATACCCAAGAGACAAAGAAAGATTTTATTTAGCATAGAGATATATATATACCTACCTAGATAGAGGAACTTCTGGATAACAGCCTAAAATGAAAAATAAGAAGAAGAAGAAAGAATATTTTGTGCATTTAGAAAAGCAAATTCACAGCCAATAGTGGTTGGCAAAATCCAGAAATATAAATTTATTTCTCAATGGCAAAAATCTATTTTTATTTTTTTCTAAACACAGACTTTTTTCTTTTGTAAATATATATATTACTGAAATTATGGCTAAAGCCACAAAGGAGAAAAATGTGTTAGTTGTACATTTCAGTGCCGAAACTTATTTATATATTTACATAAAAGATGCTATCTTGATTAATCAATGTCTGTTTGCATTTCCACATGTGAATTTCTTTAGTCTTGCATTCAATATCAAAGAGTTACAGTGAAAATATTTTGAATTTAAACCCGAAAAAGGTCTTGAGATAAGACACATAATCCATCCATTTAAAAGGTATTTCTCTCTGTTGTGTACATTAGCCTGGCTGGAACTTGGTCCCAGAAATGGATACACTGATGGCTATTCCAATAACAGAGTGAGGCAGGAAGGGTAAAGGGGAAGAATTATTTGTCACCAACAATCCAGTATCCCAAGTCAAAATGCTAATCTATGCCCCAAAAGACCTAACTCTACTCATAGGAGTTGGCTTCTATGGCTAACAATCACTGTCTCACCTAAGCTGGCATCGACTGAACATCCCCAAATCTACTTTTATTAATGAAAAAGAAATGGTCTTTTGCCTAAAAAAAAAAGTACTGACTACTAACAAATGTTTCCCATTGCCTGAAAGTTCTTAACATAGAACCTTGAAATCTTCAGAGGAAAGTGTTAACAAAAATTAAAGAATTTAATTTAATATAATAATTTAAATATTTCAAGAGGTGTATAATTCAAGAAAAATGACTGGATGAATGGGTCTGAGCCCTATTCCCATAAACTCACTCTAATAAAAAACTAAAAGAATAAGTAATATGTAAATAACTAATGGTATCAACTTCAAATAATCCAGCACCTTTCTTCAAAAAACCTCAGTATGTTACATTTAGTATCACATTTACTCTCATAAATGGATCAATTTATAAATGGCAATAGTTAATTTTTAAGGAAAAACTGTCTCAACAAGAATTGTTATTAAAGTAAGAAGAACTAGTTTATTTTATACATACAAAAACATGATAAGAGGAACAAAGTAATAAAACTCATTTTCTTATAATTAAGAGAATCCATGTAGTATTGTGATCAAGAGCCCAGACTCCAGCAGTCAGAAAGTCCTGGGATGGAATCCAAACTCTGTCTACTAATTACTAGCCATGAGTTCTTAGGTAAACCATTTAACCTCCCTTAAGCCTCACTGCCCCATAAATGACATGGTAATATTAATAGCACCTGGCTGTCATAATAGTTGTTCTGATAATTAAACAAAAATGATGCATTAATCCCATGCCATCTAGCACATAGCAAGTGTGTTCAATAAGTGGTAGCTATATTATGGCTTCTTATAGCCAAATACCTTCAAATATACAAATATATTCAAAATACAAATGTTTCTTAAATACCATTATTGCCATGAAATTATAATAACTTAAAAGGATCTAGATTCCAAACTAGGAACTGCAGTAGGAAGAGCCGGGTGCGAGGCCTCTGCACGTGACCCCCTGTGAGCAAGTGAAACCTGACTAAGCACAAAGGAAAAAAAAAAGCCATCTCAGAACTGTGACTATTTTCAAGGGGACTGTTTTTCTCTGTGGAACACTGCCTTTGGGGCAAAACAAGGAAGAAGCAGGTGATTCTAATGTGCAGCGCAGAAGGAGAGCCACTGCAAGCCAGCTTCTCCAACTCTAAAGGCACTCCAGCCGTGTGGCTAACAGGGTCTGGTGCTCCAGCCGGGTGTCAGGCCTGAGTCTCTGAGGTGGGAGAGCCGAGTTCAGGACATTGGACCACCAGAGACCTCCTGGCCCCATATAATAATCAATCAGCGAGAGCTCTCCCAGAGACCTCTATCTCAAAGCTAAGACACGTCTCCATTCAACAACCAGCAAGCTCCAGTGCTGGACACTCCATGCCAAACAACTAGCAAGAAAGGAACACAACCCCACCCATCAGCAGAGAGGCTACCTAAAATCATAATAAGGTCACAGACAACCCAAAACACACCACCGGACGCGGTCCTGCCCAGCAGAAAGACAAGATCCAGCCTCATCGACTGGAACACAGGCACGAGTCCCCTCCACCAGGAAGCCTACACAACCCACAGAACAAACCTTACCCACTGGGGGCAGACACCAATAACAACGAGAACTACGAACCTGCAGCCTGAGAAAAGGAGACCCCAAATACAGTAAGTTAAGCAAAATGAGAAGACAGAGAAATATGCAGCAGATGAAGAAGCAAAGTAAAAGCCCACGAGACCAAACAAATGAAGAGGAAATAGGCAGTCTACCTGAAAAAGAATTCAGAGTAATGACAGTGAAGATGATCCAAAATCTTGGAAACAGAATGGAGAAAGTACAAGAAACATTTAACAAGGAACTAGAAGAACTAAAGAGCAAATAAACAACACAATAAATGAAATTTAAAATTCTCTAGAAGGAATCAATAGCAGAATAACTGAGGCAGAAGAATGGATAAGTGACCTGGAAGATAAAACAGTGGAAATAACTACCGCAGAGCAGAGTAAAGAAAAAAGAATGAAAAGAATCGAGGACAGTCTCAGAGACCTCTGGGACAACATTAAATGCACCAACATTTGAATTATAGGGGTCCCAGAGAAAAAGAAAGGGACTGAGAAAATATTTGAAGAGATTATAGATGAAAAATTCCCTAATGTGGGAAAGGAAATAATCAAGTCCAGGAAGCACAGAGAGTCCCATACAGGATAAATCCAAGGAGAAACATGCCAAGACACATATTAGTCAAACTATCAAAAATTAAATACAAAGAAAAAATATTAAAAGCAGCAAGGGAAAAGCAACAAATAATATACAAGGGAATCCCCATAAGGTTAACAGCTGATTTTTCAGCAGAAACTCTGCAAGCCAGAAGGGAGTGGCAGGACATATTTAAAGTGATGAAAGGGGAAAACCTACAACCAATATTAATTACCCGGAAAGAATCTCATTCAGATTCGATGGAGAAATTACAACCTTTACAGACAAGAAAAAGCTAAGAGAATTCAGCACCACCAAACCAGCTTTACAACAAATGCTAAAGGAACTTCTCTAGGCAGGAAACACAGAGAAGGAAAAGACCTACAAAAACAAACCCAAAACAATTACGGAAGTGGTAATAGGAACATACATATTGATAATTACCAGAAATGTAAATGGATTAAATGCTCCAACCAAAAGACACAGACTGGCTGAATGGGTACAAAAATAAGACTCGTATATATGCTGTCTACAAGAGACCCACTTCAGACCTAGGAACACATACAGACTGAAAGTGAGGGGATGGAAAAAGATATTCCATGCAAATGGAAATCAAAAGAAAGCTGGAGTAGCAATTCTTATATCAGATAAAATAGACTTTAAAATAAAGACTGTTACAAGAGACAAGGAAGGACACTACATAATGATCAAGGGATCAATCCTAGAAGAAGATATAACAATTGTAGATATTTATGTACCCAACAGAGGAGCACCTCAATACATAAGGCAAATGCTAACAGCCATAAAAGGGGAGATCGACAGTAACACAATCATGGTAGGGGACTTTAACACCCCACTTTCACCAATGGGCAGTTCTTCCAAAATGAAATTAAAGAAGGAAACACAAGCTTTAAATGACACATTAAACAAGATGGACTTAACTGATATTTATACGACATTCCATCCAAAAAAAACTGAATACATTTTCTTCTCAAGTGCTCATGGAGCATTCTCCAGGATATGTCGTATCTTGGGTCACAAATCAAGCCATGGTAAAATTAAGAAAACTGAAATAGTATCAAGTATTTTCTCCAACCACAACGCTATAAGACTAGATATAAATTAAGGGAAAAAAATGTAAAAAATACAAACACATGGAGGCTAAACAATACACTAGTAAATAACATAGAGATCACTGAATAAATCAAAGAGGAAATCAAAAAATACCTAGAAACAAATGACAGTGCAAACACAACGACCCAAAACCTATGGGATGCAGCAAAAGCAGTTCTAAGAGGGAAGTGTTTAGCAATACAGTCCTACCTCAGGAAACAAAAAAACATCTCAAATAAACAACCTAACCTTACACCTAAAGCAATTAGAGAAAGAAGAACAAAAAAACGTGGAAGTTAGCAGCAGGAAAGAAATCATAAAGATCAGATCAGAAATAAATGGAAAAGAAATGAAGGAAACAATAGCAAAGATCAATAAAACTAAAAGCTGGTTCTTTGAGAAGATAAATAAAATTGATAAACCATTAGCCAGCCTCATCAAGAAAAAAAGGGAGAAGACAAATCAACAGGATTAGAAATGAAAAAGCAGAAGTAACAACTGACACTGCAGAAATACAAAGGATCATGAGATTACTACAAGCAACTATATGCCAATAAAGTGGACAACCTGGAAGAAATGGACAATTCCTTAGAAAAGCACAACTTTCCAAGACTGAACCAGGAAGAAATAGGAAATATAAACAGACCAATCACAAGCACTGAAATTGCAGCTGTGATTAAAAATCTTCCAACACACAAAAGCCCAGGACCAGATGGCTTTACAGGCAAGTTCTAGCAAACATTTAGAGAAGAGCTAACACCCCTCCTTCTCAAACTATTCCAAAATATAGCAGAGGGAGGAACACTCCCAAACTCATTCTATGAGGCCACCATCACCCTGATACAAAACCAGACAAAGATGTCACAAAGAAAGAAAACTACAGGCCAATATCACTGATGAACACAGATGCAAAAATCCTCAACAAAATACTAGCAAACAGAATCCAGCAGCACATTAAAAGGATCATACACCATGATCAAGTGGGGTTTATCCCAGAAATGCAAGGATTCCTCAATATATGCAAATCAATCAGTGTGATACACCATATTAACAAATTGAAGTAGAAAAACCATATGATAATAGATGCAGAAAAAGTTTTTGACAAAATTCAACACCCATTTATGATAAAAACCCTCCAGAAAGTAGGCATAGAGGGAACTTACCTCAACATAATAAAGGCCATATATGACAAACCCACAGCCAACATCGTTCTCAATGGTGAAAAACTGAAACCATGTCCACTAAGATCAGGAACAAGACAAGGTTGCCCACTCTCACCACTGTTATTCAACATAGTTTTGGACGTTTTAGCCACAGCAATCAGAGAAGAAAAATAGATAAAAGGAATCCAAATCAGAACAGAAGAAATAAAACTCTCACTGTTTGCAGATGACATGATACTATCATAGAGAATCCTAAAGATGCTACCAGAAAACTACTAGAGCTATTCCATGAATTTGGTAAAGTAGCAGGATACAAAATTAATGCACAGAAATCTCTTGCATTCCTATACACTAATGATGAAAAATCTGAAAGACAAATTAAGGAAACACTCCCATTTACCATTGCAACAAAAAGAATAAAATACCTAGGAATAAACCTACCTAAGGAGACAAAAGACCTGTATGCAGAAAACTATAATACACTGATGAAAGAAATTAAAGATGATACAAACAGATGGAGAGATATACCATGTTCTTGTATTGGAAGAATCAACATTGTGAAAATGATTATACTACCCAAAGCAATCTACAGATTCAATGCAATCCCTATCAAACTACCAATGGCATTTTTCACAGAACTAGAACAAGAAATTTCACAATTTGTATGGAAACACAAAAGACCCCGAATAGCCAAAGCAATCTTGAGAAAGAAAAACGGAGCTGGAGGAATCAGGCTCCCGGACTTCAGACTATACTACAAAGCTACATTAATCAAGATAGTATGGTACTGGCACAAAAACAGAAATATAGATCAATGGAACAGGACATAAATCCCAGAGATAAATCCACGCACGTATGGTCACCTTATCTCTGATAAAGGAGAATATACAATGGAGTAAAGACAGCCTCTTCAATAAGTGGTGCTGGGAAAACTGGACAGCTACATGTAAAAGAATGAAATTAGAACACTCCCTAACACCATACACAAAAATAAACTCAAAATGGATGAAAGACCTAAATTTAAGGCCAGACACTATCAAACTCTTAGAGGAAAACATAGGCAGAACACTCTATGACATGAATCACAGCAATACCCTCCTTTTGACCCACCTCCTAGAGAGATGGAAATATAACAAAAATAAACAAATGGGACCTAATGAAACTTAAAAGCTTTTGCACAGCAAAGGAAACCATAAACAAGACCAAAAGGCAACCCTCAGAATGGGAGAAAATATTTGCAAATGAAGCAACTGACAAAGGATTAATCTCCAAAATTTACAAGCAGCTCATGCAGCTCAATAACAAAAAAACAAACAACCCAATCCAAAAATGGGCAGAAGACCTAAATAGATATTTCTCCAAAGAAGATATACAGATTGCCAACAAACACTTGAAAGGATGCCCCACATCACTAATCATTAGAGAAATGCAAATCAAAACTACAATGAGGTATCACCTCACACTGGTTAGAATGGGCATCATCAAAAAAATCTACAAACAATAAATGGTGGAGAGGGTGTGGAGAAAAGGGAACCCTCTTGCACTATTGATGGGAATGTAAATTGATACAGCCACTATGGAGAACAGTATGGAGGTTCCTTAAAAAACTAAAAATAGAACTACCATATGACCCAGCAATACCACTATTGGGCATACACCCTGAGAAAACCATAATTCAAAGAGTCATGTACCACAGTGTTCACTGCAGCACTATTTAAAACAGCCAGGACAGGGAAGCAACCTACGTGTCCATTGACAGATGAATGGATAAAGAAGATATGGCACATATATACAATGGAATATTACTCAGCCATAAAAAGAAATGAAATTGAGTTATTTGTAGTGAGGTGGATGGACCTAGAGTCTGTCATACAGAGTGAAGTAAGTCAGAAAGAGAAAAACAAATACCATATGCTAACAGATATATATGGAATCTAAAAAAAAAAAAAATGGTTCTGAAGAACCTAGGGGCAGGACAGGAATAGAGACGCAGATGTAAAGAATGGACTTGAGGAGAGGGAGAGGGGTAAGATGAGGTGAAGTGAGAGAGTGGCAGTGACTTGTATACACTACCAGGCATGGGATAGATAGCTAGTGGGAAGCAGCCGCATAGCACAGGGAGATCAGCTTGGTGCTTTGTGACCACCTAGAGGGGTGGGATGGGCAGGGTGGGAGGGAGACGCAAGAGGGAGGCGATATGGGGATATATGTATATGTATAGCTGATTCACTTTGTTATACAGCAGCAACTAACACATCAATGTAAAGCAATTATACTCCAATAAAGATGTTCATAAAAAAAAAAGGATCTAGCTTCCCTTAGAAGATTCTCCTGCACTCCATTAAAATGTTTCAGTGTCTATTTTTTTTCTATAGGGAAGCTGTTCTGACTGACTAGTTCATGAAATAAATGCTTTTTGATCAACTTCCTTTTACGTACCTCAGAAATATCACCAACAAAATCCCCATAAAACAGGTCAATGGGAGAGTCAGATGCTTTGAGGTTGATCAGGAGGGCATCAAATTCCTTGCCCACTTCAAAGTTTCCAATCTGTCTATCCAGCCCCAGGGCTACAGGATGGAATAAATTAATAAACAGTTAGTATTTTTAGCCATCGGACCATGCAAATACCCCAATTTGCAAGGACAGAATCTGCCAGTGTCTCACTAGAAAAAAATTAGTATTTTAATAGTGAAGCATTCCAATAGGTCGCAAGACTTTGACTTACAGAAGGCAGAGTAAGCACAGGGAAAGCAAAATCTGAGAATAAAAAGAGTTCTCTTCAACACCATGATCATAATTCTGATGTTGTCTGTTTCAGCTCTATCAGTTCCCTTCACAGTCCAACTGGTCTGTGATTTCCATTCACCTCTCTAAGAAACATGATGATGGACATAATATCTTTCTCTTTCCCTCCTATTCTTCTTCCAACATTCCAACTCCTTTCCTTGCCCTTTTTGTTCTTTTTCTATGAAATAGCTGACAAGATCTATTTTTGTGGCAGTGAAATGAACTTCAAATAAGTAAAAAATAATTATCTTTTTGCATATTTGTCAATGCAGGCATATCCATCCTAAGTTCCTTAGTTTAAATCCTTTGAATAGAAAAAATTCACTTCTGAAAGTAAATAGATTTTCATAACTCAAGAGTCCCAATGCTTTTGAAAGCAGACTAATTTCTCTGTAACCTTAAAGATTTTCTGGTTGCCAGAGAAGAATGGTTCTCTAAAATAGGGCATAGGTCAATAATGTCTATTGACTTGATCCATCTCCCAGCTAGAATTCCTGTTCCATGAATAGTGGATGTTGAGGAAGAACATCTCTCATTTTTATGGTTTAGTTTCAGAAGATGAGGGTAGTTGGTTTTCCTGGTCAATGAAGGTATTGAATTTAAAGCTCCTTAAAGCCAGAATCTGGATAGAGTGTTCCAAATAGAAGCATGCATGAAAGAAAGGTCAACTGGAGTGCAGCATTACTTAATTGAATTTTTACATGTATTTGTTGTATTCTGTCACTGTCAGAATACAGTCGTATGTGAAAATATTAGACACCATATTCCTGTTAGACAATACCCACTACATTATATTTCTAGGTATGGATATCCAGAAGTCTTTCGGCAATGCTCTAAGCACAGATTTAGAAATCTTGCTTGTTCTTAAATGGTTATTTAAAGGGCAACTCTTTTATTCTCAGAAAAGAAAAAGATTTTTTTAGCTAAAGAGTTCGTAAAGAGACGCAAACATAATTAGAAACGTTAAAAGTGGTTAGGTGACTTCCACTGATTATGGGGGGAAGAACTGAATGTAATAGAAAATCACTGGAAATTTTCTCCTCCTCCATCCATTACACTCTACTTCATTTTTCCCTTGACAAACAGCATGACAAACATGAGTTTTTGATGACTGTATTCAACATAAAACTGTGTTTAATAGGCCAGATAACCAGGTTCATTTGCCAGGAATTGATGGTATTATATATATATAAACTAACTGGACTATTTGTTAGAACCTGGAGAGTTCAGGTATGAACTAACCAAAAAAACACAACTACTGTCAGTGAATTGTAAATTGATCTAAATTCACATTATTTCAGAGAGGCCTAGCTGGGCTGGTAAGCAACTCAAATGCATTTTAGGAAACGCAGTTTTACTGTCTTTGGAGCAAATGTTGGCTCTGTGAAGGTGATTTATGCACATCTTGATCTTGAGAGTGAATGTAAAGCGGGGAAGATGCCAACTTTAAACAGGGATGCATTCATCGCATTCACTCAGACTCTTGTAGAGACACAAGCTAAGGAGAAGAAATTTCATAACAGCGGCCCAGAAAATAGATTGGAAAGCTATATGGTAAGGTAGAAATGATTTGGTAAGCACCCCATGCCGGCCTGGTCAGATACAGGATCCTGATGAAACAACTCACAGAGAGCCTAGAATAAAAAAAGCACTATTTAAATACAAGTCATTTGCACCATGAAAATAAGATGGTAGGACAACTCAGATGTGAAAACGGGGGTTGGGTAGGGAGTGTCACACTTGCTAAAAGAACAGAACTTTTAAAACTTGGAACTTCAGAAAATGAAATCATAAGACTGGGGGAAATGCAAAGCGCATGACCTTTGCTTTCTTTCTTGAAATGTTCTTTATGGCATTCATCATAGCCCAGAACATTCAGAGAACAGCCAGGAAGTTTCTCTTCCCAGGATACCCTGGCCTCCATCATACTTCATTTATAAGATCTAGGGTATATATCATAAATATAAAAATATTAAAATATATTAAAAATATACACCTCTCTCAAGATCTATGTTTTTCTCACTAGCTACCTAAGGTTTCATGATATGTTCACTATCATCCATCCAGATTATACTATAATACTTAAAGTGACAGAAAGCAATACAGTTACCAATTTCTATATTTTCAGTAAAAATACAGTTACATGTGAGAACTGGGAAAAGGTGATGAACAATATTTGCCTATCAATCAACTATACTTCTCCATCTTTCTCCTTTGAAAGAGGCTTGGGTAATTAGTGTACTTAAGTATATAAACAAAATACATAGTCTAAGCTAAGATTTATACAGGAAGATATTGCAGTGGAAGGCGGTGGGTAACACCCTGCACTATCGCATCAGATTTTCTGGATTCAAATCATGGCACACTGTAGCTTGACAGGTGTGTAAGCCTCACGCAGGTACCTTGTTGGTAAAATGGAATTAATAACAGTGGTTCTGAGGATTAAATAACAGCATCCATAAAGCATGTTGCATAGTGCCTATCACATGGTAAGGGCCCAATAAGTCTTGGCTATTATTATTATTATTACTACTTAGGCCAATAGAGAGCATGTTACTTGACTTAATGGAAAAAAACTGATTATTTTAAAGAACTCGTATGCATGTGACCAATGCCAAGTATCCATTAAAACAATTAATATGATAATTGCATACTGAACATCTCTTCTGCCAAAAACAGGGAACTTGCTAAAAGAATGATGCCTCCACCACATGCTTGAACATGTACTTGCTAAGTTTTGGTTATATTATATGAGATGCAACAGTCATGAATATGGGGGTGCCTGCTGATGCCACTATCACGAGCCTTCACACTGCAGCGAAGGACACAGATTGGCATGGTTGTACATTGTGTGAGAAATAAAATGCTCATTACCTTGGCTGCCTCCAAGAGTAGCTAGTCTGAAGACCTCTTTGAGGGTGAGGCTTTTTGCATTTATCTTATTAACTGAAAGCATGTTGGAAACCATCACTGCTCTTCTGATTGCATCAAGCACGGAAGATGAATAACCACCAGCCACATCTGTGGTAGATAAAATAAAGCCAAAACAGTAACTTTATGAGATAAATGGAATGTTAGGTATATAGGATTTTTTCTGTTTTTAATGACAGATATTCACTCTTTAATATACTTCAAAGAAAAGATCTTATCTATAAACACAGAATAGACACAGACTAACATTTAAAGGAATTCAAAACCTGCAGTTAGTATCAAATGTATACTTGTATTCGTTTTCTAGGGCTGCTGCAACAAATTACCACAGATGTGGTAGTTTAAAACAGCAGAAATTCATTCTCACACAGTTTTGGAGGGCAGAAGTCTTAAAGTGTTGACAGGGCCACCAACCCTACAAAGGCTCTAGGGAAGAATCTTTCCTAGTTTCATCCAGTTTCTGGCAGCTCCTGGCGTTCCTTGGCTTGTGGCAGTATAACTCCAATGTCTGCCTCCATCTTCAGATGGCCTTCTTCCCTCTGTGTCTTCATGTACCTCTCATTGTCTGTCTCTTATAAGGACATTCGTTATTGGATTCACCTTAATTCAGGATGACTTCATCTTGAGATCCTTACCTTAATTACATCTGCAAAGACCTTTATTCCAAATAAGGCTACATTTACATGTTCCTGGTAGACATCTCTTTTTTGGGGAGGTGGTAGGGGGAGCACAGTTCAACCCAGTACAATGCCCAAATGTTTAATAAAGTTAAGAGAAAAAACATCTCTGAATATTCCCTAAACTCAAATAAATAAAAATAATGTAAAATAATCTCACAGCTCTATGCTCTGAAAACTTGACCTAACTCTATTTTAATTCTGATGAGAACTTTGAGAATTAAAAAGCTGCTTTATGATATTTTTTTCAGGAAGAGCTTTTAGAATGACCTATATATTCTGGAAAATTGGTGTAATAAATGAGCAATGCTGATGTAGACAGCTTTATATTTGTCACTGGCATCATTAGATGAGGAATTAGATTTTTATAGTGATTTAAATAAATCCCTAATCATAATTAAATTGAAATACTACCTTTGACAAGAATGAATATAGAAGTTATTTAATGGGTTTGTATAAATAAATGTCAAGTAAGTTTACATGTTTTATTAGAGGAAATGTATATCTATAGCTTATAAAATACACTTTATATTTCAAGGGTTCCTTCTGTCATGTCTAGGAAGATATATATAATTGTTAGTGCCTATATATATTGCAAAGATCAAAAGTAATAGCCTATTAAGTAATAATCCTAGATTGCAGTTTAATTTTATGTTCAACTGTCTTACATGTCTTTAGATAAACTTGTATGACTTGTTTTTTTGGAAAATACTTTTTTTTAGCCAGAATAGTATTGCCAGAAGATCATCCAGTTCCATGACAACTTTTATTCATCTACTTAGTTAGTCCACTTTCATATACAGTAACCATCAATTAGCTTTTCATTTTATCATAGCATCAAACTAAGAAAACAAATACGATTTGGGAATAATGCACATTAAGCTTTGAAATACTTTGTCTACTGATTCTTTATTACCAGAACAAAGAAAATGTTCAGTCTAAAAGCAGAATAAAATGCTATCACTGCATGGTATGGAAATATGTAAAGATTGAATATATATTTCAAAATATGTGGGTGAAGAGTGGAAGGAAACAGAAAAACAAAAGCAATGCTGTTAGGATGGTGTGAACATGGAAGATTTAAATACTTGCAGTTATAAAAACAGGTTTTATAAAATATGACAGAAAGTAGTCTTTTCCTCCATATCTAACCAGAACTATCCATTTAGAAAGAATAAGGATAGATTAGGAAATAATGCTATGTAATTTATTGAGAAAATTTTAAGAGCCGTCTTATGTTGCTGAATTATAAGATGACTTAATCATCCTATATTCTTCTGGATGTTGTTAATGAAGTAGCTTCCAACACGGAACAATACTGGGCAGATGAAAGAATGAACCCTGGACCACACAAACGATGATATTTAGTCAGAACCATATGTGTAAGAGTAAAGCTTTTCTTCGAAGAATTTCCAGCATGATACTAACTTCCCGATCCCTGCCCTGCCCAGTGAGCTAAGCCCGGGAGGCTTCTTCTTCCCTCTACAGCACATGTAATGTAGGTAGAATCCCCGCTTTATCTGTAACAAGAGGCAGAGTGATAGGGTGGAAAAAGAAACGGTGAACTTCCACATTTTACCGACCTGGTTTTAAACTATGGATTTGGACTGTTTTTTGCTTTGTTGACCTTTGATTGTTACTCAGTACTTATGACCCTCAATTTTCTCAGAAAATAGAAATAACATCATTTATCTTAACAGTTGCTGAGAAAATCCACTTCAATAATATAAGTGCTGGGGAATGAGGACCAAAGGGTAGAAATTGCATGGGAGAATGGTGGAGGGAAGAAAATGGGTGCTTTTTCTCAGAAAATCTGTTCCCTAACCCCATGCCACCTCTACTATCATGAAAAAGAGTGGCACTATCACTTCCTTGCCAGAGTCAATATAGGGACATTATTTATTACAAGAAGAAGCTAAGAAAACTGTATAAGAGTAAAAACTTGAGCAAGAGGGCAATAGAAAAATAAAAGGAAGTAATTTTATATGTGTGTGTTCATCTTATGCGTTCATCCATTTACTGACAGATTTACTAAGCACCTTCTATGTGCCTGATTTATTTAAGCACTCATAAATGAAAGTTACAGGTTCCACATGAGCTTACTATCAAGTGGAGGATAAGGAAAAGAGACATAAACAAACAAATATTAACTATAAACTGTGTTCAGTTAATGATAAAGAAAATGGAGGTAGAAAGCCCATTTATTTATTTTCAAATAGGTAAATAAACAAATTTTATTTTCTACAGTAATTTTTTTCCCCAACATCTTTATTGGAGTACAATTGCTATACAATGTTGTATTAGTTTCTGCTGTACAACAAAGTAAATCAGCTATATGCACACACATATCCCCATATCCCCTCCCTCTTGAGCCTCCCTCCCACACTCCTTATCCTACCCCTCTAGATGGTCACAGAGCACCGAGCTGATCTCCCTGTGCCATGCAGCTGTTTCCCACTAGCTATCTATTTTACACTTGGTAGTGTATATATATCAATGCTACTCTCTCACTTTGTCCCAGCTTACCCTTCCCCCTCCCCATGTCCTCAAGTCCATTCTCTACATCTGCATCTTTATTCCTGTCCTGCCCCCAGGTTCTTCAGAACCATTTTTTTTCTTTTTAGATTCCATATATATGTGTTAGCAAACGGTATTTGTTTTTCTCTTCCTGACTTACTTCCCACTGTATGACAGGCTCTAGGTCCATCCACCTCACTACAAATAACTCAATTTCATTTCTTTTTATGGCTGAGTAATATTCCATGTGCCACATCTTCTTTATCCATTCATCTGTCGCTGGACACTTAGGTTGCTTCCATGTCCTGGCTATTGAAAATAGTGTTGCAATGAACGTTGTGGTACATGACTCTTTTTGAATTATGGTTTTCTCAGGGTATATGCCCAATAGTGGGATTGCTGGGTCATATGGTAGTTCTATTTTTAGTTTTTTAAGGACCCTCCATACTGTTCTCCATAGTGGCTGTATCAATTTACATTCCCACCAACAGTGTAAGAGGGTTTACTTTTCTCCACACCTTCTCCAGCATTTATGGTTTGTAGATTTTTTGATGATGGCCATTATGACCGGTGTGAGGTGATGATACCTCATTGTGGTTTTGATTTGCATTTCTTTAATGATTAGTGATGTTGAGCATCCTTTCATGTGTTTTTTGGCAATCTGTATATCTTCTTTGGAGAAATGTCTATTTAGGTCTTCTGCCCATTTTTGGATTGGGTTGTTTGTTTTTTTGATATTGAGCTGCATGAGCTGCTTGTATATTTTGCGGATTAATCCCTTGTCAGTTGCTTCGTTTGCAAGTATTTTCTCGCATTGAGAGGTTTGTCTTTTCGTCTTGCTTATGGTTTCCTTTGCTGTGCAAAAGCGTTTAAGTTTCATTAGGTCCCATTTGTTTATTTTTGTTTTTATTTCCATTTCTCTAGGAGGTGGGTCATAAAGGATCTTGCTGTGATATATGTCATAGAGTGTTCTGCCTATGTTTTCCTCTAAGAGTTTAACAGTGTCTGGCCTTACATTTAGGTCTTTCATCCATTTTGAGTTTATTTTTGTGTATGGTGTTAGGGAGTGTTCTAATTTCCTTCTTTTACATGTAGCTGTCCACTTTTCCTAGCACCACTTACTGAAGAGACCGTCTTTTCTCCATTGTATATTCTCTTTTATCAAAGATAAGGTGACTACATGTGTGTGGATTTATCTTTCTATCCTGTTCCATTGATCTATGTTTCTGTTTTTGTGCCAGTACCATACTGTCTTGATTACTGTAGCTTTGTAATATAGTCTGAAGTCGGGGAGCCTAATTCCTCCAGCTCCGATTTGTTTCTCAAGATTGCTTTGGCTATTTGGGTCTTTTGTGTTTCCATATAAATTGTGAAATTTTTTGTTCTAGTTCTGTGAAAAATGCCATTGGTAATTTGATAGGGATTGCATTGACTCTGTAGATTGCTTTGGGTACTATAGTCATTTTCACAATGTTGATTCTTGCAATCCAGGAACTTGGTATATCTCTCCATCTGTTTGTATCATCTTTAATTTCTTTCATCAGTGTATTATAGTTTTCTGCATACAGGCCTTTTGTCTGCCTACGTAGGTTTATTCCTAGGTATTTTATTCTTTTTGTTGCAATGGTAAATGGGAGTGTTTCCTTAATTCTTTTTCAGAGTTTTCATCATTAGTGTATAGGAATGCAAGAGATTTCTGTGCATTAATTTTGTATCCTGCTACTTTACCAAATTCATGGATCAGCTCTAGTAGTTTTTTGGTAGCATCTTTAGGATTCTCTATGTATAGTATCATGTCATCTGCAAACAGTGACAGCTTTACTCCTCCTTTTCTGATTTGGATTCCTTTTATTTCTTTTTCTTCTGATTGCTGTGGCTAAAACTTCCAAAACTATGTTGAATAACAGTGGTGAGAGTGGGCAACCTTGTCTTGTTCCTGATCTTAGTGGACATGGTTTCAGTTTTTCACCATCGAGAACGATTTTGGCTGTGGGTTTGTCATATATGGCCTTTATTATGTTGAGGTAAGTTCCCTCTATGCCTACTTTCTGGAGGATTTTTATCATAAATGGGTGTTGAATTTTGTTGAAAGCTTTTTCTGCATCTATTGAGATGATCATATGGTTTTTCTCCTTCAATTTGTTAATACAGTGCATTGCATTGATTGAGTTGCGTATATTGAACAATCCTTGCAATCCTGGGATAAACCCCACTTGATCATGGTGTATGATCCTTTTAATGTGCTGCTGGATTCTGTTTGCTAGTATTTTGTTGAGGATTTTTGCATCTGTGTTTATCAGTGATATTGGCCTGTAGTTTTCTTTTTTTGTGACATCTTTGTGCGGTTTTGTATCAGGGTGACGGTGGCCTCGTAGAATGAGTTTGGGATTGTTCCTCCCTCTGCAATATTTTGGAAGAGTTTGAGAAGGATAGGTGTTAGCTCTTCTCTAAATGTTTGATAGAATTCCCCTGTGAAGCCATCTGGTCCTGGGCTTTTGTTTGTTGGAAGATTTTTAATCACAGTGTCAATTTCAGTGCTTATGATTGGTCTGTTTATATTTTCTATTGCTTCCTGGTTCAGTCTCAGAAGGTTGTGCTTTTCTAAGAAATTGTCCATTTCTTCCAAGTTGTCCAGTTTATTGGCATATAGTTGCCTGTAGTAATCTCTCATGATCCTTTGTATTTCTGCAGTGTCAGTTGTTGCTTCTGCTTTTTCATTTCTAGTTCTGTTGATTTGAGTCTTCTCCCTTTTATTCTTGATGAGTATGACTAATGGTTTATCAATTTTGTTTATCTTCTCAAAGAACCAGCTTTTAGTTTTATTGATTTTTGCTATTGTTTCCTTTTTTCTTTTTCATTTATTTCTGATATGATCTTTATGATTTTTTTCTTTCTGCTAACTTTGGGTTTTCTTTTGTTCCTCTTTCTCTAATTGCTTTAGGTGTAAGGTTAGGTTGTT
Source organism: Balaenoptera acutorostrata (assembly GCF_949987535.1). Classification (NCBI taxonomy): domain Eukaryota; kingdom Metazoa; phylum Chordata; class Mammalia; order Artiodactyla; family Balaenopteridae; genus Balaenoptera; species Balaenoptera acutorostrata. The sequence goes on along the minus strand of NC_080069.1, from coordinate 77,790,374 downwards.
TATTTGAGATTTTTCTTTTCTCTTAAGGTAGGAATATATTGCTAAAAACTTCCCTCTTAGAACTGCTTTTGCTGCATCCCATCAGTTTTGGGTCGTTGTGTTTTCATTGTCATTTGTTTCTAGGTTTTTTTTTTATTTCCTCTTTAGTTTATTCAGTGATCACTTGGTTATTTACTAGTGTATTGTTTAGCCTCCATGTGTTTGTATTTTTTACAGATTTTTCCTGTAATTGATATCTAGTCTCATAGCATTGTGGTCATAAAAGATACTTGATACGATTTCAATTTTCTTAAATTTACCAAGGCTTGATTTGAGACCCAAGATATGATCTATCCTGGAGAATGTTCCATGAGCACTTGAGAATAAAGTGTATTCTGTTGTTTTGGGATGGAATGTCCTATAAATATCAATTAAGTCCATCTTGTTTAATGTGTCATTAAAAGCTTGTGTTTACTTATTTATTTTCATCTTGGATGATCTGTTCATTGGTGAAAGTGGGGTGTTAAAGTCCCCAACTGTGATTGGGTTACTGTTGATTTCCCCTTTTATGGCTGTTAGCATTTGCCTTATGTGTTGAGGTGCTCCTATGTTGGGTGCATAAATATTTACCATTGTTATATCTTCTTCCTGGATTGATCTTTTGATCATTATACAGTGTTCTTCTTTGTCTCTTGTAATAATCTTTATTTTGAAGTCTATTTTGTCTGATATGAGAATTGCTACTTCAGCTTTCTTTTGATTTCCATTTGCATGGAATATCTTTTTCCATCCCCTCATTTGCAGTGTGTATGTATCCCTAGGTCTGAAGTGGGTCTCTTTTAGACAGCATATATATGGGTCTTGTTTTTGTATCCATTCAGCCAGTCTGTGTCTTTTGGTTGGAGCATTTAATCCACGTACATTTCTGGTAATTATCAATATGTATGTTCCTATTACCACTTCCGTAATTGTTTTGGGTTTGTTTTTGTAGGTCTTTTCCTTCTCTTCTGTTTCCTGCCTAGAGAAGTTCCTTTAGCATTTGTTGTAAAGCTGGTTTGGTGCTGCTGAATTCTCTTAGCTTTTTCTTGTCTGTAAAGGTTTTAATTTCTGCATCGAATCTGAATGAGATCCTTTCTGGGTAATTAATATTGGTTGTAGGTTTTTCTCTTTCATCACTTTAAATATGTCCTGCCACTCCCTTCTGGCTTGCAGAGTTTCTGCTGAAAGATCAGCTGTTAACCTTATGGGGATTCCCTTGTATATTATTTGTTGCTTTTCCCTTGCTGCTTTTAATATTTTTTCTTTGTATTTAATTTTTGATAGTTTGACTAATATGTGTCTTGGCATGTTTCTCCTTGGATTTATCCTGTATGGGACTCTCTGCACTTCCTGGAGTTGTTTGACTATTTCTTTTCCCATATTAGGGAAGTTTTCAACTATAATCTTTTCATATATTTTCTCTGTCCCTTTCTTTTTCTCCTCTTTTTCTGGGACCCCTAGAATTCAAATGTTGGTGCATTTAATGTTGTCTCAGAGGTCTCTGAGACTGTCCTCATTTCTTTTCATTCTTTTTTCTTTATTCTGCTCTGCAAGAGTTATTTCCACTATTTTATCTTCCAGGTCACTTATCCATTCTTCTGCCTCAGTTATTCTGCTATTTATTCCTTCTAGAGAATTTTTAATTTCATTTATTGTGTTGTTCATCACTGTTTGTTTGTTCTTTAGTTCTTCTAGGTTCTTGTTAAACGTTTCTTGTATTTTCTCCATTCTATTTACAAGATTTTGGATCATCTTTACTGTTATTACTCTGAATTCTTTTCCAGGTAGACTGCCTATTTCCTCTTCATTTGTTTGGTTTCGTGGGTTTCTACTTTGCTCCTTTATCTTCTGCGTATTTCTCTGTCTTCTCATTTTGCTTCACTGTGTTTGGGGTCTCCTTTCGCAGGCTGCAGGTTCGTAGTTCCCGTCGTTTTTGGTGTCTGCCCCTAGTTGGTAAGGTTGGTTCTGTGGGTTGTGTACGCTTCCTGGTGGAGGGGACTGGTGCCTCTGTTCCAGTCGATGAGGCTGGATCTTGTCTTTCTGGTGGGCAGGACCGTGTCCAGTGGTGTGTTTTGGGGGTGTCTGTGACCTTATTATGATTTTAGGCAGCCTCTATGGTAATGGGTGGGGTTGTGTTCCTGTCTTACTAGTTGTTTTTCATGGAGTGTCCAGCACTGGAGCTTGCTGGTTGTTGAGTGGAGCTGGGTCTTAACATTGAGACGGAGCTCTCTGGGAGAGCTCTCATCGATTGATATTATGTGGAGCTGGGAGGCCTCTGGTGGTCCAGTGTGCTGAACTCAGCTCTCCCACCTCAGAGGCCCAGACCTGACAGCTGGCAGGAGCACCATGGCCCTGTTAGGCACACGGCTTAGAAGAAAAGTGAGAAAATGAGAGAGAGAGAGAGAGAGAGAGAGAGAGAGAGAGAGAGAGAGAGAGAGAGAGAGAGAGAGAGAGAGAGAGAGGGAGGGAGGGAGGGAGGGGGGAGAGAGGGAGGGAGGGAGGGGGGAGAGAGAGAGGGAGGGAGGGAGGGAGAGAGAGAGAGAAATAGGTAGGGCTTCTGATTGTTTCTGTTTTCTCAAAGATTTATGAGATAAGGCCATTAGCTGGAAGTGAGGAGGGTATGATTTGGGATTAAAAGTTTAGGGAGAAATGAGATAAGTCTGTCTTGGAATATGGGGACATATTAGAGGCACATAATTGTCTATTTGGGTAGGGCTAAGGGCCACTTAGGATTTGAGAGCAACATTTAAAATGAAACCACTAGAAAATTTTTTTCCAGCAACATCCAGCTGCTCAGCTGTAAACACTGAGAAGGGGAATAGTTGAGACAACCAAGGGGGTTGGGCTTTTTGAAAGTGAATACAAAGAAAACAAGAGGGACATGAGAAACGAGGAAGTTCCAAGGGAATGATTGTAGTGAGTACTCTAGCATCTAAGATACGTAAATTAGGAAGAGAATAATGGATTGTGAAAAAGCATGTAAACATTGGATTGGAGTCTACAAGTTCATCAAAGAATGTTGCTTTGGGATTAACTGAAGTAAGTTAGAAGGATAGGAATTTGTCCCTAGAAAGTGGAATCCTGGCTCCATATATGTTGTTTTGATGAATTTGTAGGTCTTGTTGATACAAACTTGTTCCATTTTTTTTTTCAGGTTACTGTTTTTTTGATAATTTGTTATGTCTTTTTTTTTCTGAGACAAAGAATTTTATACACTTATAATTTTGCTCCCACTTGCCAAATATATCTTCATCCTCTCAATCTTACACATAAACTACAACTTCTCGGTTTCTGTTAAGAAAATCAGAAAGTAGAATAATTTTTAGTACTTGGAAGGTTCTTCTTGTAGCCCGTATATTATTTTAAAATTTTATGATAAAATATTGAAGACGTTCAAATGATACAGGGGAAATACCAAAACGGAAGGACCTGACATGCAGTTTCAAAAATAGCATCATACATACACACTACTATATATAAAATAGATAACTAATAAGGACCTACTGTATAGCAAAGGGAACTCTACTCAATGCTCTAATAGCCTATATGGGAAAAGAATCTGAAAAAGTGGATATATGTATAACTGATTCACTTTGCTGTACACCTGAAACCAGCACAACATTATAAATCAACTATACTCCAATAAAAAATTTTTTTAGGGCTTCCCTGGTGGCGCAGTGGTTGAGAATCCGCCTGCCAATGCAGGGGACACGGGTTCGAGCCCTGGTCTGGGAAGATCCCACATGCCACGGAGCAATTAGGCCCGTGAGACACAACTACTGAGCCTGCGCGTCTGGAGCCTGTGCTCCGCAACGGGAGAGGCCGCGACAGTGAGAGGCCCGCGCACCGCGATGAAGAGTGGCCCCCACTTGCCACAACTAGAGAAAGCCCTCGCACAGAAACGAAGACCCAACACAGCCATAAATAAACAAACAAACAAACAAACAAATAAATAAATAAATATTTAAAAAAAAAATTTTTTTAAAAAAGCATCATATATTCAGGTCCCAGGAACCTCTGCCCAAACAGAGGGAAACACCTTCTTGATTTATGTTGCCATTTTGATTTATTTAAATGTTTTGTTGTTGTTTACTAAGACTTTGTTTTTAGAGCAGTTTAAGACTCATAGTCTGATAGTTTTTTAAAAAGGATATTACTTTTAACATTGTGTGTATTCTCTCTTGAAATTCATTGAGTTTTACTATCATTTTTTAAACTCCTTTACAATTTTTTTTCTTATTTCTGTTTTAAATGATTTTAGCTTTCCCTGACATTCTGTTGTACCATTACTCCTCTATACCATGACCCTTCATTTTGCCTCATCACTCATTGAATGATAAAGATTTTCAACTAATTTCTTCAAAGGGTTCATGGGGAGAATATTTTCCAAGCCTTTGTACATCTGAGAATTTTGTTGCCTTCACACATGAGGGAGAATGTGGTCCGGTATAACATTCTTGAATAACAACCACTTTGTCTCCCAACTCCTGTTCTTGATATTTTGTGGGCCAACAAAAACAACTGCAACCAAATTGGTTTTTGTTTTATTGATAACTGACTTTTCCCCCTGCCTCAATGTTTTAGAACTTTTTTTCTTTTTCTTTATAATTCAAATATTTTGCCATAATGAGTTCAATTATGGTTTAGCCTAGAACAGGGTAAGTTCTTGCAATATGATACTTGGTTCCTTCTTAACTTCAGAAAAGATTTATCCTTCAGAGCTCTTATTATTGCTTCTGTTCCATTAGTTCTGGAACCTTGGTCAGGAAAATCCCGTGTGCTGGTGCTGTGCTCTCTGCCCTCCATGTGGATCATGCTCAAACACCCCCTTTGATCTTTGGTCAACTTTGTTCTCCACACCACTGATTTAATTTTCTGCAACAATAATTCTACATCTCATAGCTTTCTATATGGCTTGTTTCTTGGTTTTTAACTGAAGGATAATTAAGATATCATAAAATGCACAGAACTTGTGTTCAGTTTGATGAATGTTAACAATTGTATATAGGCATTTAACTACCTTTCAAGAAAACAAGATATTAAACATTTCCATCACTCCAGCAAGGTCCCTTATGGCCCTTTCCAGTCAATTCCCCTCCCCACACCCACCCCCAAGCCTTGGCAACCACTTTCTGATTTCTGTCAATGTAGGTTAGCTCTGTTGATCCCTGGATTTCATACATAGGGAACAAACCATACAGTTGTGTGCTCTTTTGTGCCTGGCTTTTTTCACTTAACAAAATTAATTTTAAATTAATTAATTAAAAAAATTATTTTATTGAAGTATAATTGATTTACAATGTTGTGTTAATTTCTGCTATACAGCAAAGTAATTCAGTTTACATACATATATACATTGTTTTTCATATTCTTTTCTATTATGGTTTATCACAGGATATTGAATAGAGTTCCCTGTGCTATACACTGTTGTTTATCCATTCTAAATGTAATAGTTTGCATCTACTAACCCCAAACTCCCAGTCCATCCCTCTCCCTCCCACCCTCCTCAGCAAACACAAGTCTGTTCTCTATGTCTGTGAGTCTGTTTCTGTTTTGTAGATAGGTTCATTTGTATCATATTTTAGATTCCACACGTAAGTGATATCATATGGTATTTGTCTTTCTCCTTCTGCCTTACTTCACTTGGTATGATAATCTCTAGGTAATGCCAAATGGCATTATTTCAGTCTTTTTTATGGCTCAATTGTATTCCATTGTATATATGTACCACATCTTCTTTATCCATTCATCTGTCGATGGACTTTTAGGTTGCTTCCATGTCTTGGCTATTGTAAACAGCGCTGCTATGAACATAGGGGTGCATGTATCTTGTTGAATTATAGTTTTACCTGGATATATGCCCAGGAGTGGGACTGCTGGATCATATGGCAACTCTATTTTTAGTTTTTTGAGAAACCTCCATACTGTTCTCCATAGTGGCTGCACTTTACATCCCTACCAATAGTGAAGGAGGGTTCCCTTTTCTCCACACCCTCTCCAGCATTTGTTGTTTGTAGATTTTCTGATGATGCCCATTCTAACTGGTGTGAGGTGGTACCTCATTGTAGTTTTGATTTGCATTTCTCTAATAATTAGTGATGTTGAGTATCTTTTCATGTGCCTGTTGGTCATCTGTATGTTTTCTTTGGAGAAATGTCTATTAAGGTCTTCTGCCCATTTTTTGATTGGGTTGTTTGTTTTTGTGTGTGTGTTGTTGAGTTGTATGAGCTGTTTATATATTTTGGAAATTAAGCCCTTGTTGGTAGCATCATTTGCAAATGTTTTCTCCCAGTCCATGGGTTGTCTTTTCATTGTGTTGATGGTTTCCATTGCTGTACAAAAGCTTGTGAGTTTGATTAGGTCCTATTTGTTTATTTTTGCTTTTATTTGTATTTTGCTTTTATTTCTATTGCCTTGCTTTTATTTTTATTGGCCTTGTTTTTATTTCTACTAATATTTGCTTTCTATTTCTATTGACTGACCTAAGAAAACATTGGTACAACTTATGTCAGAGAATGTTTTGCCTATGTTCTCTTCTAGAAGTTTTATGGTGTCATGTCTTATATTTAAGTCTTTAAGCCATTTTGAGTTTTTGTGTATGGTGTAAGGGTGTGTTCTAACTTCATTGGGTTACATGTGGCTGTCCAACTTTCCCAATACTACTTGGTGAAGAGACTGTATTTGTTCCATTGTATATTCTTGCCCCCTCTGTCAAAGATTAATTGACTGCAGGTGTGTGGGTTTATTTCTGTGCTCTCTTTTCTGTTCCATTGATACATATGTCTGTTTTTGTGCCAATACCATGCTGTTTTGATTACTGTAACTTTGTAGTATTGTCTGAAGTCTGGGAGGGTTATGCCTCCTCTTTTGTTCTTCTTCCTCAGGATTGCTTTGGCAATTCTGGGTCTTTTATGGTTCCATATAAATTTTAGGATTATTTGTTTTAGTTATGTGAAAAATGTCATGGGTAATTTGATAGGGATCACATTAAATCTGTAGATTGCTTTGGGTAGTATGGCCATTTTAACAATATTAATTCTTCCAATCCAAGAGCATGGGATATCTTTCCATTTCTTTGAATCATCTTCAATTTCCTTTATTAATGTTTTATCATTCTCAGCATGTAAGTCTTTCACCTTCTTGGTCAGGTTTATTCCTAAGTATTTTATTTTTTTGATGGAATTTTAAAAGGGATTGTTTTTTTTTACATTCCCTTTCTCTTATTTTGAGTATGAAGAAATGAAACTGATTTCTTTAAGTTAATCTTGTATTCTGCTACCTTGCTGAATTTATCAGTTCTATTAGTGTTTGTGTGGAGTCTTTAGGGTTTTCTATATATAATGACAATTTTACCTCTTCCCTTACAATTTGGATACCTTTTACTTCTTTTTCTTGTCTGATTGCTGTGGCTAGGACTTCCAATACTATGTTGAATAGAAGTGGTGAGAGTGGGCATCCTGTCTTGTTCCAGATTTTAGTGGGAAAGCTTTCAGCGTTTCACCATTGAGTATTATATTGGCTGTGGGTTTGTCATAAATAGCTTTTATTATGTTGAGATATGTTCCCTCTCTACCCACTTTGGTAAGAGTTTTTATCATGAATGGATGTTGAATTTTATCAAATGCTTTTTCTGCATCTATTGAGATCATCATGTGATTTTTGTCTTTACTTTTGTAGATGTGGTGTATCACTTTGATTGATTTGCGTATGTTGAAACATCCTTGTGACCCTGGGATAAATACAACTTGGTCGTGGTGTATGATCTCTTTTATGTGTTGTTGGATTTGGTTTGCTAATATTTTGCTGAGAATTTTTGTGTCTATATTCATCAAAGATATTGGCCTGTAATTTTCTTTTTTGGTGGTTTCTTTGTCTGGTTTTGCTATCAGGGTGATGGTGGCTTCATAGAATGTCTTTGAGAGTGTTCCCTCCTCTTCAATCTTTTGGAAGAGTTTGAGAAGGATTGGTATAAGTTCTTTGTAGTTTGGTATATTTCACCTGTGAAGCCATCTGGTCCTGGACTTTTGTATTATAGGGAGTTTTTTTAAAATTACAGATTCTATTTCACTTCTAGTGATCGGTCTGTTCAAATTATCTATTTCTTCTTTATTCCGTTTTGGTGCGCTGTATGTTTCTAGAAACAAGTCCATTCTTCTAGGTTGTTGAATTTGTTGGCATATTATTATTCATAGTATTCTCTTATGGTTTTTTGTATTTCTGTGGTATTGGATGTTACTTCTCCTTTTTCATTTCTTATTTTGTTTATTTGGGTTCCCTTTTCTTCTTGGTGAGCCTGGCCAGAGGTTTGTCAATTTTATTTACCCTTTTGAAGAACCAGCTCTTGGTTTTATTGATTTTTTTTTCTAAGTTTTAATCTCTATTTTATTTATTTCCTCTCTGATCTTTATTATTTCCTTTTTTCTGCTGACTTTAGTTTTTGTTCTTCTTTTTCTAGTTCTTTTAGGTGGTAAGTTAGGTTGTTTATTTGAGATTTTTCTGAGGAAGGTCTGTATTGCTATGAACTACCCTCTAATAACTGCTTTTGCAGCATCCCATAGATTTTACATGGTTATGTTTTCATTGTCATTTGCCTCAAGGTATTTTTAAATTTCCTCTTTGTATTCATTGTTGACCCACTGGTTTTTTAGTAGCATGTTGTTTAGTCTCCATGTAATCGTTTTATTCTCATTTCTTTCCTCTGGTTGATTCCTAGTTTCATGTCATTGTGGTCAGAAAAGATGCCTGAAATAATTTCTACACTCTTAAATTTATTGAGGCTTGTTTTGTGTCCTAGTATGTGGTAAATCCTAGAGAATGTTCCATGTGCACTTGAAAAGAATATGTATTGTGTGTGTGTTTTTTTTTTTTTGGATGTAATGTCCTGAAGATATCAATTAAGTCTATTCTGTTGTATCATTTAGGATCTCAATGTGCCTTATTGATTTTCTGTCTAGAAGATCTGTCCATTGATGTGAGTAGGGTGTTAAAGTCTCATACTATTATTGGATTCCCATCAGTTTCTCCCTTTATGTCTGTTACTATTTGTTTTATGTAGTTGGGTGCTCCTATGTGGGGTGCATGTATGTTGATGAGTGTAATATCCTCTTCTTGTATTGATCCTTTTATCATTATATAGTGTCTTTCTTTTTCTTTATGGCCTTTGTTTTAAAGTCTATTTTGTATGATATTAGTATTGCAGTTCCCAAAAGATGAAATATCTTTTTCCATTCCCTCACTTTCTATCTATGTGTGTTCTTTGCCCTAAAGCGGGTCTCTTGTAAGCAGCATATTGTAGGCACTTGTTTTTTTAATCTAATCTGCCACTCTGTGTCTTTTGATTGGGCATTTAATCCATTGACATTTAACATAATTATTGATAGATATTTATTGCTATTTTAAACCTTGTTTTCCAGTTGAGTTTGTATATCTTCTTTGTCCCTTTTGTTTTTATTTTTTTTGTTTTTCCTTTTATGGTTTGATGATTTCCTTTTGTATTACACTTGTGTTCTGTTTTTTTTGGTTTTTGTGAATCTATTGTATGTTTTTTATTTGTTGTTACCACGTTGTTCAAGTATGTTAACCCCTTCCTATATATACTTGCTTTAGACTGATAGTCATATAGGATCAAACACATTCTAAAAAGAAAAGAATCTACATTTTCTTACTCTCCTACTCCACATTTTATGATTTTGATGTCCTCTTTTACATCTTCATGTTTATCTTTTTACTGTTCATTGTGGTTATCATCACTTTCACAAACATTTTTTGATTTTTTTTAATCTGTATACTGGCTTATTTAAGTGACTTGTTTCCAGTTGTGATTTTCTCTTTCCTATAGATTCTTGCTTCTTTTCTATTTAGAGAAGACCTTTCAATATTTCTTTTAGGATAGGTTTAGTATTGCTGTGGGGGTTTTTTTAGCTTTTGCTTGTCTTGAGAAATTCTTTGTCTCTCCTTCTATTCTAAATGATGATCTTGCTGTGTAGAGTAACCCAGTTTGCAGATTTTTCCCTTTTAGGACTTTGAATATATCTTGCCACTCCCTTCTGGCCTGCAACATTTCTGTTGAGAAATCAGCTGATAGCCTTATGGGGGTTTCTTTGTAATTAACTCTTTGTTTTTCTCTTGCTGCCTTTAGAATCCCCCTCTTAATCTTTAACTTTTGCCATTTTAATTATAATATGTCTTCGTGTAGTCTGTTTGAGTTCATCTTGTTGGGGACACCCTGTGCTTCTTGTACCTGCATATCTGTTTCCTTCTTTAGGTTTGGGAAGTTTTCAGCCATAATTTATTCAAATACACTTTCAATCCCCTTTTCTCTTTCTTCTTCTTCTGGAATCCCTATTATGCATAGATTGACACACTTTATATTATTCCATAGGTCTCTTATATTGCTTTCATTTTTGTTTCATTTGGCTTTCTGTCTGCTGTTCTGTTTGAGTGATTTCCATTATTCTGTCTTCCAGATCACTTACTCATTTTTCTGCATTATTCAATCTGCTATTCATTGCCTTTGGCTCAGCTTTCATCTCATCAAATGAGTTTTCTTATTGTTCTTGGCTCCTCTTTATAGTTTCTACTTCCCTTTTACAGTAATCTGCCTTTCTATTGATAGCCTTTTAAAATTCCTTCAGGATTTTGATTTTCTCCTTTTTGAATTCAGTGTCTGTTAAGCTGGAGAGGTCTGGTTAATTGTTCTTTCAGGGGAATTCTCTTGATCTTTTAACTGGGAGTAGTTCCTCTGCTTCTTCATTTTTCTTATGTTTATCTTACTCTATGAGTTTAGGAGAAACAATTATCTACTGTGGTCTTGGAGGGCTATTTTTATGTGGGAGCATCCCTAATTAGCCTATGTAGGTTTAATATTTTTGGTACAAGTGCTATTTTTAATATGGATGCCTGCTGCCTCTTTCCTCAGTGTGTGCTGGCCATTATCCTCTTGATGGGGGGGTGTGTGACTGGTGTTGTGGTGATCAGAGCCGGTACTGGATGTTGAGTGGGGCCTCCTCTTTGCTCTGTGGTTGTCACAGCCTTGTGGGGGCAGGGTCTTCTCCCTAGTTGTTGGAGTAGAAGCCCCTTATCCATTTCTGAGCTGTGGTGTGAGGTAAGCAGGGTTGGAGCACTCCCACTGGGAGAGGAGCCACTGAGTATTCCTTCACCGAAGCTGTCCACCTAGGAGTGCACTTTGGTGTGTCACCTGTCACCCGCTGTACAGGCTCACAAAGTACACTGAGGTTAGCACTGCCCTTGGCTCTGCCTCCACCGTGGGAATGCCAGCAATTGGCTCTGGTGTCCCTCAGGCGTTGTTATCACAAAGCCACCAGCAGAGATCTGTAGGCGCAGATCCACTAAAGTCAGATACCAGGACTGCAGCAGTCTCCCACCTGGGCTCACCATGGAAGCTGTGTAGACAGCCCAGACCCTGGCCTGGCCCAGCCTCCACATGAAGACGCCCACAAAGCCCACAGCTGCTAAGGCCAGACCTGTCCCAGCCACGGGAGAATCCGCCATCCACTCTGATGACCCACAGGCACTGAGTTTACAAAGGCAGTGGCAGTGGCATAAATCCGTGTATTGTGCAGCCACAGGGAGAGATTTCAGTCCTGCTTCCTAAGTTGTGCAACCCCTGGGGCTGAGCTCTGATTTCAGCCCCACCTCTGTGTGTGGGCAACCCACTGGCTTGCATGCTCCCAGAGCTCACAGAGGTGGCGCTGTGCCACCTGAGCGAGCACGGAGAAAAAGGCTGCTATGGTGGGCCCTGCCACTCCCTTCACGCGCCCCTTAATGGTGCTTCACTTCTATGGTGGGCCTGGGCTTCTCTATGTACATCCCAGGTTGTGGCCATACCATACTCCAGCCCCTTCAGGCTGTGTCCCCACAGCCAACCGCAGGTCTCTCCCTAGGTCTGTCCTCTAAAGCTCAAGTTTCAGCACCCAGCCCCCACCTGCAACAGCAGACACATGTCTCAGGCTGGGGAGTGCAGGGCAGTGGCACAGACCTTCTGGGAAGCGCTCTCTCTGTTCTGCCAGCCACAAACCGAATGCTGTGCTTTCCTCCAAGCCTCTGAAGCTTGCTTTCTGTCCCCCACCAGAGAGAGGGCTTATCTCCCCACCAGAGAGAGAGCTTCCTGGGGTGCAGGAACCTTTCCTTTTTCACCTCCCTCCCAGGGGCACAGGTCCCAGCCCACTTCCTTTTTTTCCTTCTTCTTTCATCCTACCCAGTTAAGGTGGAGAAATTTCTCAGGTAGTTTTCTGTTATCTGAGGTCTTCTGCCAGCGTTCAGTAGGTATTCTGTGAGAATTGTTTGCTGTATTTGTGGGAGGAGGTGAGCTCCACGTCCTTCTGCTCTGCCGTCTTGATTGGACCCCTTTTAAAAATTTATTTTATTGAAGTATAGTTGATTTACATTTGTTGTGTTAGTTTCTGCTGTAGAGCAAAGTAATTTAGTTATATATATATATATATAAACTATATTATATATATATATTCTTTTTCATATTCTTTTACATTATGGTTTATCACAGGATATTGAACATAGTCCCCTGTGCTATACAGTAGGACCTTGTTGTTTATTCATCCTATACATATAATAGATTGCATCTGCTAATCCCAAACTCCCAATCCATCCCTCCGCCAAACTTCCTCCCCCTTGGCAACCATAAGTCTGTTCTCTATGTCTGTGAGTCTGTTTCTGTTCTGTAGATACAGGAAGAGATGAGTGGGAAGGACAGGAGGGACCAGGTGGTGCCTGATATCTTTACTTCCCTAAGGTATTTAGACTTGACACTGTTGGTAATGGGAGGGAATGCTTAAGGATTTTTTTTTTATTGAAGTATAGTTGATTTACATGTTTCAGGTATAAAGCAAAGTGATAAATTATATATATAAAGCTTTATTAAAAAGTTATATATATATATAAAAAATTCTTTTTCAGATTCTTTTCCATTGGAAGTTATTAGAAGATATTGAATATATTATTACAAGATGTTGAATATAGTTCCCTGTGCTATACAGTAGATCCTTGTTTGTTTATTTTATATATAGTAATGTGTTTATTTTATATATAGTAATGTGTATCTGTTAATCCCAAATTCCTAACTTCTTCCTCCCCCTATCCCCTTTGGTAACCATAAGTTTGGTTTCTATGTCTGTGGGTATATTTCTGTTTTGTAAATAAGTTCATTTGTATCATTTTTTAGATTCCACATATAAGTGATATCATATGATATTTTTCTCTGTCTGACTTACTTCACTTAGTGTGATAATCTCTAGGTCCATCCATGTTGCTGCCAATGGCAGTATTTCACTCGTTTTAATGGCTGAATGATATTCCCTTGTATATATATATATACCACATCTTCTTTATCCATTCCTCTGTCAGTGGACATTTAGGTTGCTTCCAAGTCTTTGCTATTGTATATAGTGCTACAGTGAACATTGGGGTGCATGTATCTTTTCAAAGTACGTTATTCTGTGGATACATGCCCAGGAGTAGGATCCCTGGATCATATGGTAGTTCTATTTTTAGTTTTTTAAGGATCCTCCATACTCTTCTCCACAATGGTTGTACTAGTTTACATTCCCACCAACAGTATAAGAGGGTTCCCTTTTCTCCACACCCTCTGCAGCATTTATTGTTTGTAGACTTTTTGATGATGGCCATTCTGACTGATGTAAAGTGATACCTCATTGTAGTTTTGATTTGAATTTCCCTAATAACTAGTGATGTTGAGCATCTTTTCATGTGCGTTTTGGTCTTCTGTATGTCTTCTTTTTTTTTTTTTTTAGCTGTACCATGCAGCTTGCAGGTTCCCTGACCAGGGATTGAACCTGGGTCATGGCAGTGAAAGCGCTCAGTCCTAACCACTGGACTGCCAGGGAATTCCCTCTGTATGTCTTCTCTGGAGAAATGTCTATTTAGATCTTCTGCCCTTTTTCTTTCTTTTTTTTTTTTTGGCTGCGTTGGGTCTTTGTTGCTGCACGTGGGCTTTCTCTAGTTGCGGCGAGCAGGGGCTACTCTTCATTGCGGTGCGCGGGTTTCTCATCGTGGTGGCTTCTCTTGTTGTGGAGCACGGGCTCTAGGTGTGTGGGCTTCAGTAGTTGTAGCACGCGGGCTCAGTAGTTGTAGCTCGCAGGCTCTAGAGCACAGGCTCAGTAGTTGTGGCGCATGGGCTTAGTTGCTCCGTGGCATGTGGGATCTTCCCGGACCAGGACTCGAACCCGTGTACCCTGCATAGGCAGGCGGATTCTTAACCACTGCGCCACCAGGGAAGCCCCTGCCCATTTTTTGAATTGGGTTGTGGGGTTTTTTTGATATTGAGCTGCATGAGCTGTTTGTTTATTTTGGAGATTCATTTGCAAATATTTTCTCCCAATCTGAGGGTTGTCTTTTCATTTTGTTTATGGTTTCCTTTGCTGTGCAAAAGCTTTTAAGTTTCATTAGGTCCCATTTGTTTATTTTTGTTTTATTTTCTTTACTCTAGGAGGTGGATCCAAAAAGATCTTGCTGCAATTTATGTCAAAGAGTGTTCTGCCTGTGTTTTTCCTCTAAGAATTTTATAGTATCTGGTCTTACATTGAGGTCTTTAATCCATTTTGAGTTTGTTTTTGTGTATGGAGTTAGAGAATGTTCTAATTTGATTCTTTTATGTGTAGCTGTCCAGTTTTCCCAGCAACACTTATTGAGGAGACTGTCTTTTCTCCATTCTATATCATTGCCTCCTTTGTAGTAGATTAATTGACCATAGGTGCATGGGTTTATTTCTGGGCTTTCTATCCTGTTGCATTGATCTATATTTCTGTTTTTGTGCCAGTACCATACTGTTTTGATTACTGTAGCTTTGTAGTATAGTCTGAAGTCAGGGAGCCTGATTCCTCCAGCTCCGTTTTTCTTTCTCAGGTTTGCTTTGGCTCTGTTGTCTTTTGTGTTTCCACACAAATTAAAAAATTTTTTGTTCTATTTCTGTGAAAAATGTTATTGGTAATTTAATAGGGATTGCATTGAATCTGTAGATTGCCTTGGGTAGTACAGTCATTTTGACAATATTGATTCTTCCAATACAAGAACATGGAATATCTTTCTGTTTGTGTTATCTTTAATTTCTTTCATCAGCATCTTATAGCTTTCAGAATACAGGTCTTTTACCTCCTTAGGTACATTTATTCCTAGGTATTTTATTCTTTCTTATGCAATGGTAAATGGGATTGTTTCCATAATTTCTCTTTCTGATCTTTCGTTGTTAGTGTATAGAAATGCAACAGATTTCTGTGTATTAATTTTGTATCCTGCAACCTTACTGAATTCATTGATGAGCTCTAGTACTTTTCTGTGGCATCTTTAGGATTTTCTATGTATAGTATCATGTCATATGCAAACAATGACAGTTTTATTTCTTTTCCAATTTGGATACCTTTTATTCTTCTTCTTCTCTGATTGCCATGGCTAGGACTTCTAAAACTATGTTGAATAAAAGTGGTGATTGCAGACATCCTTGTCTTGTTCCTGATCATAGAGGAAATGGTTTCAGCTTTTCCCCATTGAGTATGATGTTAGCTGTGGGTTTGTCATATATGGCCTTTATTATGTTGAGGTAGGTTCCCTCTATGCCCACTTTCTGGAGAGTTCTTATCATAGATGGGTGTTGAATTTGGTCAAAAGCTTTTTCCGCATCTATTGAGATGATCATATGGTTTTTATTCTTCAGTGTTAATGGGGTGTATCACAGTGATTGATTTGTGGATATTGAAAAATCCTTGCACCCCTGGGATAAATCCTAGTTGATCATGGTGTATCATCCTTTAATGTATTGTTGGATTTGGTTTGCTAGTATTTGGTTGAGGATTTTTGAGTCTATGTTCATCAGTGATATTGGTCTGTAATTCACTTTTCTCATGGTATCGTTGGCTGGTTTTTGTATCAGGGTGATGGTGGCTTCCTAGAATGAGTTTGGGAGTGTTCCTTCCTCTGCAAAAGGATAGTTATTAACTCTTCTCTAAATGTTTGACAGAATTCGCCTGGAAGCCATCTAGTCCTGGACTTTTGTTTGTTGGAAGCTTTTTCATCACAGTTTCAATTTCAGTACTTGTGATTGGTCTCTTCATATTTTCTATTTCTTTCTGGTTCAGTCTTGGAAGATTGTATGTACCTTTCTAAGAATTAGTCCATTTCTTCTGGGTTTCCATTTCATTGGCATATAGTTGCTTGTAGTAATCTCTTATGATCCTTTGTATTTCTGCAGTGTCAATTGTAACTTCACCTTTTTCATTTCTAATTTTATTGATTTGAGCCCTCTCCCTTTTTTTCTTGATGAGTCTGGCTAAAGGTTTATCACTTTTGTTTATTTTCCCCAAGGAACCAGCTTTTAGGTTCACTGATCTTTTCTTTTTTTCATTTCTCTTTCATTTATTTCTGCTCTGATCTTTATGACTTCTTTCCTTCTACTAACTTTGGATTTTGTTTGTTCTTCTTTCTCTCAGTTCTTTAGGTATAAGTTTAGATTGTTTATTTGAGATTTTTCTTGTTTCCTGAGATAAGATTGTATTGCTATAAACTTTCCTCTTAGAACTGCTTTTGCTGTGTCCCATAGGTTTTGGATTGTTGTGTTTTCATTTTCATTTGTCTCTAGGTATTTTTTGATTTCCTCTTTGATTTCTTCAGTGATCCATCGGTTGTTTAGTAACATATAGTTTAGCCTCCACGTATTTGTGTTTTTTCCATTTTTTTTCTTGTAGTTGATTTCTAATCTCATAGTGTTGTGGTTGGAGAAAATGCTTGGTATGATTTCAGTTTTCTTAAGTTTACTGAGGTTTGCATTGTGGCCCAGCATGTGTCCTATCCTGGAGAATGTTGCATGTGCACTTCAGAAGAATGTGTTTTTTCTGCTGCCTTTGGATGGAATGCTTTAGAAATATCAATTAAGTCCATCTGCTCTTATGTGTCATTTAAGGCCTGTATTTCCTTATTGATTTTATTTCTGGATGATCTGTCCATTGATGAAAGTGGGGTGTTAAAGGCCCCCATTATTACCCTGTTACTGTCAATTTCTCCTTTTATGGCTGTTTGTTAGCATTTACCTTATATATTGAGGTGCTCCTATGTTGGATGCATATATATTTACAATTGTTATATCTTCTTGGATTGATCCCTTTATCATTATTTAGTGTCCTTCTTTGTCTCTTGTAACAGTTTTTATTTTAAAGTCTATTTTGTCTGAGTATTGCTCTTCCAGCTTTCTTTTGATTTCCATTTGCATGGGATACCTTTTTCCATCCCCTCATTTTCAGTCTGTATGTGTCCCTAGATCTGAAATGGGTTGCTTGTAGATAGCATATATATGGGTCTTATTTTTGTATCTATTCTGCCAGTCTGTGTATTTTGGTTGGAGCATTTAATCCGTTTACATTTAAGGTAATTATCGATATGTATGTTCTTATTGCCATTGTTAATTGTTTGGGGTTTGTTTTTGAAGGTCTTTTTTCTTCCCTTCCTCTTTTGTTTTGTGATTTGATGTCTAACTTTAATGTTGTGTTTGAATTCTCTTTTCTTTTGTGTGTGTGTGTATCTATTGTAGATTTTTGGTTTGCAGTTACCATGAGGTTTTGATAGATTAGTCTGTATACATATGCAAGTTTGTTTTAAGCTGTTGGTCTCTTAATTTCAAATGCATTTCCAGTATCCTGCATTTGTACTCTCCTCTTCTCATGTTTGCTGGTTTTGATATATTTGTGTGTGGATGATTTCCTACGTTTACTGTATGTTTGCCTTTACTGGTGAGATTTCCCATTTCGTAATTTTCTTGTTTCTCGTTGTGGCCTTTTCTTTTCTGCCTAGAAAAGTTCCTTTAGCATTTGCTGTAAAGCTGGTTTGGTGGTCCTGAATTCTGTTAGCTTTTGCTTGTCTGTAAAGCTTTTGATTTCTCTGTCAAATTTGAATGAGAGCCATGCTAGGTAGAGTATTCTTGGTTATAGGTTTTTCCCTTTCGTCATTTTAAATATATCATGTCACTCCCTTCTGGCCTGCACAGTTTTTGCTGAAAAATCAGCTGACAACATACAAGGGAACTCCCATAAGGTTACTTATTGCTTTTCCCTTGTTGCTTTTAATGTTTTCTCCTTGTCTTTAATTTTTGTCAGTTTGATTAATATGTGTCTTGGTGTGTTCCTCCTTGGGTTTATCCTGTATGGGACTCTGTGCTTCCTGTACTTGAGTGAGTGTTTCCTTCCCATGTTAGGGACATTTTCGACTACTATCTCTTCACGTATTTTCTCAGGCCCTTTCTCTCTCTCTTTTCCTTCTGGGACCCCTATAATGCAAATGTTGGTGTGTTTAATGTTGTCCCAGAGGTCTCTTTGACTGTCCTCATTTCTTTTCATCCTTCTTTCTTTGTTCTGCAGCAGTGGTTTCCACCAATCTGTCTTCCAGCTTACTTATTCGTTTTTCTGCCTAATTTATTCTGCTATTGATTCCTTCTAGTATGTTTTTCATTTCAGTGATTTTATTGTTCATCTCTGTTTGTTCTAAAGATTCTAGCTCTTTATTAAACATTTCTTGTATCCTCTGAGTCTGTGCCTCCATTCTTTTTCCAAGATCTTGAATCACATTTACTATCATTACTATGAATTCTTTTTCATGTAGATTGCCTATCTCAACTTCACTTAGTTCTTCTGGGTTTTTATCTTGTTCCTTCTTTCTGCTGTCTCATTTTGTCTAACTTTCTGTGTTTGCCATCTCCATTCCTCAGGCTGCAGGATTGTAATTCTTCTTGGTTCTGGTGTGTGCCCTGTGGTGGGTGAGATTGGTCTGGGGACTTGTGCTGGCTTCCTGGTGGGAGGAACTGGTGCCTGCCCACTGTTGGGTGGAGCTGGGTCTTGTCCCTCAGGTGGGCAGGGCTATGTCAAGGGGTGTGTTTATAGGCAGCTTTTGGCTCAGGATGACTTTAGGCAGCCTGTCTGCTGATGGGTGGGGCTGTGTTCCCACCCTGTTTGTTGTTTGGCCTGAGGCATCCCAGCACTGAAGCCTGCAACCTGTTGGGTGAGGCCAGTTCTCAGTGCCAAAACAGCTATCTCCAGGAGAGTTAATGCCTATGAGTATTCCCTGGGGCATCCGCCACCAATGTCCTTGCCCCCAGAGTGAGCCACAGCCAACACTTACCTCCCCAGAAGACCCTCCAAGACTTGAAGATAGGTCTGGCCCAGCCTCTTATGGAGTCACTGCTTTGCTCTGGGTTCCAGTTCCTGTGAAACCTTGTGTGCTTCCTCAAGAGTGGAGTGTCTGTTTCCCCTTGTCCTGTGGAGCTCCTGCATTCAAGCCCCACTGGCCTTCAAAGCCAAATGCTCTGGGGGCTCCTCCTTCTGATGCCAGACCCCCAGGCTGGGGAGCATGACATGGGGCTCAGAACTATCACTCCTGTGGGAGAACCTCTGCGATATAATTATTTTCCAGTTTGCAGGTCACCTACCTGGCAAGTATGAGATTTTATTATATGGTGAAAGCACCCGTCCTGCCATCTTGTTGTGGCTCCTTCTTTGTCTTTGGATGTAGAATATCTTTTTTGGTAGGTTCAAGTCTTTTTTGTCGATGGTTGTTCAGCAATCAGTTGTGATTTTGGTGTTTTCGTGAGAGGAGGTGAGCTCAAGTCTTTCCATTCTGCCATCTTGTCTCCTCTAGGCATCTAAATCTTCTATACCACATCTTCTTTTTCCATTCCTCTGTTGATGGACATTTAGGTTGCTTCCATGTCTTGGCTACTGTAAATAATGCTGCTGTGAACATAGGGGTGCATGTATCTTTTTGAATTATAGTTTTGTCCAAATATATGCCTAGGAGTAGGATTGCTGGATTATATGGCAACTCTGTTTTTAGTTGAGGAAGCTCCAGTTTTCCATAGTGGCTGCACTAATTTACATTCCCACCAATAGTGTAGGAGCATTCCCTTTTCTTCACACCCTCTCCAGCATTTTTAACAAAATATTTTTGAGATTTATCCATATTCTGCATATTTCAATGTTTTGTTCTGTTTTTAGAATGCTGAATAATATTTAATTATATAAATATGCCACATTTGCCTATCTGTCCTCCTGTTGGAAGGTGTTTGGACTATTTCCAGTTTGGGGCTATTATGAATAAAGATATTATAAATATTCTTGTACAACTATTTGTGCAAATATGTGTGTCCATTTCTCTAGGGTAAATACCCAAAATGGAATTACTGATGTATATTTAACTTTATAAGAAACTGCCAAACAGTTCTCTACATTGGTTGTACCATTTAATCTCCCTGCAGTAGCGTATGAGGGTCTACGTGCTTCTTATTCTTTTTTTCTTTTCTTTTTCAGTTTTCTTCTTTCATTTTCAGATTTTCCTTTTCCATCAGAACTCATGGCCTTTTCATACTGCCATGTCTTCTTGTACTCTAAGGATGATAGCAATTTTCTGAACTCTTATTCTGGATCCTGAAGTAGATGCTTTTCAGAGGTATGTTCATCTTCTTATTCTTTTTGATACTGCTTTCTCTTGTTTTGCAATATTTTTGTGAAGCTTCATGAGGGTTTCTCCTATTTAATATTTGAGAAAGTCCAGATCTGCCTCTACTTATAGACATGGTGAATAATCCATTCTTGGACCTGCTCTCTGTCCACAGTATAAGTTAAATAATCTACTGAAGTCCAAAGCAGAAGAACAAGTTTATATATAAAGGTCATGTTTAGGTAACACTGGTGCATAGGATGGCTGTTACAACAGAGACTATGTAAAATGCAACAACATTCTCCAAGTTGATATGATAATATATCATATTTAATCAAACCTTTAATCAGGAAACCAACGTTACTTTTTCCCTTTTAAGCCTATCTATCTTTATTAACTACTGCAACATGCCAGGTATGTGCTAACCACCTCACACACTTTTTTTTTTTTCATTTAAGCCTCAAAACAAGGTTGTAACATAGACATTATTATAATTATTGTTGTTCTTGTTATAGAAATTAGGAAACGAAGCCTTAGAAAATTAAGGTAATTTGCTCAAGGTCTTAACAGCTAATAAGTGACATAGCTTTACCTTTAGACCATCACTATACAACCCAAAATCAAGAACTGGAAATCATGTGATGAACTTAAATCATGGAGACCAAAATCCTAGAAAATTTGAAAGCAGTACATCTGATTTTTGCATTTCTACCAAATTTTCCATTAATTGACAAAAACTCTTGGCCACTTTTTTCTTATTCATTAAAGCTTTTCTGTGAAGTTAAAAATAACTGGTTTCCTGCCATAATACCTGAGACTATATCCAGGTACTACACAATCTCAATGATTCAAGGCTTAAATTCAAAATTTTAAGAACTTTAATTGCTTTGATTCATGTAAAATTAAGAAAAGCTTCTAATCTAGCACACCTCTTTCCAATTATAGATAAATCATTTTGTATTATTGTATGTCTTACCAATATTGCTTGGTATAAAAAATTAACTGAGACTTGAGTTATTGCAGAGAATGATAAAAACCATTATTGTCAATATGCAAACATTCTGGTGCTCTTACATATCAGGAAGACAAACGCATCAAGAATGAAAAATAAGACCTTGTGCCCCACAGCCATTTAAAAAAAATTTTTTTTTAGTTCATTCACACACAGTGATTAAAAAAAAAGGTTCACAGCGGATGCCTAAACATTTGGGCCTGACTGACACTTCTAAAGTGAGCAGCACTGTACACACTCAAGAAAAACAATTCAAATGTACTGTGAAAAAAAAGGAGACATCACTAATTCATCAGCCACCTAGACTGTCCTTCAGCCTAGCAAACATCAAACTGCCTGTGGGAATTAGAATCTCATTTTGTTAAAAACTGCTTAAAAGCAAAGCATGCTTTTTAACATATCTTAGAGTTCTCCGTTATGGCATAGACTGAATTTGTGCTCACTACTGGCAAAGTTGAATAATTTTCTTTTGAGACAGTATTTGTGATGACACAGTTATTGAAAACCAAAAACATACAAATCCAAACCATTGACATTTAGCAGGAAGGACAAAACAAAACAAAACAAACAAACAAAAAAAAACAAGGACTTTCCAAAAAGAATCTCTAAAACACTTGAGAAGGACTTATCCTTTATAGCCCCGTGTCTGAACAGTAAACATGGTTAATGGCTTTCAAGAGGTTAATGTCATCAAAACTTTTCTCTTCGCATACACTTTCTTACTGCTTCCAACCTCACTATTTTATTAGCTCTAGATATGACTACCAGAAAATAAAACTAAGTCTTTTAAAACATAGAACTCTTACTTGAAAATTAGTCACATTTGAAAGTTATGCACTTAACCACTTTGCCATGGTTCTTCATGGGAAACTACTAACCTGTACCCAGCCCTATCTTCACTCCATGTTTCAGGACCTCTGGCACATTGAGAAGGCCGCTGCTGAGCCTGCAGAGAGAGGAGATAGTCAGAACAAGGAGACCCACGTGGGTCCAACAAGAGAAGGGCACTAACAAAAATGATGGTGATATCACTGAAAATTATGATTCCCATCTCAGCTCTAATGCTGACACAAACACATTAGTCAAATCAGACCATCCGAGTCCTGGAGTAAAAAAGGATCATGAAGGAGTTTGAACCATTGAGCAGAGGTTAGTATCAGGAGGGCACAAAGCAGCAAGAATTAGAAGGGAGAGCAGGGGATCATTTGTAAGGAAAAATAAATGAAGAAATTAAATCTTGCAACTAGTTCAAAAATTTTTGCAATTTTTAGTATTTTTTCAGCTTAAGATACAAATGACAAAATTGTAAGATATTTAAAGTGTACAACATGATGATTTGATATATGTATACATTGCGAGAGGATTTCCCCCCGCTGAGTCGACCAACACATCTATCACCTCACATGTTTACCTTTTTTATTTGTGAGAACATACAAGTTCTACTCTCTTAGCAAATTTCAGTTATACAATATGGTGTTATCAACTATAGGTCTTTAATTTTTTTTTTAATTTTTTTTTTTAACCAACCCATCCTTCTATGCTAGGAAGTAGAAATTGTAAAGCGTTGCCTTTCCTCTCTTCCTGGGATCATTTGTTGCTCTGAATGAGTACCGACTTGCAAGATCAAAGAAAGAGGGGTATAGCTGGAAGAGGGGGTGCAGGTTGTAAGTCAGGGCCTGGTGGTTCAAATGCTACTTCTGAGGACAGCAGCAACTAGGAGAGATGGTTCCTGGACTGAATTCCAGAGCTCGTGACCCTGTCTCAGTAGATGTGCCGCCTTTCTAAAGAGACAAAGAAAAACTAAAGCAATCCTTAGAAGTCTGAGAAGATGCAAAGGTCAAAGTAGTCTGCTTGAAAATCCACATAATTATCATTTTCAAACTGCCAGTGCACATGCAATAAATCTCTCAAAGTGGTTGGAGAAAGAATAACTGACCATTCAAACCAAAATATTAGCCATAAAGAAATTTAACTTCAAACCTCAGTTTGCAAAACTGGGTCATGTTTTAATTTAGATGTTGTGTAACTAAACCCACAGGATGTTAAACCCTTCCCCTAACTGGTCACTAGACCATAATTACGGTCACTAAGCTGTACATAGGCAAGATTCCCTGTTATGTATGGCCACTTTATGTCTGAAAACTAAAAGCCTCTGGAACCTCTCAAAACACTCCAGAAATACATTGCTGTGGCTCTCGTGCCTTTCCCATACTGCCACTGATGTAGAACTTTTTTATTTGCAAAGTTCCTAGACTTCTGACTGCTGGCACCTCCTACTCTTTGCCTGGAGGCTCTTTCACTCGGGTAGAGCCCGCTCTGCCCTTGTTTGGGGAAGGTCCAAAGTTTCAGGGACTTCATGCCCCTTCGCACCCACCCAGCAGCCCTCCACCAATAACTGATAAGTTTAGGTATAATTACTCCGGCTCCCCCACCCTTGGGCAGGTTGTCTTTGAGGTCTGCTTTGTACACTGGCTCCCTGAGTTTTCCAGAAAGATTAAATTCCAGGAACCCATGGTGGTAACTAGCTTGGTGACGTGCTCTTTACTGTCTTCCTTCCCTTCTCTGTCTCACCCCATAAAGGTGCTTCCTGAGATCACCTCCCAAATAAATTACTTGTACATAAATCCTCACATCATATTCTGCTTCTGCAAGAACTCTAAAACAAGTAAGGATATAAAGTAAACCTCAAAAAATGAAAATCTAAAAACTACAGGCCAATATCACTGATGAACATAGATGTAAAAATCCTTAACAAAATACTGGCAAACAGAATCTAACAGCACATTAAAAGGATCATACACCATGATCAAGTGGGGTTTATCCCAGGAATGCAAGGATTCTTCAATATACGCAAATCAAACAATGTGATACACCATATTAACAGATTGAAGGATAAAAACCATATGATCATCTCAATAGATGCAGAGAAAGCTTCTGACAAAATTCAACACCCATTTATGATAAAAACCCTCCAGAAAGTAGGCATAGAGGGAACTTTCCTCAACATAATAAAGGCCATATATGGCAAACCCACAGCCAACATCGTCCTCAATGGTGAAAAACTGAAATCATTTCCACTAAGATCAGGAACAAGATAAGGCTGCCCACTCTCACCACTATTATTCAACATAGTTTTGGAAGTTTTAGCCACAGCCATCAGAGAAGAAAAAGAAATAAAAAGGAATCCAAATTGGAAAAGAAGTAAAGCTGTCACTGTTTGCAGATGACATGATACTATACAAAGAGAATCCTAAAGATGCTACCAGAAAACTACTAGAGCTAATCAATGAATTTGGTAAAGTAGCAGGATACAAAATTAATGCACAGAAATCTCTTGCATTCCTATACACTAATGATGAAAAATCTGAAAGTGAAATTAAAACACTCCCATTTACTATTGCAACAAAAAGAATAAAATACCTAGGAATAAACCTACCTAAGGAGACAAAAGACCTGTATGCAGAAAATTATAAGACACTGATGAAAGAAATTAAAGATGATACAAATAGATGGAGAGATATACCATGTTCTTGGATTGGAAGAATCAACATTGTGAAAATGACTATACTACCCAAAGCAATCTACAGATTCAATGCAATCCCTATCAAACTACCACTGGCATTTTTCACAGAACTAGAACAAAAAATCTCAGAGTTTGTATGGAAACACAAAAGACCCCAAATAGCCAAAGCCATCTTGAGAAAGAAAAACGGAGCTGGAGGAATTAGGCTCCCTGACTTCAGACTATACTACAAAGCTACAGTAATTAAGACTGTATGGTACTGGCACAAAAACAGAAACATAGATCAATGGAACAGGATAGAAAGCCCAGAGATAAACCCACGCACATATGGTCACCTTACCTTTGATAAAGGAGACAAGAATATAGAGTGGAGAAAAGACAGCCTCTTCAATAAGTGGTTTTGGGAAAACTGGATAGCTACATGTAAAAGAATGAAATTAGACCACTCCCTAACACCATACACAAAAATAAACTCAAAATGGAATGAAGGCCTAAATGTAAGGCCAGACACTATTAAACTCTTAGAGGAAAACATAGGCAGAACACTCCATGACATAAATCACAGCAAGATCCTTTTTGACGCACCTCCTAGAGAGATGGAAATAAAAACAAAAATAAACAAATGGGACCTAATGAAACTTAAAAACTTCTGCACAGCAAAGGAAACCATAAACAAGACAAAAAGACAACCCTCAGAATGGGAGAAAGTATTTGCAAATGAAGCAACTGACAAAAGATTAATCTCCAAAATTTACAACCAGCTCATGCAGCTCAATATCAAAAAAACCAAACAACCCAATACAAAAATGGGCAGAAGACCTAAACAGACATTTCTCCAAAGAAGATATACAGATTGCCAACAAACACATGAAAGAATGCTCAACATCATTAATCATTAGAGAAATGCAAATCAAAACTACAATGAGATATCATCTCACACCAGTCAGAATGGCCATCATCAAAAAATCTACAAACCATAAATGCTGGAGAGGGTGTGGAGAAAAGTGAACCCTCCTGCACTGTTGGTGGGAATGTAAATTGATACAGCCACTATGGAGAACAGTATGGAGGTTCCTTAAAAAACTAAAAATAGAACTACCATATGATCCAGCAATCCCATTACTGGGCATATACCCTGAGAAAACCATAATTCAAAAAGAGTCACGTACCACAATGTTCATTGCAGCACTCTTTACAATAGCCAGGACATGGAAGCAACCTAAGTGTCCATCAACAGATGAATGGATAAAGATGTGGCACATATATACAATGGAATATTACTCAGCCATAAAAAGAAACGAAATTGACTTATTTGTAGTGAGGTGGATGGACCTAGAGTCTGTCATATGGAGTGAAGTAAGTCAGAAAGAGAAAAATAAATACCGTATGCTAACACATATATATGGAATCTAAGAAGTTAAAAAAAAAGGTCATGAAGAACCTAAGGGCAATACGGGAATAAAGACGCAGACCTACTAGAGAATGGACTTGAGGATATGGGGAGGGGGAAGGGTAAGCTGGGACAAGGTGAGAGAGTGGCGTGGACATATGTACACTACCAAATGTAAAATAGATAGCTAGTGGGAAGCAGCCGCACAGCACAGGGAGATCAGCTCGGTGCTTTGTGACCACCTAGAGGGGTAGGATAGGGAGGGTGGGAGGGAGGGAGATGCAAGAGGGAAGAGAAATGGGAACATATTGTATATGTATAACTGATTCACCTTGTTATAAAGCAGAAACTAACACACCATTGTAAAGCAATTATACTCCAATAAAGATGTTAAGAAAAAAAAATCCAGCAGAAGCTAATAAATTTATTGAATGAATATTTGAATGATCCACCCCAACCTGCCTCTAGCTCTGTTCTGGGCCAACTAACACAAGAAATGAGAAATCCTTTCTGTATCTAATCATGGAGCATGAATTCTTAGCCTAGCGTCCAAGGATTGGCATTATAGAATCTATGAATTCCCTGAAATTGGATGCAGCATTTTTATGTCTATGGGCTTTTTTTCCTGAAGTTTCATCTGATTCCCTTATGCATCTATAACCTTTCAAAGGTTAAGAACCAGGTATAAATAAAAATTTTGCTTGGGCGAATTACAGTAGGACAAGGCCCCTCCTAAGTGCATCTCGTCAGATGTAGCAGCATGACATTTACTGAAGGGTGCTGGCTTCTAGTAGCATTGCACCATTTCTGGTAATGTGCACATTTCTAGTAGTTTGTACAACACAAAGTAATAAGAGGTCAGTACACTCTCTCTGGAACACCTGGTTGGCACACCCACTCTTTCAGTCCTTAGCTCTAAGTTCTCAGTGCTATTGGTTTTGAACTCTATTTCCTATTGTTCTGTTTTGTGAAAACTCAGAAATTTTAAGAGATGTGGTGCTCTTCAAATGCATACTCTGCAAAAAATAGCCTCTTTTAAGTGCTCTGTCTCCCCAGTACAGTATAGGTAGGTATCCTTCTATGTAGTTCACATCCCAATTGAACACAACTACAGAAGAGAGATACTGGAGGAATGACTGAGAAAACAAAGGTATTTGGCTGCTACTTTGCAACCCAAATGTTCATAATCTACTAATCAATAATTGCCTACTTACGATAAGTTAGAATTGGGACAATGCGAGATGGACGCTCCTCGTTCCCTGAATACATCCAGTTCTTCTTCGGAAAGGTAGCAGCCATGTGCCATCACTGTCTGGAGAGAAGAGCATCCTATGTGGACTCTACCACTCAAAAATGCTTAAGTCAGTCCTCACTCACAACAAGATATTATAGGTGCACATAAAAGCTCTGACTTATCTGTTATCATCTTCACAAGAACACTGATGATTACCTGTATGTATAAAATCACTGTGTACAAGTTACACCTCAGAAAAGGCCCGTGAAAACATTGGATTACAAAAGTGCCACACGTTTGTGGATCTTTTTCTCTTTTTTTTAATCTATAAAATAAATGAGGGTTGGTCCAGTTGACCTCTATGCAAGTAAAATTAACATGCAAATTGAAGGCTAATTTATTAATTATATAGAAATATATGTAGAGGAGGATGAAAATTATGATGCAGCATAAACAAGATCTATGCAGAGTATTAACCTTTCAAATTAGTCACATTCAGATCTCTGAGCACAGAGTCCCTAAGAATTTATTTGCTGTAATAGTTAAACTCTCCATGCAGTTCATACATTTCATTAAATGCCAAGGCCAGGGGGTATATTGTTGTAATCAGGTCTCTCCTCACTCATATTAATTTTAATTAACTTAAAATTGTTTAATTATAAATGTAATAATACTCATTTCTTTTACAGAGCAATCTTAGAGTGTTTAAAAATAAAAAGTAAAAAGTCCTCTGCTTTCTCCCTCAGGATCACTTTTAACGTTCAATGTGTGTCTTCCAGACAATGTTTGCTAACTGAGCATGCACCCACACGTATACACACATATCAAACAATACTGTACACACACTCTTCCTTGTAAGTCTGTATACCTCATTCTTTGTGAATGTTGGAGAAAATTCTAATTATGTATGTTCTATAATTTAAACAATTTTCCACTGATAGCCATTTTTTAACTTTCATATGTAATTAACATCCCTATTCATAGTCCTTACAGAATGGATCTTCAGAAATACATTTTCTAACTCAAAGGAATGCACATTTACATTCTAATGGATACTGACAAAATGTCCTTGGACCACATGACATTCCCACCTCAAAGAAGCTTTTAGATTTATTTACCAATAAATTTAATGATTTATTCATTAGGGATGAAACTTCAGGCCCATTTTTAATTCTACGCACACATGCATATGCACACTCTGTACTTTAGTTTGGGAAATGCACGTGTATTATAGAAGTCTGAAGGTTACTACTGAGATTTTAAAATTTAGATAAATATGCCCTACTTCATATAGATTATATCATGACGTACAACTTACCTTATTTGTCAGAAGATTGTTTTTATCATACACATCTGTGTAGTTTTTATAACCAGGGTATAAGTTTTTCACAGCTTTAATTTCATCACGATTTTCACTTATATGGCTCTAAAAGAAAAGAAATATTTTCAATTTTTTAATGTAAAATACCATTAGAAATTATACTTCCTACCCCCAAATGATATGGATGGTTTCTACTTGCCTATGTAAAAAAAATGAAGATTCTTGTGTATTTTATTTGAAACAATTCTTATAAGATATATATGACAAAGAAACTATGAAAATGTAATTATATGAACATGTAATATCCTAACCCTAACCCATGTAATGTTTTTCTGACAAAGTCTTTTCAAATTCCAAACTATAGCAAGAATAAGTAAAAATAAAAAGTACTCCTTGAAGAGAGTCAAGAGCCTAGCTATTCATGGTCACTTGCTTCTTCTGGTGTTGGCCATTTAAGAAGAGTTCATTGGCCATCAAAAGGACAGAGCATGGTTCCCTCATAGAAAGCTGAAATTTGAATTAAAAAGCTGAATTTTAACCCAAGTTCTGACCCTAGTTATGTGTCTTAGGGTTGAGTCCATTGTTTTCTTTGGGCCTCCATTTTCTCATCTCTCAAATAAAAGGGTTGGGCTAGATGAGTGATTTTCCAAATTCTTTTAGCTTTAGATGTGTTATTCTTATTTAAAAAATCATAGAAATTCAATATGTAAACAGCATAAACAAGTTGCTATGCAGGATGAAGCAGGGTTAGGACTCTGGGACCCTGTCCCCATTCTATCCCCTCCGTCAGCTTCCAGGATGAGTTCTTCTGCAGGAAACAGTTTGAAAATAACAGAGCTAGGCAGTCCTGCAGTCGTCAAGAAAGAGCCTATAAGAATCCACACGCAAGCAAAACAAGTGAGTCCTGGCTCCCACACTCTCCTTTCTCCGGGGCACCACAAACCTGAGACAGCATAAAGTGCTTTGGAGACACAACGTAAGTGTCACCATCCCAACCCCTCACCTAAAACAAAAATCATTTCTGACCAACTGGTGATGACCATATACTATGGGAAATAACTCGTGAGCAAGTTACCACTTCCAAGAACAGCAATGCCATTTCCCTTTCTCCTTGAGGTAGAGTATGCATAATCAAATAAATAAAAGAAAAAAACAGCAATGGATTAAAAACAGAATGTTCCACCTGCAGAATGAGTTCTATCCTTGGCCTTGAGGAACTCCAGACCACTGAAGAAATGGGCATGGGCATCAGAAGAGAAGATTTGTGTCATTTTGATAGATTTGAGTATATGCACTTATACACATATATACACCCCCAGTAAGTATATACTTGATTTTGTTGTGTGTTTCTGGGATTCAGGACACACGAACCCAAAATATGCCACCTTGGAATACTGAATATTTTATGCCGAAGGAGTTTGAGAAAATGGCAGAAGCAGGAAGGTCACTCTGATCTTGCCCCCACCCTTTTCCCCTGAAACAGGTCATAAAACTCGTAAATGAGAGGCGCCCGCCCTATACATAGAGGAAAGGAGCATCCTTATCTCTGAAGACAAAGGGAACCAAGAAGAAACAGGCCTTGCTAAGTTTCCCCCAGTTTACTATACTTACCTTGTACTCCTTAACTTATGTTCCTCCAGGACTGTACACTTGTCACCACACCTAACATAAAAATACTCAGGTCTGTTTCTTTGTGTCTTTGTTTCCTTATAAAGGCTCCTGTGCCATGTAAACCTTATATAAATTTGTATGCTTTTCTCCTGTTTAGCTTTGTCAGTTTAGTTTTCAGGCCCAGCCAGGGACCCTAAATAGGTCAAGGATAACTTTTTCCTCCCCTACAATTGTGTGGGATTGAATATCATAGCCCATCAAAAAAAAAAAAAAAAAAAGGGGGGGGGGATGAAAATAGTTAATGAGTCCTAACAAGATAAATCTTAAAAAAAAAACCGCTTCCACCCTACAAAATGATATAGGATCTATGTGTTGCCTTTCTCCAACATGCCCTTTGTTTTAAGATAGCTCTTAAGAGGGAGAATTTTAGTGCAGTAATGTAATGAAGTTTGGATGGGGGGAGGGGAGCTCCCAATTTTAACCCAGCTGGAAGATTTAGAAAGTGTTTTATTCCTAAATTGCAACCGCTTAATGACAAAGTAAGATATACTGTTTTGTTCCTGATTTTAAATTAAGAAACTTGGAACAAAAGGGCTTTTAAATCCGTTTTGGTAAGGTGGAAATTAGGTTCTTTTTGTTTTTCAAATAATAGATGGTTCCTCCAAAAAGGAAGGACTAGAACACTGAGAAAGTATCAAATAAAAGAGAGCAGGAAAGAAATGCATTAAATGTATCCTACAGAGAACAGGTAACCAGTTTGCCATTGGTCTTGCTTGGTTACTTAAGATGTTCTCATCTCTCGGAGCCAGATCAGAGAAGACTGAAGGCAAAAGGAACTTCAGGTTTCTTAACTTTTTTTAACTAAAAAATTAAAGAACTCGGGGGCTTCCCTGGTGGCGCAGTGGTTGAGAATCTGCCTGCTAATGCAGGGGACACGGGTTCGAGCCCTGGTCTGGGAAGATCCCACATGCCGCGGAGCAACTAGGCCCGTGCGCCACAACTACTGAGCCTGCGCGTCTGGAGCCTGTGCTCCGCAACAAGAGAGGCCGCGATAGTGAGAGGCCCGCGCACCGCGATGAAGAGTGGCCCCCGCTCGCCACAACTAGAGAAAGCCCTCGCACAGAAACGAAGACCCAACACAGCCAAAAATAAATAAATTAATTAAAAAAAAAAAAAAGAACTAGATTTAGGTGATATCTGTAAGGGACCTTACGTCCTATGATGCTGTCTCTTGAGATCTTATGGGGCTAAAGGCAGGCCGCCCCCAAGATGTGCCACTGTGGCATGTGGATTATTTTGAGTTAAAAACTAATCAAGGCCCAAAAGACTCAGGAAGAACCTCTGAACTCCCTCCTTACCACCTAAAAGAATTTAAGATAGGAGGCCTGTCTGAGGAAGGAGCTATTACCACAGATAACTGTAGTAAGGTATTAGGCATGGTGGACAAGAGGAACCTAAGCAAAGCCCATTTGATCAAACTTGTCTGTGTCCCATTGTCTTTGAATGAATGGTTCAGAAAACTTTTGTTTACCAAATATTAACACTTTTTATCTTCCAGTGAATTACCTTATTTCCCCTTGAAACCTCAGACCCCTGCTTTCTTCTACTTAGTCCAGAATATATATATACCTCACCTTGCCTTGCTGTCTTTGGAATTCTTCATACTTATGTGGATTTCCTGTGCGCACATAATAAATTTGATTTTCTCCTGGTAATCTGCTTTATGTCATGTTAATTGCCAACCAAAAGAACTAAAAGAGAAAAGGGGAAACCCACCTCCTCCAAAATCTCAGTAAAAGAACTGGAGATTACGAGATTACTGCCAGAATTTAGGGTACAGAGAAGTCTTGCAGGTCCAGACAGAGGCAAATAGGAGAAAAATGCCCACCTGAATGTGCAAATCACGGGTCTTCGCGATGTTTCCAAGTTCACCCAACAAAGTCTCAGAGCAGGAAAGGGAAAAACGTGGTGTCACTATGGGCTGCACTCTAGAATACTGGAAATAATCAAAAACACTCGGTCAGGAAATGCATATCATACCACAAAATGATTTTATGTCTTCATCTCTAGGGATAGTCCTTCATTCCTAGAGAGTGGGTGGAAGTGCTGGGTTTCATGGAAATGGCTCATGGATGAGAACAAGGAAGGGTATATTCTGTAGCACCAAGTTCAATGGAAGAAGATCCCATCTCAAATGCAAGGCACATGAAGGCTCAGACCAGGCCTAGACTGGGTGGCTTTTATGAAGAGAATTAGGAGGCAGAGGAGACGTTTTAAAGGAGAGTGCTGGGAAGACTAAGAATGAAGTGGTGGCTTGTTCCCCTTTCTACATCTTGGGGTGGTATGCTGGCCATGGCCTCCCTGAGGACTGTTAATTAGTTGCAGGAATGGCTCTGATGTCACCTTTGTGGCTGAGCAGTCGAGAAGGACTCATAGAAGAGTGGCGAGGATAAGGATCCACAAAGCTGCACCTGGGTCTCCCAAGATCAGACTGAAAGAAATACTGAGGTTTCCTATGGCTTCCAATCAGACCTTAAAAAATGGTGAGGGAAGAGTCTGGTTTGCAAATCTAAGAGACTGCACAGTACAGCCATAGACCAGCCTGCTGGGGGTGGGACAGAAGACAGCACTGTCTTCACAGGATCACCAACACCGGGGCACTGTGGAACGGGGTGCCTGGCTGAGTGCCTGCAGGCCACACGACATGCCACGCATCTATGGACCAAGGCAGTCTGGCTGGGGCATCAGGGCTGGACACCACCTGTGTTTCAGACCAGATCAGTGGGTACAAGAGGCCAGAGCCAATGGCGATGTAGCCAACAAACCATGCCACAACATCCAGTTGCCGCCAATCTGTCTACATCCATGAAGACCTCTCCCGCCTCCCCACCGGCCTGTCCTATGAAATTAGACAGGTCCCAGAGGAGAGGGAGGGAAAACCACTGAGAAAGTAAAAAACGCCTGACCTTCCCTGAGCTGAGTTGATGCATCCACCATGAAAACAATTTAAGGCTTTAGGAAAATACTTCTGCATGCATGGAATAAGCCAAACGTACACAGGCTAACCTCTACCAAACAGCTTAATAACAAATCCTACAACTAACAGGAAGGGAATTAAAAAACGAGCTGGGAACAAGTTTACTTACATTCCTTTGGAGCATTTCTGACACAAATCTGAAATAAAGCAACAAACGGGGAGTTAGAAATTTCAGGCATTTTTCAAATTAATTTTTTAAAAGCATGAAAACATGACCCTTACATGTCCTAATTTCCATGTAAACATTTCTAATGCTGCACATGTTGCACCACCACTAATTCAGGATTAACAAGTAGTAATTACCCTGCTTTCTCATTTGCAGCCAGAGCGATGGAGTGCAAAATCACAGGGAAATGCAATTTTATCATCTAACATCAGCCGGGCTGTTCACAAGTATTCCCACAGCACTCAAGCCATTCTACTAGCTTAAGCTCTGTTTGGGGGAATACTGCAGTATGTTATGTTCCATGGATATCAGAGTCATGGAGTCCTATGTATCTGGAGGTGTTTAGAAGCCATGGGGCTCTCTACTCCCAGTTTCCCTAAAGTGGAAGCTGCTTGCTCACAAAATCACAATAGCATCATTTATTTTCAAAGGCTGAGTCCTACTGGGCATGGATGTTGGAGTAAAGCAGAAGGAATAGGCCAGACATGGTTGTGAAATGGGTAGTGACAGGGATGGTGATCTTACCAATTATATCTGCAGCGATGGTGGTATCTGTAGGGCCTATGAAATGACTGTTTCTGCCCTGGCTGGAAATATTTATGAGCTATAGCTTTCTGCTTTCTGGTAATCCTTTGTTTAAGAATAAAATGTGAATCAGGGTTCACTATTTCCACAAACACAGATTCATAGAAAAGTTGAGCACATGGCCAAATGCTAAAGGGAAGGTGTGTGCTTCCTTCTCTCTATGGGATCATAGCAGCACCTAAGCCACCCTTTTCAGAGAACACACTTAAGGTGACGGAGGCCTGGGGAATGGAGAAAAGCTGGACTTCTCAAACTTGCATCAGGATATGTTTGGTCTTAGGCAAGATTTAAACCTAAAGAATTTTCTTCTATATCTCTTGGATGTTGAGTGTCATACAACACAATTCCTTGTCAAATCCTCAAGGCACCATGGAAAAGCCATTAAAGAAATATAGAAAAAGTACCTATGGTATCACTAGCATATCCCCATGTAAAATAAAAAGAACATAACAAAAGCACATGATCTCAAGCAATAGGATGACCCACAACCAAAAGTAATTTGATGAGCAGGCCACAGACACTTAGTGCCAGGTTAATCTACAGGAGAAGCCCCAGTCTATAACGAAGGACAGGGAGTGGGTAAATCATTTACTTTTTAAAAAATCCTTCATTTTATAAAGGGATTTGCCCTAGGACTCCTATAACAAGTTCCCAGAGGCTTTAAAATATGATTTGATATACAAAAATAGTACTGACATGCAACATTTTCCTTAGAATCAGATCAATTTCATGAAGTTAGGCAAACCCAGGCAGTGATATATGTGCACATTCTGCCTGGGTTAAAGAGGTTTCTTTTTCCCATCTCCAACTCCATCCATAAGACAAATCAAGACAAACATACCTCTCTGTTTCCTTGATTGATTCCTCAGTGGTTTCCTTGTATTCTGGAACAGTGTCATTCAAATCCATACAGACTTTGCCCACAAATGCCCGCTGCCCGAATTTATCTGTGAGACACACACAAAAAGAATCTAAAGTCATGTTTCTTTCCCAAACTGTACCTTTCCTAAGCCTCTTTAAAACATCTTAAATTAAAATCGTTATAAAAACATAAGTGAGAATGTAAAAGATCATCACACCATTTAAGAACAATAATAACAAGACCCCGATCAATTCTGTAAGTAGTAAAGGTTCTCCCATTAGCACCTTACTCCTCTGATTACTCCCAGAATGAAGGATATTATTTGCTTAAGGTCTAAACCCAGATGTGCCCAGTGTCCTCTGCTATGTGCAGGGTTATGAGGACTATACCAAATAATGTATGTAAAGTGGCTGGCACATAGGGCTTAGAAAAGATACTGTCGCTATTCTTAAGTGTAGCAGTGCCAATATCATTATCTGTGGGGGATTTTACTTACTCCTACCAGCAGTTCTCAGCACTGAAGAACCTCATGCTTATCAGAGGTGCTAGAGGAATTCTATTTCAGCTAGAAAGTTGAAGCTACATGAGGCAATGTTCATTTTTTCAACAATGTCTCCACCTCTGTCTTGAGTCTTTCAGAAGTCTTTCTATTGCTCTCTTTCCCCTGTAATTCACTGTAATACCTGGCCATTAGATTACTCTTCCTTAAAACACCAACTTCATCACATACCTCATCTCGCTGAAAACTTTTTGGAGTCTGATGCATATTTGAATCTCTCCAGAGACTGAACCATCCGCTCTGCCCAACCTCTCCCATTCCACCATGCCATGAATCCTTCCCTTTAGTTCAGCTACTCTGTTCCCTGCCTCCTGTATATCCACTATGAATGTTCCTGTCCCCATACCCATACCCCCATGTCATCTTTCCTATCTGAAAGGCATTTTCCTCTCTCCTCATTTTATCTTCCCTTCAAAGCCCAATTTAAAGATCCCTTCAATGAAATCTTCCCAGGTGATCCAATTCTGGGTTCATTCTGTCTCCTCCAAAATTTGCAATATTTACTTTCAGTGTCACCCTTGAAGTCTTTGGTATAAACCACCTTGGCCAGCAAGCAGGAGTGTCAGCACATCAGTCAACAGTATTTACTGAGCACCTGCTATGTGCCAGGCACTGTACTGGGTACAAGTTTTGGAATCATCAGTGTAAATCCAGTCTCAGCTCTGCTTACTAGCTGTGTGACTTGGGCATGTTACATAACCTCTCTGAGCATCAGTTTATACATCTGTAACACAAGGATCTGAATAACTGCTCCAGAAGGCTGTTTGCAACTGAGCTGAACTAATACACATAGAGTTCTTTGCACAATACCAGGCATCTAGTAAAAGCACTACAGCTATTACTAAAGTCATTAATCAGTGCATGTACCTATTAATCAGTTAATCCTGTCTGGTTCCTCAAGGGCAGAGACTATTTTCCGTTTTACTGTGTTCCCAGCATCTAGCATAGTGCCCTGAGTCTAGCCAACAGCTAAGATCTATCTGCTGATAGATAAACTGTTGCTATTGCTAGAATTAGTAAACCTGCTCCAAAAAGCCCTAAATTAATACACAAAATTCAGACCCATTCACATCATTCTGCAGCCAAAAACTAAAAGTAAATAATCAAATTACTTAAACAACAGAAAAAGTTCAAGGGCCACAGTGATAGACAAATACCTAATTACTTGCAAGAAGTGCAGTGCTTAAATTCTAGCAATTAAAAGGCAGGACTGCTCACAAGTATAAGTCACTGCCAGCATGGTCTGGACATGCTTCACGTGCCCGTAAATCATCCTTTCGTCTCCTCACCTGTAATTTCCGCAAGGAGCAGCGATGAGTCAGTGTGAATTGTTGCAAAGTAACAAGCTGTGGTTGTTCCATTCTTTAGTGTTCTCCTCTAAAAATAAATCACAAAAACCATGAATCGCCTGTGCCCAGAAAAGTCACATGGTATATACAGATGAAAATGGAATTTTAGTTTTCAATTTTAAGATGTTTTTATTTAAAGGCATGCCATCTCAATATGAAATGTAGTTAAGGCAAATGGTAAAAGTATTTATATTTTAAAAGTGTTAGCTAGAGGAGAAGTTGATGCTTTCGATTTCCTAGATTCACACAGTTCTGTGTTGCAGGATTTATAAAATGTGATGCTAATTAATTCCTTATTTTTTTAGGACTGTTTAAGAATATGCAAACTTTATTGCATCTGGGAGTGAATAAATGAGATTTTTCTAGCGATTACAGGATACAGTTATTCAGCCAGAGTTTTAGTTCATCTTAGCAGATTGATAACATGTATCCATCTCTCTTTCTCAGCAAATCTCTACTAAAATACCAGTAAAGGAGTATAACATTTATTAAACCATAAGCGGAGAGGAGACGTGAGCAGAGGAAATATTTCAACATCTTCTCGGAAGAAAAAACAAGTATAAGAACCTGGAGGCAACTTGGAAAGAGAGAGGAGCATGTGGTTGTTAACAGGGAATTGGCTGAAAGTCTGTATACAGATAATTAAACCTTGGCAGGACTCTTTTCCCTGCTGAAATCAGCCAACCACCTCTAACCTGCTCCTTGCAGAAAAGATTTACGCTTTGTAGAAATTGGGTAGTATTTAGAGGGTACAAGCCCAAAAGGACAAGGTGAGGCATAGGCTGAAAAGAAGAGGTTTAAGTGGACATCTGGCTGACCTCTGGGACCCTTGGTCATCTTCCCCAAAATGCCACATGTACTGTTTCCACCAGTCCTGGTAGAACTGAAGGACTTCTTCCTAGAGAAGATGAATGGCTCTAGAAGGAAGATGTCCTCACAATGACTTCTGGGACCCA
This sequence comes from Balaenoptera acutorostrata, assembly GCF_949987535.1. Taxonomy (NCBI): domain Eukaryota; kingdom Metazoa; phylum Chordata; class Mammalia; order Artiodactyla; family Balaenopteridae; genus Balaenoptera; species Balaenoptera acutorostrata. The sequence goes on along the minus strand of NC_080069.1, from coordinate 77,752,288 downwards.
CAATTTAAAGGGCTGTTTACTACCTTCACTGTTCATCATATAATGAAGTTTACCAGTCAACAAATGCTACCCCACCCAGATCTTCCAATCAGCATCTTGGAGCATCACACTTAAATATGAATGTACATTTAAGGTTCAACAGACACTGAAGGAAAGCTACTATAAAAAAGGGGAGAGGGGAAGGAAGAAAGAATATGGATAAAATATTGGAGGAAACAGGCAATCTGTAGGTCAGAAGGAAGCTTGATTTTAAAAAAACAACAACACTATGATTAACAATCTCAAAGAAATAAAAGAAGATATTGTATCCACAAAAAAAAGAACAGAATGCTGTGGAAATCAGAGAATAAGAGCTCTCCAAAAGTAAAAATGTTAAAAATGAAATATGGGAGTCAACAGAAGGTTAAATTAGAAGAGAATTTCTCAGAGAAGAAAGATGAAAGTCAAGGATGAAAAGATAAGAAAATTATGCTCAATCTAAGAGATCTAACATTTAGAATAAAAGTTCTAAAAAAAACAAATTTTTTTTAAAGGAAATGGAGGCGGTGAAATTGTCTGAGAAATAATACTAGTCTCTCCAAACTGAAAATCCTCATAGAATGCTCAGTTCAGTGCATGAAAAACAGAAGCCAAGTAAGGCATATAATTGTGAGATATTAAGTCTACAAGTAAAGTGAAGATTCTGAAAGGTTCCAGAGAAAGAAAACCAGTCATAGACAAATGGCAGGAATCACAATGGCACTGGTGTTATCACCAGTGATGCTGAAAGCAGAACAATGGCTTTAAAATTCTGGAGGAAAGTTTTTTTTTAATTTTTAAAAAATTTATTTTATTGAAGTATAGTTGATTTAAGGAGGGAAGTTATTTTAAAGTAGAATTTTATACCCTGGTAAATTATCAGTCAAGTGTGAAAACAGAATAGAGATATGATTAGATACACAAAATCTTGAATGTTTTTCTCCTTTAATAGCTTAGGAAGCTCCTAGAAGATGTGTTTTTAAAAAATGTGAGAGTAATGCAAAGACAAAGAACTTCTTAGGTCCAGAAAATGGGAATTAAGCACAGAGGAGAAGCAAAGGGAATGCCCAGATTATAGCAGTGCCAGAGACAATCCCAACCAGAGTGAAACAAAGGAATAGAAGGCAGTGGGAAGATTTTGAGAAAGAAATCGGAACTGATATTGCCTGACTTCTCTGAGCACTTGGAGAAGTACTCATTGACCTGAGCGGGGTCTGTCTTAAGCAGAAGCTTTTCCTTCTTCTTCTTTTTTAAAATTTTAAGACATTTTTTAAGAGCAGTTTTAGGTTCACAGCAAAATTGAGAGGAAGGTACAGAGACTTCCCATATGCCCCCAGCCCCCACACATAGCAGAAGCTTTTTAAAGTGCAGAGGAAAAACTGCACTGGAGTTCTTGCTTCTTGCATATTATGACCTGTGTGACCTTGAGAAAGTTGCTTTATATCCTCAACATCAGTTTCCTCATTTGTGAAATAAGAGGACTCTTGTCTAGAACGGGGTTGGATTAGAAACGTAAATGTCTGCAGGAGGAAAATAATTTGGACTTAAAGTAATAGGGAAGAACATGCCATATCCTAGCAGCCTCTATTCAGCTTCAGCCAACTGTTAAAAAAACAACAACAAAAAAGAGAGACCAGTGATGTCAGTTAGTAATGAAGGGCAAGAGAATTAGGAAAACTGGATTTTTATGTCAATCTTTTCAAATTTTAAGACACTTTGCACATGAAAAAAAGTATTTCTGGCTGTAGGTAAAGGATGTTTATATAGCCTGTCACCTATAGAAAAGGATGTGCTAGCTTGCTACCAGAATCACACACCCAAGAGAAAAGTTAAAACCATGACAGAGGCATCAAATTCAATCTCCAGCAACCAGAAAAGTGCCTGGATCCTCGTGTGTGCCTAGTAAATATTGTTGAATGAACACATGAGGAAATCAGACTTACTAAAGCAACAAGAGGCATAAAATGATCTAAAATAAGCATTGTTACGTGCATAGAATAGGACATAGTCTCCTTGACAGAGGAACAGGCTACTGTAACAGTGAGAGTGAATTAATAACTTGCAAAGTTGGCCCACTGGCATTCTCTAAGAATGTAGTGCAAAAGTATACACAGAAGTTTCACTATTTTTCTAAGAAGAGTTGCTGAAAAAAAGAACAGATTGGAGGGAAGAATATACTAACAGCAAGGGAAATGGGGTTGGGGGGTGGCAGAGAAAATGATTGAGCATGCATGCACAAGAAAGAGAGAGAGAGAAGGAAATTCATTTCCCAGAACAGAAGTAATACTATATTAAAGAAAATGGACTGAAAAAAACAAAAACAAAAACAGATCTCTAAGTGAAATTTCAGAACCTCAAGAATGAAGAAAATCCTGAAGGCCAGCAAATTAGCTAGAAGGGAATGAGAATCAGATTGACATCAGCACATTGGATGCTGGTGGGAAAATCATTTTAAAGAGAATTCTCTCTATAGCTGAAGTGCATCATTCAAGAGTCAGAAAAAAGTAAAACCATTTTTGGTAGTTCAAGGATTTGGATTGTTTGTCACCCACCTTATTGGAAAACATTATCATCTTCTAAGAAAATAAATCCAAAACAAAGACAGAGGATCCAAATTTAAAACACTGTAGACATCCACCAAAGGGCAGACAGCAGGAGCAAGAAGAACTACAATCCTACAGCCTGTGGAACAAAAACCACATTCACAGAAAGATAGACAAGATGAAAAGGCAGAGGGCTATGTACCAGATGAAGAAACAAGACAAAACCCCAGAAAAACAACTAAATGAAGTGGAGATAGGCAACCTTCCAGAAAAAGAATTCAGAATAATGATAGTGAAGATGATCCAGGACCTTGGAAAAAGAATGGAGGCAAAGATCGAGAAGATGCAAGCAATGTTTAACAAAGACCTAGAAGAATTAAAGAACAAACAAACAGAGATGAACAATACAATAACTGAAATGAAAACTACACTAGAAGGAATCAATAGCAGAATAACTGAGGCAGAAGAACGGATAAGTGACCTGGAAGACAGAATGGTCGAATTCACTGCTGTGGAACAGAATAAAGAAAAAAGAATGAAAAGAAATAAAGACAGCCTAAGAGACCTCTGAGACAACATTAAATGCAACACCATTCCCATTATAGTGGTCCCAGAAGGAGAAGAGAGAGAGAAAGGACCCGAGAAAATATTTGAAGAGATTACAGTTGAAAACTTCCCTAACATGGGACAGGAAATAGCCACCCAAGTCCAGGACGCGCAGAGAGTCCATACAGGATAAACCCAAGGAGAAACATGCCGAGACACATAGTAATCAAACTGGCAAAAATTAAAAGCAAAGAAAAATTATTGAAAGCAGCAAGGGAAAAATGACAAATAACATACAAGGGAACTCCCATAAGGTTAACAGCTGATTTCTCACCAGAAACTCTACAAGCCAGAAGTGAGTGGCATGATATACTTAAAGTGATGAAAGGGAAGAACCTACAATCAAGATTACTCTACCCAGCAAGGATCTCATTCAGATTCGATGGAGAAATCAAAAGCTTTACAGACAAGCAAAAGCTAAGAGAATTCAGCACCACCAAACCAGCTCTACAACAAATGCTAAAGGAACTTTCCTAAGTGGGAAACACAAGAGAAGAAAAGGACCTACAAAAACAAACCCAAAACAATTAAGAAAATGGTCATAGGAACATACATATCGATAATTACCTTAAACGTGAATGGATTAAATGCTCCAACCAAAAGACACAGGCTTGCTGAATGGATACAGAAACAAGACCCATATATATGCTGTCTAAAAGAGACCCACTTTAGACCTAGGGACACATACAGACTGAAAGTGAGGGGATGGAAAAAGATATTCCACGCAAATGGAAATCAAAGCTTGAGTAGCAATACTCATATCAGATAAAATAGACTTTAAAATAAAGAATGTTACAAGAGACAAGGAAGGACACTACATAATGATCAAGGGATCAATCCAAGAAGATATAACAATTATAAATATTTATGTACCCAACATAGGAGCACCTCAATACATAAGGCAACTGCTAACAGCTATAAAAGGATATCGACAGTAACACAATAATAGTGGGGGATTTTAACACCTCACTTACCCCAATGGACAGATCATCCAAAATGAAAATAAATAAGGAAACAGAAGCTTTAAATGACACAATAGACCAGATAGATTTAATTGATATATATAGGACATTCCATCCAAAAACAGATTACACTTTCTTCTCAAATGCGCATGGAACATTCTCCAGGATAGATCACATCTTGGGTCACAAATCAAGCCTCAGTAAATTTAAGAAAATTGAAATCATATCAAGCATCTTTTCTGACCACAATGCTATGAGATTAGAAATGAATTACAGGGAAAAAAAAGTAAAAAACACAAACATATGGAGGCTAAACAATACGTTAATAAATAATGAAGAGATCACTGAAGAAATCAAAGAGGAAATCAAAAAATACCTAGAGACAAATGACAATGAAAACATGACGATCCAAAACCTGTGCAATGCAGCAAAAGCAGTTCTAAGAGGGAAGTTTATAGCTATACAAGGCTACCTCAAGAAACAAGAAAAATCTCAAATAAACAATCTAACCTTACACCTGAAGGAACTAGAGAAAGAAGAACAAGCAAAACCCAAAGTTAGCAGAAGGAAAGAAATCATAAAGACCCGAGCAGAAATAAATGAAATAGAAACAAAGAAAACAATAGCAAAGATCAATAAAACTAAAAGCTGGTTCTTTGAGAAGATAAACAAAATTGATGAACCATTAGCCAGACTCATCAAGAAAAAGAGGGAGAGGACTCAAATCAATAAAATCAGAAATGAAAAAGGAGAAGTTACAACAGACACCGCAGAAATACAAAGCATCCTAAGAGACTACTACAAGCAACTCTATGCCAATAAAATGGACAACCTGGAAGAAATGGACAAATTCTTAGAAAGGTATAACCTTCCAAGACTGAACCAGGAAGAAATAGAAAATATGAACAGACCAATCACAAGTAATGAAATTGAAACTGTGATTAAAAATCTTCCAACAAACAAAAGTCCAGGACCAGATGGCTTCACAGGTGAATTCTATCAAACATTTAGAGAAGACCTAACACCCATCCTTCTCAAACTCTTCCAAAAAATTGCAGAGGAAGGAACACTCCCAAACCCATTCTATGAGACCACCATAACCCTGATACCCATACCAGACAAAGATACTACAAAAATGAAAATTACAGACCAATGTCACTGATGAATATAGATGCAAAAATCCTCAACAAAATACTAGCAAACAGAATCCAACAACACATTAAAAGGATCATACACCATGATCAAGTGGGATTTATCCCAGGGATGCAAGGATTCTTCAATATATGCAAATCAGTCAATGTGATACACCATATTAACAAATTGAAGAATAAAAACCATATGATCATCTCAGTAGATGCAGAAAAAGCTTTCAACAAAATTCAACACCCATTTATGACAAAAACTCTCCAGAAAGTGGGCACAGAGGGAACCTACCTCAACATAATAAAGGCCATATAGGACAAACCCACAGCCAACATCATTCTCAATGGTGAAAAACTGAAAGCATTTCCTCTAAGATCAGCAACAAGACAAACATGTCCACTCTCACCACTATTATTCAACATAGTTTTGGAAGTCCTAGCCACGGCAATCAGAGAAGAAAAAGAAATAAAAGGAATACAAATTGGAAAAGAAGAAGTAAAACTGTCACTCTTTGCAGATGACATGATACTATACATAGAGAATCCTAAAGATGCCACCAGAAAACTACTAGAGCTAATTAATGAATTTGGTAAAGTTGCAGGATACAAAATTAATGCACAGAAATCTCTTGCATTCCTATACACTAATGATGAAAATCTGGAAGAGAAATTAAGGAAACACTCCCATTTACCACTACAACAAAAAGAATTAAATATCTAGGAATAAACCTACCTAAGGAGACAAAAGACCTGTATGCAGAAAAGTATAAGACACTGATGAAAGAAATTAAAGATGATACCAACAGATGGAGAGATATACCATGTTCTTGGATTGGAAGAATCAATATTATGAAAATGACTATACTACCCAAAGCAATCTACAGATTCAATGCAATCCCTATCAAATTATCAATGGCATTTTTTACAGAACTAGAACAAAAGTCTTAAAATTTGTATGGAGACACAAAAGACCCCGAATAGCCAAAGCAGTCTTGAGGGAAAAAAACGGAGCTGGAGGAATCAGACTCCCTGACTTCAGACTATACTACAAAGCTACAGGAATCAAGACAATATGGTACTGGCACAAAAACAGAAACATAGATCAATGGAACAAGTTAGAAAGCCCAGAGACAAACCCATGCACCTATGGTCAACTAATGTATGACAAAGGAGGCAAGGATATACAATGGAGAAAAGACAGTCTCTTCAATAAGTGGTGCTGGGAAAACTGGACAGCTACATGTAAAAGAATGAAATTAGAATACTCCCTAACACCAAACACAAAAATAAACTCAAAATGGATTAGAGACCTAAATGTAAGACCGGACACTAAAACTCTTACAGGAAAACATAGGAAGAACACTCTTTGACATAAATCACAGCAAGATCTTTTTTGATCCACCTCCTAGAGTAATGGAAATAAAAGCAACAATAAACAAATGGGATCTAATGAAACTTAAAAGCTTTTGCACAGCAAAGGAAACCATAAACAAGACCAAAAGACAACCCTCAGAATGGGAGAAAATATTTGCAAACGAATCAATGGACAAAGGATTAATCTTCAAAATATATAAACAGCTCATGCAGCTCAACATTAAAAAAACAAACAACCCAATCCAAAAATGGGCAGAAGACCTAAATAGACATTTCTCCAAAGAAGACATACACATGTCCAAGAAGCACATGAAAAACTGCTCAACATCACTAATTATTAGAGAAATGCAAATCAAAACTACAATGAGGTACCACCTCACACCAGTTAGAATGGGCTTCATCAGAAAATCTACAAGCAACAAATGCTGGAGAGGGTGTGGAGAAAAGGGAACCCTCTTGCACTGTTGGTGGGAGTGTAAATTAATACAGCCACTATGGAGAACAGTATGGAGTTTCCTTAAAAAACTAAAAATAAAATTACCATATGATCCAGCAATTCCACTACCAGGCATATACCCAGAGCAAACCGTTATTCAAAAAGACACATGTGGAGATTAACCAAGATGGCGGAGTAGAAGGACGTGCTCTCACTCCCTCTTGTGAGAGCACCAGAATCACAACTGGCTGCTGGACAATCATTGACAGGAAGACCCTGGACTTCACCAAGGAGGATACCCCACGTCCAAGGACAGAGGAGAAGCCACAGTGAGACGGTAGGAGGGGCGCAATCAGAGTAAAATCAAATCCCATAACTGCTGGGTGGGTGACTCACAGACTGGCGAACACTTATACCACAGAAGTCCACCCACTGGAGTGAAGGTTCTGAGCCCCACCTCAGGCTTCCCAACCTGGGGGTCTGGCAACGGGAGGAGGAATTCCTAGAGAATCAGACTTTGAAGTCTAGTGGGAATCGATTGCAGGACTGTGACAGGACTGGGGGAAACAGAGACCCCACTCTTGGAGGGCACACACAAAGTAATGTGTGCATCGGGACCCAGGGGAAGGAGCAGTGACCCTGGGGGAGACTGAACCAGACGTACCTGCTGGTGTTGGGGGGTCTCCTGCAGAGGCAAGTGGTGGCTCTGTTTCACCGTGGGGATAAGGACACTGGCAGCAGAGGTCCTGGGAAGTTTTCCTTGGCCTGAGCCCTCCCAGAGTCTGCCATTAACCCCACCAAAGAGCACGGGTAGGCTCCAGTGTTGGGTTGCCTCAGGCAAAACAACCAACAGGGAGGGAACCCAGCCCCACCCATCAACAGTCAAGTGGATTAAGGTTTTACTGAGCTCTGATCGCCACAGCAACAGGGAGGGAACCCAGCCCCACCCATCAACAGTCAAGTGGATTAAGGTTTTACTGAGCTCTGACCGCCACAGCAACAGTCAGCTCTACCCACCACCAGAGCCTCCCATCAAGCCTCTTAGATAGCCTCAACCACCAGAGGGCAGACAACAGAAGCAAGAAAAACTACAATCCTGCAGCCTGTGGACCAAAAACCACAGTTACAGAAAGACAGAGAAGATGAAAAGGCAGAGGGCTATGTACCAGATGAAGGAACAAGAAAAAACCCCAGAAAAACAACTAAATGAAGTGGAGATAGGCAACCTTCCAGAAAAAGAATTCAGAATAATGATAGTGAAGATGATCCAGGACCTCGGAATAAGAATGGAGGCAAAGATTGAGAAGATGCAAGAAATGATTAACAAAGACCTAGAAGAATTAAAGAACAAACAAACAGAGATGACCAATACAATAACTGAAATGAAAACTACACTAGAAGGAATCAATAGCAGAATAACTGAGGCAGAAGAACGGATAAGTGACCTGGAAGACAGAATGGTGGAATTCACTGCTGCGGAACAGACTAAAGAAAAAAGAATGAAAAGAAATGAAGACAGCCTAAGAGACCTCTGGGACAACATTAAACGCAACAACATTCGCATTATAGGGGTCCCAGAAGGAGAAGAGAGAGAGAAAGGACCAGAGAAAATATTTGAAGAGATTATAGTTGAAAACTTCCCTAACATGGGAAAGGAAATAGCCACCCAAGTCCAGGAAGCGCAGAGAGTCCCATACAGAATAAACCCAAGGAGAAACACGCCGAGACACATAGCAATCAAAGTGGCAAAAATTAAAGACAAAGAAAAATTACTGAAAGCAGCAAGGGAAAAACGACAAATAACATACAAGGGAACTCCCATAAGGTTAACAGCTGATTTCTCAGCAGAAACTCTGCAAGCCAGAAGGGAGTGGCATGATATACTTCAAGTGATGAAAGGGAAGAACCTACAACCAAGATTACTCTACCCAGCAAGGATCTCATTTAGATTTGATGGAGAAATCAAAAGCTTTACAGACAAGCAAAAGCTAAGAGAATTCAGCACCACCAAACCAGCTCTACAACAAATGCTAAAGGAACTTCTCTAAGTGGGAAACACAAGAGAAGAAAAGGACCTACAAAAACAAACCCAAAACAATTAAGAAAATGGTCATAGGAACATACATATCGATAATTACCTTAAACGTGAATGGATTAAATGCCCCAACCAAAAGACATAGACTGGCTGAATGGATACAGAAACAAGACCCATATATATGCTGTCTACAAGAGACCCACTTCAGACCTAGGGACACACACAGACTGAAAGTGAGGGGATGGAAGAAGATATTCCATGCAAATGGAAATCAAAAGAAAGCTGGAGTAGCTATACTCATATCAGATAAAATAGACTTTAAAATAAAGAATGTTACAAGAGACAAGGAAGAACACTACATAATGATCCAGGGATCAATCCAAGAAGAAGATATAACAATTATAAATATATATGCACCCAACATAGGAGCACCTCAATACATAAGGCAACTGCTAACACCTATAAAAGAGGAAATCAACAGTAACACAATAATAGTGGGGGACTTTAACACCTCACTTACACCAATGGACAGATCATCCAAAATGAAAATAAATAAGGAAACAGAAGCTTTAAATGACACAATAGACCAGATAGATTTAATTGATATATATAGGACATTCCATCCAAAAACGGCAGATTACACGTTCTTCTCAAGTGTGCACGGAACATTCTCCAGGATAGATCACATCTTGGGTCACAAATCAAGCCTCAGTAAATTTAAGAAAATTGAAATCATATCAAGCATCTTTTCTGACCACAATGCTATGAGATTAGAAATGAATTACAGGGAAAAAAACATAAAAAAGACAAACACATGGAGGCTAAACAATACATTACTAAATAACCAAGAGATCACTGAAGAAATCAAACAGGAAATTAAAAAATACCTAGAGACAAATGACAATGAAAACACGACGACCCAAAACCTATGGGATGCAGCAAAAGCGGTTCTAAGAGGGAAGTTTATAGCTATACAAGCCTACCTAAAGAAACAAGAAAAATCTCAAGTAAACAATCTAACATTACACCTAAAGAAACTAGAGAAAGAAGAACAAACAAAACCCAAAGTTAGCAGAAGGAAAGAAATCATAAAGATCAGAGCAGAAATAAATGAAATAGAAACAAAGAAAACAATAGCAAAGATCAATAAAACTAAAAGTTGGTTCTTTGAGAAGATAAACAAAATTGATAAGCCATTAGCCAGACTCATCAAGAAAAAGAGGGAGAGGACTCAAATCAATAAAATCAGAAATGAAAAAGGAGAAGTTACAACAGACACCGCAGAAATACAAAACATCCTAAGAGACTACTACAAGCAACTTTATGCCAATAAAATGGACAACCTGGAAGAAATGGACAAATTCTTAGAAAGGTATAACCTTCCAAGACTGAATCAGGAAGAAACAGAAAATATGAACAGACCAATCACAAGTAATGAAATTGAAACTGTGATTAAAAATCTTCCAGCAAACAAAAGTCCAGGACCAGATGGCTTCACAGGTGAATTCTATCAAACATTTAGAGAAGAGCTAACACCCATCCTTCTCAAACTCTTCCAAAAAATTGCAGAGGAAGGAACACTCCCAAACTCATTCTATGAGGCCACCATCACCCTGATACCAAAACCAGACAAAGACACTACAAAAAAAGAAAATTACAGACCAATATCACTGATGAATATAGATGCAAAAATCCTCAACAAAATACTAGCAAACAGAATCCAGCAACACATTAAAAGGATCATACACCACGATCAAGTGGGATTTATCCCAGGGATGCAAGGATTCTTCAATATACGCAAATCAATCAATGTGATACACCATATTAACAAATTGAAGAATAAAAACCATATGATCATCTCAATAGATGCAGAAAAAGCTTTTGACAAAATTCAACACCCATTTATGATAAAAACTCTCCAGAAAGTGGGCACAGAGGGAACCTACCTCAACATAATAAAGGCCATATAGGACAAACCCACAGCAAACATCATTCTCAATGGTGAAAAACTGAAAGCATTTCCTCTAAGATCAGGAACGAGACAAGGATGTCCACTCTCACCACTATTATTCAACATAGTTCTAGAAGTCCTAGCCACGGCAATCAGAGAAGAAAAAGAAATAAAAGGAATACAAATTGGAAAAGAAGAAGTAAAACTGTCACTGTTTGCGGATGACATGATACTATACATAGAGAATCCTAAAGATGCCACCAGAAAACTACTAGAGCTAATTAATGAATTTGGTAAAGTTGCAGGATACAAAATTAATGCACAGAAATCTCTTGCATTCCTATACACTAATGATGAAAATCTGGAAGAGAAATTAAGGAAACACTCCCATTTACCACTACAACAAAAAGAATTAAATATCTAGGAATAAACCTACCTAAGGAGACAAAAGACCTGTATGCAGAAAAGTATAAGACACTGATGAAAGAAATTAAAGATGATACCAACAGATGGAGAGATATACCATGTTCTTGGATTGGAAGAATCAATATTATGAAAATGACTATACTACCCAAAGCAATCTACAGATTCAATGCAATCCCTATCAAATTATCAATGGCATTTTTTACAGAACTAGAACAAAAGTCTTAAAATTTGTATGGAGACACAAAAGACCCCGAATAGCCAAAGCAGTCTTGAGGGAAAAAAACGGAGCTGGAGGAATCAGACTCCCTGACTTCAGACTATACTACAAAGCTACAGGAATCAAGACAATATGGTACTGGCACAAAAACAGAAACATAGATCAATGGAACAAGTTAGAAAGCCCAGAGACAAACCCATGCACCTATGGTCAACTAATGTATGACAAAGGAGGCAAGGATATACAATGGAGAAAAGACAGTCTCTTCAATAAGTGGTGCTGGGAAAACTGGACAGCTACATGTAAAAGAATGAAATTAGAATACTCCCTAACACCAAACACAAAAATAAACTCAAAATGGATTAGAGACCTAAATGTAAGACCGGACACTAAAACTCTTACAGGAAAACATAGGAAGAACACTCTTTGACATAAATCACAGCAAGATCTTTTTTGATCCACCTCCTAGAGTAATGGAAATAAAAGCAACAATAAACAAATGGGATCTAATGAAACTTAAAAGCTTTTGCACAGCAAAGGAAACCATAAACAAGACCAAAAGACAACCCTCAGAATGGGAGAAAATATTTGCAAACGAATCAATGGACAAAGGATTAATCTTCAAAATATATAAACAGCTCATGCAGCTCAACATTAAAAAAACAAACAACCCAATCCAAAAATGGGCAGAAGACCTAAATAGACATTTCTCCAAAGAAGACATACACATGTCCAAGAAGCACATGAAAAACTGCTCAACATCACTAATTATTAGAGAAATGCAAATCAAAACTACAATGAGGTACCACCTCACACCAGTTAGAATGGGCTTCATCAGAAAATCTACAAGCAACAAATGCTGGAGAGGGTGTGGAGAAAAGGGAACCCTCTTGCACTGTTGGTGGGAGTGTAAATTAATACAGCCACTATGGAGAACAGTATGGAGTTTCCTTAAAAAACTAAAAATAAAATTACCATATGATCCAGCAATTCCACTACCAGGCATATACCCAGAGCAAACCGTTATTCAAAAAGACACATGTGGAGATTAACCAAGATGGCGGAGTAGAAGGACGTGCTCTCACTCCCTCTTGTGAGAGCACCAGAATCACAACTGGCTGCTGGACAATCATTGACAGGAAGACCCTGGACTTCACCAAGGAGGATACCCCACGTCCAAGGACAGAGGAGAAGCCACAGTGAGACGGTAGGAGGGGCGCAATCAGAGTAAAATCAAATCCCATAACTGCTGGGTGGGTGACTCACAGACTGGCGAACACTTATACCACAGAAGTCCACCCACTGGAGTGAAGGTTCTGAGCCCCACCTCAGGCTTCCCAACCTGGGGGTCTGGCAACGGGAGGAGGAATTCCTAGAGAATCAGACTTTGAAGTCTAGTGGGAATCGATTGCAGGACTGTGACAGGACTGGGGGAAACAGAGACCCCACTCTTGGAGGGCACACACAAAGTAATGTGTGCATCGGGACCCAGGGGAAGGAGCAGTGACCCTGGGGGAGACTGAACCAGACGTACCTGCTGGTGTTGGGGGGTCTCCTGCAGAGGCAAGTGGTGGCTCTGTTTCACCGTGGGGATAAGGACACTGGCAGCAGAGGTCCTGGGAAGTTTTCCTTGGCCTGAGCCCTCCCAGAGTCTGCCATTAACCCCACCAAAGAGCACGGGTAGGCTCCAGTGTTGGGTTGCCTCAGGCAAAACAACCAACAGGGAGGGAACCCAGCCCCACCCATCAACAGTCAAGTGGATTAAGGTTTTACTGAGCTCTGATCGCCACAGCAACAGGGAGGGAACCCAGCCCCACCCATCAACAGTCAAGTGGATTAAGGTTTTACTGAGCTCTGACCGCCACAGCAACAGTCAGCTCTACCCACCACCAGAGCCTCCCATCAAGCCTCTTAGATAGCCTCAACCACCAGAGGGCAGACAACAGAAGCAAGAAAAACTACAATCCTGCAGCCTGTGGACCAAAAACCACAGTTACAGAAAGACAGAGAAGATGAAAAGGCAGAGGGCTATGTACCAGATGAAGGAACAAGAAAAAACCCCAGAAAAACAACTAAATGAAGTGGAGATAGGCAACCTTCCAGAAAAAGAATTCAGAATAATGATAGTGAAGATGATCCAGGACCTCGGAATAAGAATGGAGGCAAAGATTGAGAAGATGCAAGAAATGATTAACAAAGACCTAGAAGAATTAAAGAACAAACAAACAGAGATGACCAATACAATAACTGAAATGAAAACTACACTAGAAGGAATCAATAGCAGAATAACTGAGGCAGAAGAACGGATAAGTGACCTGGAAGACAGAATGGTGGAATTCACTGCTGCGGAACAGACTAAAGAAAAAAGAATGAAAAGAAATGAAGACAGCCTAAGAGACCTCTGGGACAACATTAAACGCAACAACATTCGCATTATAGGGGTCCCAGAAGGAGAAGAGAGAGAGAAAGGACCAGAGAAAATATTTGAAGAGATTATAGTTGAAAACTTCCCTAACATGGGAAAGGAAATAGCCACCCAAGTCCAGGAAGCGCAGAGAGTCCCATACAGAATAAACCCAAGGAGAAACACGCCGAGACACATAGCAATCAAAGTGGCAAAAATTAAAGACAAAGAAAAATTACTGAAAGCAGCAAGGGAAAAACGACAAATAACATACAAGGGAACTCCCATAAGGTTAACAGCTGATTTCTCAGCAGAAACTCTGCAAGCCAGAAGGGAGTGGCATGATATACTTCAAGTGATGAAAGGGAAGAACCTACAACCAAGATTACTCTACCCAGCAAGGATCTCATTTAGATTTGATGGAGAAATCAAAAGCTTTACAGACAAGCAAAAGCTAAGAGAATTCAGCACCACCAAACCAGCTCTACAACAAATGCTAAAGGAACTTCTCTAAGTGGGAAACACAAGAGAAGAAAAGGACCTACAAAAACAAACCCAAAACAATTAAGAAAATGGTCATAGGAACATACATATCGATAATTACCTTAAACGTGAATGGATTAAATGCCCCAACCAAAAGACATAGACTGGCTGAATGGATACAGAAACAAGACCCATATATATGCTGTCTACAAGAGACCCACTTCAGACCTAGGGACACACACAGACTGAAAGTGAGGGGATGGAAGAAGATATTCCATGCAAATGGAAATCAAAAGAAAGCTGGAGTAGCTATACTCATATCAGATAAAATAGACTTTAAAATAAAGAATGTTACAAGAGACAAGGAAGAACACTACATAATGATCCAGGGATCAATCCAAGAAGAAGATATAACAATTATAAATATATATGCACCCAACATAGGAGCACCTCAATACATAAGGCAACTGCTAACACCTATAAAAGAGGAAATCAACAGTAACACAATAATAGTGGGGGACTTTAACACCTCACTTACACCAATGGACAGATCATCCAAAATGAAAATAAATAAGGAAACAGAAGCTTTAAATGACACAATAGACCAGATAGATTTAATTGATATATATAGGACATTCCATCCAAAAACGGCAGATTACACGTTCTTCTCAAGTGTGCACGGAACATTCTCCAGGATAGATCACATCTTGGGTCACAAATCAAGCCTCAGTAAATTTAAGAAAATTGAAATCATATCAAGCATCTTTTCTGACCACAATGCTATGAGATTAGAAATGAATTACAGGGAAAAAAACATAAAAAAGACAAACACATGGAGGCTAAACAATACATTACTAAATAACCAAGAGATCACTGAAGAAATCAAACAGGAAATTAAAAAATACCTAGAGACAAATGACAATGAAAACACGACGACCCAAAACCTATGGGATGCAGCAAAAGCGGTTCTAAGAGGGAAGTTTATAGCTATACAAGCCTACCTAAAGAAACAAGAAAAATCTCAAGTAAACAATCTAACATTACACCTAAAGAAACTAGAGAAAGAAGAACAAACAAAACCCAAAGTTAGCAGAAGGAAAGAAATCATAAAGATCAGAGCAGAAATAAATGAAATAGAAACAAAGAAAACAATAGCAAAGATCAATAAAACTAAAAGTTGGTTCTTTGAGAAGATAAACAAAATTGATAAGCCATTAGCCAGACTCATCAAGAAAAAGAGGGAGAGGACTCAAATCAATAAAATCAGAAATGAAAAAGGAGAAGTTACAACAGACACCGCAGAAATACAAAACATCCTAAGAGACTACTACAAGCAACTTTATGCCAATAAAATGGACAACCTGGAAGAAATGGACAAATTCTTAGAAAGGTATAACCTTCCAAGACTGAATCAGGAAGAAACAGAAAATATGAACAGACCAATCACAAGTAATGAAATTGAAACTGTGATTAAAAATCTTCCAGCAAACAAAAGTCCAGGACCAGATGGCTTCACAGGTGAATTCTATCAAACATTTAGAGAAGAGCTAACACCCATCCTTCTCAAACTCTTCCAAAAAATTGCAGAGGAAGGAACACTCCCAAACTCATTCTATGAGGCCACCATCACCCTGATACCAAAACCAGACAAAGACACTACAAAAAAAGAAAATTACAGACCAATATCACTGATGAATATAGATGCAAAAATCCTCAACAAAATACTAGCAAACAGAATCCAGCAACACATTAAAAGGATCATACACCACGATCAAGTGGGATTTATCCCAGGGATGCAAGGATTCTTCAATATACGCAAATCAATCAATGTGATACACCATATTAACAAATTGAAGAATAAAAACCATATGATCATCTCAATAGATGCAGAAAAAGCTTTTGACAAAATTCAACACCCATTTATGATAAAAACTCTCCAGAAAGTGGGCACAGAGGGAACCTACCTCAACATAATAAAGGCCATATAGGACAAACCCACAGCAAACATCATTCTCAATGGTGAAAAACTGAAAGCATTTCCTCTAAGATCAGGAACGAGACAAGGATGTCCACTCTCACCACTATTATTCAACATAGTTCTAGAAGTCCTAGCCACGGCAATCAGAGAAGAAAAAGAAATAAAAGGAATACAAATTGGAAAAGAAGAAGTAAAACTGTCACTGTTTGCGGATGACATGATACTATACATAGAGAATCCTAAAACTGCCACCAGAAAACTGCTAGAGCTAATTCATGAATATGGTAAAGTTGCAGGTTACAAAGTTAATGCACAGAAATCTCTTGCATTCCTATACACTAATGATGAAAAATCTGAAAGAGAAATTATGGAAACACTCCCATTTACCATTGCAACAAGAAGAATAAAATACCTAGGAATAAACCTACCTAGGGAGACAAAAGACCTGTATGCAGAAAACTATAAGACACTGATGAAAGAAATTAAAGATGATACCAACAGATGGAGAGATATACCATGTTCTTGGATTGGAAGAATCAACATTGTGAAAATGAGTATACTACCCAAAGCAATCTACAGATTCAATGCAATCCCTATCAAATTACCAATGGCATTTTTTACGGAGCTAGAACAAATCATCTTAAAATTTGTATGGAGACACAAAAGACCCCGAACAGCCAAAGCAGTCTTGAGGCAAAAAATTGGAGCTGGAGGAATCAGACTCCCTGACTTCAGACTATACTACAAATCTACAGTAATCAAGACAATATGGTACTGGCACAAAAACAGAAACATAGATCAATGGAACAAGATAGAAAGCCCAGAGATTAACCCACGCACCTATGGTCAACTAATCTATGACAAAGGAGGCAAAGATATACAATGGAGAAAAGACAGTCTCTTCAATAAGTGGTGCTGGGAAAACTGGACAGCTACATGTAAAAGAATGAAATTAGAATACTCCCTAACACCATACACAAAAATAAACTCAAAATGGATTAGAGACCTAAATATAAGACTGGACACTATAAAACTCTTAGAGGAAAACATAGGAAGAACACTCTTTGACATAAATCACAGCAAGATCTTTTTTGATCCACCTCCTAGAGTAATGGAAATAAAAACAAAAATAAACAAGTGGGACCTAATGAAACTTCAAAGCTTTTGCACAGCAAAGGAAACCATAAACAAGACGAAAAGACAACCCTCAGAATGGGAGAAAATATTTGCAAATGAATCAACGGACAAAGGATTAATCTCCAAAATATATAAACAGCTCATTCAGCTCAATATCAAAGAAACAAACACCCGAATCCAAAAATGGGCGGAAGACCTAAATAGACATTTCTCCAAAGAAGACATACAGACGGCCACGAAGCACATGAAAAGATGCTCAACATCACTAATTATTAGAGAAATGCAAATCAAAACTACAATGAGGTATCACCTCACTCCTGTTAGAATGGGCATCATCAGAAAATCTACAAACAACAAATGCTGGAGAGGGTGTGGAGAAAAGGGAACCCTCTTGCACTGTTGGTGGGAATGTAAATTGATACAGCCACTATGGAGAACAATATGGAGGTTCCTTAAAAAACTAAAAATAGAATTACCATATGACCCAGCAATCCCACTACTGGGCATATACCCAGAGAAAACCGTAATTCAAAAAGACACATGCACCCGAATGTTCATTGCAGCACTATTTACAATAGCCAGGTCATGGAAGCAACCTAAATGCCCATCAACAGACGAATGGATAAAGAAGATGTGGTACATATATACAATGGAATATTAGCCATAAAAAGGAACGAAATTGAGTCATTTGTTGAGACGTGGATGGATCTAGACTGTCATACAGAGTGAAGTAAGTCAGAAAGAGAAAAACAAATATCGTATATTAATGCATGTATGTGGAACCTAGAAAAATGGTACAGATGAGCCAGTTTGCAGGGCAGAAGTTGAGACACAGATGTAGAGAATGGACATATGGACACCAAGGGGGGAAAACTGTGGTGAGGTGGGGATGGTGGTGTGCTGAATTGGGCGATTGGGATTGACATGTATACACTGATGTGTATAAAACTGATGCCTAATAAGAACCTGCAGTATAAAAAAACAAACAAAACAACTAATACTAAACTTTCATTGGGTTATTTGTATGGAAATATGTTAATATAAATGTTTCAGACATTACATGAAATTTCTAAAAATCTTATATTTGTATTTGTATGGAAATATGTATGGAAATATGTTAATATAAATGTTTCAGACATTACATGAAATTTCTAAAAATCTTATATTTGTATTTGTATGGAAATATGTTAATATAAATGTTTCAGACATTACAGGAAACTTCTAAAAATCTTATATGTTCTGGTATAATGTTATAAGTAATAATCCTAGTTATTACTTTAAAATGTATATCTCAGAAATAACTAATTTTCTTGTCAACTGCATTATTATGAACTTTCATCAAATCTTTAACCATGGTCATTTTTAAGTCTTTTGTCATTTACAGACAGTTCTGGGTGTACTCTGATGATTTTGCAAATATGTTCCTATAAAAGGGTTTCATCTTCAAGAAATTCATGGAAAAGACTCTGACAAGTACAGGTTTCTGGTAACTGACTGTACTGATGAACTGAATGAATAAGCATTTTCAGAACTCTCATGAAAAACTGATGAACTCATAAAAGTGCTAACAAAAGATCAAGATGAAAAAAAAAATTAATTACATGGGACTGAGTGAACTGATGAGGATGAGTATAATTTTTGTGACTTTCTGTCTGAATTAAAAAAAAAAAAATCCCACAAGGACTGAGAGGCAAAGAATATACAAATCAATTTTCACTGCAAAGTAAAGGAGCTGTTACAGTGGAGGATTACTGGACTGAATGTCAATATTATGACATAGTATGAGTGTGTTTCATGTTTGGTAATTGCAATCATTGTTGCTTTTGTTGTGGTCATCCATGTACAATGCTTGGTGTCAGTCTATTTATCTCTTGTAAAAATAAAATACAGTGTGTGTGTGTGTGGGAAAAAAAAAAAAATCTAACCCTAATTCAGTTCTTCCATAAGCTTTCAAAGTACCCTGTACTTCCCCTTCATAATGTTAATACTTTTAACTGGATAATAAATTATGTAATAAGTAGTTTACTATCTGTCCCTGCAATAAAAATGTGAACTTAAAGGGGAAAGAGACCATGGTGGTCTATGTTAGTAGATTCTCAGAACTAGCATGGTATCTGACCACAGAAAGGGTATTTTGAATTAATGAGTCACTGACCCTCCAATTCACTTCCTGATAATTTGATTTAGCTTCTACATACAATTTATAAAACAGGGAAAATTAGAAACAGAGTTAGACCAGGAAAAGTTGAAAAATGGAAAAATCTTGGTAGATTATGATCCCATCTTTAGTTAGAACCCACACATGATGGGAAACATACTTAGTATTTTGTAAAAATGAGGAGCCCAGCACCCCCTCCTACTATTTAAACTGTCAAATAAACCTCACCTCGGCCTCCCGTCTGTTTCTGCCCTTGTACAGGTGAACCCTGATGGTCTAGGTAAGTTTACTTCATACTTTTTACACGGCCTGTTTATCTGAATTCTCTGCTTTGACCTGAGCAGGTAGCTCACTGTCAACTATGGTTATCACTGCTGCAGTCCGTGATAAAATCAGTCCTGTTCCGTCTACCCTTGATCATTCCTCTTGGTCCATCTTATAAGCTCTCATCTGCCCCACCAGTCCACCATTCATCCCACCAACACATGCACAAATTTAGTTCTCACAGAAGAATAGAAAGTAACTGATACTCCCTGAGTCAGTAAGCATAGAAAAAGCCAAGATGGGGTTTGGGCTTTATCAAGTATCCACATTGTTTTTGTGATAAAAACAGAGTTGAAATCATTAAGTAGGAAGCATGCCTGTTTACTGTGTCTGGCCAATAAAATAAACTTGATTTACTCACTTAAAAAAAAAAAAAAAAAAAAAGACACATGCACCCCAATGTTCACTGCAGCACTATTTACAATAGCCAGGTCATGGTGGCAACCTAAATGCCCATCGACAGACGAATGGATAAAGAAGGAGTGGTACATACATACAATGGAATATTACTCAGCTATAAAAAGGAACGAAATTGGGTCATTTGTTGAGACGTGGATGGATCTAGAGACTGTCATACAGAGTGAAGTAAGTCAGAAAGAGAAAAACAAATATCGTATATTAACTCATATATGTGGAACCTAGAAAAATGGTACAGATGAACCGGTTTGCAGGGCAGAAATTGAGACACAGAAGTAGAGGACAAACGTGTGGACACCAAGGGGGGAAGTGGCGGGGTGGGGGTGGTGTGATGAATTGGGAGATTGGGATTGATATGTATACACTGATGTGTATAAAACTGACGACTAATAAGAACCTGCTGTATAAAAAAATTAAATTAAATTAAAAAAACATTTTAAATTAAATGTATGTAGATGGCAAAAAAAAAAAACACTGGAACTAAAATCTCACGTGATGTAACACAGGACATGGTGAGGGGGCTGCATCTTGAAGGGAAGACTAAGTTTCTTGTCCTATTATGTGGGAGACTATAGAGGAAAATGATACAAGACTTGTTTAACACTTTTAACAACCTAATCTAACAGATATTTTAAAAAGTCATATTGACAGAGAAAACACAGTCTTTTTAAAAATGTGTAGAATAATCATAAAAACTGACCTTTTATTGGGTCATAAAATAACAGTGAACTAATTTCCAAGAAAAATAACCACACAAGTTACATTTACTAAGCAAAATAAAATGAAACTCAAAATTAAAACAGGAGTGTAATCTGACATTTTCTAAATTCTCAACACTTTAAACACCTTTCTAAAACAGGGGCTTGAAGAAGAGATCAAAATGGAAATTTTCAGCTAATTAGCAACAATGACAATGGAAGTACTACCCAGACACCAACAGCAAGTCCTTCCTCTGAGTCAGGGGGGAAAACGCTTCTCATACAGAAAAGCTTCTAGATGAGAAACTGCAGTTTCAAATTGGACTGGAACAAACTAGAAAGACTAGAAAGTTCAAGAATCGGCCCAAATTACATTTAAGGGACAGGACAGGGAGAGCCCATAGAGGAGGGGAAAAAAAGGAAGGAAGAGAGGGAAGGAGGGGGAGAAGAAAGAACCCCCAAAGCTACTCCTGTTGGTTCCCACTGCGTTCAGCCACATGTGTGTGACTTATGTAGTTAAAAAAGTAAGGAAAGAATTTGGCTGAAAAATCTTACTAGGTAAGCCGTCTAAAATGCAGCTACTTTTCTTCTTCGCATGTTATGTTTGGGTTTCCGGGCACCTGTTCCACCCTAGTTTCTCATAAGCTTTTGAGAGGGCTTTTCCATTAATGATGACTTTCCAATTTATAAAGAAATCTATCAGGAATAACATCAAAATATTGGCTGTGCTTCCCAACCTTTCCCCTGCTTTCAATTCTTGATAAGAATTGTCAGTTCTTGAGACCAAGCCTTTTGAGCTCAAAATAGATTGCAAACTACTACTGAGCTTCAACGCCAGTATCAACAGGTCCCTTAACAGGGTATACAATTTCCATGAGCTAAAATAGGGGAAAAGAGTGGTCTGACTCCTTGTCTTTTCACCTGTACTTTAATGACTTGACACCTCTTTGGAATTAGTTGAATTTATCTGCTGAATTTGACAACCCCATAGAGTAAGCATATTCATTCTATTATCCAGGAGAATATTTGCAGCCAGTTTGTCTTGGCATATTTACCAAAAATCTCACTCTCCAGTCCCTTGACTATAATCTATATAATATACAGATTCCTGAACTTTCGAGTCTTTTTGGTTCATTCCAGTCCAAAGTCCAATTTGAAACTTCAGTCTCTCACCCAGTTTGCAATGTTTAAAGGGAGATATTCCAGGACTGACTTACTGGGATTTTTTTCTTAACAATCTTAGGAGATGTTTGCTAATATATACTTTAAATTACTTTCAGATTAAATTATCACTGTCAAAATCTGTGGTGCAAAACTCGGGGGTCTGGATTGCCCATTTGTTGAAGAATAGATCCAGGACTGTTTTCTGAGGCAGAAAATAAAAAACAAAACAAAAAATGTCTTGGTTCATGGGTACTGCCTTAGCACCCCCTTTGCATTGCCACAGGCAGTCTTCAGCCTTAGGGACGGGTTCTAGTTAACAAATCTCAACTTTCTTAAACAAATGTCAATTATACTCTCAGCTCATCCAACTCTTAAAGTCTATGGGCCTGCTCATAATCAGAAACAGAGGATGTGTACACCGAAAATACTTGTAGAGAATAACACCTATTTCACCTATTTTGTACTCACTGACATCAAATACTTTGATTTCCCTCTCTGGGTCAGTTAAAGCCAAATGTGTGACAAATCCTAACAAGTGCATGGACCCCCATGGTATACATTTACCTCTTGGCTTTATTTTATTTTTCCTCCTTTTTTTTCCTTTGCCGTGATTTCATGACTCATTTTCTTCTCTTGTATACAATGCAATTTTAAGATATCTCTAACCCTTTTCAGAACAATGCAAGGTATAAATAAATTTTGAGAATAAAAAGATTTGATGTGGTTAACACAATTCATTAACACAATGCACTAGCAACTTCCAACACAGCCTTAGTCCTTCTCAGTTTTCCTGGTGTCATGTGGATCCGTGCTAAATAAGTAAAGTCCACAATTACACTGAATTTATAACTAAGCAAGGCAAGTATATAAATGATAGCACTTGCTTTTACTCTTTAAGGCTTGGATGATGCAAGATCTGGGAAACTGGCAGGGTGGCTAGGTCACTGTATAAGGCTTATAATATTATCACCCTCACACCATTACTTTAAGAGAAAAACCATCAATGGGTCCAATAAAAATGCAGGAATGTTCAGACTAAGTATGCTAGATGACAAGAGTTCGTGGTCAGATAGGGTATTTGCAGCTTTAATTCTCAGCTGCAGAAGTTATTTCTGGCTGCTGAGTGGACTGGGCATAGGGTTGGAGTAGAATAAAGGGAACTGATTTTCCTGATAGAGTGGAAGGAAGGACATTTCAGGGCCTTTAGTTGGCACACACCACAGCCACTGTTCTCTGACTGAACTAGCTCCATAGTTCCCTCTACTGGGTTAATGCTCATCACATTCCCACACGCCCTGCAACAGGGGACCATCCTATTTTCCTTCCTTTCGAAGCTACCAAAATAATGTGATACGCTTCTCGCTGTAACTTGAAAGTTTAATTTTAGATTTCCTTGGGTATTTTGTAAAGCAAATACATATGTCAGGCACTATTTTAAGAGCTTAACAAATATTAACTTGCTTAATTATCATAACAATCCTAAGAAGTAGGTACTATCATTATCCCTATTTTTTTACAAATGGGGAAAATGAGTCACAGAACTTTCCAAAGGTTACACAGCTATTCCATATGGTACCTAGAACAGCAGTGTGGATAGGCAAGAGTAAAGGAACACACATATGCATTAAACCCAAATTTAGTAAAGTAAACAGAGAAGTAAATGAGAGTAATGAGAACCCAGGGGATTTGAGGATTTAGATTCAAGCTGTCTCTTTGCTAGTGGCTAGCTATGTAGGTGAAGTGGTCACAAACTCACTGAGCTGTGAAAGAAATGAAAAAGTCTGTACAGTCTATTATAGCCTTAACTGCCTATTTTTAATAACTTAAATCTGCCCCCAAGAAATGGATGTTTCTATAGATGACTGAACACAATGCACCAATACTCATAAGCAGGATACTTACAACAACTCTGGTATATACTTCTTCAGCAAAGTCGATGCTCTGGAATTTGTGTTCTGTAGGAAATGTGTACTTGGTCAGCCACTCCAAAAGTGGGAGGTCTACATTACTCCCGGCAAAAGAGTACTGAGGGGCATGGAGGTGTGTATCAACCAGCCCAGGCATGAAGAACTCACTGGAAATTAAGATAGGGAGAAAAGAATTTAATAACATCTTTAGTCATTTTCCATATCTTTAAATCACATTTTCTCTATACAGTGATTTAACTGTTTACTCCACCCAGGTTTAGAGCCAATGCAATCAGATGAATGTAAATTATTCTATTATTTAGAGATCAGAAAATAACAATGAAACTCTGCTAGGAGAGATAACAGTCCTAAATTGGAATGTCTTGGTGTAAAGTTTACCAGAGATCATGAAAGGAGGAAAAACCACAGCACTGAGCAGAAGCAAAGCAGTCGTTGGCACAAGAAATGCGTGAAGCTACAGTTTAATCGTATGACTTTGTTCTCACAATTGGGGGTTGTAGGACAGAGGGCAAAGGTGAGAGAGGAGGCCAAAACTTCTAGAGCCATGATGAGGAATTACACACAAGTCACTAAGGATGGCTGATGATGAGAAACAGAATGGCCACAATTTTAGTCCCAATGGTCATCTTGGCCTTGGCTGACTGCAAGAAATCTAGTCCTGTCCCATGTGATGGAGGGGCTGAGTTCTGAAACAGAAGCAACAAGAGCAAACTGAGGCTGGTTAGGGAAGGGCAATCTGAGAAGACGAGAGTGTCAGTGGGTGAGTGGTATAAACAGTTAAGTGAAGATATAGATGCAGTGCTATGACAACCACTCTCCAGATGTTTCTGATCACTCCACTGTTCCACCCATCAATTTTCCTATTTCTGTTAACTCTTATAACAGCAAGTCCTAGAACGATGTTTTTTAGAGTTTTCAGAGGCACTGCCCACAGAATTGAGGCAGCCCAATGCTAATAGATACTTAAAGCTTTTCTAAAGAAATTAAAAAAAAAAAAAAAAGAAATAATCTGGTTCACTGGTGTCTATTAAGTGTCTAATTGCATCCAAGCAGATATTTGTTAAAATACAGTATGCACCACCACCACCACCATCACCGCAAGGAAATATTAGTTACATTTTTATATACATAAGGAACTTGAACTCAGAATTGGACATAATAAAGAATCCCATATAGTACCAATTCAAATGTATACCACCTAAATGGAAGACAAATAAAGCCACGGATATCTATAAATGCTTTATTTTTTAAAAATGAGAACTAGGAATGGTGGTGAAGATGATAATGATGATGGTGACAGCAGGTAATGTTTACTGAAGTCGGCCATGTACTGGGCACTGGGCACAGCATTCTACGTACATCATCTTATTTGTGGAAGGCGGTTTATTATAGGGTTTGAGTATACACATTCTTGACTGATACTGCCTGATTTTGAATTTATGCCCCACCATAAACCAGTAGTGGGATATTCAACATATTCTTTAACTGCTCTGTGACTCAGTTTCCCCTTACAAAAAACGGAGATAGTAGTTTCACCGTAGGGCTGTTGTGAGGATTGAGTTAATATTTGCAAAAACAGTGCCTAGATAATGGAAAGCACCAAAAAAATTAGTTGTGATGATGATGTAATGCTCACAACAAACTTAAGAAGTAGTATTGTAATCCCCATCTTCACAAGAGTAAACTCAAGCGCAGGAAATTTAAATAGCTTGAAAAAAGTAATCATTCAACTTCAGCTCTAGAGCCTAGACTCAAACCCAGGCAGTAGCCTCAGTATTCTTGGTCACTACCCTCTGAATTTTTCATTCACTCTGGAAATGAAAAGCAGTGACAACCTACAAGTACGTCAAGAAGGCTGCAGTAAGTGGGCCTACAACGTGGGGGCATGCAGAGAGGGAGAAGGAAATACAGATTCCTCTTCGGTGTCAGTCACTGACCTCTCCAGAACACTTCAGTCCTTGGGGCTTTTACTGTCCCCACCATCATAACATGGAATGGCAGTATGACTTCTTCATGTAGTTGAATTGTTCAATCAAATAATATTTCCCAAGTATCTACTATGTTTAAGAAACTCTGCTACACCTTGAGTCCAAAGAAAAATAAGACAAGTAGCCAAGAGGGAGGGGATCATGAGAATATTTGATCCTTTGTTTTTTATCTTCTTTGGCAGAACTGTGACATATTGAACCCCAGGTTTAGGAAGTTGAATCTGGTGGTGGCAGGCACGTGTGGGGACACTCTTTCAATCTCTCAAGCATGAGAGCATTTCTGAATAAAGGAAAAGGATAAATATGAGAGAAAGAACTTGATTTTTATTAGCTCTAGGTAGCAGAGGAAAGAGTCAGAGTAAGTTTCTGAGCATGTGATGCTGAATAAATGACATAAAGTACAGAGAATTTAAAAGGAAAGTCCACTTTCAGGGAGGGACAATGTCATACTAAGCCTACAGTCAAATTATGACCTCCAAGTCTCCAAAAAGCAATTGAACACATGGGATAAGAGGTCACAGAGTTAAAGATGGCATTCAGATTGGAGAGTCTCCCCTGATTAGGTAGCCCTAGAAGTTGGTGGTGCCAGAGATTTCTGTGGAAGAAAGAATGAAACTAAACCTTGAGCAGTAGCCTCCACTTAAAGAGCAGGATTGAGGAAGAGAAGGTCGTGCTCAATCTAGACGGAACCATTGTCAGGAAGATAGAGACCTATGACAGAGAGGTGTTGAGGACAGCAATTTAGGGAAGGAGTGCAGGACAGTGACCAGTGTTAAAAACTGCAAGAGTCCAGACCCTGCGAGCTCTCATTTCCATACAATGATTGGGGAGCCACCTGATTTCACATGGATTCAGTCCTTTACTATCTAAGTACTTACCCAGTCCTAGTATGTTTTAGTTACTGTCCTAGGTGCTGAGGAGAGAGCCATGAACAGGAAAGACAGGTGTAGAGAAAGTACTGGGCAAAAACTATTCGGTAGTGAAAGTTAGAATGGTAATGTAGGGGAAGAGTGAAAGTCACTTTTTGTTTTCCATGTAGGAGAAATCTGAGCATATTCTGAAGGTACCAGAGATGAAAGAAGTAAAGGAGATAACACAGGACACAAAGTCTTCAGAGCTGACAGGGAGCAAGGATTTACTGTATCAGAAGTTTAACTTTCATCCAGAAAGCCTAGCAATCCTTTTTAGGAAACAGGAAGTATTATGAAATGCTTATTAATAGAAACATTCACATAATCAAAATTATATTCCAGGATTATTACAGATAGCAGTACAGGCAGGAGTGTGTGGACCGTCAGAGCTGCACGTGAGATTAGTGGTCACTGAGCCCAGCTACTCATCTACGGAAAGAACAAAGGAAGCTTGAGGATGATGAGTGGCCCAGCCAGGCTTAGAACTCCACTCAAGATAGCACTTGCAGCTAAATGGTTGCCATCAAAAGTCAAACTGCAGGCAAAGCAGGGGGGCTTGAAGCCTGAAGCAGGAGAAGGTGAAAAAGCTCTCCTTTCTCCTTCTGCTTTTCCACTTTGCTCTTTTCACTTTACTTAATCACTATCCTAACTTCCTTAGAAAATCTCAACTTTCCCCAGATAAAAACCATCAACTCCACATCCCAAACTTGCAGTGCTGCCTAGGCTGTATCAGAACCTGAGGAAAAAGAACAATATGTGCCCCTATATACACGTGTCAGAACATCCACCTGTCTTTTAACCAAGTGGAAAATGGTAGAAAAAGCCCTACAATCAAAACACATGACCTTCTATATAATAGCTTAAGTTACTCAGTCTGCTTGCACACTATTGGCAACCCTCATCAACATGCACTGCTGGGGATGCAATGGTCCCAAGGGCCTGGGAATCTTGGGCTGTTTGAAAACCACTCTTTCATTGCACAAAAATGCAAGGGTGTGAAACAAACAACAACATCTTGTCCTTATTAAAAATTTTGGTATTTTGTTCATTGTGGGTTTTTTGCATTAATTTTGATTTTTAAAAATACTGCATTAAAGTATTATTTATCTTGATTAGTAAGTTTTTTGCCTTCCCCAACATCCTTAAATTCTGTGCTCAAGGTGAATGCCTCACTTGCTTCACCCTAATCCTGGCCCTGTCAACCTCTCTCTGGTCCATGGTCATAGTCTGATCCACTCCTATCAAAGCACGGCTCAGAGTGCTCCAGCTGTAATTTTCATTTAAAAAAAATCCACACGGTGCTGAGATACCTGTAGGTACATTGACTCTATTTAACAGACTGTCAGAGACATCATGTATTTTAATCCTGACTTGAAGAAATTCAACTGTACCTATCTTATAGGTTTGATATAAAAATCACTTTGCATTTTAAATATAATTTTTCTTCAAAGATTTTAGTCTTCCACCAAAGTTCACATTTTTTCTTACCTTCCCACTTTTCTGTGTGTAGTGCTTATAGGTCTCCTGGAATATGCATTTGTTAGATGGATTTAACTCCAAAAGCAGCCTCATAAAGAGGGACCAAAGGATATGAAGACCCACACACGTGTTCACCTCACTCCTCACCCTCCAGCCACTCCACCATCCTCCCACCCTCTCCCAACCTCCATCTCATCCACTCCCAAGCCACCTTCTAATCCTTCATGACAAAGCAACGCAAGAAGGTGACTTACAAATGTCAGTTATTGCTCAACATATATTCTCAAGAAAATCTAGCAGAGGAAACAGATGGCAACAGCAGAGGTGCCTAAAATGACCTCCATGCCCATTGGACTCATCTGCATGCCCATTGGCCACATGCTTCTAAGCCAACAGGGAGGCAGCACAGAGAGGGAAGGAGGAGGAGATGTGAGTATAAATGCAACAAAACTTTAGGGTCAGTCACCCCATCTCTCTGGACTGTGGCCAGCTCCTCTGCCTCAAAGCCTAAGGGGGAACCCAATTCACAGTCCTCCTGCAGTGGACAAGGTGTCTACCACAATCTAGGACAATCCTTTGCCAACAGCCCAGGAGACGAGCTCAAAGAGGGGAAGTGGCTTGCTTTCCATCTAACAGCTGCAGAGCTGTAGGGTGAGGATTCGTGGCAGGTGTTCTAATTCCTAATTCAGTGTTCCCACTACATTACTCTAAAGCCACTTCCCAAGTTATAAAAGTGTTTTTAGAATGAAAACGATTTTGGTTGACTTTGGAACTTTTATTGACTTTGGAAACATACTTGGCCTGAAACTAGACAAAATCTTTTGAGTTCAAAAGAAGTATTCCCATTTCTATAAGACAAATCACCCAGGCTATGAAGAGAGTAGACCAATCAACAGGAAACACATTTGGCACAAATATTAACCACTAAAGTAGCTGGAACATAAAATCGTAGCTCAAATGCACTTTTGGAAATAGGTCTTCCCTAAGCACACTGTCAGAGTTATTCCTCCCCAAACTCCCCTCCACCGCACTAGTTTATCTCTATCATGCTCCCTTGTTACTTCCTTTATAGAAGGCTTCACTGTCATGCTTACATATCTGTGCACTTGTTTATGCTCCCTGTTCCCCATGGTCCATAAACCCAGTGAGGACCAAGGCTCTGTAGATCATTTTCACCTCCAGATCCTATTCTTACACATAATAAGCTCAACAAATATTTGCTGAAGAAGTAAATGAATGATGGCAGCCTCTAGTTTTCAAAGTTTCTGTCTTTCAGCTCCATGTTCTCTATTTACCTTCTCGTTCCCACCTCATCCTTCAAAAAAAAAAAAAAAAGCCTCTCTGTCTCTCAAGACAGGTTATCATTTGAGACTAGTTAACAGCATCAAGTAAAAGGGGAAAATGTTGGCTCTGACTTACTGGTGGCTCAGTTCTCTTATTTCACATGGCTTGAAGCACCATTCTTTGGCCAGCTTTTCTTGTTGGGATGCTTCTTCCAAAAACACTATCTTTAAAAAAAAGAAAGAAAAGAATCACAAATTAATGAACCATAGTCATTTGTTGTTATTAACTATCTAAATCTTAAAAGAGACTATACCATAGCTAAATTAATTTTAAAAGGTATTTGACAGCAAATGGGATAGAGTTCAGAGGCAAAAAGACAGGGATTTGCCTTTGCTTGCCCAAAGAAGTAAACTGTATGAAATTTCTCCTTTTCTGCCATTCTATAGATATAAGTAAGACTTCAAAAATTCTAATTTGAAGATACACAGTATTAAAAATGGCTAATTGGTATCTATTTCTCCCCACCCACCAAATGATTAAAGGAAACAATTGTTTATAGAAAGTGTACCTCACTGCAGATGAATGAAAGATTTTTGTTAGGCTGTTATAGGAAACCCAAGTCCAGAACACAGTAGTAGTATACCATGGGACAATTTATTAACACTGAACATAACTGCATGTAATAATTGCCTGACAATGGAATCTTAGCATGAACTATGTTGATGTTCTGATGCTAGACATCTGCTATAAAGAGGTCTGCTATATTCTTCTAGTATTGTGCATGAGAAACTAACAGAATGATCTCTCCCATGGAGCATGTGAGTCCATGGGCAATAGGTGGGAAACCCTGGATGGGTTCCAATCCCTCTTGGTCTGGTTTCCCCATCTGCAAACTGAGGATACCATCAGTACATACTTCACAGAGCTACTGTGAAGGCTAAATATGGTAATTTCAATTAAGAAGTTAGCACATCCCTGGAACATTTAAATGGTAGATACATTGCATCTACTGTTGATTCTTTTTAAGTACAGTGTGATTGCTTTCTCTGTAAAAGTGGATTGCAAAGCAAGAAAGGACAAAGAAAAATGAAATATATGTGCAGGACATATCCTGTTTCATTTTTAAATGCAATATTGTAAAAATAAATGTTTCATGGAACATGAAATATTGAAAGAAAACTGTTATATAAAATGTATCTAAACAATTAGAAGCAAGGCAATATACTGCAGGAAAAATAGTTTGTGGAACAGAAAATAAAATAAAATAAATATTGACTTCTCTATTAATTGATGATATCCTTTTTTAAAAAACAGGGATTTTTATCAGAAGAGAAAATAAAAATGTAATTCCTACAAATAAGGAAAAGTAATTTGATGATTCTAAAAATATATTTGAATCAATAAATGTCAAAGCAGATACAAAATTAATTGAAAATCACAAAAACAGAATTTTATCAATGTATCTTAGAGCTGATTTACCATTTACCATTACCGAAAGGAAGGGAGGGAGGGAGGGAGGAAGGAAATATTTGCAAAGTACTATATTCATATATTTGAAATAAATACTTTTGAGGAAGATGTAAATGATCAAAATTTATTCTGGAGAGATAGGAAAACTGAATGAACCAGTAACTCTATAAGAAAATGAGGAGAAGGATAAATTGGGAGATTGGGATTGACAAATACACACTACTATATATAAAATAGATAACTAATAAGGAACTGCTGCATAGCACAGGGAACTCTACTCAATACTCTGTAATGACCTAAATGGAAAAAGAATCTAAAAAAAGAGTGGATATATGTATATGTAAAACTGATTCACTTTGCTGTACAGTAGAAACTAACACAACATTGTAAATCAACTATAGTCCAAAAAAATTAATTAAAAATAAGTAAATAAATAAAAGCAGATATGAAAATTAAAAAAAAAAAGAAACTGAGGAAGTTTTACTTCCTTTTAGGAAAGCTCATGGTTCAGAACCATGCTGTCTATATATACACTACCAAATGTAAAATAGATAACTAGTGGGAAGCAGCCGCATAGCACAGGGAGATCAGCTCGGTGCTTTGTGACCACCTAGAGGGGTGGGATGGGGAGGGTGGGAGGGAGGGAGATGCAAGAGGGAAGAGAAATGGGAACATATTGTATATGTATAACTGATTCACTTTGTTATAAAGCAGAAGCTAACACACCATTGTAAGGCAATTATACTTCAATAAAGATGTTTAAAAAAAAAAAAAAAGAACCATGCTGTCTAATAGAAATATAATGCCTGTCACAAATGCAAGCCACATTTATAATTTTAAATTTTCTAATAGCCACACTAAAAGTGTAAAAAGGAACAGTAAAATTAATTTTAATAACATCTTTTATTTAACAACATAGGTGGCCATGACAAAAAATTATTATGTCAACATAAAAATCAATGTAAAAGTTATTGATTTCACTTTTTCTTAGTCTTTAAAATCCAGGGTATATTTTGCATTTAAAGTACATTTCAATCTGGCTGGTAAATTTTCATTAGAAATACTTCATCTGTATATTTAGACTTTACATAATCTACAAAACATAGACTCACATAACCAGTTTGTCCCCAAAACACTGAAACACTGAGATGAGTATCAGTTTTTAAATGAGAAATTAAATTTAAAATAAAAATAATAAATTTAAAAATTCAGTTCCTCAGTCATATTAGCCGCATTTCAGGTGCTTATTATGCCATATTAGATAGCACACATTCAGAGAATTTTTTTTTTTTTTTTTAAGTTTTACTTGATTTTTTATTTATTTATTTATTTTATTTTTTGGCTGTGTTGGGTCTTCGGTTCGTGCGAGGGCTTTCTCCAGTTGCGGCAAGCGGGGGCCACTCTTCATCGCGGTGCGGGGACCGCTCTTCATCGCGGTGCGCGGGCCTTTCTCTATCGCGGCCCCTCCCGTCGCGGGGCACAGGCTCCAGACGCGCAGGCTCAGCAATTGTGGCTCACGGGCCCAGCTGCTCCGTGGCATGTGGGATCTTCCCAGACCAGGGCTCGAACCCGTGTCCCCTGCATTAGCAGGCAGATTCTCAACCACTGCGCCACCAGGGAAGCCCACATTCAGAGAATTTTATAGCAAAGTTCTTTCTAGCTTACAAAGAACAGATAATGTCTGTGCTAAGAGCTCCAGAGCATGGAAAACAATGGACACCTATTTCTAAAAGCTACCATAATCCTCATACCAAAACCTAAAAAAATACACAATATACATAAACACAGATATACAGAGAATGAAAATTATAATATAAGCCAATGCCTTTTGTAACATAATTACTAAATAAATAATAATAAATACAGACGCAAAAATAATCCCAATGATATACTGGCAATAAAAAGCAAAAATACGATAAAATAATAATTCAGCATGTCTGCAGCATGTAAGCCTCAATTATTTCAACCAAGCAAGACACATCTTCAATGAACTTAGAGCTGATGTTGAGTAGCTGGGCAAAGGCCCTACTCCTCAGAGACCACTGGGCTAAATCCACCTGCCCTCTTTTCTGTTTTCTTCAGTCAACATGAAAACTAGAATTCACCTGCTCCTCAAATACACAGCAGGGATCTTGATCTGTAACATTCTCTTCAAAAAGCTCTGTGCTACTTTCTTGTTCCGGACCTGCTCCTACCACTCTCCACTTCACTGTGACCTCTTGTTACTGCCCATCCATCAACAGCAAATTTCCCTGTGTCTTCAATATCTGCTCTGAGTTTCTCCCTCCTGATAACTGGGGCTCTTCCCTGAGGACATGGCCTCCCCTACACTTCTCAAATGACAGGTATTCATACATCAGGGTCAGGCAATGAGTTTCCATACCCACCATGGCCATTTCTAAACCATGTTTCCTGCAGCTTCTTGTAAATATGCAAAGCTCCCTTAAGACCCACTCCTTTCAGCTTTCAAGGCATTCTTCCTCTTTCTTTGTTGTTCTGCTTTACCAACCTTCTCTCACTGTTCAAATCTGTTGATGCCTGCCCCACACTCTATCTCTCCACTGCAAGCCCTGCCTTCACTCCTTATCATATCAACATGGACAACCCTTTTGAGATCATAGCACCTATTTCCATGAACTTATCTTCATGTGATCTGTTTATGAACAAATGAAGTTTATGAACTTCACGTCATGGCCACACCTTGGGCATGTTCACGACCCGTAACTGCTCTACCTCTAAAACTACGGAATCACACAACTGACCACCATTCCCTCTTTTTCCTGTTTGCCACTTCAGTTATTCCAAACAATCATCCACCTTAAAGAGCCCTCCCTTTACTTTCTCCTCTCTACTTTCCCCCAGTCCATCTTTCACCACTTTCCTTGTCCAGCCTGGATTCCACCAGCTATTTTTTCATATTTCTAATATCTTTTAGTGAACACACATGTGCTGAATTTTCAACCCTGACGAAACCCAGCCCTGCTTCTCTGGGCTGCACCTGAGAAGCCAAGCAGCACTGGGGCAAGCACACCACACAGTAGACAGAATATCCATAGTCATCAAGTTCAAAGGTGCTCCAACCAATGTCTGTGCCTGGCCCCCTAAGACATTTCTCCAGCCCTGTCTTTACTGTCAATAAAACTGACAGGAGGCCTAATTGCTTATCCACTGACAGATCATTAGAAGTATTTTTTGGTAATAAATTTATACACAATTTTTTTATCAAATAACTCAAACGGAGTTCAAAGGATTGAGGAAAATTGCTATAACAAAACTCTGCCCATTCCCATCTACTTGATTAATATGAAAATGTTTCTCAGAACTTACATCTATAAAAATGAAAAATAAGAAAAAAATTGATACTGCTCCTATTTAATTCTACCAACAAGTAACACTCATCCATAGATACATTACCTAGTTGGAAGAAAAAAACAGCTTTTTTATTTTATTAATACATTTAACAAATTACTTTTCAAAATGTGTAATACACATTTAAAAATTTCCTTGTGGTCCCAGAAAATTTTAAATATTTAAATTTATGCACACAAATTTCATTGCAATGGTTGACCAGTAAAAGGCTTTGAAGTGTAAAACTATATTGTATTAGCACAAACTCTGTAAGAAAAGGAGAATAGAATTAGCAATTCTAGAAGAAAAAGGGACTGTATACCATTTCAGATCATTAATAAGGAGCTAGTTCATGATTTTTTGAAAAATAGATTAAGGTAGATATCAAACCACTATATTTTGATTCCATGAGACATCTTTTAAAAAGTAATAGCATAGCTTAATTTTAACATGTATATATTTACAATTTGCCAGAAATTATAAGCTTTAAACATTTTAAAATTTAATAACAACTATACATATCAACTTATAAAAATGCAAAAGCAAACAGAATTTTTCAAAATTCTTTTAGGGGGAACATTAGTAAAAAAAAATGTGAAGAGTATTTCTCTAGTCAATTCATGTTCCACCCCTCCACCATGATGATTTCAAGTCTACCCTCTCTTCAAATCTCTCATCCCACTTACCCCAAAAATATACATCAAACATTTGCAATAGCTAAAAACTGCAAATAATTTCAAAGTCAGTCAAATAAGGGATTGGTTAAATATGATGAAACTGCAGCAATTAGAAGTATCAGTGAAGACATATTTACTGAATTATCCTCGATATAATCTTAAGTTTTTTTTAAAAATGCAAAAAAATAATTCAAGGTACTAGATAACATATATGGTATCCAATTTTTTATAAGAATATGGTGTGTGTATGTGTGTGTGTGTCTGTGTGTGTGTGTTGGGTTGGTGTGTCTAAACGTTCACAGTGGTTATTTTCTCTTTACAGTAGAATTTGGGGGTAATTTTTGCTTTCATCTTTATATCTTTGCAGATTCAAAATTGTTAATAGTAAATGTTTTATTCTATCTAAAACAATAAAGTCAATTCCATTTAAAATATACATGCAAATATAAAGTAAAACAAAATAGAAATACATAAAAATAATCTCTACTCATAGAGCCTATGGTTGGGGAGTTAAGACATGCAGAGATAGATAATGAATCAGATGGGGGAGGGCATGATGACAGAGTGCCATTGGCCCCACCAGTTCAGATGAAGAGATAGTGGGCGGGATCAGTGAAGGTTTCAAAGAAAAGGCAGAACTCAGACAATGAGGGGTAGGATTTGGGACTTAGTAAGTATCCAGAATTAGTGGGAAAGGGATAGAAGGGGTAAATAATGATAGGTGCAGAGGCATAGAGGCAAAAAACTACAAGTTGTGTTATAAACAGGTGTGTATTTTAACAGTGGAGTTGGAGAGAGCCTTAATTCACAAATCAAGTACTTAATAGATTTTTTTTTCTTGTTCTCATTCATGTATTCACTCAACAATTACTGCTTGAGTGACTCCTGTGTGCAAAGCACTATTCCAGGGGCTAGGAACAATAAATTGATAGATGAATATAAGACACATTGAATATATTAGTGAGTGCTATGATGAAAAATAAAGCAAAGTAAATGGATAAAATAAGATGTGGGATGTGATAGTCTCTCTGAGAGATGATGTTTGAGCACAGATTTGCATGAAGGGAATAAACCACTTGCATATTCTTGAAACGGCATTCCAGGCAGAGGGAACAGCCAGTACAAGGACCCTGATATGTATATTTAAATTAAACTTAAATTAGATGCTTGGCATGTTTTGAAATACCAGGATGACCACTGGGGATATAGTATAAAGACTAGAAGAAAGAGTAGTAAAAAATCAGATGGAGGAGGTAGCAAGGGGCTTTGTAGGTCACGGCCTTGAGATTTATTTTTAGGAAACCTCTAAAAATACTGTGGAAAATGAATGTGGAAAAATTACAAAATATCATTGGTATTGCTTTTATGGGGCAATGGCTCTCTCATCCTGATGTTACCTGGGCTGATGTGGCCATTCATTCACTTACTCAGTTATTCATCATCAAGAGAGCCTATCATGGCATGGCCTTCCTTTTCACAGACCACAGTCTAGGTGGGCTGTCAATCACATACATAAGTCATTAAAACCCAAGTTTCATAAAATCATAGACGGTGCCAACTAGCAGGAACCTTCTCATCCAACCGCCTTGTTTTCCAGATGAGGAAATTGAATCCCTTCTATTAAGCAAACAACTCCAAGTGCTCTCTTACTTAAAACAGAGACTATTTAGGATGAGCAATAATGAGAATGTCAGATATACTAAAGCCAAAAGCAGATGAGTAATGACCGTCAGCTAATGAAAAAAATCTCCACAAGATACAGGCTTCAAACACCAGATGGCAAATGCGGGCAAAAGGCTTGTTGCTATGGAACAGAGTAAACTGCTCTTTGGGCCATTGTGAAATAGCTTGGCCATCTAACAAAATAAGATAATATATACTGCAACACAAAATCCACTCAGGCACAGTAATGGGAGATAAAATCAGATAAAAATGTGAGGTCTCAATGATTTCTGAAGCTTTTGGACAGAGATGACAACTGCCATATTAGCTCAATTCATATCAAACAGATTAATGGAAAAGATGAAGGGAGACTGCTTTTTAAAATAAACTGTCAGCCTATAAAAGTAGAATCGAGTGAATTCATGTTACGAAGGCACCGAAGGGTAGCATGAAGGACTTAGATCTTCAGGTCCAATATTCTCATTTCACAGATGAGGAAACAGACCAGGATATGTGACTTGTCTAGGGTCACCAAGCAAGACAGGAGTATCTTGCTGGACTAGACCCATCTTCTCTGAGATTCTTCTAGACCTCTGTGACTGCTTCTCTAACAGTATAAACCAAGAGTCAGCACACTTTTTTTTTAACATCTTTATTGGAGTATAATTGCTTTACAATGGTGTGTTAGTTTCTGCTTTATAACAAAGTGAATCAGTTATACATATACATATACATATACATATATCCCCCATATCTCTTCCCTCTTGCGTCTCCCTCCCTCCCACCCTCCCTATCCCACCCCTCTAGGTGGTCACAAAGCACCAAGCTGATCTCCCTGTGCTGTGCGGCTGCTTCCCACTAGCTATCTATTTTACATTTGGTAGTGTATATATGTCCATGCCACTCTCTCACTTTGTCCCAGCTTACCCTTCCCTCTCCCCATATCCTCAAGTCCATTCTCTAGTAGGTCTGTGACTTTATTCCCGTCTTGCCCCTAGGTTCTTCATGACCTTTTTTTTTTTTTCTTAGATTCCATATCTATGTGTTAGCATACGGTATTTGTTTTTCTCTTTCTGACTTACTTCACTCTGTATGACAGACTCTAGGTCCATCCAACTCACTACAAATAACTCAATTTGGTTTCTTTTTATGGCTGAGTAACATTCCATTGTATATATGTGCCACATCTTCTTTATCCATTCATCTGTTGATGGACACTTAGGTTGCTTCCGTGTCCTGACTACTGTAAATACAGCTGCAATGAACATTGTGGTACATGACTCTTTTTTGAATTATGGTTTTCTCAGGGTATATGCCCAGTAGTGGGACTGCTGGGTCGTATGGTAGTTCGATTTTTAGTTTTTTAAGGAACCTCCATACTGTTCTCCATAGTGGCTGTATCAATTTACATTCCCACCAGCAGTGCAAGAGGGTTCCCTTTTCTCCACACCCTCTCCAGCATTTATGGTTTGTAGATTTTTTCATTATGGCCATTCTGACCGGTGTGAGATGATATCTCATTGTACTTTTGATCTGCATTTCTCTAATGATTAATGATGTTGAGCATTCTTTCATGTGTTTGTTGGCAATCTGTATATCTTCTTTGGAGAAATGTCTATTTAGGTCTTCTGCCCATTTTTGGATTGGGTTGTTTGTTTTTTTGATATTGAGCTGCATGAGCTGCTTGTAAATTTTGGAGATTAATCTTTTGTCAGTTGCTTCATTTGCAAATATTTTCTCCCATTCTGAGGGTTGTCTTTTCGTCTTGTTTATGGTTTCCTTTGCTGTGCAAAAGCTTTTAAGTTTCATTAGGTCCCATTTGTTTATTTGTGTTATTTCCATTTCTCTAGGCAGTGGGTCAAAAAGGATCTTGCTGTGATTTATGTCATGGAGTGTTCTGTCTATGTTTTCCTCTAAGAGTTTAATAATGTCTGGTCTTACATTTAGGTCTTTATTCCATTTTGAGTTTATTTTTGTGTATGGTGTTAGGGAGAGTTCTAATTTCATTCTTTTACATGTAGCTGTCCAGTTTTCCCAGCACCACTTATTGAAGAGACTGTCTTTTCTCTATTGTATATCCTTGCCTCCTTTGTCATAGATTAGTTGACCATAGGTGTGTGTGTTTATCTCTGGGCTTTCTATCCTGTTCCATTGATCTATGTTTCTGTTTTTGTGCCAGTACCATATTGTCTTGATTCCTGTAGCTTTGTAGTATAGTCTGAAGTCAGGGAGTCTGATTCCTCCAGCTCCGTTTTTTTCCCTCAAGACTGCTTTGGCTATTCGGGGTCTTTTGTGTCTCCATACAAATTTTAAGATTTTTTGTTCTAGTTCCGTAAAAAATGCCATTGATAATTTGATAGGGATTGCATTGAATGTGTAGATTGCTTTGGGTAGTAGAGTCATTTTCACAATGTTGATTCTTCCAATCCAAGAACATGGCATATCTCTCCATCTATTTGTATCATCTTTAATTTCTTTCATCAGTGTCTTATAATTTTCTGCATACAGGTCTTTTGTCTCCTTAGGTAGGTTTGTTCCTAGATATTTTATTCTTTTTTGTTGCAATGGTAAATGGGAGTGTTTTCTTAATTTCACTTTCAGATTTTTCATCATTAATGTATAGGAATGCAAGAGTTTTCTGTGCATTAATTTTGTATCCTGCTACTTTACCAAATTCATTGATTAGCTCTAGTAGTTTTCTGGTAGCATCTTTAGGATTCTCTATGTATAGTATCATGTCATCTGCAAACAGTGACATCTTTATTTCTTCTTTTCCGATTTGGATTCCTTTTATTTCTTTTTCTTCTCTGATTGCTGTGGCTAAAACTTCCAAAACTATGTTGAATAATAGTGGTGAGAGTGGGCCATACAGTAAGTATTTTAGTCTTTGTGGACCGTATTGTCTCTGTTGTAACTATTCAACCCGGTCACTGTAGAGCAAGATCAGCCATAGATAAGATATACACAAATAGGTGTAGCTATGCTCCAATAAAACTTTACTTCTAGAAAATGAAATTTGCATTTTACATAATTTTCACTTGTCATGAAATATTCTTACTTTTTTAAACCATTTAAAAATGTAAAAATGGGCAGAAGACCTAAATAGAGATTTCTCCAAAGAAGACATACAGATGATCAATAGGCACATGAAAAGATGCTCAACATTGCTAATTATTAGGGAAATACAAATCAAAACTACAGTAAAGTACCACCTCACACCAGTCAGAATGGCCATCATTAAAAAGGCTACAAATAACAAATGCTGGAGAGGGTGTGGAGAAAAGGGGACCCTCCTACATTGTTGGGAATGTAAATTGGTGCAGCCGCTGTGGAAAACAGTGTGGAGCCTCCTTACAAAACTAAAAACAGAGTTGCCATATGATCCAGCAATTTCACTCCTAGGCATATATCCAGACAAAACTATAATTAGAAAAGATACATGCACCCCAATGTTCACTGCAGCACTATTTACAATAGCCAAGACATGGAAGCAACCTAAATGTCCACTGACAGATGAATGGATAAAGAAGATGTAGTATATATGCACAATGGAATACTACTCAGCCGTAAAAAAGAATGAAATAATGCCATTTGCAGCAACATGAATGGACCTAGAGGTTATCATACTAAGTGAAGTAAGTCAGAAAGAGAAAGACAAATACCATATGATATCACTTATATGTAGAATCTAAAATATGACACAAATTAACTTACTTTTGAAACAGACTCACAGACATAGAACACAAACTTATGCTTACTAAAGGGGAAAGGGGGTGGGGGAGGGAAAAATTAGGAGTTTGGGATTAGCAGATACAAACTACTACATATAAAATAGATTAAAAAAACAAGGTCCTACTGTATAGCATAGGAAATATTCAATATCGTATAATAAACCATAGTGGAAAAGAATATGAAAAAGAAAAAAATATATATATATATGAAACTGAATCACTTTGCTGTACACCAGAAACTGACACATCACTGTAAATCAACAGTACTTCAATAAAAATAAATAAGTTTTTTTAAAATGTAAAAACCACACTTAGCTCACTGGCCATATAAAAACCAGGCAATGGGCTAGATTTGACCTGTGGGCCACAGACTGCCAACTTCTGATGCAGACTCCTAAAAAGATGCATGCGAATTAAAACTGTATAATTTGAAAACCATCCCCGTGGCTTAGACTAATATCTCTATTTGGCAATAACTTTTAATGATTTTTCCTTTAACTTCAGAGCCTGATTTAATAAAAAAAAAAAAACAACTCTTGGAAAAGTACCAATTCTGGCTGCCTTATTTTCCTGTAGAAAACATATACTTTTTGATAGATGACAAAGTAACTGTAGTAATTTTTCTTATCTCTACTGAAGACATCACTAATGATTCATTGGTATTTAGTAATTTTTTATTAGAAAAAACCAACATATTTCACAATGATAGGTTGTCTGATAATAATAAAAATACTGTGTGCAAGACACTGTCCTGTACACTTTATATGTACTAACTCACTTAAACCTCACCAGAACCCTATGAGACAGGTATTATTACTAGCCCCATTTTACACGTGAGAAAACTGAGGCACACAGATGTTAAGTACCTTGCCCAAGATTACACACCTGGTAGGAGGTAAATTTAGAATTTGAACCACAGTCAGCCTCGAAGTAAGGGCTACTCAACACTATTATATATTTTTAGAACAGCATTTCACACAGAAATAAATAAAACAGCTCTCCCCTTTCGTTTCTTTTTCTTTATAATATATTTCTTAGTGTCTTTCCTCTTCCTTCCCTTCCCTTAATACAGCCCAGGTTGGTGGGCCTGCTAGGGCCAGGAATATGGAGACAGTTGGGGGAAGGGGATGGTCAAGACTGAGAAGGCTAACAGTGCCAAGGGAACTGGGACTGGAGAAGTACAGAGTCAAAGAGGCAAGTTAAATGTGCAGAGATGTGGCTAAGGAGACAGCCACCACGGTGATTACACATGAGGGTAACAGGCAAGTATGTAAATATATTGTGAATAATGAAAGCCAGGCTTCTCAGAAAGGAGTTTCAAAAATGGAAAAGGGAAAGGCTAAAACAAACTCTGTCATACTGGATTTGAATTGGAGGTATTTGTGTCAACTCATGGTTTTTAACTTAGGTAGATCAATAAATAAACAAGTAAGTGCATGTATGCACACACATATGCAGATAGAGCTAAGAAGGATATACACATACATATACGTGCACAGGTGTATGCATGTGCACACACACATGGCCTCTGCTTACTGTAAATGTTACTTTTTAAAAACATCAAAATCCATATCATATGAAATGCTCACACTGGTAATCTGTGGAATGCCCAAATGACCAAGAAAAATATATGTGTGTGTGTGTGTGCGTGTGTGTGTGTGTGTCTATGTCTATCCTTCCTAGCTCTGTTTGCTAAAAGGGCCTAGAAACAATGACACCCTGTATTAATCAGCACCCCTAATGCTCAGATCTTGGTTTCTACACACCATTCTCCACTAGAAAGAACCAGAATGACACTACAGGTGGAGCACAGAAAGTACAACATAAGTCTGGAATAAAAGTGTCAAAAGTGAGGAAATGCTAAAGATGCGATTGGAAAGTGGTAAAAAACACCTAGGAACCCTCTTGAAGAAGCTCCTGCTAGCCAAATATAGGCCAATTTGAGCATCAAAATAAATAATAATAATAATGAATTAAACCCCAATAAATAAAATATGAATCCTTGAGTCTAAATAAATGAATGAACGAATAACAGAGTGTTCTTCCCTACAGTAGAATACCACTTAATACATGTGGAAGGAATGACAGAATTAGAAAATGAGCATTTGGCAACCATCATTGTAATAAATGATTCATGCAAAAAATCAACAATGAATGTTAAAACTAGTGGGTGAAAATTTGTTAAGGAACAGGATATTTACATAATTTCAAAGTATCTCCCACAAAATTTAGCTTACAGAGAAAAACAGTAATTTTATGCTGGAGAAACCTAGTAAATACCACCTTAACCAAGTGAACAAAGTTAACATCAAGAATAATGGGACAGGGGACCTTCAAGATGGCGGAGGATTAAGATGTGGAGATCACCTTCCTCCCCACAAATACATCAAAAAAACATCTACATGTGGAACAGCTCCTACAGAACACCTACTGAACACTAGCAGAAGACCTCAGACTTCCCAAAAGACAAGAAACTCCCCACGTACCTGGGTAGGGCAAAAGAAAAAAGAAAAAACAGAGACAAAAGAATAGGGACGGGACCTGCACCTCTGGGAGGGAGCTGTGAAGGAGGAAAGGTTTCCACACACGAGGAAGCCCCTTCAATGGCAGGGACGGGGGTGGTGGAGGGCGGAAGCTGCAGAGCCACGGAGGAGAGCGCAGTAACAGCGGTGCAGAGGGTAAAGTGGAGAGATTCCTGCACAGAGGATCAGTGCTGACCAGCACGCACCAGCCCAAGAGGCTTATCTGCTCACCCACCGGCACGGACGGGTGGGGGCTGGGAGCTGAGGCTCGGGCTTCAGAGGTCAGATCCCAG
Source organism: Balaenoptera acutorostrata (assembly GCF_949987535.1). NCBI lineage: Eukaryota > Metazoa > Chordata > Mammalia > Artiodactyla > Balaenopteridae > Balaenoptera > Balaenoptera acutorostrata. Next base: position 77,708,522 of record NC_080069.1, on the reverse strand, counting down.
GGAGAGGACTGCGGCTGGCTGCGTGAACACAGCCTGAAGGGGGCTAGTGTGCCACAGCTAGCAGGGAGGGAATCCGGAAAAAGTATGGACCTGCCTAAGAGGCAAGAGACCATTGTTTCAGGGTGTGCGAGGAGAGGGGATTCAGAGCACCACCTAAAGGAGCTCCAGAGACAGGCGCGAGCTGTGGCTATCAGCGCAGACACCAGAGATGGGCATGAAATGCTAAGGCTGTTGCTGCAGCCCCCAAGAATCCTGTGTGCAAACACAGGTCACTATCCACACCTCCCCTCCCGGGAGCCTGTGCAGCCCGCCACTGCCAGGGTCCCGTGATCCAGGGACAACTTCCCCGGGAGAACACACGGTGCGCCTCAGGCTGGTGCAACGTCACACTGGTCTCTGCTGCCGCAGGCTCGCCCCACATTCCATACCCCACCCTCCCCCCGGCCTGAGAGCCAGAGCCCCCTAATCAGCTGCTACTTTAACCCTGTCCTGTCTGAGTGAAGAACACATGCCCTCAGACAACCCACATGCAGAGGCAGGGCCAAATCCAAAGCTGAACCCCAGGAGCTCTGTGAACAAAGAAGAGAAAGGGAAATTCTTCCCAGCAGCCTCAGGAGCAGCGGATTAAATCTCCACAATCAACTTGATGTACACTGCATCTGTGGAATACCTGAATAGAAAAGGAATCATCCCAAAATTGAGGCAGTGACTTTGGGAGCAACTGTAGACTTGGGGTTTGCTTTCTGCATCTACTTTGTTTCTGGTTTTATGTTTATCTTAGTTTAGTATTTACAGCTTATTATCATTGGCATATTTGTTTATTGGGTTGGTTGCTCTCTTTGTTTTCTGTGTATATATTTTTTTTTCCTTTTTCTCTTTTTGTGAGTGTGTATGTGTATGCTTCTTTGTGTGATTTTGTCTATATAGCTTTGCTTTTACCATTTGTCCTAGGGTTCTGTCAGTCCTTTTTGGGGTTTTTTGGTATAGTTTTTAGCACTTGTTATCATTGTTAGATTTGTTTATTGGTTTGGTTGCTCTCTTCTTTCTTTCTTTCTTTTTTTAATTACTTTAAAAATTTTTTATTTTTATATAAAAATAAAAAATAATAATATAATAATTATATTATTATAATAATTATAATAATATAATAATAAAATATAATAATATTTTTTATTTCAATAATTTTATTTATTGATTTTTCTTTCTTTTTTTCTCTCCCTTTTCTTCTGAGCCATGTGGCTGACAGGGTCTTGGTGCTCTGACTATGTGTCAGGCCTGAGCCTCTTAGGTGGAAGAACCAAGTTCAGGACATTGGACCACCAGAGACTTCCCAGCCCCACGTAATATCACACGGTGAAAGCTCTCACAGAGATCTCCATCTCAATGCTAAGACCCAGCTCCACCCAACGACCAGCAAGCTACAGTGCTTGACACCCCATACCAAACAACTAGCAAGACAGGAACACAACCCCACCCATTAGCAGAGAGGCTGCCTAAAATCACAATAAGTTCACAGACACCCAAAACACACCAACGGACGTGGTCCTGCCCACCAGAAAGACAAGATCCAGCCTCATCCACCAGAACACAGGCACCACTCCCCTCCACCAGGAAGACTACACAACCCACTGAACCAGCCTTACTCACTGAGGGCAGACACCAAAAACAACAGGAACTACGAACCTGCAACTCTGAAAAGGAGACCCCACACAGTAAGTTAAGCAAAATGAGAAGACAGAGAAATACACAGCAGATGAAGGAGCAAGGTAAAAACCCACCAGACCAAACAAATGAAGAGGAAACAGGCAGTCTACCTGAAAAAGAATTCAGAGTAATGATAGTAAACACGATCTAAAATCTTGGAAATAGAATGGAGAAAATACAAGAAATGTTTAACAAAGACCTAGAAGAACTAAAGAGCAAACAAACAATGATGAACAACACAGTAAATGAAATTTTAAAATTCTCTAGAAGGAATCAACAGCAGAATAACTGAGGCAGAAGAACGGATAAGTGACCTGGAAGATAAAAGAGTACAAATAACTACCACAGAGCAGAATAAAGAAATAAGAATGAAAAGAATTGAGGACAGTCTAAGAGACCTCTGTAACAACATTAAACGCACCAACATTCGAATTACAGGGGTCCCAGAAGAAGAAGAGAAAAGAAAGGGACTGAGAAAATATTTGAAGAGATTATAGTTGGAAACTTCCCTAATATGGGAAAGGAAATAGTCAATCAACTCCAGGAAGTGCAGAGAGTCCCATACAGGATAAATCCAAGGAGAAACATGCCAAGACACATATTAATCAAACTGTCAAAAATTAAATACAAAGAAAAAATATTAAAAGCAGCAAGGGGAAAGCAATAAATAACATACAAGGGAATCCCCATAAGGTTAACACCTGATTTCCCAGCAGAAACTCTGCAAGCCAGTACGGTGTTGCAGGACATATTTAAAGTGATGAAAGGGAAAAACCTACAATGAAGATTACTCTACCCAGCAAGGATCTCATTCAGATTCGATGAAGAAATTAAAACCTTTATAGACAAGCAAAAGCTAAGAGAATTCAGCACCACCAAACCAGCTTTACAACAAATGCTAAAGGAACTTCTCTAGGCAGAAAACACAAGAGAAGGAAAAGACCTACAATAACAAACCCAAAACAATTAAGAAAATGGTAACAGGAACATACATGTCAATAATTACCTTAAATGTAAACGGATTAAATGCTCCAACCAAAAGACACAGACTGGCTAAACGGATTCAAAAACAAGACCCGTATATATGCTGTCTATGAGAGACCCACTTTAGACCTAGGGACACATACAGACTCAAAGTGAGGGGATGGAAAAAGATATTCCATGCAAATGGAAATCAAAAGAAAGCTGGAGTAGCAATTCTCATATCAGACAAAAGAGACTTTAAAATAAAGACTATTACAAGAGACAAAGAAGGACACTACATAATGATCAAGGGATCTATCCAAGAAGAAGAAATAACAATTGTAAATATTTATGCACCCAACATAGGAGCACCTCAATACGTAAGGCAAATACTAACAGCCATAAAAGGGGAAATCAACAGTAACACAATCATAGTAGGGGACTTTAACACCCCACTTTCACCAATGGACAGATCAACCAAAATGAAAATAAATAAGGAAACACAAGCTTTAAATGATACATTAAACAAGATGGACTTAATTGATATTTATAGGACATTCCATCCAAAAACAACAGAATACACTTTCTTCTCAAGTGCCCATGTAACATTCTCCAGGATAGATCATGTCTTGGGTCACAAATCAAGCCTTGGTAAATTTAAGAAAATTGAAATTCTATCAAGTATCTTTTCCGAGCACAACCCTATGAGACTAGATATCAATTACAGGAAAAAATCTGTAAAAAAGACAAACACATGGAGGCTACACAATACACTCCTAAATAACCGAGAGATCACTGAAGAAATCAAAGAGGAAACCAAAAAATACCTAGAAACATGACAACCCAAAACCTATGGGATGCAGCAAAAGCAGTTCTAAGAGGGAAGTTTATAGAAATACAACCCTACCTCAAGAAACAAGAAACATCTCAAATAAACAACCCAAACTTACACCTAAAGCAGTTAGAGAAAGAAGAACAAAAAAACCCCAAAGTTAGAAGAAGGAAAGAAATCATAAAGATCAGATCAGAAAAAACTGAAAAAGAAATGAAGGAAATGATAGCAAACATCAATAACACTAAAAGCTGGTTCTTTGAGAAGGTAAACAAAATTGATAAACCATTAGCCAGACTCATCAAGGAAAAAAGGGAGAAGACTCAAATCAATCAAATTACAAATGAAAAAGCAGAATTAACCACTGAAACTGCAGAAATACAAAGGATCATGAGAGATTACTACAAGCAACTATATGGCAATAAAATGGACAACCTGGAAGAAATGGACAAATTATTAGAAAAGCACAACCTTCCAAGACTAAACCAGGAAGAAATACTAAATATGAACAGACCAATCACAAGCACTGAAATTGAAACTGTGATTAAAAATCTTCCAACAAACAAAAGCCCAGGACCAAATGGCTTCACAGGCGAATTCTATCAAACATTTAGAGAATAGCTAACACCTATCCTTCTCAAACTCTTCCAAAATATAGCAGAGGAGGAAAACCCCCAAACTCATTCTACGAGGCCACCATCACCCTGATACCAAAACCAGACAAAGATGTCAAAAAGAAAGAAAACTACAGGCCAATATCACTGATGAACATAGATGCAAAAATCCTCAACAAAATACTAGCAAACAGAATCCAACAGCACATTAAAAGGATCATACACCATGATCAAGTGGGGTTTATCCCATGAATGCAAGGATTCTTCAATATATGCAAATCAATCAATGTGACAAACCATATTAACAAATAGAAGGATAAAAACCGTATAACCTCAACAGATGCAGAAAAAGCTTTCAACAAAATTCAAGACCCATTTATGATAAAAACCCTCCAGAAAGTAGGCATAGAGGGAACTTACCTCAACATAAAAAAGGCCATATATGACAAACCCACAGCCAACATCGTTCTCAATGGTGAAAAATTGAAACCACTAAGATCAGGAACAGGACGAGGTTGGCTACTCTCACCATTCTAATTCAACATAATTTTGGAAGTTTCAGCCACAGCTATCAGAGAAGAAGAAGAAATAAAAGGAATCCAAATTGGAAAAGAAGTAAAACTGTCACTGTTTGCAGATGATATATACATAGAGAATATGTATATTCTCTATGCACAGAGAATCTTAACGATGCAACCAGAAACCTACTAGAGCTAATCAATGAATTTGGTAAAGTAACAGGATACAAAATTAATGCACAGGAATCTCTTGCATTACTATACACTAATGATGAAAAATCTGGAGGAGAAATTAATGAAACACTCCCATTTACCACTGCAACAAAAAGAATAAAATACCTAGGAATAAACCTACCTAAGGAGACAAAAGACCTGTATGCAGAAAACTATAAGACACTGATGAAAGAAATTAAAGATGATACAAACAGATGGAGAGATATACCATGTTCTTGGATTGGAAGAATCAATACTATGAAAATGACTCTACTACCCAAAGCAATCTACAGATTCAATGCAATCCCTATCAAACTACCACTGGCATTTTTCACAGAACTAGAACAAAAAATTTCACAATTTGTATGGGAACACAAAAGACCTCGAATAGCCAAAGCAATCTTGAGAAAGGAAAACGGAGCTGGAGGAATCAGGCTGCCTGACTTCACACTATACTACAAAGCTACAGTAATCAAGACAATATGGTACTGGCACAAAAGCAGAAATATAGATCAATGGAACAGGATAGAAAGCCCAGAGATAAACCCACACACATATGGTCACCTTATCTTAGATAAAGGAGGCAAGAATATACAATGGAGAAAAGACAGCCTCTTCAATAAATGGTGCTGGGAAAACTGGACAGCCTCATGTAAAAGAATGATATTAGAACACTCCCTAACACCATACACAAAAATAAACTCAAAATGAATTAAAGACCTAAATGTAAGGCCAGACACTATAAATCTCTTAGAGGAAAACATAGGCAGAACACTCTATGACACAAATCACAGCAAGATCCTTTTTGACCCACCTCCTAGAGAAATGGAAATAAAAGCAACAATAAACAAATGGGATCTAATGAAACTTAAAAGCTTTTGCACAGTAAAGGAAACCATAAACAAGACAAAAAGACAACCCTCAGAATGGGAGAAAATATTTGCAAACGAAGCAACTGACAAAGGATTAATCTCTAAAATATACAAGCAGCTCATGCAGCTCAATATCAAAAAAACAAACCCAATCCAAAAATGGGCAGAAGACCTAAATAGACATTTCTCCAAAGAAGATACACAGATTGCCAACAAACACATGAAAGGATGCTCAACATCACTAATCATTAGAGAAATGCAAATCAAAACTACAATGAGGCATCACCTAACACTGGTCAGAATAGCCATAATCAAAAAATCTAGAAACAATAAATGCTGGAGAGGGTGTAGAGAAAAGGGAACCCACTTGCACTGTTGGTGGGAATGTAAATTGATACAGCCGCTATGGAGAACAGTATGGAGGTTCCTTAAAAAACTAAAAATAGAACTACCATATGACCCAGCAATCCCACTACTGGACATATACCCTGAGAAAACCATAATTCAAAAAGAATCATGTGCCACAATGTTCATTGCAGCTCTATTTACAACAGCCAGGACACAGAAACAACCTAAGTGTCCATCGACAGATGAATAGATAAAGAAGATGTGGCACATATATACAATGGAATATTACTCAGCCATAAAAAGAAACAAAATTGAGTTATTTGTAGTGAGGCGGATGGACCTAGAGACTGTCATACAGAGTGAAGTAAGTCAGAAAGAGAAAAACAAATACCGTATGCTAACACATAGATATGGAATCTAAGAAAAAAAAAAAAAGGTCATGAAGAACCTAGGGGCAAGATGGGAATAAAGTCACAGACCTACTAGAGAATGGACTTGAGGATATGGGGAGAGGGAAGGGTAAGCTGGGACAAAGTGAGAGAATGGCATGGACATATATACACTACCAAATGTAAAATAGATAGCTAGTGGGAAGCAGCCGCACAGCACAGGGAGATCAGCTTGGTGCTTTGTGACCACCTAGAGGAGTGGGATAGGGAGGGTGGGAGGGAGGGAGACGCAAGAGGGAAGAGATATGGGGATATATGTATATGTATAACTGATTCACTTTGTTATAAAGCAGAAACTAACACACAATTTTAAAGCAATTATACTCCAATAAAGATGTTAAAAAAAAAAAAGTGTGCTGATTCTTGGTTTATACTGTTAGAGAAGCAGTCACAGAGGTCTGGAAGAATCTCAGAGAAGATGGGTCAAGTCCAGCAGATACTCCTGCCTTGCCTGGTGACCCTAGACAAGTCACATATCCTGGTCTGTTTCCTCATCTGTGAAATGAGAATATTGGACCTGAAGATCTAAGTCCTTCATGCTACCCTTTGGTGCCTTCGTAACATGAATTCACTCGATTCTACTTTTATAGGCTGACAGTTTATTTTAAAAAGCAGTCTCCCTTCATCTTTTCCATTAATCTGTTTGATATGAATTGAACTAATATGGCAATTTTCATCTCTGTCCAAAAGCTTCAGAAATCACTGAGACCTCACATTTTTATCTGATTTTATCTCCCATTACTGTGCCTGAGTGGATTTTGTGTTGCAATATATATTACCTTATTTTGTTAGATGGCCAAGGTATTTCACAATGGCCCAAAGAGCAGTTTACTCTGTTCCATAGCAACAAGCCTTTTATGCTCCAATAAATTGGAGTATATACTCCAATTATACTCCAATAAAGATGTTTAAAAAAAAAAGAATAATGGGATAAATCAAGGTCACGTGCCTCTTGATATAATGCACTGAGAAGAACACAGCATCATTCCTGCCAAAAAATGCATAACATGAGGAAACATCAGATGAACCCAAATTGAGAGATACTCCTAAAACAAAACTATTCTGTACTCTTGAAAATCATCCAGGACATGAAAGAGAAAGAAAGACTGAAGACCAGTTCCAGATGGAAGGCAACTAAAGAAACATGACAATTAAATGCAATTGTGACTCTGGAGAGGATCCTGAACCAGAAGGGGGAAAAAAGGTACCAAGGATATTATAGGACCAATGGGCGAGGTTTGAATGGATCTGTGGATTACGTGGTAGAATTATATCTATGTTAATTTCCTGATCTAGATTTTTGCATATGACTATGTAAGACAGCATCCTTACGTTTAGGAAATACACACTTAAGTATTTAAACTGGAACAGGATATCTGTAACTTACTCAGAAAAAATATGTGTGTATGTACTGGCATATGTATACCTACATATATCTGGAGAGAGTAGGGAAGAACTGTGAATCAAATATGGTAAAATGTTAACACTGGGGAACATGGGTGAAGGCTATATGAGAGTTATTTATATTATTCTTGTAACTATTTAAATAATTTCTCAATGACTTAAAAAGTTTAAAATTTTTAACTATAAAACTTAAACAGTATATTTGTTTAGAAGCACAAATACTTAAAGTATAAGGAAAAGTTCAGAACATGATAAACATAAAATTTAGGAGAATGAGTTTGCCAGAGTAGAAGGGAAGAAAATGGGATGCGGAGTTAAAATTTTTAACTACAAAACTTAAACAGTATATTTGTTTAGAAATGAAAATACTTAAAGTATAAGGAAAAGTTAAGGACATGATAAACATAAAATTTAGGATAATGATTTCACCAGAGTAGAAGGGAAGAAAATGGGATATAGGAGGCGTCAAAGATAACAGAAGGGTTCACCATGTCTTCATTCATTACACCTTACAGAAACATTATAACTGTTTTTTTATATGAACAAATATATGAGCAAAAAAAATTCTCCGCTCACACTAAATGTAATTTTTTTTAAATAGCAAAATCCGTGTCATATGAAATGCTCACGTTGGTATGAGCATTAATGCTCTGTGGAACACCCAAATGACCAAGAAGTAAAACTACAGGAGGGTAGAGGCAATGAGAAAACAGAGTGACACGGGTGAAACATTTATAGTATTCTGATGCTGATGCTAGTAATCTAAAATGACATTATATTTGTCCCTTCTTTTCAAAAAGGTCAGTAACGTGCTAAACAATCTTTACATGCACCTGATAGTTGTGAATGTTTTGGGGGTACAAACTGTTACTCTCTAATTTATTTGTCCCCTAAATTAAGAATCCCTTGATGCCTTAACCAATTTGTGGAATAAGGAATCTACTTAGATGGGAGTATAATCATAACTAAGCACTGAGCCAAATTCACCACAAATCTCAGAGCCAAGGTTAAATGACACATCTGAATCCTGAAGTCATTAAACAAGCTAATAATTTCAGCAGCTGCCTTACAAAAGACATCTTCAGAGACTAAATTCAGCAAGTGGACAACTGAGAATGACTTTAGGAAAAACACCTACTCTCTCTTTTGAAAACTGAAAGGGGATATCAACTGATGGTAAAGTTTATCTCATCAGACTGCATAGATATCGATAAGAAAATACAGGCATGTACTACCTACAATGGCTACACAAGCCTGCTCCTTTGATCATTATTTTCAAATATAAAATCTGCCTTAGAGACCTGTTATAAGTTGAATTGTCTCCCCAAAAGTCATATGTTGAAGTCCTAAATGCTCAGTACCTCAGAATATTTAGAGATGAGGTTTTTACAGAAGTAATCAAGTTAAAATGAAGTCATTAGGGTGCGCCCTAATTTAGCATGACCGGTGTCCATACAAAAAGGGGAAATGTCGACACAGAGACGTGAATAGAGAGAAGATGATGTGAAGAGACACCTGGAGAAAATGGCCATCAACAAGCCAAGGAAAAGAGACCTGGAAAAGATTCTTCCCTCACAGCTTTCAAAAAGAACCAGCCCTGCCAACACTATGATCTTGGACTTCTATCCTCCATAACTGGAAGACAATAAATTTCTGTTGTTTAAGCCACCCAGCTTGTGGTGCTTTGTTATGGCGACCCTAGCAAACCAACACAAGACTCTATGGGAGAGGGGATTATAAGACTGGTCTGAGTCATGTACCAAAATGTTCATTGCAGCTCTATTTACAATAGCCAGGACATGGAAGCGACCTAAATGTCCATCGACAGATGAATGGATAAAGAAGATGTGGCACATATATACAATGGAATATTACTCAGCCATAAAAAGAAATGAAATGGAGGTATTTGTAATGAGGTGGATGGAGTTAGAGTCTGTCATACAGAGTGAAGTAAGTCAGAAAGAGAAAAACAAATACAGTATGCTAACACATATATACGGAATCTAAGGGAAAAAAAAAAAAAGGCCATGAAGAACCTAGTGGCAAGACGGGAATAAAGACACAGACCTACTAGAGAATGGACTTGAGGATACGGAGAGGGGGTGGGGTGAGATGTGACAGGGTGAGAGAGTGTCATGGACATACATACACTACCAAATGTAAAATAGATAGCTAGTGGGAAGCAGCCGCATAGCACAGGGAGATCAGCTCGGTGCTTTGTGACCACCTAGAGGGGTGGGATGGGGAGGGTGGGAGGGAGGGAGATGCAAGAGGGAAGAGATATGGGAACATATTGTATATGTATAACTGATTCACTTTGTTATAAAGCAGAAGCTAACACACCATTGTAAGGCAATTATACTTCAATAAAGATGTTTAAAAAAAACAAAGACTGGTCTAATAAATCAACAAAGGAAAAACATTACAGAAACTCTCTTTTTGTGTTTACTGTAGGCACTTCATCTGAGAAATCTGAGGTGGCAAAAAATACACTAGACTTAACTAAAGAATCAAGATTCTACCATTTACTAGCTCTGTGAACAAAGCAAATCCCTTAACCTTTCTGACTTATCATGTTTGAAAATATGGTAAGAATATCTGCCACATCTCCTTTCAATGCTATCAAGACAAAATATTTTTTAATGGAGATATGTAAAACACTCCATGAACTGTAAAAGTTCTCCATAAACGTAAGGTATTATGAGTAATGCTGATTTTTGACGTGGTAACCGGAGGGGTTATTTCAGGAGGCAACTGCTGACACAGTGTGCTTTGATTTCAGAAAGGCACCTGATGGCACCAGAAAGTTAACTTTGTTGAACAAGCTCAAAATAGGCAGATTTGGAGAAATTCATATCTGGTTGTCTACTCCTACTCAAAGGGTTGATTAATAGGATGAGGGAAGCGTGGCTGGAGAGCTCTAGAGACATATCACCGAGCTCTGCCCCAGCCCTGTTCTTATCAATAGCTTAAATGTGAAAAGGATAACCATTTGGAAGGGACAGTTTGTTCCCTAGGTAGCACAATCAAGTTTTTAAAAGATAGCCACGGGCTAAGACTAATAAGACAAAGCTGAACAGGAATGCAAGTAAAATCCAACATTTATACTTAAGGAAAATCAAATGCACGAGGTAAAGATTATGAGACCTGAAAAGAGCAAGAATGATGAGTTCAAAATTAGCAGTATGGAATAGTTGCCTATAGAAACGGATTCCAAGGTCAAATTTGTATAAACATAGGCAGTCCTTGCTTTGCATGGTTCTCATATACATAAATCTCAGGTACTGAGACAGTTAAATAAAACCAGCCCCCCAACAACATGGTTCAAATATCAGTTACCATGGTATATCAACTGTGAGTGACTGAATGAAGTACAAACTTGGCTCCTCACTCTCCATTCCACAAATCACTATATACATAACAGATGTGTATCATGATCAGTGGTCAATCACGTCACTTCTTCCAAAGTCTGTGGTGATTGGTCACTGTGCATCACTGTGCATCAGTTCAATACACAGACAACAAAGCATGTAGTTGTGTTGCCTCCTTGTCTTCCAGCAATAAACTCACACAGCATTTTACAAAATGAATAATTGAAAGAGCAAACTGCTCAACAAAGATGAAAGTGCAGCACAGAAATGAAAAATGACAGCACAAACAGTGAAACTTGAATCTAACATAAATGGAGTTATGGAAAAAACAGCTTATCGTCGGGAATGTTGGCACTGCCCCCATTCAAGACACTCTAGATCTATGGCCCCAGGGACTTAGTGGAGGTGAACTTATTGACACAAATGAGGATAGTGATTGAAGATGTCTCAGAAGAAACAACAGCAGCAAAAAGCTTCATTCATTGAGATGTGTCTCAGAGATATTCACGACATTCAGAGCTCAAAAGATAAAATATTGGAAGCTGATCCAAATTTATAAAGCAGGATGACAATTTGCAAGGCAAACAAAAGATGCTTACTCTGTGTTATCAGTTTTATGATAAGAAGAAAAAGGCAAGCACTGTTCAAACTACTCTTGCTAAGATTTTTTAAAACAAAGAAATGAAACGCTTTATGTTTCTAATGTTTTAAATTACAGTATACTAAATGAACACTAGTTTCACTGTTTATTTCATTTCCCCATGCATTTAGATCTGAAAGTTTTTAATGTTTTAACAGTTTTAAAAGGTCTCAGAGTAATCGTAATTTTTCCCATTGATTCTTAAAATTACTTGCATGATTTCAGCTTTCAGGGCCGTTTTTCTCCTGCATTATTATGCAAAGTGAAGACTACCTTGTGGTGTTCTTTTACACTTAGCTTGGGGTACAGGACTAATTGATCTTCAGTCCTGGAGGGATAAACTGAATTGAAATGTTTTTATAGGAAAGTGACCAGAATGTGGAAAGACCCTGAAATCAAAACATGAGAGTAAATTCTGAATGAAACTGACAGTATTTTGTCTGAAGAAGAGAGAAGTCAAGAAGATTACCATCATTGCAAATAATGGAAAAGTCATGACATAAAAGTGCCATTCTAGAGCAGCAAAACTAGCTTCAATAATGAAATAGCAATAGTGTTCTCAAGTTCATGAATAGAAGAAGCTTCTAACAATTAAAACTGGATATAAATGGAACTCACTGACTCACAACGTAGTGAACTCCTCATAGTTGGAAGTGTTAAGCAGAGGCTGAGTGACCATCTGTCAGGGATGTTGTAGCAGAATTTAGTTCCTACACAGGATGAGAGTGGAGGCTCCATCCACAGCTCAGATTCTAAACATCCATGTGGTAGCTTTAAAATATGTCCACAAATTCTTCGACACTCCTCTCTTCAAAAGGTGCCTTGAGGTGTACCAAACTTCATAATGTGCTTGGAATAAAGCACTCATGATGCTATGTGACTTCTCGGGCTAGCTTATGAAAAGGACAGCTTCCATCTGGCTCTTTCACTCTTGAATTATTATTATGGCAGGAAGCCTCCAGTTTTGCCATGAGGATACTTAAGAAGCCCTGGGAGAAGCTCTCATGGGGGAAACCAAGGATTGCTGTCCGCAACTGTAAGCACCAGCTTACTGTCATGTGAATGAACTTGAACCTTGGAAGTGGATCCCTCAGCCCCAGTCAAGCCTTCAGATGACTTCAGCCCTGGCCAACACCTTGACTGAGACCTCATGAGACATCCTGAGCTAAACTGCTCCTGAATCCCTGACCCAAAGAATCTGTAAGGATAATAAATTGTTGTTTTAAGCCCCTAAATTTTGGGGTAATTTGTTATGCAGCAAGAGCTAACAAATACAATCCATTTTGATGTGAACACTGAGGGTACACTGTAATCTTAAGAAGCCTGCTCACAGAGCTTTTTTTTCTTTCTTTTTTCCTGCCAGTCTCCTCTTAATACACTCAAACCACAATTTCCAAAACCTAGTTCTCATCATTGAAGGATAAATGATTACCAATAGTATTCTGTTGTAAAAAGCAGAAAGTAGAGAAGGAATCTAAAAATTAATTCCTCCCACTCTGGCTGATTATCAACCCACATTCAAATCTGCTGCAAAAGATTAACACAGACCTCACAAAGAGGTCTTAATGTGCTCTTCGGCAGGAGAGAATTCCTTCAGCAAGTTCATCTCTGTGTCACAAATGGTCAATGAAACAAGGCTGAGCCCTTCCATGCTTCATATAATGAAGGAACCATTTCCTTCAGTGTGGCACCATCTGCTCACCCAAACTTGAAGGTCCAGCTCAGACTTCTACATGGACTCCAGATTCCTACATCTGACACTGTCCTTGATATCTCATCAGTATTTCTCACAAAGCACTTCAAAGTCAACATGTGCAAACAAAGTCCATGATCTTATTCCTGAACTGAGTCCCTTTCCAGAGTTTCTGCTCTAGAAAATGAGACCACATCTTTTCAGGGCCCAATCCAGAAACCTTTGTCACATCTCTCTTACCCCCTGCTTAAAACCTCAATGGCTTCCCACTGTGTTTAGGGCCAAGAAAAACATTCGTAACATGGTCTGTAGGGCGCTGGGTGGTTTGGCATCTACCTGCCTCCCAGCCTAATCCCACCTCAGCCAAATCCCACTCTTTCTTCCTCCCTCCCCCTCTCTCTCTGCTCCACCACACTGGTCCCATTGAAGACTCTGTAAGCAGCCTGCTCTCCCCACCATCGGGCCTTTTTTTTCCCCCCTCTGCATGGAACACCTTTCTTTCCTCCTGCCCAGTTAATCCCAACTGATTTTTCCTATTTCAGTTTAGCTGTCCTTCCTTAGGAAGCCTTTCCTGATGAGCTCAAATCCCTCATAACACCCCTCATTCATATCCCACCCCCGATTAACAATTCTCTAAGCACCAGGCACCTATTCTTTATGAAAATACAACATCGTGGTTATTCAACACACAAATCTAGAACCAGGATGCCTGACTTCAGTCCTTTCCGGTTTTATGAATTTGGGCAAGTTACTTAAACTCTCTGTGCCTGTGTTCTTATCTGTAATGTGGGAATGATAGTTATGAACATGTTGTGAAGATTAAATGAAACATAGGTAAAATGCTTAGATTGGTGACAGACACATCACAGACATTACATAAGTCTGAACTACTGTTTTACGACAGCTGCAATTTCACACATATTCATAATTATTGTTTTATTCATATCTGTCTTTACCATTAGATGACAAATTCCACAAAGGTGGAGATGTCTATTTTTACTTATTATCATACCTCCACTTCCTGGCATGAGGGGAACACATGAGAGATGCCTACTAAACATCTGATGAATGAATAAATGAATGTGATGTAGGGCTGGCCTCTGAAGAACCTTGAAGTGTCACACAAAGGACTTTAGAATTTTTTCTCTAGAAGTTTTTAAACAAGGGTCGCAGATGAAAATTAACGGAGCAATGATCATAAGGTAATTTAGGAGGAGAGTCTAGAGATAGGAAGAACCCTTAGCCAACCATTTGAATGGTTCATCTGGGTAGAGGCAATGGCCAGTGGAGAGAGGAGCAGAGAGGGAAGAAGTATCATGGGAGCAGAATGTTAAGGAAGGACCCACACAACTTGGTACTGCAGTGGATCCAGAAGAAACAGTGAGGATATATAGAAATACTAAGTCTCTGAATGAGAGAATGAGGATGAAATGACAGAACTATGACAACCAAAGGAGATGTGAGTTGGAGGTGTCGAGGGGAGATGACGCAGGGGAGCAGGACTTGCAGACAGAGCTGTCCAACAGCAGGTGTGGGCAGAGGACGGAAACTCACAGGTCTGGAGATGGATATCGCATCCATCTGTGCAGAGGTGAATGTGAAGCCCATGCAAGAGGCTGACATTTCTGGGGAAGAGAAGATGGAGTGAGAAGCGCTGACAGGGGAAGCCTGGGGTTTTGTGGCTGATTTTTAAAGTCTAGAAGGGTGAGAGGAGCCAGGAAAGGAACTGGAAAATGTAAAGTCAGGGAGACAGGCCTGGGGAGTAATGAATGGAATGACTGGAAGCGCACTCCTACCTATTTAAGAATTCAGCTGAAGGGTCAACCACTTCCTCAGGTGCCCTTTTTGACCTGACCCCTCAAGCTAAAGAAACTGCTCTTTGGCAATGTCTGCATGCACCCGCCATCAGCAATGTGGTAGGCTGAGTAATGGCCACCAAAAATATCCAGTTCCTAATCCCTGGAACCTGCGAATGTTACCTTATATGGCATTTTGCAGATGTGGCTAAATTAAGTATCTTGATATGGAGAGATTATTCTGGATTACCGGGGTGGGCCCTAAATGCAATCACAAGTGTCCTTAGTGGAGAGAGGGAGAGGGAGATTTGACACAGAAGCAGAAGGCAATGTGACCGCTGGGGCGAGATGCTGTTTTTGAAGATGGAGGGAAGGCGCAGGAATCAAGGATGCAAGAAATGTAGCTCTAGAAACTGGAAAATGCAAGGAAATAGATTCTCCCTTAGAACTTACAGAGGGAGCAGGGCCCTACTGACACCTTGATTTTGGCCCAGGGGAACGGATTTCAGACTTTGGACCTCCAGAAATGTAAGAGAATCAATGTGTGTTGTTATAAGCCACCAAGTCTGCGGTAACACCATAGGAAGCTAATATTGATACAAGCACTAAACTCACTGCAGTATAATCTAGAGTTCATCTGTTTGTCTCCCCACTAAAGTATAACCTCCTCAAAAGACAGTGATGCCCTTGGTCCTTGGTATTTCTGGCACCAAAGTGCTAGACACACAAAGGAACTCAAATATAGAAAGGTAGAAAGAAAAGAATCAGAAGAAAAAGAAAAAAAGAAGAAAAAACAGGGAGGGAGTTTCAAAATAGAGAGAGTGGCCGATAAAGGCTTATCCTTAAACATGAAACTGACAACATGAATGTAGAGAAACTGGGCAGGGCTGAGCTTCGTGCCAACCCCCATGTCCCCCAGGAGCCAGCAATCCCAAAACAGCCTGGGACAGGCCACATCCAGGCTGGGCATCAGAGATAGAGGGGCGATCCTAAGGTGAACCCTAGCCCAGCCTTAACTCTAACCCTCACCCTAACCCGGTACAGGGGGGCTAAGGGCATCCATCCCTCTGAAAAAGCCATAGGTAGCATCATCTGGGGGCTGAGAGTGCAGGTTCAGGAACCATGAAGACCTGGGTTTGCATCTAAGCTCTGCTTCTTACTATCTGAAAATCCTTGGACAAGTTACTTAAATTTCCTAAGGCTCAATTTCTCACCTTTAAAATAAAACTAATAATTCTTCAGATTAAAAGAGGTAATGAATGAGAAATGCCAGGGATAGAGTAAGAATTCAAGAAACGTTACTTTCTAGTTTTGTTATTTCTATTTTTCTATCAAATCCAGACAGAGGAGAACAGGGTAAGGCCCACTCCCATGAAAATTGAGGGCTGGGAACGAAGCAAGGGACAGGTCGTGGTCAGAGCTGCGAAGATTCCACGTGAGGCCATGCTGGTGGCTGGAGTGGAAGGAGGATGGAGGTCCCTGGAGATGGAAGAATAAGAGATCACATTGTCCACATGGTGAAGGGGAAAGTGGTGTTAATTATTGGAAAAAGAATACCCTTGCTTCCAAACTCCTCTCGATCTAGACTCTCCTCCCTGCAGCCACCAGAGTTCTCTTTCAGCAACAGAGCACTGGTAACATGTCACTCCCCTATTTTAAAATGTTTTTCATCATCATTTTCAGAGTACAGAGGAAACTCCTTAGCGGAAAGCAAATGAGAAGGTTGGCAAAGAAGTAGGGATCAGGAGTCAGATTATCTGAGTTCACATCCCAGCACCACGCTGTTTGTAATAGCAAAACAGATGAAATAATTTACATACTCATCAATAGGGAATGGTGAAATAAATTCTGGCCCATCACTGCAATGGAAGACTGTGGAAAAGTGAGAAAATGAGGCAAATCTTTATGTACTGGTATGCAAGGATGTCAAAGAGTCATCCCTCAGTATCCACGGGGTATTGGTTCCAGGACTCGTGAGGGTACCAAACTCCAGGGATGCTCAAGTCCCAGAGTTGACCCTTTGTACCCCCAGATGCAGAACCTGAAGATATGGAGGGCTGACAGTATATAGCAAAGCATTAAATATTTAGTGGACCACCATTTGTGGGGAAAAAAATGAATATATAAAAATATATAAGTACTTGAATACGTAAAATATATATATTAGCTTCTATATGTTGTACATTATCTCTAGAAAAATATATAAGAAACTGGTAATAGTGGTTGTCTTTTGGGAGGGGCACTGTCATGTCCAGGAGACAGGAACAAAAACAGGACCTGCTAGCCACTACATATATCCTTTTGTAAACTTGGAATTTCCTATCATGTGCATGGATTTTTTTTTTTTTTTGGTGTATTTTTTTAAATCCCAGTTCCAGCATTTATCAGCTGTGTAACATTGGCAAATCGTTACTTAATCTCACTAGGCCTCTGTCTCCTCACTCATAAAATGAGAATAAAAATATTACCTTCCTCATAAAGTTGTCATTGGCATTAAGTGAAATGGCACAAGTAAAATGCTCAGAAGAATGCCTGGCATAGAGTAAGTATCCAGTAACACCAGCAATTTCTGCTTCCATAAATAAGGGGGTGAGATACTCTAAAGGTACAAATAACTCTATGCTGCATAAGACTTTTTAGGTAATGCTTGCAGGACACAAGGGAAGTATCAAGGTTTAAAAAAAAAAGAGAGACTAAAAAGAGGCTCTAGGGTGAAAGAGGACCAATGAGCAGTAAGCTCAGACAAAATGCCCGGTGACCCCAACGGTCCCCAGCTCCCAACAGAAGAAAATAAAAGTCCTTTCTGGAGGACCGTATCCCCAAACCCACTTCTCAGATGAGGAAGAAAGACACACAAAGGACCCAGACTAGCCCATGATCACACAATCCTATGAGTAGTAGAATCCCTTCTCTAGTTAAGGTATCCCAACTTATGGCCTAATACATTTTTTCACAATATTTAATCTATAAAATTTTCTTTAAATACAGTTCCACAAAAATCCAGTTATTAAGTTCTAAGAAATCTGTTCTCAATGAAAACAGCAATGAGATTTATGTTTCTTTCAGTCTTTATGTGTATTCCTTCCTTCTTGCTGTATCCTTTAATATAGTACTAGGAGAGTCATTTTTGCCAACCAGTATTCTATCTTTAAAATTAATATGTGCAAGTGCCCCCTCACCCAAGCTACTGCAATTGGCTCACATCAAGAGCTCAGGGATAGGCTTCCCTGGTGGCACAGTGGTTAAGAATCTGCCTGCCAATGCAGGGGACACGGGTTCGAGCCCTGGTCTGGGAAGATCTCACATGCCACGGAGCAACTAAGCCCGTGAGCCACAACTACTGAGCCTGCGCGTCTGGAGCCTGTGCTCCGCAACAAGAGGCCGCGACAGTGAGAGGCCCGCGCACCGCGATGAAGAGTGGCCCCGCTCGCCGCAACTGGAGAAAGCCCTCGAAACGAAGACCCAACACAGCCAAAAATAAATTAAAAAAAAAAAAAAAAAAGAGCTCAGGGATAATTATGTGTTTTCATGAGCACAGCATTCATTAGTCAAAACTGTGGGTCTAATCCAACTTTCCTGTTGTATTTTTATGGCAACCAGAGAATGCTATTTCATGTCATATTCCCTAATTTTAAAGGGGGAAAAACACTTTATGCTTCATTCTGTTTGTTTAATTTACAGTTCATCTCTCTTCATCCCATTTGGTCATTGGGACACAGCTGTATGAATTAGCAAGAGCACCTCCTACTGGAGGTTCAGGGGACCTTTACCTGCTCTCAGAGCTGGAAGATACATTTTTTAAATTACTATTTTTTTCTATCATATGTGGTGAAATTGAAAACCTCTTTGTTTCTATCACATTAATTACAAAGACCTTCCCAGTGCCCCTGGAAAACCAAATGTTTCACAATTTCCAATTCCAGTGTGAGCTCAGTAGCCAGGTTTGTTTTTTGGGTGTTTATTTGTTTGTTTTAATCAGATTGACTACATATAGGGAGTTGGATGAAAGTATAAAAGCAAAATTTTGGTTCCGTTTGTTTCTGCCAAACAGAACTCCCATGACTTTGTACCTGCGACTGGGAGTAGCTCTTTAAATAAGTTACATCAGGACAATTAGTCCAAGGTTTGATTTACAAAGCCTACTTAAAAGTCGGTATGAACATGTATGGAAATCATGGTGGCCATCTAGAGAATATGCATACAGAGCAGCCAAGGTTTGTCAAATTGTGGCTCTATGTCCAAAAGAGTAGATTTAAAAAATAAAATCTGAGTCCAATCAGAAATATTCCATGTGATTGATACTCGCTCTTGTTTGTCTCTCTTTTCTTTGTGGTGGCTCTGGATAGACCTGACGTTAGGTTTCAAACAGCCAACATATTGTGAGTTTCATTGAACTGCCTGCTTATTAGCTCAACAAACTCAACTCCTGAAGCTAATAAAGAAATTCAGAACAAGCCCCGCTACTGGCTTTGCAAATCCCTCTCCTGTATGAGGATGCCAGAGCCAAGCACTGACACTAGTTAACTTTTCCCCACTCCCAAAGCCAGTGCCTACGCCCCTGGTTCCAAAGCTCTGACATGTAACGACATAACAGCGTCCCTGAAAACCTGAGTAAGAATTAGCAAATTAGTGATCTTGGAAAGGACACATAATCGCTTTAGAAAGTTTACTGACAAACTTCCAAAATGCCTTATGAGTTTTCTCTGGTAAGACAAAAAGCCAAAAGCAAACAAAAATTTTATAACAGAGACTGGTGACTATATCCTAAGGTTTTCATATATCCCCCAATATTTGGTTACCAGTACAGCATTTAATTTCTCCCAAATCAGAGCTGCTAAAAGTACAGATTTTAGAACCAGACCATGTAGATTTAAACCCTAACTCCATCAGTTTCCAGCTATGTGACCTTGAAAAAGGCACTCAAACTGTTGGTGACTCAGTTTCCTCATCTGCAAAATGGAGATATAATGGTACTTAATTCACAGAGTTGTTGTAATGATTAAATGAGTTAATATATGTAAAAGACTCAGACTAGTGCCTGGCACACAATAAATGCTATACAATCTTCTGCCTTTTTTAGAAATTAATCATTTGCTTACTTGTTCATTCGTCAAATGTTTGCTGAGCACGTTCTATCTACCAGATGATGTGCCCAGCCTGGTGAATGTGATATGAGTAAGACATAAATCCTTGCCCTCAAGGAATTAATAATCTACAGCAGCAGCAATGCTAGTGAAAGGAAACTGCTTTGACAGCAGTACATCTTCACTTGCTCATTTTTTAAATAATTGAAGTATAGATGACTTGCAATATTATATTAGTTTGCAGTGTACAAGTAGTGATTTGATATTTTTATAGATTATGCACCACACAAAGTTACTGTAACATATTGACTATAACATATTGATCATATCCCTGTGACTTATTTATGTTATAACTGGTAGTTTATACCTCTTAATCCCCTTCACCTATTTCACCCCCCCTCCCCACTCCCCTTTTTCTGGCAACTACTAGCTTGTTCTCATGTCTGTGAGTCTGTTTCTGTTTTGTTATATTTCTTTGTTTTGCTTTTTTAGATTTCACATATAAATGAAAACATACAGTATTTGTCTTTCTCTGTTTGACTTATTTCACTAGGCGTAATACCCTCCAGGTCCATCCAAGTTGTCACAAATGGCAAGATTTTACTCTTTCTATAGCTAAGTAATTGTCCACTGTATATATTTTTACCACATCTTCTTTATCCATCCATCTGTTGATGGGCACTTAGGTTGCTTCCATATCTTGGCTATGGTAAATAATACTGCTACAAACACTGGGGTCATCAATTTTTCAAGAACATAGTAACATTTAATAAATATGCTGTGTGGGTTGCTTTTCACCTTCTTCATGAGAGTTACTGCATATACAAAAAGGACCAGAAATGATACTGAGGTGCTGACGCTGGAGGACAAGATGGGCTCAATGGCTGGTTAAGTGATACTGACCAGTACACCACCATGCAGCTTTAGGGATTCAGACATACACCTCCACTAAATTACAAATACCTTCCAAATTCATCTGAGAAAGTCACACCTGTGCTCACCAAGGGCCTGTTACAGGGTGTATGGCAAACAAATCATTAGGTACAGAGGCTTGGAGGAAAAATGCCAACATTTGGCTGGAAGTTGTATAAAATATACTCCTTGGCCTACCTTTTGTCATGTTCAGTAACGCATTTTACCTGGTAATGATTCAAGGCAACACATATTGTTTAAATGTACATCATATGCCCATCAAACTGTTAAGGATTCAGATAAATGTATAAGAAATAATTCTTGCCTTTTGAAAGTTTATTTTCCGGCAGAGGAAATAAAATTTATGTGCAGATAGGAAACTGAGAACAATGCACAGTGGCATGTTTCTAAGGGCCAAACTGGCATTATGAACTGAGCTGTGAAAACTCAGAGAAAGGAGAAATCAGTGAGGACAACAAAAATCAGGTTGTTTTTGGAGGAGGTGATGGATAAGTTATAAGTAGGGAAGAGTGAGGGGTTAGGGCATTCAGGGTAAGACACAACGATGGGGAAGCCCAAAGACATGAAAAAAATGTAAACTGATGTGTATTTATATCGTCATAATCGTCACATCATTCCTTTTCCACATATTTTCCTCTTAACTGTCTTCTCACTCTATGTACCCAATGATTTGGCATTTTTGAAGAATCCAATCCTGTCTAGATTACACAGTTTTCCTTATTCTAATTTCAATTGTCATAAATCTAGCATACATCTTGTTTTTCTCCTTCCTACTTGATTGTCTGGACAGAGAAAGAAAGAAAGAATGATTGTTCAGGCCTCCATTCATACACATAAGGGTTGCAGTTTTCCCTCCTAATGTGAGTCATTTATATGTGGTTTTTTTCAACCGGATTAAATCTTTCTTGCACAGTCATCCACCCGGGAGAGAGGGAGTGAGGTGAGGATTTCCTTAATTCCCTTAGAGAAGGTAGGAGTCCAAAAATGCTTCCCCAGGATCAAAGCGCATTTAAAATACAGGAAACATCTGTTTCTATTGTCCTACCTGCTTTTGTTTGTTTTAATTTCAAAACAATCTTAAATGTACAGAAAAATGATGCCTTCCCTGTTTGGTCTTAATAAAATGAAAATAGCTTCACTAGTAGCATCCCACACTTTAAAACAAAAATACTGACTGAATATCAAGACTTCCAGTGACTCTGAGGTGCTAAATTACATTTCTGAGATAAGATAGTAAAATGATTATTAAGAAGGCTGTAACTAATTCTAGACTCTGGCACATATACGTTTGCCAATGCTTTAGCGTCCACTCAAATATTTGTAAATGGGCAATACTAGCATGCTTATGTAACTTTTACAAGCACAAACATTTGTAGAAAAGCCCTCAAATAACTTAACTGGGGGAATAAAACATACGTAACTTATTTGTATTTTATTACTATTGGAGGCACTTTATGATAAATAAAAATATTACGCACTTATCTCAGAAGGGTTGTCTATGATCACTATCTGTATTTCCTTATCTTTCACCCATTTCAAATCCAAACCAAGATGACTATCACCCTCTCTCTCCACCAAAATAAGTCTTCGTAAGTTCAACAATAATCTCATGTTGCTAAATCCATTGGAAATTTTTCCAGTATTATTCCTCCTCTACTCAGTAACATGTGACATTTGCTCTACTCCCTCCATCTTGAAGTATCCCCATCTTTTGCCTTCTATGACATTACCTTCTTGTGCTCAATCCTTACTCCACTATCTCCTACTCAGATATCTCAAGGGCACCTCAACTCAGCATGACCAAAACAGACCTCAGGGTCTGACCTCTTTCTCTGTTCCCTAACTCAATGATGTCCACCACATCCATCCAGTTGTATAAGCCTGAAATCTAGGGGAAGCTTGTCCCCACCCCATATCCAACCTGTCACCCAATCCCATTGAGTTTTTTGCATCCTTATTGTCTCACAGATGGACCTACTTCTCTCCAACTCTACCACCACCTACCTCTCTTTCGTGGTTCACTGCAATTCCTTCCAACACATCTCCTACAGCAACCACTCTTGCTCTGCTCCAGTCTGTTCTCCACCCTACAATTCATATATATATATATATATATATATATATATATATATATATATATGTAGGTTTGTTTGTTTTCATTTATATATATCTTCTTTATCCATTTATCTGTTGATGGACACTTAGGTTGCTTCCATATCTTGGCTATTATAAATAATGGTGCTGTGAACATTGGGGTGCATGCCTTTTTTCGAATTACTGTTTTCCTTTTCTTCAGATATATACCTAAGGGTGGAATTGCTGGTAGTTCTATTTTTAGTTTTTTGAGGAACCTCCATACTGTTTTCCACAGTGGCTGCACCAATTTACATTCCCACCAACAGTGTACTAGGTTTCCCTTTTCTCCACATCCTTGCCAACATTTGTTATTTGTGGGTTTTTTATGATAGCCATTCTGACAGGTGTGACTGTTTATATATTTTTAAAATGCGAATCTGATCTATCTTCTTCACTCTAACAGTCTTCATTGCCTTCCCATTGCCCTTGGAATAAAGGGAAAGGCCTACAAAGACACTGCCGTGGTTACTGCTTATCTCTCTGGCTTCATGTATTTCCACCCCCATCCTCCATCACAGGTTCCTAATTCCTCCACCCCACTGGGTCTTTGCATGGCCTTTCCCCTCCTTTCCTTTGCCTAGTTAACTTCCATTTAGACTTCAGACTCAACCAAATGTCACTTCTTTAGGGATGCATCTTGAAACACCTCCTCAAAATAAGCCAGGTCCTCTGGCTTCATACCTCCATAGCACTCTGCATTTTTCCTTTGTAGAGATCATGTACTTATTCATGCTCATTTGATTACTGACTCTGAGTCCAAATAAGGCAGTATCTGCATTCCTTTTGCTCACCATTTTATCCTGAACCCCTTTAAGTCTTTGCTCTTCATCAGCCATTATCAGTTGTTATGAGCTCCAAGGGCACTAACTCCACAGGCTAGTGAGTCCACATGCTGGAGCTGGAGGTTCATGTCCCAGGGAGCTGGAACGGCTTCTCCCTGTGTTTTTGCACTTCAAAAAATAGTTAGGGCTTACATAAGACCACCCTCCACATGGCAGGAGGGAAACAACTTCCAAGTTAAATAGCACAAAGAAAAAAATCTGTCCCACTCTTGGAAGGCATTAACAATGTTACTTCTTCTGTTGCGCCTTCACAGATATTGGCTACAACCAGCTGAGCATGTTGATTAACTATTTCCTGCCTACACAGCCAGGACTATCTGAGGGTCAAAAGGAATAGTGTACTCTCAGTATAGCAGCCCATTCTGTTCATTCTTTTACTCAGAAGCATTTATTGAATGCTGATTTTGTGCTAAAGCACCAAGTACTGCGAGGGGCAGGAGATGGATAATAAGAGCTATTGTTTTCGGAGGGTCTACCATGTTCCAGGACTGTAAATTTTAAGTGGCAATTTACAAGCAACATTTCAAGTAAATTACCATTTTATGAAGAAGTGAACACTTAAACCATAATATAAAACCAAAGGGAGAAAGCAGGCCTGTATAATCTGCATTATTCCAGATCCTTAACACAGTCCAAGTTAAAGGCATTTGAAAACTTTATGAGGTCTCAGAGTTCCAATTAGAATCTACTCTTCCAGGGTTCTTAATTACTCACTAGGACATGAAACTAATTATAGCTCCCAGTGGCCAAGTACATTGTATCAAACATCCAGATTAGAAAAACCCAGAGTTCTTATTCAAACAATTATTTGGAAGATATTTTTCGTTGGCTGTACATTTTGGTGATCCTAAAGTGAACTTTTCCAACCTGGTTATCCTGCAGTAAAAAAAAAAAATCCAAGCATCGTTTATCTAACAAATATTCATCTGAGTGCCTACCTACCATGTGCTAGGAGCCGTGAATACAAAAGTGATCAAGTCATGGCCCCTGCCTTCAAGGTTGGGTTATAGGAGAGACTCACAAAATAAAGAGCCACAAAGAGGTGCCAAGCAGGAACTGAGGCACAAAGGAGCCAGGTTCAGCTCCGCCTGCAAACAGAAGGCAGGGAGCAATGTCGGCCATGACCTCCTTGAGGAAGTAACGTTTAAACTAGTTTCTAAGGTACATTCAACCAGCAGAAGGAAGGTGAAGGAGGAGCACAAAGACACAAGGGCGTAAACAATATGAAACGTGGGGCAATCAGTTAGCAAGGCTAGGCCAGGAATTATCCCACAGTTAAGCAATGTGGAACCATAAAACGACTTTAAACAATAAATTCGTTTTAAAAACTTGCACATGAATGTTCACAGTAGCACTGTTGACAATAGGCAAAAGGTGGAAACAATTCAAATGTCCATCAACTGATGAATGAATAAACACATTGTTGTATATCTATACCATGGACTATTAATCAGCCATAAAAAGGAGAGGAGTTCTGACACATGCCACAACATGAGTGAACCTTGAAAACATTAAGTGAAAAAAGCCAGACACAAAGGTTACACATTGTATGTATCCATCTATATAAAATATCCAGAATAGGCAAATTTATAGAAACAGAAAGCAAATTAGTGGTTGCTCAGGGGAAGGAGGGGAGGAATAGGGAGGGACTGCTTCATGGTTAATGGGTTTCCCTTTGGGGGTGATGAACATATTCTGGAACTAGATAGTGCTGATGGTTGTACAACATTGTGAATGTGATAAATGACACTGAATTGTACACTTTAAAATGGTGAATTTTATGGAAAATTATAAAACAAAAACTAATAATGCAGAAAGTTATAAAGTGGAACGTGAAAACTCTTCTCCACATCCCCAACTCTCCACTCCTACTCTACAAAACTAAATGTTATTTAGGTTTTTAATTTTAATATTGCCTTCCAGAAATGTGTTTTATATGTGTGTATATAAGTGTGTGGGTGAATGGAGAGTGTTGTATGGTCATATGATACACTTTTTTGTCCATTTAAACTATTGGGAAATCTTTGGGTTCTTAAAATTCCTATATCAGTATATGTAAGTCTAGAAGGACTCACTTTAAATTAGAATTACCTTATAATTGTTTAGCCTTCGAAGTTTTTTTAACTCACGAATCAATAGCTGGTTGATAAATTGAGATCAACACAGCTGGGTTTTCAGGTGGAGGTTACTGAGGAAAGTTCATTCTGTCAAAATAATTTTTTAAAACCCAGTAACAGGCTGAGAAGAGAAAAAGCATTGTGACTATAGAAGCAGGTCTCATGGTGATGCCAACCTGAGCAGAACCATGATGAGAAGAGAAGGCATGAAGGGTATTTATTATGAAACGGTTTCAGGTAACAGCGCACGAATAACTAATTCATGAAAAACAAATCACCATTTCATAAGCAAAGGCACCAACTTCAACAGTCAAAAGATTTTGAAAAACAGATCTCAATTAGAAGTTAAATTTAATGTTAATGTTAATCAACTCTACTCCAATATAAGAGAAAAAAAATCTACCTCATATGATTGTAGAGTATTAATGTGATAAAAGATAAAATATCTAACACAGCATGTAGTATATTGTTTGATGCTTAAAATATATCAAATACTTTAAAAAAGAAAAAAAATAAAGTTAATGTAATTTATCCTTTAGAGTCAATAAGTTAGTGTAATAACGTCAATGAAACAATGTTTTCATAAAGGAAAAGGGTGAGGCTTTTTAGAAGGTAGGAAATAATGTTAAAGTAAGATTTGGGGGGAGATGATCAACATTTATTGCTCAATCTTTTTCTTTTTTTTTTTTTGTCCATGCCTTGTGGCTGTGGGATCTTAGATCCCCAACCAGGGATTAAACCTGGGCCCTCGGCAGTGAGAGTGCAGAGTGCTAACCACCGGACAGCCAGTAAATTCCCTATTGCTCAGTCTTAAAAAATGTATCAGAAGAGATGAATCTGTCTTCACCTTTAATCTTAGGGATTAAATTGGTATTAATTTAAGTACAGAACGCTATTATAACTTTGCCATTTGACTATCTGAAAACAAAGAGCTACACAGTGGCTTTAGGAGAGAGAAGTCATCCAATGTAGAGTAATCAGATGTTTATTTCAGAGTTAGGATTTACACTCTGAGTCTCAGTTTCCTTGTCAATAAAATAAGGAAAAGTATTGTCACCCAGGGGATGAGGTCAAGGGTCCTTAATCTGTACCTAAACTCTCTCTGTAAAGCACAAGTGCACCTGTCTCAGGCAAGGAGACAAAGAAGTGCCCCACTTCTGGTAAACTCTCTACTCCAGGCAAACTTGCAGAAAACCAAAAACTGACTGTATCTTCTAGTTGTTTTTACATAATTAGAACAAGAGCGCTTAACCACAAGAAACTGGCATAAGCTAGCCGAATTAAAAATTGGGACAAATGTCTCTCTACAGCTCATTACCATCTCACTGTAATAAGATCTCTTCCCACCTGCGCCATGCTGGTTAAACCCACTTCTGACCCAGACACTGAAGGACCACACAAGGGCTGAAAATAGGCGTGGGCTGCATCCTGGAAAATCACCACCCCTTTCCACAAGTCAGGATAATAAAAGATGCCCGTGCCCCATAGCCTCCTTCACCTTTTTCTATAGGAAGTTCGCATTGCCTGTAATGGGGAGAAGGTGATTTTAGAGCATGAGCTCCTCCGTCTCCATTCTTTGGCCAATGAATAAAGTTTCTGTTTGCTACTAAAAAAGTAATTTCACCTTATTGATGTGAACAATAACCAGGTAGGGAAAGAACCTAATCAGGAATCGGTAATAGTTTCACCTCATAAAGTAGTCAGGAGAATTATGCTTTGCAAAGCACTGAGTACAGAACCTAGCACATAACAAGTGTCTAATAAATGTTCAGTATTATTGTAGTTGTTAATGTGAGCAATAGCACCATCAATGTACCTCCTGTCTATGAGTTTATAACCCAGTGTCATGGGCTAGAAACCCAATGCAATGTAAGAAGATGACTTACACACAAAATTCATTTCCTTTTTATTCATGTTATAGTATTTTAATGCACATCTGCTTAACATAACAAATGTGCTACTTATATTTTTATTGATCAAACTTTTAAAATCATAATTTAAATATACCATGGAACTCATTTTTAAAACTTACTGTTGTAGTTGAGTGACCAACTGAGAATTTATCTTGTATTTTGTTTTCTTAGTGCCTTGGATGCACCGGGAAAGAATAACACATTGTTCTCCTCCCTAGAGCAGGAGTTAAATATTAAGACCAGTGTGACCACAGCAGTCTGTATGAGTTGTTCTAGAACAAACAGAGCACAGGGGTGTGGAGTTGCCACTGAGCTGACCTAGAGGAAAGCCCTTTCCAGCCTGGACAGAACAGCATAGTAATGGCAGACAGATGGCTGGGATTAGCACCCAAGTGTAGCATCGTGTGGTCACAAAGGGCAGCCACGGCCACCATGGAAATGGATTTCTCACCAATGTCAATGGGTTTGAAATTATTGAATAGTCTCTTGTGAGGCTCCTCAACATCCACAAAGCTGGATTAGCAGTAAAGGTAGGTGGTTCTGAATTTTATTGGCAACACGAAACAAACTGCACTCCAGGCTTATGCCAATAACTACTAGGCTCCTCCCTCTTGGTGTTCATCATAACCCCATCGAAAGGACCACTCTTAGCAGTACCTGGAAGACATGGAGTCCTGCCACCCCTCTGACATCCTGAAGTCCATCTCTAGGACATTTCAGACCAGCCAAGACCTGGGTACCTGGACCACCTCCCACTGTCCCCTCCCCACAGCTTCAGCACTACAGAATAGTTTTATGGACCCCCTTCTTCCTGTCACATCTTCAGCTCAAGAGAGGCAATCCTATGAAATGCTACCTTGCACTGGAAAGTTGTTAAGCATAATTATAAGAGACAGTGTCCATCTAGGAGAAATTCCCATCCGAACTCAGCATCAAGAACAGGGGTGTTCCTCTTGAGCAACTGCTTTTAGTACAGATATTGCCAGCTAGGTAACACGTGTCCTTCTAATGGCTGGCACCTAGGAAAGTTAGAGGCCAATAAGAGTGCAGGTCATTTTGAGATGCATTTTAAATCTAATTCCTAGCTTTGTTTTATGTCAACAACTGACTCTTCTCCCTTAAATGTATAAAAGCATCACCACTTGCCTGTGCCCTCTAGAGCTGCCTTAAATCCTTTCTACAAAAAGGGGGTTGTAAACACATGACCGATTGGATTCTCTTCTTGCAGGTAAGGGAAGTCCACCTGGCCTTTATCCCTAAATAGTCAGATCAATGCCCATTAAGTGAATGGGCATGCCATAGGCCTGCAGGAGATCCTGCCCACCACCTCTGCACCTGTCAGAAGCTCCCAGACAGTCAGCCATGTGTCAGATACACCAACACCTATGCTGCCTCACAGCCACAGCGCTGAATCAACCAGTCTGCCAAGAAATTCCAGGAATTAACAGACAACTTTACACAACCAGAAGGGCGGCAAACTCCAGTCATGCCCAGTAGTGTTGCTTCAAGGCCTCGAAGAATAAGTCAAATAGTGCTTTAAAAAAAAAACAAAACAGAACTCTGGAATTAGAAATGTCTTTTTTTTTAATCATCACACACAAATGTCTTTGTACTACACATCACTTTCAAAACACTTTTAACAGAACTCCTGGAAAGAGCACGAACCTTGGAAATTAGACAGACTTGGGTGTGATTCTTGGTTTTGCCACTTACTCACCGTGACTGCAGTCAAGTCAACTAACTAGCTTACCCTCCATTTCCTCATTTGTAGAGTAGGGATCATGAAGAAGAAGAAGAAGAAGAAGATTGATGATGATGATGATGATGATGATGATGATGATGATGATGTCTCATCTCAGAACTGCTGACGTATAAAGAATCTGGCAGAGTGTCTGACACAAATTATGACTTAATAAACGTTACCTTCTCTCCAGTTCACCTCCCATTTGTCAAAGAACTTTAAATCAGTTCAATGAGTGAGAACATTCTGTAAAGCTAAGTATAATCAAAGGCAAAAGTGAGGACTTCCCTGGTGGCGCAGTTGGTTAAGAATCTGCCTGCCAATGCAGGGGACATGGGTTCGAGCCCTGGTCCGGGAAGATCCCACGTGCCGCGGAGCAACTAAGCCCGTGCACCACAACTACTGAGCCTGTGCTCTAGAGCCTGCGAGTCACAACTACTGACCCCGTGTGCCACAACTACTGAGGCCCACGTGCCTAGAGCCTGTGCTCCACAACAAGAAAAGCTACCACAATGAGAAGCCCGTGCACCACAACGAAGAGCAACCCCTGCTCGCGGCAACTAGAGAAAGCCAGCCGGCGCTCAGCAACAAAGTCCCAATGCAGCCCAAAATAAATTAATTAAAAAAAAAAAAGGCAAAAGTGAAATAATCACTTTAGCGAGAGAAAAATAATAACAATGGCCAGTATTTATTGAGCAATTACTATATGCCGAGTGCTTTACATATACTATCTCATCTGCCTTACCTCTTCTTCAGGGTGCTGTTGTCCACATTTTATAAGTGAGGGTACCAAGGCTCAAATATGTTAGGAAATGTTTCCAAGTAAGTGGCAGAGCTGGGGTTTGAATCCACATAATCTGACTCCTGAAGCCATGCTCTTAACCACCAGGAAAACACTGGTTTGAATATATATGCAAATTTTATGGAAAAACAAAAGGTAATTTATTTCAACTGGGGGATGGTCGCCAGAGAAGCTTTTGGGAAGAAGGGGACATCAGAACTGGGCCTTGGAGGAAAAGCAAGATTTCATTTTGACAGAGGTGGAATGGAAAAGGGATTATATAAAGGAGGACTATTCCAGGCTGAGGGATTGGCACCAACAAGGTGGAGGTGTAAAAAGATGTGATGTGCTGGGAAACAGTGAGAAATTGGCATGGATAGATATCCCTCAGCTTGTGGATACCTCATGGTAATCCTACTCCTATTTGCAAGAGAGAAGGATGGAACAGGAGGAAGTATTAGGAAAGCAGGTTAGGGCCAAAGTCATGTCTAAAATATCTTCCTGGGGCATTTGGATCTTAGAGGCAATAGAGAGCCATAGGTAGTTGCAAAAGAGAAGATACATTACACTACCCATGCTCCAGGAAAGTAACTGTCAGTAATGTGGAAGAGATATTAGAATGGGGGAAGAGAAAACGGTTAGGAGGTTCCTGTAATACTTCAGGCAAGAGGCAATGGAAGGCTGGACAGGGCCAATGAAAATGGAAAGGGTGTGCACAAAGATACCCCAGGGGATAACTGGGGGGACCTGAATACTGATATGGGTGCCTGGAAAGACACTGACATTTTTGGCAAATAAGGAGAAGACAGAAACGGAAAAAGGAGAAGGCAGCTAGCAGTCCTTTGAAAAATAATATGATTCTTTGAAAAAGTGGTATAATTGTTAGAGGTGCTTTGAGCTGCAATTGACAGAAGGGTAGACAATAAAGACATTTCATTATCTCGCAAAAGAAGTCAAGGTAGTAGGCAGCTCCAGGGACCGTTAACTACTCAATGATATTATTCACGTATGTATTCAATGATGTTCAAAGAGGGACTAGGTTGGTGCCTCTGAAAACCTCTTAATTTTTTCCTCATAGTCTCAAACAGCGGTGGCAGCAGCTCCACTCCTCGCATGAAAGTATCCAAAAAACGAAGGACTTCTCTTCCCACATCTGTGTCTATTTATTAGGGAAAAAAATATTTCCCAGAAGCCTCTGAGATGACTTCCTGAATGCTGGAATGGCATCACTGGCCACCCTTAGCTACCTGGAAACTGGAAAAATAAGTATCCAGCAAACAGGATTATGATTACTATGACTGGCTTACACCATGATCTATCCATGAGCCAAGTATATTGCAGGCTATCAAACTCAGAAAGTGTTAATAAGAAAGAAGTGGTTATGGCTAGTGAGTGGGTAACCAACAGGGTCTGCCATGAGCATTTTGAACAAAGCAATCTGCCTTCCAGAAAATGGGAATTTACAGGATGATAATGTGATCCTTGGGTGTGACCACGTTTCTGATGAAAGTGAAGCCCTGATTCAGCAGCCTCAGAAGGGATGGCTTATCCCAAATTCCCGCTTCAAAATGATAAGATATCCTGAGGTCTTGAGCTTATAGGAAGATGGGTCTTCACCTGCCCAAGCAGAAGGAAAAGATGACACACAACCACTAAGATTTGTGATTCAGTCTATGAGAACTCCTGGTAGAGCAAGGTGATGATGCAGTCACAGGTGAAACACAACTCCTGCTCCTCCTAGCAGTTTTAGAAATTACAGAACATTGACTCATTTCCCTTAACCAGGGCTATTTAACCCTCTTCTGCATGTTCAAGTCCTGTGTGTTCTTTAATGTCCAGTTCAATTTTGGCTTCCTTCATCAAGTTTTTCCTATCACCAACCAATTTGTATCCCACCATACTATTTAATACATTCACAAACATCTTTCTAATCCTATCATCAAATCCAATTAATTTGACCTAAATAGTTACCAATTCTGTCCACCTCTTTCCATCTCCATTGCTGATAATAACTGCTGATGTTTACTGGGCATGTGCTATGCTGCAAGGCATTATTCTATGCACTTTACAATTATTAATTCATTTAGTCTTTTCAATAGCTCAGTGAGGTAGATTATAGTAATCATTTTATACATGAGGAAACTTGGAAATAGAATTGTTAAGTAACTTATTCAAATTCACATAGGTAATAAGTGATAGAAGTACTCTTGAGAGTTCATTTCTTAATTGATACATTACACTGCCTCTCTCTTCTAAGCCACATCCCATTTCACCTAAACTACTGCAACAGGATCCTATCTGATCTCCTTGCCTGCACTTAACTCCTCTCCAATGCATTCTTTATCCTGAAGCTAAAATGATCTTAAAAAAAAAATGCAAAATTTGGTCATGGCACAATCCCTCCCCCAACTCCCTATGCCCTGCCTACCTCTCCAGATTTACATTGTGTTATCCTCTCCTAGAACTTTGGATTCTGAGCACCTTGATGTTTTCATTCCTTCCTACCCCAGGGCCTTTGCACAGGCTATTCCCTCTACCTAGAAGGCTCTTCCCTACCTCCCAGATTAGTTCAAGTTCTGACAGGTCATAGCAGATTCTGTTAATCACGAGACGATCAACCTCACAAGGGCAGGGCAGAGTTTGCATATTTCATTCATCAGTGTATCTCCAGCAATGAGCCCAATCTTTGGTTCAGGAATCAATCCACTTTTATTACAGGTACAATTCTAAGCTCCCTTGCTAAAAGTGCAAGTTCACTGAGGTCAGGGACTGTGCCTCAGGGAGGTAGGCTACTCTAGTGAAGAGAATATGGGCTTCCATGTCCTGGCTATTGTAAATAGAGCTGCAATGAACATTGGGGTGCATGTGTCTTTTTGAATTATGGTTTTCTCAGGGTATATGCTCAGTAGTGGAGATTGCTGGGTCATATGGTAATTCTATTTTTAGCTTTTTAAGGAACCTCCACACTCTTCTCCATAGTACCTGTATCAATTTACATTCCCACCAACAGTGCAAGAGGGTTCCCTTTTGTCCACACCCTCTCCAGCGTTTATTGTTTGTAGATTTTTGGATGATGGCCATTCTGAAAAAGGAACAAAATTGGGTCATTTGTAGAGATGTGGATGGACCTAGAGTCTGTCATACAGAGTGAAGTAAGTCAGAAAGGGAAAAACAAATATATTAACGCATATATGTGGACTCTAGAAAAATGGTACAGATGAACCAATTTGCAGGGCAGGAACAGAGATGCAGACGTAGAAAACGGATGTGTGGACACTGGTGGGGAAGGGGGTGGGATGAATTGGGAGGTTAGGATTGACATATATACACTACCACGCGTACAGCAGATAGCTAGTGGGAACCTGCTGTATAGCACAGGGAGCTCAGCTCCATCCTCTGCGGTGGCCACAGCAGAATATGACACAGCACTGTAAAGCAACTACACCCCAATTAAAAAAAGAGAGAGAGAGAGAGAGAGAATATGGGCTTTGGCCATGTTAATTCAAAATCCGTCTCTGGATGCATGATTTTTCAAGTCTCAACTTTCCCAACTTTAAGAGGAGATAATCACACTGAAGACTAAAAGAGACACTGAAAATGATGTGCTAGCGAACTGGCAGCAACTGCCGTTTAGATCTTTCTTCCTAGATGCATCTTTGTGTCCCAGAGGGTCAATGGCATGAGCAGTGAGGCTGCACACCAGAGGTCCAGTGACCTCCCCCACCTCCCACATATTTCATCCCAGGCCATGGCTTCCTTCTCTACCTGTTGGCCTGCATGGGTGCCACCATGTGGAAATATGCAAAAAATGCTACAGTGAGCAAGAGGTTAAGGATTTGCTAGGCACAGAGGGAAGGAAGGGGACAAAATGAACATGGTATGTGTTGCGTATCCACTAAGTGACAGGAATTTTCATACATTATCTCATTTAATACTTAGCAAAAGTATCTGATTCTACAAGTGAGGAAATTGAGGCTCAGAGAGGTTAAGGTCTCACCCATGGACTTTGAACATGTAGGTGGTGGAGACCTGACTTGAACTCAGGTCTCCATAGGACTTGCTCCTGCTACCCCAGGGCACTACTTCCAAAACGATTCTCTTCCTTGCTGTTGCTTTCAGCTAAGTGTGCTTAAAAGACCCAAGACATCTTTACCTATCTTTAAAGTCAACCTGACCCTGCTGGAAGAATCAGATAATTTAGTAATATTTGAGCACACAGTGTCTCACAATTAATTACCTATCTGCAAATGAATTACACATGCTGGAGTTTTTCTTTCAAAAAGCTACATGCCACTTGAGGAGAAAAACTAACTCTGAATTCAAAATGCCCAATACTAAAATATTGACTAGAGAATTTTTTTAAAAATTAACCTAATTTTGAATGAGTTTTAATTAATGGACTAAAAGCAGTTAATCATTACCATTCTCTGGGCTTAAATGAAATGAAAGATTAGGTCTAGAAGGGAGAGGGAGGACAGAGGAAATCATGTCCCATCTCTCTGAGATGCTACCCCAGCCCAGGGCTGGAAACGGAGAACTGAGCACCCAAGACCCCACATAACTGGCTGCATCACACAACCTATATACTGAGGTTACCCAAAATGTAATCCATCCACTACCTGTGTCCGAATCTCCTGGGACTTTTTGTTGGAATGCCACTTCCTAGGACCTAATCCAGGCCTACAGATTCAGATTCTCTGAAGACGACACCCAGGAACTGGCATTTTAACAAACACCCCAGATGTTTCTGATTCATCCCAAGGTTTGAGAACAGCTTTGGGAGCTCAGTAAAAGTATAAAGATCAGCTGCATATTTATTTACTTCGTGGGAATATAATTTTCTGTAAGAACCTTGAAAAGTTTTAAATGAATAATATGTTTATCCCAGCAACTCTAAAGATGAGGCAGTCCCATTTTCAAAATGAAAGAAATCAAGTCTTAAAATATATATGACATGTCCACCCTTTACACACAGTCAGGAATTAACTGCCTTGCACTTAGCAGGAGAGCGATAAAACAGTTGCCATTTCACTGATTAGGACATTGTATACTGTAAATCTAATCCAGTTGATTAACTCACCTTTGTATCTGATTCCTAGTTAATTTTATCTTATGGGGGAATGGCATTTTTCTAAATTTATAACTTCAATATGCTCCTTAGATATAAATAGACTCCCTGACTCAACTACTAACTTCATGTTCAGGACACTCTTTTATTCTTCTGTACAACCCCCAGAAAAGGTAAAGTTTTAGATAAATTACTTCCTTTTCTTCCTCCTCTCCCTAGTTAAAGGCAGTCCCCTAGTCAATTCTCTCACCTGCTATCCTACCAATTCAAATCTTGGAAATGAAAATTTAAATTTTAAAAAGAAACCTAATTGTTGAACAATTCCTTGTGATTAAGCAAATACCTCTAATCTTTCCCTGGTTTAGCAGTCTCTCTTCCTTTGCTTCTTGGGACTTGTCCCAAGCCTAAGACGTCCCTGAAACTTGAGGGTCAAGTACCCAAGGCAACAATTCATCAGTCTCAGGGTTTTTTGGAGTCTCCCCATTTGGGAGAGCTCTGAGAGTTTCATCACCTTGGAAACACAACAGCAGGCTCCCTGAATATACACAGGGAGTATAGATTTTTAAGCACCAAAAGAAAACAGGGCTTAGTTATCCCCAAATGTAAGAGTCACGATTCAAAACTGTCACTGACTTGGAAGCATCTTTAGTCAGGAATAGTATCTTCAAGCTGACAAGTTCCAAATATGTGTACTTATGCTAACCAAACCGGTAGTTGGGGAAAAGCTCAAAAATAACCCATCTCTATCTTTAATTTTTCTCCTAAAAATGGAATGGCTTTCACTGAAACCGGCCAGGCCACTGCCAATACAGTTACCACTGTTGTGTATGCAACAGTCAAGTTACCTATGTCGTTTGCAGAAATCCTGATTTTGGAAACATAAATGTGAAAGATACTCTCATAGAAGACATTTTGAACCTTAAAATGGAACTGCTTGCTTTGATGCAAATGGCTGGGGGGGGGGGTTGGGTGGGTAATTTATCTCAGACTATCTTTTCTAGTATTACAAGTTGTCTAGTCTGAATCATTCATATATTGTTTGCTGAATGATCAGGTGAATGAAATCAGTTCTTTACTTATTCCAATGCACTGAAAGGGCTCAACAACACTGATCAAATGACCCTTCTGTTATTTCTTTCACAATAAAGTCAATCAAATTTACGGAGCGCCTAGGCGGTGCCAGGCACTGTGTCAGGCGCCTGAGATACAAAAATGAATGAAGCGCGCTGCTAGTTTATTAATGATCTCTTAAGATTTGGCAGGGCATAGCCTCGCTCCCTGCCACCACAGCCTGCACGGCTGTCGAACCAATCGTGGGTGTGCGTACTCCACGGCTCCCAGCACCTGGGAACACTTTACTCCCAGTGCAGCCCACGAACCCAGCGCCAGGGCTCTCGCGGCGTTCTCCCAAAGCCAAAACGCTCAAGTTCAACTCCGGCGCCGCGGCGCCCGCTCCACACGGAGCTAACACCGGGCTCGGCGGCTCACGCGGCGAGCTTCCTTCCACCTGTCCGCCCGCCCGTCAGGGTGCACCAGACCCCGCACCCGCTTACTTTGCCGCTGTCGCTCACACCAAGGAGGTGATCCCGCAGCACCTCCATGGGGCAGGTCCAGGTGGAGTGGACGAACGTCCCTCGGAAGATGTGCGCCAGGGGCGGCATCCGGGCGGCACACATGACAGCGGTGGAGCGCAGCGCGGAGTCCGCGGCCCAAGGAGGGCGCACCGGGCGGAGGCGCGGCGAGGACTCCCTGCGGCTGCGGGCAGCTGCCAAGCCGGCACCAGCGCCGGCCTCGTCCTGCCCCCGCTTCCCCGCGCGATCGCCTGCCCCCTGCAGACCGCGCCCAGGGGCTGGCTCCCTGCCTCCTCGATGCCAATAGGATTTTTTTCTCCCGTGAGTTGGCTCCAGTCTCTCCTCCCCTGCTTTAGTTTTTGATACGTTAACTCTGAGTTTCCAAAATCACCGTTCACGCTGCGGTTCTTTTAACCCTTGGTTGTTGTCACCCACCCAGGGGGCGGGAGATGAAGGAAGGAGCTGGAGGATTCAGGATTCCATCCCTGTACCTTTAACTGGTCATTAAATTTCCTTTTGCCGCGGGCCCCAACTTCCTCCACCTTCCTTTAGTTGGCACGCCCAGAGTTGCATCTATCTGCTTTCTCTGCCCTTTAAACTCTTAGGACTATTTGTGGCCAAACCCTGGACCTTTTCAACC
The DNA here is from genome assembly GCF_949987535.1 of Balaenoptera acutorostrata. Taxonomy (NCBI): domain Eukaryota; kingdom Metazoa; phylum Chordata; class Mammalia; order Artiodactyla; family Balaenopteridae; genus Balaenoptera; species Balaenoptera acutorostrata. Next base: position 77,670,279 of record NC_080069.1, on the reverse strand, counting down.
TGTAGTACCACAAGGTCTGAACGGGCACAAGTTCAGTGCCAGGGTGACAGGTCTGTTAGGGCTGCCTACTTTACCAACCAGTTTCATTTTCTGTGGGCTGCAGAATTTGTCCTAACCTGATGTTCTGAAAGCATGTCTTACAGAATTATGGGGGCCCCACCGGTGGAGGCTAATCTTGACCCCAAAGTTCCTCTCTTCACCCGAGGCCAATGTTTTGGCCCTTGTGTCCACCCACAAACAACTCCAATTCCAGTTTTTCTCATACCTAAAATAAATGAATCTCTTTGATTTACTTCCAGTTGTACAGGGGGAGAAAATTAAGTACTCAAGCCAAGTAGCCAGAAATGGCAGTGTGGCATGGCTTGGTGGAAAGAGTCCTGGATTAGGAATCAAGAGACTATGGTCAATGCAGGTGGGACTCGGCATCCTTATCCTTGTTTGTGAAAATGGAACTTGGAATGCGTGGTTGCTAAGATTGATTCTAGGTCAGCATTCCTTCCCTACAGTATGTGCACAAAGTACTTTACTAAGTTCCTCCAGGAAGAACTGGTTTCCACTCAGGGCCTTTGCACATGCTGCTCCTTCTGCCCCTAATGCCTCCTGTGGATACTCACATGACTGGCTCTTCTCATCACTGGTTTGCCTCAAGTGTCAGCTCTTCGGAGTAACCTCCCTCCAACACCAAACTAATAGCACGTCCCCATCCCTGGCAGTTTCTATCGCATTAAACTATTCTGTTTCTTTTATTGCATTTATCATATCCATTCTCATTTATTTTATGCTTTTTCATTTATTTCTGCTTCCCTTCCCCCAGTACACACACACACAGAGTAATAGAAGCACCACAAGAACAGCAGTCTTATACCTAGAACAGTGCCTGGTATTTCATACATATTGAATGAATGAATGAATGAATGAATGGTTTTTCTGGGAGCAGAGCAGTAACCTGAGATAAATATCTATTTTGGCTCCTACATAAAGGATAAGGGTTTCACATTGCCGTGCATGAGCAAGCTTTCTCTGAATTGCTGCTTTCATGACACAGGGGTAGCTTATATAAATGATTCATTCCCTTCTCAGTTCCTTCACCTCCCCCTTACCAAGGTGTAGGGTGACCAACTCATGGGAACTTTTCTTGCTGTAACACTGAAAGTCTCACAATGCAGGAAACTCCTCAGTCCCAGGCACACCAAGCTGGTTGATCACCTGCCAAGAACTCAGATTAGGAAGCCCTGAGATCAGGAAGCTGAGAGCTTTGCACTTGCCTCAGGGAGACATCAGCCCTTTCTCCCTGTCGCTTACTTCTGATTATGCAGACCACACTCCCTGCTTGCAGTCGCAAGAGACAGAACACTGAAAACATCCTCTTGATCTAGGCTTGTGTACACACAAACCTCAGAAAGAAAAGTGAAGAAAATGTCTGGCTGTTATTGTAAAAGAGGAATCAATTAAATATTTCTAAAAGATGTATTGGTTTTCTAACATAAATACAGCTAATATATTTTTTAATGAAAGCCACCTAAATGTCCAACAATTGAGTCTAGTTTAGTGAATTAGAATCTATTTACTTAGTAGAATATTATGCAGTTATTGAAAACAATACGGGATATATGTAACCTTTTAGGAATTACGTATAATAAAATGTCAAGTTTTTTTGTTTTTTTTTTAATGGCATTTATGCTATGGTTAAAATCAGGAAAAGCCTAGGGCATAATGGCTAGAATTTAAAAAGTGTACCAAACAATGGCAGTCATTCTGTTGAGGTAGTGGAATTGCTGGGGAATTGTGTTTTGATGTTTATTGACTTTGTTTCATGTGGCCTTATGGAATGACTAATCATTGTGTAGCTTTGAATAAAGCTGATCTTCTTAAACAGAAGATATGGCCATGGGCCTCCAGGTGACATGGCATTAGCACTTCTCAGGTGAGTGTTAGCTCTTCCAAGCAGGGCACAATTTCACTTCCATTCCCAGCCAAGGTGTAGGCACCTCGCTCAGGATCCAGTACCCTCAGCTCGGCCACACATCAAGAAATCTTGGCTTCCCAACTATCCTCACCTGTTCTCCACCCTCAGGGGTGGAGACTCCTTTAAATTCCTAGTCCTGCAATTTGACTCCCATCCTGTTATCTCTAGGGAAACATTCTGGAGGCTACTGAGGTTTGGAGGAAGAAAGGAGTGCAGAGCTTTTATATTTACCTTTGAAACACAGCTCAAGCACACCGCAAGCCAGCCTCTGGTTTAGCATAATTATTCTGACCAGGGCAAAGTATGTGACAAGTGGTGCTTATTGTGCCTCCGAAGTCTCAAGGAAATACCTGTTCGTATTCATCAGCTCTTTCTGTAGCCCATTTTAAATTCATGCAATATTAGAACTGAAAGAGCCTTAGAGATTATTATTCAATGTGCATTTCACTGCTATTTTCTAGGATCACTGTTCCCTGCCCAATAATGGCTCCTTTCAACCCTCACCAACTCAATTTCTCTAAAGGAAATCCAACGGTGGTATGCACTTTCAGTGCCCTACCCCTACGTATCACTTCCTACCAAAGAAAAGAGACTCTCCTTGCCATGGATGCTTCCTGAAGCCCTGGCTGCTTCTTCAGGCTCTTCTTCCAGTATCCCACATACCATGCATCTGCTTTGCTCACGATCTCTCTGCCTGCAGCGCCCTTATACCACTTTATACTGCGCCTGCCTCATTTTACTGCCCACTCTCCCCTGGCTAAATCCCTCATCTTAATTGCGCACTCCCACCCACCTCCAGGAAATCTTTACACCTCCTCTCTCTCTCAGGTGTTAAGTGCTCCTCCTCTGAGTTTGTGGGGTTGCTGTAAGTATTCCTTATCAGTCTGTCTCCCTGAGAAGATTGCTGTTTCCTTAAGGACCATGTTTTCTTCCTTCCCTTTTTTCTCTGTACCCCCTTAACACAGCGTCTGATCAGTAGGAGCTGCTCAATAAACATATAAATGCTGGATTTCAAGAGATGACTCTATTGTTTATATTTCAGTGATAAAAAAGAAGAGAACAGCGGGTGTGTGCTAATGGTGAGCAATTCACTGGGACCAGAATTTAAGGAAGAGTTTTATTTCATTTATTTAGTTTTCTAACATTTCATTGTGAAAATTTTCAAACATACAGAAAAGTTGAAAAGCTTCATTTCTTAAGATCACATTTTTCCCTTCTTCAGATGGAGCCAAGTGATCTCAAACTCAACAACAACTGGATGGGACCAGTAGAAACTGAACCTCTAATTGTGTGAAGCAAGGAACAGGACCATAGCATGACCAGTTTTGACACTTTGATCACCTTATCAGTGTAACTATACCTGCAGCTGGTCAATCTCTCCTGCTAGATAGAACTTGACTGTTTAAAAAACTTTCTCTTTTACTATCTCATTTTGAACCTCACAACAACCCTATAAAGTAGGAAGAGGATGTATTTTAACCATTTCAGAGATGGGGAAACTGAGGTTCAGGGCAGTTGGCTTGCCTATCCAATTAGTATAGGATAGACCTGGGTTTTAACTCCAGTTATTCTCACTCATTGTCTCATCACAGTAGACTGTGAAGAATTTCCATTCAATTTTGCCATGACTCATTTGGTCACCACATTGTGGGTTGTTATCTACAACTTTCACATTGTACATGGTTTTTCAACAGCTGCCAGTGACATACAGATCTACCCTGAAGAAAAACCAAAGTAAGACTAATGGACCTTGAGGAGAAGAACAATCCAATCAACATAAGTCAGTAAAATGATCCAGTGAGAATAACTCACACTTTCAAGAGGCACGGAGAGTGAAGGTCAGGTGGGTTAAATGAAAAGCCACTTTCCTCTCCTATCTGGGAGAGAAGTTGTCATTGCATAGTGAAATAAATGCCTGCCTATTTTATTTATTCTTTTCGTGTAGCTAAATCTATCAGTTTCCATGGTGCCCCACGTTCACCATGGAAACTCTGACAAGCTCGTTATGCTTTAGGGAAAAAAACACACACACCAAAAATCTGAGATGGGATAAATGGATTTCTTTTAAAACTGTGTGCTCCTGAGTAGGAAGCCTTGATAGATAGCAAATCATAATGATCTTGATTTTTTTCCCTTCTTAAGTGGGAACACAGGATTGCATACCCATCAAAGGAGCACCCTTGGCTCTCCAAAATCATCTGTGTAGCAGTAGTTATGTCTGTGAATATCTCACTTCTGCATTTACTGGCAACAGAGAAACGGCTCAAACCTCACTGAGCCGATTTTTATGAGAATATGGTACTAGTCCCTATACATTTTCTTCTGTTTGTTCATTCAGCCAATATTTATTGGAAATCTATATTACAATAGGCACTCTGCCAGGCTCTGTGGATGTAACAGTGTATGAAACAGATATTATCTTGTCCATATGCAATTTATACTAATCTTCTTTCTCTCCATCACCTCTAGGAGTAGGATTAGTTTTTATAACATTTCCCTAGCATGACTGGCAAATAGCATATTATCATATATACTACATATCAAATTGTAAATTATATGAATATAATAAAATGCACTTAAGACTAAGGCTGAAGTGACACATGTTGATAACAATGCAGAGGTTATGTGATTTCTTTAACGTTATTTGTTTTAAAGAAGTCTGTATTTTTAAGTAGCTACTTTATTGCTTTCGTAAAACTGATATATGTTCATTTTTCAAGATTTGATTATTTTAAAAAATACTCACATCTCACTACCCAGATATATCATCACCATTAGCACCCTTGAGATTTTCTTAGAAAAGTTCAAGTATAGAAAAGACAGGGCTTCCCTGGTGGCGCAGTGGTGGAGAATCTGCCTGCCAATGCAGGGGACACGGGTTCGAGCCCTGGTCTGGGAAGATCCCACATGCCGCGGAGCGATTAGGCCCGTGAGCCACAATTGCTGAGCCTGCGCGTCTGGAGCCTGTGCTTCGCAACAAGAGAGGCCGCGATAGTGAGAGGCCCGCGCACCGCGATGAAGAGTGGCCCCCGCTCGCCGCAACTAGAGAAAGCCCTCGCACAGAAACGAAGACCCAACACAGCCAAAAATAAATAAATAAATAAATAAATAAATAAAAAAGAAAAGACAAAAGACAATAGACAGCCTAGAAGTTTGTAGAAAGGAAAACTAAGCTAGAGAGAAGCTACCTCTACTTTGTAGAACAGCAATTAAATTTGGAGAAATTTGGAAGAAGGCATATATTTCACTTGAATTTTAATGAAGAAAGGAAAACTTCCAAACGAGAGGATTGTGTTTCAACATGAATTAGGTTTTATGCCAAGCTGGTGCAGGAAGATATTTCTCCTGGCTGGAAAGCTTTCAGAACCATGTTAAGTAGCTGCCTCCACCTACTCATACTGCTGATTCTTAGAATCACATAGCACCTTAGCAGAGATTACCTTATGCCACTTTCCATGTCATGACAGCAAGCTCAAAGCAAATACTATTGACCTGATGTTACTTTGCCTACATTTCTGCCCTAACATAGATATTTTCCTATGTTTAATATCAAAGGATAAGCACCAGATAGAATCAATATCTATAGACTCCTGTTCCAGCTTAGCCACTAGCCAGTGGTGCCTTGGGAAAGTCATTCCACCTCTTTGGCTTGGTTTCTCCATCTATAAGATGGAAGGTCACATACTATCACTGGCTCCATACTTCTTTACTCTCAAGGACTGCTAAGATCTTAAGTTTCAAAACATTTTATCCATCAAGAAGATAAGATAGATGCTTGATATAAATTTTTGTTGAATAAATTATTTCCCTATTTTTCATTAAAGACCAAATTAACTACCAATCAAATTTTGCTGATCAACATGAACTGTCTAGTATCAGTATGTTGAGTTAACATAATTCAAAACAAAAGCACATCTAACATTTCACGTAGCCCATGCAATCTATCTCAAGTTGCACAAATTCTGTTAGGCTTTGTGACATGTTAGAAATAGCTTAAGGAATATGTTTTTTAATTTGTTGAATAATCCTCCTTAGTATCCTGGGACTCTAGGTTGATAAAAACCAAACTAGGGTAGGGAATCATTGACCTGATTGCACACATTTTGGGGAATTAGTTGTTAATTTTCTGCCTTGAACTAAAAGAGTATATTTTACACATATCCATCATGCCACATCAATGACTGAGACCTAGAGGATTAAGTGAATACTACTTAGGTGTTAATTCTTAAGACCACAGAGAAAGGTTGGTTTTCCTCAAGGATATCAATGCACAACTCAAGTGGCTTGAGCAATCATGGTTCCGAAGTTGGGAAAATGCTGGCGCCGGCTAATGACATGATAGTCAATATACTATAACAGCTATTGCATGCCTATAGAGTCCATGCTTCTAGAAGCCATGTCAAGGTTGGACTCTATCCTAGCAGAAAGCCAAATATTACCATCCTTAGAAAAGCTACACAATTAGAGCCCCTTTGGATATGGAAATTAAAGGCTAACTGAAACTCAAATTAAATGATAAAATAATGATTTTTTAAAGGAAAAAAAAGAGTTCTGAGGAAATCTTAGAGTATTATTTGAATGTATAAAATTAAATTTATTTGGGAAACTATAAATGTCAAAAATTCCTCTCTGCATATTTCTAAAGGGATCATTTTTAATATTACGTATAAATGAAGGAACCTACCATTTACAGAAGACTCTTCCTTATGAAATGCAAAACCATTGATTATATTTATAACAAAAATCTAGCCCTAATCGGAGAATAAAAACATCTAAGAAAAGCAGTTTTTCTAATTGCTTCTATAAGTTTGGTTTGTTTTTCAGAATTCTTTGTGCAATGGAATATAATAGGGACTCAGTAAATATTAGATGAATTAATGTTACATTATATATCCTAAGCCCCCGATTCAGACACCCTCATCTCCCCCCCGCAGCACTAAAATTGCCATAGTGTGTATAATACTATAATATGCTGTGAAATGAAGAAAATGTAATTTGAGTTTAGGGCATGTGTAAGTAAAGACTATGAGTTGCAAGTGGCAGAAAATCAGTTCAAACTTTTTAAGCCAAAGGAGAATATACTGTCTCACATAACCAAAAACATAATCTCACTGGCTTCTGGCACAGCTTGGTTGCAGGTTCCGTCAATGTCTACAGCACCCGGTTGTTTCTCTCCTCTCTCCCTCTCTCTCTCCCTCCCTCCCTCCCTCTCCCTCCCTCCCTCCCTCTCTCTCTCTCTCTCTCTCTCTCTCTCTCTCTCTCTCTCCCCCTCTCTCTCCCCCCCTCTCTCTCCCCCTCCCTCCCCCCTCCTCCATCCCTCCTTCACACAGACTTAATTCTCTAGCATCTCTCTCCTTATGGCTACAACATGGCAGCAACAGCTCTAGACTTCATACTCTCTCAAATTCAACTGAGGGAAGCACCAAACAACCTTCCTCCAAATTTCCAGGAAAACAACAACAGACAGCTCTTTGCCTTATTTGCCCCAACTGGACCAATGTCCGGTCCCACAACAATCACCATAGAGGGCAATGTGAGATGTGATGCCTTGAACAACTTGGGGGTTAGGGGTGCAGACCCCCAAGCAGTTAAAAATCTGTGTTTGACTTCTGACTCCCCCAAAAGCTAACTACTAATAGCCTGTTGTTGACCAGAAGCCTTACTGATAACATAAACAGTTAACACATATTTGGTATGTTATATGTGTTATATACTGTATTCTTACAATAAAGTAAGCTAGAGAAAAGAAAATGTTATTAAGCAAACCATAAGTAAGCAAAAATACATTTACAGTACGGTATTGTATTTATCGTTACAGTAAGTTTGAATCATCTGTTTACAAGATGAATCATCTGTCAGTACCTATATCAAAATTGTCTTATATGATATAAAATACTGTAGAGGTTATTATTAACACTAGACATCAAAAATGAAAAGATAACTTGAAAAAGAAATTCATATTTATTTACAGGTGTAACGATTCATGCATTGATAATAAAGCAGCAGCAATATGATAGCAATATGGTAGCCTAGTGTAATCAATACAATTGCTTCACATATCGATTGTATAGCCTACACTATACACTAATGAATGAATCATTATAAAATTTTTATGGCATACAGTATTACAATCATATTCATAATAGAGTATTGGAAACTTCATTTTTTAAAAAATCACTTACCTGTGATGACAGACTGATGTGCAGTTTCACCAATTATGAAAGAGGGAGGCATAGTGAACAGTAATGTAATTCTCTGAAAGCAAAGTTATGAAACAGTATGAAAATGAACACATTATTAGTTTTATATTAAATATCACTCACCTTATGCCTATGTAAGGATCAACTAATATCTACATATATTTTATGCATTCTTCACATACTTGACTTTTTCTTAATTTCTTTGATATTTCTAGGCTACATGGTTCATCTGAGAGTTTATCAAATTGTCTCAAATCTCCATTAAAATTTTCCAATATATTTATTGAAAAAAAAATACATATACAGTAAGTGGACCCGAGTAGTTCAAACCCATATTGTTCAAGGGTCAACTATATAACAGGTATAAATATTGGTAAAGTATGACAGAATCCATGATGTACATGAAATAATTATATTGCAACATGCTTTCTTTTTTCCTTCAATAAACCTTGCTTTGTGCCTCCTATGAGTAAGACAATGTGCTGTGTGTTGTATGGGATATAAAAATAAGTGTGAAATAGTTCCTGTCCTCACACTAAGAATCACAAGTGTAAGGGACCTTTTAAAAAATAAAGTGCAGAGTAAACTACTCTTTTAATTTTTATTTACAGACTGCTCTTCCCTTAGAAGGACATAAATACATAGATCTGGGTCAGAGATTCAGCCATTATGACTTAGAAGAAAGATATTTAACATTTTTGGTGCCATAAGGAATTTCTCTATTTGCCATGCACTTACTTTATGTAAATTATGTCATTTCCAGGTATGGGACATATTGATGTGGTTATTTCAATGGAGAGATAGTTTAATGACTTAAAACATATAGCCTTGCAATGTCAATTTGATCATTAATCTTCCCAATCCTTACTTATCCCTCACGCCGTCTTGAAATTGGTAATGAAATTCAGTAAATTTGCACTTAGACCAAATACACCAAAATGCCTAATTCAAATGAGCCACAACAAAACGCACTGCTTTGATCATTTCTCTGGGTCAAATTTTTACTTGTCAACCTTAAGGTAAAGTGCTATAAAGAGGGGTGGCCGGTCATGCCTGGTTCATCTTTTTTTTATATTCCTAGATGTGTTAGGATAAGGGACAATGCTCATAAAAACAACACACAATGAAAGTATGGAAATCCTCTGAGCCAAAGTTCCCCTCCCTGCCCCCTACCCATACCCCTATAAGTACACTTCCCTCATTCTGAGATTTCTCTATTCCTGGCTTTTAGTAAAACTCTATGATTAAAAAAAAATGAAACTATGGAAAGATGCAATGATATTAATCTTCCACAAGACCTAACAAATACTATATAAATTTTCCTCCTTCCCCAATCAACTAAACATGGTTGATTTTGTTGGGGTGGTGGTTTAATGTGCTGGGCAGGTTACCACTTCCTGCCCTTACCCAATCTTCTACCCTCTCATTCGTTTAGTCAGCAAATGTTTGTCGAGCACCTACTATATTCCAGGCATTCAGCTAGGCCCTGGGAACCCAAAGATTTCAAAGACGTGGTTCTCACCCTTAGGAAGCTCCCAAGATAATGGTGGAAACACAGGTTTCCACCTGTGGAACAGGTGGACAGGAACACAGGTTAACTGATAAACCATAAACAGGTCTGTCTCTTCTCCCCTCGACCCCTGCAATCCCATCCACCCACCACAGAGCTCTGTGTGGACTGGCTCTGTCTCCTTTACCATTGTAGCCACAGTGCTTAACACAGCATCTGGCATGTTGTAGATGTTTGTTAAATGCATTAAGTGCAATGGTAAAGGTATGTATAAGATATAAATATTTAAGAAATTTCTTACTGATTACTATCTCAAAAGAGCAAATATGCACAGAGAGAAGTGGGTCTCGAACAGTGATCCTCAACCAAGAGTGGTCTGCTCCCTAGGGGAAATTCGGTAATGCCTGGAGACATTTTTGGTTGTCACAACTGCGGGGGTGTTACTAGTATCTAGTGGATAGAGGCCAGAAATGCTGATAAACATCCTACAAGGCAGAGGACAAAGAATTTTCTAGTCAAAAAATGTCAGTAGTGCTGAGGTTGAAAAATCTTTGTCTAGGTAAGATCATCAGCTACAGGATCTTAAATGTCCAGTGATCTTTGAGTGACCAGCAGCATCATGGAATCATAGAGAATGATGGAACTGAAAATGATCTTAAAGTTCTAAATGATCTTTACTTTGACTTCAATCCCCCAAACAATAGAATCATTTCTTTTATATCAATCTTGGAAGATGGTCTACTACCAATTTTCATGAGCAAAGAACTCAGTTCTTTGAGCAATAGCCATCTATTTTGTTAGTTTTAATGTTCATATTGTATATTACATTGAACTGAAAGTTGTATTTCAAAGTATCACACAATTTGTCCTTGTTTGACTTCCTTGAGGATAAAATAAGAAATAAGTACTATCTCCCACATGTCAGCCCTCCAGAATTTGAAATGGTGGTGATTGTCCTAAGCCTTTTTTTCCCCCCACCAGATTCATCATCCTACTATTCTTCAAGGCAATTAAGAAGAATGGTAAAGAGTATATTCAAAAATATTGGATGTGAGCAACTGGTGAAAGCTGAGATGTCTTCAGATGGTTCAGGAGATGACTTCAGCTATCTCACAGACACTGCATTAAACAGCATTGAATTACATATAATTATTGTGAGAAAATTACTTCTGTTTGAATTCTTCAGTTCTTTTCAGGTCAGAGTTCTAAACGGCTTAGTAACCATGCTAATTTCGCTTTCTAACAAAGAGAAAGGGGACCTCAGAGTTAGAACCTTCTGCAGGCAACAATATCTAGCTAGTATCCAACATCCTTTTGTTTATAACATTCTTATGTTTATGGTCTCTTCTTGTTTATAGCAAAGGGGTGTTAGTTTCTCTTTTATAGATTTGGCATAACTGGCTTCTCATTTATGGTTCTGTATACTATTTTCCAGTTAAATAGTTGAGTTTAGGGACTTCCCTGGTGGCACAGTGGTTAAGAATCCACCTGCCAATGCAGGGGATACGGGTTCGAGCCCTGGTCTGGGAAGATCCCACATGCTGTGGAGCAACTAAGCCCATGCGCCACAACTACTGAAGCCCACACACCTAGAGCCCGTGCTCCGCAACGAGAAGCCACCACAATGAGAAGCCCGCGCACCGCAACGAAGAGTAGCCCCCACTTGCCGCAACTAGAGAAAGCCCACGTGCAGCAACGAAGACCCAATGCAGCCAAAAATAAATAAATAAATAAATATTTTAAAAAATAGTTGAATTTAAGTTTCAAAAATTGAGTTTTTTTTCTAAAAAGTTAATTACAACACAGATTTACAGACTGGGCAAAATCAATATGGGTGCCATGTGTTATATCTGAAAGTGGGGAACTAATGGCAAACCATGGTCATAGAATCGAACAGATGAATAGCCTGATCTTGACTCTACTACTTATTTATTAGGTGACCTCAGATAAGTTATTTTTTTCTTCCAGTTTTATTTTGATATAACTGACATACAACACTGTATAAGTTTAAGATGTACAAAATAATTTGACTTATATACATCATGAAATGATTATCACAATAAGTTTAGTGAACATCCATTATTTCATACAGATACAAAATTAAAGAAATAGAAAAAAAGTATTTTGTCATTGCAGTGAGAATTCTTAGGATTTATGCTCAACAATTTTCATGGATAACATTCAGCAGTGTTAATTCATCATGTACATTATATCCCTAGTACTTATTTATTTTAAACTGGAAATTTGTACCTTTTGACTGCCTTCATCCAATTCCCACCCTTACCCCCTGCCTCAATTAATCACAAATCTGATGTTTTTCTTCTATGAGTTTGCATGTTTGCTTGTTTTTGAAGTATTGATATAACCGACCTACAACACTATGTTGGTTCCTGTTATACAACATAGTGGTTCAATATTTCTATACATTCAAAATGCCTAGGTTGTATTTAGCCATTTGAACCTCAGTTTTCTCATATTAAAATGGGTATGTGATAATACCTATTTTGTTGAGTTACTATATTAATTGAGGCTATGCATGTAAAATGTCTAGCAAATAGTAGATGCCTAATAAATGTTAATTCACTTCTCCTCTACTCTTAGCTACCTCTGTTCATTCCCACCCCCAGGTTGCTCCCTTCAGAGGTTAGAGCCCTCTGGGAGCCTGATGTGGTGGTGTGGCTATGAGTTTTGGAGTTACATCAATCTGACATCAAATCTCAGCTTCACTGCAAACAACTTATTAACCTCTCTGAGGTTCAGTTGTTACGTCTTCTTTAAAAGTGTTTCACAGAGATGTCGTGAGATCTGGATGACACCTAGCACATAATCTGGTACATAGTAGGTCCTCAATAAATGTCTCTGTTGCCTCTATCTAGTCAATATCTCATTTCAAGGAAGACACCTGGAACTGTCAGAATATTTTTTTAAAGTACAGCAATAAATACACTGAAACTTATCTTTGTTGATCTGGACATAAGACTTCTATTATTTCAGTCTAAGGTAACACCTGCTCCATTAGCATACATATTTTGTTATTTAGACATACTGCACGTTTAAATCTTTCTAGCCCATTATTAGTATCATTCTATACAAATGTAGTTGACTTCCTGAACCTAAATCAAAGGCTTTACATTATCCTTAATGATAATGACCTTGTTTAATTCAACGTGTCAATTATTTCTCAAAGTCTTATGCCATTCACAGATTTGTTATGTGCTAAATAAATCAATGACCTAAGGCACTGTTAAAAGAGATGAGTAGGTCATGAGTAAAGACAGAGCCCAATGGCTCACCTCCAGAACCTCACTCCAGCTTGACCTAGACTGTATTAGTCAATACATTTTGATGTATGGGTTTAATCAGCTCTGAATTCTCCATATTACACTGTCATTTACATGATAGTTCTACAGTTCTCCCTCAAAAATGTTATGAAATACTGTCTGGCGCCTTGCTGAAGTCAAGATATAACACACATTCTGCTATCATTTTTACTGCTTAAAAATGGAATATTTTCCCCTCAAATTGTAAAAATTTATTATTTCTATGAAAAACTATTATGGTAATCATTTCAGTCTTGTAGGCCTCTCAATAATAGCTTTTATAATGCTCATTCAAACATCAAATGGAACTTGATGAGGACAGAATTACTACTTCATTCATCCTTCCATCACCAGTACACAGCACACCTTCCTCAGAGCAGATGCCCTTAGGTGAAGATAGGAGAACAAAGTGATTAAGGATCTGGGATTCAAAATAAGATAAAGCTGGATCTGAATCCTGGATCTACCCCTTATGACTATGCAATCTTGTGTGTGTGGCTTCATCTTAAATCTTGCTTTCTCCAAACAGAAACACAAATACCTACTCTCAGTTTCACTATTAGAATTGGTGAAATAATATACATATAATTCTTAGCACAGCAGTTAGAATATAGAAGGTGCTCAATATTATTTATTTTTATTATTTGATGATGTGATTTCTTTTGTTGACTGAAATTTGAAAACTCAAAGGAAAAAAAGGCCATGATGTCCAGGACCATACCTTAATTCTTTCTTGGGTAAAAATTTATTTATTCAAAAGTGGATGTAAAAATGGGTCAGTCTTGCCAATGAATAGCTAACTGTGGATACTGATACAGAAAAACAAAACAAAGCAAATGGAGCAGGAATTCTTTTTTAGCTGACATTGTCTTCCCTGAACTGTAGAATCTTGTGCTTCCAGAGAAATATCACTCAACTGAGAGGTAACCAAAAATAAACCCAAGTTACTGGATATCATAGATGGATGTGATCTGGACCAGCCACCTTCTTCGCCAAAACCACAGTTCCCCCAGTGGAGGCTGGTCAACTGGGACATCCTCAGCTCTATAATAGCAGCACCAGGATTGCAACCAGGCAAAATTGTCAAGTAGACACTCCTCTATTCTTGATATGTCTCATAAATATTAATTCAGTTCTATGTACTCTTTTATACCCAACTACTTTCCCAATAGATTTTGAGGCATGATTTATACACACTCAGAAACCCATAACAAAAACCAAGTGCCTTCCTAGAGCACAGTATGTTTCATGGAGAGTCATCAGAAATATAAACTTGGGTTTCACAATCAGCCAGGGAGATGGGCAAGGCAAGCATAGTACTTTGCATTTTACAGATGAAGTAACTGAGATAAACAAACATTAATTGCTATGTTCAAGACTGCAACACTGGTTCTCTAACAGCCTCAGAACTCTGGCAATTAACTCAAAATTCTTTCCATCACGCTATTTGGTCTTTTATTTGAGCAAACTGTTTCAGCCCCAAACTGGTGTTTATACCTATTTGCTGAATCCCTTCCCTTTGTTCTCCTATTGTTCTCTTTTTCATGGTCTTCCTGCTCCCCATTACATCAACGATTTCCACTCTTTAAACAAAGAGTAAAGAGAGAACCCGATTGGTTCTTCTGAAGTAAATGAGAAACACAGGGAGAGTTCAACGAGTAACCAGAGACCAGTTTGCTAAACATGGAATGAAACGATGATAACACAGTCCTGTGATAGCTCAGATTCCAATGTAATGGGATTTGGCATTGGCTTCAGTCCTTCCAGCAGGCTCCCCGGGCTTATGTCTTGAACCTTGCATTAAAGCAGCACTGCATTATGTAGAGTGACCACTTTGGACCCATTCATAGTATTATTGTACAACAGTGTTGATTATAGTGGAATTTAAAACACTTTTGGGGAGAATATTTCTAGGAAGTCAGTCTAAGAGAAAATAAGGGAGCTTTCTTAACTCTCCTTAAACTGCGACCAGCGTGAATATGTATTCTACCCATGGAAAATCAGGACGATGTAAGGCCATGGAGTTTAAAAACAAATGATGGTTCTTCAGAACCATTTTTTTTTTTTAGATTCCATATATATGTGTTAGCATACGGTATTTGTTTTTCTCTTTCTGACTTACTTCACTCTGCTTGACAGACTCTAGGTCCATCCACCTCACTACAAATAACCTAATTTCGTTTCTTTTTATGGATGAGTGGGAAGCAGCCGCATAGCACAGGGAGATCAGCTCGGTGCTTTGTGACCACCTAGAGGGGTGGGATAGGGAGGGTGGGAGGGACAGGCAAGAGGGAGGGGATATGAGGATATAGGTATAGGTATAGCTGATTCACTTTATTATACAGCAGAAACTAACACAACATTGTAAAGCAATTATACTCCAATAAAGATGTTAAAAAAAATGATGGGTAATAATTTCTTTGTGTGCTAAGGTCACTTGGCTAATCTAAAAGCAAGCATTCTCAGCTCAACGTTCCCAAAGAACAATACACAAGGGATGTCCGAATAGTATCTAAACTATATACATTACTGATTTTTAAAATAGAAAAGAATTCGTGTAAAATAGCTGACATGCTGGAACCTGCAAATCAATAAATAATATAGATGGAGACCAGAAAAGAGAAAGCTCAGAGATTGCTTCCTAAGCAAAAATTACTTCCTGTTATTAGAGAAGAACAGTTCTCCTGAAATTGATAATCACACAAAGGGCACCCAGCTGCCTCCTTTTCTTCCTCTGTTACACTTTGTCCTTGGAAATGATGGGTTCCATCTCATAGCCAGACACAACTATACAAGGCGGCCCTGCATAATGGGGGTCCCATAAGCCAGAGCCACAAACCTGCACACCTAGGACAGATACAGGGATATCTGGTTGAGAATGTGGTGTTGGGAGGTAAGAGGATTCCAGAAACTATAACTGTTTGGATCCAGCAGAACCCTCAATGGTCTGTGTATCTCCCAGTGTGTCTGGACTACTGTGTCCCTATGGGACATTCTTGGAGTACTCTTCTTGACACAAATCTGCATCCTCTTGACTGATTTGGACATCTTCAGAATGATATAGCAATAATACAACTAGGCTGAGACTGCTGCACGTGTCACTTACCGTCAACTTGGGCACGGGAGAAGAGCCGTTGAACATGTGCTTTCCTTTCTGCATTGTGTAAAGCTGTCTGGCACGTCAATTCCGTCACTTCTACCTCACTTAGTATGTGGCATTGCTTTTTCCATGCTTCTGGGAGCCAGCCTGCAACACGTTCACATCCTTTCTCTTGGGTCCCTGCCAGGATATTATTACATCCTGTACTGTGGGCAAATGCTCTCATATTGGCAAACTCTCATATCTACATTTATCGTCCACCCACCTTGGCCGGGCACGCTCAGAACCCAGTCCCATGCATACTTCCCCAGTTGGCTAGTCTTGACGTTAGACTATAGGGGGATAGTCGTTTTCCTCCCTTGGGTGTGTGTGTGTGTGTGTGTGTGTGTGTGTGTGTGTGTGTGTCTGTCTGTCTGTCTGTCTGTCTGTCTAGCCCTTAACAGAGAGGAAGAGTGGGCCATTTGTGCAGGCTCAGAGGGTTCAGGGTAATCTGGAAATTAAAGATTCTTGGAGGGTGGGGGGGGATCCACATAGATACACCCATCCCTTGTGTCAGGGGCCCATTTTTCCCAACCTTGGCATAACAAACCTGCCTCAGCTACTCTTACCATTACATCCTGGCCTTGGTCCTCATATTTGAACCCCTTATCCTCAATTTATGATATAAGAGCCATTTTTTTATGTTTCCAGGGAGGCCGTCTGGTCTTCACAATTAGGATTTAATAGCTGATTAATCCATCTCAGCTCTCTTGCTACCCTTTTCCAGGGCATCAGTGGAACTTGACCACAGCCAGCCAATTCACTGCCCTTGAGATTACTATTTCCTTCTCACTTCTCAAATGCCTGACACACAGCATCAGCCAGCACATCCCCTTCCACTAGGAGGTCATGACTGGTGAAACAACTGCACAGCTGCCTGGGCTATGCATGTTCTACCTACCAGTGACAGCACTCACATTGGCAGCCAGGAGATGGTGATCAGCTCCAAAATGCCATCTTAGTGTCTATGCTTGGAGACCTATCCTGGTACCTACTATCACAGGTGGGGGTCATTGGGTGTAGACCCTGAGAAGAAGTTTAGGGAATGCTCTTGAGATCAACACCTATGGAAGAGTGAGGAAGGTAGCAGGATCGGGCACAGGAAAAGTCTGAATTTCCATGATCCATGGGGACCTCTGGTGCTGGTACAGATCTGAGTTGGGGGGTAGGGGGGTAAGTCCATACTTGCCAGAGTAATTAGTCATTAGATGGGCGCTGCCCCAGAAAAGAGTCATGACCTGAGGTGAAGTTTTCTTCCAACACAGCAGAAGGTTGACAGCTAAGTGCTATCTTTTGACAACTGAGGAAATCGATCCTCATTCAGAAGAGGGATGAGGGTGTCACATCACAGCATCCATCAAATACACAACAGCTCATTTAATCATTATAAAAACATGCTGCAGCTTTTATAATTACTGCCATGTGACTCATAAGGAAATTGAAACATGAAAGTTAAATAACTATTATCTCAAGGATACATAGTTTTGGAGGCCATGCCATCTCTGAAACAACTGCTTAATTCTGCTATTGTAACCCCAAAGTAGCTATAAGGTGATACTTGAATGAATATGGCCGTGTTCCAATAAAACTTTATTTACAAAACAAAGAGTGGGCCAAATTTGATTCACAAGCCATAGTTTTCTGATCTCTGGTTTAGAGGGTGCTAGAGATAGGCCTTGAAAGACAAGTAAGCTTTTTTATTTTTTAATAGAGAAAAGGCATTGCAATTAAGGAAAAATCCATGGTGCAGTTAAGAGTGGCAAAGTGGGTAGCACAGGGTTCATGAAGCAGGGGTGTGGTGGGATGAGGTAACAGCTTAAGGCCATGGTTAAGGCTATTCATTACTCAAAACCCAGTTCATAGGTCACCTTTTCTGGAAAGCCTTCTTTGACCACTCCCAATAGAATTATATTCTCCTATCTCTGTGTTATCACCATGCCTTATATACCTTTGGATCATTGGGTATATTATGCAGTAACTGTAATTGATTAAGTGAAAGACTTCACTGGACTGTGGCTTCCTGAGGGCAGGGACCATGTGCTATTCACCTTTGTGTCCTCTGGGTTATGCCCAGGGCATACCTGGGCAGAGGTACTCAATAAATATAGAATGAAAAACAAATGAGTTTGCTACATTCTCATAAGTTATCCATTAACCAGGATCTCCAGGTCTTAGTGT
Organism: Balaenoptera acutorostrata; assembly: GCF_949987535.1. Classification (NCBI taxonomy): domain Eukaryota; kingdom Metazoa; phylum Chordata; class Mammalia; order Artiodactyla; family Balaenopteridae; genus Balaenoptera; species Balaenoptera acutorostrata. The sequence goes on along the minus strand of NC_080069.1, from coordinate 77,651,966 downwards.
CATCATCTTCCCGCAGCTCTGTTTTCCCCTCATGTACTTGATGATGAGTGTTTTGTGTATTACAAAACTAATGTAGTTGAAGTAATAGAACATAAAGCTACCCAAACTCTGGCATGAGAGCCGCTGACCAGTTCTAAAAAAACTGCAGAATTGAAGATGTCCATTATGGTCCTCTCTGCACCCTATGACCTTCCACTGGGGCTCTACTTAGGTTCCCTGGCCCCTAACATTGTCTCATTCTCAAAAAAATTACCCCTTACCCCTCTTCCTCTCTCTCAAACCCAAATTCCATTCCTTATTTGGTGCATATCAACTGGGTGATAGAAGAAAAATAAGCTGTACTTAATTATGCAAACAACTTTAGACGGAAAGTTAAGCAAGTGTATATTTTGCTTCTACCTCTAACCATTTGTATGTCTTCAACTCTGTGGGTCTCAGCTTCTTCTTGTGTAAAGTTCTTGATTGTCATTTTTTAAAATTGAAGTATAGTTGATTTACAATATTATATTAATTTCAGGTGTACAACATAATGATTCAATATTTTTATAGATTATACTCCATTTAAAGTTATTATAAAATATCCGCTATATTCCCTGTGCTATACAATATATTCTTGTAGCTTATGTATTTTATACATAGTAGTTTGTACCTCTTAACTCTCTATCCTATCTTGCCCCTCCTCACTTCTCTCTCCCCACTGGTAATCACTAGTTTGTTCTCTGTATCTTGTCATTTTCTGTAAATCAAGCATTATATGTCACCAAAAATTATTCATTTAAGTGTACTAAGTTATGAATATTACGTAGATTTAAACCTCCTGGACGTGTCTGTTTTTTTAAAATGCTCTTATCTACATAAATAAGCCATTAAATGAAATTGAAACATCTATATGGGATTTGCACTCCACCCCCTTTTTTTTTGGCTTATTTTAATCTACCACCTTTATTCTCTAGCTAGATAATTTTTTCTTAAACTACTTGGCATCTTAGTTCAGAAATATGATCACTTCCCAATGTGAATGTAGGATTAGAATAAAGGCATTTACGTCTATGTGCTATAGGGGCTTGTTGTTTAACTATCTTTCTCTTAGTGCCTACTCAGTGCAGTGCACTGGGGAGGTGCCAGTGGCCAGGGGAAATATTTCCAGCATCATCCAACAGTCTCCAGCAGGCACTAGTCATCTCCAGGGCAGGAAACTTCCAGGGGCAGAAATGCTCTGGCTTAAGAATTTACCGTTTCCCATCTTGGTGGCCACAAGATTCCTGGTCCCAGACTAACATGTCCCTGGGGTCTTTAAATATTCAACTCATTATGCTAACTCCCCTGCCCTGCTTTAATGCTAACCAAGCAACCCTCTGATTAAGATTTAGCTTCTCATATAGATTTCACTAAGAGAAATTCTTTTTGGCAGTTACATTTCTCATTGTCAGTTAAATACCCTAACATGGTGGCTTTTACATGGAGTCTGTTGTGAGCTAGATAAAGCATTAATCTGTCTCCCTGTATCTGGGAAATTCCAGGCTCCTAGCAATATCACATCAGTGGAGCTGTAAGACTGAAGGCCAGAATATGGGAATGTGAAGAATATACTGCAGCAGATGCCATGAGCCCTGTGTGGGTCCCAAAAAGTAATTTTTCTTCAGTGACACCCTGACTCCATCCTAACTTGGTCTGGAAGCAGAGGGGTGGTGATGAATGTTACCCGAGGATTGTGGACACAGCTGGAGGATGCCCACAGGTGTGGAGGGCACACACAAGCTCACTGTGGCAAGGCAAATGTGCCAGGAGGAGTGAAGCAGTCAGTGGAGACTCCAGCTCTGCCTGGCTTACTCACAGGGAGAGGCTGATGGCCTATTCTGTTGAAAGCTTGAATAATTTTTATCAAAAGAAATCTAAAATTGGTGTAATTTTATTCCATCTCTATTGCCAGACAAGGAATACCTCAGACACCCTAAAAGAAATTCCAGTGAGAGCCCATCTAATCTGAAGTACGTTTGTATTACTTTGATTATATTGTTGTTCACTATTTTATTTTTATTACTATGTATTGCATTCTAAAAATAAGTTAGGTGTTAGGCAAAAAAACTGAATCAGGCTCAAGCCCTGCCTATATAAAGATGCTGGCTGCCAGCCTGTCTCACAAGACTTTTATGAGGGTTTACAGCTGGCTTGAAATCGGGTAAAGAACTCCTACAAGTTGTCAAAATCCTAATGCAAATAACTAATCCACTCTAATTATATCAACATTATATGCTTACTACTTTATATATCTATATATATAAATATATATACACACATATATAGGCATTGGCAAGCAAATAATAGCATCTATTTTCCCTTTTTGTTGTGAAGATAATGTATATAAAATGCCTAGCACATAGTAAGTGCTCCAAAATGACAGTAGTTTTCAATTATTATCATTATTACTATTACGATTAGCAAAGAGACTGCCAATGTAAAGCAAATTTTTCAAAAGAATGTCAAGAAAGCCATCCAACACACCCCCACCCTACCACATTTTACCACTCCAATATTTGAACCCCTTATTTAAGAGAACATAGAATGGTAAATAAACCATTTGCCATTTTCCATTTACTTAGTTATAGAGATAGCTTTTAAGTATGTCAAGGATAATATGGTGGTAATAGGCAGGTCCAGAAGCAGCCATACGACTCTCATTTATCTTACCTATTCATTTCTATGCCAGTTACACTTATCTCCTTCTGATATGAAATTATTTTCCATTTATCAGAAGTCCCTTCTCTGTGGGAATGTGGGTAACAAGTAACAAAAATCCAGTAAGCCACTAAACAGAAAATCTAGAAGTCTTTGGCTCAAGTGAATCCACAAAGAAAAATACTTGATAGAACTGAGAGACAGGATTCAAAGTCCTCTCTAATAAATGGTTTACAGTTACACATAGATACGAAAAAGAATAAACAAGCCAAAAGTAAAAGATAAACAGATACATAATGGGGAAAACCACCTAACTTCTTTTGGAGGAAATGACCTCTTAGGCCATTAGTTGACAGTGGCAATGCCTTCTTTTGCATGGAACAGTGCTGCTTACAAGGCCAGTCTCATACATCATTTCATTTGATCTGATATAGGCAGGTAACCTGAGAAAATGTCCAAGGATGAGCCTGAAAGGAAAGAACAACTAAAGCTACAGACATATTGTAGATTCTCCCAGGAAAGATTTACTTTCATATATTTTTTTGTGCTCATTTCAGAAAGATTTATTTTCCCATCAACCAATTTAAATTAAAAAACTGATTTTGATTCAACCTGGATCAAATGTTTATTTTTTTTTTAAAAAAAAGGACATAATTTCTACTTTATTCCAAGATGAGCATTAGATATAGCAATGCTCAATATAGCAAGTGCCATGCAGTTTTTAAAAGATCAGGCTAAGTCAGACATAAATAAATGGAAATTTAGGATGCAACATATTTCCCAGTGATTTTGAGCAAGGCAGATGGCCAGTTTGAATCATTAGGGTCACAGAGAGTTTTTTATTATGGAAATTTCCTAGGAATGACTGTATGCTCTCCTTGAACTGACCTACTACAAGCCAGCAGTTTGCTCAAAGAGAGACACAGATACTCTCAGAAAAGATCAGGCAGTTATACGACAAACTTAAAACAGGGAGCCAAAAACTAACTAGTTCCTCACTATCCCTTTAGAGTGCTTTGTAAATCTAATTCCTATCTTGTTCTAACTGGACAGGCAGATGTGATCAGACTTAAGGTTGAGGTGCCATTGGCCTGTCACTACAGGTCACAACCACTATACAACATCTGGCAAGTTTATGAGTCGCCAACATTTTTTACCAGTATAGTGGTACATTTTTAATCCAGTATAGTGTCTGGACTATAGCAGATTCATTTTTCTCAAAAAATATTTGTTGGATGAATGGACGGATGGATAGATGGATGGAGGGATGGATAAATGAATTAGGTGCTGAGGAGCCCAATAAAGGAAATACCACTTCTTTTAGCTGGGTTGACAAAATCACGTAAACCAGAGTCAGAACACTTTAAAAGGTCCCGCCTTGTTTAAAAACATTCCTGAACCTGCTCTTTACCTTCCTAATTCACAGGAAAGCCATGTCCATTATGCATCTATAATTTTCCTTTAAGTGATGCTTGAGAATTAGGACTTTGGGTAGGATTAGGACAAAGTTAGAAGTTTCTAGAGTCTAGAAAACATGAGAATAGAGTCCATTTACTCTTAGAACCCAGAGAAACCTAAGTGCTTTGAATCCAAGCATTACCCTACCCTGAAATCTCTCTCAACCTTCACCCCAAGCAACCCTAATGTTCATAATTCTGCCATGAACCTGCTGCTAAATCTTGGTGTTGGATGTGTTGATAAACATCTATATCACTGTATCACAAATTTATTCTTTTAATATTTTGATATCAGTATGTCATATAATTGGTCTCCTTCGTAACTCTAAGTATTTACTTTATGCATATAAAAATATTATTTTAAAAAGGAGCTTTTAGTCTACTCCAGGCTGTCAAAAGGGCCTATGGAACAAAAACCATTAAAATCCACTGCTTGAAAGGCCAGACCCGAATTTGCATGCCTCATTTCCACTCTCATGCAGTTGGCAGAACTTAGTCACATGGTCACCCCTTGCTGCAATGCAGACTAATAAATGTAGTCTTTTTTTTTTAACATCTTTATTGGAATATAATTGCTTTACAATGGTGTGTTAGTTTCTGCTTTATAACAAAGTGAATCAGTTATACATATACATATGTCCCCATATCTCTTCCCTCTTGCATCTCCCTCCTTGCCACCCTACCTATCCCACCCCTCTAGGTGGTCACAAAGCAACGAGCTGATCTCCCTGTGCTATGCGGCTTGCTTCCCACTACCTCTCTATTTTACGTTTCATGGTGTATATATGTCCATGCCACTCTCTCACTTTGTCCCAGCTTACCATTCCCCCTCCCCGTATCCTCAAGTCCATTCTCTAGTACGTCTGCATGTTTATTCCCATCTTGCACCTAGGTTCTTCATGACCATTTTTTTTTTTTGGTTTCCATATCTATATGTTACCATACGGTATTTGTTTTCCACTTTCTGACTTATTTCACTCTGTATGACAGTCTCTAGATCCATCCACCTCACAACAAATAACTCAGTTTCGCTCCTTTTTATGGCTGAGTAATATTCCACTGTATATATGTGCCACATCTTCTTTATCCATTCATCTGTTGATGGACACTTCGGTTGCTTCCACGTCCTAGCTATTGTAAATAGAGCGACAATGAACATTTGGTACACGACTGTTTTTGAATTATGGTTTTCTCAGGGTATATGTCCAGTAGTGGGATTGCTGGGTCATATGGTAGTTCTATTTTTAGTTTTTTAAGGAACATCTATACTGTTCTCCATAGTGGCTGTATCAGTTTACATTCCCACCAACAGTGCAGGAGGGTTCCCTTTTCTCCACACCCTCTCCAGCATTTATTTTTTGTAGATTTTTTGATGATGGCCATTCTGACTGGTGTGAGACGATATCTCATTGTAGTTTAGACTTGCATTTCTCTAATGATTAATGACGTTGAGCATTCTTTCATGTGTCTGTTGGCAATCTGTGTATCTTCTGTGCAGAAATGTCTATTTAGGTCTTCTGCCCATTTTTGGATTGGGTTGTTCGTTTTTTTAATGTTGAGCTGCATGAGCTGCTTGTATATTTTGGAGATTAATCTTTTGTCAGTTGCTTCATTTGCAAATATTTTCTCCCATTCTGAGGGCTGTCTTTTCGTCTTCTTTATGGTTTCCTTGGCTGTGCAAAAGCTTTTAAGTTTCATTACGTCCCAGTTGTTTATTTTTGTTTTTATTTCCATTTCTCTAGCAGGTGGGTCAAAAAGGATCTTGCTGTGATTTATGTCATAGAGTGTTCTGCCTATGTTTTCCTCTAAGAGTTTGATGGTGTCTAGCCTTACATTTAGGTCTTTAATCGATTTTGAGTTTATTTTTGTGTATGGTGTTAGGGAGTGTTCTAATTTCATTCTTTTACATGTAGCTGTCCAGTTTTCCCAGCACCACTTATTGAAGAGGCTGTCTTTTCTCCACTGTATATTCTTGCCTCCTTTGTCAAAGATAAGGTGACCATATGTGTGGGTTTATCTCTGGGCTTTCTATCCTGTTCCATTGATGTATATTTCTGTTTCTGTGCCAGTACCATACTGTCTCGATTACTGTAGCTTTGTAGTATAGTCTGAAGTCCGGGAGCCTGATTCCTCCAGCTCCGTTTTTCTTTCTCAAGATTGCTTTGGCTATTCGGGGTCTTTTGTGTTTCCATACAAATTGTGAAATTTTTTTGTTCTAGTTCTGTGAAAAATGCCAGTGGTAGTTTGATAGGGATTGCATTGAATCTGTAGATTGCTTTGGGTAGTAGAGTCATTTTTATAATATTGATTCTTCCAATCGAAGGACATGGTATATCTCTCCATCTATTTGTATCATCTTTAATTTCTTTATTCAATGTCTTTTAATTTTCTGTATACAGGTCTTTTGTCTCCTTAGATAGGTTTTTTCCTAGATATTTTATTCTTTTTGTTGCAATGGTAAATGGGAGTGTTTTCTTAATTTCACTTTCAGATTTTTCATCATTAGTGTATAGGAATGCAAGAGATTTCTGTGCATTAATTTTGTATCCTGTTACTTTACCAAATTCATTGATTAGCTCTAGTAGTTTTCTGGTAACATCTTTAGGATTCTCTATGTATAGTATCATGTCATCTGCAAACAGTGACAGCTTTACTTCTTCTTTTCCATTTTGGATTCCTTTTATTTCTTTTTCTTCTCTCATTGCTGTGGCTACAACTTCCAAAACTATGTTGACTAATAGTGGTGAGAGTGGACAACCTTGTCTTGTTCCTGATCTTAGTGGACATGGTTTCAGTTTTTCACCATTGAGGACGATGTTGGCTGTGGGTTTGTCATATATGGCCTTTATTATGTTGAGGAAAGTTCCCTCTATGCCTAATTTCTGGAGGGTTTTTATCATAAATGGGTCTTGAATTTTATCGAAAGCTTTCTTTGCATCTATGGAGATGATTATATGGTTTTTCTCCTTCAATTTGTTAATATGGTGTATCACATCGATTGATTTGCATATTTTGAAGAATCCTTGCATTCCTGGGATAAACCCCACTTGATCATGGTGTATGATCCTTTTAATGTGCTGTTGGATTCTGTTTGCTAGTATTTTGCTAAGGATTTTTGCATCTATGTTCATCAGTGATATTGGCCTGTAGTTTTCTTTCTTTGTGACATCTTTGGTTTTGGTATCACAGTCATGGGGCCTCGTAGAATGAGTTTGGGAGTGTTCCTCCCTCTGTTATATTTTGGAAGAGTTTGAGAAGGATAGGTGTTAGCTCTTCTCTAAATGTTCGATAGAATTCCCCTGTGAAGCCATCTGGTCCTGGGCTTTTGTTTGTTGGAAGATTTTTAATCACAGTTTCAATTTCAGTGCTTGTGATTGGTCTGTTCATATTTTCTATATCTTCCTGGTTCAGTCTTGGAAGGTTATACCTTTCTAAGAATTTGTCCATTTCTTCCAAGTTGTCCATTTTACTGGCATATAGTTGCTTGTAGTAATCTCTCATGATCCTTTGTATTTCTGCAGTGTCAGTTGTTACTTCTCCTTTTTCATTTCTAATTCTATTGATTTGAGTCTTCTCCCTTTTTTTCTTGGTAACTCTGGCTAATGGTTTATCAATTTTGTTTACCTTCTCAAAGAACCAGCTTTTAGTTTTACTGATCATTGCTATCATTTCCTTCATTTCTTTTTCATGTATTTCTGATCTGATCTTTATGATTTCTTTCCTTCTGCTAACTTTGGGGTGTTTTTGTTCTTCTTTCTCTAATTTCTTTAGGTGTAAGGTTAGGTTGTTTATTTGAGATGTTTCTTGTTTCTTAAGGTAGGATTGTATTGCTATAAACTTCCCTCTTAGAACTGCTTTTGCTGCATCCCATAGGTTTTGGGTTGTCATGTTTTCATTGTCATTTGTTTCTACGTATTTTTTGATTTCCTCTTTGATTTCTTCAGTGATCTCTTGGTTATTAAGTACTGTGTTGTTTAGCCTCCATGTGTTTGTATCTCTTACAGATTTTTTTCCTGTAATTTATACCTAGTCTCATGGCATTGTGGTTGGAAAAGATACTTGATATGATTTTAATTTTCTTAAATTTACCAAGGGTTGATTTGTGACCCAAGATATGATCTATCCTGGAGAATGTTCCATCAGCACTTGAGAAGAATGTGTATTCTGTTGTTTTTGGATGGAATGTCCTAGAAATATCAATTAAATCCATCTTATTTAATGTATCATTTAAAGCTTGTGTTTCCTTATTTATTTTCATTTTGGATGATCTGTCCATTGGTGAAAGTGGGGTGTTAAAGTTCCCTACTATGATTGTGTTACTGTTGATTTCCCCTTTTATGGCTGTTAGTATTTGCCTTATGTACTGAGGTGCTCCTATGTTGGGTGCATAAATATTTCCAATTGTTATATCTTCTTCTTGGATTGATCCCTTGATCATTATGTAGTGTCCTTCTTTGTCTCTTGTAATAGTCTTTGTTTTAAAGTCTATTTTGTCTGATATGAGAATTGCTAGTCCAGCTTTCTTTTGATTTCCATTTGCATGGAATATCTTTTTCCATTCCCTCACTTTCAGTCTGTATGTGTCCCTAGGTCTAAAGTGGGTCTCTTGTAGACAGCATATATATGGGTCTTGTTTTTGTATCCATTCAGCCAATCTATGTCTTTTGGTGGGAGCATTTAATCCATTTACATTTAAGGTAGTTATCGATATGTATGTTCCTATTACCATTTGCTTAACTGTTTTGGGTTTATTATTGTAGGTCTTTTCCTTCTCTTGTGTTTCCTGCCTAGAGAAGTTCCTTTAGCATTTGTTGTAAAGCTGGTTTGGTGCTGCTGAATTCTCTTAGCTTTTGCTTGTCTGTAAAGGTTTTAATTTGTCCATCAAATCTGAATGAGATCCTTGCTGGGTAGAGTAATCTTGGTTGTAGGTTTTTCTCCTTCATCACTTTAAATATGTCCTGCCATTCCCTTCTGGCTTGCAGAGTTTCTGCCGAAAGATCAGCTGTTAAGCTTACGGGGGTTCCCTTATGTGTTATTTGTTGGTTTTCCCTTGCTGCTTTTAATATTTTTTCTTTGTATTTAATTTTTGATAGTTTGATTAATATGTGTCTTGGCATGTATCTCCTCCGATTTACCCTGTATGGGACTCTCTGTGCTTCCTGGACTTGATTGACTATTTCCTTTCCCATATTAGGGAAGTTTTCAACTATAATCTCTTCAAATATTTTCTCAGTCCTTTTCTTTTTCTCTTCTTCTTCTGGGACCCCTATAATTCGAATGTTTGTGCGTTTAATGTTGTCCCAGAGGTCTCTGAGACTCTCCTCAATTCTTTTCATTCTTTTTTCTTATTCAGCTCTGCAGTAGTTATTTCCACTATTTTATCTTCCAGGTCACTTATCCGTTCTTCTGCCTCAGCTATTCTGCTATTGATTCCTTCTAGAGAATTTTTAATTTCACTTATTGTCTTGTTCATCACTGTTTGTTTGCTCTTTAATTCTTCTAGGTCCTTTTTAAACGTTTCTTGTATTTTCTCCATTCTATTTCCAAGATTTTGGATCATCTTTACTATCATTATTCTGAATTCTTTTTCAGGTAGACTGCTTATTTCCTCTTCATTTGTTAGGTCTGGTGGGTTCTTGCCTTGCTCCTCATCTGCTGTGTGTTTCTCTATCTTCTCATTTTGCTTAACTTACTGTGTTTGGGGTCTCCTTTTCGCAGGGTGCGGGTTCGTAGTTCCCATTGTTTTTGGTGTCTGTCCCCAGTGGCTAAGTTTGGTTCAGTGGGTTGTGTAAGCTTCCTGGTGGAGGGGACTAGTGCCTGTGTTCTGGTGGATGAGGCTGGATCTTGTCTTTCTGTTGGATAGGTCCACGTCTGGTGGTGTGTTTTGGGGTGTCTGTGACCTTATTATGATTTTAGGCAGCCTCTGTGCTAATGGATGGGGTTTTGTTCCTGTCTTGCTAGTTTTTTGGCATAGGGTGTCCAGCACTGTAGCTTGCTGGTCGTTGAGTGGAGCTGGGTCTTGGCATTGAGATGGAGATCTCTGGGAGATTTTCGCCATTTGGTATTACATGGAGCTGGGAGGTCTCTTGTGAACCAGTGTCCTGAACTTGCCTCTCCCACCTCAGTGGCACAGCCCTGACGCCTGGCTGGAGCACCAAGAGCCTGTCCTCCACACAGCTCAGAATAAAAGGGAGGAAAAAAAGAAAGAAAGAGAGAAGAAAATAAAATAAAATAAAGTCATTAAAATAAAAAATAATTATTAAGAAAAATAGTTTTTAAAAAAACCAAAACTGACAGAACTCTAGGACAAATGGTAAAAGCAAAGCTATACAGACAAAATCACACAAAGAAGCATATACATACACACAAAAAGAGAAAAAGGGAAAAAATATATATATATCATTGCTCCCAAAGTCCACCTCCTCAATTTGGGATGATTCGTTGTCTATTCAGGTATTCCACAGATGCAGGTACATCAAGTTGATTGTGGAGATTTAATCCGTTGCTCCTGAGGCTGCTGGGAAAGATTTCCCTTTCTCTTCTTTGTTCGCACAGCTTCTGGGGTTCAGCTTTGGATTTGGACCCGCCTCTGCGTGTAGGTCGCCTGAGGGCATCTGTTCTTCGCTCAGACAGGACGGGGTTAAAGGAGCAGCTGATTTTGGGGCTCTGGCTCACTCAGGCCGGGGGGGAGGGGTACGGACGCAGGGCAAGCCTGTGGCAGCAGAAGCCAGCGTGACGCTGCACCAGCCTGAAGTGCGCCATGTGTTCTCCCGGGGAAGTTGTCCCTGGATCACGGGACCCTGGCAGTGGTGGGCTGCACAGGCTCCCGGGAGGGGCGGTGTGGATAGTGACCTGTGCTCGCTCACAGGCTTCTTGGTGGCGGCAGCAGCAGCCTTAGCGTCCCATGCCCGTCTCTGGGGTCCGCGCTGATAGCCACGGCTCGCATCTGTCTCTGGAGCTCGTTTAGGCAGCGCTCTGAATCCCCTCTCCTCACGCACCAGGAAACAAAGAGGCAAAAGTCTCTTGCCTCTTAGGCAGTTCCAGACTTTTTCCTGGACTCCCTCCCAGCTAGCTGTGGTGCACTAGCCCCCTTCAGGCTGTGTTCACGCGGCCAACCCCAGTCTTCTCCCTGCGATCCGACCGAAGCCCGAGCCTCAGCTCCCAGCCCCGCCCGCCCCGGCGGGTAAGCAGACAAGCCTCTCGGGCTGGTGAGTGCTGGTCGTCACCGATCCTCTGTGCGGGAATCTCTCTGCTTTGCCCTCCGCACCCCTGTGGCTGCACTCTCCTCCGTGGCTCTGAAGCTTTCCCCCTCCGCCATCCGCAGTCTCCGCCCACGAAGGGGCTTCCTAGTGTGTGGAAACCTTTCCTCCTTCACAGTTCCCTCCCACTGGTGCAGGTCCCATCCCTATTCTTTTGTCTCTGTTTTTTCTTTTTTCTTTTGCCCTACCCAGGTATGTGGGGAGTTTCTTGCCTTTTGGGAGGTCTGAGGTCTTCTGCCAGCGTTCGGTAGGTGTTCTGTAGGAATTGTTCCACATGTAGATGTATTTCTGATGTATTTGTGGGGAGGAATGTGATCTCGGTGTCTTACTCTTCTGCCATCTTGAAGCTCCTAAATGTAGTCTTTACCTAGGTCAATGCCATTAATGATGAGTCCTTTGAGTCCTCTCTCAAAGTATCCAGGATTCAAACATAAAATATCATATAGCACTAAAAATCGTTTGCATTTGTTCTAAAGAAGGTATGACTATTTTATTATATTGGAGGTTAAAACCCTGCTCAGGGGCTTCCCTGGTGGTGCAGTGGTTGAGAATCTGCCTGCCAATGCAGGGGACACGGGTTCGAGCCCTGGTCTGGGAAGATCCCACATGCCGCGGAGCAATTAGGCCCGTGAGCCACAACTACTGAGCCTGCGCGTCTGGAGCCTGTGCTCCGCAACAAGAGAGGCTGCGATAGTGAGAGGCCCGCGCACCGCGATGAAGAGGGGCCCCCACTTGCCACAAACTAGAGAAAGCCCTCGCACAGAAACGAAGACCCAACACAGCCATAAATAAATTAATTAATTAATTAATTTTTTAAAAAAAACCTGCTCAACAGTGATTTCCAAATAAGATAGATCATTAGAATCTGCTGAGAGTTTTAAAATATACATATTCCTGGCTCCCATCCCCAGAGATTCTGATTCAGTAAATCTGGGGAGGAATTCACATAGGTATATTTTAAATTTTCTGTAGTGATTCTGATGATCACCAGATTTGAGAAACACTATTCCTGATTATTGTTTACTGAGTACCAATCTGCTTGAATGCCACAAGTCCCTCTTAGTGAATAACTGACACTAATTACCTTGAATGATACCATTAATTAATAGTAATCTGTGTAAATTTTTATGAAAATTCAGGTTATCTTTTTTTTAATTTTTTAAAAATTTCAACCATTCTTCCTCCCTCTCCTTCTCCCTCCTTTATCTCTCTTTCCATCTCCTTTGCAGTTTTTGACCCATAAAAAATAGGATACTGGACTATTAAAATAAAGAACATACCATTATTTTCTCACTTGATGGAGTGGCAGGTGGCCTGCACAATAATTTGAAAAATAACCTTCAATGGTATAGTAGTATCTTTATTTGCCTAAGACCTGTTTTTCTTAAAAAAGAGAAAAATTTTATGTGTGTGTACTCAGTAACTGCAGATGAGGTGAGGAAATGGAGGCCCAGAGGGTTGAATGCCCAGAGGCACATGGTCCTAGGTGGTGGTACCAGGATTCAAGCCCCGGCGTGAGTCTAGATAGGATGCTCCCAATACTTCACTACTCCACTTCTGTGCCTGAGGGACAGGTAAAGTCAGATGTGAAACAGGCAGCAGATATTCAGGTCTGAAGGTCAGAACAAAGACTCGGGGTCCAGACAGAAATGAGGGATTTATCAGCAAATAGACATAAAGCCATGGGAGTGGATGAGATCCCTAGGACAGTATTTGTAATGAAAACATTTGTATTTGTAACAAACAAAAGACAGATCTGAGGAATTTTAACACAAAGAGAAAAAAAAGAAGTAATTCGCAACCCCAAAGATTAAGTAGGGAAAAAAACTAGCAAAGTGGGTATTTTATGAAAGTCCACAGAAGAAAATGTTTCAAGGAGAGAGCTGTCAACAGAGTCAAAGTCTCCGACAAATCAAGTTGTGAAGAGGACTCAGAAGACCTTCTGGCTTTAGAAATGAGAAGGTAACTGATGATGTTGCACAGGCCAAGTTGCAGTGGGCTGAGGTGTGAGGTGTGAGGAGTGAAGTAGAGAGAGCAGGTGAATACAGGTCTTCCAGGAAGTTGTCTATGATGAGATAGAGATTGAGTCCAAGAGAGGGTTTTTCAGAGACAAACAAGAGCAAAATAACACAACAGTTAAGATATAATCTTGTAATCAGACAGAGTTTGGTTTGAATCCCAACTCTGCCACATGCGTGTTGCATAATCTTAGCTGGTGCTTAACCTTTCTGAGCTTCAATTCCCTCATCTGCATAATACGGAAAACAACACCCACCATACAAAGAGGTTGAAAGAAATAAGCTAATAGATTCAAAGCTCTGTGCCCAGTACAGACGAAATGCTTAGTAAATGGGGAATTGCCATTTTATTAATGCTATCCATGTGCTACTTGTGAGGATATTGAGATGCCTATGGCTGAAGTCAGAGTTGGAGATAAGAAAAGGGGACTAATTTGTGGAGTATAGTCCTGAGAAGGCAGGGGAAGATGAGATCCAAAGCACAGATAGAGGAATTCACTGTAGGAAGGAAAGTGGATTGGTGGGTGCTAAGGTAGGTAAATCTGTAGTTTCAGTGAAGCAAAGTACAGTCATTTTCCTTCTGGTGCCTTCTATTTTCTGAATGATGCAAGTGTTGAAGTCATGTATTAAGGGACAGGTTGGTGAAAGCATAGGCTTGATAAGAGCAGAAAAAAATTCAAATATCTACTATGGAGAAACCAGGGAGCTACCTGGAGGCTGCTGATAAACAAAGTTAGACCATATAAAACATGTTAGGGAATGTGAATCATGTCTTAGGGACAATGAGTTTATTTACGCCCAATAATATGTGCATCAACTGGGTCATGTTAAAAATGTCATGTTTTATGTTAATGCATGACTTGATTTGTTTCTCATCTACAATGATACAGATTGATTGGAAACAACAAAAGACTCCATTGCTGCTAAACAGCCCCTAACACCATTCAACTGTATAAAGATGCCATTTTGCTTAATGTTTTAAAAAAATGCTGCACATCTTTGAGAAAACTATTGCTGTTGCTCATAATTATTGATATGACTCATACATCCTATTGATAAGTGTGCTTAACCACACTTTAAATAGCACTGTCAAAGAAAGAGATGTAGGCAAGCAGCTTTTTAAAACATTAAGTTGCTGCTCTCAAGTATAAGATATACAAGGTTGAAGCTTAACTTCAAATACAATAGATTAAATTTTTTTCCACAGTTTACACAGAAATTTGTGACTCTTTTCGGTAATGTTTAAAATATCATTTAAAAACCTGCTGCAGGAGTCACAGTGGGAAAACATCCCACAATCTGCCACAAAAGTACCACAGATTGATTCTTTATGCTTAGTTGGGTTGATATAGTATATAGCTTTATCAAGCCATCATTACCAAAATAAAATGACATTTGATTAGGAGTAATCAAATGGAGAGAGGTTTTTTTTTTCCAAATCACTCACTTGAACAAAAGAACATTTATGCTTCTTTTCCTTATTACAAAACATGTTAAGTATTAAAAACATGAAAAAGAATCAGCTATATTCCCATCAAAGTTAAATAATCACTGTGCACATTTTGTTGTATATATTTACAGCATTTTTTCTAAGCATTTTCACATATCCATGTATTTAACAAAAGAGGTCATGCTATTGTTAAAACTTTCTTGATTTGAGAATACACATTTATGAACATCTTCAATGTTACTAAATAACCGTCCGCAATGTTTTTTTATTAGCTCTTATCATCTGGATATGCTAACATTTAGAATACTAATCCCTTATGCTAAACATTATTCCCCCACTGACATTTTTATCTTGTTCAAGCTGTAAATTACAATGGGATAAACATCTTTATAAATGATTCTTGGTTTATAATTCTTATTTTTCTCATATATATTCCTAGAAACTTTAATGCCAGGTTAAAGGCTATGCTTACTTTTTAAAAATATCTGTTTATTAATTCAGCAAATATTTAGTGACCAGTCAATAACTATTAGATACGTATTTATTGAATTATTAGGCAATGGTCTAGACACCAGGAATATTCAGCAGAACAAATATAGTCCCTGCACTCAGTGACCCTAAGATCCAGTGAAGACGGAAAATAAACAATCCTTTGTCACACATTGTTAAAATGACAACCAGAAATGATGCAGCAAGTTACAATCCCACCATCAGTATATAAGAATGCCTATTTTCTTACACACTCACCAACCTTTAACACCAAGCTTAGAAAAACAATTGCCAGTTTGATGAGTGAAAATGTTTCTCATGCTAATTTGCATTCCTTTGATTACTAGTGAAGCTGAACATTTTTTCATATATTTATATTGCGCTGACATATTTTTGGAAAATGCTGCTTTAAAAATCTGTGCAATTGTTTGGCTTTTCTGTGCATCTCCTAGAGTTTCATTTTTCTTTTCATGAAATTTCTACAGCTCTTTAGAAATAGAGTTGTAATAATCAGTATTGTGATAAAAACTTATATTTATGGTGTATGACTTCATAGAGCTCATTTATCTTTATAGCAACATAAGAAAGCCTGAAGGAGGAATTTCTATATGGTTCATACAAATGTGCATTATCATAAATTATAAAAGTATTTGATGGTTCTAAAGAAAGAAATGAGAAATCAGTTTTCCTTCTCTAAACGCCTTAATTGATATTCTAAATATCTTTCTCCTACATGTATATTTTCACTTCTCTCTATTCATTCAACCAGTATTTTGTGTGGTAGGAAGACCCCTAGAATCAGTCTATCAGTCTGGCATAGTGAGCCTTGATGATTGTTTATTGACAGCCATTTCTCCCCCTTCTTTTGCGTTCATAAAACCCAATTTTGTTTTCTTTCTACTCCTCAGGGAAGGTGACCCTAAACCAACTCAGTGGTACATCCTGACCAATCATGTTCACCCCATTCCTTTTTCCACAGTCATTGGTTTGGGTCTCAGCATGTGACACATTTTAGCCAGTGAGTTGAGGGAGAAGTCTGCTAGTAACCTTTGTGAAAGGTTTCCTCACTTTTACAAAAGAAAAACACAGAAAGAGACCATCTCTTTTCATGTTGCCAAACACTAGCATGTCTGCTTATGACATCTAGAACCGTGAGTACCACCTTGAAACCAAAGCCACCCAATTGCAGATGGCTGAGAAGGAAATACAGAAAGGGAGAGATTGGTTCAAGATGGCGGAGTAGAAGGACGTGCACTCACCCTCTCTTGCGAGAGCACCAGGATCACAACTAGCTGCTGAACAATCATCGAGAGGAAAACACTGGAACTCACCAAAAAAGATACCCCACCTCCAAAGACAAAGGAGAAGCCGCAATGAGACAGTAGGAGGGGCACAATCACAATAAAATCAAATCCCATAACCACTGGGTGGGTGACTCACAAACTGGAAAACAATTATACCACAAAAGTCCACCCACTGGAGTGACGGTTCTAAGCCCCACGTCAGGCTTCCCAACCTGTGGGTCCGGCAACAGGAGGAGGAATTCCCAGAGAATCAGACTTTGAAGGCTAGAGGGATTTGACTGCAGGACTTCAACAGGTCTGGGGAAAACAGAGACTCCATTCTTGGAGGGCACACACAAAGTAGTGCACACATCAGGACCCAGGGGGAAGGAGCAGTGACCCCATAGGAGACTGAACCAGACTTACCTGCTGGTGTTGGAGGGTCTCCTGCAGAGGTGGAGGGTGGCTGTGGCTCACCGTGAGGACAAGGACACTGATAGCAGAAGTTCTGGGAAGTACTTCTTGGTGTGAGCCCTCCCAGAGTCCACCACTAGCCCCACCAAAGAGCCAGGTAGGCACCAGTGCTGGGTCGCCTCAGGCCAAACAACCAACAGGGAGGGAACCCAGCTCCACCCATCAGCAGACAAGCAGATTAAAGTTTTACTGAGCTCTGCCCACCAGAGCAACACCCAGCTCTACCCACCACCAGTACCTCACATCAGGAAGCTTGCACAAGCCTCTTAGATAGCCTCATCCACCAGAGGACAGACAGCAGAAGCAAAAAGAGCTACTATTCTGCAGCCTGTGGAACGAAAACCACATTCACAGAAAAATAGACAAAATGAAAAGGCAGAGGACTATGTACCAGATGAAGCAACAAGATAAAACCCCAGAAAAACAACTAAATGAAGTGAATATACGCAACCTTCCAGAAAAAGAATTCAGAATAATGATAGTGAAAATGATCCAGGACCTCAGAAAAAGAATGGAGGCAAAGATCAAGAAGAGGCAAAAAATGTTTAACGAAGAACTAGAAGAATTAAAGAACAAACACCTAGAAGAATTAAAGAACAAATGAACAGAGATGAACAATACAATAACTGAAATGAAAAATACACTGAAGGAATTAAGAGCAGAATAACTGAGGCAGAAGAACAGATAAGTGACCTGGAAGACAGAATGGTGGAATTCACTGCCACAGAACAGAATAAAGGAAAAAGAATGAAAAGAAATGAAGACAGCCTAAGAGACCTCTGAGACAACATTAAGTGCACCAACATTTGCATTATAGGGGTACCAGAAGGAGAAGAGAGAGAGAAAGGACCCGAGAAAATATTTGAAGAGATTATAGTCGAAAACTTCCCTAACATGGGAAAGGAAATATCCACGCAAGTCCAGGAAGCACAGAGAGTCCCAGGCAGGATAAACCCAAGGAGAAACACACCAAGACACATAGTAATCAAATTGACAAGAATTAAAGACAAAGAAAAATTATTAAAAGCAACAAGGGAACTTCCATAAGGTTAAGAGCTGATTTCTCACCAGAAACTCTACAAGTCAGAAGGGAGTGGCACGATATATTTAAAGTGATGAAAGCGAAGGAACTACAACCAAGATTACTCTACCTGGCAAGGCTCTCATTCAGATTCAATGGAAAAATCAATAGCTTTACAGACAAGCAAAAGCTAAGAGATTTTAGCACTACCAAACCAGCTCTACAACAAATGATAAAGGAAATTATCTAAGTGGGAAACACAAGAGAAGAAAATGACCTACAAAAAAACCCCTAAAACAATTAGGAAAATGGTAATAGGAACATACATATCAATAATTACCTTAAATGTAAATGGATTAAATGCTCAACCAAAAGACACAGGCTTGCTGAATGGAGACAAAAACAAGACCCATATATATGCTGTCTACAAGAGACCCACTTCAGACCTAGGGACACATACAGACTGAAAGTGAGGGGATGGAAAAATATATTCCATGCAAATGGAAATCAAAAGAAAGATGGAGTAGCAATTCTCATATCAGATAAAATAGACTTTAAAATAAAGAATGTTACAAGAGACAAGGAAGGACACTACATAATGATTAATGGATCAATCCAAGAAGAAGATATAACAATTATAAATATAGATGCACCCAACATAGGAGCACCTCAATACATAAGGCAACTGCTAACAGCTATAAAAGACTAAATCAACAGTAACACAATAATAGTGGGGGACTTTAACACCTCACTTACACCAATGGACAGATCATCCAAAATGAAAATAAATAAGGAAACAGAAGCTTTAAATGACACAATAGACCAGATAGATTTAATTGATATTTATAGGACATTCCATGCAAAACCAGCAGTTTACACTTTCTTCTCAAGTGCGCACAGAACATTCTCCAGGATAGATCACATCTTGGGTCACAAATCAAGCCTCTGTAAATTTAAGAAAATTGAACTCATATCAAGCATCTTTTCTGACCACAATGCTATGAGATTAGAATCAATTACAGGGAAAAAAACGTAAAAAACAAAAACACATGGAAGCTAAACAATACGTTACTAAATAACCAAGAGATCACGTAAGAAATCAAAGAGGAAATCAAAAAATACCTAGAGACAAATGACAATGAAAACACGACAATCCAAAACCTATGGGATGCAGCAAAAGCATTTCTAAGAGGGAAGATTATAGCTATACAAGCTGACCTCAAGAAACAAGAAAAATCTCAAATAAACAACCTAACCTTACACCTAAAGGAACTAGAGAAAGAAGAACAAAGAAAACGCAAAGTTAGCAGAAGGAGAGAAATCATAAAGATCAGAGCAGAAATAAATGAAATAGAAACAAAGAAAACAATAGCAAAGATCAATAAAACTAAAAGCTGGTTCTTTGAGAAGATAAACAAAACCGATAAACCTTTAGCCAGATTCATCAAGGAAAAGAGGGAGAAGACTCAAATCAATAAAATTAGAAATGAAAAAGGAGAAGTTACAACGGACACCGCAGAAATACAAAGCATCCCAAGAGACTACTACAAGCAACTCTACGACAATAATATGGACAACCTGGAATAAATGGACAAATTCTTAGAAAGGTATAAACTTCCAAGACTGAACCAGGAAGTAATAGAAAATATGAACAGACCAATCACAAGTAATGAAATTGAAACTGTGATTAAAAATCTTCCAACAAACAAAAGTCCAGGACCACATGGCTTCACAGGTGAACTCTATCAAACGTTTAAAGAAGAGCTAACACCCACCATTCTCAAACTCTTCCAAAAAATTGCAGAGGAAGGAACACTCCCAAACTCATTCTACAAGGCCACCATCACCCTGATACCAAAACCAGACAAAGATGTCACAAAGAAAGAAAACTACAGGCCAGTATCACTGATGAACATAGATGCAAAAATCCTCAACAAAATACTAGCAAACTGAATCCAGCAGCACATTAAAAGGATCATACACCATGATCAAGTGGGGTTTATCCCAGGATTGCAAGGATCCTTCAATATATGCAAATCAATCAATGTGATAAACCATATTAACAAATTGAAGGAGAAAAACCATACGACCATCTCAATAGATGCAGAAAAAGCTTTCAACAAAATTCAACACCCACTTATGATAAAAACTCTCCAGAAACTGGGCATAGAGGGAATGTACCTCAACATAATAAAGGCCACATATGACAAACCCACAGCAAACATCATTCTCAAAGGTGAAAAACTGAAAGCATTTCCTCTAAGATCAGGAACAAGACAAGGATATCCACTCTTGCCACTGTTATTCAACATAGTTTTGGAAGTCATGGCAATCAGAGAAGAAAAAGAAATAAAAGGAATCCAAACGGGAAAAAATGAAGTAAAACTGTCACTATTTGCAGATGACATGATACTATACATAGAGAATCCTAAAGATGCCACCAGAAAACTATTACAGCTAATCAAAGAATTTGGTAAAGTAGCAGGATACAAAATTAATGCACAGAAGTCTCTTGCATTCCTATACACTAACAACGAAAGACCAGAAAGAGAAATTAAGGAAACACTCCCATTTACCACTGCAACAAAAAGAATAAAATACCTAGGAATAAACCTACCCAAGGAGACAAAAGACCTGTATGCAGAAAACTATAAGACACTGATGAAAGAAATCAAAGATGACACAAACAGATGGAGAGATATACCATGTTCTTGGATTGGAAGAATCAATATTGTGAAAATGACTATACTACCCAAAGCAATCTACAGATTCAATGCAATCCCTATCAAATTACCAGTGGCATTTTTTACAGAGCTAGAACAAAAAATCTTAAAATTTGTATGGAGACACAAAAGACCCTGAATAGCCAAAGCAACCTTGAGGGGAAAAAATGGAGCTGGAGGAATCAGACTCCCTGACTTCACACTATACTACAAAGCTACAGTAATCTAGACAATATGGTACTGGCACAAAAACAGAAATATAGATCAATGGAACAGGATAGAAAGCCCAGAGATAAACCCACGCACATACGGTCACCTTATCTTTGATAAAGGAGGCAAGAATATACAGTGGAGAAAAGACAGCCTCTTCAATAAGTGGTGCTGGGAAAATTGGACAGCTACATGTAAAAGAATTAAATTAGAACACTCCCTAACACCACACACTAAAATAAACTCAAAATGGATTAAAGACCTAAATGTAAGACCGGACACTATAAAACTCTTAGAGGAAAACATAGGCAGAACACTCTGTGACATAAATCACAGGAAGATCTTTTTTGACCCACCTCCTAGAGTAATGGAAATAAAAACAATAATGGGACTTAATGAAACTTAAAAGCTTTTGCACAGCAAAGGAAAACATAAACAAGATGAAAAGACAACCCTCAGAATGGGAGAAAATATTTGCAAACAAATCAACGGACAAAGGATTAATCTTCAAAATATATGAACAGTTCATGCAGCTCAGTACTAAAAAAACAAACAACCCAGTCAAAAAATGGGCAGAAGACCTAAATAGACATTTCTCCAAAGAAGACATACAGATGGCCAAGAGGCACATGAAAAGCTGCTCAACATCACTAATTATTAGAGACATACAAATCAAAACTACAATGAGGTATCACCTCACACCAGTTAGAATGGGCATCATCAGAAAATCTACAAACAATAAATGCTGGAGAGGGTGTGGCGAAAAGGGAACCCTCTTGCGCTGTTGGTGGGAATGTAAATTGATACAGCCACTATGGAGAACAGTATGGAGGTTCCTTAAAAAACTAAAAATAGAACTACCATATGACCCAGCAATTCCACTACTGGGCATATACCCTGAGAAAACCATAACTCAAAATATCACATGCACCCCAATGTACACTGCAGCACTATTTACAATAGCCAGGTCATGGAAGCAACCTAAGTGCCCATTAACAGACAAATGGATAAAGAAGAAGTGGTACATATATACAATGGAAAATTACTCAGCCATAAAAAGGAAGGAAACTGGGTCATCTGTAGAGACGTGGATGGACCTAGAGACTGTCATACAGAGTGAAGTAAGTCAGAAAGAGAAAAACAAATATTGTATATTAATGCATATATGTGGAATCTAGAAAAATGGTACAGATGAACTAGTTTTCAGGGCAGAAACAGAGACACAGATGTAGAGAACAAATGGATGGACACCAAGGGGGGAAAGTCGGGGGTGGGGTGGTGGTGGTGGGATGAACTGGAAGATTGGGATTGACATCTGTACACTAATATGTATAAAATAGATAACTAATAAGAACCTGCTGTATAAAAAATAAATTAATTAAATTAAATTAAAAAAAAAAAAGAAATAGAGAAAGAATCTGGACCTTTGATGACATCATCGAGCCACTGAATAAATCAACCCTGCATAGAAGCCTTTCCTCAGGACTTCTTCATATGATTCTTTACTGCTTAAGACACTTGGGTTTCATTTGAGTTTCCTGTCATTCATTGTCCACAATATCCTGACTGAAACACTTCGGTTTGACCTTGCAATGTAACCTTAGGAATGTTACTTCACCTCTCTGAGTTCAGTCTCTTCACTGGGAGAGAGAGAGACAGAGAAACAGAGAGAAAGACAGAGATTGTTCTCTGTATTTCAAATCATCATTTTATAAAAGCAAAGTCATTTTAACATTTAAAAAATAGAAAATATGTACTCTCAGGAAAAAAATTTTGAAGGTTGAATTAATTAAACCTTTTCAAAAACCCAGCATTCTATCCTTATTTTCTTCATTTCTTTGTGGAGTGAAAAACTCCTCCAGGCTCTGGTTGGGAAATCACTTGATGAAACAAGTCATGAAACAAGACATATATGCATAAACTAAATAATGATATGAATAACTTTTTAGTTCTGTGTAAGGTAAGAGTTCTGCCAAATCAGAGATCCTGGATGACAGGAAGGCTGGGTAACCTTCCTAGAGGTGTGGGACCATTAGCCAAGTGGTCAGTAGGAATTTGATAAATTTCTGAAAAGAAATGGGTAGAGCGTCCTAGGCAGGTAAACTGCATAAACAAAAGCCTAAGGCTAGGAATAATTATGGTGAATGAACAGGCATCAGGAAACCCTCTAGCCAGACTAGAATGGAGATTTCATTTAGGGTGATCGTCCCTAAAATTAGGATGTATGGACCTTGAGGATTCTATGTATCTTCTTAGAGGCCTTTGAGTTTTCAGAGACAATTTTTACACTTAATGTTTTCATTTCAGGGATAATCTAAAATATTAGTGTAAGCATATGTAGGTCAGGATAGCCACTTAATCTAGTCACTGCTACATCATTACAGGACCCATTTTCATACCTGTGTTTATAATCTGGCTCATCTAAGAAATTCTGGTTCACTAAAAAAAAAACAATGTTTTTCTTACAATGAGGAAATATTCTGCTATATATTTATTGTTTCCTTTTCCTTTTTCAGCACACAGCTGGACTACATTTACTAGCCTCTCTTGTATTTGGGTGTGGCTGGGTGACTGGCTGAAGTTATGTGTGCCACTTCCACGTTGGGCCCAAATAAGCACCCAGTCTCCTCCCCACAGCACATACAGCCTTTGCTCTCTTTCCCCATCTGCCAGCTGAACAGAAAGGCCACTGAGGACCAAAGGCAAGTGGAGTCACAAAATGGAAGGAGACCAGTCCCTGAAAGAGTAACATGGAAGGCTGCCTGACCAGACTGTGCAGTGAGAAGCAAAATTTTACTGGGTTCAGTTACGGAAAATTCAGTTACCTGTTGTAACCGCTAACACTATCCTTAATTAGTACACAAAACTTTGAAAAGAGACAAGTAGACAGAGCATTGAACCATCATGCAGCATAGCAGTAGTTTAGAGTTGCTGAACCCAAGAGAATCCACTTTCTGGTACCCTCCGTACCAGTTTGCAATAGTTCAAGAACAGTTTTGTAAGGCAGTTAACACATAATGAGTACATCTTAGTTTCACAGCCCAGTGATAATTCAATCAGATATTCTTTAATGTAGATTTCCCAAAAGGCAGAATGCTAACCTTACCTTCAAGTAAATAAGATAATTTACAGAGTTATAAAAGACTCCATTAAAATTGGCATCTGAACATCTCTCACTGCCTTGAAATTATTAATAACATTCTGAACATTACATTTATATGAACATCCCATTGCTACAGACTCCGATTTTCTACCCTAGTGATTAGTAGATATCTTTTGATATTTTTAAAGCTAATGTAGGCAATTTAGTTTCAGCAGAAAAGCATTTTCTGTCATGTTAATGCTATTAACTTAACATTTTATTGGTTTTGTAATTTTCTTGATATTTAATTTGTAATGTGGTTTGACTTTAGGCTTATATAAGAAATATGGGAATAAAAGGAACATAGTTTATACATATTTAAGCTTCTTATAATAAAAATAATTTATGTCAACACTGTGAATCCATGTGAGGTTTTTTTTGTTTTTTTTTTTAAGGGATACGTTCATCACTCAGTTTGAGAAACACTGGACTAGATCAACTCTAAACCTCCTTTAGCACTAAAATGAAAACAGTGAAAACTGGGCATTGGCAACAAAGGTCTGTGACAAGCTCACTCAGCTTGAGCCAGGGTTCTGTTATTTACTAGCTGTGTGGCTTTGGGCCAGTTGTTTAGCCTCCTCAAAAGCTGTAACTTAACTGAAAAGTTAGGATACTAATTATCACCTCTTAGGATTATCCTTTTGGTACAGCACTGGAACACAATAAATAGTAGCTATTACTGTCATCTAAAGATCTGCTTGTGTACCTTCTCCCTCATTTTCAAGAAGTTCAGCTGTGATTTACATTTGTATAAGTTTCTGATTTTTAAAAAATTCATATCATGTTGAAGGTCAGTGACTTACTTAAGAGAATTGCCTGTATTTTACAACTTTGTAGTATTAATTTAAGTATAAATTAGTGATCCTAACAACCAAAAATGCAAAGCTTCTACATGTAAAAGCAGGCTTAGGTAACCTTGATTTGGAATACTTTAGACTGAATTAATTCTATTTCTTAGAGGAAAATAATAAGAATAACAAATTTTCTTTCTAGTATATTAAACTATAATTCAGAGTTTTTCTTAATTCTGGCTGACCTCCCTCATAACTAGCCCAAGTTTATAAATCATGCAAATTCAGAAGCCTGCGTTCAAAAAATCCTTTGTTTTGTGGGATGCTTGAGTGGGTTCTGTTAAATTGACATTCTACTAATACACCAGTAATGGATCAACTCATTCCCTCTTAATCTGGGTTCACATTGTAAACTGTGCACCACACAAAAGAAATCCAAGAGACACCGGAGTGAAACTAACCAGACTTTTATACACAGAGCTGTCTTGGCTAGAACAGGCAATAATTTAAAGGAGTTTCTGTAGACACAGAGACATCAAGGAGGCATAGAAAAGAAAGAAGGTGTAAAAGAAAAGAATAAGCTGTCCCCTACAGTGGTGAGGACCCCAGAAGATCTTGTCTGTCTGGAACATTCTGGGGACAGAAGGTACTCTTTCTCAACTAGAGGAATAATCCTGTATAATTTCACATGGACAGTGTGAGAGCCCCAATGCTTAGTCCTCTTAAGAGCTCACAGTGAAAAACCACTGCCGTTAGTAAAAGGTCTCCTGTCAGAAAAAGTTTCTTAGAGTAGAGCAGGGGAGCACTTTCCTTTAGAAAACTGAGTTCAGAGCCATTAGAATGCACAGAACTGGTTAACTGAGGGCATTTGGACTTCTTGTAGAGGTGCAGTAGAAGCCATGCTGTGCTACAGTCACATTTGGCCTCTACGGAAACCATCTTCTCAGGTTCCAGCTTTTTCTTTTTTTTTTTAATTAAATTAAATTAATTTTTTTTTATACAGCAGGTTCTTATTAGTTATCTACTTTATACATATTAGTGTATACATGTCAATCCCAATCTCCCAATTCATCCATTCAGCTTCTTGCATTTCACTCCATGGTGACCCCAGGCCAAATAATAGGCGAGTTTTCTATTATCTTAAATTCAACAAATGCAGGCAGCTTCCACCAGAGTCTCAAGTATCTCCAGATTAGTTGGGACTATTTGGACAGGCAGGTGTAATAATTAGCAGGACTTTGGAGTGAAAGGCATATCAGTCTAAATCCCAGCTCAGCTAAGAAGCTCAGTGATCTTGGTACATTACTTAACCTTTCACTCAGCCTTCGTATCCTCTCCCGTAAAATAGGAATGAAAATGCCTATATGATTATTTCTCTTGGGATTAAATGCAATAACTACAAAGAACCAAAATATGATCAGTACTCAATAATTGTTCATTCCTCTCCCTCCTGCCTGCCTGTCCTCTTCCTCCAGCCCCCTCTTCACTCTCTTTCTCTTTCCCTCTCATTCTCCAACCCTTTCTTTCTCAGAACCTGGTATACTGAGGTCAATTCATTGATCAATTGTTGGGAACCTACTAAGTGCCAGATGCCTTGCTAAGTGTGTGAGCTACACAATGTAAGGGAGGTTTTTGTGTGAACAAATGTAGCATCATGAATTATTGATATTCTAGTGTTATAAGTTAATAGGCACATTTAACCTGTGCAATGTTTTCTTTAAAGGCTCAAAAGTTGGACCCGAGTTTCTAATTTTAAGGGCTAAGCTTTCTCTTCCTTCTTAAGAGGTCTTTGCTTTTCAAAATCCAAGCCCAGGGATGCAAAAATCCAGATTGTCTGAAAAGGAAAATGCTCCAAGTTTGAAGGAGAGGAGCAGCCCAACTCTGGGAAGAACTGGATTCCCCCAGACTATAAGGAGAGAGGTGTGGTTCCACCAGTGGTGAGGACCTGCTTTCTGCTCTCACACAGCACCCCAAAGAGGGATGCCTCCTTACCTAGTACCATGTCCTTGGAAGCCACAGCCAAGTCCCAAGGGCTGAGTGGGACAGAGAGAGTATATGCCTAGAGCAAAGGAACTGCCTGCCTCTGAATGGAACTGGAAGCATGACAGGAAACCCCACCATGGCCTTGTCCCACACTGTAGGTTGTTCAAGTTAGGGGTGTTCTCCACAGGGAAGAGATGGGGATGAAGGTCCTAAAAAATAAATAATTGTATGTCATACCAATGCCAGTTGGGGCAGACTCTGGGAAGGAATTAAGAAGTCTGACATCCTGTACCCAAGGTTTATGGAACAGCTCAAGCCATTCTCAAATAACCATTCTCCACCGTATTATACGCTACACTGATAGCAGGATCAAAGTATCAAATTGAAACGTACATAATTGCCACTCAGCAATTTCCTATACCATGGGTGCTCAGAGGAGGGTGTAACCAAGGCTGTGATGAAAAACAGACGGCCCACTCTATCTCGCTTGGTTTCCATCTACAATATTTTGAAAAACTAAAATTCTACGTGCATAAAATTAGGAGATTTCACATAAAATATTCATTTCTGGCTTCTCTGGAGTAGTCATATTTGAAAATGAAGGCCCACGTTCCATCATGGCAACAATCTGCTGAAGCTGAGGAATGAATGCCCCCTTTAGCATATGTTCTCCAGTTTGCCACAGTCTCCACAACTCCCTATTGCCTCTAAGACACTGAGTTCAATGATCAGAAGCACGTTTTTTCCTTATACCTACCTCACCTCACTCATCCACCTGATAACTACAGATATTTGCATCTGTGACTCCCAGAGCTATCAAGGAAAGCTCATAAAATGAAGATGACCAGGCAGACAAAATGAGAAAGATGTTCCAGAAAGAGGGAATGCCATTGTAGTAGGCACAGATATGTGAGAATGCCTTTCATGGCAAAATGAAGCTGAAGAGGGTAAGAAAGGGAGTTGAAGATGACACTGGAGAGAGAGAATGAGTCAAGACTGCAAAGGGCATTGTTTGTGATACTAATGAGATGAGAGGTGATGAGAACTATCAGAAATTTTTAAGCAGAAAAATTAACCTATCATGTCTGGAATTTTAAAAATCACTCTGTTGGCTGTGAGGCAGATGGATTAGAGCAGAAAGAGGCTGGAGGCAGGGAGGCCAACTTGGAGGCCCTTGCTATAGTCTAGTTTCCAAGGATAATGAAGATCTGGACTGCTGGGCTTTTTTTCTTCATTTAGAAAATACACAGACCAGATACTCTGCCCATTTCTATCCAATGGAAGACTTTTAAAAATGAGGACATGGTCGATTATTTTACTCCAATCACCAACATATGTTTGCAAGTGAGGAAATGGAACAAATACAAAAACTGGGTTTAGAAATATTAGAAAGGGTATGGCAGACACTGTTGATTAGCAACCCAACAGACATTCTCTCCATTCAAGCTACCAATTTTGTTTAGGTTACAAAGTGCTCAGCCTCATCAGATGAATCAAGACTGACTTAAGGGGGCTTCCCTGGTGGCGCAGTGTTTGAGAATCTGCCTGCTAATGCAGGGGACACAGGTTCGAGCCCTGGTCTGGGAAGATCCCACATGCCGCAGAGCAGCTAGGCCCATGAGCCACAATTACTGAGCCTGCGCGTCTGGAGCCTGTGCTCCGCAACAAGAGAAGCCGTGATAGTGAGAGGCCCGCGCATCGCGATGAAGAGTGGCCCCCACTTGCCGCAACTGGAGAAAGACCTCGCACAGAAACGAAGACCCAGAACAGTCATAAATAAATAAATAAATAAAAATAAATAATTAAAAAAAAAAAAAAAGACTGACTTAAGTCAATTATGACAATCCCATATTGCTCTTTCTGTGATTGGTCTGCAGTGGGCTTGAAATCTATTTCTAGACATTGAAGAATAGGAAGTCAGCTGAGGTCTTCTTGGAAAGATCTGCTAGAATAGGTACATATGGATAGAGTCTTTTATCCTCCAGCATGTTTTATTCTTGTTTTGGTTACAACATGATATTTAGAGCAGCTGCTACTCTCCTGTGCTTGTGAAAGAAAGCCAGAAGAACTGTGTGGCCATTCATTTGTTCATTCAAAAAATATTTATTGGGCACTTACTCTTGCCAGGTGTCCTAGGCTTTAGGGATACACTGGTAAATAAAATAGACAATCTTACATTAGACATTTATCTAGAGCACATTGTAGAAGATGTTAGTGTCATTATTGTTTAAGACACCGTAAATTTAATATTTTGTTACTTGCAGCCCAAAGCATTCTAATTGATATAAAAGGTTTATTATTACTTTTATTAAAAAGTTAAAGAGGTATCTAAGCTGAGCATAAGCAGATGTTGGTAACATCCTCAAATCCTTAACTCCAGAGATTTATTTGCCTGTGTCACTCAGTATGTAAAACTTGTCCCCTCCCCCACCCCCAAACACACACACAAAAGAAGGCAGGGACCTTTTTCATGGTCATCTGAGACAGAGAAAAGAGTGATGTGGAAAAGAAAGATTAAAAAGTGTCTGCTATCCACCCCACCTGTCAGGGACTCCCTGTAGAGAAGAAGTGAAAGCTAAAGCATTTTGATGAGATGAGCATTTTGATGAGCATTTTGTGTATACTGCATACACAATAGCACTATGTGCCAAATTGCTACTTAGAGAGAAGAGCATGTCTGCAATCTCTGCACAGCACAGGGTGACATTTGGCAGGAATCTCAAGGCAGCTGTGGAGCAGGAATGCCAGGAAGCAGCATTCCCACTGAGGATCCTGGTCACAGAACTACAATACAATGGCTAATAGCAATGGACATCAGTAGTGACACAAAATTAGAACATGTGCAGACTTATTCCTGAGCTCAAGTGAGATACCCATGAAATTGCCAAAAACCTGGAGATGAACAGAGGTCCTGACATATGGTCTATGAGGAAGCTAAATGCAGGCCTTATTAATGTTCCAGTGATCTCATTTATACCCACTGGTTGGTGAGCTGGGGACATTCAGTTTACATTGCAATATTAAAATTAAAGAAAATGACTGCAGCTTCTTTTTCCTTCATTATTTTCTAATTTACAGATAGCTCTTTTCTGTTACTTAATTAAAAACTCCCTCCAAAAATGTATTAATTTATCAAATTTTAGATCTTGAGAATCAAAATAGAATTTAATCTTTTCCTAGGGAAGAAAAACACAAGTTTTTCATTCAAAAGTATGGGGTGTAGGAAATTTAGTCAAGGGTGATGCTCTGGAAAACACTGTAAGTTTCTTTATGGTCAGAGACTCTTAAAGTTTGTTGAACTGGAGACCCATTTGAGAATCTGAGGACACTCTGGGCTTCTCTGCAGATAAAACCCATTTGCATGGGTACACCTGAAGCTTGTCCATTCCCTCCAATCCTGGTGGGATCCTAAGTTAAAAGCACTTGCATCAGGTCTCTGGCTTCTTGCACTTATGTAGTTCCCTGTGGGGGTTACAGTGTGATGAATTTGGCCTACCTGCCTGTCAGTTAGCATTCTGTGAATCCTCAGTGCATCCTAAAACCTTGTCAGAATGCAGCAAGTGTAGATGGTCACCTCTCCAAGTAGGTGTCCTTGTTGGCACAGTTAATAGTTTCAGGTTCCATTGTGTCTGAGAGCCTCCTCTTTCAACACAACTGATCACCACCGTACTGAAGGGTTGTGAAGAGTAATTGACATTTTGTAGTCATAGAAGAGTCCTAATAATAGCTACATAAACAAAAGGCACTTCATCAAGAACTTCAGAAATGTCATCCCGTTTCATCCTTACAGGAGCTGTATGAGATTACGAAATGTGACTATCACTTTACAGATGAGAAAACTAAGGTTAGGTGACATAACCAAAGTCATACAGGTAATAGGCACCAAAACACACATCCCAGTATTATGGACTGAATGTTTGTGTTCCCCCACACCCATATTCATATACTGAAGTTCTAACTCCCAGTGTGTTAGTATTAGGAGATAGGACCTGTGAGAGGTGGTTAAGCTTAGATAAAGTCATGAAGGTGGAGCCCCCATGATGGGATTAGTGCCCTTTTAAGAAGGGGAAGAGACACCAGAGCTTCCTTCTCTCTCCTGTGTGAGAATACAACAAGAAGGTTGATGACTGCAAGCAAGGAAGATGGCCCGTACCAAACCCAGAACATGCTGATCTCAGACTTTCCAGCCTCCAGAGCTGTGAGAAATAAAAGTCTGTTGTGTAAGCCACACAGTCTATGGTTATAGCAGCCCAAGCTGATTAAAACACCCAGGATGGCTGAGCCTGTGCTTTTCACCCCTATGCTCTTTGCATTCCAACTAATATAAATGTTATACTTTGTACTCTTAGTCCCAAGCGCCAAACCCAAATTTTGAAAGTTAATGGAAGCTCAAAATTAATACTCCTAAGTCTCCTGAAATGATTTCAATTAAATAAGACTGGCTCTTGAAATACAATAAAATGTACTGACACTGAAAGGAGAAAAAGATGTCTTTTCACTTAATTGTTAAAATCCCCCCCATCTATATTCTGCCCACATAATTCTCAACTAATAATAGCCTATTTCACTCAGTGTCAGCAAAGAATATGGAATGCTGTAATCCACGTGTGTGTTATTTTGTTGCACATGCCCGAAAACTATAATTAGCAGATATCTTCTTCAAATATCAAGTCAAACATTTTTGAGAATTTTTTTCTTGCTTACAGAAAATTCAAGAGCAAACAGCTTGGAAAAACATACTTTCTTTAAAAAAATAGGGCAAGAAAAACAAACCCTATTCTATCTTATATCACAATTTGACTTTGAATGTATCATCACATTTGCTAATTCTTTTAAAATCATGTCTGAAATAGGTGTGACTTGAAGCAAAGAGTATACTCGTCATAATACAAACATCAAAGAAAAACACAACAAAGATGATGACAGCAAGGGAGGGCCACATAAGAGAAGAACTAAAAATGGACTCATTGGATTTAAAGATATGAAGGTTATTAGTGACCTTGGCAAGAGTCATTTTGTTATTGATGAATGTAGGAGCACAACTGCAGTGGGTTTAAAAAGTAAAGCACCTCCGTACAATGGACTGCTCTGCAGTGGTTTAAAAGATTGAGGAGCATCTATAAGTTCTAAGTTAGAAATATGTCTATGAGAAGAGCAAGTCGGCAAATAACATGAATAGCATGATTTCATATTTGCAATGGAAAAAAATATCAGTGTGTAGAAATGTGTGTAGGTATAGATATAGATAGATAGCTTTATTTGTATATTTTTAAATGCATGAGAGAATTGTCCGAAAGAACACATACTTGTGCCAGAGACTTTTTGAGGTCCCGTGTCACATTTCCTTTGTCCATCTCAGCTATCAGCCACAGTTGTGGTAGATGATTCCACACAAGCTCAAGCTCAAGCTGATGATGTCCCACCAAAAGAGAATGCCTGTGGCCTTTCCAAACTCTGCCTTGGGGATTCTCAAGGGAGCCCACTGAGACTTGCAAAAAGAGCCACCCAGAAGGACAAGTGAGTGAACACCTCCATGAGAAACACTCAACTAATGGGGAATAAAAGCTAATGGATAAATGCTCCAGACCATCAACTGCAATCTTTGAATGGACAGGTCTGGGAGTCATTCTGCATACTTCTTTTTTTTTATTGTGGTAAAATATACATAACATAAATTGACCATTTTGACAATTTTCAAATACACAATTCAGTGGCATGAAGTACATTCAAATTGTTGTGCAACCATCACCACTATTCATTTCCATTTCATCATCCCCAACATAAACTCTGTACTCAAAATCCAATAACTCCCCATTCTCCCTTCCCCTCTATTTTTTTTTCTCCCTTCCCCTCTTCCCTTCTCCCTCTATTTTTTCTGTCTGTGAATTGGTCTATTGTAGGTACCTTGTATCAGTAGAATCATTTAATATTTATCCTTTTGTGTCTGGCTTATTTCACTTAGCATGTTTTCAAGGTTCATCCATATCATAGCATATAACAGAATTGCATTTTTTTAAATTTAAATTTAAATAATTTTTCCTTTTTTAAAAAAATTGAGATATAATTGACATATAACATTGTGTAAGTTTAAGGCATACGATCTGTTGATTTCATACATTTATATGTTGCAATATGATTACCACCAAAATGTTAGCTAACATCTCCATCACTTCACATAATTGTCATTTCTTTTTTGTAGTGAGAACATTTAAGATCTTGTCTCTTACCAACTTTGAAGTATAATATTCTATTACATGTATAAACTGCATTTCATTTATCCATTCATCTGTTGATAGACATTTGTGCTGTTTCCACCTTTTGGCTATTGTGAATAATGCTGCTATGAACATGGGTATACAAGTATCTGAGTCCTTGTTTCAATTCTTTTGGATATATATACCCATGAGTGAAAATGCCAGTCGTAAGATAACTACAAGTTTAAATGTTTGAGGACCTGTCAAACTGTATATTTCTAGATTCTGGTGGAATTTACACTCAGAATCTTGATAATGTGCCATATATCGGCTGCCCCTTCTTTCTTGCCTCTTTCTCCTGCTCCCCGTGACCTTCCACGTGGAGTACCTGCACCACAGTCCTGCAAGCCCTTGTCTCAGGCTCTATTTCTGGAGGATCCCAAACTAGAACAACACTCATCTCTAAGGGTGATTACCTCTGGGAACTGGACTGGAGAAGGGGAGAGATTTACCTTTTAAACTTTTGTGCCTGCATCACTTTTGTCTTTTTGAGTGTTTAAGGTTATAAATAAGAAGTCACAGAGTCACAGAATTATTCTATTCTTGTGGAACACATATAAATGACTCCTCCAAAACTAAATGAACCAAAGATTGATCATTCTTACAGCTTTGTACCTCTAGAGCAAGTAGTAGAGTTTTAAAGATTAATTTCTTAAATCTTTATCTGAGATCTTGATCTGAGATGACTTTGTCCTCAAGACTGGATCCCTGAGGACTCTGCCCAAACTCACATTAAATCTGAGGTATCCGTGTTCTCATTTCCATACTTCCACCAAGTCTACACTCTTTCCTCTTGTCCATCTTGATGCCACTTTATCTCCAAACATATGAGAAGCCTCCTGGCTTCACTTCTTTCCCCATTTAGTCTAGACTCCCTGGGACTTTGCTTCAACAATTATTGTGGCATCATTCTT
Source organism: Balaenoptera acutorostrata (assembly GCF_949987535.1). NCBI lineage: Eukaryota > Metazoa > Chordata > Mammalia > Artiodactyla > Balaenopteridae > Balaenoptera > Balaenoptera acutorostrata. The sequence goes on along the minus strand of NC_080069.1, from coordinate 77,617,822 downwards.
TATTCCCTTATCTCAACATGGCAGTCATCCTCTAATTTCTAACCTGGATTAGTCCAAATATTTGCCTCCATGCTGATGAGAACTGCTGGAGAAAATGACTTAGTTTTCTTAATGATATGACAATGGAACTGCTAATCTCCGCAGCTAATTGTGGTGTCTAATCTCAACAGACCCTCACCGCTATTTAACAATGCTATACTGCATTTATCTAAGCTTATTTCTCACTCCCAATCACTCTCCCAAACACTCACACCCACACTTTTATAGATTTCTTTGATCTATATTTCACAAAGAAGGTGGAGATTATTAGGTGTTAAATTATTTTCTTTTTTCTTATTTAAAATAATCTATATCTGACCATATCTTTGGAGAGCTAAAATTTACAACATGCTTACTAGATGGCAGGTACTGTGCTAAATAATATGATTGCTAACATATGAGCATTTATTACGATTATGTATCATAGTAACACGCATCTACTAAGCACTCAATAAATGTTGGCTATAGAATGATGAACCCAAGTACAGATGTTTGTAGTTATGGTGTCAGAAAGTAAAGGGATTAGTCCAAGTGTAAGAGCCCATACACTCAATCTCTACTTCCTCCCTTAAATCCTTTCTATATACGTTTTGTCCTATAATCCTTATAATATCAACAACCCTATGAACTAGTATTATATTATTATTGCTTTCTCCTTATGGATATATATATATATATATATATATATATATGTATACACATACACATACATATCTATATCTATATCTACATCTAAACACACATACCTTAGAGAGGTCCACCATCAAGGCCATGGTTACAGAGCTAGTAACTAGGAGAGTCAGAACTTAAACACAGATCTCTGACTCTGAGCCCACATTTAAAACACTACACAATGCCACTTTTAGTGCTTAGGCATAGCTTTGCTTACTGCATCTATGATATTGGGATTTATAATAAGAAATATGTATTTGGTCTTCCTCCATTTTTCCTAGCATAGAGCTCCTAAAACTCTTGGAATTTCCTAAGTGATGAGAGCAATAAAGATGCCTTTTGTTATGTTAATGGGTGACTTTTGGATTCACCTAAGGATGATGGCTGGTTGCCAGGAGAACCAATCACGTGATTAGAGGGTTGGAATTTTTAGTCCTACCCCCTGACCTTTGGGGAGGAGAGAAGGGCTGGAGGTTGAATCAAACAGCAACGGCCAATAATTTTAATCATACTTATGTGATGAATCATTCATGCCTCTGTAAAAAATTAATAAACAGAAACCTCAACTAATAGAATCAGGAGACCAGAAAGGGGAGTGCTCGCTCCCTGTGATGATAGCAGAGCCCAACAGGAAGAAGAAAGACTCCTCTTCTTTCCTGACAAGGACTTAACTAATAAATAACCATGGACTCTGTTTACTAAGGCCCTCCTAACTTCCTTTTCCCCTCTAAAAAAGCGTTCTCCTTCTCTTGCCGTGGGGGACTTGCGCATGGCTCACCGTGGTTGCAGACCCCAAATTGCAATTCTCTGCTGATCCTGAATAAACCCATTCTGGCTGGAGAAATAGCTGGCAGTCTATTTGTTTTAGGTCAACACCTCCATACAAACCCAAAAGGACAGGATTCAGAGACCTTCTGGGTTGGTGAACATATGCGGATTTGGGAAGAGTAATGTTCTCTGAGATGGCATGGAAGCTCCTCATCCTTTCCCCATACTTTGCCCTATGCATCTCTTCCATCTGACTGTTCCTGAGTTATATCTTTTTATAATAAACCAGTAATCTAGTAAGTAAAATGTTTCTCTGAGTTCTGTGAGACACTCTAACAGATCAACTGAACCCAGGGAGGGAATCTTTGGAACCTCTCGCCTATAGTCAATTGGTCAGAGGCACAGGTGATAACCTGGACTTGCGACTGGCATTTGAAGTGTGATTGGGAGTTGGCAGTCTTGTAGGGCTGAGCCCTTAATCTGTGGGATCTGACACTATCTCTTGGATATAGTGTCAGAATTGAGTTGAACTATAAGACACCCAGCTCATGTCCAAGAATTGCTTGGTGTTGTTGGGGGAAAAAAAGAAACCATATGTTGAAACTTGGGTGCAGAATCCTAGCATATCTGAGAATGAGGTTTTTTGCCTCATCTTAAGCAAAACTAGTGAACCCATTTGAGGATCCCATTCCTTCTTAACTCCTTCAGGAATCTATTCTATCAGTTTCCTTCTGTCTTTCCCGTATCTTCAATCTCTCCTCTTTTGTTGACTTATTTCCTGCATATACTCAAGTCTTTCAGACTTCAATAAGTCTCCCTTTGGAAGACAGAGCTATTGAATCACACCAAAAGATAGAATTTAAAAAGTCAGAGAGGTGACAATAGGATATGAAGTATATGAAAATTAGATGATCATTTTAGGAGCTTCAACATCTGATTAATAGGAGTTCCATAAAGAGAGAACAGAGAAAAGAGACCAAAGTATCAAAGAAAGAGTACTAGAACATTTCCTGCAACTGAAAGTCTTATGTATCCAGGTTGGAAGACCCCAGCAAGTGGGTGGTCCAATAAGTGAAAATGAGAACTACAGCACATCATTGTGAAATTTCACAATGCCAGGAATGAATATGTCTTTGACACTTTCAGAAAGAAACATATTATGTATTAAATAAAACAGTCTAGGAATCAGAATGACACTGAACTAGGACAATGGAACGAAGCGTTCCAAATTCTGAAAGAAAATTATTTTCCACCTAGAAATCCATATCCAGGCAAAATATAAATGTACATCAAGTGTACAGGTAGAATATTGTGAGATCTCAGAATATTTTCTCTCTTAGGAACGCTTTCCCAAAAAACTACTGGAGCAAACTATTTGGAGGCAATTTGATAACAGCTATCAAAATTTAGACCCGGTGTTTCCTTTCCTATATATATATATCCTATAGATTTGTTTACACATGGAGCAAACTCAGAATTATAGCCATTGTTGAATATTTATACTAGTAGAAAAAGACCAAAACACAGTTAAATGCCATTAGTGGGATTTTAGTTATGGTGTATCACCTTAATGGGGAATTCCACAGCCATTTAAAAAGGATAAATCTATATAATGACAGATAGGAATTGATCTCCTGAATATACTTTACACAGAAAACAAACAAACAAGAAACAGTGAAGTGTAATTTGTAGGCTTCTAGTTGTTTTAAAAAAAGAAGCAGGGGTGTGGATATGTACACATGTATGCTTAACTATTTATATAGACTATCTCTTGAAGGCTACACAAAAAATTGATAACAAAGGCTGCCTATAAAGAGATGGGATCAAATCACTGATTTGTCCCCCACTATCTATTCTCCAGTTATTCCTTAGTAATAGAACCCCAGCTTTTAGCTAACCTCATGGCTGACTTGAATAAAGATGACATATCCCAGCTCTCTTTGCAAACAGGTGTGGCTCTGGCTGGCCAACGCTGTGTCCTTTAAAAAGGAGTTGTCCTCTCTTCTCCTCTCCCATTTCTTCCTACCGGCAAGATTGTGGACCTGCTTCCTGGAACTCAGGCTTCCTACACTTGGAGCATGAGAGAAAAGCCCCCTTTTGACAATAGCAAAGCAACAGAAAAGAGTCAGTGTCCCTGTTAATGGTGGTCTCATCACACCAGCCTTGGACTGCTTACCTCAGAACTTTGTTTTCATGGGAAAGAAATACATTTCTATCTTAGATCATTAATACATGGGGGTTTGCATCATTCATACCTGAAGCTAACCCTAGCTGATTCGGGAGGGGATGCTAGGTGACTCAGGGAGCAGGGGTGGGGGTTAGACCCCTATTAATGAGTCCATTTCAGTTTAAGAACATGCCAGAGTATGGACAGTACCATGAACATCTTTATAAAGGACTCTATTTTCTTTTATCTTGAGCTCCTCTAACCTTCCAAGGGCTGTTGGGGCAACTTCATCCCTTAGGATTACCACAGTTTCAGGATATTCTATTCATCCAAAAAGCCTAAAAGCCCACATGATAGACCAAATGATTTTTCACTGAGTATTCTGGCTATGAGGATCTATGAAGAAGTGTGTGTGTGTGTGTGTGCGTGTGTGTGTGCGTGAACGCAGTGTGCAAAGGAAAGAGATGAGAATATTCATTTTAGCACAGCTCTATCTCAGTTGGACTCTTCCTAATTACAGATATTCTGAGGCTGAGGCTTTTTATACCACCATAAATTAAGTTGTTTGTTACTGAATCGATTCTTAGCTGGAGTCATTCCAATGCCCTGCTAGGAGAAGCAGCTATCTGATTTAATTTAGGATGTGCTGGCAAGACTGCCAAACATCAACGAGAACTCAGAAACGTTCTCAAACGGAAGGCATGACACATAGCAACAATGTCAATAATCTCTTTGCTTTCAATGTTTATTTATGGATATTGTGTTAGGAGAGTCAAAGGAAAGAAAGTAAATGCTGAGGAACAGGATGCCTTTGACGTCTCTGTGGGTTAAAATAAATTCTTTTCATATTTCTTGTTATATACTTCTGGTCTCCAATCCTACCTGAACATTAAAATCATCCTAAAGGACTTTTATTTAATACAAATTCTCAGACTCCATATCCCAACAATTCTGATTCAGTAGATCTGTTTAAACATAAAGCTATATATTTTTTGAAAATTGCTCTGGTGACTATGAGAGCTCAATCCTTGTTCTGCATTTACAAAGACCTAGCATAGATCAATTCACTATTTTTAAATGCCCAGTATGTGCTGTTAAGATGATTTAAAAAGACAATTTAGGCAACAGAAACAAGTTTTTAACACTTCATGGAGTGGGACGTCTCCACTCTCAAAGAGTTTGGAGAACTGCAAGGTGGGGCAGAAGGAAGGAAGCTTTTATTGGATGAAAAATAGGGGACAAGGAAAATAAGGAATAAAAATATCTGACTGGCTGGGGTTACATAGGAACAGGAGATCACCTGCGTTACTTGGCGATCATGAACTGGTTAGCCAGATGGTCTGAATTCTGGGCTGATAGAACATAAACAAGAATATGAAACCTAAAAGTTAAGTTTCATTTTGCTGATGTGGTTTCCCAAGATAAGTGGCACTTGATCTACCAAGGAAGGTTAATGTGAGATCAGTTTGACAATTCTACCTTTTGATCAACCTCTGGCCAAGCAAGAGATTTGATCAAAGACAATGTTGCAAGTTATTCTAAGTTATAATTGCCTCTTTGGTATATATTTTGCAGGAAATGATGTCAGGTTCATAATCCTGATGTTGTCTTTGTTCCTTGGATCTTTTTTGTCATTCCAGTCTGAAGGAGACCATTTGTTGGCTGGCCCCTGGCTGTGTACAAGCATTTAAAACCGTTGAGAGAATGCAACTGTACCAGGGAGATAATTATTATTATTAAAAGCATTCCTAAGAGTTTTCCAAGGCATGGTCCCCATGAACCAAACCAGTTAGAATTAAATAAATCAAGAAATGATCCTGAAGAGGGAGATACTTCTGTAAGCCAGTTGGCCTGTGAAGGGGAGCAGAATATGCCACTCCAAAATATGTCTCTTTGTCATAGGATTATCTTGAGATGGTCATTTTTAAGAAAGAGCAGACACAGGAAAAGCTCCAATAATGAGTAGGTTACCCTTTTGTAAGAGAAATTTACATTTATAAGGGAAATCTCCATTTTTAAGTGTCTCCCTCTCTGTACCAGGAAGGGAAGGATAACTAAATCATAAGAAACTCATCAGTGGGAAAGGCATTTAAATCTATATAACAACCAGACCCTTGTTTTCCAAGCTTTGCTTGATAACTTCCCATAACTGCCCACCCCACTCTCCTAAAATCTTATTTTGTCTTTAGCTGGAAATGTTATTTAAGGTGGTGGCTTGTGCCATTTCTGGGATTTATACAGTTTCCTGGGTATCTCCCATGTGTACAGGAGGTTAAAAAGTTATTAAACTTCTGTTTGTTTTTCTCCTGTTAATCTGTCTTTTATTACAGGGGGTTTCTCAGCCAAGAACCTAGAGGGGTAGGGGGAAAATTATTTTTCTTCCCCTATACCTATTTATGTATTTTGTGTAACCATGTCTCCACTTTCCCAGAAGCATTTAACCAGCGAGCTTGTTCCAAAGAAACCAAAGCACTGGAAATCAGAGAGAAGTTTATGATGGGTAGAACTACAGAATCACCAGCATCAAAGCAAATCCAACAGCGCTAAATGCCTGTCAGGCACATGGAGGTGCGCTACTGGTCTCGTGGCTATAGGATAGCACACTCGAGAAATCACTAGTACTGCCTTTTCCACAAACTCAGGAACACTGTCCTCACATCATTTTCTTATTTTGCTTCTTTTTTTTTTTTTCAATTAATCACTGCATTATTGTCAGTCCAGTATGCCCATTGGGCCTTCCTCTACCCATATTGTCTAAGAAGGCTTATTCAAACTAAAGGGAGGTGGTGGAATGCAGACAACAGAAAAAGAGGAATCTCCATCAATTCAAATAGTGCCATGGCTTCCTAGTCACATGGGGTTGAAACCAAGTCCCCCTAAAACAGAGTTCCCCTGCCAAGTCTATGATTAACCTCTCTATCCAAAAATTTATTCCCTTTCTTGTCTTGCTCCTGTTCCTATCAAGATTGAGGAATATCAAAGAAAAAGTGGGACTGAAACTGAGCAGGACCCTGCAGGGCTTCCCAGGTACAAGAGCGCCTCTGTACCCTCCTTTCCTTGTTTATAGAAAAAGGCTTTAGTCTTCCAGGTCTTCCCCAAGTTCCAAAGAGCAGACTCAAGCAGTTACTAATTAGAGAAGTGAGGGAATGCAGAAAGAAAGGAAAAGCAGTCAAGCAAGAAAAGTCATGATAGCTTAAACAATAGTTCAGCAATAAAACAGAGTCACAAGACTCCTAGTTCTTCCTAAAGGGATATACATAACAGTCTGAATGAATGAATGGTGAGAACACTAATGCGTTATGGCACCTTGAAGGAAGTCTAATTTTGCTCCTCAGGCCATATATACAAATTCACCCATAAACCAAAGACGCTTGCAGCATCTCTATTAGTCCATCAAACAAATCCAGTAAGGGGTAGTAGAAGGTACCACCCCCAAAATATATCTCTTTGGCATAATGATTGTTTTGAGCTGATTATTTTGAGAAACAGCAGATCCAAGAGAAGCTCTGAAAACAGAGTAGAATTTACCCTTCCGTAAGGGAAATTTACAATTTATAAAGGGAACCTCCATTTGTAAGTGTGTCTCCCTCTCTGTACCAAGAATGGAAGGATGACTAAATCATAAGATTTAAGTCTGCATAACAAACCTTACCCTTACTTACCCTGCTTTTTCTGGTACCCTCCGATTACTGGTTCCCCTTCACTCCAAAAATCTTTCTTTTGTCACTAGCTGAAGATGGTATTTAAGGTGGCGATTTGGGCCATTTCGAGGAGTTAATCAGTTTTCCTGGGTTTCTCCCGTGTATACAGGAGGTACACGTTATTAAACTTCTGCTTGTTTTTCTCTTTTTAATCTGTCTTTTATTACAGGGGGTCTCAGCCAAAGACTCAGAACGGTAGAGGGAAATTTATTTTCCTCCCTAACACCAGGAAATGGTGTATTTTCATGCCATTTCTCCATTGAGAGTATCTTTGTAATCAAGTTGATTGTGGGGCAAATCCCTCCAATGTCAGCCTAATGATGGTATTAATATTAATTAACGATGATTTTTCAGCTTACCTGTTATTCTTGTCAAACAATAATCAGTATTTAGGCTGCAAAAAACAAAAAGTTTTATTTGGGGTTTTAAGAATTGCCACTTGGGTAAAATTGAAAGGAATATTTGTCCTGAAGGGATAGGCTGTCACTAGTTATTTTAGGATATGGGTCCAATAAGTATCTTCAGTTTTTGGAATATTGTGCAGATGTTCTGGATGTCTGCATTAAGACAATAAGTGGTCAAAGTTTAGATCCCATCTGAGCTGAGATGTGCATAAATCACAATGGCCTCCTGCCTTCATTTTAAAGAGCTCTCTTAGCAGTACTGCCTCCATTTTGATTTTCTTTTCACACTCTCAAAGGAAAAAAAAAAACCTATTTTCTGACACACATTAAAAGATAAATATTAATATTCTATACACTATTATAGCATGAGCTATAGGATATACTGTAGTATCATCTATTTATTGCTGTATAACAAACCATCCAAAACATAGTTACTTAAAACAATAATTTATCATTTCTCATAATTCTTTGGGACAGAGATTTGGGTAGGGCCCCGCAGGCAGTTCTTTTGCTTCGTGTGGGTTTTTGAGTCAACTGTATTCATTTGTAGCTGGGCTGGGTTCAAAGGTCCAAATGAATAATTATCATAGATGTATTTATTTAATTATATATTTTAAAATAATGAAAAGATAAACCATTTTTTAAAATGGCTTTTTATAGGAGGAGGAAGGGAACATGGTAGAGGGGACAAGAATAGAAGACTTCTCTAAATATGCCTTGTTCTGTAGGTTTGGCTTTAGAACCACGTAGATAGTTTACTTAAAAATGCAAACAAAATTAAATAATAAAAACAAGCTCTGAATTTGAAAGTAATATGAAAAAATGAATCTGGCTATATATTGTTTAAAAACAACTGAGTAAATTTGAACACCTAATTGGCTTTATTCAAGGATTCATGAATTGGGCAGCATCCCACCTAATAAATAAAAAGGCACCCCAAGGGGTTGTACAAAATAGAAGATTTTATAGGCAGGAGGAGGATGGGGCAAGGAAGCTGTTAGCAAAAGAAAAGAAAATATTGTTTCAGCCCAAGTTATGTTTTTGGGGGGAAGGAGGAAGTCTACCATGCAAATTACTTCTTCTTTTAAGGGATGGAGAGGGCCCATATGACAGATTACCTCACTGGTGCTGACCAGAAAATTCCAGACTGGCTGATTAAGATTATATTTCTGGTGAAGGTCCAAACAGCAATATGTGAGGTATTAAATCTAGGTCTGGTATAACAGGCTTTTTAGTACAAGTGATGTCATCTTGAGCCTGTGGTTTCCTCTTTAACAATTCGTAGTTGGGAGAATAATCTCAAAGAGAGAAATTATAACAAAGGATTTTAAAACACAAGAACTGTATATTCCTAAGGGATACATTAGAGATATATTTTAAGGTCAAAAACAGCTGCAAAAAATTTTTTTCAACCATTTTCAGTAATCATATTGGAGGTGGTAGTGTTAGAATTGCTCTCTGAGATTGCTGTGTGTACAGTATGGGAAAAATAAAACATCTAATTAGGCTAGTGTCATAGAGAACTGCCAGGAGATATAGATGTATAACTGATAAGGTTAAGTAAAAACCAAGTCATAACTTGGCCTTGAAAGGATAAGTATGAATTCATGATGTCTTTTACCTGAACAAAAAAAACAAACATATTCCCTAATTTTAATCACTGTAAAGGCAAAGAACCAATGACCAACTCAGTAGCAATGAGCACCCCTAGTGTCCAGATTATAATCTCTAAATATCATTTCCCTATTAAACAACCAGGGCTCTTTGGGTCTAGGACAGGAAGTGTAAAATATATGCTAGGACATCTTGTTCTTCTAAAAAGCAAGGAAGCTATTGAAGACCACCAGGGTGATGTCAAAAGGACTCAGGACTCAATCTAAATAAGTTCTGCTGGGCTAAAGTAGGATATTTGAGCATCAATAAGCATAATAACTTCAATGGATTGAAATACTTTATATATGTTTAAAACTGTGAGTTTATAATTATACTAAAACCAAACTAATTGGTCTCCTTTGGAAGATGGCAGGGGAATGTCTCATTATTTTGAAATCTGATAAATAAAGGGACAGAATCAAGCCTTTCCTGCCCTTCCTATCTAGTCTGTATTACAGGATAACCAAATAGTTGATGAGGGGAAGTTTCTGTTTATAGAAGTATTTCAAATAGTAAATGAAAAAGGAATGATAGTATTGTTGTATCACCATTTTGTAACCTCTAATGAAAGTCACAAAAAGAAAGACACTAGGACATTGTTTTCCTAATGATGGAAAACACACCACGAATGAAGCAGTGTCAAAAAAAAAAAAACAAAGAACAACTCTAACCTGAAATATACCAAGCCTCTTCTTAATCTAACTGCCAATTTATATGAAATGCAGCAAATAAAGAAATACTTTAAACATACCATGGGGATGCAATTAATAAAATCCAGACTATGGGAAACTATAAGATAAACAAACAAAAAAAAAATTCAAGAAAAAAAGAGAGATGTAGGAAGACACCATAGATTAAAAGAAACTTCAAGACAATCAATCATTGGCAAACTATGGACCTTATTTGGATTGTGATTCAAAAAAAAAAAAAAAAGTTTTTTACCATATGATCATCTCAATAGATGCAGAAAAAGCTTTTGGCAAAATTCAACACTCACTTATGATAAAAACTCTCCAGAAAGTGGGCATAGAGGGAATGTACCTCAACATAATAAAGGCCACATATGGCAAACCTACAGCAAACATCATTCTCAAAGGTGAAAAACCGAAAGCATTTCCTCTAAGATCAGGAACAAGACAAGGATGTCCACTCTGGCCACTGTAATTCAACATAGTTTTGGAAGTCTTAGACATGGCAATCAGAGAAGAAAAAGAAATAAAAGGAATCCAAACGGGAAAAAATGAAGTAAAGCTGTCACTATTTGCAGATGACATGATACTATACATAGAGAATCCTAAAGATGCCACCAGAAAACTATCAGAGCTAATCAATGAATTTGGTAAAGTTGCAGGATATAAAATTAATGCACAGAAATCTCTTGCATTCCGATACACTAACAACGAAAGATCAGAAAGAGAAATTAAGGAAATAATCCCTTAATTTATTCTTTTTGTTGCAGTGATAAATCCCATTTACCACTGCAACAAAAAGAATAAAATACCTAGGAATAAACCTACCTAAGAAGACAAAAGACCTGTATGCAGAAAACTATAACACACTAATGAAAGAAATAAAAAATGACACAGATGGAGAAATATATAATGTTCTTAGACTAGAAGAATCAATACTGTGAAAACGACTATACTACCTAAAGCAATCTACAGACTCAATGCAATCCCTATCAAATTACCAATGGCATTTTTCACAGAATTAGAACAAAAAAATTTACAGTTTATATGGAAACATAAAAGACCCCATATAGCCAAAGCAATCTTGAGAAAGAAAAACGAAGCTGGAGGAATCAGGCTCCCTGACTTCAGACTATACTACAAAGCTACAGTAATCAAGACAATATGGCACTGGCACAAAAACAGAAATACAGATCAATGGAGCAGGATACAAAGCCCAGAGATAAACCCATGCACCTACGGTCACCTAATCTATGAAAAAGGAGGTAAGAATATACAATGGAGAAAAGACAATCTCTTCAATAAGTGGTGCTGGGAAAACTGGACAGCTACAGGTAAAAGAATGAAATTAGAACACTCCCTACCTCCATACACAAAAATAAACTCAAAATGGATTAGGGACCTAAATGTAAGACTGGACACTATAAAACTCTTAGAGGAAAGCATAGGAAGAACATTCTTTCACATAAATCACAGCAAGATCTTTTTTGACCCACCTCCTAGAGTAATGGAAATAAAAACAAAAACAAACAAATAGGACCTAATGAAACTTAAAAGCTTTTGCACAACAAAGAAAACCATAAACGAGATGAAAGACAACCTTCAGAATGGGAGAAAATATTTGCAAACAAAGCAACTGACAAGGGATTAATCTCCAAAATATACAAACAGCACATGCAGCTCAATATCAAAAAAATAAACAACCCAATCAAAAAATGGGTGGAAGACCTAAATAGACATTTCTCCAAAGAAGACATACAGATGGCCAAGAAGCACATGAAAAGCTGCTCAACATCACTAATTATTAGAGAAATGCAAATCAAAACTACAATGAGGTATCACCTCACACCGGTTAGAACGGGCATCATCAGAAAATCTACAAACAATAAATGCTGGAGAGGGTGTGGAGAAAAGGGAACCCTCTTAACCTGTTGGTGGGAATGTAAACTGATACAGCCACTATGGAGAACAGTATGGAGGTTCCTTAAAAAACTAAAAATAGAACTACCATATGACCCAGCAATCCCACTACTGGTCATATACCCTGAGAAAACCATAATTCAAAAAGATACATGCACCCCAATGTTCATTGCAGCACTATTTACAATAGCCAGGACATGGAAGCAACCTAAATGTCCATCGACAGATGGATGGATTAAGAAGATGTGGTACATATATATATAATGGAATATTACTCAGCCATAACAAAGAACAAAGTCGGGTCATTTGTAGAGACGTGGATGGACCTAGAGTCTGTCATATAGTGAAATAAGTCAGAAAGAGAAAAACAAATGTCATATATTAACGCATATTTGTGAAACCTAGAAAAATGATACAGATGAATCTATTTGCAGGGCCAGAATAGAGATGCAGATGTAGAGAACAGACAGGTGGAAACGGGGGTAGGGGGGAAGGGGTGGGATGAATTGAGAGATTGGGATTGACATATATACACTACCATGTGTAAAAGAGATAGCTAGTGGGAACCTGCTGTGTAGCACAAGGAGCTCAGCTCGCTGCTATGTGGTGACCTAGATGGGTGGGATGGAGGGGGAGAGGGAGGGAGGTCCAAGAGGGAGGGGATATATGTATACATACAGCTGATTCACTTCATTGTACAGCAGAAACTAACACAACATTGTAAAGCAACTATATCCCAATTAAAAAAAAATAGTTATTATAAAAAAAAACAAAAAAAAAAGTTTTTTAAAATAGGGCAAGCAATCAGTTCAATGTGAACTTTTATGTGATGATATTGATAAATTATTGTAAATTTGTTTACATGTGATGATAATGGTATTGTGGGTATGTTAAAAAAGAGAGTCCTTATTTTCTAGAGATACAGACTGAAATATTTACAGAGGAAATTATATGATGTTCAGGATATATTTTAAAATAATCTCAATGAGGGAAGAGTTGAGGGAATCTAGATAAAAAGAGCTCGACCGTGTATTAATAATTTTTGAAGCTGAGCAATGAATACACCAGGTTCATTACACTGTTTTCTCTCCTTTTGTATATGTTTGAAATTTTCTAAAATCAAACATTTGAAAACATCAATAAGAGTTAGATGAAACACAATTGGTTGAATCACAGAATTCTATAGGCTCCTCTTTTTAATATAATCTTATCCCCAAATGATCAGGTTTTTGGTGGGCAGGTCTTAAGCATCTTGGTAGACTTTGCTTTTGGCACAGTGACTGGAATACAGTAGTCACTCAATAAATGTTTATTGAATGGTAATAACCACTTGTACTGTAGCATCAGTAGCACTCTATTACTCTTGTCAAATTTGTTTAGTCACCTGCAGATTTAGAAGGCTTCCGATTTTGTTTATAAGTGTTAGCAGTAAAATAGCCCCTGGCGGGAAGGGTAAGCTGTGACAAAGTGAGAGAGTGGCATAGACATATATACACTACCAAACGTAAAATAGATAGCTAGTGGGAAGCAGCCACAGAGCACAGGGAGATCAGCTTGGTGCTTTGTGACCACCTAGAGGGGTGGGACAGAGAGGGTGGGAAGGAGGGAGATGCAAGAGGGAAGAGATATGGGAACATAGGTATATATATAACTGATTCACTTTGTTATAAAGCAGAAACTAACACACCATTGTAAAGCAATTATACTCCAATAAAGATGTTACAAAAAAAAAAAATAGCCCCTGGCAATCTTCTTATGAATAAGACTGGGTTCACTCACATTAAGTGTCACTCCATCTAGGCTTTCCTGCTAAGTCCCCAAAGTAGCGCTTGTATCAAACCTCAGCTCTTAACAGGCTTCTCTGCTCAAGTGTCCTATCTCACATGTACTTCCCAGAAATAACTGAAGTCTTGGCATTCTTCTTGCTGAAGTTTCAAGGCTTTGGCCAAATGCTAAGCTTCCAAAAGTTTTGCTCCTAACTCACTGAATTTGAGCACTGCCTACTCCACAGTAATTAGTTGAAAATAAGAGGAAATCTGGCCAGTACCTGAGGAAAAAAATTATATGGGAAATAAAACCTAAATATAAAATGATAAGCCAAGTATGTGTGTCTAGAATTTTAAAAGGAAACTTGATGTCACTATTAAAACCTGGGCATGCTTGGCAAAATTCCTTAGTCTAGTTGATGGGCGTGTGCAATGGGATGCTGACAATCTAAATTTAAAAGAAGAAAATTTACATGTGGAAGGAATTATTTAAATTTCCATCCACCTGAAGGTAAATCTTATTAACAAGAAACGGTTTGTAGGGGGTAAAACAGAGATGTTATAAAGGTATCTACCTGTGATCCTGAAGGACCCTGACAGCAGCAACAGATGGGATTGCAGAATGCAGAAAGCAGATGGCCATTACGGAACATTTAATTGATCTGGTGACTTTGAGATATCAAAAACACTGGAAGATGAGGCATTACGGAAAATATCTTGGCTTCCTCTTTCCAAGATACTCTTGGCCACCGAAATGATGTTCTTGTAGAAGACATCTGCTTGTAGGTGATGACTGAGAAATGGAATAAATATAGGGCATAAATCTTCTGCCCCCAATTCCCTACTCTGCCAGCCATTACTAGTACGTGGGGGTGTTGATTTGGTAGCTGTCCCAGATTTCAGAAAGGCAGAGATGGCTTTCAGCTAAAAATGGTGACTTGAGGATACATTTAACTACCTTATATTCCATCCAAGTTTTCTACTGAAATAACCTATCGCTATCATAAATAGGAAACATAGCAATGCTGGTAATTAAGAAATGAAGGAATCTTTGCTAAATACCACAAAGAAAAGACCTATCACCCCAGGTTTCTTTGAAGTCTGGAAATTAAATGAAAAGAGATCTCAGCAAAATCTGACTATGTCCTTCATTGTAGTAGCAAGGGCTGGAGTCAACAATAGTCATCGGTGACCTTGTAAGGGGCAAATGTGAATCAGCCTGTAGCTCTGGGGAGTGCACTACATGCCAGAGCCACAAGGAGCAGAGATCTTGGGGTCCTTTCAAATATATTACACTGCAAATGGACTGCCATGCTGGGAAAAAAATAAAAAGGCTGCTATAGATCTCTCCAAATAAAGGCAACTCTGCCAGAGAAAGAATGGGGTTGCTGCCCCAGCTAATCTTAGGCTTAGTTGGTCTGGAACTTCAAACCCACATAAGCTCTAAAAGCACTTAGACCAACAATACTGGACAAACTCTGACCTCCTTCTTTAATTCAGTAAATAATTGAAAAGAGGAAAAGGTAGCACAAGTCAAAAAATGTATTAATCTGGGTGAAATCTGAATAATGAGATTAAATATTTCTGTATGAAATTTTGGAAATTCTCTGATTGGTTGAAGAGGATTTTGCATATTGAACATCAGAATAAGCAGTAATTAAAAGGAAAAAATATGAAATCAGAAAAGACTGAGAAAATAGAAAACCTGGTTGTCAAGTTTCAAGCAAATCAGTGAATTGGAATCTAAGCCCCAAGCAATCCTCCCAGAACTTGGGGAAAAAATAAAAAAGCAATAAAAGAGATAAACAAAAGATAAGAGCTGTGGAGTACAAATTCAAGAGATCCAATATATATATAATCAAACCAAAAGAATGAGTTTAAAAGAGATAAATATGAAACATTCACATACTGGAGAATTTGAAAATATTTGATAAATTAACCTAGAGGCTAGATTGTAAAAAGACCAATCATATATATAGACAAACTACTAGAAAGACTGAACAAGAAAATATTTTTAAAAGGCAAAATATACAAAATTACCAGATTTGCAAAATTCACATACAAAATTTACCACAAATTTGATATTTCATTTATTTATTTATTTTAAAATATTAAAAAAATATTTTATTTCCCTGTGCTGTGTAATATATTCTTATAGCTTATTTATTTTATGCATAGTAGTTTGTTCTCTTTTTTTTGAATTTTTATTGGAGTATAGTTGATTTACAATGTTGTGTTAGTTTCAGGTGTACAGCAAAGTGAATCAGTTATACCTATACATATATCCACTTTTTTTTTTTTTTTTAAGATTCTTTTCCCATATAGGCCATTACAGAGTATTGAGTAGAGTTCCCTATGCTTTACAGCAGGTCCTTATTAGTTATCTATTTTATATATAGTAGTGTGTATATGTCAGTTCCAATCTCCCAGCTTATCCCTTCCCCCACATTATCCCCTGGTAACCATAAGTTTGTTTCCTACATCCGTGACTCTACTTCTGTTTTGTAAATAAGTTTATTTGTACCCTTTTTTTAGATTCCACATATAAACGATATCATATATTTGTCTTTCTGTGTCTGACTTATTTCACTCAGTATGACAACCTCTAGGTCCATCCATGTTGCTGCAAATGGCATTATTTTGTTCTTTTTTTATGGCTGAGTAATATTCCACTGTATACATGTACTTTTGTTGTATTTATTCCCAAACTCCTCCAATTGCTATTGGAAATGGCATCTTTTATTTCGAATTTATGTTTGTTAGTGGTTTATTGATGATATTCAGGAACGCAGTTAATATTGGGACATTGATCTTATACCCAGAAACTTTGCTAAAATCTTTTTTTAAAATAAACATGTGTCAACATTTTATTATAATCTTGCATACATGCAAGAAAAAAATGCTCTTTTTAGGTCAATTAAAATATCTATTTCTAGCAGGGAAATTTTCTAGCAAAAGAGAATGGATTAGATATAGAAAGGAAGAATAAGTCTGGTTGAAGGTCAGTAGATCCCTGACTGATAGTCAGCTGATAGTCAACTGTATGGGTCACTAGTTAACCAGAACAACTCTTCATTTCATCAAAATTCATTAGAAACTGTCATAACCATTTATTAGAAGTGCTAATTTTTCCCAGAAGGAGGGTGTGAATTACATACAGTCTATGAAAGGATTATGTCCCAGACCATTTTTTCTTTTATGCTGGAACTGTCACTTCACCAAGCAGATCTTCCAACTGCTACTTTCTCTCCTCTCCAATTTGTTCTCCAACATGCAGCCCTATTTTTAAAGCACAATTCTTAATCTAATCAAGCTATTCCTAATTGCTAGCAAAATCCCATTGTTTTCAGATAGAAGCCAAAATCCTTAAATGGCCCATAAGGCCTTCTCTCTTAAATCCCACCTCTCATCACTCTTGCCCTAGTGCTCTGGGCTACAACCACACTGGCTTTCTCTCAGCTTTTAAGAACCAGAGTACTCACTTGCCTTGCCAAGTATTTCTATAAGCTATTTCCTCTGCCTGTAATCTTCTCTTCCCTTACCTCTCTCCTAGCCAACTCCTCCACATCCTTCACAGCTCAGCTTAAGTCACTTCCTCAGAGTCTTCCCCGATCCCCCAGTATAAATAATAAATTAGAATACCCCCGCTTTATTGTTTCTTGTAACTCCCAGTATCTCTCCCTGCCAACACTCAGGGATTTTTTTCCCATTAATTTTTAAATTTATATCCACTAAAATTCAAAAATGCATAGTCTTGTAACTACAACCACAAAAAAGTACAGAACAGTTTGATCACCCCCCAAAATTTCTTCTTGCTATCTTTTTGTAGTCAGTCCCTCCCCTCCAACTCAACCCCTGGCAACCACTATAGTCTTGCCTTTTCCAGATGCCATTTAAATGGTATCAAAGAATATGCAGCCTTATGGGTATGATTTCTTTCAGTCAGAATAATGCAACCGAGATCCATTTATGTTGTTTGTATATCAGTAGTTCATTACTTTTTATTGTTGAGTAGTATTCCATTGCATGGAGGTACTGCAGTTTGTTTACCCATTCACCGATTGAAGGACACCTGGATTGCTTCCATTGTGAGGCAACTATGAGTAAAACTGCCATAAACATTCATGTACAGGTTTTTGTGTGAATATACATTTTCATTCTCTTGGGTAAATATGTAGGAGTGAGATTGCTAGGTCATATGCTAAGTGTATGTTTATTATTACAAAAAACTGCCAGACTGTTTTTCAAAGACACTGCCAATTTGTATTCCCACAAAGAATGAGAATTCCAGGTGATCTGTATCCTAGCCATTACTTGGTATTGTTGGGTTTCTTTTTATTTTAGCCATTCTAATAGTATATACTGGTATCTAATTATGATTTCAATTTGCATTTTCCTAATGACTAATGATAGTGAGCATCTTTTCATGTGCTTATTTGCCATCTGTATATCTTCTTTGGTGAAGTGTCTGTTCAAATCCCTTGCCTATTTTTTTTAACTGAGCTGTTTGTTTTTTATCATTTAGTTGTGGGAGTTATTTATATACTTTCTGAACACAAGTCCTTTTTCAGACATATAATTTACAAATATTTTCTCCTAGTCTATGACTTTTCATTTCATTCTTGTGGCTATCTTCTGGAGAACAGAGGTTTTTAGTTTTGATTAAGTCCAATTTATCAAGTTTTTTTTGTTCTTTTATGGATAATGCTTTTGGTGTCTAAGAACTCTCAATTCACACTTACAAAGATTTTCTATGTTTTCTTGTGGAAAGTACACATAATTTATGTTTTATATTTAGCTCTGTGATGCATTTCTGTTAATTTTTGTATGAAGTGTGAAGTATGGGTTCAGGTGAATTTTTTTGCATGGACATGTAATAGTTCCAGCACCATTTGTTGAAAAACACTATACTTTCTTGACCTTTGTCAAAAATCTATTGACATTATAAATATTTTCTTTTAAAACTTTAAGATTTATTTTATGAATAAGTATATTATCTGTCTTAGCAAATGTTCCATGTGCCCTTGAAAGAAATCCAGGTCTATATCCTTGCTGATTTTCTATTTGTTCTAGGATTACCAGGAGGCTATACCTCTTGGTGTTATTGTTTTAGTAGTTGCTGTCATGATTATAACATACAAACCTTTCGTGATCTACTTAGAGCTAATATTTTGCCACCTCACATACAATGCAAAAGCCTTCCAACCACATGGAACCCTTCACTCTTCCTCCTTCGTATTATAGTCGTCATTTGTACTATGTTGAAAACTCTACCGGACAATGTTAAATACTTTTTGCTCAACTGTCGCATGTATTTAAAGAACTTAAGGGGGGAAAGTGGGGAAGGGGGTGGTGGTGGGATGAATTGGGAGATTGGGATTGACATATATACGCCAATATGTATAAAATAGATAACCAGTAAGAACCTGCTGTAAAAAAAATAAAAATTTTTTTAAAAAGAACTTAAGAAAAGAAAAATAGTCTATACCATTTACCCAGATATTTGCTATTTCTGTTGTTCTTCCTTTATTCTTGATGTTCTAAGTTTCTCCCAGGTATCATTTCCCTCCAGTCTGCAGAACTCAGAATTTCAGAATTTCTTCTAGAATAAGTATCCTGGTGACAATTCTCTTGCTTTTTCTTCACCTGAGAACGTCTCCATTTTGCCTATATTCCTAAAAGACATTTCCTTTTGCTGGATGTAGAATTCAGGGTTGACAATTCTTTTCTCTTAGTCCTTTAATTATATTGTTCCACTATCTTCTGGCCTTTTGCTTTTCTGATAAGAAATCCACAGTCAGTCGAATAATTGTTTAATTTTTGCATTCTATTTTTTCTTGAATAATTTTATTAGGAGTTTGTCAGTTTTATTAGTACTTTTAGTTCTTTTTAAGAGCTTTTTATATTGAAGTATAGTTGATTTACAATGTTTCAGGTGTATTCTTTCAGATTCTTTTCCATTACAGGTTATTACAAAATATTGAATATAGTTCCCTATGCCATAGATACTTGTTTATCTATTTTACATATAGGTCCTATTTGATATATTGTACCTATTTGATATACAGTAGTGTGTATCTATTAATCCCAACTTCCTAATTTATCCCTCCTCCCTTTCTCCTTTGGTAACCATAAGTTTGTTTTCTATGTGAGTCTGTTCCTGTTTGTAGATAGGTTCATTTGTGTCATATTTTAGATTCCACATATAAGTGATATATGATATTTGTCTTTGTCTGACTTACTTCACTTAGTATGATAACCTCTAGGTCCATCCATGTTGCTGGAAATGGCATTATTTCATTATATTTTATGGCTGAATAATATTCCATTGTATATATACAGTATACCACATCTTCTTTACCCATTCATCTGTTGATGGACATTTAGATTGCCTCCATGTCTTGGCTATTGTAAATAATGCTGCTATGAACATTAGGAGGCGTGTATCTTTTTGAATTAGAGTTTTCTCCAGATATATGCCCAGGAGTGGGATTGCAGGATCATACAACTAAACTAAAAAACTCCATTTTTAGTTTTTTAAGGAACCTCCATACTGTACTGTTCTCCATAGTGGCTGCACCAATTTACATTCCCACCAACAGTGTAGGAGGGTTCCCTTTTCTCCACACCCTCTCCAGCATTTGTTATTTGTAGACTTTTTGATGATGGCCATTCTGACTGGGGTGGCTGGACTACTTCACTCTGTATGACAG
Source organism: Balaenoptera acutorostrata (assembly GCF_949987535.1). Classification (NCBI taxonomy): domain Eukaryota; kingdom Metazoa; phylum Chordata; class Mammalia; order Artiodactyla; family Balaenopteridae; genus Balaenoptera; species Balaenoptera acutorostrata. The sequence goes on along the minus strand of NC_080069.1, from coordinate 77,597,330 downwards.
ACTCTAGGTCCATCCACCTCACTACAAATAACTCAGTTTCGTTTCTTTTTATGGCTGAGTAATATTCCATTGTATATATGTGCCACATCTTTATCCATTCATCTGTTGATGGACACTTAGGTTGCTTCCATGGCCTGGCTATTGTAAATAGAGCTGCAATGAACATTGTGGTACATGACTCTTTTTGAATTATGGTTTTCTCAGGGTATATGCCCAGTAGTGGGATTGCTGGGTCGTATGGTAGTTCTATTTTTAGTTTTTTAAGGAACCTCCATACTGTTCTCCATAGTGGCTGTATCAATTTACATTCCCACCAACCGTGCAGGAGGGTTCCCCTTTCTCCACACCCTCTCCAGCATTTACTGTTTGTAGACTTTTGGATGATGGCCATTCTGACTGGTGTGAGGTGATACCTCATTGTAGTTTTGATTTGCATTTCTCTAATGATTAGTGATGTTGAGCATCCTTTCATGTGTTTGTTGGCAATCTGGATATCTTTTTTGGAGAAATGTCTGTTTAGGTCTTCTGCCCATTTCTGGATTAGGTTGTTTGTTTTTTTGATACTGAGCTGCTTGTAAATTTTGGAGGTTAATCCTTTGTCAGTTGCTTCATTTGCAAATATTTTCTCCCATTCTGAGGGTTGTCTATTTGTCTTGTTTATGTTTTCCTTTACTGTGCAAAAGCTTTTAAGTTTCATTAGGTCCCATTTGTTTTTGTTTTTATTTCCATTTCTCTAGGAGGTGGGTCAAAAAGGATCTTGCTGTGATTTATGTCATAGAGTGTTCTGCCTATGTTTTCCTCTAAGAGTTTTATAGTGTCTGGCCTTACATTTAGGTCTTTAATCCATTTTGAGTTTATTTTTGTGTATGGTGTTAGGGAGTGTTCTAATTTCATTCTTTTACATGTAGCTGTCCAGTTTTCCCAGCACCACTTATTGAAGAGGTTGTCTTTTCTCCACTGTATATTCTTGTCTCAGGCCACTTTTAACATCTTACTTTTGTAATATGAACCTGAAAAATCATGACTTTTAACAAATTATCAACCATTAACTTTTGAAAATTGGTTTTCACATATTCTATTATCTCCTTTTGTAACTTTACTGTCTTTTATACCTTCTTACTTATCCTATCACTTAATCTCTCTGTCACATTTTTCATACCTTTGTATTTCTAGGCAGAATTCTATGTTACTTCTTTAGATTTATTTTCCATTTCACTAATTCTTTCTTAAGCTTGAATTGTCTGCTCTTGAACACTTCCACTATGTTTCAAATTTTATATATTTCCTCACCTAGAGGGTAAGCTGTATGAGGTCAAATATTTTTGTTTATTTTGTTCACGTCAGTAAACCCTACCACTAGTGTCTCTTACATGGCACTAAATATTTAATTAAAGAGTATATGTTTTATTCCTGGAAATTCAATTTGCTTTTTTTCCAATCTATTTGCTCAATTTGGTAGTCTTTTATTTCTTTGTCAGATTTTATTTCCTCCTTTTATTTTGCTAAGCAATAACATACTTTTCTGTATTCTGCATCCAGTAATTACAAATTTGAATATTTTACAATTCTAATTCTGCTTATTGTTTCTGCTACCTTTGTTCAAAGTAGCTTGTTTTCTCACGTGTTTTAAATTTGCTTGAACTTTGTGGGAATTCTCTGAGGCCTAAAACAAAGAAAAAGTCCCCTAAGGAGAATTTGTGTTGGTTTTGCTCTGTGCCTGAGGACACCAGTACCTACTTTAAACTACAATCTTTAGCCTGTAGTTCTTAGGACCATGAAAATAATATAAATTCAGCCAAATATGAAAGAGATTGTTAGGAGGAGACAGTTCTTTTCTTTAATCTCCATTCAGTACCATGCCCAATATTGCTGTCTGCTTCTGAGACAGGAGCTTTCCTTTTCTAGTTCACTCTTTACCTAAGAGCATAGCTCTTTCTATGTCCTGGATTTATGTAAGGTGGTTTCTAGTAAAATCTATGTCCTGCACTGACCCAAGACTTTGTCTCCAATATCTCTTGTGTTCCAAGGCTCTAAGCCACCTATATCCAATGGCTTCAATATATGCAAAGGATTCAAGGTTCATTTATTGTCTTAGTCTGCGCAGGCTGCCATAACAAAACATTACAGATTGAGTGGCTTAAACAACAATTTATTTTCTCACAGTTCTAGAGGCTAAAAGTCCAAGATCAATGTTCTAGCAGATTTGATTTCTGGTGAGGACCCTTTTCCTGGATTGCAGACGGCCACCTTCTCCCTGTGTCTTCACACTGAGGAAGGGGGTGGAAACTGGAGGTCTCCAATGTCTTTTTACAAAGACACTAATCCTATCAGATCAGGGTAGCATGCTTATGACCTCATTTAACCTTAATTACTTCCTCAAAGGCCTCACCTCCAAATACAGCCACATTGGGGGCTAAGGCTTCAAATTCAATATGAATTTTGGGAGGACACAAATATTCAGTCCACAACATTCACCTCCAGGTTCTCCTGTTCCTCTTTATTCCTAACCTTGGAGAATTTTCATTAGTTTCTTAAAGGGCTCATTTGATTATTTCAAAAGAGGTTTTTTTTTTATTGTTGTTGAGTATTTTTAGATGTCACGCAGCAGGCATGAATTTCAGAATCTCTAGCTTTCCACATTGCCAGAAAAAGACCTCTCTTCTCTATGTATAATCTTGCAGTAGGCAGTTCTAGCCAATTTCATATATATGCTTCAAATAACACATCTAATTTATATTTCCAGCCCTAACTTCTCTCCTGAGCTTGAGATTCATTGCCAGCTGCTACTTTAAATCTTTACTTGGAAGTTTATAGGATATTTAAAACTTAATGTATCCCAATCAGAACTCATAGTTTTCCTCTCAAATCTGCTTTTCCCCTGATTTCCTTATCTCGGTAAATATGAAACACTGAATTGCTCAAGCCAAAATACCCAGACATCATCAACTTTAATTCCTCATTTTTCCTTTCTTCCCACATAAATTGAAGTACAAGCCCTGTCTTCCCTATTTTCAACATAGACCCTCAATCTGTCCCCTTTGCTCCACCTTCTTTTCTACCACCTTTGTCCAAGCCACCATGATGTCTCATTTGGGTACTGCTATCACCTCCTACGCAAGCACCCTGCTTCTACACTCACCCTCCTAAAACCAGGCTCCACAAAACAGTTAAAGTGATCCTTTCAAAATGCAAATCACATCACATCTCAATAATTTAAAATTCTCTGTTTATTTCCCATTACAATTACAATACAAGTCTAACCTTCTTCTTGACACCTTATGAGGCCCTAAAAGTTCCAACAATTGCCCACCTCTCAGCTCACCAAGTACATGCTCCCCTGCATTCACCACACTATGAGCACTCTGGCTCTCCTTTTTGTTTCTCAAATTACTTAGTTCATTCCCACCTCAGGGTCTTTACACCTACTGTTCCCTCTGCAGGAACACACTTCCCTATGATCACTGCTTCATTTAGTTTTCAGCTCAAATGCCATATCCTCAAAAAAGACCTTCTCTAACCCCTCCTAAATAGTCCTCATTTGTTCCTCCAGATATCCTGTCTACTATTCTCCATTCTAACCTGTCCCTCAGAAAGCTGACCTTCATAGAATACATCAACCAGGCCTCTTTGCTCTCTCTTTCTATTGGGTTTTGCCAATGGGAAGCAATGACAGGAAACAGAAGGGCAGAAGGAAAGAAAGATCTGGGTATTTCCCTGGTTCTCCCAATGCTGAGCTGTTGGTTGGTGGTGGCCATGTTTTTTTTACCAAAGTTCTATAGCTATCACCTCCCATGAGTTTCCACTAATGGCTCCTTCCCTTCATCCCTTCAGGCTCAGGAGTTATAGTCACTTCCTATTTTGGGGTTTGGGGTGTTTCATCATCCATTGCTGGTTTTCCTTCATTAAAATCCCTTTTACCTTCAGCGTGCCATCCATTTCCTGATGTAATAGTCGGATAGGGTTGCCATAACAAAGTACCACAAACTGGGTGGCTTACACAACAGAAAGTTATCATTCATAAACTGTTATATCACAGTTCTGGAAGCTAGATGTCCAAGACCAAGGTGTGGACGGGGTTGGCTCCTTCTGAGAGCTGTGAGGGAGAATCTGTCCTATGCCTCTCCCCTAGCTAATGATGGTTTGCTGGCAATCTTTCTTTTTTTTTTTAATGGGAATTATTTATTTATTTATTTTTTAAATTTTTGGCTGTGTTGGGTCTTCGTTTCTGTGCGAGGGCTTTCTCCAGTTCCGGCAAGTGGGGGCCACTTTTCAGCGCGGTGCGCGGGCCTCTCACTATCGCGGCCTCTCTTGTTGCGGAGCACAGGCTCCAGACGCGCAGGCTCAGTAATTGTGGCTCACGGGCCTAGTCGCTCCTCGGTATGTGGGATCTTCCCAGACCAGGGCTCGAACCCATGTCCCCTGCATTGGCAGGCAGATTCTCAACCACTGCACCACCAGGGAAGCCCTGCTGGCAATCTTTGGCATTCCTTGGCTTATAAAATCATCATCCCAATCTCTGCCTTCATCTTCACATGATGTTCTCCCTGTGTGTGTCTGTGTCCAAATTTCTCCTTCATGTCGTATTGAATTAGGAATTACTCTAATGATGTGATTTAACTAATTACATCTACAATAACCCTATTTCCAAATAAGGTCACATTCTGAGGTACAGGGGTAGGATTTCATATAAATTTTGGAAGAACACAATTCAACCCATAACACCTGATGGGACTCTGATAGATATTTCTCATCTGTCTTCACTCTCTATCACATTTCCCTATTTTATTTTCTTATAGCATTTATCATTATTTGATATTATTTAATTTGTTTATATGTATGTATATTTACTTTCTGATTTTCTCTCTCTCTCAACAAAATACAAGCTGCATGAGGACAAGCTACTGTTTATCTTTTTTTTTCTTTTGCTTTAACTATTCAGTATCTGATGCATAGTAGGAGATCAATAAGTAATTACTGAATAAAGGAATAAATGGCAATATCTAAAGTTTGGTTTAGAATCTTAAACTGCTATAAATTCTAGTTATTATTGCATATAAATTATAACATTCATTTACTACTGTAACATCTCTGTCACCCGTAAAGGAAGTTCAGACTATTTGTATTTTAGGAAGCAACCTCATGAAGCATGAGGACACTTGGTTGTTTTTTGTCCCAGATCTTCATTTACTCAATGTGTCATGTTAAGGAAATATTGTAATCTCTCTGAATTTCCCCAAATGGGAATAAAAATATTTCTATCCCTAAGCAGGTTGTTGGTAATGTTTTCTAGCTTCAAAGTAATATAATTCAGCATTAGTCCTTAGCAGAGATTAGGATGACAATGGCTCCACAGGTAAATCATCTTTAAAAGTATTAGAGCACTTTTTAACCCTGATTTTACCCTCCCGGGCATAATGTAAAATTATGCACCTTCACATTTCTCTTCATCACAAAATCTACCAGAAAACAGAGGAGAGCACCTTAAATGTGACTCACTAGTGGTACTCTGCAGTGTCCATATCTATGTGTCCATGGTGACAGGTACCAGCCCCCTTATATGCATATATACTCCTCTTACTATGGTGAGAAATCAAGGTTCATAGAACACAAAATGTCCTTTCCTGCTACTAAGGAGGTTTTATCTAAGTTGTGGTTTTAGAGTTCCTCCTTCTGCTCACTAGATGGAGGACTAAAATGGAGCTACCAAGTTTTTGAACCAGTAGAACCATAGAACACTATAATCTAGCCCCTAGTTATAGAGATGAGGAAATCAAGGCTCAGGACGATGAAGTGAATTATTTAAGGTCATTAAATGTCTTTGTACTACCACAGAGGTGACCATCCAGGGAGGCAGACAATCCTGTCCTGATTTGCCTGGATAGAGCTCTCCCAAGCTGCTCCAGCCTATCCAACTTTAAAAACTCTGGACTCGTAGCTAGCTTGGATTTTAGGATTTCAATCAGAAGGTTGCATCCTAGAGACCAGCTACTTCTTCCTTCTTACTGCCAGGGGAGAACTATCTTAGGAGACAGAAAAACAACCCCTAGAAAAAATCAGTTTGCTCATCTCCTCAAGCCTTAACCAGCACCTTGGACCTCAGTCTACAGCAGCCCAAGGAGAGTCCATCCAACCACATTGCTCATCCTTGTCACTCAATGTCCCTTACCGTTCTCACAACCTCTTACCCCCATACTACTCTGAGATTCTTTCCTCTGATCTTCCTTCCACCAAAGATATCTCATTCATTTGTCAAACATTTATCAAACACCTATTATGTGCCGGGCATCCTACTAGAAGCTGGAGATAACAAGTTGGCATTTCTTCACTCAAGGAGATAACAATCTAGTGAAAGAGAATATAAAGAGATAATTCTTTTAAAGGGTGTTAAGTGGAGTGCTACAGTAGAGAGAGTTAGGACTAAGGTATTCCTTGACTCAAGACCATTAGCGTTAAAATAGTGAACACTTAATTATTAGCATTTCTCTCATTCATTTCCTCTTTTTCATCCCTCCTGCTTCTGCCCTGGTTCCAGGTTTTATCATCTCTTGACAGAGCTAATACAGCACTTTCCGAACTTTCTCTCTGCTTCCAGTCTCACCTTTGCCAACTTAACTTTCGCTTTTCTACCAGAATGATTTAGAAAAAAATTGAAATCAGTATGTCTAGAGTATAGTAGAAACTGAATAAACATTTATTGAATAATGTCACTCCCTTTACACAATTCAGTAAAAACCTAATTCATACAGAGGTGCTTGCAAAACATTCCCACTGATTTATCCCTAATGAAGAGGGTAATGAAAACATATAACCCCTGAAGGTATTATTCAGTAGAATGTACAAATCTAAGATGTACAGCTCAGTACCATTTTACATTTGCATAAACACATGTCTACCGCCCAGATCAAATACAGGACATTTTCATTTCACCCTAGAAAGTTTTCTCAAGCCCCTTCTCAAGTCTATCCTCCTTCCCAGATTTAACCACTATTCCATCTTCAATCACTATAGACTCATGTTGCCTGTTCTTGAATTTCATATGTTTAATGGAATTATACAGTATGTACTGCTATTGATTTGAGTATCATTATTTTGTATCCAGTCACCTTTCTTAGGGCATCTCAGATGGAAATTTTTATCCCGAAACTCCAAGACCCCCAGTGGCTACTTTCAGGGCCCCACTTTCCATATTGATTGCTTTCACCAAAATCTATTTCCTACAGATACCAATTAGAGACTCAAAAAAAAATCTCATTAAAGGAAAGGAGATATAGATAATATATATCAAGGAAAATATCCTCATAATTAATACCTAAGAGTTTATATTTGTGTAAACATATGTTTACAGATTGACTAATCAGATAATTTCACCTTGATTCAAGGAAATACTTTTCTAATAGTGGTTCCTCAGGGCCAAAAACAAACTTACAAGGAAGGTATGCGAGCAAAAGGAAAACGTCCAGAGGGATTGAAGAAAATTAGCATTAACTGAGAGCTTATTATGGCCTAGGCACAGTGCAAGCTAAGCACTGGGAATTGAAAAATGAATATGCCAAGGTGGGAATGTAAGTTGCTGTAGCCATTATGGAAAACAGTATGGTGGGTCCCCAGTTGCCATATGATCCTGCAATCCCACTCGTGGGCACATATCCAGACAAAATTATAATTCAAAAAGATACATGCACCCTTATGTTCATAGCAGCACTGTAACCAAGACATGGAAACAACCTAAATGTCCATCGACAGATGAATGGATAAAGAAGATGTGGTATATATATACAATGGAATACTACTCAGCCATAGAAAAGAATGAAATAATGCCACTTGTGGCAACACGGATGGACTTAGAGATTATCATACTAAATGAAGTAAGTCAGAAAGGGAAAGACAAATACCATATGATATTACTTATATGTGGAATCTAAAATATGACACAAATGAACCTATCTACAAACAGAAACAGACTCTCAGACATAGAGAACAGACTTGTGGTTGCCAAGGGGGAGAGAGGGTAGAGGAGAGATGGATTGGGAGTTTGGGGTTAGCAGATGCAAATTATTACATATAGAATGGAACCATAATGGAAAAGAATTTTTAAAAGACTGTATATATATGTATAACTGAATCACTTTGCTGTACAGCAGAAATTAACACATTTTAAATCAACTATACTTCAATTAAAAAAAATTTTTTAATGAATATGCCACACTATAGCTCTAAACTGGTGTTACTTTTCTAGAAAACAATTTACTAATGTGTATCAAAACCCTTATAAAAGGTTTATGTCTTTGTTCCTGTAATTCCATTTCTACAAATTTATCCTAAAAATATATTCAGATACAACTAAAATATGAGAGATATACAAACATGTGGGAATTATTAAATAAGCTACAGTAAGTCTATTGACTTACTATGTTGGATATTACAGAATCTTTAAAATATATTCTTAAGGAATATTTAATAACGTAATAAACACTCAAAACATGAAGTGTTTTTTTTTAAAGCAAGCTACAAATCTGTAATATATATGGTGTAATACAAAGTATTTATATATATGGTGTAATACAAAGTATTTCTTGTGTGTGTATGTATGTATGTATGAGTAAATGTAATAATAGTGCATATGTACTAATACACACACGTACTAATACACTAATGTATATATGAGTAAATGTACTAATAGTATGTATGTACTAACACACACACGTACCTGTACATACACACATTAATTTACATTTCCTGACACTGTGACTAAAAGTACATATTTCAGAATACCTTTTGTCAACAATAACTTTTTCATCTTTGTCAACTTGATAGGCTAAAATATAATGTTATTTTAATTTAGATTTGTAGATAATAATAAACGTTATATTGCAAATCTTTGATTCAGTATTAATAAGGGTATGAGGGAAAAAAGTACTCATACTCTTTTAGGAAGTAGGAAGATTGATAGCTACTTTCAGGGGCAATTATATAGTATCTATTAAAATATATTAGAAATATACCCTGTGACAAGCAATTCCACTTTTCAGGATCTGTCTTATAAAAATTACTTGCATATGTGCCCAAGGACATATATACACATTGTAACATTGTTTGTCATTAAAACAAAACAAAACAAAACAAGAAGAGCCTATGTGCTCATCAACCAGGGAAAGGCTAAATGAACATGGTATATCCATACCAAAAATATTATATAGCAATGAAAAACAATGAAGTAGTTTTAAAGACTGACCTAGAAAGATTTTAAACATAGTTTTGAGTGAAATACAAAGGGAAAAATAATATGTAGCATATGATACTATGTTTACAAAAATAAAACAAAAAGCAATATTACACATATTCCCAAATTACAAGTGTATTATGAAAATGCGCAGAATAAAAAGGACACCCAACATATTTAATATGGTTACATTTCGGATAGACACTCAGTTTGGTGGGAACACGGTGAAAAGAGATTTCAACAGTCTTCATATTTTAATCTGTTTCAAAAAGAATATATTAATTTGTAATTACATATTAATTTGGAAATAAACATTTTTAAAAATCAAATTGGGCCACTGCAGCCACCCCATAGGGAGCGATAGGTGCTACCTTCAGTGGCCCCAGCTTCTCGTGCCTACAGAGCCACATGCTGTGCGTACATCTCCATTCTTCACTGGCTATTGGTCAGAGACCTGCATTCCTTGACACACAGACTCCTCCACAGTCGGCTTGAACAGCCTTGTTTCATGGCATTTGGTTTCCCACAGAAGAATTGATTCAGGAGGGAGAGAAATGTAAGCAGGTTTCTGGATCTCTCTGTCAGAGCTACTGCTCGAAGCCCTCCTGGAAGATATGAGGTCCACAGCAGGTAGACTGCAAACAAAGAAGCTTCTCACTGTTCCCAGAATCACCACGTCTGAACGCACAGCGCATGATCCACAACAGCCTGAGAACTTCCAGCGCGGCAAGCACGGCAGAGGCATCAGCAGCCAGTGGAAGAAAACAGAGCAGGGTCTTGGTGCTCCGGCCGGATGTGAGGCCTGTGCCTCTGAGGTGGCAGAGCCAAGTTCAGGACATTGGTCCACCAGAGACCTCATGGCTCCACGTAATATCAAATGGCAAAAGCTCTGCCAGAGATCTACATCTCAATGCTAAGACCCAGCTCCACTCAATGACCAGCAAGCTACAGTGTTAGACACCCTATGCCAAACAACTAGCAAGACAGGAACAGAACTCCACCTATTAGCAGAGAAGATGTCTAAAACTGTATATATATAAGGTCACAGACACCCCAAAACACACCACCGGACGTGGTCCTGCCCACCAGAAAGACAAGATCCAGCCTCATCCACCGGAACACAGGCACCAGTCCCCTCCACCAGGAAACCTACACAACCCACTGAACCAACCTTAGCCACTGGGGGCAGACACCAAAAACAATGGGACTACAAACCTGCAGCCTGCAAAAAGGAGACCCCAAACACAGTAAGTGAAGCAAAATGAGAAGACAGAGAAACACACAGCAGATGAAGGAGCAAGGTAAAAACCCACCAGACCAAACAAATGAAGAGAAAATAGGCAGTCTACCTGAAAAAGAATTCAGAGTAATGATAGTAAAGATGATCCAAAATCTTGGAAATAGAATGGAGAAAACACAAGAAACGTTTAAAAAGGACCTAGAAGAACTAAAGAGCAAATAAACAATGATGAACAACACAATAAATGAAATTTAAAATGCTCTAGAAGGAATCAATGGCAGAATAACAGGCAGAAGAACAGATAGGTGACCTGGAAGATGAAATAGTGGGAATAACTACCACAGAGCAGAACAAAGAAAAAAGAATGAAAAGAATTCAGGACAGTATCAGAGACCTCTGAGACAACATTAAACGCAACAAAATTCGAATTATATGGGTCCCAGAAGAAGAAGAGAAAAAGAAAGGGATGGAGAAAATATTTGAAGAGATTATAGTTGAAAACTTCCCTAATATGGGAAAGGAAATAGTCAATCAAGTCCAGGAGGCTCAGAGAGTCCCATACAGGATAAATCCAAGGAGAAACACGCCAAGACACATATTAATCAAACTATCAAAAATTAAATACAAAGAAAAAATATTAAAAGCAGCAAGGGAAAAACAACAAATAACATACAAGGGAATCCCCATAAGGTTAACAGCTGGTCTTTCAACAGAAACTCTGCAAGCCAGAAGGGAGTGGCAGGCCATATTTAAAGTGATGAAAGGGAAAAACCTACAAACAAGATTACTCTACCCAGCAGGATCTCATTCAGATTACATGGAGAAATTAAAACCTTTACAGACAAGCAAAAGCTTGTCAAGCAAGAGAGAATTCAGCACCACCAAACCAGCTTTACAACAAATGCTAAAAGAACTTCTCTAGGCAGGAAACACAAGAGAAGGAAAAGACCTACAATAACAAACCCAAAACAATTAAGAAAATGGTAACAGGAACATACATATCAATAATTACCTTAAATATAAATGGATTAAATGCTCCCACCAGAAGACACAGACTGGCTGAATGGATACAAAAACAGGACCCATATATATGCTGTCTACAGAGACCCACTTCAGACCTACGGACACATACACATTGAAAGTGAGGAGACAGAAAAACATATTCCATGCAGATGGAAATCAAAAGAAAGCTGGAGTAGCAATTCTCATACCAGACAAAACAGACTTTAAAATAAAGACTATTACAAGAGACAAAGAAGGACACTACATAATGATCAAGGGACCATTCCAAGAAGAAGATATAACAATTGTAAATATTTATGCACCCAATAGAGGGGCACCTAAATACATAAGGCAAATGCTAACAGCCATAAAAGGGGAAATGGACAGTAACACAATCATAGTAGGGAACTTTAACACCCCACTTTCACCAATGGACAGATCATCCAAAATGAAAATAAATAAGGAAACACAAGCTTTAAATGATACATTAAACAAGACGGACTTAATTGATATTTATAGAACATTTCATCCAAAAACAACAGAATACACTTTCTTCTCAAGGGCTCATGGAACATTCTCCAGGAGAGATCATATCTTGGTTCACAAATCAAGCCTTGGCAAATTTAAGAAAACTGAAATAGTATCAGGTATCTTTTCCAACCTCATAACATTATGAGACTAGATACCAATTACAGGAAAAAATCTGTAAAAAATACAAACACATGGGGGCTAAACAATACACTACTAAATAACCAAGAGACCACTGAGGAAATCAAAGAGGAAATCAAAAATACCTAGAAGCAAATGACAATGAAAACACGATGACCCAAAACCTATGGGATGCAGCAAAAGCAGTTCTAAGAGGGAAGTTTATAGCAATACAATCCTACCTCAAGAAACAAAAAACATCTCAAATAAACAACCTAACCTTACACCTAAAGCAAACAAAGAAAGAAGAACAAAAAAACCCCAAAGTTAGCAGAAGGAAAGAGATCATACAGATCAGATCAGACATAAATGAAAAAGAAAAGAAGCAAACAATAGCAAAGCTCAGTAAAACTAAGCGCTGGTTCTTTGAGAAGATAAACAAAATTGATAAACCATTAGCCAGACTCATCAAGTAAAAAAGGGAGAAGACTCAAATCAATCCAATTACAAATGAAAAAGGAGAGGTAACAACTGACACTGCAGAAATACAAATGATCATGAGAGACCACTACAAGCAACTCTATGCCAATAAAATGGACAACCTGGAAGAAATGGACAGATTCTTAGAAATGCACAACCTACCAAGACTGAACCAGGAAGAAATAGAAAATATGAACAGACCAATCACAAGCACTGAAATTGAGACTGTGATTAAAAATCTTCCAACAAACAAAAGCCCAGGACCAGATGGCTTCACAGGTGAATTCTATCAAACATTTAGAGAAGAGCTAACACCTATCCTTCTCCAACTCTTCCAAAATATTGCAGAGGGAGGAACACTCCCCAACTCATTCTACGAGGCCACCATCACCCTGATACCAAAACCAGACAAAGATATCACAAAGAAAGAAAACTACAGGCCAATATCACTGATGAACATAGATGCAAAAATCCTCAACAAAATACTAGCTAACAGAATCCAACAGCACATTAAAAGGATCATACACCATGATCAAGTGGGGTTTATCCCAGGAATGCAAGGATTCTTCAATATACGCAAATCAATCAATGTGATACACCATATTAACAAATTGAAGGAGAAAAACCATATGATCATCTCAATAGATGCAGAGAAAGCTTTCGACAAAATTCAACACCCATTTATGATAAAAGCCCTGCAGAAAGTAGGCATAGAGGGAACTTTCCTCAACATAATAAAGGCCATATATGACAAACCCACAGCCAACATTGTCCTCAATGGTGAAAAACTGAAACCATTTCCACTAAGATCAGGAACAAGACAAGGTTGCCCACTCTCACCACTATTATTCAACATAGTTTTGGAAGTGTTAGCCACAGCAATCAGAGAAGACAAAGAAATAAAAGGAATCCAAATCGGAAAAGAAGAAGTAAAGCTGTCACTATTTGCAGATGACATGATACTATACATAGAGAATCCTAAAGATGCTACCAGAAAACTCCTAGAGCTAATCAATGAATTTGGTAAAGTAGCAGGATACAAAATTAATGCACAGAAATCTCTTGCATTTCTATACACTAATGATGAAAAATCTGAAAGTGAAATTAAGAAAACACTCCCATTTACCATTGCAACAAAAAGAATAAAATATCTAGGAATAAACTTACCTAAGGAGACAAAAGACCTGTATGCAGAAAATTATAAGACACTGATGAAAGAAATTAAAGATGATACAAATAGATGGAGAGATATACCATGTTCCTGGATTGGAAGAATCAACATTGTGAAAATGACTCTACTACCCAAAGCAATCTACAGATTCAATGCAATCCCTATCAAACTACCACTGGCATTTTTCACAGAACTAGAACAAAAAATTTCACAATTTGTATGGAAACACAAAAGACCCCGAATAGCCAAAGCAATCTTGAGAACGAAAAATGGAGCTGGGGGAATCAGGCTCCCTGACTTCAGACTGTATTACAAAGCTTCAGTAATCAAGACAGTTTGGTACTGGCACAAAAACAGAAATATAGATCAATGGAACAGGATAGAAAGCCCAGAGATAAACCCACACACATATGGTCAACTTATCTTTGATAAAGGAGGCAAGCATATACAGTGGAGAAAACACAGCCTCTTCAATAAGTGGTTCTGGGAAAACTGGACAGGTACATGTAAAAGTATGAAATTAGAACACTCCCTAACACCATACACAAAAATAAACTCAAAATGGATTAAAGACCTAAATGTAAGGCCAGACACTATAAAATTCTTAGAGGAAAACGTAGGCAGAACACTCTATGACATAAATCACAGCAAGGTCCTTTTTGACCCAGCTCCTAGAGAAATGGAAATAAAAACAAAAATTAAAAAATGGGACCTAATGAACCTTAAAAGCTTTTGCACATCAACGGAAAACATAAACAAGACCAAAAGACAACCTTCAGAATGGGAGAAAATATTTGCAAATGAAGCAACTGACAAAGGATTAATCTCTAACATTTACAAGCAGCTCATGCAGCTCAATAACAAAAAAAAAAAAACAACCCAATGCAAAAGTGGGCAGAAGACCTAAATAGACATTTCTCCAAAGAAGATATCCAGATTGCCAACAAACACATGAAAGAATGCTCAACATCACTAATCATTCGAGAAATGCAAATCAAAACTACATTGAGGTATCACCTCACACAAGTCAGAATGGCCATCATCAGAAAATCTGCAAACAATAAATGCTGGAGATGGTGTGGAGAAAAGGGAACACTCTTGCACTGTTGGTGGGAATGTAAATGGATACAGCCACTATGGAGAACAGTATGGAGGTTCCTTAAAAAACTAAAAACAGAACTACCATATGACCCAGCAATCCCACTACTGGGCATATATCCTGAGAAAACCATAATTCAAAAAGAGTCATGTACCAAAATGTTCATTGCAGCTCTATTTACAATAGCCAGGCCATGGAAGCAACCTAAGTGTCCATCATCGGATGAATGGATAAAGAAGATGTGGCACATATATACAATGGAATATTACTCAGCCATAAAAAGAAACGAAATGGGAGGACTAACCAAGATGGCCGAGTAGAAGGACGTGCTCTCACTCCCTCTTGCGAGAGCACCAGAATCACAACTGGCTGCTGGACAATCATTGACAAGAAGACCCTGGACTTCACCAAGGAGGATACCCCACGTCCAAGGACAGAGGAGAAGCCACAGTGAGACGGTAGGAGGGGCGCAATCAGAGTAAAATCAAATCCCATAACTGCTGGGTGGGTGACTCACAGACTGGCGAACACTTATACCACAGAAGTCCACCCACTGGAGTGAAGGTTCTGAGCCCCACCTCAGGCTTCCCAACCTGGGGGTCCGGCAACAGGAGGAGGAATTCCTAGAGAATCAGACTTTGAAGCCTAGTGGGAATTGATTGCAGGACTTTGACAGGACTGGGGGAAACAGAGACCCCACTCTTGGAGGGCACACACAAAGTAATGTGTGCATCGGGACCCAGGGGAAGGAGCAGTGACCCTGGGGGAGACTGAACCAGACCTACCTGCTGGTGTTGGGGGGTCTCCTGCAGAGGCGAGTGGTGGCTCTGTTTCACCGTGGGGATAAGGACACTGGCAGCAGAGGTTCTGGGAAGTTCTCCTTGGCGTGAGCCCTCCCAGAGTCTGCCATTAACCCCACCAAAGAGCACGGGTAGGCTCCAGTGTTGGGTTGCCTCAGGCAAAACAACCAACAGGGAGGGAACCCAGCCCCACCCATCAACAGTCAAGTGGATTAAGGTTTTACTGAGCTCTGACCGCCACAGCAACAGTCAGCTCTACCCACCACCAGAGCCTCCCATCAAGCCTCTTAGATAGCCTCAACCACCAGAGGGCAGACAACAGAAGCAAGAAAAACTACAATCCTGCAGCCTGTGGACCAAAAACCACAGTTACAGAAAGACAGAGAAGATGAAAAGGCAGAGGGCTATGTACCAGATGAAGGAACAAGAAAAAAACCCAGAAAAACAACTAAATGAAGTGGAGATAGGCAACCTTCCAGAAAAAGAATTCAGAATAATGATAGTGAAGATGATCCAGGACCTCGGAATAAGAATGGAGGCAAAGATTGAGAAGATGCAAGAAATGATTAACAAAGACCTAGAAGAATTAAAGAACAAACAAACAGAGATGACCAATACAATAACTGAAATGAAAACTACACTAGAAGGAATCAATAGCAGAATAACTGAGGCAGAAGAACGGATAAGTGACCTGGAAGACAGAATGGTGGAATTCACTGCTGCGGAACAGACTAAAGAAAAAAGAATGAAAAGAAATGAAGACAGCCTAAGAGACCTCTGGGACAACATTAAACGCAACTACATTCGCATTATAGGGGTCCCAGAAGGAGAAGAGAGAGAGAAAGGACCCAAGAAAATATTTGAAGAGATTATAGTCGAAAACTTCCCTAGCATGGGAAAGGAAATAGCCACCCAAGTCCAGGAAGCGCAGAGAGTCCCATACAGGATAAACCCAAGGAGAAACACGCCGAGACACATAGTAATCAAAGTGGCAAAAATTAAAGACAAAGAAAAATTATTGAAAGCAGCAAGGGAAAAATGACAAATAACATACAAGGGAACTCCCATAAGGTTAACAGCTGATTTCTCAGCAGAAACTCTGCTAGCCAGAAGGGAGTGGCATGATATACTTCAAGTGATGAAAGGGAAGAACCTACAACCAAGATTACTCTACCCAGCAAGGATCTCATTCAGATTTGATGGAGAAATCAAAAGCTTTACAGACAAGCAAAAGCTAAGAGAATTCAGCACCACCAAACCAGCTCTACAACAAATGCTAAAGGAACTTCTCTAAGTGGGAAACACAAGAGAAGAAAAGGACCTACAAAAACAAACCCAAAACAATTAAGAAAATGGTCATAGGAACATACATATCAATAATTACCTTAAACGTGAATGGATTAAATGCCCCAACCAAAAGACATAGACTGGCTGAATGGATACAAAAACAAGACCCATATATATGCTGTCTACAAGAGACCCACTTTAGACCTAGGGACACATACAGACTGAAAGTGAGGGGATGGAAAAAGATATTCCATGCAAATGGAAATCAAAAGAAAGCTGGAGTAGCTATACTCATATCAGATAAAATAGACTTTAAAATAAAGAATGTTACAAGAGACAAGGAAGGGCACTACATAATGATCCAGGGATCAATCCAAAAAGAAGATATAACAATTATAAATATATATGCACCCAACATAGGAGCACCTCAATACATAAGGCAACTGCTAACAGCTATGAAAGAGGAAATCGACAGTAACACAATAATAGTGGGGGACTTTAACACCTCACTTACACCAATGGATAGATCATCCAAAATGAAAATAAATAAGGAAACAGAAGCTTTAAATGACACAATAGACCAGATAGATTTAATTGATATATATAGGACATTCCACCCAAAAACAGCAGATTACACGTTCTTCTCAAGTGCACATGGAACATTCTCCAGGATAGATCACATCTTGGGTCACAAATCAAGCCTCAGTAAATTTAAGAAAATTGAAATCATATCAAGCATCTTTTCTGACCACATCGCTATGAGATTAGAAATGAAATACAGGGAAAAAAACGTAAAAAAGACAAACACATGGAGGCTAAACAATACGTTACTAAATAACCAAGAGATCACTGAAGAAATCAAAGAGGAAATAAAAAAATACCTAGAGACAAATGACAATGAAAACACGACGACCCAAAACCTATGGGATGCAGCAAAAGCGGTTCTAAGAGGGAAGTTTATAACTATACAAGCCTACCTCAAGAAACAAGAAAAATCTCAAGTAAGCAATCTAACCTTACACCTAAAGAAACTAGAGAAAGAAGAACAAACAAAACCCAAAGTTAGCAGAAGGAAAGAAATCATAAAGATCAGAGCAGAAATAAATGAAATAGAAACAAAGAAAACAATAGCAAGGATCAATAAAACTAAAAGTTGGTTCTTTGAGAAGATAAACAAAATTGATAAGCCATTAGCCAGACTCATCAAGAAAAAGAGGGAGAGGACTCAAATCAATAAAATCAGAAATGAAAAAGGAGAAGTTACAACAGACACCGCAGAAATACAAAGCATCCTAAGAGACTACTACAAGCAACTTTATGCCAATAAAATGGACAACCTGGAAGAAATGGACAAATTCTTAGAAAGGTATAACCTTCCAAGACTGAATCAGGAAGAAACAGAAAATATGAACAGACCAATCACAAGTAATGAAATTGAAACTGTGATTAAAAATCTTCCAACAAACAAAAGTCCAGGACCAGATGGCTTCACAGGTGAATTCTATCAAACATTTAGAGAAGAGCTAACACCCATCCTTCTCAAACTCTTCCAAAAAATTGCAGAGGAAGGAACACTCCCAAACTCATTCTATGAGGCCACCATCACCCTGATACCAAAACCAGACAAAGACACTACAAAAAAAGAAAATTACAGACCAATATCACTGATGAATATAGATGCAAAAATCCTCAACAAAATACTAGCAAACAGAATCCAACAACACATTAAAAGGATCATACACCACGATCAAGTGGGATTTATCCCAGGGATGCAAGGATTCTTCAATATACGCAAATCAATCAATGTGATACACCATATTAACAAATTGAAGAAGAAAAACCATATGATCATCTCAATAGATGCAGAAAAAGCTTTTGACAAAATTCAACACCCATTTCTGATAAAAACTCTCCAGAAAGTGGGCACAGAGGGAACCTACCTCAACATAATAAAGGCCATATAGGACAAACCCACAGCAAACATCATTCTCAATGGTGAAAAACTGAAAGCATTTCCTCTAAGATCAGGAACGAGACAAGGATGTCCACTCTCACCACTATTATTCAACATAGTTCTGGAAGTCCTAGCCACGGCAATCAGAGAAGAAAAAGAAATAAAAGGAATACAAATTGGAAAAGAAGAAGTAAAACTGTCACTCTTTGCGGATGACATGATACTATACATAGAGAATCCTAAAACTGCCACCAGAAAACTGCTAGAGCTAATTAATGAATATGGTAAAGTTGCAGGATACAAAATTAATGCACAGAAATCTCTTGCATTCCTATACACTAATGATGAAAAATCTGAAAGAGAAATTATGGAAACACTCCCATTTACCATTGCAACAAAAAGAATAAAATACCTAGGAATAAACCTACCTAGGGAGACAAAAGACCTGTATGCAGAAAAGTATAAGACACTGATGAAAGAAATTAAAGATGATACCAACAGATGGAGAGATATACCATGTTCTTGGATTGGAAGAATCAACATTGTGAAAATGAGTATACTACCCAAAGCAATCTACAGATTCAATGCAATCCCTATCAAATTACCAATGGCATTTTTTACGGAGCTAGAACAAATCATCTTAAAATTTGTATGGAGACACAAAAGACCCCGAATAGCCAAAGCAGTCTTGAGGCAAAAAAATGGAGCTGGAGGAATCAGACTCCCTGACTTCAGACTATACTACAAAGCTACAGTAATCAAGACAATATGGTACTGGCACAAAAACAGAAACATAGATCAATGGAACAAGATAGAAAGCCCAGAGATTAACCCACGCACCTATGGTCAACTAATCTATGACAAAGGAGGCAAAGATATACAATGGAGAAAAGACAGTCTCTTCAATAAGTGGTGCTGGGAAAACTGGACAGCTACATGTAAAAGAATGAAATTAGAATACTCCCTAACACCATACACAAAAATAAACTCAAAATGGATTAGAGACCTAAATATAAGACTGGACACTATAAAACTCTTAGAGGAAAACATAGGAAGAACACTCTTTGACATAAATCACAGCAAGATCTTTTGTGATCCACCTCCTAGAGTAATGGAAATAAAAACAAAAATAAACAAGTGGGACCTAATGAAACTTCAAAGCTTTTGCACAGCAAAGGAAACCATAAACAAGACGAAAAGACAACCCTCAGAATGGGAGAAAATATTTGCAAATGAATCAACGGACAAAGGATTAATCTCCAAAATATATAAACAGCTCATTCAGCTCAATATCAAAGAAACAAACACCCCAATCCAAAAATGGGCAGAAGACCTAAATAGACATTTCTCCAAAGAAGACATACAGACGGCCACGAAGCACATGAAAAGATGCTCAACATCACTAATTATTAGAGAAATGCAAATCAAAACTACAATGAGGTATCACCTCACTCCTGTTAGAATGGGCATCATCAGAAAATCTACAAACAACAAATGCTGGAGAGGATGTGGAGAAAAGGGAACCCTCTTGCACTGTTGGTGGGAATGTAAATTGATACAGCCACTATGGAGAACAATATGGAGGTTCCTTAAAAAACTAAAAATAGAATTACCATATGACCCAGCAATCCCACTACTGGGCATATACCCAGAGAAAACCGTAATTCAAAAAGACACATGCACCCGAATGTTCATTGCAGCACTATTTACAATAGCCAGGTCATGGAAGCAACCTAAATGCCCATCAACAGACGAATGGATAAAGAAGTTGTGGTACATATATACAATGGAATATTACTCAGCCATAAAAAGGAACAAAATTGAGTCATTTGTTGAGACGTGGATGGATCTAGAGACTGTCATACAGAGTGAAGTAAGTCAGAAAGAGAAAAACAAATATCGTATATTAATGCATGTATGTGGAACCTAGAAAAATGGTACAGATGAGCCAGTTTGCAGGGCAGAAGTTGAGACACAGATGTAGAGAATGGACATATGGACACCAAGGGGGGAAAACTGTGGTGAGGTGGGGATGGTGGTGTGCTGAATTGGGCGATTGGGATTGACATGTATACACTGATGTGTATAAAATTGATGCCTAATAAGAACCTGCAGTATAAAAAAACAAACAAAACAACTAATACTAAACTTTCATTGGGTTATTTGTATGGAAATATGATAATATAATTGTTTCAGACATTACATGAAATTTCTAAAAAAAAAAAAAAAAAAGAAACGAAATGGAGTTATTTGTAGCGAGGTGGATGGAGTTAGAGTCTGTCATACAGAGTGAAGTAAGTCAGAAAGAGAAAAACAAATACAGTATGCTAACACATATATATGGACTCTAAAAAAAAAAAAAAGAAAATAGTTCTGAAGAACCTAGGGGCTGGACAGGAATAAAGACACAGATGTAGAGAATGGACTTAAGGACACGGGGAGGGGGGAGGGTAAGCTGGGACGAACTAAGAGAGTGGCATGGACATATATACACTACCAAATGTAAAATAGATAGCTAGTGGGAAGCAGCCACATAGCACAGGGAGATCAGCTCTGTGCTTTGTGACCACCTAGAGGGGTGGGATAGGGAGGGGAGGAGGGAGACGCAAGAGGGACAAGATATGGGGATATATGTATATGCATAGCTGATTCACTTTGTTATAAAGCATAAACTAACACACCATTGTAAAGCAATAATACTCCAGTAAAGATGTTTAAAAAAAAATCAAATTGCTTTCTGAATGCACCAAGTTCTATTATAAAGATTACATGGCATTTTTAAAAATATCAAGATCAAGTACTTTATATAATGAACCGATAGAATGCCCACGTGGCTATGTGTATGTGAACTAATTAATCTGTAGCATAGTGAACATAGAAATCTTTAGCCATATTTACAGTTAATTAGTTTAACAACTGCTTGACTTAGTCTTATTATGTTAATTTCATAAATAAAGCAATTAAGTTCCCTATAGATCAGAGTGTTCCGGTGAAAATTTTTCCTGTTTACTTGGGCAAATTTTACTGTTTAAACTGTTTGGAATCTAGAGGATCAGACTTGCTGGTTTCAGTTATAACGAACTTTATTACATCAGAAATTTTACTTGTTATCTTTTAAAGAAGTTCAGACCTAGAAAATTCCCACAATACATTTATGAAGAAGGCAGGTAAGTTATGCATAACTGAAATGTTATATTTTAGCCAATCTGACAATTTCTTTCTCTTCATTTTAATAAGTGTTAACTATTGTTAACTATGATATAAATACTTTCCTTATAAATATGATCATTTGCAATGAAAGCAGTAGTTTATGAGGAAGCATAAATAAAAATTTTTTGGCTAATAGTTAAAAGTATTTTTAACACGATATTGTTCTAGAAACGTTATCTATATTATTTCCTATTTTTTCAATTCAGGGAAATTATTAAGGGAGGGAATGGTATTTGATAATAAGACAGCTAAACTTAAAATGTTCTGGAACTAAGAAAAGTTTTATGGTGAATTTTTGACATAGACAGGTACATTGTTTTTCCTCCTTCACAAAATGAATTTCTTTATAGTTTCTTAATGAAAGAAAGGAAACTTATTTAGTGATTTCCCTTTTTATAATAGCTAACAAACGTACAACTTTATTACTTCCCTAGGAAAGATTTAATGGTGGTACATGTCCTTCCATCCATCTTCTTTTTTGGCTAGAAATCTTAGAATGAGAAGGATTGTCTTCAGTGGCGCTTTTATCTTATTCTGCCTCTTAGGTGGTAAGTCATTAAGAAAACATAAATCAAAAAAGAGGAAAAATTACTCAAGAAATTGCAGAATTACAATATAAGTGGAGGGTGGCCTTAATAAAGTACTAAAGGTCCTTAAAACAAAGCCTGAGTAAACCCTTAAATAACAATGAGCTAACATTTATTCAGCATTTACTATATGCCAGGTACTGGTCTAAATATTTTATTTGTATTAATGCACTGAATCCATATGACAATCCTATGAGTTAAGTGCTATTATTTCCCATTTTATACATGAGTAAACTGAGCTGGTGGCCCACATGTTGCTATTATTATCATTAAGCTGGAACTAATCAATCTAGGCAGGAAGCCCTTATAAATATGACCCAAAAAATGATTAATTAGACCAAATAAGCATAGACAAGGCTCTCCCAGCACTTTTTCTATGTGCTTATCACCACCAACTCTAATATTCCTTCATTTATAAAAGAACCACATAACAGAGAGCTTTCAATTCCTTTTACAGAATTCCTAAGGCCCTTCAAATTAGGTAGATGTTCATGAAGGTAATATCTCCAAACAGGCATGTTTAAGCACATGGGAATTCTCCTTCCCAATGAAATGGTAATATGGTTAATGAAGATGGCTGCTCTATGCTGAACCCAGGGGTTAACAGGGCAGGGTCTCTTAGAGTCAGAAGATTTAATGTACATATGAGTCACCTGGGGATCTTGTTAAAATGCACAATCTGATTCAGCAGGTCAGGTGTAGGGCCTGAGAGTCTGCATTTCCAACAAGCTTCCAAGTGATGCCAATGCTGTTGGTCTGGAGACCACATGCCAGTAGGAAGAATCTAAAAGGTATCCCAGAGGTAAATAAAATTCTAATACTGAGACTTAGAGACTTTTGGTACCTAATACTGGGATCACCATCTCAAATGCCTAAAGTGTTTGGTCAGATTATATAAATGGGGGGGTGGGGGGGGATCATCCAGTAACAAAACCAGAGGAGGGCAGCCAGTACCCAGCTGACATGGAGAAAGGAGAGCTGAACACTGCGAAATCTGATTCTTCAGGAGAAGCCAGATATTCAGGTTTGCAGGAAAACTCTCCCAACTTTTAAATGTTAACATTTTGAAAGCACTATACAAGTTAAACAGACCAGGTCTAGCCCCTGGACCACTTGTTTGTAGTCTCTGCTTCCCACACTACCCTCATTACTATATATAATGCGCAATAGAGTTTTGATGACCCCTTGCAGAAAGGGCAGGAGCAAACTCAAACTGCTTGGGTCTCTGCTGCATTTTAAGTCTTTACACTTCTCTTCTGTAAAGAATGTGGAAGGGAACATAGGAGTAGATGAAAAATTTCAAGAGAACATCTTCCCTGTCTTGGATATCATGAAAAAAATGATTGAGGCAGGAGATTGCATTAATTTTGCTGAATACACAGGGAAGATGTGAGGGTAAAAGAAGAAAATTCAGCATAAAGAGAAATTTTGAAGTAAGGAGTGTCCATGAAGTAAGGGATGGCTATTTTAAAAAGATCACCATCATCATGATTTATAATGTTTAAATAATTACATATATATTTATAATATGCATTTGAGTAATTAAATATAGTCTATTAGATTTTCCCCACAATAAGATCATAAAGTAGAAGAGGATACTTCAGAATTAATCATGTGAGGAAACTATTAATTTAACATAAAACCTGAAACTTTAAATTTAGTTGTCAAATTGGAATATATCATATGTTAGTTATATTAATAAAACCAACAATAAATTTTCAGACAAAAAGAGACTGGAAGAAAGGAAATGGATCTGTGAACGTATTTATAAGTATTCATGCAATGGAACAAATACAGTCAGCAGAAAGCCTAAAAGTTAAGGCATCGCCTTCAGCTGTAGTAAAGAATGTCAGGGCCAAGGTTTTAGGAAGAAGGCTGTGGATATTGGGTGTGGAATCAGAAGGAAGAAGGACCATCTGAGAGGGAGAGAAAGAAACTAGAGCAGATCTCATCCAGGAAAACAGTCCAGGGGCCTTAGGCATGGCAGAGAAAGATCTGGCATCATATAAGCTCTCCACCGGGGGGGCCACTGGCACCAAGGTCTGAGCTATGTAGTGGGTCATTAAGGACAAGTTATGAATTGAGAAATCATGAGTCCAGGAGGAAAACTCCCTTAGGCATGACCTGAAGAAGCAAGCAGCCCTAGTATTCTGGGCAGGAGACTGACCCTGAATCTTGGAAGAGTCAAAATCTCCAGCAAGAAGAAGGTGACATCAGAAGGTTTGGGATACACAAAGGCAACTTCAGTGACATGGTGTGCTTGCTAAAAACAAGGGGTTTGGATTTCATCAGACCTCTTTCAACTCCTGTCTCTGCCACTGAAGTGAGCTACTGAAAAGCTTAAGGCCTCAGTTTTCTTTTATGTGAAATGTGGGCAACTATAATACCTGCCTGAAAGATTTATTGTGGGAAATGTAAATTGCTTAGCAGAATCCTTGGCATAAGCTTAGTTCTTTAAAAAATATTTGCTGGGGCTTCCCTGGTGGCGCAGTGGTTGAGAATCTGCCTGCTAATGCAGGAGACACGGGTTCGAGCCCTGGTCTGGGAAGATCCCACATGCCACGGAGCAGCTGGGCCCGTGAGCCACAGCTGCTGAGCCTGCGCGTCTGGAGCCTGTGCCCCGCAACGGGAGGGGCCGCGATAGTGAAAGGCCCGCGCACCGCGATGAAGAGTGGCCCCCACTTGCCGCAACTAGAGAAAGCCCTCGCACGAACCGAAGACCCAGCACAGCCAAAAATAAATAAATAAATAAATAAATAAATAAATAAAATTAAAAAAAAAAAATATTTGCTGGTTGATCTTTGATTATGGATTGAAATTCTTTCATGCTCAATGAGAAAACCAATGTGATATTTCCAAAATATCTTTAGATGAGTTTGAAGCTGGGGAGAATAGTCAACAGAGGTTAATTAGCCTCATCAGCCAGACTATTTTCTATTAAAAGTGATCTCTTCTAATCCCCAATATGTCGGAGATATAAAATACATTGCACAAAATGTTTAGTAAACTCTTCTTTAGAGTTAACCAGTGAATAGGAGTGGAACAGCAATGGTTTTCATATATTAAAAGATTGGAACTATGAACATTAAGACAAATTTCAGCTCAATTTCAGAAGAGTTCTTTAACAATCTGCACTGCTTTAATCATGATGAGCTCTCCATCACTAGCCAAGGCTTCCTATAGGGGTTATTATAAAGGAGATTCCTGAATTCAATAGAACCAGTGGTTCTCAAAAACTGGTCCAGACATCTACATTCAAATCACACGCCCTCCACTGTTTCTGGATATCTAAAGTACGGATTCCTGGGCCCCACCTCTTATTGATTCTAACTCAGGTTCTGTGGAGGCTGTGGAAATCTGTGTTCATTTTAACTGCTTAAGTAAATCTGATGCATAGTCAGATTTGAAAAGTAATCTTCCAGTTAATGTCTTCCAATCTTATCTACGTTGACCAAGGTCAAAAATCTCTGGGCTATTTCTACATAACCAAAATAAATAACACTTTTAAGCCACTGAATTTGAGTATTGAAGATTACCAATATGTAAATATTAATCAAACAATAAATACAGAGAACCTACTATATATAATGTACTTCCTTAGACATGGAAATGAAGACCTAACAGTGGATATATGGCTGAAATTAAATATTCTGGCCAAATAACTTTGGTTTGATTTAATCAGGCTCTGAGGAACTGAATACATTTTAACCAACTAAGTTGTTTAGCCCACCTGGCTTCATTTTTTTATTAGTATCAGTTCAGAGTGCTTCCAGTTCTTTAATGTAGCATATGTTATGAAATTTCCCCTATTAAATTCTCCAAATAAAAATATTTTAAATTTATGTGACTTTTTAGAATCAATTTATAAAATACTGCATACTTTTTAAAGTTGAAAATCATTGCTTTATTTTTGGATTTCTCTTTTCTCTCTGTCTTTTTTTCTGTCTCTGGTGTCCATCTCTATTTTTCCCTTATTTTTTCTGTCCTGTATTTGGAGGTGTTGGAGGTGTGATTTGTAGATCATGCAACCTCTCAATCCCCTTCCATGGATGTCTTTTGGACTTTGGAACCTGCAGAACAAAACCTGGACAGTATTGTATAAAAGAGGTCCATATTAAAGGTAAGTCATAACACTTTAAAAACATTTAACTAAAATGAGCACAGGAAAACTCCTTATGTAAGAGCAAACATTCACTGAGCATTTACTACATGCTATACTAAGGGCTTTACCTAGATTACATCACACCAATAAATCAATGATATGAGCTGGATCTTGTCGCTATTCCCAATTTAAAGATAAGAAATCTGAGGCATAGAAAGATTAAGAAATTTGCATGATGTTACACAGTTAAGGAGTGTTGTAGTCTAATTCAAATGTGAGTACTTAACTCCAGAGCACACATTCCTAAAGAAATCTATATACTGCCTCATTCACACCATTCACATCCTCACAAAAAATTAATACATAATTTCCCTCTAAGTGCAGGGCTCTGTGTAATCACATAGGTTTAATGCCCAGGAAGCTGGCCTTGTCCACATGGATTAAAGAGAGAAACATAAAAATCCAAATGATGAAAACATTAGAAGAAAATATTGAAGAACATATTTTAAGCTTGAAAGAGAGGAGGCCTCCTTAACATCCAAAAGACAGAAATCATAAAGGAAATGATAAATTTGAATATATCAGTATTTTAAAATTTATGAAATGAATGATAACACCAAAACTATAAAAGATAAGGAATAAACTGGGCAAAAATAATTGGGAAAAAACAAGAAAATATTAATATCTACCCAGAATAAAGAACTTCTAAAAAACTCATTTTTTAAAAGACCAACAATCAAAAAAAAGGAAAAAAAAACACTTGTTAAAGAAATAGAAAGGCAATTTTCAGAAGAGGAGATATAAATGACTTAACCTAAAAACATAAAAAGCAGGGCTTCCCTGGTGGCGCAGTGGTTGAGAATCTGCCTGCCAATGCAGGGGACACGGGTTCGAGCCCTGGTCTGGGAAGATCCCATGTGCCGCGGAGCAACTAGGCCCGTGGGCCACAACTGCTGAGCCTGCGCATCTGGAGCCTGTGCTCCGCAACAAGAGAGGCCGTGACAGTGAGAGGCCCGCGCACCGCGATGAAGAGTGGCCCCTGCTTGCCACAACTAGAGAAAGCCCTCGCACAGAAACGAAGACCCAACACAGTCATAAATAAATAAATTAAATAAATAAATAAATAAATAAATAAACAGAACAGCCCTAAACTTTGAAAAAAAAAAACACATAAAAAGCAGCTCAACCCATCAGTAAATATCAAAGAAATGCAAATTACAGAAATAATATTTTTAACCCATAAAATTGCTAAAAATTATGAGTTTTATAATATCAAGGGTTGTGACAATATGGGGAAATGGGAACTCTCATACATTTTCTAATGACAGTTTAGATTGGTTTGACTTTTTTAAAGACACTTTGTGAATTTCAGTTAAAATTTTAAATGAGCACAGTTGTCTACAAAGCAATTTATTTCTTGGCATCTACTGCAAAGAAATATTTACATGTAACACAAAAAGGCATGTATCAAGGTTATCATTGCAGCATTATGTTTAATAGTAAAGTAATGGAAATGATCTAAATGTTTGTCTATAGGTGTTAAACTATGATATATTCAGACCATGGCTTGCTATGTAATACTTAGAATGAACCAGATCCTTTTGTTAACATGAAAAAAATCTTTAAAACATTGTTGAGCAGAAAAAAAGTCAGTTGCAAAACAGTACGTATAGTACGCCACTTATGTATAAAAATCCACAAAGCAAAACTCTAAATTTCTCTATGGAAATGGAAGGGGAGAAAAAAAATTAGAGGAAATCAAAGTCAGTTGGGAGAGAGGAAGAAAATTTGGGGTCATGTCTGCTGGGGTTTTGGTTTTAACAGGGTTACTTGAGCTTTGTTCAGCCTATGTCCCCTCTCTGAGCCCCAAGTTCCCTCTGACTCTCACCCATACCAGTCAAGACCCTTTCCTTATTGAAGAGGAAAGGGGCCAAGCCCCCCTGGAGCCATGAAACGTTAGCTCTCAGTGACTTCCCTTCCTGAAGGTGGACAGATAGCCATCTAGTCAACTCACCATAAAAACTCTGCACATAAGAAAGAGCTTGGAAGCTTATACAGCAAAATCTTGACAATAGCTCTTGGTTGCGTCAAGGACCTGGAATAACTACAATGTTGTGGGAAGAGCAGTTTCCTAACATGGAAAGTCTGCCATTGCATGCTGATGCAAAACAAATACCACTGGAACTTAGGCTTTTGATGGTTTTATCAATAGTTTGTCAACACTATTTTTTGTTTGTTTTGTTAATTTTTGGCTGTGTTGAGTCTTCGTTTCTGTGCGAGGGCTTTCTCCAGTTGCGGCAAGCGGGGGCCACTCTTCATTGCGGTGCACGGGCCTCTCACTGTCGCGGCCTCTCTTGTTGCGGAGCACAAGCTCCAGATGCGCAGGCTCAGCAGTTGTGGCCCACGGGCCTAGTTGCTCCGCGGCATGTGGGATCTTCCCAGACCAGGGCTCCAACCCGTGTCCCCTGCATTGGCAGGCAGATTCTCAACCACTGCGCCACCAGGGAAGCCCCTGTCAACACTATTGACACTTTGGCAGGATAATTCTTTGTTATACAGGGATATTTTGTGTATGGTAGGATATTTAGCACACTGCTGGCCTATACCCACTACATCCCAGTAACATCTTCCAAGTTGTAGCAACAAAAATGTTTATGGCGGGGCTTCCCTGGTGGCGCAGTGGTTAAGAATCTGCCTGCCAATGCAGGGGACACGGGTTCGAGCCCTGGTCTGGGAAGATCCCACATGCCGCGGAGCAACTAGGCCCGCGAGCCACAGCTACTGAGCCTGCGCGTCTGGAGCCTGTGCTCCCAACAAGAGAGGCCGCGATAGTGAGAGAGGCCCGCGCACCGCGATGAAGAGTGGCCCATGAACAGTGGCCCCCGCTTGACGCAACTAGAGAAAGCCCTCGCACAGAAACGAAGACCCAACACAGCCAAAATAAATAAATAAATAAATTTAAAAAAAAAAAAAATGTTTATGGGCATTATCTAATGTCCTGGAGTTGGGGAGCAAAATCACCCACAGTTGAAAGGCTACTGTTTTCTCAAGTTTCCAACCATGTTTTGCTGCCTTTAGAGAATTGCTCATTTGTGTTCTCCCCCATACAACTGAAACTGGGAATGCTAAGATTACAGGACATTGTTGTCACTTATTTTGCACTTTTGTGTATTGTCCACATTTTCCACAGCGAACATGCATTACTACTTGTAATTGGGGGAAAATTAAATGAGGTCAACGACACACCTCCATTCCTATGAAGCACTTACACATCTAAATGACCCTTCTGTGGATTCGGCCCTTTGAATAACTCATGACCTGGTAAAACTGGGGGATGATTATTAGGAAGTTTCAAAAAAGCTAACATTTCAGAAATTTCTACACAGAAACTGGCAATTGCATAGTTTTATGAACTGAGTTTGAAAGCTATTTTGCTTTACAATTTCAAAGCTTTTGTATTGCAATGCACACAACTAGAATAACTTTAGGTGGGAGTTCTTAAAAGGCAAGATGATTGTATCCTGATAGACCTAGAGTTTTTGCTTTGTTTTCCTTTGTCTCTGTTTTTTAACCTGTTAGTTATCTGAAGCAACTGAGGCCGGGTAGGTTGTACCTCCCAAGGGATTCTTCTACCATGACCTCTTGTTTCCCCCAGGTGGAATTCAATGGTATTCAGTTCAAGGCTGCACAGAGAGCCAAGACGAGTGCTTCAAGAGAATCGTGACAACTTATGAAATTCACTCTACTCACTGCTGCCATCGTCCTTTGTGCAATTTCTGATCCAGGGGCCCATATCCAAATTGCTTGACCGATCAGTCAATCTCAGAGCCTGAACTGGTCATCCCAAGACAGCAGCTACCATCAATCAGCTTTCTGCAAAAGCCTCAGACCTGCAGGTTGTAGGAGTTATTGTCTGAAACCAATTTGCGCTTTCAAGATGCCCAACTTCTCAGCCACCACTCCTAACTCATCTCAGAAACATCCTTTCCAGCACAATCTTTCTCCTCTTCTCTTTTTTATTTCCCCTTTCAATGATTTCAAAGCTACAAAGAAGTAAAAACGTGAGTGACTCTCTGAGTCAAATTATTCATATCATTTCTAGTTTACTAATTTTCCTAAATATTTCCATATTGCAAAATAAAGTTTCAAATGAATTGTATCACAAGATACCAAGTGACCCGAAAGGGTTCATTTGGTTTCCAAAGCAAACTGCCTTGCTCTTTCAGGGCAATTTATTGTACTGGAGAAACTGATTTAACAAACACTTTAGGAAAAATAAGCCAGGAATCAGCAAACCAGGCCTGTAAGAACTATGAACCCAAATGACAAAGGGCTCAAGAAGGTGTGAGGGTTGGTACTTATTTTTCCCATCTGTGTTAGGATTTGGCAAAATACTGGATTTCTATACTTTAACCACACCTTAGTGCTTTGGCTAATCTAGTTTTGGCAGATCAAGCACTTCAACGGAAGCAGGGAAATGGATTTCCATCCACAAGGAATTTTAAAGTGTTATGAATATACTCTGAACTGCATTTCACATTTTTTAATGTGCCACATATTCAATTATTCTCATTCAATGCCCTACTTTTGCAACTTCAAGATTGTTGTGTTTTAAAATTTAAAGTTGTTTTTCTCTGTATTTCTAGGAGTTTGAGAAATTCAAATGGTAAGTAATAAATCTCAATAAAAACTTTTTATTTTTTTCACAGAACCTAGGACAACATCCTACACACAGTCGACTTTCAGCAAATGCTTTTCTATAAACTTTGAAGTAAAACAAGCATTTTTAAAAAGCCCAAGGAAACTAGACATTTTCCTCCACACTCATTTTACCCATATTCCTTAGACCACGTTTCTGAAACTACAAAAAAAAAAAGTTTCTTCATCCTGAGATTTAAATCCATTTGCTACTATTCTATCACTCTATGCATCAGCTACATTGGTAAACAGTGGTTATCCTAAATCAGTGAACTTCATTGAGATTTTACTTCTATTTTTTTTGTTTTTTAAATGTAACTAATGTTATTACCCAATATATTGGAGGAAACAAATGACAAGATCAGATCATCAGTGACTAACTCCAGGGAGCTTCCCAAGCTTAACTCACAATCCAAGTGATGTAATGAGAAAGAGAACTATGTTGTTTGCTTTTTTGATATTGAGCTGCATGAGCTGTTTGTATATTTTGGAGATTAATCTCTTGTCAGTCGCACCGTTTACAAATATTTTCTCCCATTCTGTGGTTTGTCTTTTCGTTTTGTTTATGGTTTCCTTTGCTGTGCAAAAGCTTTTAAGTTTAATTAGGTCCCATTTGTTTATTTTTGTTTTTATTTTCATTACTCTAGGAGGTGGATCCAAAAAGATATTGCTGCAATTTATGTCAAAGAGTATTCTACCTAAAAAAAAAAAAAAAAAAAAAGAACTAGGAAGCGGAGCGCTGGTATTTTGTGTCACTAATTAGCTGGTAACCTTGGCAAGTCAATTTGGTCTCTCTGCACCTCATTCTCCTCATGTGTAAGATGAACAGGATTGGATCACATGATCTCTCAGATCCCTTCAAGTTCTAACATTAAAGGCATACCTCAGAGATATTGTGGATTCGGTTCCAGACTGCCACTAAGGCAAATATTGCAATTTAGAGAGTCACATAAATTTTTTGGTTTCCCAGTGCATATAAAAGTTATGCTTACACTATACTGTGGTCTATTAAGTGTACAATAACATTATGTCTAAAAAAAATGTACACACCTTAATTAAAAAATACTTTATTGCCAAAAAATGCTAACCATCATCTGAGCCTTCAGCAAGTCATAATCTTTTTGCTGGTAGAGGAACTTGCCTCCATGCTGACGGCTGCTGAATGATCGGGGTGGTGGTTGCTGAAGGTTGGGGTGGCTGAGGGAATTTCTAAAATAAGACAACAATGAAGTTTCTGCATGAATTGACCCTTGCTTTCACAAATGATTTCTCTGCAGCATGCAATGCTGTTTGATAGCATTTTACCCACAGTAGAACTTCTTTCAAAATTGGAGTCAATCCTCTCAAACTCTGCCACTGCTTTATCAATTAAGTTTATGTAATATTCTAAATACTTTGTTGTCATTTCCACAATCTTCACCACGAGTAGTTTCCATCCCAAGAAACCACTTCCTTTTGCTCATCCAAGAAGCAACTCCTCATTCATTAAAGTTTTATCATGAGATTGCAGCAATTCAGTCATCTTCAGGCTCCACTTCTAAATCTAATTCTCTTGCTACTTTCACTACATCTGCCGTTACTTCCTCCACTTAAGTCTTGAGCCCCTCCAAGTCATCCATGAGGGTTGGAATCAACTTCTTCCAAACTCCTATTGATGTCAATATTTTGACCTCTTTCCATGAATCAAAATGTTCTTAATGGCATCTAGAATGGTGAATCCTTTCCAGAAGATTTTCAATTGACTTTTCCCAGATCGATTAGAGGAATCACTATCTATGGCAGCTATAGCCTTATGAAACATTATATATTTCTTAAATAAGAATACTTGAAAGTTGAAATTACTCCTTGACCCATGGGCTACAGAATTGATGTTGTGTTAACGGGCATGAAAACAACATTAATCTCACTGTACCTCTCTATCAGAATTCTTGGGTGACAAGGTACATTGTCAATGAACAGTGAACAGTAATATACTACTTTGAAAGGAATCTTTTATTGAGCAGTAGGTCCACAGTGGGCTTAAAATATTAAGTTACCCATGTTGTAAACAGATGTGCTGTCAGGCTTTGTTGTTCCAATCACAGGGCACAGGCATACTAGATTGAGCATAATTCTTAAGGGCCCTAGGATTTTCAAAATGGTAAATAAGCATTGGCTTCAACCTCAAGTCACCAGCTGCATTATCCCCTAACAAGAGAGTCAGCCTGTCCTTTGAAGCTTTGAAGACAGTCATTGACTTCTCCTCTCTAGCTATGAAAGTCCTAGATGGCATCTTCTTTCAATATAAGGCTGCATCATCTACATCGACAATCTGTTGTTTTGTGTAGCCACCTTTATTAATTATCTTAGATCTTCTGGATAACTTGCTGCAGCTTCTACATGCTCTTTCTGCTTCATCTTGCACTTTTATGTTATGGAGGTGGCTTCTTTCCTTAAACCTCATGAACCAACCTCTGCTAGCTCCAAACTGTTCTGAAGCTTCCTCACCTCTCTCAGCCTTCATAGAATTGAAGAGAGTTAGGGCCTTGCTCTGGATTAGACTTTGGCTTAAGGGAATGTTATGGCTGGTTTGCTCTTCTATTCAGAACACTAAAACTTTCTCCATATCAGCAGTAAGGCTGTTTCACTTTCTTATCATTCGTGTGCTCACTGGAGCAGCACTTTTAATTTGCTTCAAGTACTTTTCCTTTGCCTTCACAACTTGTCTGTTTGATGCAAGAGACCTAGCTTTCAGCCTCTCGGCTTTTGACATGCCTCCCTCACTAAGCTAATCATTTCTAGCTTTTGATCTAAAGTGAGAGACATGCAACTTCTCCTTTCACTTGAACACTTAGTGGCCAGTGTAGGGTTACTAACTGGCCTAATTTCAAGATTTTTGTGTCTCAGGGAATAGGAAGGCCCAAGGAGTGGGAGAGTGATGGGGGAATAGCTGGTCAGTGGAGCAGTCAGAATACACACAACATCTGTCATTTAAGTTCACCCGTCTTAAATGGATGCGGTTTGTGACAACCAAAACAATTATAATAGTAACATCAAAGATCACTGATCACAGATCACCATAACAAATATAATTATAATGAAGAAGTTTGAAATATTGCGAGAATTACCAAAATATGACACAGAGACACGAAGTGAGCAAATGTTATTGGAAAAATGGCACTGATAGACGCTCAACACAGGGTTGTCACAAACCTTCAACTTGTACAAAACACAATACTGTGAAGCAAAATAAAGCAAAGCACAATGAAACAAGGTATGTATATATGACTCGACATTAACACCTCTTTGCTATTGTTTTCTTACATTAAAAATAACACATACTAAATACAGCTCATGAGATAGGTTCTCGTTATATGATCAGTGCTCACTTAGATCTGTATTATCCCTGAAATTGTAGGAGAAATGCAAACCATGACAGCAGTGGCCAGTGTTGAAGCAGTTTAGCTGCATGTCAATTTGACGCCAAACTCACCATGGAAACAAAAATAACTTTCACATCCTTTAATTGGTACACGGAGTAATGACCTCCCAAAGAAGTCCATGTTCTAATCCCTGGAAACTATGAATATGTTACTTTACAGGACAAAAGTGATTTTGCAGATGTGCTTAAATTAAAGATTTTGAGATTAGGAGAGTATCTTGGATTACCCAGGTGGGCCCAATGTAGTAATCACAAGGGTCTTTATTTAAGAAGGAAGCAGGAGGGCTTCCCTGGTGGCGCAGTGGTTGAGAGTCTGCCTGCCAATGCAGGGGACGCTGGTTCGAGCCCTGGTCTGGGAAGATCCCACATGTCGCCGAGCAACTGGGCCCGTGAGCCACAACTACTGAGCCTGCACGTCTGGAGCCTGTGCTCCACAACAAGAGAGTCCACGACAGTGAGAGGCCCGCGCACTGCGATGAAGAGTGGCCCCCACTCACTGCAACTAGAGAAAGCCCTCGCACAGAAACGAATACCCAACACAGCCAAAATTAAATAAATAAATAAA
This sequence comes from Balaenoptera acutorostrata, assembly GCF_949987535.1. Lineage (NCBI taxonomy): Eukaryota > Metazoa > Chordata > Mammalia > Artiodactyla > Balaenopteridae > Balaenoptera > Balaenoptera acutorostrata. The sequence goes on along the minus strand of NC_080069.1, from coordinate 77,561,846 downwards.
AAGTGTAAAAACATTCACCTTACATGTGATCAAAAGTTGAAAAACCATGCAAAAAAAAAAAAAAGAAGAAGGAAGCAGGAAGGTCAGAGTCAGAGAAGATGTGACAGTGGAAGCAGAGGTCAGAGAGAGATTTGAAGATGCCTTGCTGCTGGCTTTGAAGATGGAGGAGAGGGGTTACAAGCCAAGGGATGTGGGCAACCTCTAGAGGCTGGAAAAGTCAAGGCCACACTGTCTTCTCTAGAGCCTCCAGAAGAAATGCAGCCCTGTGGACACATTTTAGACTTGTGACCTCCAAAATGGTAAGATAATTAATTTGCATTCTTGTTGCAGAAGCTATGGGATACAAGCACACTTGATCATGCAAGGGGTGGTGTGGCACTTCCCTTCCCCCATGGTTAACACACCCATTACTTGGTTTACATGGGATCTTATTTCAAGAGTGGCATCTCAGTGTCATATTGTCTTCCTTTCATCCTAATGATTTCTCACTCATAATTTCCCTCGAAACACACAGATGGTCTAGAGACATTCAATTGCATCTTCTCATTTTACACCTCCACTCAAGCCCCATTCAAGATTTCTTCAGCTAATTTACTTTTTCCTAGCCCTCACACATAAAGACAAAATGATACCAGATTAGCCTGATTTTAATCTATTTATAAGACATCAGATTGAAGTGCTAATAAATCTAAGGACCTCCCTTGACCCTCTGAATACCAGGTTGGCTTCCTTGTTGATTACATTTTCTTTCTGCAACTGAAATAGAAACCTCAGTGGTTAATGCCTCTTAATTCATTTAAAGGAAAACTCTTTACAATAGATAAACTGGGGGCATCTGGAGGATGTGGCAGAGAAGAGAGTGAAAATGATTATACTAGCAAAGGAGGGATGTTAACATTTTACCTGCTGGCACTCAGTTACAAGGTTTTCTGAAGTTCCAGAGAGCACACATTTTATTATTTTATTTTATTCTAGTTTATTTACTTCCTTATTATTGAAAGCATTACTTATTATTGAAAGCATAACTTTTATCATCAATATGGCCATTGCCATACTGGTGAGGAGTCTGAGACCCCCAGAGCTGACAGGTGGCAGAGAGGGGTCTTCCAGTGATGTCCATATTACCTTCACTCCTCCACAAATGCCAGCCCCTGGGAGAACCATATGGGTGGGCAAGAAATTGAGCCGCTGGGATGGTACGAACCTGACCCCTTAGCAAATGCTTCAAGTGTCTGAGAAATGCAACTTATGGTCTTTGAAGGAAGCACAGGAGCAAAGAAATAGAAGTCAATGGAATGGTTGATGATTGAACTCTGAGCTTCATAAGCAACTCTGAATCTGACTAGGACTTTGGACAGAAAAAAAATACTCAGTTATATAATGATGGAGAAAAGTCTGAAGTGCTGAATATTACAAGCTACATAAACAGGGAGCCCTCTTTTAAATTTTGATTTTCTGCAGTGAAGAACTTCATGTGCTAATACCTTTATGGCTAAAACTCCAGGCTGATGTTCAATGTCGGAGGCATGGTAAAACACCCACATCTTTGGGTAGACCTGGGGTCATTACAGCACCAACTGTCCAGAGTAGTTCACACTCTCTCTCCCAGTGGCAGACCCATATGGCTGCAAATCCTACAAGTGAAGGCACTAGAGGTGGCTCTACCTGCTGGTGGACACGTATCTCCTATGCGCATATTTCCTTGATCTTCACAGATTACCACCAGTAAGTAATCCTGTAGTCTTTTTTGGCCAAACCTCAAATCCTAATGCTCCAAATAACAGGACGAATACAGAAAGGCAGGTCCATTATCTATCCTTCCGATCACTTCTTGGTGTGAGTATATTTTATGTCTTCTCATCCCCACACATACTGAATAAAGTTAATAGATCTGCCATCGGAAATTGTGTAGAACGGAACTTCCAGCATCACTATAACTATCAATTTTGGTGCCAGGGCAAGCATAAAACATTCCCTCAAATTAACTTTGCAATTCATGTCTTGGCTCACATAGGGGTGTTATTGATAATACTTACCATCTGGTAGTTTCCTATTTTAACTAATTATTCTTTCTAACTAGATGTTAAACTTAGTGATACTACGTGCATGTGTTGTTGAACTAATTTCACAATTATTTAAAATTTGGCACCCTGGGTAAAATTCAGAACCCTGGGGCAAAAATGTAGTGGCAGGTCAAGCTACAGCTCTGGTTATGGAGAAGGAAGAGAGAGAAAGAAGATGTAGCCAATAAGTGTAGAAACTTGAAGCACGTAGAATTCATTACTTCAATAAATATTTATTGAGCAATTCCTACATGTCAGGTACAATGAAAGTCATAAAGATCCAATAGTGAATAATTTTGATGTTCATGCAGTTACTTCTTGTGCAAGGGAAGAAACCACAAAAATTGGCATTTGTAATATAATGTAATGTCTGTCATATTAATAAATACAGGCTGATATATGGGGTTCAAAAGAGAGGTACCTACTCCAATGTTGGTCACAAAAGGCTCTCAAAGGAGATATGACTAAGCTAAAATCTGAAAGATAGGAATAAGCCAGAAGACCTGGGAGGTTGGAGGGAAAACATTCTCTGATGCTTAATTTTATGTGTCATCTTGTCTAGTCCACAGTATCCAGATCTGGTCAAATATTATTCTAGGTGTTTCTGTGAAGGTATTTTTCAGGTGGAACTAATATTTAAATCAGTAGGCTTTGCATAAAACAGATTAGATTCCATAATGCGGGAGGGCCTCATCTAAATAGCTGAAGGCCTTAATAGAAAAAAAGATGGACCTCCCCCAAGGAAGAAGGAATTCTGCCAGGAGACGGCCTTGAACTTGAATTGTAACTCTCCCCTGGGTCTCCAAACTGCCAGAGTTTGTACTTGCCCATCCCCATAATTGCATGAACCAACTCCTTAAAATATATCTGTCTATATACACATATACATCCTATTGGTTCTCTTTTCCTGGAGAATCTAAGTGATACAGATTCCAAATAGAGGGGTCAACATTGTGCTTTGAGGCACAAGTAGAGCTCAGGATGCCTGGTGCCCAGACTGAGAGATCAAGACCCATTCTGATTCCCAGCTACGAGATAAATAAGATCAGGGGATCAAATGCACAGGATGGTGACTGTAATTATCAATACTGTATCATAGGGACTTCCCTGGTGGTCCAGTGGTTAAGAATCCGTCTTCCAGTGCAGGGGACGCAGGTTCGATCCCTGGTCGGGGAACTAAGATCCCACGTGCCACGGGGCAACTAAGCCCGCGCACTGCAACTACTGAGCCCACGCACCACAGCTAGCAAGAAGCCCGCCTGTGGCAATGAAGAGCCCACCTGCCGCAACTAAGACCCAAAGCAGCCATAAATTAATTAATTCATTCATTTTTTAAAAATACTGTATTGCATACTTGAATGTTTTTAAGAGAGTAGATCTTAAATGCTTTCACCACATACACACAAAAAAATTGTAATTACGTGAAGGGAGGGAGATGTTAACAAACCTTATTGTGGTAATCATCTGCATTATATACATGTATCTAATCATCACACTGTCCACCTTAAACTTACATATATTCTAAGTCAATAGTATCTCGGTAAAGCTGGGGAGGGGAAAGACCCATGCTGAGCTGGAAAAGTAGGTGGAGTTAGATGTGGCAGGGTCCTGGAGCACGCCAGGAGTTTGCCTTTCCTCTAGCAATGAGGGACTGTGACAGCCTACTGTGTGCTGTCCGTCTAGCACCTCTCCACCCTCTTCTGGGAACTGGGCCTCATCCCCACACTCCAGCCAAAGGGCTTCCACAGAAAATGCCTGTGTCTTACTCTACCCCTTGAACACTGTTACTGTTTCTTGACTAGGTATATGACCCAAAACAGGCCAAGTGGAGTTCTGACTTGGAATTTTTCAACTAAACTTGAACTAAAGAAAGGGAGAGTCACTGTCTGTACAATGGGATGGAAAACCTGTAACCTGTGAGCAGCTATGTTTTCTGTTTGTGAAAAATGCCAGTGTGCAAGGAGAGAGGATAAAGTTGATAACAGAAACATCACTGAGAGATGGGGAGGAGGGAGCATTTGAATCCCCATCCCCTTTGTTCTTGAAATCCCACTGCATCCCAGCTCATCCCACACTTTCATGACTCAACAGTTTTTTAGATTCTTGTACCCTAGAATTTCTTTTTGCCTGAGCAAGCTGGGTTTCTGATGCTCGAGATCCAGGGTCCAGACTAACACAGATCCTCCCAAAAAGTCTAAGAAGGGCAGCGGATGAACAGCTTTGCATTTTAGGACGGTCACAGTGGCTTCAGTTTGGAAAACAATTGGAACTGGAGACAAACAGAACATTTAGACTTTTGCAGCAAGCCAGGTGAGAGGTAATGGTGTCCTCTATTGGGAAAGTGGCAGTGGGCATCTAAGAATAAGAAATATTTCTTGCACTTCTATGTGCAGGAACCCTTCTAGATACCGTAGATAAAGCAGTGAACAAGTTCTTGCTCTTAGAAATCTTACATTATAGTGGAGGAATGAGACAATAATAACCTAATTCCTGTTAAGCAAATACAATGGGAATAAAATTAGGTGGGCTAAAGTGACAGTGCATGCTCTGTTTTAGATAGGATGAGTAGAGCAAGGCAACTCCAAGCAGAGATCTGAAGTAGATAGAGGAGTAAGTCATCTACAGTGTGGAAGGCGAGCATTGCAGGCAGCAGGGATCTCAATGTTCTCTTCCGGACATACTGAGATGCTGATTAGATGCCCACATGGAGACTGCCCTTATGAGGTCAAATATACAAGTCTGAACCTCAAGGGAGAGGTCTGGTAGAGAAATTCAGGATTCATCAGCAAATATATGCTATTGAATGCCTTTGAACTGAAAGAACACCTAAGGTGTAAGTGTAGGACTGAGCTCTGGGCTCTGGAAAATTTAGAGGTAGAGTTGAAGAGAAGGAGCGTTCTGGCTTCTGCATTGGGGATATCCACTAGATAGAGGCTGGAAGAGATGTTAAAAGAACACTTCCTCAGAATCTGCCACAGTGACTGAGATGGTTTGTAGATGGGAATAGGGCCAAGGAATAGAGTCCAGCTTGTTAAACTTTAGTACCTATGGCATCCGGCATCTGGGTTTGAAGCTCAAGAAAGAAGGCTGGGCTGGAGATAGATCTGAGCATCCAGCATATAGTTCAAAAAATGAGGTCAGTATGAAGAGTGAGAAAAGAGAAGAGACCAGAGAAGGACTTTTAGAAAGACATATGTTGAATGGGAAGGGCGGGGCATAAAATGAGAAAAATCTGTAAAGGCTCAAGGGAAAGCTCAGGTTATTAAGTTCAGGTTATTGGGAAAAAGGAACATACATTGGGACTTAGCATATGGAAAGTGGCTATGCTTCAACCCTGACGCTCAGTTGAATAAGGTCTGTGTCAGGAGAAGAACAGAGGCTTTGGAGCTTAAAAAAAAAAAAAAAAAAAAAAAGGATCAAGGCTGTAAGTTTATTTCCACCATTTAGTAACTATGTGACCCAGAACAAGTCACTCAACTTTTTGAACTTTAATTTTCTTATTTGTAAAACAAGGTCAATAACATTTACTTCACTGGATCTCATAGAATGTCTGGCACATGACAAGTGCTCACCACCTGATCCTCTTCTTTCTTCCTCACTGCTCTAAAGTTTCCATCAAGAAGGCAGGGCAGGAGGGATTAACCAAGATGGCGGAGTAGAAGGACGTGCTCTCACTCCCTCTTGCGAGAGCACCAGAATCACAACTGGCTGCTGGACAATCATTGACAGGAAGACCCTGGACTTCACCAAGGAGGACACCCCACGTCCAAGGACAGAGGAGAAGCCACAGTGAGACGGTAGGAGGGGCGCAATCAGAGTAAAATCAAATCCCATAACTGCTGGGTGGGTGACTCACAGACTGGCGAACACTTATACCACAGAAGTCCACCCACTGGAGTGAAGGTTCTGAGCCCCACCTCAGGCTTCCCAACCTGGGGGTCTGGCAACAGGAGGAGGAATTCCTAGAGAATCAGACTTTGAAGTCTAGTGGGAATTGATTGCAGGACTGTGACAGGACTGGGGGAAACAGAGACCCCACTCTTGGAGGGCACACACAAAGTAATGTGTGCATCGGGACCCAGGGGAAGGAGCAGTGACCCTGGGGGAGACTGAACCAGACGTACCTGCTGGTGTTGGGGGGTCTCCTGCAGAGGCGAGTGGTGGCTCTGTTTCACCGTGGGGATAAGGACACTGGCAGCAGAGGTCCTGGGAAGTTCTCCTTGGCGTGAGCCCTCCCAGAGTCTGCCATTAACCCCACCAAAGAGCACGGGTAGGCTCCAGTGTTGGGTTGCCTCAGGCAAAACAACCAACAGGGAGGGAACCCAGCCCCACCCATCAACAGTCAAGTGGATTAAGGTTTTACTGGGCTCTGATCGCCACAGCAACAGGGAGGGAACCCAGCCCCACCCATCAACAGTCAAGTGGATTAAGGTTTTACTGAGCTCTGACCGCCACAGCAACAGTCAGCTCTACCCACCACCAGAGCCTCCCATCAAGCCTCTTAGATAGCCTCAACCACCAGAGGGCAGACAACAGAAGCAAGAAAAACTACAATCCTGCAGCCTGTGGACCAAAAACCACAGTTACAGAAAGACAGAGAAGATGAAAAGGCAGAGGGCTATGTACCAGATGAAGGAACAAGAAAAAAACCCAGAAAAACAACTAAATGAAGTGGAGATAGGCAACCTTCCAGAAAAAGAATTCAGAATAATGATAGTGAAGATGATCCAGGACCTCGGAATAAGAATGGAGGCAAAGATTGAGAAGATGCAAGAAATGATTAACAAAGACCTAGAAGAATTAAAGAACAAACAAACAGAGATGACCAATACAATAACTGAAATGAAAACTACACTAGAAGGAATCAATAGCAGAATAACTGAGGCAGAAGAACGGATAAGTGACCTGGAAGACAGAATGGTGGAATTCACTGCTGCGGAACAGACTAAAGAAAAAAGAATAAAAGGAAATGAAGACAGCCTAAGAGACCTCTGGGACAACATTAAACGCAACAACATTCGCATTATAGGGGTCCCAGAAGGAGAAGAGAGAGAGAAAGGACCAGAGAAAATATTTGAAGAGATTATAATCGAAAACTTCCCTAACATGGGAAAGGAAATAGCCACCCAAGTCCAGGAAGCGCAGAGAGTCCCATACAGAATAAACCCAAGGAGAAACACGCCGAGACACATAGTAATCAAAGTGGCAAAAATTAAAGACAAAGAAAAATTATTGAAAGCAGCAAGGGAAAAACGACAAATAACATACAAGGGAACCCCCATAAGGTTAACAGCTGATTTCTCAGCAGAAACTCTGCAAGCCAGAAGGGAGTGGCATGAAATACTTAAAGTGATGAAAGGGAAGAACCTACAACCAAGATTACTCTACCCAGCAAGGATCTCATTTAGATTTGATGGAGAAATCAAAAGCTTTACAGACAAGCAAAAGCTAAGAGAATTCAGCACCACCAAACCAGCTCTACAACAAATGCTAAAGGAACTTCTCTAAGTGGGAAACACAAGAGAAGAAAAGGACCTACAAAAACAAACCCAAAACAATTAAGAAAATGGTCATAGGAACATACATATCGATAATTACCTTAAACGTGAATGGATTAAATGCCCCAACCAAAAGACATAGACTGGCTGAATGGATACAAAAACAAGACCCATATATATGCTGTCTACAAGAGACCCACTTCAGACCTAGGGACACATACAGACTGAAAGTGAGGGGATGGAAAAAGATATTCCATGCAAATGGAAATCAAAAGAAAGCTGGAGTAGCTATACTCATATCAGATAAAATAGACTTTAAAATAAAGAATGTTACAAGAGACAAGGAAGGACACTACATAATGATCCAGGGATCAATCCAAGAAGAAGATATAACAATTATAAATATATATGCACCCAACATAGGAGCACCTCAATACATAAGGCAACTGCTAACAGCTATAAAAGAGGAAATCGACAGTAACACAATAATAGTGGGGGACTTTAACACCTCACTTACACCAATGGACAGATCATCCAAAATGAAAATAAATAAGGAAACAGAAGCTTTAAATGACACAATAGACCAGATAGATTTAATTGATATATATAGGACATTCCATCCAAAAACGGCAGATTACACGTTCTTCTCAAGTGCACACGGAACATTCTCCAGGATAGATCACATCTTGGGTCACAAATCAAGCCTCAGTAAATTTAAGAAAATTGAAATCATATCAAGCATCTTTTCTGACCACAACGCTATGAGATTAGAAATGAATTACAGGGGAAAAAACGTAAAAAAGACAAACACATGGAGGCTAAACAATACGTTACTAAATAACCAAGAGATCACTGAAGAAATCAAACAGGAAATAAAAAAATACCTAGAGACAAATGACAATGAAAACACGACGACCCAAAACCTATGGGATGCAGCAAAAGCGGTTCTAAGAGGGAAGTTTATAGCTATACAAGCCTACCTAAAGAAACAAGAAAAATCTCAAGTAAACAATCTAACTTTACACCTAAAGAAACTAGAGAAAGAAGAACAAACAAAACCCAAAGTTAGCAGAAGGAAAGAAATCATAAAGATCAGAGCAGAAATAAATGAAATAGAAACAAAGAAAACAATAGCAAAGATCAATAAAACTAAAAGTTGGTTCTTTGAGAAGATAAACAAAATTGATAAGCCATTAGCCAGACTCATCAAGAAAAAGAGGGAGAGGACTCAAATCAATAAAATCAGAAATGAAAAAGGAGAAGTTACAACAGACACCGCAGAAATACAAAACATCCTAAGAGACTACTACAAGCAACTTTATGCCAATAAAATGGACAACCTGGAAGAAATGGACAAATTCTTAGAAAGGTATAACCTTCCAAGACTGAACCAGGAAGAAACAGAAAATATCAACAGACCAATCACAAGTAATGAAATTGAAACTGTGATTAAAAATCTTCCAACAAACAAAAGTCCAGGACCAGATGGCTTCACAGGTGAATTCTATCAAACATTTAGAGAAGAGCTAACACCCATCCTTCTCAAACTCTTCCAAAAAATTGCAGAGGAAGGAACTCTCCCAAACTCATTCTATGAGGCCACCATCACCCTGATACCAAAACCAGACAAAGACACTACAAAAAAAGAAAATTACAGACCAATATCACTGATGAATATAGATGCAAAAATCCTCAACAAAATACTAGCAAACAGAATCCAACAACACATTAAAAGGATCATACACCACGATCAAGTGGGATTTATCCCAGGGATGCAAGGATTCTTCAATATACGCAAATCAATCAATGTGATACACCATATTAACAAATTGAAGAAGAAAAACCATATGATCATCTCAATAGATGCAGAAAAAGCTTTTGACAAAATTCAACACCCATTTCTGATAAAAACTCTCCAGAAAGTGGGCACAGAGGGAACCTACCTCAACATAATAAAGGCCATATAGGACAAACCCACAGCAAACATCATTCTCAATGGTGAAAAACTGAAAGCATTTCCTCTAAGATCAGGAACGAGACAAGGATGTCCACTCTCACCACTATTATTCAACATAGTTCTGGAAGTCCTAGCCACGGCAATCAGAGAAGAAAAAGAAATAAAAGGAATACAAATTGGAAAAGAAGAAGTAAAACTGTCACTCTTTGCGGATGACATGATACTATACATAGAGAATCCTAAAACTGCCACCAGAAAACTGCTAGAGCTAATTAATGAATATGGTAAAGTTGCAGGTTACAAAATTAATGCACAGAAATCTCTTGCATTCCTATACACTAATGATGAAAAATCTGAAAGAGAAATTATGGAAACACTCCCATTTACCATTGCAACAAAAAGAATAAAATACCTAGGAATAAACCTACCTAGGGAGACAAAAGACCTGTATGCAGAAAACTATAAGACACTGATGAAAGAAATTAAAGATGATACCAACAGATGGAGAGATATACCATGTTCTTGGATTGGAAGAATCAACATTGTGAAAATGAGTATACTACCCAAAGCAATCTACAGATTCAATGCAATCCCTATCAAATTACCAAGGGCATTTTTTACGGAGCTAGAACAAATCATCTTAAAATTTGTATGGAGACACAAAAGACCCCGAATAGCCAAAGCAGTCTTGAGGCAAAAAAATGGAGCTGGAGGAATCAGACTCCCTGACTTCAGACTATACTACAAAGCTACAGTAATTAAGACAATATGGTACTGGCACAAAAACAGAAACATAGATCAATGGAACAAGATAGAAAGCCCAGAGATTAACCCACGCACCTATGGTCAACTAATCTATGACAAAGGAGGCAAAGATATACAATGGAGAAAAGACAGTCTCTTCAATAAGTGGTGCTGGGAAAACTGGACAGCCACATGTAAAAGAATGAAATTAGAATACTCCCTAACACCATACACAAAAGTAAACTCAAAATGGATTAGAGACCTAAATATAAGACTGGACACTATAAAACTCTTAGAGGAAAACATAGGAAGAACACTCTTTGACATAAATCACAGCAAGATCTTTTGTGATCCACCTCCTAGAGTAATGGAAATAAAAACAAAAATAAACAAGTGGGACCTAATGAAACTTCAAAGCTTTTGCACAGCAAAGGAAACCATAAACAAGACGAAAAGACAACCCTCAGAATGGGAGAAAATATTTGCAAATGAATCAACGGACAAAGGATTAATCTCCAAAATATATAAACAGCTCATTCAGCTCAATATCAAAGAAACAAACACCCCAATCCAAAAATGGGCAGAAGACCTAAATAGACATTTCTCCAAAGAAGACATACAGACGGCCACGAAGCACATGAAAAGATGCTCAACATCACTAATTATTAGAGAAATGCAAATCAAAACTACAATGAGGTATCACCTCACTCCTGTTAGAATGGGCATCATCAGAAAATCTACAAACAACAAATGCTGGAGAGGGTGCGGAGAAAAGGGAACCCTCTTGCACTGTTGGTGGGAATGTAAATTGATACAGCCACTATGGAGAACAATATGGAGGTTCCTTAAAAAACTAAAAATAGAATTACCATATGACCCAGCAATCCCACTACTGGGCATATACCCAGAGAAAACCGTAATTCAAAAAGACACGTGCACCCGAATGTTCATTGCAGCACTATTTACAATAGCCAGGTCATGGAAGCAACCTAAATGCCCATCAACAGACGAATGGATAAAGAAGTTGTGGTACATATATACGATGGAATATTATTCAGCCATAAAAAGGAACGAAATTGAGTCATTTGTTGAGAAGTGGATGGATCTAGAGACTGTCATACAGAGTGAAGTAAGTCAGAAAGAGAAAAACAAATATCGTATGTTAATGCATGTATGTGGAACGTAGAAAAATGGTACAGATGAGCCAGTTTGCAGGGCAGAAGTTGAGACAGAGATGTAGAGAATGGACATATGGACACCAAGGGGGGAAAACTGCGATGAGGTGGGGATGGTGATGTGCTGAATTGGGCGATTGGGATTGACATGTATACACGGATGTGTATAAAACTGATGCCTAATAAGAACCTGCAGTATAAAAAAACAAACAAAACAACTAATACTAAACTTTCATTGGGTTATTTGTATGGAAATATGTTAATATAAATGTTTCAGACATTACATGAAATTTCTAAAAATCTTATATTTGTATTTGTATGGAAATATGTATGGAAATATGTTAATATAAATGTTTCAGACAGTACATGAAATTTCTAAAAATCTTATATTTGTATTTGTATGGAAATATGTATGGAAATATGTTAATATAAATGTTTCAGACATTACATGAAATTTCTAAAAATCTTATATTTGTATTTGTATGGAAATATGTATGGAAATATGTTAATATAAATGTTTCAGACATTACAGGAAACGTCTAAAAATCTTATATGTTCTGGTATAATGTTATAAGTAATAATCCTAGTTATTACTTTAAAATGTATATCTCAGAAATAACTAATTTTCTTGTCAACTGCATTATTATGAACTTTCATCAAATCTTTAACCATGGTCATTTTTAAGTCTTTTGTCATTTACAGACAGTTCTGGGTGTACTCTGATGATTTTGCAAATATGTTCCTATAAAAGAGTTTCATCTTCAAGAAATTCATGGAAAAGACTCTGACAAGTACAGGTTTCTGGTAACTGACTGTACTGCTGAACTGAATGAATAAGCATTTTCAGAACTCTAATGAAAAACTGATGAACTCATAAAAGTGCTAACAAAAGATCAAGATGAAAAAAAAGAAATTAATTACATGGGACTGAGTGAACTGATGAGGATGAGTATAATTTTTGTGACTTTCTGTCTGAATTAAAAAAAAAAAAAATCCCACAAGGACTCAGAGGAAAAGAATATACAAATCAATTTTCACTGCAAAGTAAAGGAGCTGTTACAGTGGAGGATTACTGGACTGAATGTCAATGTTATGACATAGTATAAGTGTGTTTCATGTTTGGTAATTGCAATCATTGTTGCTTTTGTTGTGGTCATCCATGTACAATGCTTGGTGTCAGTCTATCTATCTCTTGTAAAAATAAAATACAGTGTGTGTGTGGAAAAAAAAAAAAAAAAAAAAAAAAGAAGGCAGGGCAGGATAAGATAAATAGCAATTCTGAAAATGGTAATGTCAGAGGCAGGTGAGGCCGTGGTGGGCAGAAGAGGTGGAAATTGTGTGGACATCTGTCGACCAGGGTGGGGGGTTCTCAAACTATCAGGGCCATTAAACCACCCAGGGCAGCTTGTTAAAAAGCAGGTTCTTAAGACCTGCCCCCTGGCAGTCTTTAGGTTAGAGGTGGAGCCAAGCGATTCTGCTACAAGCAGAGCGCAGACTACATACTGAGGAGACACTAATTTAGGTAAGTGGAGGAGTGGACAGAGCATTCTGGGGGTGGGGCACAGGGATGTACATGGTTTCATGATCTGTTTAATCTAAGTAGAGGGTTCACGTGACAAATCGCAGCATGTAAAGAAGAAAACTGAGTACCCGGTAAATGAATTCTTGAATCGTGGGGCAAGACTGAGAAAGAAGTGAGTATACACACAGCTTTGATTTTAAAGCTCTGCATTTAATTTCATGACTAGGAGGGGTCACAGAAGAAGAAAAGGCCATGGAAAAAGAAATGCAGACAGATCCATGAAAGGGAGAGTACAAGACAGATAACTCTAGAGAAGGGGAACAGAGGAGTGGCTTGGGAAAATACACGGCTACCAAAGAGCCACTCACATTGAGTAAAGACTTGTTAACCAAAATTTGAGAAATGGAGACCTGATTGAAATAAAAAGGTGTTTATTTGGGGTTTGTTAGGACTGCAGCCCAGGAGACACAGATTCAAGAAGCCCAGGGGACCACGTATTCAAGAAGCACTTGAACTGTGTTCCACCAAACTACAAAATGGGGGAGGTCTATAAAGGCAAAAACTGCAAGGTTCCAGTTAGTTAGTTACATGAGTGATTTATCATGAATCATAATTGGAGCTGGCAAGAAGTAAGGGTGCTTATGAAGTAAGGATTGGTTGGGGTCCAAAATGGTTGCATAATTAGTTACAAGGGGGAACAACCTTGAGACTCAAGGTTGCAATTACCAGATGTTGTTTTAAAAATGGCTGTTGTCCTTGGCGTAGGCATAGTTCACAGGAAGTTCTGGTCCTCAGTGGTGCAGGGACATGTCTGAGACCAGATCCTCAATGGCCACCTGACTCCATTTTTGTATGCCTGAGCTATGATTACTCCATTATAATCTCAATTTATCATCAGACTTAATGTCACGCCCCTTGCTTCCAACATATGGAAAAGACAGGATTGGTTTATAATTCCTGAGATTCTTGCAAGCACCAGCTTCCTGTGGTTCTCAGTTGGGTGTGGGGGGTGGAGGAAAGCAGTCCATGAACTTGGATGGGAAAAAAATTACACCATTATTCCTTTCTTTTCACTCACTGGTAACTGAAATTTAGCTTTTCCTTCCATAATGAATAAAAGCAGCATGTGGCCATAGTATTAGAACTACCTGTGACTTCATCAAAAAGTAGCAAATATCTTTATATCATGTTATTTATATCACAGACAAAAAACGTCTGCTGTGTGGACAACTCCAAACAATCAACACTTTGAAATTACAGTAGTCATTATACGCAACACTAGATCTTATTTAATACATTGATGAAAAGCACATGTATTGTCATATACTGGGTTTTTAATCTCTCAGTGTGCCTTTGTAATCCTATATATGCTCTTTTAGCACTTGGAAACATTATTCTGAAATGGGGTCTGTTTGTGTTATCTACTGCTGTATAACAATTCATCACAAAACTTTGTGGCTTAAAACAACCATCATTTTATTTTTATCTCTCATGGTTCTGGGGCTGACCGACCTCCACAAGGCCAGTCTCCCTTAGGGTTTCTCATAGAATTACAGTCGGGCAGTGTCTGGGGCTGGAACCATCCATTTACAAGTCTAGCTCCTAGGCTGGGAAGACCTGAACCACTGGGGACAAGAACGGGTGGGCTCACTCAGTATCTCTCTCTCTACCTGTGCTGTGTATTGGTTTGATATGATTTCAAATGCACTTATTTATGACAAAGACCAAAAAAAAAGTTGTTTTTAGAAGTTGTGTCAGGATGTCATCGTCACGTCAGTTGTCCTTGATGTGCACAGCTGCTGAGGGGCCCCACTGGGGACCTATCGATAAGAGCACGTGGAGAAGCAAGGGGACTAAAGGCAAGGGGACATTTAGACTGTGAGCACCTACAGTTTGTGAGGAATATCCGAGAGTTTAGGTCTGGGCAAAAGCTACAGACTTTGAGTTGATGATCTAGCTCTCCACTTGCTCCTGCCGTGGCCAGGCTGCTCTTGGTCGGCAGTGGTGTTAAACTGTACAGCAGTCTAAAGAGGAGAAGGGACATCTTTTTTTTTTTTTTTTTTTTTTTTTGAAATCCATCTTAGAATTTTTTTTTTTTTTTTTTTTTTTTTTTTTTTTTTAATGAGGATCTTGAATCAGATGCGTATGTTTGATTGATTGATTGATTGATTGATTTTGGCTGTGTTGGGTCTTCGTTTCTGTGCGAGGGCTTTCTCCAGTTGTGGCAAGCGGGGGCCACTCTTCATCGCGATGCGCGGGCCTCTCTCGTTGCGGAGCACAGGCTCCAGACGCGCAGGCTCAGCAGTTGTGGCTCACGGGCCCAGCCGCTCCGCGGCATGTGGGATCTTCCCAGGCCAGGGCTCGAACCCGTGTCCCCTGCATTAGCAGGCAGATTCTCAACCACTGCGCCACCAGGGAAGCCCGAAGGGACATCTTTTTCCTGTCCTGAGCACTCCTTGTTCGCAGTGGTGTAAGGTGGGCAACGGTCCCTGGAGGGATAACTCTGGGAGGCGCCTACCCTGTGGTTCCCTAGCAACGAGCTCCAGCAGCAAGGGACTTTCGTTTTGTGCTGGCAGCTGAAAGTCAGCTCCCATTTGGTTAAGCCTTCTTTCCCTAGAAACCAAACTTGCATAAAGGTACACCTCGACTTAATTTGGACTTTACTTCTGTCATCGTCCCTTGTCCGGAACAAGAGTGTGATTAACCTATCATTGGTTTAGAGTGTATTATTTCTTTATTGTCTTATTAAGAGACATGACCCTGTATACTAGTGGCTTGTGAAATTTCTGCAGTGAACATGTGTTAAATAAACTATTGGCAAAGAGAATATCAGTCTCAGCATAATTTGCCATTCTCAAGACAAAACACTGTGTCTTTCCATGTGGTCTCTGTAACGTGGCAGCTCCAAGGTAGCCTGATTCCTCACATGGCAACTCAGTAACCCAAGACAGAGACAGCCAGAGGGAAGCTGTACCACCTTTTATTACTTAACTTCAAAAGTCACACGTCACTTCTACTGTACCTTATTAGTTGAGGCAGTCATGAAGGCCCACCCAGGTTTATGGGGAGAGCATACAGACTCTGCCTCTTGATGGAGAAGAACTAAGCTTCTGGAAAAAAGATGAGATCTGAAATATGGTTGAGGCCATTTTTTAAAAATATTATCTACCCCAGGATTTATAAATTTCACCAGCCTGTCAAATGAGCTCATGGCATTAAAAAAAAAAAAAAATTAAGAACCCTGCCTTCTAAAACCTCATTGCAACAGAAGTCCACATTACACAACTCACCCTAAAATGCTTATCACCTGGACTGAATCCTGCCTGGTGATCATATCCAGCCTGTTCTCTAGTTCAACTGTTCATCTTGTGTTTTGATGTGGTTTCTTTGAAACTATGCCTTCCAATGAACCACACCTCCAAAACACACACACACACACACACACACACACACACACACACACAGAGGCATGCACTCTTCTGCATTTCATTTTTTTTTTCTTCTTTTTTTTTTTTTTACATTTTTTTTTGCATTTCATTTTTCTGGCATAAATCCTGTCAGAACCAAAGTAAGCCTGTTTGAAACTCACCAGTGAGCTCTATTTTCAACCTTTCTGAATTATATTTGCCTAAACAACTGGCCCTCCCTGCTTAGAACGCTGTCAACAAACCCTTCTGCTTTTGGCTCTCAGGCCTGTGGGGAGCCTCACCTCAGCCAGGCCCTCAGCGCACCTGTAGCCTCCTTGCCACGTTTCCCTGAGTGTCTCTGCCATCTGGTGGCCAACAATGGTAACTGCACCCTGCGGTCCATCATAGTGACTCCCTGCACTGCTCTTTCCTTTATCCATCAAGCCAGGATGCTCTACTTATTATCTGTTTAGGTCCCAGAATCCTGCACCAAGTTATGCAAGGCAAAATCCTTGAGTTATCAAAACATATGCTAAGTGGTCTTTGTGGCAAGTTAACTAATCACAACCTGTAACAGTGCCTGCGGATGTGGTCTGAAGTCTGACAGAGGGGGAAAGGGTAAAAAATATAGGAAAAAGAAAGGAGGGAAGGTAATTCTTGGGGTGTAGTGAGTTCAACTGATCCACTGGATTATATAGCGCTGAAGTTCAAAAATCAAGTGGGAGGGACTTCCCTGATGGCACAGTGGTTAATAATCCACCTGCCAATGCAGGGGACATGGGTTTGATCCCTGGTCCAGGAAGATCCCACATGCTGTGGAGCAACTAAGCCCAGGGGCCACAACTACTGTACCCACGCACCGCAACTACTGAAGCCCGCACGCCTAGAGCCTGTGCTCCACAACAAGAGAAGCCATTGCAATGAGAAGCCCAGGCACCACAATGAGAAGCCCACGCACCACAATGAGAAGCCCATGCACTGCATCGAAGAGTAGCCCCTGCTTGCCACAACTAGAGAAAGCCCGTGCACAGCAATGAAGACCCAATGCAGCCAAAAACAAAATAAATTTTTTAAAAAATAAAAATCAAGTGGGAATCCTATATTGCATCATTGAGGACCACAACTGGATTCTGTCCTAGCTGTATAACTGACCAGCTGTGGGCAAGTTACTTGATTTCTCTGATCCGTGGTGTCATCAACAATGTCATGATTATAATATTTGCTCTGTATAATTGTTCTGAAAGACAATAGAATACTTTATGAAAAACACCTAGTCAAGTGGCTAGCAAGAAGGAAGTGCCCAGTCATTGGCTGCTTTAAGTAATGCTACTACAGAGATGGTTCAAAACGTTAGAATCCTTTCTGTTAAGACTAGACAAACTCTTATTACACCCATGTAATTAGTGCTAGAAATTTAGAAGGGGGTTAGATGCTAAAAATTTAGAGGGGGTTTAGATATGCAGGAGAACCTGAGGGAGAATTTGGGACCGGGATTTCTCATTTACGAAGGAGCCATTTAAAATCTTTTTCTCAAAAGGCTTTCCCATGGAAAATGGTAACAGCTCACTGTCCCACCTCATGTCCACTAAAGCGGGGGTCCCCAAACCCCGCCCGCAGCCTGTTAGGAACAGGGCCGCACAGCAGGAGGTGAGCGGCCAGCGAGCAAAGCTTCACCTGCCGCTCTGCATTGCTTCCCATCGCTCCCCATCACTCACATTACCGCCTGAACCATCCCCCCGCCCCGTCCGTGGAAAAATTGTCCTCCGCGAAACCGGTCCCTGGTGCCCAAAAGGTTGGGGACCACTGCACTAAAGGAAGAACCAGAGGAAATGAGGCCAAATGGTTTGTTAGCAATTATGCTTAAACCAGAAATACCTCAAAGACATTTATGGATCCTCTTTATGCTTTTAATCTCAAAAAAATTTGTATCTCCCCTTAAACAGAATGAAGTCCCAGATATGGATTGGCATAATATGGTCTGAATTGCCACCGCCAAGGTGGAAGAGGTCTAGTGTTATCAACCTGCCACTGAGCAGCTGGCTGATCTCCTCCAGGTATTGTACCCCATTGAGGGCTCAATGTCATTCCTTGGTACTAACATGCTGGAAATTCAGCATTGGCGGTAGCCAGTAACCAGTAGGTCAGCCTTGGTGAGAGGCAGCTCACTCTGTTAGAAAAACACAGAGCCTCCATTCATATTAGTACAGTCACTCTATTTACGGGCCCATTGCTCAAGCATTTGGTGGCCAGGGAGAGATATTGGCTGATATTCACTAAGTCATCCTGCCCACCTGGTTACTGAGCATCTCCCCTAGAGTGGATGCCCTTGTATCCACTCTTGTCGGTCCACCTACATATCTCCAATCTTCCAGTCTTGCTAGTTTCATGCCCCTGACCAACTAACCAAACTATTTGCTCCCTACCCAGAAGCCTATATATATATATCCATATCGCTGGCCATTTCTCCTCCCATACAAATCAAACAACCAAGTATCCCAGCCACAGCTCTGTCCACTGGGAGGATTCCCCTCACTCTGTCCTTGAAGATCAATATTGAATGACTATTATGTGACAAGTGTTCATTTCCCTCTCCCAATATACTGATCCAACCCACCTATGAACCAGACACAAGAAGTTTCCTCTTCAACCACTGGATCATCTGGAAGCTGCTGTGAGATCAAGTGCATAAACTGAGGAGGAGGTGCTATGCCACCAAGGTGACACACCCACTAAACCTGCTTGGGCCTGATCTGCATGAACCACTTTTCATCATGCAGTGGATTGTGGCAGCTCGTTATGATTCAGTGGTTATGATGTCGCCCAGCCCATGGTGATATCATAGTCACTTGATATCCTATGGTCAGGTTGCTCCATCTCTACAATGTCACAGTAGCCCTCATGGAGCTTCTTTTATTATGCTGAGTTGTTCTCTGCTACAGAAGGCATGGTGATGTCCAGAACCCTTCAGGTCTGTGCTGTGGTTCTCCTATCAGAGCTTGTCAGAGACTAAACAGTATCCTTTCCACCATGGGTACATCTAGCACCATTTGGTCTGCTGAATCGTTTAGCACAACCATCCGGGCAGACTGTAATGCAACCCTAACCTGTGATAAAGTCCTTTCTTGCTCTGGTCTCCACTCAAAACTGGCTGTGTCCAAAATATAAAGAAGCCCAAAAAGCACTGAGCCTCTTTCTTAGTGATTGAAGGTATAAGGTGCTATAAGTTGGTTTTCTCCTTAAAGGGATGTCCCAGCATACTCCAGACAACTGAACCCCTAATGACTTCACCAATACGGCAGGACCCGGAATCTTTTTCAATTTGTCTTTCATCCTTTGGACCACATATGTCTAACTAAATCATCCATAATATTTGCTACTTTCTGTTCACTGGCTCCAATTAACATTGTATCAGTGATGTAATGGACCACTGTGTTATGTTGCAAAATATCAAGATGATCAAGGTTTATGAAGATTATTTTGTGCCAGAGATCAGGACAGTTGATATAACTTTGGTCAAAATCAGTGAATGCGCCTCTCTGTTTTTTCCATATTGTGAACTCTTTTGATCATCTTCACTGAAAGAACTGAAAGAAAATGCATTCCCCAGACCAATAGCCATATATCAAATGGCCAATCTGTAACAATAAAGATGCCACATACAGTACAGCAGCTATAATTGGGGGTACCTTTGTTTAAGTCTATATAGTCCATCTTTACTACAAGAATCCACCTGGTTTTTGCAAGGGTCATGCAGCTGAATTTAATAGGAATACAATGGAGAGCCTTTAAGATTTTGAGCTCAGTCCCTATACCTGTGTGGGCAGGGCTCAGATAGAAACTGTCTCAGTATATACGTCTATTTGGGGAAGAATTGAAGGAATATATACTGTATATACTTGCTGGAGAGTTGCAGAAGCCTACCTCCAGGGACCCTTCCTTCCCTTCAAGTGATGGGCTTTGGGTCTTCGAACCACTCAAATATGAAAACTGGGAGAAAGATTATTTATAGTGGAAAAGTGACGTCAGTCTTTTGCTCACCAATTCTTAATTTTTTTTCTGGTTATACAAGTCAAGCATCTCCCCAGTTGGCAACCCATTTTTCTTATCCTTAAAAACACCATAGTCTATTAACCATCACTATTGATCCCTGCAGGTCAAGGTGCTCTGCCTGATACTCCACCCTCGCTGTTAATTATGATAATTATGTATACTTTGCATCTGATGTTTACGTGCTGCCACTGGCCTCTGTTACTCTTCCCATTGACACTAGGAAGATTAATTTTGCAAAAGCACCTATGATTGATAATCCCCGCCTACAAGGACAGCCACCACTGAGCTTTCAGTGATTCTGGTGCCCCTCACTAGTACATTCGTTATCACTTTTATACAAGCAGTATGTGCTGGGTCCTCTTTGAGAATCCAGCCAGCAGGTGGCTTCTCTGGTCTCATTAATAAATCCATTCTGCATGCCCACCTCTTCGATCATACCGACTCCTTCCTCCATATGCCTCCACATCAGTTCTGGCATCTCCACCTCATTTGCTGAAGGTCATCATCATGTTCAAGCTTCCCATCCCAGTGGCATATCGGGACCAGCTGCATGTTTAATCCCAGGTTACGGGAGAATGCTCCAGTGTCATTTCACTCTCCCCCATCCGGCTTCATATTCTGCTCCTCCACCACCTCGCCCATCCCGATAGTCTCAAAATCCATTCCTGCACATGCTCCCCTGGTTCTACACAATCCATACTAGCCACGCCCTGCAATTATTTGGGTGAATACCTATTTCTACCACAGTAAGTTTTATACCTCCCCTCTTGGGTTATCCTGAGACCTAACCCTAGTTATTGCCTCCAGGCAATGAGCTGGAGGCTGGGGATGGGAGTGCCAGATCTTGAGAACAAACATCAGCTTGTAACACAGCCACCTCATGGGTGGTCTTTGAATGTTCTCCAGGCAAGAGGAGACTGTTGCTTCTGCCAGCCCCGTGGGTTCACAGGAATATAGGGAGGGGTTCAAGGTTCTTAGACACATCCTTGAAAATGTCTTCATCCTGAGGCCCTGACTTTAGCACGAGAGACTGGTGGAGGCTGTGCACTTGAACAGTGTTCTTTGTAGCCCAGCCACCTTATTTAAACCTTGGGCCTGATTTTTAGCGCAGGCTGCCCTATAGCTGCAAGAGATAAGACTCTTGTTATATGGTGCCAAGCAAGCCTTCTGGCTCTTACAGCTTCCCTTGAGTTAACAGCTGGCTGACCAGGATGTGTTCTTCTTTTCCTTCAGAGATTCCGAGGCAGACATCCAGCCAACTCTATCATCTTTATAATAGCCACTGCCCATACCACTCAAGTGCTGAGCTTCTGAACAACTCAGTGCTTCCCCTTTCACTTATACCTCACACCACCCACCACACTGAGAGCCTTAGCAACTGTGATGCTACCGCAGGCAAAGGATAACATCACCCACTTACCACTAGCCAACCACCAGTAAGACATTTCCAGAGACCATTTTAATGGCTTGTTTTCTAGGGCTAGTTTTGGTCCAAATATCTTAGTTCAGATTCACCCTAAAGCAGAATTGAGACTAGGACTTGAGTGCAGGTTGTTTATTCGTAAGATGAGCCCAGGAAACAAGAGTGAAGAAGAGGGGAAAGTGAATCAAGAAAGAAAGAAAAGTCAGTGTTAGTGTGTACTGTCAAGGTTGGTCCTATCTTGATTCTTCTGGTACCTTCTGAAAAGTAGAATTTTCCATCTGAAGGATGGAAAGCTGTAGCATTTATTCACTGGCTCCCATCCCCCATTGGCTGAGGACTGCTCCTGGGGCCATTAACTCCCCTCACTTCCAGGCTGCTCTTGCGGGGGGGGGGGGGGCTCATCTTTGAATATTAATTAAAGTAATAATCTACAGAAAAGTATAACCTCATGAATTCTGAGTCTTGTGGACATAAATTCTTTCTTTAACCCAAAAGACCCTCATAATCATAGGTTTATAGATAATATTCATAAAGTTTGGGGGTTTTGATACAATTTACTCATGGCAACATTACCTGTTGACTATATAGATTCAATGAAACCGACCATTTTAAAGCTCCATATCAGTTCTTTACATAAGACTAGAAAGCCGTAGAAAAGTAGGCAGTAGAAACTTTAAGTGAATTTTTAGCAAGATTAAATATAGATAACAATTTAACTAAGATTTCAATAGGTCTATTATATCTTTTTTTAAATATTTTTTTATTTATTTATTTGGCTGTGTTGGATCTTTGTTTCTGTGCGAGGGCTTTTTCCAGTTGCAGCAAGCGGGAGCCACTCTTCATTGCGGTGCGCAGGCCTCTCCTATTGCAGAGCACAGGCTCCAGACGCGCAGGCTCAGTAGCTGTGGCTCACGGGCCCAGTTGCTCTGCGGCATATGGGATCTTCCCAGACCAGGGCTCGAACCCGTGTCCCCTGCATTGGCAGGCAGATTCTCAACCACTGCGCCACCAGGGAAGCCCAAGGTCTATTATATCTTAACTTTATTGTGTAAAATGTTAATTATCTTGGCACTAAACTTTAGATTTCATAAAATTGTTCCTGTACAAATTTCATGGTTATTAAATGATATGGTAAAAATCCAACATGAGCACACCAGTCATTATAAATAGTCCCTTCAACATCAAACATATACATACACAATTACATTTAATATTTGTTAAGACTTGACTGTTAGAAAACAATCATAAGAAATATTTAAGACTAATGAGGAATATGAAAAATTATTCAGAGAAATAAGAGCTGAAGAATTTATATACATACATGACTATGGAATTCTCTTGGCCAAAAAACAAAGTCGCCATATGTCTGCCTCTCGGGAGATATGAAAGGTAATAAGTATTGAATGGGTCAGACGGTCATTGAGAAAACATGAAAAAAATGACTGGCTAGTGGGTCTGTTGCAATGGGGTATAGGCTGGGGTTCTTTCACACACCGTCCTAGTTCCCTAGTGGCTGTCACTTTATCCAGCTCTTCCTTGTGGGAAAAGTTGTGGCTTTAGGCTTTAAGCCACGTTCTTGGTCATGACTTCTGGGAGGGTCCTGCCTCTTAAATCCTATATCTTCCTCTCAGCAAGACTCCAGAGCTACTTTTTTTCAATCCAAGCATCTCAGTGGACTAATAACAAGAACACCTGAAATGCTGTTGACCCCAGGTTTGAGTATCGTGTTTCTGATTGGTGGAGGCCTGCTATTCAGTCCAGTTTAAGAGAGTGGTCCTCCTTGGGACGCCTAAGAGGCAACGGAATGTAAAGCGAAGGGTATGAATTTAGGCATTGGGCACACCTGGATTTGAATCCGAGCTCACTGGACGACTTGGAGAAATTATTTATACTCTCTGAATTTCTATTATCTACTACATGAGGAAACTAATGATGGCCATATTTCAGGGCTGGGTCAAGAATAATTTGTATAGAGCTCCTGTCCTATTTTCCACTCAGTAAGTAGCAGTGTGATATGGGGTTGAAAAGTGTGGGCTCTAGGGCTCTTGCCACGTCGTCACTGTTTGATCTTGGGCAAATTATTAACCTCTCCATGCCTCAGTTCCCATGTCTGCAACATTGGAATAATGACAATACCTTCCTCACTGGCTTGATGTGAAGAGAAAAAGTATCACTGCTCTTTGTACACTGACCTCTTTCTATTCATCCAACATAAGCTTATCAGTATCTCAAAAACTTTGTGCCTTTTTCCCTGACTGTAATGTTCATTCAAAGACTGGTTTGTTTGTGTGTGTGTGTGTGTGTGTGTGTGTTTATAAAACATTTAAAACAGTGCCTAGCACACAGTTAGTGTTCCATATGAATGAACTATTGATAATAAGGAGAAAAAAAAAAAAAAGATTGAGCTATTACAATATCACTATTATCCCATAACCCTATAGAACTGAAAATCCTGAGGTCAGGCTCTTCCAGAACCAGTTCCTCTGTCTTCTAGAAATCTTCCAAAGCTAGCTGAACTGCTGCATGTAAGTCCACTAAGAAATATATCTCTCCAGGACACCTCCATTCCCCAATCCCTTTATCATGTACTTAGTATGTGTGCAAATAAAATACCACAACCACACTCTTGTCCTTGCCATTAATCTTACTTGGCACTCAGCTGGTGCCCAGAGGACAACACTGGACTTGGAGTTTGAAGAGCCAGGTTTCAGACTCTGCTCAGCCTTTGCTGGGTGACCTCTGGATCCATCACATAACTTTTCAGTATCTTTCTTTCTTTGTCTTAAGCACTAATTTCCTCACTATCTGTTGAGAGGATTAAATAAGTAATATAATTTGTATATATGTAAATAATATTGGGTCACTCACCTGCTCAATGGCTCTCCTTTGTCCTTAGAACAAAATTTAAACTCCTTACCATGGCCTTTGCCTGCCAGACCCACCCCACTACTTCCCTTCCCCTCTCTCTGCTATAAATACATCAAACACACCAAGTTTACTCATAGCTCAGCAGCTTTGCCCTCGTGTTTTCCCCTGTCTGTAATGTTCTTCTCCAGATCTGTTCACAACTGTTTGGGGTGTCTATCTGTTTGTTTGGGGCCTTCTTCAGATTTCTCGCCAAGTGTCCTCCTGTGGGAGGCTTTCCCCACCTGCCGAGTCTAAGTGGTACTGTCCCAGTCGCTCCCTATCACATCATCCTCTTTTATTTTCCTCATTGCACTTATCAACATCTGAAATTATTCTGTTCACTTATTTGTTTAACAATTTTCTCTGAAAGCAAGGGCCATGTCTGTTTGGTTGACAGCTCTCCCCACAGTGTCTAGACAGCACCTGGCCTATGGGAGATGCTCCTTAAATATTTGTGTATAAATGGATGTGGACATGCTCCACAAAGAGGTACGAATGCTGTTGTCCTAGAGGATGTATTGCACTGGCTGTGACCACTCACTGCTAGAGCCACAGCCAAGAGAGCAGCTGTTCTCAGGGAGCCAGACTCAGAATTCCCCGGAAGGCTTAAGACACACATCACATCAGGAACCCCCAGCGTTCCCGATCCAATAGCTCTGGGTGGGACCCACGAATGTGCATTACTAATGAGTTCCCATGCATTACTAATGAGTTCCCATGCATTACTAATGTGTTCCCAGACAGATGCTGATGCTGCTGGTCCCCAGACCACACTGTGAAAACCACTGCTCCCAAGGATCTAAGATCCTCCTTGGTGTCTTCAGAAGCACAGGGGAAACAAGGCCAGACATTTGAAACGAGACCATACTAAAAGGCTCAGGAGGAAAACAACCCAACACCAAACCAAAAAACCCACAAACACCCAGAGCTAGACCCAACCAGATAATATGGTTTATATTTTATGGCTTTGAGTTCCAAGAGCCCTCTGAGTCCCAGCTTCCTGACAGATGCAGCCTCTCTTCCCCAGCCCCTTTCTTCAGGGCATATGCACATGCCACAAAGAGATAGTAAGATGTTTCACCCCACAGCCTTAGCAGGAACAAAACCAATGAGAACATAATACAACACAAGAATTGCATAATCTGAGCAAATATGATACATATAATACAGCAGGAAGTCTTTATTTCCTTAACAGTGTCTTATGTATTTTGTAGCTCCCTCCAATTCCTAGGGCAGGGCTTTGTCCCTGGAGTGTGCCTAATAAATATCAGAAGTGAACTGAGTTATGGCTTATAACATCTCTTCACCCACAGAAGCACAATATACTTTACTGATGTTACCCATTCGTTCTTATCCAACTGTATTTATCCACAGTACCTGGGATCATTTATTATTTTTAAAGTTGCTGTAGCTTTCTAGATAGCACACAGGCTCAATAAACTACACCTTTATCCTTCCTTCTCTCTGTAGTCTGTCTTTCTGGATCATTATCTTGGAAACCTGTGCTTAATTACTAGTCTTGTATTTATTTCAGTTGTCATGGCTTGTCATGACTGTGGGCTGTTTTTGAAGAAAAATATGCATAAAAATTTCTCCCTTAAAGCTCATCAATAACTAATTACCCTTTTATGCCATCTATGGTCCTCTTGAGAATGAAAATTAAACTTCCCACTATGTTTCCCTTCTTATCCTTTTTTGTGTGTGTGTGTGTGTGGTTGTGTGCCCCTTACATATAGAGGACCGGTAAAACTCCCTGTTTTCTTGCACACAAGTATTTCCAAAAGCCTATTGGTCTTCAAAACATAGACAAAAGCAGGAGTAGGAGGACATGAGGACTGACAAGAGATGACCATAGCATCTAGATCCCCAGTAACGTTTCTCTGTGGACATCACTGAGTTCCAAATAAAGAACAAGATAAAGTAATGGACAGAAGAGTACTAGAAGGGGTTCAGATTAAGCTCCACCTGTGGTAGTCATGGGTATACCAGTCCTCTTCCCTCCCCAGCCCTGACAAGTCTCAGGCAAAACCTTTGCTCTAGACCTTAAAAGGACATGCCAGGAAGAAACTGGAGTCAAAGCAGGTCTAAGAGAAGGAGCAAAAGCGAGTCTTAGAGTGTGAGAGCTAGAGAAAATGAGTGAGAAGGAGAGAGCACAAGAGAGAAAGAGATAGAGATGCAGAGACTCTTCTAGAAGGATGAATCACTCTTCCGACCTAGCTACACACACACACTCCCCAAAAACACCTTGCAAGTCCCTCAACCTGGAAGTCCAAGCTTCCACAGACTAATTCACCACCCAAGCCCTAAATAAACTGCTTGACTTAGTTCTGAAGGGGATTACTTTTAGCCTTAGTCACTCTTAGATTAGTATTTCCTTTATACCTGCAGGGGCTCCCTGTCTTGTCCACCCAAGGTGATTAATGGACTAAAGTCATTTTTCTGACATCAACTTCATGCAGCCAGGTTTGTTTTTTTTTTTTTCTTTTAAGACCACTCAAAGCCTAAATAAAATAGAATATGGCCTCAGGATTCTCATCCAGATTCAAACTGAAACAATTCCTTCATTCCTAGACCAGGTTAGAGAAACATAAACAAAGAAATCACAAGAAATTAAAATGTGGCAGCTGTTTGCTGACCCTCAGCCAAAAGGTAATCTTTTATGAAAGGATGGCTTGAAGAGCAAGTGTCATGCTTGCAGATCTTTGTGGAATGGAGGGATTTAAGAAATTTCTGACTGATGATTTATGGGTGAAGACAATTGGTATATCACATTTGATCCCCATAATGGCCCAGTGAGAAAAATGAATTTCATTTTATACATAAGGAAACTGAAGTTCAGAGAAGGTAAGTGATACACCTATGATCACACAGCAAGGACCAAGAACTAAAACCCAGGCCTCCTAACTCATAGTCTAGTGCTTGTGAAAGTACGTACAGGCAAAATGTTGGCCCTCCCCAAACTTAAGACAAAGAAATGTATCTCCTTACGGTCAGTACTATTAAAAATCTCCCACAAAAGTATGCTTATACTTACATTCGCCCATAGAAAGCATAATCGTCTTATTAAAAAGTCAAGATTGCTTGCATTTTTTTCCTCCCAAGACAATAATGTATGAAGTTGAAAGTAGGACAATAATCAAGAATTAGATGTCTAGTTCAAAAACAATGGCAGCCAAAGCAAATCCTCTTTATCCTTTAATTTCCTCTCAGTCTCTGATAGAATATATTGTGTGCTATGAATCAAGGATAGTCAGACATTTGTTGAAAGCTTCAATAGGAAAAATAGAGGCCCAAACCAAACACAAAAAAGGGAACCCAGAGGAAACAGGTATAATGTAGGAAGTAGCATAAAATATTTTTTAAAAACCATCATTATTTTCATTGAGACAAGAGGACATATTTCATCCATAGAAACTAAACAGTGTGCTATGGAAAAAGAATCAAGAATAAAAAAAGTTCTTTGAAAACTCAGAGTATTACCAAACAACTTACAAATTCAATAGAGGAGTTAGATGATAAAAATTAAGTAAATCTCCCAAAATGTCTTACATAAAAGACAAAGAAATGGAAATAAGAGAAAAAAGACAAGAAACTTAAAGAGGAAATCAAAGATATCTATCAAGTGACAAACAGCAGTACCAGAAAAAGGAAATAGATAAAATGGAAGGAATATTATCAAAGAACTAATATCCAAAACAAAAACATCCAGAATAGAGGAACATAAGTCTCCAGCTGGAAAGAGCTCACCAACTGCCTGATTTAAACCAACAAAAAAGACTCACACCTCAGCATATCACAAAAAAATTTTGCAGGAACAAACTAAAGATTCATACCACTTTCAGACAGGAAAAACAAGTCATAAAGGATGGGGAATCAAAAGGATACTTGATTAAATATTAAAGGACTAAAAAAAAAAAAATACATATTGCCAAGAGAAAAAAGAAAAAATAACTTCATTCAGTGAAGTGCACCCTTAATTCACAACAAATATGTTTTTGAAAACTAGATATGGCTTGGCTGTCTTAGAAACCTTTCTTGTTATTCATTTGCATCAGACTCAGTCATTATTAAAGGAAATTTTGCAAAAAAAAAAAAAAGGATATTTGATTCTGAAGAGCAACACCAACATCAAAAGGTGTTAAGACAATTACTTCAAAATGTTTAAGAAACAGTGCCTGCCAAATTCTGTATCAAATTACAAATCAAGTGTGAAGATAAAGACACTTACATACATGCAAGTGCTCCAAAAACTTAGCTCATGCTTTCTTAAGAAGCCACTGTAGAATGTGCTTCAGCAAAGTAAAGGAGTTTTAACAACAACAAAGGAGACAGCATGGAATACAGAAAACAGGGACCCTACAAAAGGAAGTCACAGAATTGAGAGGCAGAGCGGTGACCAGCAATTCAGAATGGACCAAGGAGACCAAGGACAACAATGATCAACCTAGAACCACATTCTCAGTAAAACTCTTTTCCTTTTTAGAAAAACAAAGACTAAAACTGCTTACCACCAAAAGACTCTCACTAGAGAAATGTTAAAAAACATACCTGAAGATGGAAAGTGATCACAGGTGATTGAAGGAAATAGGAAGGAGGGGATAAAGAAACAGGCTAAGATCCTGGTAAATATAAACACATAGAGATTGACTATATAAGTCAGTAATAATGAAGTCTAATTAGGGGGGAAAACAAAAGAAGATAGAATTAAAACCCTGAAAAAAATAATGTGTAAGACAAATGCCAAGGTTCTTGAATTGGGGGGGAAACGGATTAACTTAGATTTTGTTAAGAACGCACATTAAGATTGTAAGGGTTAACAGGAAATAATTAAACCTTTATACCACATTTGAAGTAAGAACTGCAATTAAGAGTAACCCAACAGCCCTACCCAAAAAGAAAGCTCTTCCTTATCAAAGAATTTCAGCTAATACATGTAAAAGAAATAAAAAATTAGGAAGTCACCATTTTGTAGCCCCTAACAAAAAAAACAAAACAAACAAACAAACAAAAAAATGGGTCTAGCAAGGATTACAAATAAACAGTAAAACCAACAGGTAAAAATTTGATGGAGAATGAGATATTTGCAAAGCAAATATTTCACAGGTTACTTGTGAGTCACAAGAGATGGGCTTACCCCATCTGAACCCAGTGATGGATATTCTTGTCACTATTAAATAGAATGAGACATTATGTGCAACTTGATGTGATGCAATGGGAAGTAAACAGCATTGCCTATGATGTATTCTTGCCAAAAATGCTTAGCCTGAATCTAATCAAGCCTTTCGCTCTCATTTGTAGTTTACAGGAAATACAAGGGCTAGAAGAACAAGTTAAACAGGACTACAAGGAAGCAGTCAAACACAACCAGAATTGAGGACATTCTACAAGACAACTGACCTGTCGTTAACTAGACAATGTCATAAAAAGAAAAGGCGTGTGTGGGAGGGAGGAGAGGAGTATTCTAGATTCAAGGAAGCTTAAGAGACATGAAACATTATGACCAAAAGATACATACAGACCAAGATTGGATCCTAGTACACACTAAGTAACTGCAAAAGCTATTTTGGAAGTAGCTGGAGAAATCTGAATAGTAACTGAGTACTCAGTGATATTAGGAAATTATAGTTAATGTTGTTAAGTTTGATGACGATATTGCAAATATGTAAAAATGTTCTTATTTTTAAGAGACCCATATTAAACTATTTAAAATACAAGTTTTTTTCCTTTCTGCAATTTACTTTTAAATATGTAAAGAAAAAATAAATATATGAAGTAATTATGGCAAAATGCCAATATTTGTTAAATATAGGAGATGTTTTTTCATTAAACTAGCGCTTCTCACACTTTAAAGTGCACATGAATCAACTGGGACCTTGTTCAAATGCAGATTCAGACTTAGCAGTTCTGGGGGGCCTCGGATTCTGCATTTCTAAGAGGCGCTCAAGTGGTACTGATGTTATTGCTTCATGAACCACATTCTCAGTAGCAAGATATTATATTTTCTATGCATTTCGGATTGTTAATTAAGGCTATTCACTAAAGAAAAAGAAATGAGTGCATAAAATCCAAAACAGAAGAAACCAAAGTCAAACTGAAAATAAATAAATTCAGAAGAAAGTGTCACCAGCAAAGCCCATTCTGGGTAATGAAATAAAGTCTAACCTTTTTTTTTCCTTTCCCTTTGTGCTTAGTCTTTCACTTGCTCGTAGGACGCCGCACTCGGAAGCCTTCCACCCAGCACTTCAGACGGAGCTCCTAGTGAGAAACAGCTGTGCTGAAGCTTGCACTCGGAGGGCGCGTGCGCAGAAGCGCTGCGCAGGACGCCTCCATTCAAGATGGGGGCGGGGGGCCGTGTGCAGAGACGCTGGGCCTGACGCTGGGATCTGGAGCCTAAGCGGCACAGCTGCATCCAACATGCAAGAATTCCGCCCCCTCCCCTCCCCACTGACAAGATCTCTATGAAACAGCCCTGCCCACAGCCGGTCGGGAGAACGAGTGCTAGCTCGCACCTCTCCATTCTTGGATCGAAGAATAGAACTTATCTTTGCTTCTGAACCAAACTTGGTCTCATTCTCTTGACTACAATGACACTGGGCAGGAAGACCCTTTTTGGGTACCAACTCGAAAGGGTCAGTAACAAAAGCAGTAGTAGAAAAAAAAGAGGGAACATAGGAAACAGCAGGATGAGAAAGCAAAAGATAACTTAGAAATAAATTTGGGCACATCTGGAGTCACAAAAAGAAATGAACTCAATTTACCTGTTAAACGACTGAGATTGTCAGACTGGAAAATGAAAATTCTAGTCATATCCTATATACAAGAGAAAGACCTAAAATATAAGAACATAGAAAAACTGATAATAAAAGAACTGAAATAGAGATAGCACTAACCAAAATAAAAGCTTTTGTAGCTATAGTACTAATGCAAAATAGAATTTAAGGCAAAAAATATTATTAGGTTGAAGAAGTTCCCTAGGTTGATAAAAGTTTCAGGTACTAAGTTGTGGTATTCTTGTAACATGGAATACTCTAAGAGCAGTGAAAAGGAATGAACCAGAGTAAAAACAGTAAGTTACAGAAAGATGTGTGCAATATTATACCATTTCTATAAAGTATAAAACCAGGCAGAAAATATATGCTCACACGTGTGTGTGTGTGTGTGTGTGTGTGTGTATATATATAAAATAAGCAAATACGTGTGTTGCACGTGTGTATAGTTTAGGGATACATAGACATATGGGAAAATTATAAAGAAGTACATGGGAATGACAGAACATGAATTCAGAATAGTGGATCCTTCTCAGGGGAGAGAAACATGGGAATAAGAAGTGTCCTAAAAAAAAAAAAAAAAGTGTCCTGGAAACATTTTATGTACTAAATGGCTCTGGTGTTTATTAGTCTTCTATATTTCATAATATTTTTTCAAAGATGATGTAATGAGAATATGTACTTACCATTTGTTCAAATCCCATTGTAATGGCAGAAAAAAATGTATTTTTAAAAGAATGAATTCCTAATAGCTTCAGAAGCAACAGCAGAAAAGGGACACAAACCATCAGACTAAAACAGTGCGGGTTCTTACATAGAGTAGTAACAGCAGGGAAACCATATCCCCAAACCCACAGCAGGACAAAGAAAAGAGCAGTCCTCCGGGAGAGACTGGAAGCTCACAGTCATGACTTAAAAGCACATCTCAGTTGCTAACACCTCGAAAACTCTCCAAAAGCAATTGTTGACTGGCTGACTTAATTAATTAAGTCCACCTGCAGCAATCATCACGGAATAACTGGGCCAGGCTGACCCTTCTCTTTCTCCCCCTCCTCTTTACAGCTGAGGCAAGTGGAGCTCCACGAGATTAAATGATCTGCCGAAGGTCATACAGGCTCTTAAGTGTCAGTCTACACACCAAGCATCTCTTTCCACTTTACCATTTAGTCTTCCAAGAAAATAGCATTAAACCAAATGATCTCTAAGAATGCATCCAATTCAAAAACTATTAATTTTAAAAATATTTTTAGTTTTTTTTCAAACACTCTTTAAGATTCTTGAAAATGTTTCACTAGTACCTCTGCCTAGTGCCTGCAAGCTCCAGAACCTTCTACTTCTAACCATAAATAAGTGAATAAATTGGATTATCTTTTTTTGCTTTTTTAAGGCAGGAAAGTATTAGCAATTCAGTTAAATCTATTTCAAGGTAATGAAAAGTAAAGCAACAGTAGCACATATAAAAACGGAGCCCTGGTGAGACGAGACACTGATAGGTAAAAGTTCATGATGAGTTATTCTTGTCCACAGTTTAATGAGACTCAGTGGTTTAGGTATCCATTTCCCCTAGTGGCCTGAGGGAAATTGTTTCTTGCCACAGACCCTGGGATTACCACAGTAATCTCTCTAAAGATGTTTTATGTTAAAACATGAATTGTATGCCATATCTTCCTCATAATTCTTGCCATTTAATTTCCAAAAGGATTGTGGTATGTCTTTGAGTTCATCCATTCTTTTCAGTTTATATTTATTGAGGGCCCCCCATATACATGACTTGGGGCCCACCATATACAGACTTAGGCTCCCACATGAAGCCTAGGGTCTAGTGGGAGAGGTTGGTCAATGAGAATGTCAGTAACTAAAAAAATTACAGATTTTGAAAAATGCTAGGAAAAGAAAAAAACCAGGATGATGAAATGTAGAGTTTCTAGGGAAGGATACTTTGGATAAGGAGGTCAGGGAAGACCTCTCTGAAGAAGGGATATTTGACCTGAAACCTGAAGAATAAGAGGGGGCTGGGTAGAAGAGAGCTGGGGAACAGCACTCTGACACAGGAGCAGTTAATACAAAGTTCCTAAAGTGGGAATGAGCTTAGTGTTCTTGGGAGACAGCAAAAGCTGGTGTGGCTGAAACACGAGAAAAGAGAAGGACCCTAACAGATGACGTTCAGGGTGGGCAGGCCACAGATCACACAGGTCTGAATGCCTTGGAAATGAATCTGGATCCTACTCCAAGAATAATGAAAACCCAAGTAAGTGGGTTAAGCAGATGGGTCTTCCCGTGTCCCTTGTCAAACATCAAACCCCATTTTTTCAAGTACCCACCTACCGGGAGGGCCAGGCTAGGACCTATAAAAGCGAGGCGTCAGGGCCTTTAACGAGCATTATAGGTGATCCTGATGCATCCCCAGTTACAACCCATCGCTCTAGATCACACGCTCAGGGAGACATTCCAGTATTTGGCTCACCTAGGGTCAGTGTTTCTTAACTCAAAATATAAACAATCCAATAAATTGTTACATTACTTACAATATGGATAAGCAGTGAGTGTTATTAGCACACCAAATTCTAGAAAAGTCAAACAAGAAAATGGATACAACTTTCAGGGTTTGGCTCCGAAAGCTGTTTTTCAGTCCTTCCTGGTTAAGAGGGCAGCTATAGAACACTTGGCTGAATCATCCCCCTGGCTTAATGGGATTTACCAAAAAAAAAAAAAAGAGAGAGAGACACTGTACAAAAGAATAGAAAGTCCCAACAGGACTTCAAAATAAAAATATCTATCATCAGGAAGGCAGATTCTAATGTTCAGTAAATATAATGTGATTGAGAAACCATCACCGACTGGTTCAAATTATGACCCCTGAAACTAAACTTTGTAAACTTCGTAGCCAAAAGAAAGAAAGGAGAACAAAGCCTCCACTGGGGATGGAGGGTGGAGGGTGGAGGGTGGATAGTGAAAATACTTAACAACAGGTAGCACATGGTCATGGATCAGTCAGCACAGAGGCCAGCTGTGAATCCCTGAAGCGACACGTACAGTGTTTGAGCAGGAAGGAGGTGAACGTCAGACCTGCTTCCTCTATTCTCACTCTCCTATCCACCACGGACAAACCAAGAGGTCACCCCAAAACTGTAGGACCTCTTCTGAGGCAGTTAGGGCCACTGCCACACCCCTAAACTGATTATTACTTTCTCTCTACCCATTCTGAGTCTTCAAACCCTAGAAATGCAGCATGAGCAGTGATGCTGATGCTGGCCGTGAGCTCAGGAGGGCTCTGAAAGCAAGTGTTGCTCCCTAGGCATTGTGGTTTTTCAGGCACCACTTCTGATCAAAACAAAACAAGAAATTGCAAGCTAGTTTAAATTACCCAGGAATAAATTCTCTGTAAGGTTAAGTGATGAAGTAGCAGGTCCAGAAGAAGAGCCAGCCTTAATCCAGGAGTCTGAACTCTATGACCACCTGAGAACTACTTCTGGCTACAACTGAAAGCAGCCCCCACTGATGATCAGAGAGGAGTCCAAGAGCTCCCAAGTGTGGAGGAGGCAGGGCAGGCCTCGCTTCTGCTGGCAAACTTCAGGGTTGGGAAGATCTCTCCTTTTTTTTTTTTTAATTTATTTTTTTTGACTGTGTTGGGTGTTCATTGCTGCACGCGGGCTTTATCTAGTTGCGGTGAGTGGGGGGCTTCATGGCGGTGTGTGGGCTTCTCATTGTGGTGGCTTTTCTTGTTGCAGAGCATGGGCTCTAGAGCGCCGGGGCTTCCGTAGATGCGGCATGTGGGCTCAGTAGTTGTGGCTCGTGGGCTCTAGAGCGCAGGCTCTGTAGTTGTGGCGCACGGGCTTAGTCGCTCCGTGGCATGTGGGATCTTCCCGGCCCAGGGCTCGAACCCGTGTCCCCTGCATTGGCAGGCAGATTCTTAACCACTGCGCCACCAGGGAAGTCTGGAAAGATCTCATTTTTCAAGGAACAGTACCCAGAAGACAACACCGCAATACCTATGGAATATTCTGCAACAAAAGGGAAAGGACATTTTGTCAAGCTGCAAGAGAATGACTTATTTGTTGAGAAAAATATACTTCATAATACTAAAAAAATAAAATTAAAATAAAAATCATTTACGTTATGTTCAAAGGCAATAACATATAAGAAAACAGTGACTTTGAAGTTAGATTCATAGTGGAAAATCTTTACAAATAATACCACAGAAAAAGAGCCACTCTCCCTAATACTTAAAGAGCTCCTAGAAATCAAAAAGAGAAAAACCAAAAAACCAGTAGAAAAATGGGCAAAGGATATGAAAAATGGGCAAAGACCATTCACAGAAAAGGAAGTACAAATGACTGTAGATTTATGAAGAGTTGCTTAACCCCATTCATAATGAAAGAATGCAAATTAAAACTATCCTGAGATACCATTTTCCTCCTCTACTAGATTGGCTAAAATTCAAAAAACACATTCTGTTAGCAAGGAAGACCGACACTTCACTCTGATTGCTAGTAGGAATTTAAATGGACAACCCCAATCACTTGTTAAAGTTATTGAAGATACTACTGCAGATTCTTTTAATACAGCAATTCCATTTCTGGGAATTTATCCTGTATCCATAAGTTCATACCTTTAAAATGACATATATATATAAAGTTATTCATTGTACAATATTATTATGACAGCAAAAGATTGGACCCTCAATGGTAGGGGACTGGTTAGATAAATTATGATTGGGGGAGTAGGTGGGGGAGGAGAGAATCATGTTGCAGAACAGTGTATATAATAACCTTGTGTATATAAAAGAGAAAAGTTTGTTTAATCATTCCTCTATAAAGGGGCATTTTGATTGTTTTCAGTTTGAGGCTATTACAAGTAAAATTTCTATGAACATTCATGTACAGATTTTTGTGTGGACATGAATTTTCATTTCTATGGGATAAATGCCCAGGAGTGTGATTATAAGTCATCTGCTAAGTGTGTGTTTAGTACTTTAAGAAACTGCCAAAGTATTTTCCAGAGTGGCTGTATCATTTGACCTTCCCACCAGCAATGTATGAGAGATCCTTATCCTTGCCAGCATTTGGTATTGCTACTCTTTTTAATTTTAGCTGTTATAATAGGTGTGTAGTGATAGCTCATTGTGGTTTTCATTTGCATCCCCCTAATGGCTAATGATGTTGAATGTCTTTTCATGTCTTTATTTGCCATCCATACATCCTCTTTAGTGAAATGTCTCTTCATGCCCTTTGTTCATTTTCTAATTATATTGTTTGAACACACACTTGTAAAAAGTTTATGGATTTACTTTATAAATGCAAGTTCATTTTGTAAGCATGAAGGAAATATAACAAGGCTATATGATGATATGGATAATTAAATTAGTTGCAGGAGACAGAATGATGATGACACAGACAAATTTTGGGGAGATAGTACCAAGATATGAACATAAAAAGGAAAAATAAAGAGAAAAAAGGAGGGGAAGTGAGGGAAAGTGGATAGAGGAAGAGAGGGAGAGAGAAGAGAGGGAATAGAGAGTACAGGGGCAAAGACAGGGAGGGTTAGAACAGAAAGAATAAAGAAGGGAGAAAAGCAAGAGAATAATGGCTCCAAGGAGAAAGATGAAATAAATCAAGGCTAAGTACACCCTAGGACCAAGGGCTTTTATTGGGGGCTAGAAGGCATCTCCAAGATGAGTGGACAGGGGAGACTGAGGTTTTCCATAAAGAAGTTTTTGGTATTTTAAAATTGAATTGAAACCTGCAAAGTGGTGAGACTTTGACTTTTTTCAACTAAATCTAAGCTGATTGTTAATGGTGAAGTTGAAAGAGAATTAGAGTCAAAGGATATGATTTTTAATCCCAGCTCTATCAAAGACTGAGACCCCTGACAAGCTTTTTTTTTTTTTTTTTTTTTTTAAGTTTTACTTGATTTTATTTATTTATTTATTTATTTTTGGCTGTGTTGGGTCTTCGGTTCGTGCGAGGGCTTTCTCCAGTTGCGGCAAGCGGGGGCCACTCTTCATCGCGGTGCGGGGACCGCTCTTCATCGCGGTGCGGGGACCGCTCTTCATCGCGGTGCGCGGGCCTTTCTCTATCGCGGCCCCTCCCGTCGCGGGGCACAGGCTCCAGACGCGCAGGCTCAGCAATTGTGGCTCACGGGCCCAGCTGCTCCGCGGCATGTGGGATCTTCCCAGACCAGGGCTCGAACCCGTGTCCCCTGCATTAGCAGGCAGATTCTCAACCACTGCGCCACCAGGGAAGCCCTCTCCCTGACAAGCTTTTATTTGTAGACTAGGAAATCTGCCCTTTCTCTCTCTTGGGGGTGTCGTATGCTATAAGGCACTTCCTAGAAAACACTTTTGCACCTGTAAGGTATTCTACAAATAAAAATTGTGATTGCTGATATTACAATGATGTTGTGCTCTTCACATTATAGTTAATTACAAATGTAAATGACACAATAATCTACATAAGTATATAGGACCACAGAGAACAAGGTGGGGTGCAGGAGATGTGAAAGAGGTTAGAGTTAATGGCACGGGAGGCTGTGACCCAGTACAGCCTTTGGTGAGAGGAACCTCTCAACCTCTGTCTTCCTGTCATGGCAGTAAGAGGAAAGCCTGGGGTCATCTAGCAGATAGAGAGGTGGGAAATTCCAGGGGTGGTTTCCCATACTGAACCCTCTCTTCCCAATCCAATTAGACACCAATTCAAAGACACTGTCCTCTTCTCAAAGTCAGCACCGGATCAAAATCCTTATCACTTCATACCAGAATTTCAGCGTCAGCCTCCAACTCAGCAGAACATCAGTATTTCCCATAAACCAGCTTTTCCTGATTTTGCCATCTCAAGCCATGACACATTTAGCTTTTCTGTTTAACCTTTTCAGTTTCTAAACTTTAAAGTCATTCCTTGTAAATTGGTGCAGCCACTATGGAAAATAGTATGGAGGTTCCTCAAAAAAATAAAAATATAGTTGCCATATGATCCAGCAATCTCACTCCTGGGCATATACCCAGAAAAAACTATAATTCAAAAAGATACATGCATCCCTATTCCATTGCAGCACTATTTACAATAGCCAAGACACAGAAACAACCTAAATGTCCATCAACAGATGAATGGATAAAGAAGATGTGGTATATATATGTACACATACAATGGAATATTAGAGCTATTAAAAAGAATGAAATAATGCCATTTGTAGCAACATGGATGGACCTAGAGATTATCATACTAAGCGAAGTAAGTCAGAAAGAAAAAGACAAATACCATATGAAATCACTTATATGTAGAATCTAAAATACTACACAAATGAATATATCTATGAGCCAGAAACAGACTCACAGACATAGAGAACAGACTTGTGGTTGCCAAGGGAGTGGAGAGGGGAGTATTGGGAGTTTGGGGTTAGCAGATGCAAACTATTATACATAGGATGGATAAACAACAAGGTCCTACTCTATAGCACAGGGAAATATATTCAATATCCTGTGATAAATCAAAATGGAAAAGAATATGAAAAAGAATATATATACAATGTATAGCTGAATCACTTTGCTGTACAGCAGAAATTAACACATTGTAAATCAACTATACTTCAATAAAAATTTTTTAAAAAAGATATTCCTGAATCATCCTCCTACATATATATGTATATATATAATAAAATTTTATAACTGTATGGTTATAAAGATGGATACAATCCAGACTGGATTCATTTTATATATTCTTTTTTTTTCTCATTTTGAGATAAATTAAAATTCAAACACTGTTGTGGGTTCCTGAAAATATCATGAGTCCTAGGCACTGTGCCTACTGCTTAAGGGGTAAGTGAATCCTGTTGTTCACTAAGATCCGCAGGCTGTGGGACAAAGTCCCAACTTTCTATACAGAAGTTCAGAGCCTTCAAAAATCTGACTATTGCTCACCATTATAAGGGCTTCTGCCTTTGCTTTCCCCAAAGGATACTTTTCCTCTGTCAAACTAGCCTGCCCACTGTTTTTCAAACACAGTTGTTCCTGCTGCCATTGCTAGAGTTGCTTCTAACCTTTTGGAATCTATTTCCCCAAATCTTTACTTTCACTCATATCTGTTATAGGAGGCCCATTTCAATTTCTGGCGTGAGAAAGAAAGACAGCATGGTATAGGCAGAAGAATATGAAGTAGATTTAGATGGATTTAGGTTACTTTTCCTCTCTGAATTAGAGTTTCCTTATTTCTACAATCAATATATTACCCTCTCTTAGGATTGTCATGAAGATTACATGAGATAAAGTACAAACCAAAACCCAAAAACCCTAGTAAGGTACTGAGCACACAAGCATCCTTTATTCCTTTCCCTTCTTTCATCTTCCTAACTGTGTGGGATTTCCATGATCTATTTCTCTGTTGAAACTCCTATAGTACATATTTAATTAAACCCAGGCAATTTCTTCCTGGATTGGGTTATAAATATAAAGAAATATAAAGAAACAGCTTTACTGAGGCATAATAGACATACTATAACTTGCATTTTTAAAAATGTACAATTTCTTGGGTTTAAATATACATCTCTAAACCCATGAAGCCATCACCACAATTGAGATAATAGACATACTTGTCATCACCAAAAGCTTGTGGTCCCTCCTCTCAACCCTCCCAATTCCCCTCCTGCCCCAGGCAATCACTGATCTACTTTCTGTCACTATAGATTAGTTGGCCTCTTCTAAAACTGTATATAAATGAAATCATATGGCAACTATGCTTTTTTTATATCACTTTCATTTAGCATAATTATTTGAGATTCATCTTTATCATTGCACATATCAATAATTCGTTCCTTTTTTGGCTGAGTAGTATTCTATTGAAATATCACAATTTATTTATCCATTCACCAGTTGATGAACATATAGGTTTTTTCCCCCAGCTTTGGGCTCTAAAGTTGCCATGAACAATCTCCTTCTGGGGATTGCCAGAGGTTTCATAAGACATTCTATCGGTCACAGATATTTGGGGTATGATTGGGTCTACTGGGTCATAAGGCTCAAGGGGCAGGGCAACTTGCACCTCAGCCTGCACCTGTTTCAGAATGCTTTCTTGCTCTGGAGCCCACTCAAAACCGTCAGCTTCACAGCTTACTAGGTAAGTGGGTTGGAACAACATGCTCAAATGTGGCATATGCTGCCTCCAAAATCCAAAGAAACCCAACATACCTTGTGCTTCTTTGTGGTAGTCAATGCAAGGTGCAGCAACTTGCCTCTCACTTTAGAGAGACATGCCTCAGCCTGTTGCACACATCAAAACACCACACATGTGGAAGGCCCTTGGACTTTCATAGACTTTTGTCCCACCTTCTAGGATGAATGTGACTTACTAAGGCATCTAGGATACTTGCTACTTCCTGTTCCCCAGTTCCTATTAGCATTGTGTCATTATTGTAGTGGATTATACTGATGCTATGTAGACTATCAGGATGATCAAATTCCCTTTGGACTGTTTTATAACAGAGCAAGAGGGTTCACATGGCCTAGAGACAAATCAGGAAAGGTATATGTTGCCCTGCCTTGAAAAGGCAAACTACTTCAAGATGCTTCTGATTTTTATTAATGATGAGAATGGAAAACAAGCATTTGCCAGGTCAACAGCTGTAAACAGATATGTAGGACTATATTGATTTGTTCTAGTAATGATACTCCAGTCAGGCCATGGTTATGATTGTCATTACCATCTGTTTAAGTTTGCAGTAACATCTCCATAACCCATCTGACTTTTATATTAGCCAAACAAGCAACTCAAAAGGGGATATGATAGAATCACACCACTGCATCTTTCAAGTGTTTGATGGCGGCACCAACCTCTGCAATTTCTCTAGAAACAGAAAATCGCTTTTGGCTTACTATCTTGATGGGGAGAGTTGTGTAGCTCCAGCGTTTTCACTTTACCCTTTCTATAACGGTAACCACAATGACATCTGCTCCATAACTACAGGAGATGCTCTCATCTTTCAAAATCTGACAACCTTCAGAAGCTTCAAAAGGCTTTCAGATTATCCACTTACAGTTGGAAACTCACTGTTTCATTTCTCCTTTATCTTTCATACACTCTCTAAGGCTGTCAAAAGAAGCCAGGTGGGCTTCCCTGGTGGCGCAGTGGTTGAGAATCTGCCTGCTAATGCAGGAGACACGGGTTCGAGCCCTGGTCTGGGAAGATCCCACATGCCACGGAGCGGCTGGGCCCGTGAGCCACAGCTGCTGAGCCTGCGCGTCTGGAGCCTGTGCCCCGCAACGGGAGGGGCCGCGATAGTGAAAGGCCCGCGCACCGCGATGAAGAGCGGTCCCCGCACCGCGATGAAGAGTGGCCCCCACTTGCCGCAACTAGAGAAAGCCCTCGCACGAACCGAAGACCCAGCACAGCCAAAAATAAATAAATTAATTAATTAAATAAATAAATTAAAAAAAAAAAAAAAAGAAGCCAGGTGACTCCATGATCTATATAATCATTTATTATCAGCATAATGACTGAATGCCACAGCTACTTGATTTCCCAATGCCTTGTCCTCTTCCTGTACTTCATCTCATGCCCACACAGTGATAATCTGAATAATCACAATGCTGCCTTATACCAGGGATTATATTTCCTATTTCTCATTGGCAAATAAGGTATCTCTGTGCTCTTCAAATAGATGTGCAACCCAAACCCAGAATCCCATTCTGAGCATCTATTTCCCGGGGCCACTTGTGACGGCAATTTTTATGTCAGTCAAGATCCCAGAAAAAAAAAAAAGATGACACACTAAAATTGGATTGTTTAAAGAGAGTTTTTAAAAGAGACTATTTACAAGGATATGAGTAGGGTATAGGGAACCCACAAAGCATGGTACTGTACCCTGAGGCTAGGAACAGCATGGCATCATTACCACCCCTAGACCTGAAGGAGATATGAGATTGTCCTTCCAGAACTGGAAGACAGAGAGGTCTATATGCAGAGAGCCATCAGAACTTCTCTCTGCTTTTACTCAGCCTGCCCATGGTGACCCCAGTGAAAGGGAATCAGGGGAATAATCTGGACTCTTCTTTCAGGGATTCCCATTGAACAAATTCAATTGGAAGCCAAAGGGCAAGGACATCATGGATGCAACCCATAAGGTCAGGCTCCCAGGTCACAGGGCAGGGGCAGCAGGATAGAGAGTTAATCTAGAGAGACAAATGGAAAATATCTTGTAGTTTTTAAAAATTAACTGTTGTGTGTTTATGTTCAGTCCCCACAAGTAGATTATAAACTCCTTGGGGCAGAAACTGTCTTACCCTTCCATGGATTCTCCCATAGCACCTGGGACAGTTTGGCATGAGTGAATGAATGAAAGTACTTCAATGTTCAGAGCTAGGCCATAACACGTCCACAGACTGAGTTACATGATAGTAACTCATAAAGCATGATAAAAACAAATTATCTGAAGAAAAATATCTGCCCTATGTATTCTGCCCAATTCCAATAGAAGGACATCAAAGTGACTGGAACATAATGAGACAGAGCACAGCATTTCAAAATGACTGAATCAGGGAAAACTCTGATGGCATTTAATATAGTCCCAGCTGAACATAGATTTCAGCTCTCCTTGAGTGATTTCATAGGCAGGCGTCAGCCAGTCCAGCTCCTGCTTTTGATTAGCAGGGCTTAAGATGAAATCATATCACCCAGCATGGGACTTTAAAGTGATAGCTGGGCTTCCCTGGCGGCGCAGTGGTTAAGAATCCGCCTGCCAATGCAGGGGACACGGGTTCGAGCCCTGGTCCAGGAAGATCCCACACGCCGCAGAGCAACTAAGCCCGTGCACCACAGCTACTGAGCCTGCACTCTAGAGCCCGTGCTCCACAACAAGAGAAGCCACCACAGTGAGAAACCCACGCACCACAATGAAGAGTAGCCCCCGCTTACGGCAACTAGAGAAAGCCCGCACGCAGTAATGAAGACCCAACGCAGCCAAAAATAAATTAATTAAATAAATAAAATTTTAAAAATAAATAAATAAAGTGATAGCTGAGTAATGGATGGTAATTTCCCATCTATTATGATAAGGCTCCCTTTCCAATGGATTTTTGTGCATTCTGCTAAGTGACTCTGGTTTTCTTTTCCCCAACACATTTTTCTTCCCTGAATGCCCTTCTAATATGCCTTGTTTTGACAGTGAATGCCTTGGTACAATTTGCCAGGATTTGTTTCTCTCTGCTACAGATCGATTCTTCTTATCTCACCTTGATTTGTTAGGATGCAATTGACCTCCTATCACTGACAGGAGAGGTGGTGAAGTCTTTTTCTGTAGATAACAAAGAACAGGCAGTTTTATTCCTTAGATTCTATTACAAGATTTGAAGAGTAAGGAAGAGATAGCAGAGGGTTGCCCTAAACAAATCAATTACACAAGTGTATTGTTGCAGAATGTGAGCCCTGGACACATACAAATATTCAAAACAAACAAGGGCTTTAAATATATAGAGATCATGCCATTACCTTCTTAACTTGGGGTCATAGAGATTGATATACTGTACACTGTAGTTTAATATCAACATGAAAACAAAGTGCTGTGTTCATGTCTGGTGACCACAGATGGCACAAATAAAATAGTCTACTGAGTGATAGTGGCCTGATGTGTCAATTACTCCCCTTAAGGATTACATTTCAACTTTTGTAAGTCTTTATTATTTGTACAGTAAAATGCACAAATCTTAAAGGGTACAGTTCAATATACATATTTATAGTATGTATATAAGTACCACCAGATCAAGAAGTAGAATATTTCCAGCACTCTAGAAGGTTCTCTTGTGCTTACTTTTAGTTATTACCACCCTACCCCCCAAGGGTAACAACTATTCTGACCTCTACCAACACAGATTAATTTTGCCTGTTTTTGATTTTTATTTAAATGGTATCATACAGTGTTTCTATTTTGTGTCCAGTTCTTGGGGAGAGAAGGGTGTTTTTTTGGTTTTTTTGCTCATCATCAAATTGTGAGATTCAGCACTGTGGTTGTGTGCATTACTAGTTTATCTATTTTTATTGCTGAGGAGTATTCTATTGTATGTATATACTACAATTCATACTATCATTGATGGACTTTTCCTTTGAATAAAATTGAA
Organism: Balaenoptera acutorostrata; assembly: GCF_949987535.1. NCBI lineage: Eukaryota > Metazoa > Chordata > Mammalia > Artiodactyla > Balaenopteridae > Balaenoptera > Balaenoptera acutorostrata. The sequence continues at coordinate 77,517,237 of NC_080069.1, read as the reverse complement.
CAAATTGCAAATGAATATTTAACAAATTATACTCAGATATAAATCACAGAATAACCTGTTATCATAAGTTAAGAAATACATTTTCCTCCTCTGGGCATATCCAGCAGCAGAGTTTTGAAAATGCCTCTTTTCTTGTTTGTTTTTTGGGTTTTTTTCCTATTATAGCAACCCCGACTGGCCTAAGAAGGCTACAGGTCTGGATGCCCACATTTACATTTGGAAATAGTCACTTTCAGTTGTAACAGATGTCAGAGAGCATCTAGATGTCCATTAGAACCACATAACAATGTCTGGGCCTCACCAGAAATCATTTAAATCAGATTCTTTGGTGGTTAAAGCTCAGGATTGGTAGGTGATAAAAGCTGCCTAGGTGATTTTAATGTACAACTATGACTGAGAACCACTGATCTAGACCAGTGGTTCTCAGATTTTTGCCGAACATCAGAATCCCCTGGAGGGCTTGTTCAAACACAGACTGCTGGACCCCCTCCTAAGTGTATTTCAGTGTGTGTGGGATGGTGGCCAAGAATTTGCATGTCTAATAAATTCCCAGGTGATGTTGATGTTACTGGTCCTGGGACCACATGATGAGAACCACTCATCTAGATCAACTCTCTTATTTTACATAAGGAGAAATTACAGGCGAGGCAGTCGAAGTAATTTACTGGAGTCATAGAGCCAGTTAGTGACAAAGTTATAATTAGAATGGAGGCTCACAATCAGTTTTCCTCTCATCTGATAGAACCAAAATTGGATATCTCAGAATGCTATGTCATATAAAGCCACATTAAAAGAGAGACTACTTCCCCTCACCAAAAAACAAAATAAGGAGACATTTAAGAGGTGGGTGAGGGTAACTCTTTTCTATAAACCTATTTGCAAGAACTTAAGAATCCTGAGCAAGTGAGCAGATCATATACTCTAGAACCAGGACTTGAGGAGGATAGGAGAGATGGGAAACAGAGGTTACGGGGTTCCCTTCAGCAGCTTGAATGCTGACCCCTGCCCAGGAAAGGGTGCATTTGCCCTTCGGTACACCTCTCACTCCTCCCCTCCTTCAACTATCTCCCAAAGGCTGAGCTGCTGCAACCCAAATGGGCCACATGCTCACAAGTCATCCATTCAGGAGTCAGAGACTTCTCTGCCAGTAGTTAGCTTCTCCCACATCTCTCGCATAGCACAAGATTTAATCTGTCCTGCTATATTTCCCTATGGCTCCTAAATCTCACCCACATTTGCCCCTTACAATAGAATTTTTCCAAATATGGCCAGCTTGTCCCCATCAGTTATGGCCCACACCTGAGGTTTAGACAGCCCTGTGCCTGAGGGTCTGTAGTACCAGGCTGTCCAGCAGGGTGAGCCCCACATTCTAGCTGTGCTAAACATACTGTAATGACACAATGCACCGACAGCTTGGACCTTGGCCTGCTGAGCCATTTCAGCCTTCCCTACAGGCTCCCCAAACTAGCTGGTATCAACTTTGCAGAAGAGCTTTGCCTAAGGGGCTGGAGGATCAGTAGTTTAAATGCACATCACAGGTGATTCTAATATACACCCAGGTCTGGGGACCACTGCCCAATATCATATCTCAGTTGCTGGGCTTTTTTTGAGGGGCTTAATGGCACTATACAGTGATCTTAGTGTCCACACTTTTGGGCAGTGGAGAAAATATTTTGTTTCAAACAGGAACAAATTCGTTCCACCAAATGGGAAGAGAGAAGAGAAAAGAAACTGCATCAGGCAGAGACTGCAAGTGAGGGGCTTTTTTTTTTTTTTTTTTAATTTGTCCATGCCGCGCGGCATGCAGGATCTTAGTTCCCTGACCGGGGATCAAACCCAAGCCCCATGCAGTGGAAGCTCGGAGTCTTAACCACCAGACTGCCAGGGAAGTCCCACAGGGCACTTTTATATAAGATATTTTAAAATGTTTTCTATAGAAAACTGATGCAGACTCATTTTTTTTTTTTTTTTTTTTTTTTTAAATTTTGAGTCGCATTGGGTCTTCATTGATCTGCACGGGCTTTCTCTAGTTGCGGCGAGCGGGGGCTACTCTTGGTTGCGGTGTGCGGGCTTCCAATTGAGGTGGCTTCTCTTGTTGCGGAGCACGGGCTCTAGGTGCATGGGCTTCAGTAGCTGTGGCTCGTGGGCTCTAGAGCGCAGGCTCAGTAGTTGTGGCACACGGGCTTACTTGCTCCGCGGCATCTGGGATCTTCCCGGACCAGGACTTGAACCTGTGTGCCCTGCATTGGCAGGCGGATTCTTAACCACTGCGCCACCAGGGAAGCCCTGGACTCATTTTTGAATGAGAACATAAGCAAAGACTTAATGACTCTCTGATGTGGAGCAAAAAGCTGCCAGTCCAGCGGTGGACAAGAGCAGCCTTGAAAATAAAACTACAAAACAAAAAAAAGACTCTAGATGGACCAAAACAATTCCTGCTACTACAATGGTTATACACCATTTTCTCAGGAAGAACCAGAGGCTAATATGAGAATCTACATTTGGCTTTTGTGGTTTGCTGTATACACAGTTTTCATTATCGAAGGTAGATCCAGTTATTCTTTTGTACCCTTCATGAAGTGCCTGGTTGAACCACCTCCTCCAACCATGTTTGTTTATTTACACACACAGACATACACACACACATACCTTTATACACATACTGAAATACAGAAATACTACTTTGACTTAAAGATAACGAAAGCCATTTCTTCACATTCTCAAGAGATGCCGCTCCCCCCCACCCCACTCCCTAGTCATACTGGACATGCCCACAGTATACCCACCACAGAAGAGAACAAAAATTCCTAACATGAAATTTCATACTAACTTACTGGGGCAGTGTGCTGGACTACATGCTCTCTACATGTCTTCCAATTCTAGAAATCTACCCAAACAAACAAGACTGCATGCGCAATGGTTGCTCTAAAATTTTCATAAATGATGCAGCATGTAGCTGGGAGGGGCAGCGGACAGTTAGTCAGGCTTCAGGACTGCAAACATCCATAGCTACCAGAGGGATTATTATGTCTCTACACTGGTAATTTCTTAATGTGAAGGATACTATTTTTTTTTTTTTAATTTATTTACTTATGGCTGTGTTGGGTCTTCATTTCTGTGCGAGGGCTTTCTCCAGTTGCGGCAAGCGGGGCCATTCTTCATCGCGGTGCGCGGGCCTCTCACTATCGCGGCCTCTCTTGTTGCGGAGCACAGGCTCCAGACGCGCAGGCTCCAGACGCGCAGGCTCAGTAGTTGTGGCTCACGGGCCTAGTTGCTCCGCGGCATGTGGGATCTTCCCAGACCAGGGCTCGAACCCGTGTCCCCTGCATTGGCAGGCAGACTCTCAACCACTGCGCCACCAGGGAAGCCCAAGAATACTATTTTTAAATTGAGTTACATTTATATATCTGCCACAGACTGGCAGAAAAATATTTCCAAGTTATATCAGATAAAGGATTTGTATATAGAATGTATATAAAGAAATCTTATAATTCAATAATAAGAAAACAACCCAATTTTAAAAATAGGCAAAATATCTGAATAGACATATTACCAAAGATATACCATTGGCTGATAAGCACCTGAAAAGATGCTAAATCAACATCATTATTCATTAGGAATATATAAATTAAAACCATAATAAACTTCACACCCACTAGAATGGTGATAATCAAAATGGATCAACAATTACAAGTATTGGTGAGGATGTGGAACCTCCTCAATGAGAACCCCTCAACACCGATGGCAGGATTATAAATGGTGCAGCCACTCTGAAAAACAGAAAAAATTTGGTAGCTTCTTAAAAATTAAATATAAATTTACCATAGGCTCCATCAATCTCACTCCTAGGTATACATACACTCAAGAAAAATGAAAACATATGTCCACACAAACACAATGCAGATGTTCACAACAGCATGACTCATAATAGCCATAAAGTGGAAACAATAAAGATTGGAATGGGTAAACAAAATTAGTATGGCCATACAATGGGATATTATTTAGCAAAAAGGAAAAAGAGAATGATGAACTACTGATATATGTTACAACATGAATCTATCTCAAAAATGTTATGTTCAATGAAAAAACCCAGACTTACTGACTACATATTTTGTGATTTCATTTATCTGAAAGTTTCATAAAAAGCAATTTTATAGACACAGAAAGGAGATTAGTTGCCTGGGGCTGGGAATAGGAATGGGGAGTGACTAAAAACTGGGCATGACGGATCCTTCTGAGGTGATGGGAATGGACTAAAACTAGATTGTGGTGATAACTGTACAACATTGTACAACTTACCAAATCATAAAATTAAACACTTAAGTAAATTTTATGGCATATAAATTATACCTCAATAAAGCATTTAAAAAGTATAGAGATGGAATTATCACTATGTTGCATGAAAAGCTTTTATAGAATTTTACAGAATTTATAGCACAGTGAGGACTGATACTTTTAGCAGTGATTCTCAACCATTTCCAGGACTAGAATCCTTTTTTAACAGCAAAAATAGTGACAGCCCTGCATATTTATATATATGAATTGAACATTTGGTATAAATTGAGGGAACATAATTTCAAGAATACTGTGGGGCTTCCCTGGTGGCGCAGTGGTTGAGAATCTGCCTGCCAATGCAGGGGACATGGGTTCGAGCCCTGGTCTGGGAAGATCCCACATGCCGCGGAGCAACTGGGCCCGTGAGCCACAACTACTGAGCCTGAGCGTCTGGAGCCTGTGCTCCGCAGCAAGAGAGGCCGCGATAGTGAGAGGCCCGCGCACCGCGATGAAGAGTGGCCCCCACTTGCCGCAACTAGAGAAAGCCCTCGCACAGAAACGAAGACCCAACACAGCCAAAAATAAATTAATTAATTAATTAATTTTAAAAAAAAAGAATACTGTGAACTCAGTAATAATTTTAGTTGAATTTGCATTTAACTAGTCACATCTACACATAAAAATAGTAGATACATATGTAAGACGTATTATTTATTCAGTCTACTGTCAATGCTGAGTGCACGTGTGGATTCATAGGCTTCTTGAATACTGGTGGGGTCAGTAGTCCCTGAGTTGAAACTTCTTCGAAATCTTTTCATCTCCTAATGCAGCACTGAACCAAAAAAAAAAAAGCAAATATACTAGTTTAAGTTCAATTCCATGGTGTTTTAGTCATCTCTGTAGTCAGTTTACAGCTGGGAAGAACATGACTGACTTTTGGACTATAGGTATGTCCCACATGGGGGCAAAATGTACTTAAGTGGATCATGGAAAAAGAAGTCGTATGACTGGAAAAATACAGAAAGTTTGGCTGGTTGGATGCTTGTTCAAACATACAATGGAACTGTTTTGTGGATTCCTGTTTTGTCTCCAATCCATCCCCAGGGCCCATTTCAGTTGTAACCGGTCGTGTCACTACAGTTCTCCAGCACTAACCTTGTATTAGGTGATCGTGACCATGCAGAGACAACATACTCCCACATGTCTTCCTTCCTCTGGGATTTTCATTTTCTGTAGGATATCCTCTCAACTTTACAGACAGTGGCATAGCGTCATTAAATATTTCCAGAACTACCAGTTGAGGGCTTCCCACATATAAATCAATCACATAATAGGATCTGAAATGTACTATTTCCATTGCCAAGAAATGGATTTCAAAATTGTTTCCAAATTATTTATAAGAAACACTTGTTTGTTTCAGTAAGTCTTGTTTTTGTCACTGTCCGCTGGCAGCTGGCAGCCGCTCTCGCTGCACCTGCCTTGTTCAGCTGGTAGTCACAAATGTTGCAAAGGCGAGAAACATCGGAGAATTTTATTTTTTTAAACAGTGTGTAACTATTCAGTTGTACTTCCAAATAGTATGTTCAGTATGCTTTTGGCTGAAGTATAATAAATACACTATTCTCCCTGTGTTTCCAGATGTTCTGGACACTATGTAGTGTATCGATTATATATTTTTCTAGAATAACAATTGGACCTATTGCTTTAAATTTAGAGCACTGCATCAGGAAACGTACTGAGTATACTATTTGAAAGTGTAAATAACATAATTTAAGTCAGTTTATGTTTCCGAACTTCGTGGACATGCTGTAATATCCTCTTCTAAGGGACGTCAGTTTTGTCCTGTAGAAGATCATCTTTCCTAACCTCAGCTGGTCCTGGCAATTTCCCCAGGGCCAATTCATTTCCTATATCAGCCACTTAGGTCATTGTTCTCCACGTTACCGTGATTTTTCTTCATAACACTAAGAGAAAAAAATAACTCTTTTATAGATTAAAGAAAATATACCCCACAAAAAAATTGTGAGTAGATTAAATAAGTGAAAATAAAGAGTAGAATAAACAATAAACAATAACTATTACAAACAACTACACAAATAATGTTGTTTGTAATTTAAATATGCAAGCTTATAATTTAAAGTTCAGTGTAACGGAATTTGTTTTTCTAATTTATTTTGTATTTTTAATTCATTAGCTAATTTTAAAACTACAAATTTTTTGATCATTTGATTTACTAAAGTTTCTCAGTTCCTGTGTCTGTGTGGTATTAGTTACGGTTGGCAATATGGTATATTACTTAGTTTTAACAAAGAAATGAAGGGCAGTTTATAAAGTTGTTACTGTCAGAAATATTTTTTCTAAAGCTCACTATTGTACTCACAAATTTGTGGATGTTATTTTTTTTTAAATAAATTTATTTATTTATTTATTTTTGGCTGCATTGGGTCTTTATAGCTGCGCGCGGGCTTTCTCTAGTTGCAGCAAGCGGGGGCCATGTTTTGTTGCAGTGTGCGGGCTTCTCATTGCGGTGGCTTCCCTTGTTGCGGAGCTCGGGCTCCAGGCACGCAGGCTCAGTAGTTGTGGTTCTCAGGTTCTAGAGAGCAGGCTCAGTAGTTGTGGTGCACAGGCTTAGTAGCTCCACCGCATGTAGGATCTTCCCGGACCAGGGCTCGAACCCGTGTCCCCTGCATTGGCAGGTGGCCTCTTAACTACTGTGCCACCAGGGAAGTCCCTGGATGTTGTTATTGAAGGGCCTATCCCTCACAAATACTAAAAATAGCCGATAGCAAGCCTGACATGTCTTATTACAAATGGAAGGGTTTGCCTCTTACTTTCAGCGTATAGGAATTCTGTATCAAGGTTTCTTTTTTCTCCCCCACCCAAGAATTTTCAGTTTACCTATGTCTCACCCCCACAAAGCATCTTGGGATAATTTGAAAGAAAATGTCTAAGCCAAAATTTATAAAGTAATATTTATAAGCTCTATGAATAGAGCACCTACTATGGGCCAGGAGCTTTATAGATACTGTATTTAAACTAATAGCAATCTTATACTGTAGAAATCACTGTCTTCATTTTACAACTAGGTAAAGCGCACAGAAGGTAACTTCACAAGGAAATTGGCCCAGGGTCACAAAGCTAGTGAAGGAGCAGGGTGAGGGTTCAAACAGATCTTTCTGCCTCCAAGTCTCTCTGCCTTCTACTCTTCCTGACACCAAAATCCGCATTGCTTTATTTCAAGGATAAAATGGATTTCAAGGATAAAATGGATTTGTTAATGGTATCTATTAATTTTTTTTAATTAAGTACTATAATTACTTTTGAATTCAGATAAAATTTAGATACAATAAAGTGAACAAACCCTAACTGTTAAATTTTATATTTTTAGATACTTCTGTAACTATCCTTAGATCAGGATAAGGGCAATTCCAGCACCCCAGAAGTTTCCATTGTGTCCCTTCCTAGTCAGTACCACACTCCCAAAGGTAACCACTATTCTGATGTCTATCATCATTAGTTTTGACTATTTTTGTTCTGTTTGGTTTTGTTTGTTTGCTATTTTGGGGTTTGTTTTTTTTTTGGCCACGCCGGACGGCTTGTGTGATCTTAATTCGCCGACCAGGGATTGAACCCGCACCCTGGCAGTGAAAGCTCTGAGTCCTAACCGCCGGACTGCCAAGGAATTCCCAGTTTTGACTATTTCTGAATTTCATACAAATGGAATCATAAAATATATAATCTCGTGTTTGGATTCTTTTGTTCATCATTATCTGTGAGGTCCATCCATGGACAATGTATAATTTTAAAATGTTAATTAAAAATTAATGTTTAAAGGGTGTAGGAAGGGAGTGAGGGGTTACAGGCTGAGAATGCTTTTAGGCACAACCTCTGGGTCATATTCATTTCAGTGGCCACCTTGCTGTCCTATTGTAGGATGTTATTTTATGTTTTCAACTCTTATAGAACATTTGGAAATAACACTTGGAAATTGGGAATTTTCCTCCCAACAGTGAAGTAACTCCCAGGTCGCCATAGTCTTTGTATAACATTGGATACGTTTCTAGAGGAGCCTAAAGTCTACAGGAAGAGTGGTGACGAGGGGGAGCTCTGTCTTAAGTGAACGTGAGACGTGGAGGGAGGGCAGGAGTGGAGGGACTGGCTGGGTGTGCATCTGCTTATTTTGCAAAAAGAAACACGGAAAGGAGAAACCGTAAAGTGACACCTCAGATCTTTTCTTAATTAAGGTAAAATATGCATAAAATAGACCTTTTAAGCCATTTTTAAGTGTACAGTTCACTAGCATTAAGTATCTTCACACTGTTGCGCCACTGTTGCTACCATCCATCTCCAGAACTGTTTTCATCCCCCAGACTGAAACTCCGCCCCCAATTAAACAACAACTCCCCATTCCCCCTTCCAGCCCTGACAGTCACCATTCTACTTTCCATCTCTATGAATTTGACTACTATAGGTATCTCAAATAAATGGAATTATATTATTTGAAAAAAAAAAAAATTAATGTTTATGTTCAATTCAAAGACATTTGATTTGCCTTAGAAAATAGAAAAAAGTTAATTTTAAATATTATTTAAATAATATATAAATATTGAATATTTTTATTTAATTTATATACTACAAGTTAATATTTCTGGAGGTTACAGAAACTTCTAAACCAAATTTTGATGGAATATTGTATCACTTAGTCAACTTTTGAACACTTAGGTACTGTTTGTAATTTTATATCCAATACATTTTTTAAAACCCTCCATATTAGCATTAAGTACCAACTATACATTTTATAATGCAAACTATTTGATTTGAAAGGAAACACATTTTTAAGATTATAAAATTTTTTTTACTTTTAAGATTATATAGAAGTAACTGATGTAACCTTATGTGTAGTTTTATGTAATGATATCTTTTGAAAGCCTGGTGCTTTAATTCCTTAAAAATTAGTCTTATTTAAGAGATTTGGGGATGCATAATTTTTTCCATAGTTGTTGATGAAATTGTGCAGCTCATTAGCATAGAGCTAAGTAATCCCAACGTACTCCCGACTCCATAAGTTTGCCAGTAAAAATCGTGGAAAACGATCTTGCAACATTTAACATTACTGACAAATTTGAACATAATGAGTGACAAAAATTCTATGCCACAAGTTATATGGAGGATATCTATAATCTTTTTATTTTAAAAAAAATGTAGCTTTTAAACAGGGCAATCATTCAGTACAGGACTAATGTTACGAGAGAGGGAAAAGACCTAGAAAGAGGGACATAAGGAAAGGATAGAGGTGTGTTCAGGTTAATGTTGTTACACATTTCACTTAAGAAGAAAAGCGTTTAGGAACATGGAATATTTGTAATTTTGCACAAATGTGGTTGAAATAATATAGGCTTTGGAGCCACATAGACTTGGTTTGAACCTCAGGTTTATTACTTATTATCTTTTTGACTTTGGCAAGTTACTTAACCTCGAGGCTTAGGTAAGTCACCTGAAAAATGGAGAACACTAAGAACATTGTTGTTTATCTTTTATGATGAAAAAATATATATAAGCACCGAGTACATATAACAACTTTTTACTCTCCTAATAATTATTACCATATTAAGAGATAATCACTACAACTTACCTTCCCAATACAGCTACTAGATATATCCAGAATTGCTTGCAAACACCTATATTCCTTCCATTAGGCAAGTAGGTCTCACAATAACATGACATCACTAATTAGGAAGATCACAGGTATTATGATTCATATATGGAAATCAACAATCATGGAGGAGAGTACAAAAAAAGTGACTTGAATTCAGGTATATCAGCAGTGGCTAAAAACTTAAGCTCTCTCCAGTGATGCCTGGGACAGTTCTTCAGAAAAAAAGAGGTAAAAGCTCTAAATTCTCTCAAATAATGGAATATGAAAGTGTGGCAGTGGAAATGAATGTCAACAGAGCCCTGGAATAGTAGTATGAAAAATAGTGGAGTTATCTAGTCAGCAACTCACATATTTTTCTTAAGCATACTAACCCTAATAGGCAGAATGGGGTTTGGGATCAGATGATTGTGTAGGTTCAAAACCTGGACCTAAACACTTCGCGGCTGTATGTCAATTTATTTAATCTCAGTTTCTCATCTGTAAATGTGGATAATGATAGTTATCACTACGCAGGGCCATGACATACATTCAAGGAGTTTATCATGTAAAGGGCTTAGTTTAGAGCACTGTCAGAATACAGTAAGCACTCAATATGTGTGCCTGTTGCCTTTCAGGACACCCTTTCTTGGTTCTCCTTCTACTTCTCTGGTCACTCCTTAGTCTCCTAAGCTGCACACATGCAGGGCACAACTCCAGGAGTCCTAGCAGAGAACAGCTGCTGTGAAGCTGAGAGGTAGGCAGAGACTTCAGAGGTCACCCAGTGTTGCAGCTTGGGCTTACCCAGAGGGGAGATTCCTTGGTGAACACCAGTGGCATTAAGACCTCAGAAAATACATGCTTAGGAATAAAAACAGTACTCAAGGAGTAAGAGCCAGGAATAAGTGTGAAACTGAAATAGACCACCCCAAGCCTAAACCCAAGTTTTGACAGGATCAAGGTGATCTGCAGTAATTTATTTTTCAGAGGAAGTCTCTATAATGTATCATCCACAATTTCTACCATACAATAAAAGTTATTAGATATGCAAAGCCGGGGGGAGTGACCAACAATCAAGAGATAAAATAATTAGTAAAAGCAAACAAAAGTGAACAAGAACTTCAAAATAACTGTAATTAATACATTAAAAAAATAGAGAAAAAATGTACACGATAGGTAGCACAGAATATTTCAACAGAGATAAATCTATTTAAAAAAAAGAATCAAATGAACATTTTAGAACTGCAAAATTCAGTATCTGAAATTAAGAATGTATTAGATGGGTTTAAAAGCATACTAGTAGGAATTGCCTGGCTGGCAGTCCAGTGGTTGGGACTCCATGCTCCCACGGCAGGGGGCACGGGTTTGATCACTGGTTGGGGAACTGGGATCCCGCGAGACTCACGGCCAAAATAAACAAACAAATAAATATAAATACATAAATAAAAGCATACTAGCAACATGCCCTTTTCACAGGGAATTATACTCAATATCCTGTAATAAACTATAATGGAAAAGAATATGAAAAAGAATATATATATATATAACTGAGTCACTTTGCTGTACAGCATAAATTAACTGTAAATCAACTACACTTCAATAAAATTTAAAAAATAAAAGCATACTGAACACATTACTCCTGTTTATATAGAAGACAGAATTACAAATGCAAGAAAGGCCAACAGAAAACATACAAACAAACAAACACAAAAAGGAAAAAACAAATAGAAAAAAGAAAGCAGAGCATGAGAAAGACGTGGGACACACTCTTATGTATATAGAATGGGAGTGCTAGAAGGAGAGGAAAGAATAGGAAAAAGCATATTTGAAGAAATAATGGCTAACGACTTTCCAAGTCTGTTCAAGGACATTGACCAACAGATATGAGAAACTCAGAAAACCTTAAGTAGCATAAATAAGAAATTCACACCTTAGAAATCAGTCAAATGGCTGAAAACCAAAGATAAACAAAAAACATCTTAAAAGCAGGTTTCACATCATCTGGCCTTCCATTACCTTCCTGATCTTATCTCTTTCAACTCTCCAACTTAATCACTTCCTTCCTTGCTGTCCCTTGAACACACCTGGCACAATCTTGCTTTAGAGGCCTTGTAGTGGCTGTTTCCTCTGCCTGGAACATTCTTCCCCAACAAGTCTCTCTAGGCACCTTATTTAAAAAGACCACTTCCGGCCTCCCATCAAGCCTCTTAGATAGCCTCAACCACCAGAGGGCAGACAGCAGAAGCAAGAAGAACTACAATCCTGCAGCCTGTGGACCAAAAACCACAGTTACAGAAAGACAGAGAAGATGAAAAGGCAGAGGGCTATGTACCAGATGAAGGAACAAGAAAAAACCCCAGAAAAACAACTAAATGAAGTGGAGATAGGCAACCTTCCAGAAAAAGAATTCAGAATAATGATAGTGAAGATGATCCAGGACCTCGGAATAAGAATGGAGGCAAAGATTGAGAAGATGCAAGAAATGATTAACAAAGACCTAGAAGAATTAAAGAACAAACAAACAGAGATGACCAATACAATAACTGAAATGAAAACTACACTAGAAGGAATCAATAGCAGAATAACTGAGGCAGAAGAACGGATAAGTGACCTGGAAGACAGAATGGTGGAATTCACTGCTGCGGAACAGACTAAAGAAAAAAGAATGAAAAGAAATGAAGACAGCCTAAGAGACCTCTGGGACAACATTAAACGCAACAACATTCGCATTATAGGGGTCCCAGAAGGAGAAGAGAGAGAGAAAGGACCAGAGAAAATATTTGAAGAGATTATAGTCGAAAACTTCCCTAACATGGGAAAGGAAATAGCCACCCAAGTCCAGGAAGCGCAGAGAGTCCCATACAGAATAAACCCAAGGAGAAACACGCCGAGACACATAGTAATCAAAGTGGCAAAAATTAAAGACAAAGAAAAATTACTGAAAGCAGCAAGGGAAAAACGACAAATAACATACAAGGGAACTCCCATAAGGTTAACAGCTGATTTCTCAGCAGAAACTCTGCAAGCCAGAAGGGAGTGGCATGATATACTTAAAGTGATGAAAGGGAAGAACCTACAACCAAGATTACTCTACCCAGCAAGGATCTCATTTAGATTTGATGGAGAAATCAAAAGCTTTACAGACAAGCAAAAGCTAAGAGAATTCAGCGCCACCAAACCAGCTCTACAACAAATGCTAAAGGAACTTCTCTAAGTGGGAAACACAAGAGAAGAAAAGGACCTACAAAAACAAACCCAAAACAATTAAGAAAATGGTCATAGGAACATACATATCGATAATTACCTTAAACGTGAATGGATTAAATGCCCCAACCAAAAGACATAGACTGGCTGAATGGATACAAAAACAAGACCCATATATATGCTGTCTACAAGAGACCCACTTCAGGCCTAGGGACACATACAGACTGAAAGTGAGGGGATGGAAAAAGATATTCCATGCAAATGGAAATCAAAAGAAAGCTGGAGTAGCTATACTCATATCAGATAAAATAGACTTTAAAATAAAGAATGTTACAAGAGACAAGGAAGGACACTACATAATGATCCAGGGATCAATTCAAGAAGAAGATATAACAATTATAAATATATATGCACCCAACATAGGAGCACCTCAATACATAAGGCAACTGCTAACAGCTATAAAAGAGGAAATCGACAGTCACACAATAATAGTGGGGGACTTTAACACCTCACTTACACCAATGGACAGATCATCCAAAATGAAAATAAATAAGGAAACAGAAGCTTTAAATGACACAATAGACCAGATAGATTTAATTGATATATATAGGACATTCCATCCAAAAACGGCAGATTACACGTTCTTCTCAAGTGCGCACGGAACATTCTCCAGGATAGATCACATCTTGGGTCACAAATCAAGCCTCAGTAAATTTAAGAAAATTGAAATCATATCAAGCATCTTTTCTGACCACAACGCTATGAGATTAGAAATGAATTACAGGGAAAAAAACGTAAAAAAGACAAACACATGGAGGCTAAACAATACGTTACTAAATAACCAAGAGATCACTGAAGAAATCAAAGAGGAAATAAAAAAATACCTAGAGACAAATGACAATGAAAACACGACGACCCAAAACCTATGGGACACAGCAAAAGCGGTTCTAAGAGGGAAGTTTATAGCTATACAAGCCTACCTAAAGAAACAAGAAAAATCTCAAGTAAACAATCTAACCTTACACCTAAAGACACTAGAGAAAGAAGAACAAACAAAACCCAAAGTTAGCAGAAGGAAAGAAATCATAAAGATCAGAGCAGAAATAAATGAAATAGAAACAAAGAAAACAATAGCAAAGATCAATAAAACTAAAAGTTGGTTCTTTGAGAAGATAAACAAAATTGATAAGCCATTAGCCAGACTCATCAAGAAAAAGAGGGAGAGGACTCAAATCAATAAAATCAGAAATGAAAAAGGAGAAGTTACAACAGACACCGCAGAAATACAAAGCATCCTAAGAGACTACTACAAGCAACTTTATGCCAATAAAATGGACAACCTGGAAGAAATGGACAAATTCTTAGAAAGGTATAACCTTCCAAGACTGAATCAGAAAGAAACAGAAAATATGAACAGACCAATCACAAGTAATGAAATTGAAACTGTGATTAAAAATCTTCCAACAAACAAAAGTCCAGGACCAGATGGCTTCACAGGTGAATTCTATCAAACATTTAGAGAAGAGCTAACACCCATTCTTCTCAAACTCTTCCAAAAAATTGCAGAGGAAGGAACACTCCCAAACTGATTCTATGAGGCCACCATCACCCTGATACCAAAACCAGACAAAGACACTACAAGAAAAGAAAATTACAGACCAATATCACTGATGAATATAGATGCAAAAATCCTCAACAAAATACTAGCAAACAGAATCCAACAACACATTAAAAGGATCATACACCATGATCAAGTGGGATTTATCCCAGGGATGCAAGGATTCTTCAATATACGCAAATCAATCAATGTGATACACCATATTAACAAATTGAAGAATAAAAACCATATGATCATCTCAATAGATGCAGAAAAAGCTTTTGACAAAATTCAACACCCATTTATGATAAAAACTCTCCAGAAAGTGGGCATAGAGGGAACCTACCTCAACATAATAAAGGCCATATAGGACAAACCCACAGCAAACATCATTCTCAATGGTGAAAAATTGAAAGCATTTCCTCTAAGATCAGGAACGAGACAAGGATGTCCACTCTCACCACTATTATTCAACATAGTTCTGGAAGTCCTAGCCACGGCAATCAGAGAAGAAAAAGAAATAAAAGGAATACAAATTGGAAAAGAAGAAGTAAAACTGTCACTGTTTGCGGATGACATGATACTATACATAGAGAATCCTAAAACTGCCACCAGAAAACTGCTAGAGCTAATTAATGAATATGGTAAAGTTGCAGGATACAAAATTAATGCACAGAAATCTCTTGCATTCCTATACACTAATGATAAAAAATCTGAAAGAGAAATTATGGAAACACTCCCATTTACCATTGCAACAAAAAGAATAAAATACCTAGGAATAAACCTACCTAGGGAGACAAAAGACCTGTATGCAGAAAACTATAAGACACTGATGAAAGAAATTAAAGATGATACCAACAGATGAAGAGATATACCATGTTCTTGGATTGGAAGAATCAACATTGTGAAAATGAGTATACTACCCAAAGCAATCTACAGATTCAATGCAATCCCTATCAAATTACCAATGGCATTTTTTACGGAACTAGAACAAATCATCTTAAAATTTGTATGGAGACACAAAAGACCCCGAATAGCCAAAGCAGTCTTGAGGCAAAAAAATGGAGCTGGAGGAATCAGACTCCCTGACTTCAGACTATACTACAAAGCTACAGTAATCAAGACAATATGGTACTGGCACAAAAACAGAAACATAGATCAATGGAACAAGATAGAAAGCCCAGAGATTAACCCACGCACCTATGGTCAACTAATCTATGACAAAGGAGGCAAAGATACACAATGGAGAAAAGACAGTCTCTTCAATAAGTGGTGCTGGGAAAACTGGACAGCTACATGTAAAAGAATGAAATTAGAATACTCCCTAACACCATACACAAAAATAAACTCAAAATGGATTAGAGACCTAAATATAAGACTGGACACTATAAAACTCTTAGCGGAAAACACAGGAAGAACACTCTTTGACATAAATCACAGCAAGATCTTTTTTGATCCACCTCCTAGAGTAATGGAAATAAAAACAAAAATAAACAAGTGGGACCTAATGAAACTTCAAAGCTTTTGCACAGCAAAGGAAACCATAAACAAGACGAAAAGACAACCCTCAGAATGGGAGAAAATATTTGCAAATGAATCAACGGACAAAGGATTAATCTCCAAAATATATAAACAGCTCATTCAGCTCAATGTCAAAGAAACAAACACCCCAATCCAAAAATGGGCAGAAGACCTAAATAGACATTTCTCCAAAGAAGACATACAGACGGCCACGAAGCACATGAAAAGATGCTCAACATCACTAATTATTAGAGAAATGCAAATCAAAACTACAATGAGGTATCACCTCACTCCTGTTAGAATGGGCATCATCAGAAAATCTACAAACAACAAATGCTGGAGAGGGTGTGGAGAAAAGGGAACCCTCTTGCACTGTTGGTGGGAATGTAAATTGATACAGCCACTATGGAGAACAATATGGAGGTTCCTTAAAAAACTAAAAATAGAATTACCATATGACCCAGCAATCCCACTACTGGGCATATACCCAGAGAAAACCATAATTCAAAAAGACACATGCACCCGAATGTTCATTGCAGCACTATTTACAATAGCCAGGTCATGGAAGCAACCTAAATGCCCATCAACAGACGAATGGATAAAGAAGTTGTGGTACATATATACAATGGAATATTACTCAGCCATAAAAAGGAACGAAATTGAGTCATTTGTTGAGACGTGGATGGATCTAGAGACTGTCATACAGAGTGAAGTAAGTCAGAAAGAGAAAAACAAATATCGTATATTAATGCATGTATTTGGAACCTAGAAAAATGGTACAGATGACCCAGTTTGCAGGGCAGAAGTTGAGACGCAGATGTAGAGAATGGACATATGGACACCAAGGGGGGAAAACGGCGGTGAGGTGGGGATGGTGGTGTGCTGAATTGGGCGATTGGGATTGACATGTATACACTGATGTGTATAAAACTGATGCCTAATAAGAACCTGCAGTATAAAAAAACAAACAAAACAACTAATACTAAACTTTCATTGGGTTATTTGTATGGAAATATGTTAATATAAATGTTTCAGACATTACATGAAATTTCTAAAAATCTTAAAAAAAAAAAAAAAAAAAAAGACCACTTCCTATCCCCTTGTGCACCCTTATTCCCACCCCATCCATACCCTTAAACTCCCAATCACCCTACCATGCCTTACTTTTTTTCCCATAGAACTTTTCTTCTAACATTCTGCATTCCATATATAAACACATATATATGTTCTTCTGAAGAACATAGGCAAACAACCAAATTGACATCTTCATTACTAATAATTACTAATGACTTCATTTCCAGTTAATAATTACTAACTCATTACTAATATATATATACACACAAAATCACAGTAGCAATAATAATATCAGTTGTTTAGTGCTCTCATAGTTGGCACAGAAAGATTAATTAATTTGTACCAAGTCACACAGCTAGTAACTGGCAGAGCCAGGACTTAGATCCATGCTGAGTTCCAATAAAAATAATTTTTAGATTAGAAAGAATAAGACCTAAAGATATGTAAATGAGCTAAATGTAACAATTAAATTTCAGTCTGTTGAAAAAACAAAACAAAATGTCTCTTAGCACTAAAGAATGAAATGCAGATATTAGTACATGTCACTAGGTGATGCTCTTCGTTAAATTTCTCTCCTAGTAAGGTAATCTGAGGAATTATAACTCACTCAGATGGGGAAGAATTTATGCTAGGTCTAATAATAATTAAGTTGGCTCATTAACCACAAAAGTTACATAGTTCAGAAAACAAATTTACAAACAAAAAGGTAAGCCACACGAATTTATGGTAGAAAAACTTTCTGTAGACCGTAAACATAGAGGTTTCTATATCATAAACATGATATCTCTCTCCATTTATTTTTATCTTTTTCCATTTATGTCTCCATTTAATTTTAATGTCTTGATAAGATTTTATAGTTTTGTCAACAGAGTTCTTGAGTGTTTTTAAAATTTTTTCCTAGGTAAATAACATATTTTTGATGCCACTGAAATGTTACCTGTATCTCTACTTTTTTATGCTTAAAATATTTTAAAGTAAATTGACTATACACCCTTTAATATTTCAATATGTATTTCTCAAATAACATTATTACACCTTACCAAAATGATTCCTTAATATCATCTATTACCCAAAAACCAATGGTCAATAAACATTAAAGGGGGCTCAAGCTCATTAGTAATTAGAGAAATACAAATTAATAAGACAAAGACATATATTGCACACATATCTGACAGAAATTTAAAAGTATGATACCAAGTGTTGGAAAGGATGCAGAGCACAGGAACTCTAATACATTGCTACGGGGAAGGGAGATAACAATCCTTCTGGAAAGACAGCATTACATAGTACATAGTAATAGTGAAGATGCATATATACCTGATGCCCTCTACCACTGCTAGACACACCTAACAGAAAATGTAGCAAGAAACAAGACAAGTACACCAGGAAACATTTCAATCTTCTATTACATACCTAACAGAAAATGTACCGAGAAATAAGACATTTATACCAAGAAACACCTAATATTGTTTGTTATAGGAAAATTCTGAAATAACTCAAATGTCCCTCAGTATTAGAGAGGAAAAATAAATTGTGGTATGTAAATACAATAGAATAAAACAGAATAAAATGTAGAATAAAAAATGTAAAATTAACAAATTAGAGCTCTTGCAACAACACGGATCAATTTCACAAGTTTCATAATAATGAAATAAGAAGAGATACAAATTAACATGCATAGTATAAGTCTGTTCATATAAAGTTCAAAACCAATGCCTGCCAATTATTTTCAAATGGTTCAGCAAGTAAAAAATATATCCATATATCTATTCAAATATAAAGGAAATGTGGCAAAACGTTAACAATTGTGAATCTAAGTGAAGAGCATACAAAGGTTCATTGTATTACACTGCTACTTTTCTTTAGGTCTGAGATTTTTCAAAACAAAAAGATAGAAAAAAAGTTCAAAAATCAGACAAAGCTAACTTGTATTGTTTAGGAGTATTTTATTCATGTGGGTGATAAATGTATGATTTTTCTTTATAATTGTGTGTTAAACTATACATATAGATTTTACGCATTTTTTTCTGTATGTAAATTTCATAAGTGAAAAAAGGTAAAAATAATATGATAAGATACATAAAAACACTTTCAAAGAAAAACTGCTATATACTTGTTAAACATTATTATTAAAAAACAATAAACATTTTGCTTTACAACAAGCAAGCGAAAGCAAGAGGGCTTTTGTTATGTGGGACATTAACCTGAGATCAATCTTTCAAAAGGTACCTCCTGAGGACCAATTTTTGAGGCTAGCAACATAATAATGTCATCTGATTTTTCCATGAGATAGTTTCTATACAACCATCAATTCTGAATCTTGCTTAATTTGATACTAGATAGCATATTCTTCTAAATAATTCCCATGAACTGCAATACAATACTCCAATACTCGTTTTGGCAGATATACTAGCATATGCTACTTAAAAGTGTATTATAAGAAAACTCTGGATGAAAGCTTTATCACTATTCAAATATCATACACAATTCACATTGTCCATGTATTTTCTATAGGTTTTTCCAATGTCCTTACTAGGAGTCCACAGTATTTTTTTTTTAAACCCTCAAAATCAAAGTTGTTCAGAATTTCATGCTTTCAAACTGTCTTTTAATATAGTTATATCAATCCATTTGATTGTCTTCTTCTGTGTCTTCTAAATCAATATCAAAATCTAAATCATCATCACTTTCTTCATTTCTTCTGCTTCTTCTGTGGCTGGAATGTAGATTATTTTCAACATTTTCTGTCTTTTCTGGTTCTTTATTAAACCTAAAGATGGAAGAAAAATTTCTCAGGATTTCATTGTTTAACTGTGTAGATTGAAAAGACTTTTACACTACATTTCTTGATTAACAGGAGCCTTATGAAGTAAATAAAGAGGAAAAGATCCTTGAAGATTAACTTAACTCAAGAGCCAACCAATTATAATACAGTTGTCAATAAAGTATGATCAAAGAAATTAACACATGATGTCCATTAAAGAAAAGAAGTTATATAATGAGTAATTCTTTTGTAATGTGTAATAAATGTGAACCTCATAAATATTTTAACTTTCTGAAAATGATGCTTCATTTTTATTATAATGATAGAAACATTTAACAATTAATTAAGATGTTCTTCCTGTTGGGTAGAACAACGTCTACATTAGTGTGATATTCTGCATCTTAAGACTCTCAGAGCTACTGAATGTTTCCTTAAAAGAAAATTCACATATTAATTAGAAGAGTAAATCCCAAACATAAAAAGAAATACTCACGGAATAACAACATCTTCTCTCTTTCCACATTTGGCACAGACTTCAAGATCACAGGCACATGGTCTACACATTATGTGATAAGAATCCTTCACTGTCTTTTGTAAACATTTAACACTAAAAGTAGAAAAGAAAAGAAAATCTTAATTTTTACTCATTAAGGTTTATTTAATGAAATAAGGGGGTGTGTGGCTAAGTGTACAGCTGATAAGCCTCAATCTCAGATATTACTCTCATATGTTACTTTAGATTAATTACATAGCATTTCTAGAGAACAGTGTACAGCTCAGAATAATAGTAGACATTTATCTACTTTCTTAAAGCTTTTAAAAAATGTCATCTGCAAATATTAACAGTTTTACTTCTTCCTTTTCAATTTGGATTCCTTTTATTTCTTTTCCTTATCTGATTGCTCTGGCTAGGACTTCCAACACTATGTTGAATAAAAGTGGCAACAGTGGGCATCCTTGTATTGTTCCTGATCTTAGATGGAAAGCTTTCAGTTTTCGCCACTGAGCATAATGTTAGCTGTGGATTTATCATATATGGCCTTTATTATGTTGAGAAACTTTCCCTCTATACCCGCTTTGTTGAGAGTTTTTATCATATCATTGTGTCAAATGCTTTTTCTGCATCTATTGAGATGGTCATATGATTTTTATCCTTCATTTTATTAATGTGCTGTATCATATTGAATGATTTGAGGAAACTGAACCATCCTTGCATGCCTGGAATAAATACCACTTGATAATGGTGAATGGTCCTTTTGATGTAGTGTTGAATTCAGTTTACTAATATTTTGTTGAGGATTTTTGCATCTATGTTCATCAGGGATAATGGCCTGTAATTTTCTTTTCTTGTGGCATCCCTGTCTGGTTTGGTAGCAGAGTAATGCTGGCCTCATAAAATGAGTTTGGGAGCATTCTCTCCTCTTGAAGAGTCTGAGAAGGACTGGTATTAGTTTTTTTTGGGGGGGGAAGAGTTTGAGAAGGATCAGTATTAGTTCTTCTTTGAATGTTTGGTAGAATTTACCAGTGAAGCTGTCTGGTCCTGGACTTTTGTTTGTTGGGAGATTTTTGATTGCTAATTCAATCTCCTTACTAGTAATTGAACTTTCAGATTTTTACTTCTTCATGATTCAGTCTTTGTAGGGTTTATGTTTCTAGGAATTTACCCATTTCTTATAGGTTGTCAAATGTGTTGGCATACAATTGTCCATAGTAGTCTCTTAAAATCCTTCGTATTTCTGTGGTATCTGTTGCAATGTCTCCTCTTTCATTTCTGATTTGACTTATTTGAGTTCTCTCTTTTCTTCTTGGAGATTCTAGCTAAAGGTCTGACAATTTTGTTTACCTCTACAAATAACCAGTTCTGAGATTCATTGATCTTGCCTGTTGTCTTTTCAGTTCCTGTTTCAATTATTTCCAATCTGATCTTTGTTATTTCCTTCCTTCTACTAACTTTGGACTTCATCTATTTTTCTAGTTCCTTTAGGAACAAAGTTAGGTTGTTTAAGATTTTTTTTGTTTCTTGACGTAAGCATTTATTGCTAGGAACTTCCCTCTCAGAACCGTTTTGTGGGTTAACATAAAATATATCCTGGAGAATGTTCCATGGACACTTGAGAAGAGTGGGTATTTTGTTGCTTTTGGTTGGAATATTCCATATGTATCCATATAATATTGTTTAAAAGGCCATACTACCAAAAGCAATCTACAGATTCAATTCAATCCTTATCAAAATTTCAGTGGCATTTTTCACATAAATAAAACAAACAATCCTAAATTTGTATGGAACCACAAAAGGTCCCAAATAGCAAAGCAATCTTGAGAAAGAAGAACAAAGGTAGCGGCATCACACTTCCTGATTTCAAACTATATTACAAAGCCACAGTAATCAAAACAGTGTGGTACTGGCATAAAAATAGACACATAGGGGCTTCCCTGGTGGCGCAGTGGTTGAGAATCTGCCTGCTAATGCAGGGGACACGGGTTTGAGCCCTGGTCTGGGAAGATCCCACATGCCATGGAGCAGCTGGGCCCGTGAGCCACAATTACTGAGCCTGCGCGTCTGGAGCCTGTGCCCCGCAACGGGAGGGGCCGCGATAGTGAAAGGCCCACGCACCGCGATGAAGAGCGGTCCCCGCACCGCGATGAAGAGCGGTCCCCGCACCGCGATGAAGAGTGGCCCCCACTTGCCGCAACTAGAGAAAGCCCTCACACGAACCGAAGACCCAACACAGCCAAAAATAAATAAATAACGTAGCTATAAAATTAAAAAAAAAAAAAAAAGACACATAGATTGATGGAACAGAATAGGGAGCCCAGAAATAAACCCATTCATATATGGTCAATTAATTTATAAAAAGGAGCCAAGAATATACAATAAGGAAAGAACAGTCTCTTCAGTAAATGGTATTGGAAAAACTGGACAGCCATATGCAAAAGAATGGAACTAGACCACTATCTTATACCATACAAAAAAATTAACTCAAAATGGGTTAAAGACTTGAATGTAAGACCTAAAACCATAAAACTCCTAGAAGAAAACTGGCAGTAAGCTCTTGACATCAGTCTTGGCAACTTTTTGGAAATCATTTTGGAAATAAAGTCAAAAAAAATAAAAAATAAACAAGTGGGACTATAACATACTAAAAAGCTTCTTCACAGCAAAGGAAAACACCAACAAAATGAAAAGACAACCTACAGAATAAGAGAAAATATTTGCAAATCATGTATCTGTTAAGGGGTTAATAACTCAAATATACAAAGAACTCATATAACCCAAAGGCGAAAAAAAAAAAATTTTGATTAAAAAATGGGCAAAGGATCTGAATAGACATTTTTCCAAAGAAGACATACAGATGGCCAACAGGTACATAAAAAGATGCTCAACATCACTAATAATCAAGGAAATTCAAATCTAAACCACAATGAGATCTCACTTCACACCTGTCAGAATGGCTATTATCAAAAAGACAAGAAATAACAAGTGCTGGCGAGAATGTGGGAAAAAAGGAAACTTTATGCACTGTTAGTGGGAATGTAAATCAGTGCAGCCACTATGGGAAACATTATAGAGGTTAATCAAAAAATTAAAAACGGAACTACCATTTGATCCAGCAATTCTACTTCTGGGTATTATTCCAAAGAAAACAAAAACACTAACTTGAAAAGATATATGCATACCCATGTTCACTGCAGCATTATTTGCAATGGAAAAGAAATGGAAACAACCCAAGTGTCCACTCATGGATGAATAAAGAAAATGTAATACATACTTACACACACACACACACACACACACACACACACAATGGAATATTATTCAGCCTTAAAAAAAGGAGCTTTCTGGGCGGCGGGCGGGGAGGGAGGGCGGGTGGCCTGCTGGGTCCGCGTGGCCTTGGGGCCGGAGCCCGGGTCCCCGCCCGCCCCAGCGCCCACCGCCGGCCGAGCCCCGCCCCCTGCATCTCCATCGCGGGTCACGGTGGTTGGATGTGCGCCCGGGTCCGCGGGACAGGCGGGGGCAGAGGTCCCTTGTTTTGGCGGGGGTGGGTGCGGCGAGGTTCCGGCGCCTCCGCGGAGCATCGTGGGCCTGGGGCTGTGGGCGCTGCGGATTGCTATCCTCTCTGCACTTTCCCGGCTCTGAAGCCTCGAGAACATGGCTAGGCAGCAGTAGTTTAATGGGGAGTTTGCCTGCTGGGAACTAGGGGCCTGCTGAGGTCTCAGTTCTTGGCTGGCCCCGGAACACGAGGTTGCCAGGTGTGTGACGGCAGCAGGTAGGAGTGACCCGCTGGTGCAGTGATGAGCAAGAAAGTACAGGAAGGACAGTGGCTATTGGCCTGTGAACCTAGGCAAGAATGACCAGCCGACACAGTCCAGACCAAGGTCCGTGGGCCCAGCTCGGTCCTGTGCGTCTGGTCAGTGGAACAGACCTGCAGGTGTGGCTCTTGTCACTCTAGGACTGGCTTCAGGACAGATCCTGCTGATGCGCCCAGGGCACCGCCCTCAGTTCTCCAGGAGAGTGCGCCGGAGGGGAGCCAGGGGGTGTGCCCGACTCAGCATGGTGGCCACGCACGTCCAGTCTGCTGGCAAGGGCAGTGGGGAGCCGGGGGAAGTCATGGCCTTGGGAGTGTCCTCTGATGAAAAAGAACCTGAGGGCTTATGAAATAACTTTGGTGTGGAACGTTGGTGTGTTGAAAAGCAGTTCTGTGTGCTTTTCCCCCCTAGTGTGAATCAGCAGTGCTGAGGCAGCAGGCGGGATACAGAAGTGTGAGCAGAGACCGTCTGGAATCCCCAGACTCCAGGGAAACTAAAGGTGACAGCCAGCCTAGTGAAGAGGACAGGAGTTGGGGGCCGGTGGCGGTGGGGCAGGAAGGCACCCAACAGCAGCGTGGCCCATGTGCGGTGGCAGCAGCCCAGCAGGCGCCCCTCGTCTCAGGGCCCTAATCCTGGCTCCAGCCGGCTGGTCAGGGGAGCTGCAAAGTCTTCTGGGCAAGCAGAGCCCACAGTCCTGAGCTGTTCTTCTCTGTCTTTGGGTCATCTCCCCCCATCCAAGGGGAGAAATCTAGATGAGGTTTAAGAATCAGTGCTTTAAGACTGTGGATCTCGGAGTTGAAACCTCGGAAGACATATTTTCAGCACAGGGTGTTAAAGTGAACGGAAGTATTCAACCCCTTTTCAAGGAGGGTGTCTCCATGTGGGCAGAACTAGAGAATAAATGGGTCTTGAATTAAAAAAAAAAAAAGAAGGAAATCTTGCCATTTGTGACAACATGGATGGACCCTGAGGGCATTATGCTAAGGGAAATAAGTCAGAGAGAGAAAGGCAAATTCCATATAATCTCACTTATACGCAAAATCTTGAATGAATGAATAAATAAATAAAATACCTAGCTCATGGATACAGAGAACAGATTGGTGGTTGTCAAAGGCAAGGGGTAGGGGCTTCCCTGGTGGCGCAGTGGT
This sequence comes from Balaenoptera acutorostrata, assembly GCF_949987535.1. Classification (NCBI taxonomy): domain Eukaryota; kingdom Metazoa; phylum Chordata; class Mammalia; order Artiodactyla; family Balaenopteridae; genus Balaenoptera; species Balaenoptera acutorostrata. The sequence goes on along the minus strand of NC_080069.1, from coordinate 77,491,714 downwards.
TGAGAGTCTGCCTGCTAATGCAGGGGACACGGGTTCGAGCCCTGGTCTGGGAGGATCCCACATGCCACGGAGCAGCTGGGCCCATGAGCCACAACTACTGAGCCTGCGCGTCTGGAGCCTGTGCTCCGAAACAAGAGAGGTCGCGATAGTGAGAGGCCCGCGCACCACGATGAAGAGTGGCCCCCGCTTGCCACAACTGGAGAGAGCCCTCACACAGAAACGAAGACCCAACACAGCCATAAATAAATAAATAAATAATTAAAAAAAAAAAAAAGGCAAGGGGTAGGGGATGGGCAAAATGGGTGAAGGGGGTCAAAATGTACAAACTTTGAGTTATAAAATAAATAAGTCATCGGGATGTAATGTACATCATGGTAACTCTGGTTAATAATTCTGTATTGCATATTTGAAAGTTGCTAAGAAAGTAAATCTTAAAAGTTCTCATCACAAGAAAAAAATTTTGTGACTATGTATGGTGACACATGTTAACTAGACTTATTGTGGTGATCATTTTGCAATGTATACAAATATCAAATCATTATGTTGTATACTTGAAACTAACATAATGTTATATGCCAATTATATCTCAATTTTCAAAAAATTAAAAATTTTTGTGCATCAAAGGGCATTATCAAGAAAGTGAAAACAAAACCCTGCTGAATGGGAGAAAATACTTGGAAATCATATCTGGTAAGGAACTGGCATCTAGAATATACTAAAAACTCCTATAACTCAATAATAAAAAGACAAATAACTCAATTACAAATAAACAAAGAATCTGAATAGACATTTTCCCAAAAAGATATACAAATGGCCAATAAGCACATGAAAAGATCCTAAACATCTTTAGTCATCAGGGAAATGAAAATCAAAACCACAATAAGGAACCACCATATACCAACTAGAATGACTAGTATCAAAAAGAAGGGCAATAACAAGTGTTGGTAAGGATGTGGAGAAATTGGAATCCTCATATTGCTGGTGGGAAGTAAAAAGGTATGGTCACTTTTGAAAACAATTTGGCAGTTCCTCAAAAGGTTATAAATACAGAAGTATCACCTAACCCAGAAACTCTACTTCTAGATACATACCCAAGAGAACTGAAAACACATATGCACACAAAAACTTGTACATCAATGTTCATAGCAGCATTATTTGTAACAGCCAAAAAAGTAGGAATAATCCAAATGTCCATCAATTGATGAATGGGTAAATAAGAATATATATCCATATAATGGAGTATTACTTATTAGTAAAAAAGAATTAAGCACTGATAAATGTTACAACATGCTTGAAAAAAATATGCTAAGTGAAAGAAGGCAGTCATAGAAGACTACATGTTATATGATTCTGTTTATATGAAATGTCCAAAATAGGTAAATCTATAGAAAGAGAAAGCAAGGGATGGGGGAATGTTTGGGGGAGAAATGGAGATTGGCTCCTAATGGGTATGAGGTTTCTTTCTGAGATGATGAAAATGTTCAAAAATTGATGTGTTTGCAAAACTCTGTGATATATAATACTAAAAGCTGCTAAACTGTACACTTCAAATGGATGAACAGTATAGTATGTGAATCTTAATAAAGATATTTTTAAAAAGCCAAATGGAAATATATTAGAAATAAGAAAGACATGGAGTGAAAGATACAAGAAATCCACTTTAAACATAAACAGGCATACCTCATTTTATTGTACTTTACAGATATTGCTTTTTTTTTTTTCTTTTTTAAACAAATTGAAGGCTTGTGGCAACCCTGTGTTAAGCAAGTCTATCGTCGTCATTTTTTCCAACAACATTTGCTCACTTTGTGCCTCTGTGTCACATTTTGGTTATTCTTGCAATATATCAAATTTTTAAATTATTACTATATTTGTTACGGTGATCTGTGATGAGTAATGTTTGATGTTACTATCGCAAAAAGATTACAACTTGCTGAAGGCTCAGATGATGGTTAGCATTTTCTAGCAATATTTTAAAAATAAGGTATGTACATTGATTTTTTAAAACATAATGCTATTGCATACTTAATAGACTCAATATAGTGTAAGCATAAGTTCTACATGCACTGGAAAACCAAAAAATTCATGTGACTCACTTTACTGCAGTATTTGCTTTACTGAGGTGCCGTGGGATCAAACCCACAATATCTCTGAGATATACCTGTAGAGAGTTAAAAGGAGAAGGGCAGGAAAAAAAAAATGCAAACACTAATCAGAAGAAAGCTACATTATTATTGAAATAGACTTCAAAGCAAAGAAAACTGTCAGGTTTAAGAAAGGATATTAAATGACAATGAAGGAATCAATTTTCCAAAAGCATGAAATAATCCTAAATGTTTATGCACCAAAAAACAGTGTGTTGAAATAAATGATGCAAAAGCATTGAACTAAAAAGAGAAATAGACAAATCCACAGTTACAACTGGGGACTTCAACACTTCTCTCTCTGTAAGTGAAGCAACAAGCAGACAAAAATCAGTAAAGATATAGAACACCCGATCGATAGAAGCCTATCAATCAAACTGACATTTACAGAACACTCCACCCAACAAGAGCAATATATTCTCTTCAAGCACACATGGAACAGAATCTAAGATAAACCATATTCTGAGCTATAAAACCAACCTTAACAAATTAAAAACAAAAACCTAAAATTTATATAAAGTATGTTCTCTTACCACAATGAAATTAACCAGAAATCAGTAACAGAAAAATATCTGGAAAATGCCCAAATATACAAAAATTAAGCAAAACACTTCTAAATAACCTACAGGTTAAAGAGGAAGTCACAAAGGCAATTAGAATACTTCGATTGAATGATAATGAAAACACAGCACCAAAATTTATGGAATGGAGCTAAAGACGTTCCTGGGAAATTTATATAATTAAATGCTTATATTAAGCAAAAAGAACTATCTAAACGTCCATCTTAAGAAAGAAGAAAAAGAAGAGTAAATTAAACTCAAAGTAAACAAAAGGGAGGAAGCAATACCAATGTGAACAGAAATAGATGAAATTGAAAAACAGAAAAAGAGAAAACCAATAAAATCCAAAGCAGGCTCTTTGCAAAGATTAATATAATTCATAAACATATAGCCAGACTGATCAAGATAAAAAAAGAGAGACCACAAATAACTAATTTCAGGAAAGAAAGAGGGAACAACATTAGATATGCAACAGATATTAAAGAATAATAAGAAAAATATACTAAAAACTCTATGCCTATAAATCCAACCACTTCATTGAAATGGACAAATTTCTGGAAAGACACAGTATAAAAACTTGCTTAAGATGAAATAGATAATCTAAAAACTCCTCTACCCATTAAAGAAAAATTTAGTTATGGTTAAAAACTCTCCAACAAATAAAACTCCAGGCCCAAATGGCTTTTAGAATTGCTGAATTCTACCAAACATTTAAGAGATAATACTAATTTTACACAAATCTTTCCAGAAAATAAAATAGAAGGAAACAGTTCCGAACTCATTTGATGAGGCCCTAACATCAAGATAAAAAAAAAGACAAAATTAGGGCTTCCCTGGTGGCACAGTGGTTGAGAATCTGCCTGCCAATGCAGGGGACACGGGTTTGAGCCCTGGTCTGGGAAGATCCCACATGCCGCAGAGCAACTCGGCCCATGAGCCACAACTACTGAGCCTGTGCGTCTGGAGCCTGTGCTCCGCAACAAGAGAGGCCGCGATAGTGAGAGGCCCGCGCACTGCAATGAAGAGTGGCCCCCGCTTGCCGCAACTAGAGAAAGCCCTTGCACAGAAACAAAGACCCAACACAGCCAAAAATAAATAAATAAATATTTTAAAAAAAGGACAAAATTACAAACGAGTACTGGTAATGAACACATGCAAGAAAAATGTAACAAAATGTTAGCAAATCAAATCTAGCAATATGTAAAAAGGTTACACATCATGATCAACTGGAGTTTATCTAGGGACATGAAAAGCTGATTCAATATTAAAATCAATAAATGTAACTCATCAAATCAATGTTCTAAGGAAGAAAAACCATATGATCATCTAAATAGATGCAGAAATAGTTATTTGACAAAATTTAACATCTATTCATGATATAAACTCTCAGCAAACTATGAATTGAAAGAAACTTCCTCAATCCAGTAAAATGCATCTACAAAGAATCTACAGCTAATATCATACTTAACGATAAAAGACTGTGTATGTTCCCCATAAGATCAGGAACAGGGTAAGAATATCTGCCCTCACCACTCCTTTTCAAAAACATACTGGAGGCCCTAGGCAGTAGAATAAAGCCAAATTAGAAATAAAAGTCATACAGACTGGAAAGTAAGACATAAAACTGTCTTCATTTTTTATCCTTTTTTTTCCCCCCCACCGCATGGCTTGCGGGATCTTAGTTCCTTGACCAGGGATTGAACTCAGTCCATGGCAATGAAAGCACCAAGTCCTAACCACTGGACCACCAGGGAATTTCCATGTCTTCATTTTTTTAAAAATTCATTGTCTATGTAGAAAATATCACAGAATATACAAAAAAAGTGTTAGAAATAAAATTGGGGCTCGGCTGCATGTTTGTGCGCAGTGCACCCTCCAGCCACTACATGCTGCTCTTCTCCATGGCAACGCCGTGGACCTGGGCCAGATGTGCAGCTTCTACATTGGCCTTGGCTCGCGCATCAATTGCAACATCTTCTCCTACGACTACTCGGGCTACGGCGTCAGCTAGGGCAAGCCCTCCAAGAAGAACCTCTACACTGACATCGATGCCACATGGCAGGCACTGTGCACCAAAAGTGAGAAGAATTACAGTCCTGCAGCCTGTGGAACAAAAACTACATTCACAGAAAGACAGACAAGATGAAAAGGCAGAGGGCTATGTACCAGATGAAGGAACAAGATAAAACCCCAGAAAAACAACTAAATGAAGTGGAGATAGGCAACCTTCCAGAAAAGTAATTCAGAATAATGATAGTGAAGATGATGCAGGACCTAGGAAAAAGAATGGAGGCAAAGATTGAGAAGATGCAAGAAATATTTAACAAAGACCTAGAACAATTAAAGAACAGAGATGAACAATACAATAATTGAAATAAAAAATACACTAGAAGGAATCAATAGCAGAATAACCAAGGCAGAAGAACGGATAAGTGACCTTGAAGACAGAATGGTGGAATTCACGGCTGTGGAACAGAATAAAGAAAAAAGAATGAAAAAAAATGAAGACAGCCTAAGAGACCTCTGGAACAACATTAAACGCAACAACATTCGCATTATAGGGGTCCCAGAAGGAGAAGAGAGAGAGAGAAAGGACCCGAGAAAATATATGAAGAGATTATAGTCGAAAACTTCCCTAACATGGGAAAGGAAATAGACACCCAAGTCCAGGAAGCACAGAGAGTCCCAGGCAGGATAAACCCAAGGAGAAACATGCCGAGACACATTGTAATCAAATTGGCAAAAATTAAAGACAAAGAAAAATTATTGAAAGCAGCAAGGGAAAAATGACAAATAACATACAAGGGAACTCCCATAAGGTTAACAGCTGATTTCTCAGCAGAAATTCTACAAGCCAGAAGGGAGTGGCATGACATATTTAGAGTGATGAAAGGGAAGAAACTACATAGGAACATACATATCAATAATTACCTTAAATGTGAATGGATTAAATGCTCCAACCAAAAGACACAGGCTCGCTGAATGGATACAAAAACAAGATCCATATATATGCTGTCTACAGGAGACCCACTTCAGACCTAGGGACACATACAGACTGAAAGTGAGGGGATGGAAAAAGATATTCATGCAAATGGAAATCAAAAGAAAGCTGGAGTAGCAATACTCATATCAGATAAAATAGACTTTAAAATAAAGAATGTTACAAGAGACAAGAAAGGACACTGCGTAATGATCAAGGGATCAATCCAAGAAGAAAATATAACAAGTATAAATATACATGCATGCAACATAGGACCTCCTCAATACATAAGGCAACTGCTATCCGCGATAAAAGAGGAAATCAACAGTGACACAATAATAGTGGGGGACTTTAACACCTCACTTACACCAATGGACAGTTCATCCAAACAGGAAATTAATAAGGAAACACAAGCTTTAAATGACACAGGAGACCAGAGAGATTTAATTGATATTTATAGGACATTCCATCCAAAAACAGCAGATTACACTTTCTTCTCAAGTGCACATGGAACATTCTCCAGGATAGATCACATCTTGGGTCACAAATCAAGCCTCCATAAATATAAGAAAATTGAAATCATATCAGGCATCTTTTCTGACCACAATGCTATGAGATTAGAAATCAATTACAGGGGGAAAAAAAGTAAAAAGCACAAACACATGGAGGATAAACAATACGTTACTAAATAACCAAGAGATCACTGAAGAAATCAAAGGTATCAAAACATACTTAGAGACAAATGACAATGAAAACACGACGATCCAAAACCTATGGGATGCAGCAAAAGCAGTTCTAAGAGGGAAGTTTATAGCAATACAATCCTTCCTCAAGAAACAACAAACATCTCAAATAAACAATCTAACCTTATACCTAAAGGAACTAGAGAAAGAAGAACAAACAAAACTCAAAGTTAGTAGAGGAAAGAAATCATAAACATCAGAGCAGAAATACATGAAACAGAAACAAAGAAAACAATAGCAAAGATCAATAAAACTAAAAGCTGGTTCTTTGAGAAGATAAACAAAATTGATAAACCATTAGCCAGACTCATCAAGAAAAAGAGGGAGAGGACTCAAATCAATAAAATTAGAAATGAAAGGAGAAGTTACAACAGACACCGCAGAAATACAAAGCATCTTAAGAGACTACTACAAGCAACTCTATGCCAATAAAATGGACAACCTGGAAGAAATGGACAAATTCTTAGAAAGGTATAACCTTCCAAGACTGAACCAGGAAGAAATAGGAAATATGAACAGACCAATCACAAGTAATGAAATTGAAACTGTGATTAAAAATCTTCCAACAAACAAAAGCCCAGGACCAGATGGATTCACAGGTGAATTCTACCAACCATTTAGAGAAGAGCTAACACCCATCCTTCTCAAACTCTTCCAAAATACTGCAGAGAAAGGAACACTCCCAAACTCATTTTATGAGGCCACCATCACCCTGATACCAAAACCACACAAAGATACTACAATAAAAGAAAATTACAGGCCAATATCATCCATGAATATAGATGCAAAAATCCTCAACAAAATACTAGTAAACAGAATTCAACCACACATTAAAAGGATCATACACCATGATCAAGTGGGATTTATCACAGGGATGCAAGGATTCTTCAATATACGCAAGTCAATCAATGTGACACACCATATTAACAAATTGAAGAAGAAAAACCATAGGATCATCTGAGTAGATGCAGAGAAAGCTTTCGACAAAATTCAACACCCATTTATGATAAAAACCCTCCAGAAAGTAGGCATAGAGGGAACTTACCTCAACATAATAAAGGCCATAAATGACCCACAGCCAACATCATTCTCAATGGTGAAAAACTGAAAGCATTTCCTCTAAGATCAGGAACACGACAAGGTTGTCCACTCTCACCACTATTATTCAACATAGTTTTGGAAGTTTTAGCCACAGCAATCAGAGAAGAAAAAGAAATAAAAGGAATCCAAACTGGAAAAGAAGAAGTAAAGCTGTCACTGTTTGCAGATGACATGATACTATACATAGAGAATCCTAAAGATGCTACCAGAAAACTACTAGAGCTAATCAATGAATTTGGTAAAGTAGCAGGATACAAAATTAATGCACAGAAATCTCTTGCATTCCTATACACTAATGATGAAAATTCTGAAAGTGAAATTAAGGAAACACTCCCATTTACCACTGCAACAAAAAGAATAAAATACCTAGGAATAAGTCTACCTAAGGAGACAAAAGACCTGTATGCAGAAAATTATAAGACACTGATGAAAGAAATTAAAGATGATACCAACAGATGCAGAGATATACCATGTTCTTGGATTGGAACAATCAATATTGTGAAAATGACTATACTACCCAAAGCAATCTACAGATTCAGTGCAATCCCTATCAAATTACCAATGGCATTTTTTACGGAACTAGAACAAAAAATCTTAAAATTTGTATGGAGACACAAAAGACCCCAAATAGCCAAAGCGGTCTTGAGGGAAAAAAACGGAGCTGGAGGAATCAGACTCCCTGACTTCAGACTATACTACAAAGCTACAGTAATCAAGACAATATGGTACTGGCACAAAAACAGAAATAGATCAATGGAACAGGATAGAAAGCCCAGAGATAAACCCACGCACCTATGGTCAACTAATCTATGACAAAGGAGGCAAGGATATACAATGGAGAAAAGACAGTCTCTTCAATAAGTGGTGCTGGGAAAACTGGACAGCTATATGTAAAAGAATGAAATTAGAACACTCCCTAACACTATACACAAAAATAGACTCAAAATGGATTAGAGACCTAAATGTAAGATTGGACACTATAAAACTCTTACAGGAAAACACAGAAAGAACACTCTTTGACATAAGTCACAGCAAGATCTTTTTTCATCCACCTCCTAGAGTAATGGGAATAAAAACAAAAATAGACAACTGGAACCTAATGAAACTTCAAAGCTTTTGCACAGCAAATTACAAACAAGACAAAAAGGCAAAAAGAATGGGAGAAAATATTTACAAATGAATCAACGGACAAAGGATTAATCTCCAAAATATATATACAGCTCATGCAGCTCAATATTAAAAAAACAAACAACCCAATCAAAAAATGGGCAGAAGACCTAAATAGACATTTCTCCAAAGAAGATATACAGATGGCCAAGAGGCACATGAAAAGCTGCTCAACATCACTAATTATTAGAGAAGTGCAAATCAAAACTACAATGAGGTATCACCTCACACCAGTTAGAATGGGCATCATCAGAAAATCAACAAACAAGAAATCCTGGAGAGCGTGTGGAGAAAAGGGAACCCTCTTGCACTGTTGGTGGGAATGTAAATTAATACAGCCACTATGGAGAACAGTATGGAGGTTCCTTAAAAAACTAAAAATAGAATTACCATATGACCCAGCAATCCCACTACTGGGCATATACCCAGAGAAAACCGTAATTCAAAAAGACACATGCACCCCAATGTTCATCGCAGCACTATTTACAATAGCCAGGACATGGAAGCAACCTAAATGCCCATGGATAGACGAATGGATAAAGAAGAGGTGGTATATATATACAATGGAATATTACTCAGCCATAAAAAGGAACGAAATTGGGTCATTTGTAGAGACGTGGATGGATCTAGAGATGTGGATGGATCTAGTCATACAGAGTGAAGTAAGTCAGAAAGAGAAAAACAAGAAAAGTGCATATCGTATATTAACGCATATATGTGGAACCTAGAAACATGCTACAGATGAACTGGTTTGCAGGGCAGAAATTGAGACACAGATGTAGAGAACAAACGTATGGACACCAAGGGGGGAAAGTGGCGGGAGGGTGGTGGTGGGATGAACTGGGAGATTGGGATTGACATATATACACTAATATGTATAAAATGGATAACTAATAAGAACCTGCTGTATAAAAAAATAAATAAAATTCAAAAAAAGAGAAAGAAAATTGGCAAGCTGATTCTAAAAGTTATAAGAAAAAGCAAAGTAAATATATTAGCCAAAACTATTTTGAAAAAGAAAAACAAGGTTGGAAGACTTTCTTAAGACTCGATTTCAAGACCTATCTTAAAGCTGTAGTAATCAAGGAAGGTAGTGTGGTACTGGTGAAAGATAGATACATACATCAACAGGACAGAATATAGACTCTTCCACATAAATCAACTGATTTTCAACACAGTACACAAAGGGAATTCAATGGAGAAAGTACAGACTTATCAACAAATAACCATGGAACAGTTGGATATCCATAAAATTAACAGGAAATGGATCATAAACCCAATATAAAACCAAGAATTATATAACTTCTAGAGGAAAACAAAGGAAAAAATATTTGTGACCCTAGGCAAAGATTTCTTAACTACAACAAAACCATGATCAATAAATCCTGATAAATTAAACAGATCTTCACCATACATTCACACAAAACTCTGTACATGAAATGTTTATGGCAGCATAGTTCACAATCCCCAAAAACTAGCAAACCTAAATGTCTATCAACTGGTGAATGGATGAACAGTCAGTGATACATCCTGACTGAATACTACTCAGCAATAAAAGAGACCTAACCACTGATCCACACAACAGTGCAGATCAATCTCAACTCCACTATGTTAAGTTAAAGAAGTCAGCCTCAAAAGACCATATACTGTATGACTCCATAAATATGACATTCTGCAATAAGGTAAAAGTATGGGGAAAGAAAACAGATCAGTGTTTGCCAGGGACTGGGAGTGAGGTAGGAGGAACTATGAAGTGGCATAAAGGAATGTTTGTGGGTAATAGAACTGTCCTATATCTTAATTGTGGTGTTTGTCTCACAACTGTATTCATTTGTCAAAACTTATAAAACTGTCGTTAAAAACAAAACAACAGGCCCCAAAATAGAGTCACTTAAGCTAAGCCCCAAATCACTGAATTGAGACAATTTGTTTTGGCTTTCCCAGAAATGGAATTTTAAACCAATCAGGACTCATCTAATCAGCACAAGCTAAGTACTCTGCCTGATAGGCCCTTGCCACCCCCTAAAGGAAGGTGACCCTGCAGTAACCAACCTGCTTTTTTGTCTAGTGTGACTTTCTTGTTCCCACACCCTTCTGCCTACAAAAGTCTTTCATTTTCTACAGTTCCTCAGAGCTCCTTTTCATCTGCTAAATTGGATAAAGTCAATAAGATCTCTAAAATTCACTCAGTTGAATTTTGTTTTTTTAACACTGTACACTACAAAGGGTACATTTTACTGCATGTAAGAGACTTGACTAGGAAAAATGAATCAGAATTTTTTTAAAAAACTTCACAATCGAAGTGAAAATAATTATGAAAATTTTTTGTTAAATAATTTGGTATGTTTTGTGTTTTGACTTTCCAAAAAGCTTTATTTAATTACTTTGCAATAAAAATTAGATTAAAATTTTATGCCATTAGAATACACACAAAATTCTAATAATACAAATGGACTAGGAAAAATTTCAGTGTTTTTTGGCTTCAATTTCTTTTTTTTAAATAATTTTAAAGAAAGTCTGTTTTGGTTAGGTTCCTCTGAGGCTTCAAAGAAATTCATTTCTATGAATATGTTGTTTTATAACAGGGACTCCTGGGGTAAACTAATCCTTAAGTATTCAAATTGCTAATTCGGGGATAAAACTGTATTTGTAGAACTGTTAATGTTAAAATTTACATGTAAAATAGGCTCAAAAATGGGATATCCTGTTTTGGAATCTAGAGTTAAAAGATACCAGATTCTACATTTTCTAGCACATCTAATCCTCAAAACAGTGACTTTTATCACTGGCTCAAACACCTGCATAGCTTATTAAAATGCAGATCTCTGGCCTCCACCCATTATTTACATAATCAGAATCTTGGGGATGGGTTCCAAGAATCTGTCTGTTAACAAATTCTTCAAGAAATTCTTATGCACATTACCACTTGAGAACTCTTGACCAGATCAAAGTACTACTGCCTAGATAGGGGGGTCTTCAAATATCCTTCAATGTGGTTGAGAAGAGAAGGAATTTTTTTGCTGAAAGCAATTATGCTCTTTTCAAATTTAAATCCACTCAGAAAAACAGGTTGTATTAGGCTAGTAGCTCTGAGTATAAATATACCTATCTTATAAGGAGATACACACACATACACATTTTTCAAATGACACGTTTCCTTTTTATAAACGTGAAATGTTTGTGAAAAGGTGAATTATATACATTTTTAGACGTTTACAGCCTTCCAGTTTCTCTGTCACAGAAGTGAGATCTTTGTGCGCCTTCAATTTCAAATCTCTTAACCTAGGCTTTATGTCCTCATGGGGAGTACAGTGAGAGAAGATCTGAAAGTAATTGAGTTTCAGCCTCCTTTTTTCACCTAAATACATCACATTCGTCTAGCCAAAGAATCTTGATCTTAAGCATGAAATGGTTTAGACATTATTTTAATGATAGATATACATTCCAAGTTGTAATAAAACTTGTGCAGTATCTTGAAACATCTTTAAAAATAGCTGTAAATTATTTAATCACTCCTGAGTATTTTTTTCTTGCAAAATGCATAGTAAGGAAAAACTTGAAATTCACCTAAACATAAATTTTACCTAATTTCCCCTGAAAATAGCTACATTTTGAATATTTTGTGAGTTCATTACCAAGCAAACTCCAGAGATGTTAAAATAATGGTGGTTTTGCCTTCTTTTCATTGCTCCATGGAATACAATTCCCAGAAATAATCAATCTTGACCATGCATAGGCCACAACTAATCATTTTAGTGGAAACTGTGCTCAAAAAAAAGCACAGGTTACTCCTATGAAGCATGTTTACTAACAAAGGAGACAGTAATACACTTTTTAAAAATGTTACTATATTTACTTTTTTTATAATGAAAAACACAAAAGGAAAGAAAAAGTAATTAAAAGCTAAAAAATGTTCACTACCTATTTAAGGATAAAAGTCAGAGACAAAATTTGATTTTGAGGACCACTGTAAACACTAGAAAATATTATGTATTTTGAAAATAGCACTGATTTGGGAAGCAAGAGACCTAGATCTAGCCCAACTTTGACATATCCTTGCCACATAATCATTGAAAGTCACTTTAACTTCTTTGAGTCTCATTCTTTACAATGGGTACTAAAAGTGCTGGCAACTTAGCATGAACAAAGACAGCAGCACCAAATTGTACTAGTAATCACTGTATTTGTCACCTCCACAAATTCATAGCTAAATAACAAAAATGAAAAACCCACAGACTTTCTAATGATATTCTTGTAGTATTAACACATTTTCTATTGTATAATAAAACATAGCAACATTTAGAAGATCTGTATAATTCAATGACTAATATTTTCCAAATGAGCAAATGCATGATGTTACAAAAGCATGCATGAGTGAAAGATCCATTCAATTGCAAGACAGACCAATGGATTTTAGTACAACAAAGTGTTCTCTGATGTGGTTTCAGATTCTATACCATAACAAACCTCTAGGAAATTACCCTTCTGAGATCTGGTATGGTATCAAAGATGAATTTCTACAATTATCTGGAAAAGGTTATTAAAATTTACTCATACTCTTTTTGAAATGTACTGTTTCCTTTTCCTTCTACTAGTCAGACACTAATGAAATTCATAGAAATATAAAACAATGCCACTTGTCTCACTAATATTTTTGTTTCAAAAGTTATTTTTTCATAAAAAGTTATTAATATTAACACTTAATGGGCATATTGCTTACATTCATATTATTTATTAAATAATTATTTTTTAAATGTCTCAGTTTTCATATCTAATACAATAAATATCATTATATCTAATAAATATCATTAGATATAACCCATAAAAGCCAATATAAACCAAGCTATCGGGGCTTCCCTTGTGGCACAGTGGTTAAGAATCCGCCTGCCAATGCAGGGGACACGGGTTCAATCCCTGGTCTGGGAAGATCCCACATATTGTGCAGCAACTAAGCCCACGCGCCACAACTACTGAGCCTGCACTCTAGAGCCCGCGAGCCACAACTACTGAAGCCCGCCCATCTAGAGCCCGTGCTCTGCAACAAGAGAAGCCACTGCAATGAGAAGCCTGCGCACCGCAACGAAGAGTAGCCCCTGCTCACCACAACTAGAGAAAGCCCGCGCGCAGCAACGAAGACCCAACGCTGCCAAAAATAAACAAATAAATCAATTAATTTTAAAAAAACAACAAAAAACAAGCTATCTGAGGTCCTTAGTAATTTTTAACAGTATAAAGAGGTCCTGAGGGCTTCCCTGGTGGCGCAGTGGTTGAGAATCTGCCTGCCAATGCAGAGGACACGGGTTCGAGCCCTGGTCTGGGAAGATCCCACATGCCGCGGAGCAACTGGGCCCGTGAGCCGCAATTACTGAGCCTGCGCGTCTGGAGCCTGTGCTCCGCAACAAGAGAGGCCGCGATAGTGAGAGGCCCGCGCACCGCGATGAAGAGTGGCCCCCACTTGCCGCAACTAGAGAAAGCCCTAGCACAGAAACGAAGACCCAACACAGCCATAAATAAATAAATTAATTAATTAACCCAAAGTTTAAAAAAAAAAAAAAAAAGTAAGCTGAAATATTTAAAAAAAAAAAAAAAAAAGAGGTCCTGAGAACAAAAGCTCTGAGAAGTACTGATCTGGACAATAAATACCAATGGGAAAAGAACTGATCTGGGGACTTCCCTAGTGGTGCAGTGGCTAAGAATCCGCCTGCCAATGCAGGGTACACAGGTTCGAGCCCTTGTCTGGGAAGATCCCACATGCCGTGGAGCAAATAAGCTCGTGCGCCACAACTACTGAGCCTGTGCACCTAGAGCCCATGCTCCACAACAAGAGAAGCCACCGCAATGAGAAGCCCACGCAACGCAATGAAGAGTAGCCCCCGCTCACCCAACTAGAGAAAGCCTGTGCTCAGCAACAAAGACCCAACGAAGCCAAAAATAAATAAAATAAAATCAATAAATAAATTAAAAAAAAAAAAAAAAAGAACTGATCTGATATTTTTAGTAACTTCTAGAAGTAAAAGACTCATTTTACTCTGCCACAACTTTTCTGGTACTGCCTTCATTTCCTGGTTATATTATTACACATTAACCTTTATCACAGTTCAGCTCCACCTGTAATATTCTCACAGGTGACAGCTAGGTGCTTTCGTAAACAGTGAGCTGTGATACTCCACCCTTGGTGTATAAATAATAGAAACTCACATTGACAGAGTTCTATAAAGTGACATTTCCTACAGTGGCTCCAAGTAACCTGTGCTAACACAGAAAGATCCAGAAACCATACTAAGGAATTATATCATATGCTACTTAGGAAATGTTTTTAAGGGAACAATGTCCCCAAATTCCAAGAACTTTGAGTAGAAGTTCAATTCACTTCCCTGTGTCCCTAAATGATGTGTTTGAAAATAAGTGGAGAGATTTTACCTCTTCTTATTGCAGTAGATTTGATTAGAATAATTCTTAAAAGATTACAAAATATTCACCTTTGACCAAGAGTAGTTTAGAAAAAAAAAGAGAAAATGGAAACTACTGCTCAAAACTATTACTTGGAGCAGGTAATTTAAAATCAAAGCTTGCTGTATCAATCAATATTAATGTCAAAAAGTAGGCTTTATGCACAGGTGCACAAGTGATGATAGTAATGAAAACTCTCCACTTTTACCTTTAAGTATTAAAGACCAAAGTTCTGGGCAAGAATAAAGTCAGGGTTTACAGTCACTGTATACTATAATATGATGCAGAGTGGCCTGTGACTGAAACTCCACCCTAGGACATTTTAATACTCCTGGAATGTGGTGATGTGACTCTCCTATCACTGATTAACCATCAGAGCCTCAAACTATTCTAAGAAATGCTGGAGTTGAAGAGCTAAACCAAAGTGGCCAAACTGACACTCACTGTCTTTCTCTCTTATATATAGCTTATTGTCACATACTGGTATACATGGAAGGACTGATCATACTGTAGTATATAACAATGTTTACTTTTGTTTGATAAAAGATCAAAAAAAATTAGTGATCAATACACTTTTTTTAAGGCTAGAAATCTAACCGCTAAACCAAAATTCTGTCTTGTTTTCTCTTTGTTAAACGTATATTCAAAGCAGATCTTTTTGACAGGCAACACTGATTAATGTTTATGAATCACCAAGATTATGTAACAAGAGGAAAGAAAAAATAAAAGCAAATGAATGAACAAATGACAACTTACGTAGAACCCAAAGACAAGACATATAGAGACAGTTTGAGAGTACCTGCATTGTCCATCAAAGAGAACAGGGGATTCTTGTTCATTTTCCCTCCATTCCTTGGTGCCTTCCTTATAGGGTTTCCTGTAAACATTGTTTACAGCACTCTACTACCTTTTCTAGATCTGTCTTTCCTATTTTCATCTTATTATTCCTCTGCGGTCTTAACTTGTGCCTTTTGGGTCTCTGTCTCCTTTTACTTACACCTAGCACTTCTTGCGACCTGCCAACAGAGTTATCTGTGGGCCCACCTCTCCTAACAGATTGTAAATTCCTTGGTGTCACAGAGTCATTTTGGTATCTTCTATAATACATAGCACAGTGTCTTGTACATTGAAGATGCTATTTAAAATAATTGCAGGGCTTCCCTGGTGGAACAGTGGTTAAGAATCTGCCTGCCAAGGCAGGGGACACGGGTTCAAGCCCTGGTCCGGAAAGATCCCACGTGCCGCAGAGCAACTAAGCCCATGTGCCACAACTACTGAACCTGCACTCTAGAGAGCCCATGAACCACAACTACTGAGCCCGCATGCCGCAACTACTGAAGCCCGCGTGCCTGGAGCCCGTGCTCCACAAGAGAAGCCGCTGCAATGAGAAGCCCGCGCCCCCCAATGACGAGTAGCCCCTGCTCGCCGAAACTAGAGAAAGCCCACATGCAGCAACAAAGACCCCAACACAGCCAAAAATAAAAACAAATAAATAAATTTATTTTTAAAAAAATAATTGCAAACTGAACCAAATTTTTTGTCTGTTATCCCTAGCAATACCATTTCTTTGTCAGAAAATAGCTATGTTTGGGATAATGTCCTCCATCAGTACCCTGGACTCTTCCTAGAGACAATTTTGTTCCTAACAAAACATGTAGATTATACTAAATTATCTTTCAAATACAGGGCAGGTTTCTTGGTTCTTGTAGGTCAAGTAAGGAAAATCTGGTTATACAAAATAAAGTTTTTTAACAGATATGTTTTCATTCTACAAGGGAAAATTTTGTGTTCGTTAATTTAAGGTATAGAAATGGTTCAAGTCATAGTGGATGACTTTGAGTCAAACCTTAGGGATCTGACATTAAAATGAAAGCCAGGAATGAGAGATTATGGAAAAACAAACAAAAAAACCTCTGCATTCTAATTTTGAATCCGCTGTTTACCAGCTGTGCCTAGGGTAAGTCGCCTAATTTTTCTAAGGCCACTTTTTCATCTGCTGCTCCTACCTCCATAGGGTTCTTACTAGAAGCCAATATATATGATAAAGCTTTGAAGACATGCAAAGTTCAATACTAATATCTTAATTATCTACTTGCTTAAGACGCTATCAGAAAAATGGAAAAATGTACAGTACTAGGGTTAAAGTGAAATCTAGCTTTATGTGATCTTAGGCCAGCTCTAAGTATTTGAGATCTTTTCCTTTCCTTTTACCATGATTCCTCAAACAGTATCAAGTTCCTGATAATTCTCTGAAGAATTCCAGCAATAAATTCTCCCAAGTCTCACCAACAGAATATAATTTCTACTTTTAAGGGACTTCTTAGCTTTCTGGCTTCTACCTTTTACAATTAAGATCCAAATCAGAAAGAATACATCATTTCAGTGCCCAAACAGTAAAAGTAAAATTGGATTTCTAAAATACAAGTAAAGGAGAAGGTTCTATAATAACAAAGCTATTTCTGCATCCCAGAGTACTAAAAGTACTTTACTGATCTAAGACATAGTCTCTGCAATGCCACTCCCAGTTCCTATTCATGGAAGTCATGCTGTCTGAAAGGAAAAAGGCACACAGCTGCAGGGGTTTCCCCAGCTATTTACAGTACACCTTTCCCAGGTTGATGGGGGATGAAGGCAGGAAGGGGAAGGAAAAGAAAGAGTCAAACTACAGTTGAGTCTTTATATCTTTTAATTCTGCTTGGATTCTGGCAGATAGCATACACTGTTAAACTATCTTCATCCCAATCACCTCTGCCATCACAAACTTACTTGAATTTTCAAGTAAACTGCATATAGGTACACACACATCTAGAGAGAGGACCTGACTGACAATGAAGGTTTAATCATTAAATATCCTTTTCTCCTATTTTATTTTAGAACAATTTTTCTTCCTAATTTATTACATTCTTTGTAACAGTAAGTAATCAATTTTTCACTGGTCTGGAAATGTGATATTTAATAATGTATTTATTTCAATGAAATTGATTGGGATGTTGCCTAGACTTGGTGCAAAATTTAATTCACCACTTAAAAATTCCAACTCTTTTTGTCAAGCCAATAAAATTTGTAAAATGTAATGAACACAACTGGTATAAACTTCACCTTCTATTTCCACCCAGTCTAATACCCTAAGTTAATAATAAAAATGATAGGGCTTCCCTGGTGGCGCAGTGGTTGAGAATCTGCCTGCCAGTGCAGGGGACACGGGTTCGAGCCCTGGTCTGGGAAGATCCCACATGCCGCGGAGCAACTGGGCCCGTGAGCCACAATTACTGAGCCTGCCCGTCTGAAGCCTGTGCTCCGCAAGAAGAGAGGCCGCGATAGTGAGAGGCCCGCGCACCGCGATGAAGAGTGGCCCCCGCTTGCCACAACTGGAGAAAGCCCTCGCACAGAAATGAAGACCCAACACAGCCATAAATAAATAAAAATTAAAAAAATAATAAAAATGATGGGGTTTGGGGGGTAAGATTAGAAAGAGCCTAATAATCTATAAACCAGATAAACAATCCAACTGCTATGTTATTTTAAATGGTAAAAATAAAAGAATGTATAGAAAGCCAGTCTTTATTTACCACAATAATATATATATGCTATATATAGGTATATACAATATATATAATACATGGTGCCAGCGAAAGAAAGAAAGAAAAATAGAAAGAAAAATAGAAAAACAGGAAGGAAGGAAGGGAATAAAAGCCAGTTGTCAGGCAATAAACCCATAAATTAAGCATCCAATTTTTACCAGTTTTTTTTTTTTTAAGATTTTTTTGATGTGGACCTTTTTTTTTTTTTAACACTGAAGAGGCTATTAATTATGTAGTATTATCTATAAGTACAAAGACTTCCCCAATCACATCACTTAGAGATCATTTTATCCACTACTCTGTTTGGCTGCCAGTCTCTTGTCTCTCTCCTCAGCAATGGTAAGGCGGATACCCTTTCCACAAGGAAGAGAGATCCACGGTTTGTTGCCTTTGCCAATAACGAAAATGTTGGAGAGCCGCGTGGCAAAGCTATTGCCATTGGCATCTTTCACATGAACTGCATCAAAAGAACCAGGATGTCTCTCCCAGTTAGTGATCACACCAACTCTTCCCAGGTTAGCACCTCTAGTCACAATGCACAGGTTACCAGTGTCAAATTTGAAGAAATCAGTAATCTTGCCAGTCTCCAAATCAGTTTGAATGGTGTCATTCACCTTGATGAGGGGATCAGGGTAGCGGATGGTGCAAGCATCATGGGTTGATGTGGACCGTTTTTAAAGTCTTTATTGAATTTGTTACAATATTGCTTCTGTTCTATGTTTTGGTTTTTTGGCAGAGAGGCATGTGGGATCTTAGCTCCCAGACCAGGGATCCAACCTGCGCCCCCTGCATTGGAAGGCCAAGTCTTAACCACTGGACTGCCAGGGAAGTCCCCAATTTTTACCAGTTTTTAAGAAATTCAACTTTGTTCATTTATCTGTAGCCATTTCACTATATAAAATATCACCAAGTCAAGAGCCTTCTCTGGCTATGAAATATAATATTTATAAAATATAAAACTTTTGCATTTCCATCCCAATTAATTTCGTTAAGCACCAATGTTTATTAGCACTGAGACAATTTTTCTATTAGAAGATTCTACAATAAACAAAGCATTTAATTTTCAGATGTCCTGACATATTTTCTTCAAATTTAAAAAAGGAAAAATTCTTTCTCTAATAATTTGTTTAAAAATCCATTTATTTTTCCTTTTCATTTGAATCTATTTATCTTTCCCATGCATGCAATATAGCTTTAGGCCAATAATGGCTCAGGGACTTGTCAAAGGTGTATTTTAATAACAGAAGCTGTGCTTCTAGAATGCAGAGCTGATAAATGTGCTCAGTTTTACAATACATCAAAAGGGAGGCAAGTCAAAATGTTCAAAACATGTGGATTATAGAATTAGCCACCTAAACAACGGATCTTCACTCAGACGCTATAAACTCAGATTATATGGAGGAATAAGGGCTCAATTTGGACTGGTCACGGCATATTGCAAACATTATTTTTCAGGTACCTCATAGTGAAGTAAGTAGTATGCTCAGTTCCTAAGCAATGAAAGCAAGTACACCTTGGATACTTACTAATAGAATCTATCTAAAATGTGATTATAACTCGTTTAAGGAGATTCATGTTATAGTGTTTGCGCAGTGAACAAATACAAGTAATGAATGCCAACTGATGGACAAATACAATAATTCAGCACCAAGGAATGAGTGCAAGGTACTGTCATGATTTAACCATTAGCTGCTGGATATACCTGGTGCTTTCTGTGCATTAATTTGCTTTCTTTGAAAAGTGAGGGCAGTGGTACTCTTTATTAGGCAGAATTTTAAGAGTACAATACTTCTTCCCTTTAAAAAAAAGGGAGTTAACATATTTTGGCAAGTACATAGAGAAATTTGAACCCTTGTGCACCGTTGATAGGATTATAAAATAGTGTGATCACTATAGAAAAAAGTATGGAGAAGCCTCATGAAAACAGAGCTACCATATGATCCACCAATCCTTCTTCTGGGTATACATGCAAAGAACTGAAAACAGAGTCTCGAAGAGATATCTGCCCAACAATGTTCACAGCAGTATTCAAAATAGCCAAGAGGTGGGAGCCACCTAAAGGTCCATCAATGGATGAGTGGATAAACAAAATGTGATACATACACACACACACACACAATTATTATTCAGGTTTAAAATGGAAGGAAATTCTGTCACATGCTGCAACACAAACGATCCTTGAAGACATTATGCTAAGTGAAATGAAAGTCAAAAAAAAGACATACACTGTATGATTGCATTTATATGAGGTATTTAAAGTAGTCAAGTTCAAAACAACAGAAAGCAGAATGGTGTTTACCAAGAACTGAGGAAAGGAGAAAAGGGGAGTTGTTGTTAAATGGGTTATAGAGCTTCAAACTTGCAAGATGAAAAAGCTCTGGAGATCTACTGCACATATGATTATACATAACACTACCGAACGGTACACTTTTAAATGGCTGAGATGGCAAATTTTATGTTATGTGTTTTTTACCACCACTACAAAAATAGATAGATAGATAGACAACTTAAAAAAAGAACACAGTTGGTCTATAAAAGATTATCTTTAAGGACTTAGTTTGGCTAATTAAAAAAAAAAAAAAGCTTTTAGTAAAGATGGAGCAAACATCTGGTTAGAGAGGCAAGCAATAGGGTGGCATGACCTGTTGGGCAACACCTCACTTTCTCCCCAGTAGTACTACTTTTTGTTTTCTCCCACAGTTTAGAGGACCACCTCCATCCATTCCCCCAGCACACTACAGTAAACATACAAAAGCAAAACTTCTGGGAGGACAAAGTTCCACTTAGCTTCCTGCTGCTGGAGACCCAACTCTTCCCCACAAGAGCACTTGAAACATTTATGTGAAATAAGCCTTTTTTTTTTTTTTAATTTTATTTATTTATTTATTTTTGGTTGTGTTGGGTCTTCGTTTCTGTGCGAGGGCTTTCTCTAATTGTGGCAAGTGGGGGCCACTCTTCATCGCGGTGCGCGGGCCTTTCACTATCGCGGCCTCCCTTGTTGCGGAGCACAAGCTCCAGACGCACAGGCTCAGTAATTGTGGCTCACGGGCCCAGTTGCTCCGCGGCATGTGGGATCTTCCCAGATCAGGGCTCGAACCC
The DNA here is from genome assembly GCF_949987535.1 of Balaenoptera acutorostrata. Classification (NCBI taxonomy): domain Eukaryota; kingdom Metazoa; phylum Chordata; class Mammalia; order Artiodactyla; family Balaenopteridae; genus Balaenoptera; species Balaenoptera acutorostrata. The sequence continues at coordinate 77,469,889 of NC_080069.1, read as the reverse complement.
GTGTCCCCTGCATTGGCAGGCAGATTCTCAACCACTGCGCCACCAGGGAAGCCCCTGAAATAAGCCTTTTTAAAAACACTATTTTATTCATCTGAACCAAGGGACTAGAGATGAGATAGAGGAGAATTTATTTATTTAATGCAATGACATATGAAGAGATAAGGATTGCACCAGGGCAGTCAGTGGAGATAAAAATTAAGAGGCAATATGTTTTAAAATTGTCAAGTAAGAAGTGCAATACCTGTGGACTTCCCTGGTGGCACAATGGTTAAGAATCCGCCTGCCAATGCAGGAGACGTGGGTCCGATCCCTGGTCCAGGAAGATCCCACGTGTTGCGGAGCAACTAAGCCCGTGCTCCACAACTACTGAGCCTGCGCTCTAGAGCCCACAGGTCACAACTACTGAGCACGCAGGCCACAACTACTGAAGCCCATGCGCCTAGGGCCCACGCTCTGCAACAAGAAAAGTCACTGCAATGAGAAGCCCGCGCACAGCAACTAAGAGTAGCCCCCGCTCGCCGCAACTAGATAAAGCCCGTGCGCAGCAACGAAGACCCAACGCAGCCAAAAATAAATAAATTAATTAAAAAAGAAGTGAATACCTGGATGTGAGGACCAGGGGGAGTGACTTTGTTTAATGAAAAGCAAACATTGTTTTAGGCATAAAGCACGCACAAGTCATGAATCTGGCCAGACATCCCTAGAGCAATGTGGTTCCAAGGCATGGTACACCAGTTCTTCTCCTCTTCACTTGAAATATGTTTCGGATGAAATCTACTTTCAATCAACATTCTTCTTTTGGCATTTAAGGTCTTCTCTCCATTCAGGGCAGCTCCATTTTGGTCTGTAGCTTTCAGTGGAACTCCTGGGTAACCTTTTGTTTTATTCAAAAATTCTACAGCTGCAAAGTTTGAAAACCACTGAACCAAATACGTATGACATTTCAGTGGCTTGACCCTGTGGGTATCCATCTATTTTGTATGCAACAGGGTTCCTCAACCACGACACGACTGCCAGGTCAGGCGGCTATAGCTTCGTTGTGAGGGCTGTCCTGGGCACTGTGGGATGTTTAGCCTACACCTGGCGTCTACCTCCTAGATGCCAGTAGGATCCCTCCCAAATTCTCTAGTCATGACAATCAAAAAGTCTCCAGACACTGCCAAATATCCCCTAGGAGGCAAAATCCTCCCCTCCCAGACTCTAATCTGTTTGTGGCCTGTTGCTATTTTATACTAGCTTCTCCTTTCTCTTCTAATGGTAATGTTAAACATGAGCTAACACTATATTATTGGTGATTTCTTTTTAATGGGTAGGAAGAGAAAACAAACAGGCTAGAGACTCAACACATATGTGGGTATTTGCCTACCACATTTCAAAATTGACAGGAGAAAAAAGGTTGCTTGGTTACCTGAAACACAAGGCATAAGAAGTTTCTATGCCTTAGGCATTTCAGGACCTAAAAGTAAAATCTATTTGTCTAGATACATGCATTTCAAAAAAAAAAAAAAAAAAGCAGGACTATATATACTACTCAGCAGTAGGAAACTTCCATAAACAAGATAGGTGACTTATAAAAATTAATACAGTATTAGGCTCAGGTGAAGAGGGAAAAAGGACTTTTTGAATGAATAATAAAACACAGAAATCACTGTGGGAAAGTGGAAGAACAGAGCTTTGCAATAAGACAATTTGCATCTGAATCTTAACTCCATCTGCTTTACTTTCTTATCTTGGTAAGACATTTAATCCCTTTGAGCCCAGAATAAAAAAAAAAAAGAGAGAAAGAAAGAGCCCATTTCATTTCCTTACATTGCTTGAGGAAGGGGACAGTCTTTTAACCATCTGTATTTCTAGTACCCAGAAAATAATATAAATGTCTATAAATGAGTTTTAAGTGAAAAATATCAAGATTCCTTTTTTTTTAAGAGTTATACAAATCTCTTTATATTTTTAAGATTTCTTGCTTTTCCAATAATTTTCAGCTCCACACCTAACATTATTTACAGTGTTCATAAATGGCTTGTGACTGACCAGGAATGGTAATGAATGGTTTTAATTTATCTTTGGGGTTTTTTTTTTCCCCAAAAAGTCAAAAACAAGGCACTTGACAGAAACTAACATAACATTGTAAAGCAATTATACTCCAATAAAGATGTTAAAAAAAACAAACAAACAAAAAAAAGAAACAAGGCACTTGAAAAATGAGGGGGTTTTTTGTGGTTTTTTTGGCCCCGCTGCGTGACTTGCAGGGATCTTAGTTCCCCAACCAGGGACCGAACCCCACCCTCCACAGTGAAAGCGCTGAAAGTGCGGAGTCCCAACCACTGGATCACCAGGTAATTCCCCTTGAAAAATGAGGTTTTATACAAAAAGATTTAGACTCGTACTGAACCACAATTCTTACATCTAGCAGTAACCTTAATAATGATTATACCATTCAGGGGTCAAGGCAGATGTCTGTCATAGCACCACAACAGCCCTCCACCAGGGAGTAGCGATTTCTCGCCTTCAAATAAAAAAACATGAGCCAAAATGATGGGGAAATCCTGGTACAACTATGCTGACCTCTGATTAAGTGACAGAGTGTAAAATAAGGATGGCAGCTCATCTTAGCGCTTTTACAGAGATGAGAAGCTGTAAAAAACTAAGTATTATCTTTATGGGCCTTTCACTTTATTTCTATAAAGACCTAAAGCTTTGCATACTCAATGAATGACATTTTAAATTATCTTATATCAAAGGGTAGTATCATATCAGTATCGCATTGTTCACACATCACTAATACGTGACATGCATTTTACCCCCTTCCCCTCACAGCCATCATCCCATCTCTCTCTAGCAAAAACACAGTTTTCAACTCTTCCCTCTTTCAGCTCAAGTTACGACATCTATTCTTTTCTTAAAAGTCTCTGGGAATGGTCCAGGGTTGTTTTCAGTAACTGGGAGAAACTGTCATAAAGAACATGCTTATAAATATCCTGTAGCACGTCACCTTACTGAAGGAAAAAGAGAAACATGAAAATATTTTCTGCCACTTACAAACACCGTACAATTTTTGCTTCCCATGGTTGAAACAAAGAAGTTTGAAGAGTTTAGATGTCAAACTCTGTTTCTTGGATCTAACTGTTTGGTATCAGATCCCATGGACAATGGAAATTTGCTAGACGTGCGTAGTTTTTGGTGATTCACACACCAAACAAATGGGAGAAAAGGCGTTAATTTTCCCAATATTCAGAATATTACCTCATTCCAAAAGAAATGTCACTTATAAACAGTACCTCCTTCTCCATTTTATGTTCTGCTGAACTTTTCTTTATGTACATCATTTGGTTACATAATTCGTGGCATGAGACAGTTAGACAAGTGAAACAATGCTCAGCATTTTAACCAAAAGTAATATTCAGAGTGCTGGAAAATGAATCTTTACACAAAAGACACATCTAGTGTCAAAGTAAACTTCTTATACAAATCCTAACAAAGGACAAATTTAATTTATAAGTGATTAGCTTGAACAAAACATGTAAAATTTCAAAACAAGTTATGCTACTTTAAGCACTGTTCATCAATGGATTTAAAAACTTTATAGTATTGGTCAAGTTTTGATATGCAGAGACAGCAAAGTGTACATAGGTGATTTATGCTTTCTATAACACTCAATCTTGGTTTGGGAGTTTGAAAGCTAGGCTTTCTAAAATGCCTAATGTAATCTAAAATTCTAACGTAACCTGAAATTCATGATATTCTAGGCCAGGCAAGTTGACCACCTAAATAACATGTTCAGACTTGTTTTAACTAGTAGTTTCTTAGTCTCTCATAAGCTATCATTTTTGTATTAGCTTGGGCTTCTTTATTACTAGAGATCTTCCTTTAGGCTTTAACATCTTGTTACCTGTACTTTGGTATTTGTACAATATATTTCCTTCATTTTGCATTCAGTGGGAGCTATTCTATGGCTAACCTCATCTGCTTCAGGGTGATACAGAACAGCAGCGCCTGAGGTCTTCTAGCTCTCATTTCGAAGGCCTCTGAGTCACATACTACCGGCTATTGGCAACATCACCATGAGCTTCCCTGACTCCAAGGACTTCAATGACTCCAAGACAGAACAGAGTTGCTGACCTTTGGGTCCGTGTGTCCACATTCAACCATTCTTAGGTTGTTGTGTTATAAGTTTTCTGGAACTAAACATAAGATTTGTTACTGTTTCCTTTTCCTTTTGTTTTTAACGGAGTCTTTCTATCTGAATAAAATATCTGTTCTTCTAGGATTTATAGTATACAAATTCTTCTGGAGCCATAAAAATATTAAGGCCATAAGTAATACACAAAAAGAATAAAAATTCAAGAGCTGTCTAAAATAAGTTCAGAAATTCTATAGCATGGGACTTCCTGGCAGTCCAGTGGTTAAGACTTTGCCTTCCAATGCGGGGGGTGTGGGTTTGATCCCTGGTTGGGGAGCTAAGATCCCACATGCTTTGGGGCCAAAAAACCGAAACATAAAGCAGAAGCAATACTGTAACAAATTCAACAAAAACTTTAAAAAAAAAAAAAAAGAAATTCTATAGCAAATCACAGCATCTGGAAAATATATAATAATTGATATGATCTTTTATGTACTGGCACATTCAATGAAGATAAACATAAAGGATGCAGCACAAATTAAAGATAAGAGATTAAAATGCAGATAATGGATAAGGCACAAATGTTTTTAAATTATTTCCTTTGTTATATCATGAATCTATTAAAACTCTACAGCTACGTAAATACTTACTACCTATAAAAATTCTTTTAGGAACTAGCACTACCAAGAGAAAAATGGAGATTGGTGATGAAATCTCAGAATACCTTTATAAAAAGAAAGACCTGTTGAAAATATTCAAAAAACTACAAATCTTGTATTAGGCCTATTAACTAAAACTACACAGTTTATAGTGAATCAGCATCTAATTTCTATGGTAGGGAACAGAGGTACTCCATTCATGGAAATCTAGCATTGAACAGTACAAACAGTTGCCAAATTTCCCTACTGCTAATTTGGGCCAATGAGCATAAAACTTTTAAATTTTCTTTAAAAGTGTTTTCTTTGGGGAGGAAATGCTAGAGAATACAAAGGAAAGACTGGAAGATAGGAGACAGAAACTTGTATAGCTATTTAAAAGGGGATCAGCTATACCTATAATAAATACTAAAAATTTGCTCTGAAAGAGCAATACAGAAATAAAAATTCTAAAAAGCTGAAGTTAGTCTATCTTTACTTGAGGTTTTTAACCTTTCAGTATTAAAAAGAAGCATCTTAAGCAAACTAAAATGCCCAAACATTCAAAGCTGTTAAAATTCTCAAATAAACAAATTACCCCATAGCTTGAGTTAAAGATCCACAAAAAAGCTGACATAATTTTTCAATAGAAATAAACAGCAAAGGTTATATCATATTTATTATTTAGACTGACTTCCAAACTTTAATTAAAATTTCCTCCCAAAAAGGAAGAGGGAATACATTTAAGGAAGTTGCTACTACTGAATAGCTAAAAGTAAAATAAAGCAACAATGAACAAATGTATTCTAAATAGCTATTACATAGACTACCAAATTAAAACTCATAATTGTAAAAGTAATACTGTACATATTAATGCTAATTTTTATATGTAAAATAATCAGTTTTCTCTTTTAGGCAGCAATTACCTTCCAATATGGCCCTTACTCAGCTGAGCCAAAGGATGAAAGGGAGCAGCATCAGGGTGTACATAAAGCTGATAAAACAGAATGCCAAAATTACAAAGGAAGGGTAAAGGACAGAGAGATGAGAAACAAAGTCCAGTGTCTTTTCATGTAGACCCAAAACTTCAAAGGAATGAAATTATAAATTATCAATCTAGTGATTTATTTATGATACTCAATCTAAGCCATTTCAGTAATCTTCATGGGTCAAATTAAAAGGTCAGACCCTTTTTAAGACCCCCTTTGGTAAAAAATATTATTTAATTTAGTAAATTAAATAGTAAATATTATTATCTCATCAGTGGGAGATAGAATTTTGCAAAACAAACTTTCCCTTCTCTGCCTTAAGCCTAGTCTCATTTTATGAACAAGGTGCTATAAAAATGGTGCATTACTTATTTAGGGGAGAATGGGGAGGGGAATGGTGAATCCACCCTTTCAATCTATTTGCCTTCACAAGCTAGGATTCAGCATGTAAGATGAAATTCTATTCTACAGGGAAGAATGGAAATTTTTTCTCTATTCACCTTAATATTTATCTGGACACGATTTTGAAAATCAGGGAATGAAGTCATATACTATGATACTGATATTACTGGTGAGGTAATTAAGAAACTTACCATTTTTTAGGTTTTGATAAGGGTTTGTACTTGCTGTATTTTACACGCCACTCAAGAACTTCTTTACAATGCTGACATACTCCATCATGAAGTTTTGCATTAATTTTCTTAAAAAGAAACAGAAAAACAAATTGAGAATTTCACTTGTGAGCCAGTATTACAAACCCCAAAAGGTACATGAGAAATTTAAGGGTTTTTATATTTTAATTTTATTTATTTATTTTTATAAATTTATTTATTTATTTTTGGCCGCTTTGGATCTTCGTTGCTGCACGTGCTTTCTCTAGTTGCAGTGAGTGGGGGCTACTCCTTGCTGTGGTGCGCAGGCTTCTCATTGCAATGGCTACTTTTGTTGCAGAGCATGGGCTCTAGGTGCGTGGGCTTCAGTAGTTGTGGCATGCAGGCTCAGTAGTTGCGGCTCGCGGGCTCTAGAACACAGCCTCAGTAGTTGTGGAGCACAGGCTTAGTTGCTTCGTGGCATGTGGGATCCCGGACCAAGGCTCAAACCCATGTCCCCTGCATTGGCAGGCGGATTCTTAACTACTGCGCCACTAGGGAAGGCCTAAGTTTTTTTTAAAATAGCTACCTGGGCTTCCCTGGTGGCGCAGTGGTTGAGAGTCTGCCTGCCAATGCAGGGGACACGGGTTCGAGCCCTGGTCTGGGAAGATCCCACATGCCGCGGAGCAACTAGGCCTGTGAGCCACAACTACTGAGCCTGCGCGTCTGGAGCCTGTGCTCCGCAACAAGAGAGGCCGCGATAGTGAGAGGCCCACACACCGCGATGAAGAGCGGCCCCCACTTGCCGCAACTAGAGAAAGCCCTCGCACAGAAACGAAGACCCAACACAGCCATAAATAAATAAATAAATAAATAAAAATTTAAAAAAAAAAAAAAAATAGCAACCTAACTTCAACCTGGGTAACATTTGATGGTATACTATGCATTTTTATGTACATTATCAATTTGGCTCTTTACAAAGGCAAAGATCCTTAACTGGCTGTAGCTCAGAATCATCTAGGGAGCTTTTTAATTTCCTGGAAGAAGTATTTTAAGCACATCCCCATTGATTCTGATGCATATTTATTTTACAACTCAAACTGTATAGTTAAGATATATGCATTTTACTGTACATACGTTATATCTCAAAAAAAGGTAGTAATAAAAAAGAAAATCTAATTCATATTTTAAGACTACTGTTTTGACAATTCAAATCTTACCACTGAGAAATGAGAAATTAAACTCAGAAATTAGACAGTCCTGAATTGTCAGTCTGCAGGGGACAGCAGAGACTAAGAAACTTGAGAAAGGACAGCCAGGGAGAAGCAGCTGGAAGCAAGAAGGTATTTAATTATTCAATTTAAACCTTTTGTATTCTCATGTAAAGATGTCTTAGAAAAGTTACCTTGCTAACCTGGTTTCTTCAAAACAGAAAATAAATACATGCATGTGACTGTGGTAGAAAAGGGGCTTTATGAAGAAAATAAACATTTTTATTATAATATTCGTCTCAAAATGTGTTGGGAAATGAGGAAGGGAAATTTTTAAATGTGTCATGTTTTCACTATATATTTTCACTATATATTTTCACTAAATACTATATATTTTCACTAAATACTCTGGGAATTCTCTAACTTACTTTGGTTGTGGAAGCTATATATTTTCACTATATATTTTCACTAAATACTCTGGGAATTCTCTAACTTACTTTGGTTGTGGAAGCATGGTCTTTGCCTATTGTTGGAATAATGAAGAAAGGACATTTTAAGTTCGCTTCCTTTGTTTCCTTTTTTAATTTCTCAAAAGGAGAAAAAAAAAAGCATCCCAAAAGATGCAGATTCTTTGGAGGGTTATTTGATACTGAGTTAAAAGCACAATATTTAGAAATCATCTGAAAGAAAACAAAACTTCTGAACAGCACTTGATATTCTTTAAAGTTCTAAACAAGAAGGTAAAATAATGACAAAATGTTTATTCCAAGAGATATTTCAAGGATATTTTCAAAAACCATAAATTAAGCTGTGAATACATTATGTGTGAATTTAACCCTGTGGTGAAAAACATATTCTATTACTTATGAATTGTGTGTGGGGATTCTTTTCTTCCTGACCTAGAAGGAGAGTCCCTGGGAAGAGAAATTCTGCATGCCACTATATTCCCTCTTTTCTGTGGTCCACTGACTGTTGCCAGAAAGAAGGAAATCTGTGCCTAACACCAAACTCCTCTTCTTATCAACCTTGGCACCTAGTTATCACATACAGGGCTTGCTAAGAAATATCCAGAACTAAGGTCCACATTTTATCTTTGGTTCTCACTGCCCTCTGTTGCCTAGAATATCTTACCGAAAGCATTGCTTATATTTTCCTAACTCTAACAATAATAGAAACAAACTAATGACTTGATCTATGATTATAATATGAATGTGATATAAACTTTCTAATTAGAATGTTCTTAGAATGCACACCATTTCGTTACCTGCAATTTTATTATATACAACACACTCTACTTGTTAACTAGGAAGGATTATTTGGTTTCTTGCTTGTTTCTGTTCCAATTTCTGACCATTTCATCTTGATTTACAAAGCTGTGCATAGTTTGGAAACTGGTTTCTTTAGGGTGGATCGAGAGTAGAACAAAACAGGTCTTTGTGGGAACTTGTCATGTATGCAATGTGTGAAGCAGTATAAATGGAGACATTGTACAGCACCCACATGACCAGCAGGCACTACTACAAAATTAAACTTGATTTTCATGTGTTAAGAAATGAATGAGAAAAGAAATGAATGAATGAGAATGAACAGTACTTTCACTTAAAAATAATTGCAGAAAGAAAACTGTGTACCTTGCTTTACCGTTTTTTGGCAAACTAGAAAAAGTGAATTCCAGACACGTGAGCAAAGGAAGCCAAATCCTAGTTCCAGGAATCACTCCGCCTGGAGCAAAGGAGATGGCAATCTTACCTTACACCTATGTTTACAACTAACCCTGTTTTGGCAGTTAATTTTAGCATGTCCCTCATGGTAGAAGATAATAGGTTATTTAATGTTAAGATTTAAGCATGTTCAAATATAAAATCAAAACTTAGTTTTATAAGTACAAAAGCCTTTAAAGATCATTTAGTTTAACAAGCTACTATCCAGATCTCTAAAGGAAAAAAATCATCAGTGGAAGATTCCACTGGACTTAAGAATCTTAGCTAAAAAAAGAAAACCTTCTTTATCAATGAATACTTCTTTTAAAAATTAGAATAGACTTAAGATGTATCAGAAGACACTCCTACTTCACATATACATAGTCTTAAAAACTGTCTAAGCCATTATTAGTTCATACAACACATTTTATAGTAAGTGCTGTTATCCCTGCTAAACGTTGTTATCCCACAATGCATCAGTGATAAAATAATACAGCAATCCCCAAAAGAAAACTGGGTGAGGACTACAACTCCAAGAAGGTAGCAAGAGCGAATTGTAAATATAACATCTGTATCAATATGCTGATGCTGAAAAATAGTTTATAAAATATAAAGTATCATTTAACAGAAGGAAGGCACTACTGTGTTGGGGGGGAAGAATCTGAATAACATTCAAGAGCAACTAATATAATCTTTCATTAGGATTTTCTGTACATCATAATTCTTCCAGAAATGCTAAAGGTAAAACAGTGGCATATTTTACTTCCCTTCATTAACTGAAAAAAAAAAAAAAAGAAATCAAAAAATCAAATTCTCAAGAAAAATGCCAACTCTAACTGCAGCTGAATTTCCATGGAATGGAGTGGAATGGAATGGCCTTGTTCTCTCCCCTGCCTTACACCAAAATAAGGTATTTGCTGCCAATATAGCTACAACAGTGTTATTCCAGAAAATAGGAATTTTGTATTTTAACTATATTTAAAAGTATATATTTTAAAATTTTCTAGTAACACTCCTTTATTCTAAATTTGGTTAGAGAATAAAGGATCTCTGAATTTAGTAGTAAGATATTATATGACTAATAATAATAATGTGAAAATCTGTATTTTAGGTTGACTTTCAAATCATAAACTGTATTATTTTAAATCCTTTTAATATGGCTAGAACATTGTTGGGCATAAAGTATCTTATAAAATAAATACAACCAAAAATAGATGAGGGAGTCAGATTGAGGGAAAAATGAGAGTTGGTAGGGAAAATTACAAAGCAGTCAGGAGTACAGCTGGGAAGTGCACTTGCTAGAGATCGGCCACAAGTGAGATGTGAGTTTTCTAGCCGTCAAAAAAACATGAGCTCTGCTCACCTACCTGATTCAATGTCTGTAACATGCCAAAAATCCAGTTTCTCAGAAGAAGCACAACTATTCTTGTCATTGAAACCCAAAGTTTCATTTTCCCAAAAGGGACACCATATAATACAGTAAACAATGTTCTCAAAAACATCCTTACAATTCCAAGTATTTCACAGAGCTGTTTTCTACCCTAGTTCTCAAAGTAGGCCAGTGTTATAGCATGCCAAACACAGTGTAGTAAAAAAGTTATTTTCAGGCGTGCAAAGTAGATACAAAGGCCTGATATTCATAAGATCTATAGAAATGCACTGCAAATCATAAGGCCATCTTCAATAAATACTTTCTCCCAAATGAGTTCTAAAAACATTCACCTCTATTATGAAAAATTCAAACATGCAGAAAAAAGTTAAAACAATAATACTAACGCATAGCCATATACACTATCTAGAGACAACTGTTAACATTTTATGTGCGTGTACACTTAAAATAAGTTGCAAACATCAAGACACTTCACCTGTCAATCATACATATCCTGGAAATAGACTTTCTCCTCCTTAACCACAATACCATTACCACACCTCAGAAAAATGAAAAATAATTCTCTAATATCATTGAATGTAGCCCGTCTACACTGAAATGTCCTCAACTGCTCCCTTGCCCCCCCAAATCAGTATTCAAGTTCAGTTTGTTATCTCTCTTTTGATCTAGAAGGGTTTCCCTCTTTTACCCTCTATTACACTGATTTTTTTTTCAGTTATTTTTTTTTTTTTTTTTAATTTTTATTTATTATTTATTTTTGGCTGTGTTGGGTCTTCGTTTCTGTGCGAGGGCTTTCTCTAGTTGCGGCAAGCGGGGGCCACTCTTCATCGCGGTGCGCGGGCCTCTCACTGTCGTGGCCTCTCTTGTTGTGGAGCACAGGCTCCAGACGCGCAGGCTCAGTAGTTGTGGCTCACGGGCCCAGTTGCTCCACGGCATGTGGGATCCTCCCAGACCAGGGCTCGAACCCGTGTCCCCTGCATTGGCAGGCGGATTCTCAACCACTGTGCCACCAGGGAAGCCCCTTTTCAGTTATTTTTAAAAAAATTTTTATTGGAGTATTGTTGATTTACAATGTTGTGTTAATTTCAGGTATACAGCAAAGTGAATCAGTTATACATATACACTGATGTTTTTGAAAATACCAGGCAAGTTGTCTTTGAGAATATTCCACATTCTGTATTTGTAAGATTGGTTTCTCTTGGTGTAATTTAACTCATTGCTTTATGTCCTATAGTTCTGCAAGGTGGAAGTTAGGTTTAAAGGCTTGATTAGATCCAGGTTTAAGATTTTTTTGACAAGAACAGTTCATTTGTGCTACTGCTATGTACTCCACATTACTCCAAGTCAGGAGGCACAAGATGTCCAGTTCTCACCTAGTCAGTGATGAGAAATTTGACTGATCACTTGGTTAAGGTAGTGATTGCCCAGATCTCTTCAAATTACAAAGATTAGCAATAACGCATAGGGGTCATGTCAATATGCTGTTCCACAATAACATTTCGCTTCATGGTTTCAGCATCCATTCAAGGTTCTTTGCCTGAATCAATCATTTTAAATGCTAACTCTATCATTCTTCCTACATTAATTAAATTTTTTAAAAAAAAGGTTGCCAGCTTAAGAAATTTTGAGGTATAATACATATAGAGTAAAATTCACCCAATTTAGGTGTATAGTTCTGTGAATCTGACAATCAACATATAGAACATTTCCATCCTTCTAAAAAGTTCCCTCATGCCCCTTTGTTGTCAACCCCCAGGCAACACTAATTTTCAATCTGCTCCTACAGTGTTGCCTTTTCCAGAATGTCACATAAATGAAATGATCAAGTATATAACTATTTGAGGAGCTCATTCCTTTTTATTGGTGAATGGTATTCTATTGCATAGATGTGCTATAATGTTTATTCATTCACCATTTGAAGGACATTTTGAGTTGCTTCTAGTTTGGGGTGCTAATAAATATTTACATATAAATTTCTGTGTGGAAAGGTTTTTATTTCTCTTGATTTACTATCTAAGAATGGTATTGTTGGGTTGTATGATAATTTTATGCTTAACTTTGTAAGAAACTAACAATTTTTCAAAGTGGCTATACCATTTTGCATTTCCACTAGCCATGTATGAAGATCCAGTTTTTCCACATCCTTTCCAGTGCTTGAAATTGTAAATATTTTTTTTATTTTAGCCATTTGAATAAGTGGATAGAGTTATCTATTTATGCTTTTAATTTGCATCTACTTAATAACTGATAATGTTGAATGTCTTTTCATGCACTTACACGCTATCGTGTATTTTCTTTAGTGAAGTGTCTGTTCAAATCTTTTGCCGTTTTTTTTTTTCTTTTAATTGGATTGTTTGTTTTCTCATTATTGAGATGTGACGTTCTGTATATATTCCAGATACCTGGCCTTTACTGATACATACTTTGCAAATATATTCTCCCAATCTGTGCTTTTATTTTCATTATCTTAACAGCGTTTTTCTAAGATAAAATCTTTTAAATTTCAAAGAATAATGTTTCGATTTTTTCTTTTATGGACCATGCTTTTAGTGTCAAATCTAAGAAGTCTTTGAAGAATCATGATTTTTACCTACGTTTTCTTCTGGAAGTTCAGTAATTTTAGGCCTTACATTTAGTCTATGATCTATTTTGAGTTAATTTTTGTACATGGTGCAAAATACTGGTAGGAGGTTGTTTTTAAATTATCTATGGGCGGGACTTCCTGGTGGCGCAGTGGTTAAGAATACGCCTGCCAATGCAGGGACCACAAGCTCGATCCCTGGTCCAGGAAAATCCCACATGCCGCAGAGCAACTAAGCCCGTGTGCCACAACTACTAACCCTGCGCTCTAGAGCCCGCGAGGCACAACTGCTGAAGCCCACGCACCTAGAGCCTGTGCTCCGCAACAAGAGAAGCCACCGCAATGAGAAGCCCGCGCATCACGAAGAGTAGCCCCCGCTCACCGCAACTAGAGAAAGCCCGAACGCAGCAACGAAGACCCAACACAGCCAAAAATAAGTAAATAAATAAATTTATAAATTATCTATGGGCATCCAAGTTCTAGCATCACTGAATTGTGTTTGTATCTCTGTCAAAAGTTAAGTATGGGGCTTCCCTGGTGGCGCAGTGGTTGAGAATCTGCCTGCCAATGCAGGGGACACGGGTTCGAGCCCTGGTCTGGGAAGATCCCACATGCCACGGAGCAACTGGGCCCGTGAGCCACAATTACTGAGCCTGCGCGTCTGGAGCCTGTGCTCCACAACAAGAGAGGCCGCGATGGTGAGAGGCCCGCGCACCGCGATGAAGAGTGGTTCCCACTTGCCGCAACTAGAGAAAGCCCTCGCACAGAAACGAAGACTCAACACAGTCATAAATAAATAAATAAATAAATAAAAGAACGTGAATTTCAAAAAAAAAAAAAAAGTTAAGTATGTGTGAGTCTGTTCTGGACTCAATATTCTATCACATTAATCTGTGTCTACTCTTTCTTCAGTACCACCCTGTCTCGATTACTGGAGCTTTAAGGTCTTGAAATCAGTACTGTGTCTCCTCCAAACTTGTTCTTTTTCAAAATTATTTTGGCTATTCTAGTTCCTCTGCTTTTCTGTATACATTTTAGGATCAATTTCTTAATTGTAACAAAAAAAAGCCTGCTATGGACCTACTAGAGAATGGGCTTGAGGATACGGGGAGGGGGAAGGGTAAGCTGGGACAAAGTGAGAGAGTGGCATGGACGTATATACACTACCAAACGTAAAATAGATAGCTAGTGGGAAGCAGCCGCATAGCACAGGGAGATCAGCTCGGTGCTTTGTGACCACCTAGAGGGGTGGGATAGGGAGGGTAGGAGGGAGGGAGATGCAAGAGGGAAGAGATATGGGGACATATGTATTTGTATAACTGATTCACTTTGTTATAAAGCAGAAACTGACACACCATTGTAAAGCAATTATACTCTAATAAAGATGTTAAAAAAATTTTTTTTAAAAAGCCTGCTATGGGGCTTCCCTGGTGGCGCAGTGGTTGAGAATCTGCCTGCTAATGCAGGGGACACGGGTTCGAGCCCTGGTCTGGGAAGATCCCACATGCCACGGAGCAGCTGGGCCCGTGAGCCACAACTACTGAGCCTGCGCGTCTGGAGCCTGTGCCCCGCAACGGGAGGGGCCGCGATAGTGAAAGGCCCGCGCACCGCGATGAAGAGCGGTCCCCGCACCGCGATGAAGAGTGGCCCCCACTTGCCGCAACTAGAGAAAGCCCTCGCACGAACCGAAGACCCAACACAGCCAAAAATAAATAAATAAATAAATAAAGTAGCTATACAATTAAAAAAAAAAAAAAGCCTGCTATGATTGCAATTAGGATTATATTGAAACTATAAATAAATTTGAGGGAGAACTGACATCTTAACAATACTGACTATTCCAATCCATCACCATTGCATTCCTGGGATAAACCTCATTTGTCTGAGGTATATTATCCTTCTTATTGGTGAATACAATATGCTAATATTTCATTAAAGATTTTTGTGTTTATGTTCAGTGAGGGATATTGGTCCATAGTTGTTTGTTCATTTGTTTTAATAACGTCTCTGGTTTTGGTGTTTAGTTCAGCTGCTAGAGGATTCATATACAAGGGTTAAAAGGACTTAAAATAGAAGTAAAGATTTTATATATCTTAGAAGAACACAAGAACATTAAAAGTCTTGTAGAATAAGCTCAAGTCCTTATTTTTAAATGTTTAAAAGTACATTTATATGTTTAAAAGTGTTTTTTTGGTTACAAACCGAGAAAAAGTTTATCCTAACTAGATGGAGTTCAATTCCTTATAGCTAGCCTTTGGATTATCATATTATATAACACTTTAGGAAATCAAATTTATCACTCAATAAATATGTATGGGGCAGGGGAAAAAACAGAGTTCAAGCTTCACATAGAAATCTCTTTTGTATTCTGTCCAGTAGTCTGTAAATTTTATTCATCTCCTACCACCTCATTTGGTTTTGCAACTAGTTCTTTCCTTTTAATGCTTTTTTTTTCCACTGTGTATTAACAATGGTATACTATATTGTATAATTTTCTTATGACAAGAATTTATTACTTTTGTAAATGAAAAATAACTTTACTGATCAATTTTATAGATTTAAAACAATATGAGCATTTATATATAATATTCACATTATAGAAATTTTTATAAAAATACAGATAAAGAGAAAAAGACAAGTCTTATCACTCAGAGATTCTATACTTTCCAGCATTTCAAGCATATATATTTATAGAAATTTGCACTTTTTAATGTACATGTTGTTTTATAACTTATCAATTTTTTTCATAAGAGTATATATACTTTTAAAACATGTTTTCATTGGCAGTATTATATTCTCTCAGAGTAATACTTTCATTTACTTAACCTATTCTCTGAGAGTTTGCCTGTTTCCAACTTCTGACTGAATACGTATATTTTTAAATGTACTGTTATAAATATCAGAAAACTTCTAATGAACATGCAAATTCTCATTTACACATAACAAGTTCTGATCTCATTTCAACAAAAGAGTAAAAATAACAGGAATTTTATCAGAGGTAAAAATTCATAGTAAAGAATAACTGTCCCTTTCTTAAATCAAGTACATAATTATTTGGACATTAAAGCAAATGTTTCCTAATATTGTCTATAAAAATTTGCTTTGTTTTTTTATCCTGGCAGTTAAAAAGTTAAAAAGAATAGAAGACACTGCCACTTTCCTTTTCAAAAAGGGAATTAAAAATCATTCTTGCTGGGAATTCCCTGGCGGTCCAGTGGTTAGGACTCGGCGCTTTCACTGCGAAGGGCCCAGGTTCAATCCCTGGTCAGGGAACTAAGATCCCGCAAGCCTCTCAGGACAGCCAAAAAAAAAAAAAGCATTCTTGCTATAATCAACAATACCACAATTACTATAGATAGAACACCACTATTACATGATCCAGAATATTAATACTGAGTTCTAGTCTCTTAAAACTTTCAAACATACAAACTCTTTTTTAATGTAATAAGAAGTAATAGTCTAAATGTCTGTTACTCTCAGAAATACCTTATTTGGATAAGTTACTGAGTCTTACTATTTTTATGTATTTTATTATTTCACAAAATGAGCTAGTTATATAAATAGACCAGAAATACTTTTGAAGTGAGTTCTCGTATAAAATTGGTTTTATTGTCATTTAAGGATAAATAGAAGACCAAAGTTACTATACGCTTACTTATTTTTAGGAAACTACATTGGTTTAATGTAGCTAATTAGAGATTAGCTCTCAACATTTATAAGCAAAATATTACCTTAGTGTTCTAAAATACTTGATATACATATATATATACATCAAATACATAAACATTTCAGTTACCAATATTTGATTTTTCACTATATAAAATTCTAATTAAAAGATACCTAAGGCATAAAATGAGGTATATTTCTACTGTAAGTTAAAATAATTAATTTTCCTCCCTAAAGTCTAGTCCATCTTCCTCTCATTCACTCTGTATTCATCTTAAGTCCTTAAAACACCAATACCAAGCAGAGCAAAGTGAAAATATATACTAGAAATACTCAAAATTCTCCTCTTCTTCAACATATTTACAATACTAGCTTTTCTAGTCACGAAATAATATTAGATTCCCTCTCCCACTTTTTTTTTTTTTACTGCTGAAATGTTTAACAAACGACATCTGCAAAAATAAACAATTGCATTTTCATCCAAAGACTGAATATAAAATGGGTTCTGATCATCCTAAACAGAGGACTATTCTCTCAAAAAGTGGGTAGAGCTATTGTCAGTTGCAATTATACAGAGAGGGTCTATGTACAAACTACCTACTGATTTATTTCAGCAGCCATGCAAACTACTCAGATTTTCACTGACAAGCTGAATGCAGACACTTAAAAGAAGCCACACCTGCCTACAGGCAGAAACATGCTGTTGCAATATCTTCTGGCAGTAGCAAAACCTATTAAGAAAGCAATTTTTTTTCCAAAGTATATTTCATTCATTTACTTTTAAGGAAAAATTAAAATAAATTGGTGCTGTAAATTTTAACAAGCAAATATTTCTGAAGGATTCTAACAACCAAATCACTGCACTGATAAACCAATCACATCTTTAAAAGGTGTGGTCAGTTGGAACAAAGAGCACTCTGGTATGAAGATTTTTAATTCTCTCCATCTTGTTCTAAAAGGCACACAGTTCAGGAGGGCATGTTATGAATGTTAAAAAATATTTTTATAGAAGGACCTAAAATGTAACGCTAAGAACAAATTATAAGCAGAACATAGAATAATCTCCTGAGGACAAGAGAAATTTTGCCTTACAACAATTAAAACATTGGGAACTTAGTATTTTAAGATAATGTGCTTTCAATTATCTTTGAGCCATCTTCCTTATTAACTATGGGACATTTTTAGTAAATAAATAACCCAAGAATAACTTCTCTAAGAGGAAATAGCATTATTGTCAGAGCAATTTTACGGGAAGTAAGTTTTTTCTCCCTCAAAATTTTGCTGTAAATGGTCAAAATGTCAATGGTTTTATCTAGGGATAATCTGTGTCGTTCCTGAAAAAAGACCCGCCTTACAAAGTAGGATTGTACCCCAAACTCCATTTGCTCCTTCTCAAGATCCTTTGCTAATACTTCTTCCTCTGATTACCCCTTAAAATTATCCATTCCTCAATATTTAGTCATCAACTCACTCACTCACCTGCCCACTCTCTCTCTGTCTCTGTCTCTCCTTCAACTTAGATGTCTACCAAGGAGGTGATACACTTTTCCTTAGAAAGAAAGTTGATTACTATAGTTGAAACACCACTGGTTAGTGTGAGAAGAAATAATAACAATAATGGTAATAATAATAATAATAATAATGACATTTATATAGTATCATCTTAAAAATCAATATTCACAGTTAATCATATCATTTCCTCATGACTATCTTAGGGGATAAATAGTATTATTTCTATTTTACAGATGAAGGAACAAATCCAGACAGGTTTAACAATCTGCCTACAATCACACAACTACACAGTCATACAACCAGGGCTCAAGACTCATGCTGACTCCAAATTCCATATTTTGCCCCACCATTCCATACTGTCTCTCTTTTAGAAACTAAATCTCAGGGCTTCCCTGGTGGCGCAGTGGTTAAGAATCCGCCTGCCAATGCAGGGGACACAGGTTCGAGCCCTGGTCCGGGAAGATCCCACATGCCGTGGAGCAACTAAGCCCGTGTGCCACAACTACTGAGCCTGTGCTCTAGAGCCCACGAGCCATAACTACTGAGCCCACGTGCCGCATCTACTGAAGCCCCCGCACTCTAGAGCCCGTGCTCCACAACAAGAGAAGCCACCATAATGAGAGGCCCGCGCACCACAACGAAGAGTAGCCCCTGCTCGCTGCAACTAGAGAAAGCCCGCGTGCAGCAACGAAGACCCAACACAGACAAAAATAATAAATAAATAAAAATCAATAAATTTAAAAGAAAAAAGAAAAAATCTCAGTCTGATTTCTAGTTTCCCCATTGAAAGCATCATTACCTGGGAAGATGCACTTTGATTTCCAATCGAGTAACTTAGAGAAATCTTTGAAACATACAGTGTTTGTTGAAACGTACAGTGTTGTCCAGAATAACCTCAGAACTGACAGGAAAACCTATGTTAGAGACATAAGTCAAGAGTCCAGAAGAGCTATTACTTAAGAAGCTTTTCCAAAGTTTAATATCAAAAGATATCACCCCTAAATGTAATTTATCCTAGATTCTCAGTCTGTATGTCTAAAGTCCCTTAATTCAGACATGGTTCACAGTGGTACTGCACTGTATAGAAACCATCTGTTTTCTACTCTGACTTTCTCATGGTCAGGAAAAATAGAATTTATGGAAATAGTTTATGGCCTTTATTCCTATTCCTGGAATTTAGGCCAAATCTAAACACTCTGAAAGCTGGGAAATTACTTCTTCTTCACTCTTCCCTATGTTTTAACCCTGCCTTAGTTAAAAGGTCAAACGTCAGACAAAATCTGAATTAGCTATGGAATCTAAGATTAGGAACATGCTAGGAAATCTGGGTAATTTCCAGATCAGTGATTCTCAATCTTTGTTTCTCCCTCTACTGTTCACAGCCCCATGTTACTCTCATCATCAAATACAGAAAACAGTACAACTTAATTAACAGGAGAGTTAATGAGTATTTGGGGGAAGCACAGGGAAGAGAGGTCCTGATACATTCTTTTCCAACAGAGGATGTCTATCAAAACTGGAGGAGATAGAGCTAAATACATGTATTTCTAGCTTCTCGAGAAATCTTCTACTATACTTATCATTTAACTCCCTGCTTGGTTGTTTACAGTTCTGGCCAATGTTCTTTTGCTTATGCAAGTCCTTGAGTGATTTCATATCTATGCGACATGTCTGTACTTTGATCAGGTGTCTAGACAAAAGCATGCTTAGGGAAAGGTTATTTATTTACATGGTTTATTATAAAACAGGTTTTTTGGTTTTCACTATAAAAATAACAGCAAACTAAATAATTTTTACATAAAAGACTGCTATCATAAATCTATAAACCACATGCCTAATCCTTTATAAAAATTCTCCCTGCTGCTATTCTTAGAACATTCCTGTGGCTAGGGGCAGGCATAATTATCTTCATTTTGCAGATGAGAAACCTGAGGCTCAGAGAATTAAGAGATTTGCCTGAGGTCACACAATTAATCAGGACAGCAGAGGCAGAACCCATAAAAAGATGCCTTTTAGTTTAGGGCATTCTATTAAAGTTACAAGTAGAAAGTGTTCCCCTACAGCTTTCAAGGTTTTCTAAATAGTAAAGGAAAAAAGAAAAAAAGAAAAGCACAAAATTTTGCAGAGTAAAATTTTGTCTATGTTTTTGTCCTATGTTTTGACTCAAATTCTAACACTGGTATATTGTTTTGCAAATAGGGCCAGACCTGCTGGCTTGTTCCTAAGGTAACCTTGCAGTATTATATGTTATTTGCTTAAAAGGCACAAAACAAAATTCAAAAGTTAGAAAAATTCATTTAAGAAAGAAAATATTACCTTTGCTAAGCAATGTTCTAAAAGAGGAGGATTTACTTTTCTACCATGTTCTTCACAGATTTTCAACACACTGAGACCTAAAAAATAAAGTGTAAACTAAGTAGTGAGCTATATGGGCCAACTATGTACAATCCAATTGGAATGCAAAAAGCCCTACTCAAGCAGCAATTGTGTAGTGTCATGAGGCAACACATGCGTTTTTATAAGCACTCATTAAAAGTTAGTCACAATTTGAGATCTTGTCCAACCAGTATGGTATGCCCCAAGTTAGTGATCTTAAAAGAGGCAAACTACTGACCAACCATTGTTTAGCATGTATTAAACAAAAAAGAACAATGACATTCATTTCCTTCTAATAGCATATTTTAGGAATTTCTGGATTTAACTCTTCCAAGCATAATAATTGGCAATGCCCACAAACCAAATGATTTTATCTTTTAAAATAAATCAGCATTGTATGTCATTTACTTGGGTACAGGTATACAAGGACAACTGCCATACTGAAGCTAGTTAATTTCTTCAAAGATAGTTGCCTTGTTCTGGTCACATTAATATATCATAAGAATAACCTGTATATGCTGACAATTGATTGAGGAGTCAAGTCACAAAAAATTAGGTTTGTGCCATGATTCGTTTAGTCTAGAGCGCAGTATTCACATGTGACTTAACCTAACTTCAGTTGAGAGCATTTTCTCATTCTTAAAAAAGAAAGATGTTTTTGATGACAAGAATATAAAAAAACTAAGGGATAAAATTAAGGTGTGTTCTGAAATGAAGGATGCAAATCACCTATAACAAAACACTACTACAATTTATTTCCATAGTTTTTTAAAAATCTGAAGTTGTCCTATAGTTCTTATTTTATTCTCACATCAGCCCTGTGTGGAAGGAAGAAAGTAGTATTGTTATTTATTGTTATTCTAATTTGTAGAAAGTTGATATAACTTACCCATGGTTACAGAGAGTGACTCAGTAGCCATACAGGAAGGAATCTGAAGAGTCTACTCCTGCTTCGCCCTGACTCCAAGTTTAGGACTCCTTCCAACAGTCAAATTATAAAGTGTATCACAGGTTAGAAGTAAGTACAGCATGTACCATGACCATCTCTCTGCTGTCTACAGGAACAATTCGAAAAAAGTATAAGCTACTGTGTACTCAGTACTATGATAGGCATCGCAGGGATTCAGAAGATTTACAATACACAGTTCTTTCCTCACAGGGCTTCACATCTAGTTGAGACAAAAGGAATGGGCATGAAGGAAATCTGAATAGTAAGCAAAAGTATTGTTAAGAGTTAAAATAGTGTTTAAAACAATAGATTAACTGTTAGCTTCTTCAAACTGGGCTTTTGGAAGGATTTGGATTGAGGGGTGGGGGAGTCACCGGAGAGTCAAGGCTGATTGGTAGCCTTGCAGATTCAAAAACTCTACTGAGCCGGTGTGCCGCAACTATTGAAGCCCGCGCGCCTAGAGCCTGTGCTCCGAAACAATAGAAGCCAATGCAATGAGATGCCCGCGCACTGCAACGAAGATTAGCCCCCGCTCGCTGCAACCAGAGAAAACTTGAGTGCAGCAATGAAGACCCAACACAGCCATAAATAAACAAATAAATAAATAAATAAATTTATATTAAATAATAATAATAATAATTGTAGGAAATGATTTAAAAAAAGAAGAAGAAGAAGAAGACAGTAAAATTTGACTGATTTTTTCTTACTGGGTAGCAAAAAGAAGGCATTAATAAAGGTGTCCGTAGAGAATCCCTAAGATGAGAGTTAACTACCAAGATAAACCAGGTTTTTTATTTAAATATACTAGGGAACAGCCAACGAAATCATCATATGAGGGTCAAAGAACCATCCATGGTTCAATAATGAGGAGTTTAAATTAGAGCAACAGCATCACATGTGTAAAAGTAGCCATATTCTTTCATATGGATGATAAATGACAACTTATCCCATATGACTATTCTAACTTTATTAAAAATTAGATCTAGCATGATGTCCTACAAGCATTCACATTTACAGGAAACATGATATCATATTACTATAATGTCTTGTGATAAAGGCTAATGATGGTATATAGAACATTCACAAATACAAGTATATACTATGATGTCAAGTATATTACTCAGTTTGATGACTTCAGGGACATGAGTAATTTCAAAACAAACAAGTCAGCCACCTGGTAAGACAGGGCTGAGCATTTAATTATATATAAATCTTTACAGAACAACAAAGCATTTAAAATAATCCTTAGTTTAGCTTGGTGTTTCATATTCATGTTGTAAATGGTCTTCAAAACCAGGTGCAATTAATATAAAGCTACAACAGAATTCTAATGCTGATGGGCCATCACTGAAAATTATTATACATGTATAGTTCTATCACCTACAAGAAGGAATACTTCCTTGTTAATAACATATAACTCTGCCAAAGCAAAAACAAAGAAAAAAGAAAATGTGTCATATAACTCCGTTCCGTAAGGACAATTTGAATAATTACATTAACTTTAGAATATAAATCTAACTATTCCAATTAGAAATGAACTTGATAAAATATCTAAGAAAGTATGCACCATAAAGTTCTAAAAATGTAATTCAACCTCATAAGTAGATAAATTGGAAGACATTTAGGATTGAGGTTGAAATAATCCACTCCAAAGCTAAAGGAAAGTTCAAATTTACTCTTGATAGTTTTAGAAGTCAAAAATCCTACAGGGACCAAATCAATCACTTGGAAAATCAAATCACACCAATTTCTTTCATCCCAAAGAAGGGTTATATCAAGTTGTGTTGTACATTTAAGCAGTTAAGATGATCCATCAGGATGCTTGTCTACATCCACTAATACTATTTCTGTAAAGAAAGGCTGGTCATCCAGGCACCTATACTCCCTCTCCTTTGACTCCAAAAGCCGTGACTTTAAGGTTATTTAAAAATACTTCAAATTCATCAAGATAATGGTTATTAGAGGAGAGAGTGGTAGTGAATAGGAGAGGTCAGTGACATTCTCTTGATCTGAGCTGACTGGGTTCAGTTTGTGAAAATTCATTGAACTCTATTATGATTTTTGCACTTTCTATATGTTGTATGTTATACTTCAACAAAAGTTTAATAAATGAAAAGCTCCATATTTACCTTTTTTCACTTTTTAGAGTAGTTACTAGTCTGATTCCTGAATGAAGGGTTCATATCATACTCATCTTTTGCAAATGCTTGCTACATAACAATATGACAGATGTTATGTCAATAAAGACAGATGAATTAACAAAGACCAACAATCAACTGTACAATGTCAATAAGAACTACTTGATTTCCATTCCTTCATTCCAGAGCACTGAACTGCTGCTACATATTACATAGTACACCATGAGTAGTTAAAAAAAAATGCTTGAGCCCCTCCCATCAGAAGTAGATGGCATTTGTGTATGTACATGTAAGAGAAAGAGAAAGAAGCCAAGACATATATATTAATAACTAATAAGACATGCACTATATGTGTGGTAAGGGCAATAAATGCCACAGGGACGGAGTGAGACATTCCAGTGGGATTAACCAGGAAGGGCATTACTGAGGGTGTAGCATGTGAGCATGATGAACATCTTAGTAAGATGAAGGAATGGACTGGCATTTACGGAATACTTAACACTGCCAGGTACCATGTGAGCATTTTCATAAATCTTACTTAACTTTCACAATATAGCTAAACCCACTAAGATCTTGACTAGTTAAGAAATTTATCCAAGATCACAGAGCCAGTACATACTAGGGAATTTGACCTAAATCTTTTGACTCCAAGATCAATGTCTTTCTACCACACCATGCTGCTACTGTCTTGAATAAGAGCTTGGTATCTGTGGCCAAAAATCCAAATCTGAAATCTGACAAAAACTGACAAAAAAAATTTTTCCTACCCAATGCATGCACTTCAAAATATTTTTATTCTTCAAAGTAATCAGATCAAAACCAAAACAAAATAGACCACATCTACGTATAGGAATGATGGCCTAAATTGACAGTATTGGAATTCTAATTCACAGCTTGAGATCAATCTATTCGACTATCTTTCTTGGTAAAAAGGTCTCAGTCAACCATAGTCTTCTAACCAAAAGCCGATTACCAAAATAATGAGAAAGTTATGAAAATTAAGATAATTTAACAGTTGACAGTCTTGCTGACAAACAGAAACACAGAATGTGAGAAAAGGCCAAGAATCAAGGGTAATTCTTACATTTTGGTTTGAGGAACTGGGTAAATAGTGGAGTTGTTTACAGAGTTGGGAAGCACAGGAGGAGGAAAAGGTTTGAAAGAGAAAAATTAAGAGTTCTTTCGGGGCTTCCCTGGTGGCGCAGTGGTTGAGAGTCTGCCTGCTAATGCAGGGGACACGGGTTCGAGCCCTGGTCTGGGAGGATCCCACATGCCGCGGAGCGGCTGGGCCCGTGAGCCACAGCTGCTGAGCCTGCGCGTCTGGAGCCTGTGCCCCGCAACGGGAGGGGCCGCGATAGTGAAAGGCCCGCGCACCGCGATGAAGAGCGGTCCCCGCACCGCGATGAAGAGCGGTCCCCGCACCGCGATGAAGAGCGGTCCCCGCACCGCGATGAAGAGTGGCCCCCGCTTGCCGCAGCTGGAGAAGGCCCTCGCACGAACCGAAGACCCAGCACAGCCAAAAATAAATAAATAAATAAATAAATAAATAAAATTAAAAAAATAAAAATAAAAAAAAAAATAAAAAATAAAAAAATGGAAATATCTTCATTTAAAAAAAAAAAAAAGAGTTCTTTCTTTGCCATGTTAAGCTTAAGAAACCTTTTTGATATTTAAGAATAGAGGTCAAGTAGGCAGTTAAATATACAACTTTGCAGCTTAGGAGAGAGGTTGGCCTGGAGTTCCAGATCTGGAAGGTATCAGCATAAAGATGGTATTTAAACTCATGGACTGAGCTGAATGAAAAAAATTATTTCAAGAAAAGTGCTGGAGGGCTTCCCTGGTGGCGCAGTGGTTGAGAATCTGCCTGCCAATGCAGGGGACATGGGTTCGAGCCCTGGTCTGGGAAGATCCCACATGCGGCGGAGCGACTAAGCCCGTGAGCCACAACTACCGAGCCTGCGCGTCTGGAGCCTATGCTCCCAACAAGAGGCCGCGATAGTGAGAGGCCCGCGCACCGCGATGAAGAGCGGCCCCCACCTGCCGCAACTAGAGAAAGCCCTCGCACAGAAACGAAGACCCAACACAGCCAAATATAAACAAATAAATTAATTAATTAATTTAAAAAAAAACAGTGCAGAGAAGCTGCTTTAAAAAAAAAAAAAAGAGTGCTGGAGAGGCAAATGCTGCTGATCAATTGAGTGAGATGAGTACTGAGCATTAACAAAGATTTGGCAACACAGAGATCGATGACCTTGACAAGGGTGGTTTTAGTGGAATGTTATGTACAAAAATTATTTAAATAGGGATAGAACAAAATGGGAGGTAAAGAAATGGAGATCCAGGAGCTTGTCTATAAAGCAGAAGGAAGAAATGGGGTGGGGCCAGAAAAGAACATGGGTTCTATCTAAGGAGGATTTTTGTTTTTAATTGAAATAATCCACTACAGATGGAAAGACTGATGATGCAACAGAACATGGACAATTGAGAAGTCTTAAGCCTTTAAGTCCTAAGGTAGGCAAGAAGAAATGAGCTCTAGGGTGCAAGGAAAGGGACCAGTCTTAGGCAGAGACAGGCAGTTCATCCATTGTAACAGGAAGGAGAGTGTAGGGGTACAGATGCAGGTAGTTTGGTAGATATGATGGTGGATAGAAAGCTGGATCTAAGCAAGGTTAGGATTCTGCCAGGCAAGTACCACAGAAGGAAAGAAGGATAAGGGATTTGAAGTACATGAAAAAGAGCAGTTGTACTGATAGAACATGGTCTCCAAGCTAGATGAGGGAAAAAAGGACATGAATGAGGTGCAGTGAAAAGTGGAAAAGTTAATGTACATAAGCACCCAGTGGAGTTAAAAAAAAATTATTTGAGGAATAAGGAAACCAGGTAAGTAGACAGTGGGTTTTTTTGTTGTTCTTTTTGTTTGTTTGTTTTAAGTTTATAAGAGGAGCAGTTACCAGCAATGAGGTTTAACATTTGACCATGGGAGTAGATTTCTGAGGTGGGGGGGTTCTAAAAGCTGTGAGATCATATGTTTGATTATCCATGTGGCTGTAGCAATCACTAAGTCTAATGACAGGAAAACTGTGGAAAAGCAGTGAGCCAGGTACTAACGAGGAGGTAAGGATGGATCTGGAGGGGATAATAGTCTGATGGCATGCATTTCAGAAGAGCTGGGGTTCTGAGCAAGGAAAAAATAGACTGAAGCAACAAATTGGTTCTAAATGAGGGGTTGAAGATGTGGGGTGAAAAAAACGTCATTACTTAAAGACTATACGGAAACAGAGTTCCCAGGGATAGTCAGTTAGGGCAAGAAAGTGAACGAAATTTTATTTTCAACACTATGTCTCTGTTTGATGATAGTAAACTATCAGTTCCAGGAGGCAAATTGGAAGGGTTAGGGGAGGGGGCATTGAAAAGTTCAAGGACTGTATCAAGCTAGGATCTACACAAAGCCAAATGAGTATAAAATTTCCCAGCAAAAATGGCCAACTTGGGAATCTTGGACACTAAAAAAGCAACCAAAACAAATTAACAAACACCTTTTCTAAGCTTCATGAGAGCAGTTCAGTATCTTTCCAATAAATTCCCTTTTTGCTTAAGTTAGCAACTAAAAAATCCTAATGATAATTACCTTCATGTAGAGGGCCTTGCATACATAGACAAGTTCAGAAGAGGAATGTTTATTTAATTCATTCAGTATATTTAAGTGCTATTTGGCCTGGAGTGATAAGGAAAATCTCAGAAAGGAATCTTAGGCATGTTAGCTATCCGTTTATCCCCTTTCTCATTTCATTTCTTCCTTTCACAAAAGTCAATGGTGAGAAAAAGACCAATAACAATTAGGCTGGAGTGAGCTGGCAGCAGGGTTGCTCTGAGGACAAACACGATTCTCTGTACACCTGCCTGTGACCGCACAATAACACTTGTGCAGGTGTGGAGAGTCCTATAGCTTAAAATAACAAATGCCGCAGCAGCCTGTAACTGTCATCCCTGAGGTTCTTTGTCCAACTGCGCCACTCCGTACTACACAGTGTTTCTCCAAACGGAAAATGACCCATTTGGGGAAGAGTTAATATACATTACGACTTTCTCTCTCTCAGGTGAACTAATTTACCTAGATGAAGAATTCTGAGGATACTTTATTTCTAACAGGGTAGTATTTAACTTTATATAGAAACAAGTGTTGACAATGTAATTATAAAATTTTATAATCCAACAGTGAGTATGGTACTATTCCTTAACACATAGACCAAATCAAGACAAGTTAATTTCAGTTGTCATTCATTGTACATAAAATGAAATGTCTACAACATATGGTTGATGTAGAAAAAAACAATTGTAGCAGGCATCAAAAATAAGAAACAGGGCTTCCCTGGTGGCGCAGTGGTTGAGAGTCTGCCTGCCAATGCAGGGGACATGGGTTCGAGCCCTGGTCTGGGAAGATCCCACATGCCGCGGAGCAACTAGGCCCGTGAGCCACAACTGCTGAGCCTGCGCGTCTGGAGCCTGTGCTCCGCAACAAGAGAGGCCGCGATGGTGAGAGGCCCGCGCACCGCGATGAGGAGTGGCCCCCACTTGCCACAACTAGAGGAAGCCCTCGCATAGAAAACGAAGACCCAACACAGCCATAAATAAATAAATAAATAAATAACGTTCCCTTAAAAAAAAAAAAAAAAAAAAATAAGAAACATGCAAAATCAATTTATTGGCTTCAAGCGGAAGCACCTTGGGAATGTAGGTATGTGAAATATCCCAAAACATGGATGAGAGTATTTTGTGTAAAAGATAGGGAATACTTCAAAACATTCAAAATAGTGAATGTTCACTAGCACAATGACTTTTATTTACTACAATACTCTTATGTATCATAATGCCCAGCACACCATAGATTAAATCACCTTGTCAATTGAAAAAGTATGTTGAATTTAATAAGAAGTCAATTGGGGGTAGGATACATTTAATTTCAATCCATGTAATAGACAGCCTTGGTGAAATATATCAAAGAGCACTTCCCAATCTGGAAAAAAAGATCAAAGGGAGTCCCAGGTGATCTCCAGAGTGCCAAAGATGGTTACCTTGAAACTACAGTGGAATCTATTCCTGCCCAGCTGCAGATTTGTTTAATGGCTACTCACTCATTTAAACCTTAATTGTTGAAACCCATTGATTAAGAAATAACACTTATTCCCATGACTGGCACTTCATCACTCATACCAAAATCACTCACATCAGAGATTACCTAAACCAATCTGAGACCATTTCCTAAATAACAACATCTTTGGGCTAGAGGAGATAGGACAAAGATCCCATATGACTTGATTCCAAGCTACCTGAACAAAATGACCCTTACCAATAGTACTCTTTTCCATAGCAAGGTTTTATTCATTCATCTTACAGTGTCAGGCATCATGGCCAACTAAATTATTATGACTCTATCCTGGAGTCAATCTAGGAAAAATAAGATCCAGGCTCAGTAATCTTATGAACAAGATCCATTTTGTTTTTGTTTTTTGTTTGTTTTTTATTTTTTGCCACGCCACATGGCTTGTGGGATCTTAGTTCCCTAACCAGGGATCGAACCCAGGCCCTCAGCAGTGAAAGCGCAGAGTCCTAACCACTGGACCACCAAGGAGTTCCCAAGATCCACTTTGTAACGATCATCTGTATTCCTCTTACAGAGAGACAATATTTAACTTAAGGGTCGTGACTGGAGTTTGTAGATAAAAGCTTACAAAATGGGAAAATATTAGAAGACAACTATTAGAATTAATTTGACTTGTGGTTAGCTAACATATTCAATATGACAGAATGTCAACCTGTCATTTGTTTTCTTTCTGGAGAAGTTAAAAAAATAGTTTTCTTTTAAAAACATACTGATAATAGGTAGTATTTCTACAACTTCCCCAAACAAAAAGCAAACAACAAAAACAGAACATCATGACATCTGAGTAGTTAATCAGTCATTCTGCTGTCATATCTGTTTATAATTGAGGTAAAATTTATATCAGTGTCATGCACAGACCTTAAATTCTCAATTCAATGAGTTTCAATAAATGCCTGTGATCTTCATGTTTCCGTCACTCCAGAAAGTTGTCCTGAACCCCTTCCAGTCAATTCCCCCACAACCCAAGGCAACTACTGTTCAGATTTCTATAGATATGAGAAACACCTGACTTCTTTCCTTCCACACCATGTTTCTGAGATTTACCTACATGCTTGCATGTATCAGTAGCTTTTTTTAAAATAGCAGAGTAGTATTTCATTATATGATTGACACAATCTGTTTATCTCTTCTCTTGTTGAAGTATATTTGTGGGGTTTTTTGTTTGTTTTTTGTTTTGTTTTGTTTTTTTGGCTATTGTGAAAAAAGGTGCTTGTAAACACAGAATCCTGTTCTGCTGTATAAATGTAATCATATCACCTTAAACTTAAGACAGCTTTCTGCCTAAACCAGGAGCTGAGGGTCTTGAAGGAATTAGCATCTGCTTTCACACAAAGTGAGTGAGAGGAGCCCCGCCCCTGCTCCAGAGCCCTGGCTGATTAGATGGGACCCGCTCCAACCAGCCCATATCTGTGAGATGTGACACTCCAGGGGGCCACACTTTATGAGAAGAGACTCTTTCCCTGGAACATTTCAAACAGGTAGTGTTTAGGGGTAGTGGCAATAAAGCTCATCTCTGTTCCAGCCCTAATCTGGTGTCACATTGCTTCTACTATAGACAAAAACACAGTATTCAAAAACAACAACCAACATACAGACACAAAAAGGGACTTGTGATTTACCCGTTCTTTAAGGTCTCCCAGCACAGACTACACCTAATCAATGGATAGCCACATGCTATTAACGTAACTTTGGGCACACCATTCACCTCTGAGTCCTAATTTCCCAAGATGCAAAATGGGACAACTGTAGCACCTGTCTTAGGGTTATTTTTGAAGATCAAATTAGATAATACATACCAAATATTCACAGATGCTAACACACTTAAGTACATAGCATTAGCTATAATTAACAAAACTTTATTTCCAAAACTATTTAGAGAGTATAGCCTCAGATTTTCCTTTTCCTTTTCCATTTCAAGGTAGTAACAAGAGTTTCCCTAAATGAGTGTGTTCCCCCCAAAATTAATTCACATTCAACTGGTATTATGTAAACCAAAGTCCACAGCCAGGGAAGTTTTGGCTAAATAATTTTTTTTTTAAACTGCAAAACATCTAAGTGTTTTATGCTAATGTACACTATGACCCCCCCCTAAAAGTGAGATCTAGTATTGACCACGAAATTGACTTCTGCCCTAACAAAATCATGTGATCCTGGGGCTCTAACACTTTCAGACATGCTAGTAAAAACAATGCTGACTACACATATGAAACAAACAGCATCCTTAAGAAGATAATATATGCTCTTCCCATTTCATTTAGTTAAACGCTATCCATCCTTCAGACCTCAGGGAAGCCTTCTTAAACCCTCCAAACTTAATCAAGACTTCCTGCTAGATACTCTCAAGGTTCCCTTAGACTTTTCCTCCTAGCTCTTACTGCCATTTGTATTAACATACTCAAAAAATTATTTGATTAACGCCTGTCACCTTGCCCACTAAACTATAAGCTTCAATTAAAGGCACGGCTGTATATTATGCTCAACCTTATACCCCTAGTATCTACCACAATGTTTGGTACCAAATAACTGATGTGGAACAAATATGCAAATACAAGAATTTACTGCAACTTTATTTGTCATAGTGAAAAATTGAAAACAACTCAAATGTTTATTAATAGGAAAGTAATTAAATAAGCTACTCTACATATATATTATAGAATATTATACAGCCATCAAAAAGAATGAGCTTAATCTCTATGTTCTGACATACTTTTCTAAATGAGAAAGGAGAAATGCATTTTATTTCATATGTACTATATTGTGCTTAGATGTCTAAAAACATACACAGCTAACTGTTAACAGTGACTACATCTGAAGAGGCACAGGCCTGGAAAAAGGTACTTTCACTTTTACACTTTATACACTTCTCTGTTGTTTCAATATTCTTCAACAAACATGAATTTCTTTTCTAATTAATTTTTTAAGCTTTGAGCAACTGCAAGTCCACATAAATTATCATATGCTTTATGCTTAGTTCTATTTGTATCACTATTTCTTAAAAATATTTTTGTAATGATCTCCATAGCAATTGTGAGAGGAAGGTAAGACAAAAGATAGTATTAACCCTGTAGTATAGATTAAAAGCTATATGTAAACTAACACCACAAAGCAAAATAAACAACAGAACTGGGGCTAAAATGTGGCTCTTTTTTCTTGGTCCAGGGTTCCTTCCACTACACATTATTGCCTTTCCAATAAGGGACACAAGCCTGACATTGATACAATCAATATTTTAGTACCAAATGACTAGAAGAGATTTAAACCTACTCCCATCTCCACCTCACCTCTGCAAGTCATGAGAGGGCACTGCAGGCCAATGGCCATAGAGGCTTCTTTTAATAACCCCAGTGACGGGGAGGTTACAAAATTCTAGTGCATGCTCCTCACCATTAGACAATTCCCTTATACTGAGCTGAAACCTATCTCTTTTACTTTGACCCGTTGGTTCAAGTTTGGCCATTTGGAATGCGAAGCTTCTCTCCTCTTCTGGAATATATTCAAGTATATGAAGACAGTTATCACCTGTGTCTTTTTGGGAGCGGGTGCTTTACTTAGATAAACTTTCCAATAAAACAGCTGTCATTATCCAACTTCTAATTTCAGTACTGGCAAATTGCTTGGCAGACGAGGAGAAGGAGAACTGTCATGCAAGACCACAACAAAATAATGAGGTACAAGTAGTCAATTGCTACTACAATCCTTCAAGGAGAGTTACAGAGAATCATGCACATCTTAACACTCCTTTATTAGATGTTGCTGACTCAAACAGCTTTCTGGTATAAAGCGCAGGAACGAAGACAGGGTCAGATGCTTCTGACAAAATCTTGGCTTTAGACAGCTACACATAGCTGGTTCAAGAATCTGCCATGAATGCAGCCAATTATTAGTCCTCCATTAGATAGATGAACAATCAACCTAATGATCTTCCTCAGTAAAATATTTCTTGCTGTTTTTGTTAGACCCTCCAATAACAAAGCACCTGGTGGTTCTACCAATGGACGAATGAGACTTCCTCACGATTTAAAAGAGACAAAGGAATTAATGATAAAAGTGATAAACAAAATGAAACTTAGTGACTGAACTTGAGACTCATGAAAATATTTAAGACCATAATGACATGGTTGTTAGATAACACCAGAAAATGCACGATGAAAAGTACAAGAAGCCTAGGACGAAGTACTAGAACAAGAAGTACAAGTTCAAGAAGTCCTGTACTTACAAGGACAAGAAGCACAGTAAGAGACACTGTAGCTAAATACTTATTAAAACTGCTGTTTACACCTGATGAAAAACAATCAGAAGTAAATGCTTGTGAAAAAACTTAGAGTAAGAATACAGGGCAAGATAAGACATCTATTTGGAATAGCACAGCTTTTTTACTCTGGTTTACCTATTGATGACAGGCACAAACTTGGGAAAGTCTTCCCAAATGTCGTTTCAGGTTTTCCTTCTGAATCTGAACCTAACTAAGGGAAAGGAGAGGTCCTCTGAGCACCCAACTGAAAATATCCCTCCTTATTCTTCTTTACTCAACTGTGCTTCCCTTCATCATAATTTATAATTATATATCTCTGTGCTTATTGTCCCATGACCCAGAAAACCATAAGTTCCTTGAAGGCAGAGTCAACTCTTTTGAACACTGTATACACATGCACATAGGACCTTGTACAAGAAAGATGCTCATTAAATATCTGTATAGTGAAGACAGAAAAAGGAAAGAAAAAGGAAGTCACTGGTTACCATGAACTGTCACTTTGGGACTTCCCTGGTGATGCAGTGGTTAAGAATCTGCCTGCCAATGCAGGGGACACGGGTTCGATCGTCAGTCCTGGAAGATCCCACATGTCGCGGAGCAACTAAGCCCATGCGCCACAACTACTGAGCCTGCGCTCTAGAGCCCGCAAGCCACAACTACTGAGCCCACGTGCTGCAACTACTAAAGCCCATGCGCCTACAGCCCGTGCTCCGCAATAAGAAGCCGCGCACCGCTACGAAGAGTAGCCCCGCTCGCTGCAACTAGAGAAACCCAGCACTTAGCAACAAAGACCCAACGCAGCCAAAAAAACAAAAAAGTTACTTTGCTTGCGTAGCCAATGTTGGGAAATTTATCACTTGTTGGACACTAATGATCCAGATCATTTATATATATCATTTACTTTACTTTAACCTCTCAACAATACAGGCGGGTTTCTCATTTAAGACCAAAGTAAGACTCAGAGAAATTAAATATTTAATAACTTGCTTAAGCCACACACCTAGCAAATTTGAGCTCCAGTTTATGTTAACGTCAGGTTTATCTGATGTGATGGCGGCTGCCCCCAAGCTGCTCTTGTCTTCAATTATCTCCCCTCCATACAGCTAAGTGAGGAGGGGGAAATACCTAACAGCAAATTAGTAGCTGTATACAACCCAAGACCTCTGGCTATCTATACAGTCTGAATTTCCTTCCAGCTTAAAGAAATCTGCTAAAGAAATATAAACAGCAAAACAAGCAGTTTTGCATTCATCAAATAATTTGATTCTCAAAACAATCTTACAAACGAGAGAGAAATTATGTTGGTGTGGACACTGGGGCTAAGAGGGCTTAAGAGCTTTCACATTCTCCCTACAAACCAATGGGCCTGGGATTTTCCAAAAAGAAACAGTGACTGCATAAACCTGGTGCAACATTTGAAGAAGACACTAGCGTCATAATCCTCGTTTTCCTACTGCAAATATGTAATCCAGATGGGAGCGTTCAACGACTCAATTTTCCCTTTGCATTTTAGGTTTGATGAGGGTCCCGTTCATTCAGTACAATTAGTCAAATGTTGACCGCCAAATGTATTTACGAGGAGACAACACATCCAGGTCAAAGAAAGGACTACACTGCAGCCAAAACTAACTCTGGGCTGCGGTCCACATTTGCCCTGGCCAACTCCTCTCAGTTCCTTCTTTCACCTCCACTGAACCATTCCTCCCTGGGGTCAGATTTAGTGTAATAGGCAGGTTCCTACCTTGGTCTGAACACTCTTATCAAACTTGTCATTTTTGAAGCTAAACGTATTCTGGTGCCTCTGAGGCCTGGAACGAGCCACGTTCCCTTTCTGGGAGCTCATCGCCGAATCCACAACCACCTCGCGCTGGGACAAGGAAGATGCACGCAAGACTAGTATACCAGGAACTATCCCCACGGAGTTCACGCTTCCATCTCTGACCCGGAAGGAACTTAACCAGCATTTCTGCCCCCGCCCCCGGCAGCCCACGTGACTCCTCGCGGAGGTCAAAGGACACCTTTCGGCCCTTCAGCTCCAGCAAGGGTCTTTTACTCAGCCCAGTCTCTATCCCTCCCCATCCGCGAAGCCTCTTTCTCAAACCCGGCGAAAAATCCCAGTTTCTTCGAAGCGAGAATTCCCCCATTGGTCCGAATGTGGCAGTCCGCCCAAATGAAGGGGCGGGAAAACTTTGCTCCTATTGGCTCTTCTTTTCCGCAATCCCCGCCTCCTGCCGACTCAGCTCGGCCTCTCCCGGCGCCCTACTCCTCTGGGCGGCTTGTGATTGGTGGAAGTCGGGCTAAACTGAACTGTATCCAACCCCCGGCCCGCTTGCAGGCTGGAGTCCGGGTCAGCCTTAGCACTTTCCTTCAGTCAGTGACCAACTCCTAGCTTAGTGAGCTCTCTGCTAGCCCCTGGGTTCCCTTCCAGCCTCCTTCCCGCCACGAGAGCGAACCCTGCTGCCGGCAGGCCGAAGGGGAGCAAAGAAAGGAGGATTAAAGAGAAGAAAGACCTGGCTGGGTCTGGGTGGTGTCTGCAGTGCCAGAAAGGGAGGTGGCGGCGGCTGCGGCAGCTGCGACCACGGCCGCGCGGGACGTGAGGCCCAACAGCACCCGACGGCGGCGGCGGAGGCGGCCGCTCCAGCGCCTCGCGCCGGGGCCGTTAGTCAGCAGAACGCGAACCCGTGTGGAGGAGCAGGGCCGGCGCGAGGCGAGACTCGGGAGCTCGAGCCGGCCCCCTTGGGCGCCGCCGTCCTTCCTCGTCCCGGCGCCGGGGGCTGCCGCCCTCGTCCCCGCTCTTTGGCCGGGCCCGCCCGCAGGCCGGGAGAGTCGGGCGGCGGCAGCAGCGCGGATCGCGCCTTGTAGAGGACAGCGCGGCGGCAGAGGTTCTCTCCCGGCCCTTTCTGCCTGACGCTTTGGCTGCGGCCCTCAGGTGCAGGTGCGTGGGGCCGCGGGGGGCCGGGGCGCTGCGGCTGGGCTCGGGGAGGGGGCGCTAGGCCCGGAGCAGCAGCGCGGGAGGGACGAGCCGGGGCCGGGCGGGGGGAGGGGAGCGGGAGGCGTCTTTGTTGTTGGCGACTGGGATGCCTCTCGGCGCCGGCAAAGGCGGAGAAGCCACTCCCGATCGCGTCTGGGGTTTTGAGAAGATTCTCTGTTGGTTCGGTGAAGGGGAGAGGTAGGAAAGTCTTCGCGGTCGGTGAGGCTGCGGGAGTCTGGGGGCGGGAGAGGGACGGACAGACGGACTGGGAAAGGTCTTGGGTCCTCCTTGCAGAGAAGGGCCTCATTTCATTCCTTTGATATTCTCCCTGTGGACGGAAGGGTGGGTCCAGGTTCACATTTCGCTCCCTGGCTCATTGTGAGAGTCGCGACGCCTGAAGGCTGTCTCCTGAATGTCCTCGTGTGTGCCAGCCTAGACTTTAGCTCGAATCTGCACCGTGCTTGGTGATTTGTGTATTCTGGTCCGCCGCCGTAGGGTGGTTTTCTCTCGATGGTTGAACTCTTTACTTGTTTCCGAACTCTAGGGTAGGCTCATCAGGAATTGTTTTTGAATTGAAAAATTAGAGTTTTTCTTGGGAATTTTTTTAAACCCTGAAACGAAAAGTTCTGTCAAGTTAGATTGTACTGTTGTGAAGGGCTTTTTTGTAAAGAAGAGAGTTTAACCCTGGCTTCTTGTTTAAATAAAAAAAAGAAAAATGTTCGGAGCTTTGATCCATGGAGGTTTCTGCCAACTCCAGGATATAACTTTTTTAAGTGACGCATAGGTTTAAGTCAGCGTGAAGTGGATTTGTTAAGCAGAAGGATGAGTAACGGAATACAGAGAGGGTGACCTTTAAATTTTGGCTGTTAGCTTACAAAAAGGTATTCATGTTTAAAACTTTTCTGTAATATGCAGTACTTGATCCGTAAGATAATTCATTGTTTTTTTTTTTAAGGCTCCAATAAATAAAAAGAAGTTTGGAAATCTTGCGTCATTTAGAACTACTAGTCATTAGGTAATGAGTCTGAGTAAAAAGTCAGGTACATGTTGTAAGAGCATTCATCTGTTTACATTAACAAGAAGACTTACAATAAAATGAACTTTATAAAGAGTTTGTCTCATATGTTTATAGCATAAGCTCATTTGGGTGATTTATCTAATATGTAATCAGAGCCAGTATTTTGATAATTATCATAATTGCCAGTGTTCTAATTTGGGTGCCCAACTCTTTGATTGGGAGTAGGGGTGGAGGCTTATTTAAAGAAGAGCAGTGGAGATAGCCATGTTTCACCTTATAAAAGAAATAAGGTCCCTGTTGTGCAATAATTGCTATATTACTTGAGATCCAGGAGGAAATGAATAGCACCCTCACCTATATTTTGACCTCTCTTTTCTCCTGCTGTAGAATTAATAAGGTTAATTGTCAAGGATAGGATTAGATTTTTAGCAGGCCTAGGCAGTTTTAATCTTGTCACTTGCTGTGCAGTACTGTAGTTGATGAGTGGCTTGTTTCCTTGAGTATCTTTGCCCATTTTGAAATGTGCATGACATCGACAAAGAATTTTCTTTTTTTTTTTTTTTCTCCAAAAATATTTTTAATTAAAGGAACCAACCTACCATTAAGATTCCTTATGCATTACCATCTGTATGACCAGAGAGCATTTCTTCGGTACAAAATACTCTCCCTATTAGTTTTCCATCTCTGTTTGAATTTCCCTTTCCAAATCCAAGATTAAATTCACATCTGCATCCCAGAGGATGTTATCATCTGTTATTTAGCAATTAGCATAAATTGCCTTCTTGTCTCATCTAAACATAAGCTTTCCAAGGATAAGTACAATAGACATATTCAATGGTCTGCCTCATCCAAATATCTTCTTAAAAACCTAGCCCTTCCATAGTACGGAGAAGGATCAAGCACACATATCATATATGGGCACACTCGCAACCAAGTCCTTGCTCTCTGGAGAAGAAACACCTAGACCAAAGTCCTTCAGTCTATTTTGACAAAGAATTTTCTATTTCCTGTGACAAGCAGAATTGCCATAAAGCATTATGGCAAAGTAATGTTTTTGGTAGTTTAATGAACACAGAAGAACTAGGCAGTTAGTGTCTGTTCCAAGTTTTGTCACTGAATTGTTCTACAACTCCAGGCAAGCTATCCCACATCTGAGTCAGTTTTTCCATCTGTAATATAGGACTAATAAAATGTGCATCTGCTCGCTATGTAGAAAGGGCAGTGAGAACCAACAGTTCCTCTGGTTATGTGACATTGATTGTTTTAGTTAATAAGAGTACTTTTTAATGCAATTTTGTTTTGGTATCATGAATTTCAGTTCCTTGGTGAAGAATTACGATAAAGAAACATAGTTATAATAGGGAGACTGTCTATCCATATGCCATCACTTAGGAAGTGATAAACTCAAAATTTCTCCAGTGTTAAGAAGAAAATATAATTTGGTGTCATATCTTCAGAATCAGTGATGACAAGAAAATAGAGTGACAGATTGACTTGGTTGGTTTGTTTACTGATAGATTTGATTTCTAATATATCCAAGGTTTTGCTCTTACTTCTCAAAAATTACTCCTACCTTTCCTACCCTATTAAAGATTTATCACATAGCAATATGGCTCTCAAACCCAGCCTTGTGAGTTGGAGAGGAAAAGTGATGCTTTATGACTTTATTACAGAAGAAATAAAGCCTAGAGAAGTTAATTATTTGAATTGCCTAAAGCTACACAGTTTGTAAGAACCAGAACTGAGACTTGAATCTGGGTCTTCTGACTTCTCGTCCTGAATCTTTGCTTTGGAGCAGTTTTCCAAACATCTATCTAGGCCCAACGGTTTTCGCCAACTGAGGTGAAATGAGAAATAATATAGCAATATAAGTATTGGTAATATACAATATAATGAATATTCATGCACTCATTACCCAGTTGGAAAGTTAAAACTACAAAACAAAGCTTCCTCTGTACTTGGTACCCCTCTTAAATCCTATTCCCTTTCCCCACTCCCAACCGCTAACATGCATCCTTCCGTTTATACTTTACTACATTCCTTTATATCCATGAACACTATATGGTTTTTCTTTGATTGGTTTAAGACTACTTAAGTATGAATTTTGTATCTGTAGCTTGCTTTCTTCACTGATCATGCCAGGATTTATCTATGTTTATTCAGGTAGCTCTAGTTTATTTTTACTGTCATATGGTGTGTGTTTCATTATGTGACTGTATCAGGTTTCTGTTGCTCATTTTAGTTGTTTCCAATTGTTTGCTTATTAAACAGTGCGTAGGGAATATTCCGGTATATGTTTACTTAGGTGCATTTGCAAGGCTTCCTCTAGGGTAGTGGTTCTTGAACCTATATCCCATTTTTATAGAAATATTTTACAACTTCCCCAATACTGTCCTAAAATGAAATTCATAATAATAAACTTACATTCATATTTTAAATAAACTAATGCCCTGACTAAAATAAAGAAGTAATTTATAACAAAGTAATGTATTACACTGTGTCAATGCTCAGGCTCAACCACACTGTAATCTTGCTACCAAGTGTGATAGTAGACCAGTAACATTAGAATTCTGGGAGCTTGTTAGAAATCAGAACCTCAGGCCCTACCGTAGTGATTCAGGTGCTGAATATTAACAAGATTCCCAGGTGAGTTGAGTGCACCTTAAAGTCTAAGAAGCACTGCTAGAAGAAATAGTAGTAGTCAGATACTTTGCACGGATAGGATCACCATGAATAGGACAGCTGCTAAAGCAGATTAAACAGGTGTGTTGAATTGGCCATTCAAATACCGGTAGAGGCCCTGATGTTGATAAGGGAGTTTCTGAAATAACTAATTTCAGTAAAGTTGGAACAAAAATAAAAGTACAGTCTTCTCTCTTTACACAAGGATTGCATTCTTGAAAATCTTCACCTATATTAAAACAATACAAATATACTTTGTGTCAAATCCAATTTATTAATATCTGACCTTATTTTTTCCTTCTGTTGCCTTGAATGAGTGTCTAGCAGAATGTTCAAAAGTCATGGGACGTGGCACAGCATTATCTTTACACACCAAGTGTGCCTCGTGTCCCTGGCATCTATACAGTAGTACCCCCCATTCGTTACAACAACTAAAAAGCCATTATTGAGAAAGATTGCCCTGGGATATAAATCTAGTAGTAGATTGCTAGAACACAGGGTAGGAGCTGCTTCTTCAACTTCATTTGATAACTACCAGTTTTCTTTCCAAAGTGTTTGTATCAGTAATGGATTAAAGGGTCTGTTTTCTCACCTTCCAGATACTTTATAGACTTAAGTTTTGACATTATGAGGAGTATGAAATGTTACTTCATTGTAGGTTTCTTTTGTGTCTTCCCCAGTTATGCCGTTGAGAACACTTTCATTTATTTTTTTGGCTATTCATGTTCCTTCTATGAATTGCCTATTCTGTTTTTCTATGGGTTTATTTTATTGATTTGTAAATGCTTTTTATGTATTCTGTATAACAATGCTTGGTAGGCTTTACACATATTTTCTAGTCATTTGCATGCCTTTTCACTAAGTATGGTATCTTTTGGTGACTAGACGTTCTTAATTTTAATGTCAAATTCTTTTATGATTATGCTTTTTCTCTTTAAAGGAAGTCTTCTCTATCTTGAGATTATAAAGATTCTGTTATAGTTTGTTTTAAAAGTTTTACTTTTCACATGTAAATCTTAAATACACATGGAGCTATTTTTATAAATGAGGTGTTTGTGAATCTAAATTTACTCAGTAAAAATGACTACCCTTTATACTGAAATTATTTTTATGTTAATGTGTGCTTATGAAATTATAGTGATAGTATATTATATTTAGTTTGTAACATCCCTTTGTGGCAAAATTAAAACTCTGGTAACTCTTGTCATTCCAAATTTTTTTTTAAATTTGGATCGAACACACACGCCCTGCATTGAAAGGCGAAGTCTTAATCACTGGCCTGCCAGGAAAGTCCCAATTTGACTTTTTTAATAAAAGGTTTGGGAACCACTGCTTTTAGAGTACCCTGATTTTTTTTTTAATCTGTGTCTCACATTTGGCCTCTAAAACATCACAGAAAGTGAGCAGGTACTCTTAGGTACTAATCTTTCATCATTTGCATCTCCACATTTTACAGTTTGTTTTATATGTCTTGTCATCACTTTTTATTCTGGCTAGAATTTTTTAAATGATACTTATCCTAATTTTTTAACAGAATTTCAGACTAAATTCAAATATTTTAATGTTAATTTGGCTCAGATGTAGGTCCTGTTTTGTTTTCCCAGTAATTAAAGGTGAAAATGGTTAAACAAGTCCTTGTACAGTTAAAGATGAAAAGTGGGAAAGGAAGAATGGGCCGGTGTCTACTATCAGTCACTCTTCTAGGTTTGAGGGGTGCATCTGTAAACAAAACAAGCAAAGATCCCTAACTTTCTAGAGCTTACCACCTAGCAGAGGACCATACACAATATGCACAATAAGTATCTAATATGTAAGAAAGCGATAAATAACTTCTAACGAAAAGGTAAAGAATGGTAGGGAGGAAATCGAACGAGGAAGTTTTGACCTATTAAATAGGTCTCCCCTTTGAGAAGGGGAGAATGAGCACAATGTGCAGTGAGGGTATTAACCATGTGGACAATCTTGGAAGAGTGGACAGAATATAGTCAAGTTAAAACTGTGTTCCTGGCTCTCCCATTTAATAAGTTGTGTGAACTTGGACAAGTTGATTGACTTAACCTGAAGCCTTGATTTCTTCATATGTAAAGGAATGATAACCTGAAAAAAGTATTATTAAGATTAAAGGAGGGCTTCCCTGGTGGCGCAGTGGTTGAGAATCTGCCTGCCAATGCAGGGCACACGGGTTCGAGCCCTGGTCTGGGAAGATCCCACATGCCGCGGAGCAACTGGGCCCGTGAGCCACGATTGCTGAGCCTGCGCATCTGGAGCCTGCGCGTCTGGAGCCTGTGCTCCACAACAAAAGAGGCCGCGACGGTGAGAGGCCTGCGCACCGCAATGAAGAGTGGCCCCCGCTTGCCACAACTAGAGAAAGCCCTCGCACAGAAACGAAGACCCAACACAGCCAAAAATAAAAAAAAAAAAAAAAAAAAAAAGATTAAAGGAGATAACAAGTAAAAGCACCTACCTCCTTCCCTCCCTGCCCCAGCCCCCCGCCCCCCGCCATGTAGTTTGATGTAGCACTCTGTATTTTTATAGCAATAGAGTTAGGGGTCTTTACCCTTAAAAATACATACTGCTAACGAAATTCTTTTCATTATGTCTGTCTTGACATATTTAACTAAGATTTATTTTTAGAATGTAGCCACAGTGAAAGAATAGGATTAAGAGAATATATGCTTGATGTAGGTCAGGATGAAAAAGAAAGAGGTGTTGAAATAACCTCATTAACTTGGTGTAGGCAAGTCTCCATTCCAATCCCAACAAACCTGAAATAAAAGAAAATGCCTCCAGGAACAAAAGTAGAAGACATTATCAGTTTATCTAGTGCAACAAATTTGTTTGGCTTCTGAATTTACATTATTCTTAAATGTGTTTTGAAAATTAAAAGCAGTTGAAATAATTCCTGTAATAAACTTCCCCCCAAAATTCCATCAGCAGACTGTAGCCTAGATTTTTTGTTTCTGATTAGTATCCTGTTTGGTGTACTGGTAATTTTTCACTCTTTAGCTTTGCCATCTCCACCCCTAAAAAGTAAAAATTATTCTCCACACATCAGCTATTGGCGAGAAAATAATGCCATTCGGTAACTTGGTTTGGCAAGCTTACATTTCATTCACAGCTTTTTAACAGACCTCACTGTCACTTTTATTATTGAAGATTTAGGGCGGTTAAGTTAATGGGAGTGAGGAAGACCTTTAAAAATTATGCATGGAAGACATTCTGATGGAATTCCCTAGGGTAGTTGCTGTCAATTTTTCATTTGTTAAAATCCATAAGAAGTTTTGCTTTCATGACCTAATACATGCGTATGCACACACAAAAGAATGTTGCACCTAAGAGATTATCTAAATGTTCAGTAGAATGAATGGAAAGGGAAGTACTCAGAAATAAGGATAGATACCAGGAAGGGAAGAGGGAGGGGGAATCAGGTATGACATGCTAAAGAGTTTAGATTTATCCAAGAGAGATGTAAGACCTATTGAAAGATTTTAAACAAAAAAATGAAATCACTTGGCAACAGTGTAGAGTGTACATTAGAGGGGTATGAGATAGATATTACTGAGTGGCTTTTTAATACTAAATTGAAAAGTGGTTGAGCTAAGATGTGGCTGAGGGGATGGAGAGGTACCTAGGAGTTAGGCCTTGATTGAATGAGAGGTCTGAAGAGAGGGAGAGGGGGGAGGAGGGAAGGAAATACAGATTTAGATATTCAGGGTCTATAGCTTAAGGGAGAGGTCTGTGCTAGAGATTTAGGTTTAGTTTTTTAGATTTAGACACCATTAGTGTATAAATGGTAGTTAAAGCCAGGGGTGTGGCTGAGAACAAAAGACAGGAAGATAAAAGACCAAAGTTAAAGCATAGGTTTGGGCGAGTTAAACAAAAGATAAGAGGACGATAAAAGAAGGCAATTTGTAAATAATA
The DNA here is from genome assembly GCF_949987535.1 of Balaenoptera acutorostrata. Taxonomy (NCBI): domain Eukaryota; kingdom Metazoa; phylum Chordata; class Mammalia; order Artiodactyla; family Balaenopteridae; genus Balaenoptera; species Balaenoptera acutorostrata. The sequence continues at coordinate 77,426,027 of NC_080069.1, read as the reverse complement.
ATAATAGTATAACCTTTGAAAAGATCACCAGAAAAACCTAGATTGGAAGTTAGTTTCAAGAAGGAGAGGAGAGGACAATGGTGTTTAATTCCACAAGTGGTTGTGTAAAAGGAAGACTAAGAAATACCCAATGCACTTGAAATTATGAGGTTACCAGTAATCCTAAATGGATCAACAACTTCATGATAGATGTTAGATCACAATTCATTTTGGCCCTTATGGGGAACAGTGGAAAATGAGAAGTAAAGAAGTTTGATTCTGAAGTATACTCAGAGAAGGTAGTAGAATCTAGATACATACACTTTTTTTTTTTTTTTAAAGAGGAGACTCTTGTATATGTTTATAAACAGCAGAGATGAATCAGAAGAGCAGGAGAGGCTGAAGATACAGGAAACATCAGAGAGGATAACTGATTAGGCAGGGTCTCTGAAGATGCTAGAGGCATTGGAACCCTCCAGAGTATGTGTGGAGGAGTCGGTCCTGAGGGAGTGACACTTCGAAGTCAGGATTTGATTGATTTCGAGGGTCCAGAAAGGGATTATCAAATACATGCCTGCATTTTCCAGGTAGAAAAGAACATCTTTTCTGCATCTAGTATGGCAGGAATTTAGATGTCTCATTTCATGTTCCCAGTAACTCTGCACAGTTTACAAATAAGATTGAGGCTGAGAGAAGTACTGTGATTTGTCTAAAGCCGCACAACTTAGAAGGTAACTGAGCTGTGATTTGATCGCATTTATATCTAGCTTCAAAGCCCAGTAGTTCTAAAATTTTTTATTTTTGAGGGGACCAATCACATTTCCAAAAAGGGGGAAGGATAATGAGAGGCTACTAATTTAAGTTTTGCTCAGTACAATCACTTCAAAAATAAAAACTTAGGGCTTCCCTGGTGGCGCAGTGGTTGAGAATCTGCCTGCCAATGCAGGGGACACGGGTTCGAGCCCTGGTCTGGGAAGATCCCACATGCCGCGGAGCGGCTGGGCCCGTGAGCCACAATTACTGAGCCTGCGCGTCTGGAGCCTGTTCTCCGCAACAGGAGAGGCCGCGATGGTGAGAGGCCCGCGCACCGTGATGAAGAGTGGCCCCGCTTGCCACAACTAGAGAAAGCCCTCGCACAGAAACGAAGACCCAACACAGCCATAAATAAATAAATAAATAAATAAATAAATAAATAAAACCTTTAAAAAAAAAAATAAAAACTTAGTACCTATTACCATTTTTTAGTTTCTTACAAGAGTTTCATTTTTCACAAAAAAAGATATTTTAATGTTAGAAAACTGTTGAACGGATATGATCTCCAAATAGAGGGCAAACCTTTAAATTTATTAACTCACTACTTTTGTCCTTAACTTTTCTCGTTTTGCTGAAGAATGGTAAAAACTTGATTATAGGCTAGTACTAGCCCTCAAACCACCCATGCCAACAAAGATTCATGAAATGAAACTTATATATACAAAAATACAGTACATTGTTACCATTTTATAACAAACTTCAGTTGTTATAGCTGAATATTTTATTGTGTTCAAAAAAACTAAATACTGTATTTCCCCCATATTAGAAACTTCTTTCATATTTTGTTTTGCTGCAAATTGATTTCTAAGGGTTCTCATTACCAAACTTGTAAGAAATTAATAAAATGATAAACAAAAGCAACTCCTAGAAATTCAAAGCATTAGTTCACAAACTGTTTCCTTTTGTAAATTTGTTAGATACTTCTGGGTTTTGTGTATTATGGCTTATTTTTTTAATTGCTGAAAGCCACTGTAAATCTAAATACTTTCAGAAATAGAAAATCAAATTGCTCTAACAGATATTTCGTACCATTGCTTACTACCCTACCTTGTCCCACTTTGGGAATATTATCCTGGATGCATAAACTTATTTGCTTATAGAAGTGTAAATATTGCCTAACCAACTATAACAGTACATCTTTAATCAACACATGTGTATCTTATTTTTTTAGAGTTCCTATCAAAGTGAAGAACTGACTTAGTTCCATGTTCTTCTCTTTAAGTTTGAAGTTCTGCTTCTGCCTGTGATGGCACTGGAAAGTAGTACTAGTAATACAGGGGGGGAAAAAATCACTCTTCAGGGGCTTACAGTGGGGCACTGACTGATACCTTATCACTTAGGGACAATATGCTCCACCTGAGGGCTGCAGGAGCAAATCACTCAGTTATTTTAAGTGCCCAAATAAATCATTTAAAAGTGAATGCTTTAAGAATATAAATTCTTCCCACTAGCACACATTTCATCCCAAAAGAAACTGTCAGTAGCAGAGAATGTTCAGTTTTTGCCAATACACAATTTAAATTAACTCTTCAAAGTAACTCATGAGTACTAGGCTCGCTAAAATGGCTCCCAAATTAATCAACTTGGAAGCATTTCAACTTTTTTTTTTGCCACCATTCAAATAACTTTTAAAAAAGGATTTTCTAGCCTTGTCAGAAGATACTCGTGATATAACTTAATATAGAAAAATATAGTATTATAGCTTTATAATCAGGAAAATGGATTTGCTATTGCAGTTAATGGGTATTAGCCAGATAAAACATCCCCAATTAGCACATTAGTAAAATGTCCATGTGGTAATTATCCTTAACTTACTGGTCTGCTTATTTAACTGCCTCTCTTAAGGATTTTAAGTATATCAGAAGGTGTTTTTTTAAATGCATAGAGTGCAATGTAAATAGGAGCATAATTTGTTAATTATTATGGTTTCCAGAAAGATTCAAGCCATAAATTACATACATTGGTATTGTGAAGCCTGGTTCAAAATAACAAAACAAAACCTATTTTAATTATATTTAGCATTATCTATCTCAGTTTATGTTCTGTCAGGTCTTTAGGTATAACTGCAAGTTCTTATTTTCTTTACTCTTTATCTCTTTCATTTCATTAGTAAATTATTATTGATCAGGTGCTGCCTGTATACTGCTGAAGAAAACACATGGTCACTAACCTCATAGTAAAGACAGTAGGCATTAATCAATTAAGCACACATGGCAGGGATCACAATATTCAGCTGTAAAGGAAAAGAACTGGGTGCTATGAGGAAGAATAACAATTTAGATTTGAGGCTTATAAGATGTCTGGGAAAAGTGGCGTTTGAGACTGGAATATTGAGAGGTCAGAGGGAGCAAATGAGGCAAGTGTGCAAATCCTGACTTGGGAACGGCTTTCAAGGAACTGAAAGAGGGTGAGTGAGGGAGTCTGCAATCATAGAGGTGAAAGTATCAAGATAAGTTTGGAGGGGTAAGCAAAGGCCAGATCACACACGGCCTTTAAGGACCTGTGGAGAAGTTAGATTTTATTACAGGTACAGCGGGAAGCTATCAAGGAGTTCTTGAGCAGATTACCTCGTAGGCTATGTAGAAAAGAAATTGTAGGTTAGGAGAACATATGAATGGAAGAAATTCACATTTACTCTCAAATATTTTCCATTTGTTTGTTTACTCACACGTTCTAAGTTGTTCCTTCTGCTGTGTTATTCTACATAACCCTGGTCAGTCCTTTCATTTGTAAAAGCTAGGAATTACTATAAAAGAGTGGGAAAGGTAACCTCAGTAAATCAAAGGAATTGCATGTGTTCTCATCTGCAATAAAGGATGAAAGAAATTGTTTTTCCAAATTGAACTCTATTTAGTATTTATTTAGACTTTACAATATTGAGGTCGAGGTCATTGAAAACTACCTGCTGTTTGATACTGTTTTAACTTAATTTCAATAATGTTCCCACAGGTTTCACAATTTTTGTTCTCTTTAAAAATGTTATATTTTAGAGGCTGTTTTTATGTTCTTGGCATTTTTAATAGAATAAACAATCAAATTTCTCTTTCTATAGGGTCAAGGAGAGGAAGGGAATTATATCCAGTTGTATAAAGAGCAACATTGTGAACATAGGATACAATGCTCCCAAAATCCAGGCAGATTACAAAGGAGAATTAGGATTTAGCATAATAAAATATTCTTGCTGGAAAAGCTCTAGATGTAATAGTTGAATCTTCTCACATTAAAATTGAGGTAGTTGGGAGCATAAGAGCTCATTTAAATAGAGTTGTAACTAGAACGTGAGTTCCCTAACTCCTCAGCTGGTGCTGTTTCTACCATTCCTTTACTTTATAAAAATGAGGTACATATAATGTGAAACAAGACTTCTTCAAAAGGTAAAAATTGTATGCAATACCAAAAATCATTAGATGAGTTTAATATTTCATGCCTAAGATGATATTTAGTAACCCAGTTGATGACATTTGAAAGGATGAGTGGACTACCCATCTTTATTGCTTGCTTTCTTCCTCCTCCCAAACAAGTATTTACACCAGAGACACACAAGACATGTATCTAAAACTAGCTCTCAGATTCTTCTCAAATCAAGTATCAAGGATTTGCCTCAACTGTTTTTGCAAGCTTCTGTTCCCTTTCCCACCATCCCACTTTTCTCCAGTTGCATTACTGGGCATACAGCATCAGAAACATCATTGTTCTGTATCAGCTTTTACTAAAATACTTTTCAGACCTATTCTAGAAATTGTCTCTAAAAGAAAACAAACAAAAAAATGTCTGCAGGATTTACTTTGTTTGCTACTTGCCTCATTAAAAGGAGCATTTAAGACAAAATTTTTATTAACTACAATATCCAGTAAATCAAGATTACCTTTAGTTTATTTTGTGTGGGAGAAAGTTTTACGTGTTACTAATTTGGAGAAACAATTACCTTTAAATGTAGTCATGTACTGATATTTAATTAAAGGATGTGGTTTATACATTTTGCACCATATAGCCATTTGTTAAATCTTCTGCTTTCTAAATAATGTGTGTTTGATGTACCTCCATGTAGCAGGTTGAAGAGTATGCCTGTTTGAGGTTTGTTTTTGAAAGCTTAAGATTTAAATAAATAAAATTCTTCAGTAGTATACAAGTTACTAAGTTACTGTGCTCTAAAATCATCAGTACTATCAGATTCTAATGTAATTCCAAGTCAGTGCAGGCTTATATGCAGTTGCCTAAATGACTGCATCATTCTTTATTCCATGTGTAAAGAATTACAATGGTTTTCTATACATTGTTAAACAGATTTATTTTTAAATTTCTCATTTATCTAATCCTCCTCTTTCCCTGATTTTTTTTCTTCCTTTCTACCATGTACCTTTGCCTTAGTTCTTTCTCAACTGTCATACTTTTACATGTATTATTCTCCTAGCCTGGAGGGTTTTCCCTCAGCTTTTGGAAATCGTATTTACTGACTCTAGTTCTAACTCCTTCATAAGGTCTTTCCTAAGTGTTACCTACTTTCTGAAACTTAAAGTCTACCCCATATTACATAGCATTTAATTTTTTATAAGTGAAAAGAGCCTGTAGAGCATTAATTTATTAATATATATATTCATTCATTATAATAACATTTAAAATACTGACAACCAATTTACAAAAGAACACATGAATTTAAGAATTAAAAGAGACTTGAATGAATGTTAGGCCAATTACCTTATATTTTTCAAATGAAGAAACATAAGAGTTAAATTACTTGCCCAAGGTCTTAAAGAATTAAAACTGACTCTTAGTCTGTTAAATATGTTGTTCTTATTTTCTTTAATTGGGCATTTAAACCTTTCTTCTTTGAAATAGTTATTCTAGTTCTTATCAGGCACTCCTGAAGAAAATTTGCACAAAACTTCCATGTTTGAAGAAATGATGGCAAAATGTTGATTTGTTGAGGCCAGGAAAGGTATTAAGCACAAGTTACAGTCATGAGTATTTATTACACACTTTCTAGGACTGGTAGTATTTCTTCAGACCTTTACTTAACAGATGAGTATAGCTAAGGAAAAGCAGCTGGCAACCAAGAGGAAAAGGAAGTGGTGGAGATGGCAGTTTATGTTGTGTTGATAGACAAACTGAAGGCCATATTAGTAAGAATTGACTGACTTGTTACACAATCTATATGAGAGGTAATGATACTTGTTAAGGAATGTTGTACTTATATTAAGGCCTCATAAGTGCCAGCATTCCCACCATATCCCTACTAAAAATATGGAGAAGGGATTGATATGAGGAATATACTTATATGCTGCTTATGCAGTTCTGTGGTTCTTTTGTCCCAATGCTTAATGAAAATACCTCTTTCAAAATCATATCTATAGGAACACTTCAAATTGTACTCTGATCCACCCTGAAGCCATGTGGTTTTGTGTTTTTTTGTTGCATGCTTAAACAGATTTATATGTTTCACTTCTCTGTACTGCTTTATTAAATAATGGTAGGATAAAACTGACTTAATTTAAATAACCTAAATTTCACTCCTTCACCAAATAAACATTTTTAAGAGGTTAAATCTCAGAGCTGGTCTAGTGGAAGAGCCTGTTATTTTGAGAATTGATGTTTAATACATATATGCAAGTTTGGACTACTTCCATTTTCTTTTTTTTTAAATAAATTTTACTTACTTATTTATTCATTCATTCATTTATTTTTGGCTGTGTTGGGTCCTCATTGCTGTGCGCGGGCTTTCTCTAGTTGCAGCGAGCGGGGGCTACTCTTTGTTGCAGTGCGTGGGCTTCTCATTGCGGTGGCTTCTCTTGTTTCGGAGCACAGGCTCTAGGTGCGCAGGCTTCAGTAGTTGCAGCACGGGGGCTCAGTAGTTGTGGCTCACGGGCTCTGGAGTGCAAGCTCAGTAGCTGTGGCGCACGGGCTTAGTTGCTCCGCAGCATGTGGGATCTTCCCAGACCAGGGCTCGAACCCGTGTCCCCTGCATTGGCAGGCAGATTCTTAACCACTGTGCCACCAGGGAAGTCTGGACTACTTCCATTTTCAATGGGAAGAATGTGCCAAGCTCTCGGCTTCTGTAATGCCACCTTGTCAGTGTTCTAATGCTTAGAATTGTTTCTTATTAATATCTTCTACCCCAAAATGGCAGTGTATCAGGATAACATAATAATGTATTTCTCTCAAGAATTGACATTGGACAAACACTTAGCAGGATGGTTCAGAGCTAGGTACTATTTAATCAATTCCATGCAAAAGCAGTTACTGTGCTATCAGCTTGGGCGTCAAACCTGAAAATTACCTTAGATACCAACAGCACTATTAAGGATATGTGTGGTTCTATGAAGCCTGAAACTATATGCAAAATTTTTAGAAAATGGATCCAAAACATTTAATAACAGAGTGACCTGAAAACTCTCTTCTAAAAAATCTGGTGGTTCTTGAGTTAGAATTTCTGTTACATAGTCATTTTATGCTTCTTAAGTCTTATTAACTAACCTACCTATACCTTGATTCTGTAAATGCTTATTTTGTCCCAAACTTCACTTCTGTATGGTTAATATTCTCAGCTCTATATTCTCCTGACTTCAATTTACTTTTTCCCTTTTGGCATTGCACACAGTCCAGATTACAGTTTTGGTAGCGACTTCCTGACCTCGGGATATGCCTTCAACCTGGGCATTAAGGAATATTCCTAGCTTGTTGTTGTATACTGTCAGTACACAAAAACATATTGCATTTCTATACATTAACAAAGAATTAGAACATGGTATTTTTAAAAAGGTTAAATAAATAGAGAATACAGGAATACAAACACTCAAGAGATTTCAGTTCTTCCCAAATTGATTTCTAGATTCAGTGCCACTCATCCACATCCAAAGAATATCAAGTATCAAAGTTAATCCAAATGACAAATCCCCACGGGGTGGTTGTATCCTCCTTACTGGAAACTGATGCCACCTTTGAGAGCAGTTTGGCAGTCCATTTTGGATACATTTTAAGAAATAGAAATTTGACAATATTAAAGCATATATCCAAAGACTTCCTAAAACCCTTGCACACTTGAAGGCCACTGAAATATATCACTTTCTTCCATGTAACAAGTAAAATTTGCCTGTTTTAAACAGTGACTTCATAATCTTCAGAAAAGAGCATCAAAGCTGTGAATTTATAAATGCCAGTCCAGGTTTTACTTACTCTTTTGCCAACTGGTGGCCAAGACAACTTCCTTCCTCTTGCCCCAGGTACATAGTCTCACATTCTGAACCCCCAAACAAACTTTTTTTTTTTTCATGTAGTCTTAGATTTTTAAATTTTATATGGTTTGGCTTTGGTATATGTTCTTGTGTATGAAATGGGAAGGTCTTTCATCCTTGTTCTTCTTTCTCCACTGGACTCGTTGTACTCTCTCCACGTCCACACCATAGTGAAACATTTCATTCCCAATACTAATCTTAACTCAGTGATTAAAAACATGGACTCTGGGTCAAACTGCTAAGTATCAATCCTGGCTTCACTACAGTGATCTGGGGGAGACTAAACTTCTCGATTTTCTCATCTGTAAATTGGGCTGGTGGGGAGGATAATGGCATCTCCTTCATAGGGTTGTTATAAGGATTACTTATGAAGTTTTTTGTTTTTTTTTAACAAGATCTAGCTGTATAAGTATTTTGATAAATAAACACTAGCTCTGCTTTTGTAACCTAGCAAAATATCATACTTGCAGATTTAGATTTCTGAATGTCAAAAGTGATACTAATGTTTGATTTGTTTTACAAACTAGCTCAGCTATCATTGGCTTTTGAGTGACTTCTGTGTGGCAGCCATTGCTAGAAGTAGGTATACTTGAATGTTGAGTATATGCAATGAAGGGTATGTGTGAGATACGGTTCAAAACAATAAGGACAGAAATGTCCTTGTGGTTAGTAAATAGTTGGTAATTTACAAAGTGGTTCAGCTGATTAATTGTACAATAAAGAAAAAACATTTTTAAGCCCAGGAAGTCTGGCTCCTTTTGGAACAGGGCTTCATGGGCCCCTCATATACATTTCCATGCTTTTAGAAGATACCTTTTAATAATCTGTACAGACTGGAATTTAATTTTTTAGTGATAATTCACTGAGTAGTGCAGATATAAAATGTCTAAAAATTTTGAAGTTTAGGAGTTTGCAGAGTATATACTTAAATTTAAATTTCTTGGAAAATTGAAATAAGTTTTATTTTAGGAATATAAAATATTTTGAATACTTGACTGTATAATTTTCATATTTAACATATTAAAATTTAAGGTATATTAACCCATATTTTAAAAATTAACTTTGAATTGTTAACCTAGTTTTGTTTTATTTTCTTTAAATATACAGCTTGCTAGATACAGCATTTCTTTATTTTGTTTCTGATAGATGGGAAGTGAGAAATAATTCAAACAAAATAAATCTACATTAGAATGAAACTAAAAATATTTTTGTACTTTTTGAAACATTGTTTCTCCCCCAAAAGAAATGAAAGCAAGGACTTGAACAGATGTTTGTTCACCCATGTTCATAGCAGCATTATTCACAGTAGCCAAAAGTGTCCAGCAGATTGATTAATGGATAAACTAAATGTGATATGTACATAAAATGGACTATTATTCAGCCTTTAAAAGGAAGGAAAGTCTGACACATACTGCAACATGATGAACCTTGAAGATGTGCTAAGTGAAATAAGCCAGTCACAAAAGGACAAATACTATATGATTCCACTAGAGTAGTCAAATTCATAGAGACAAAAAGTAGGATGGTGATTGGGAGGGGCTGGGGGAAGGAGGGAATAAGGGAATCATTGCTTAATAGTACAAAGTTCCAGTTGGGGAGGATGAAAAAGTTTTGAAGAAGACTGGTAGTGGTGATTGCCTAACAGTATAAATGTACCTAATGCCACAGAATTGTACAATTAAAAATGCTTAAAATGATCAATTTTATGTTATGTATATTTTACCACAATTTTAAAATGCACATTGTTTCCCCCAGAGTGGCCAGGAGATACAGATACAGGAGATACTCATTTTGAAAAGCAACTGTGTCAAATAGGAATCTCTCACCCCCCTCAGGAATACCTGCACTCCCCCTCCCCACATTGTCACTAGCCTATCCCCCTCCCCCAAATTACAACTCATTAACTATAATTTGCAAAATATAAATTAACATGCTTGTTTAGGTACTTTTTTAGTGGTGGGGGAAACTTTGAAAATCTCTGAAGTTTTTCAAATTATATATTTCTTCACTCTTTTACATGCTATGGAAGATTGAGTGAATTGAAGCTTTTGACTGTAAATGAAGCTTAATTGTAAAGTTTTAGAACTAGAACAAATCTTAATATCTAGTTCAAACTTCTCATTTTATTTAAAAGGAGAATTAGATATAAAGGGATTGACTTCCCTAAAGTCACCAACATTTTAGTTTCTGGACTATACTGTACTCATTTGAATAATTTACTGGGTAGAATCCCTAATTGCATTACTGGACCAAATAGTTAAAGCTGTACCATGTTCTTGAATATTTGTAAGGTATCTTCTGTTCCCATTGAAAACGGTAAATAGAACACACTTTTTTCTTCCATAGGCAGAGGTGGATGGATGTATGTGGGAGAGATTGATAGACTTGAGACTGACTCAAGTAAAGTACCCTATCCCCAGAAATCCTCTTTATTTTCTTAGTTATAGGAGTTCTAAGACTGCAGCCAGTCAGTCCTATTCAGACTAGAAGTCTGCTGGGTCAGCATGCTTACACAAATATAAAGGATACTCAATTTAATTCTTTGTTCATAAATATGATCAGTCAGTGAAGAAGCAATCTAACAGCATGAAAATCAAAGATGAACAAACAGAAGGAACAAACATCTGAAAAACACAGATGGACAGAACAAAAACAAATTTGGCTCACTTAGTATTCTAAGAGAGATTTCAGAGGATATTGCACCCGTAAACCAAAAACTTGAGGTTTTTTTGCTTTTGTTTGTTTTTTTGGCTGTGTTGGGTCTTCGTTGCTGTGCGCGGGCTTTCTCTAGTTGCAGCGAGCGGCAGCTACTCTTCGCTGTGGTGCGCAGGCTTCTCATTGCGGTGGCTTCTCTTGTTGTGGAGCACAGGCTCCAGGTGGGCGGGCTTCAGTAGATGTGGCTCGTGGGCTCAGTAGTTGTGGCTCTTGGGCTCTAGAGCGCAGGCTCAGTAGTTGTGGCACACGGGCTTAGTTGCTCCGCGGCATGTGGGATCTTCCTGGACCAGAGCTTGAACCTGTGTCCCCTGCATTGACAGGCAGATTCTTAACCACTGCGCCACCAGGGAAGCCCAACCAAAAAGTTTTAACGTTAAAATTGATTTTATACTCTAGAATACCAAAGTAGCGATCTGTGAGATAAACTAGAAGAAATTACCTAGGAAATAGAGCTGAAAGAAGACAAGGGAAAAGGAAAGAAAAGTTTGTAAGTATAATAGTCCTAGGATTCCTAAATAGGAATTCCTGGTAGAAAGAGAAAGAGGTGGAGAGGGAATTAAAAAACAAGAAAAATTCTTTGAGCTAAAGAAAATCTTGGGGCTTTAGATCAAAATGACTTGTTAAATACACAACAGAATGAATGAAAACACACATTTAGATACAGTCTCATAAAATTTCAGAGCTCAGGATAAAGGAAAATTTCATAGTGTTTTTTTTTTTGTGGAAGAGAGATGGGAATTACTTTAAAAAACAAATCAGATTGGTATTAGGAATCAACATTGGATGCTAGAAGATGTGGGCCAATGATTTAAACTGGGGTGGAAATTTTTTAAAAACTTGTGATTCTAAAGCATTCCTAGTTTGCCATTTGTGAAATCTAAGTAAGAACTTTGCTTTTAAATAAATATTTTTGGCTGCGTTGGGTCTTGGTTGCTGCTCACGGGCTTTCTCTAGTTGAGGCGAGCAGGGGCTACTCTTCGTGGAGGTGCGCGGGCTTCTCACTGCGGTGGCTTCTCTCGTCGCGGAGCACGGGCTCTAGGCGCGCGGGCCTCAGTAGTTGTGGCTCACGGACTCCAGAGCGTAGGCTCAGTAGTTGCGCTGAGGCATGTGGAATCTTAACCACTACGCCACTGGGGAAGTCCCGAAGTAAGAACTTTTTTTAAAGTGTACATTAAAATGTGCTTTATTTCCCCCAGGCCTTTGTGGGGGAGGGAGGGCAAATGCTTGGAGATGTATTCTAGCAAAACCAAACAAAAAATAATCCCACAGAAGAATTAAAACATGAGATTATGAAACAACAGAAGGATGATGAAAAGAAATCCTAGCTAGACAGAGCTGGGCTGTGAACTGTTCCAGAACTTAATTGTTTCAGTTTAAAACAACTCACTGGGGACTAAGAACATCTTCAGAAACAACACAGATTCTGTTGCACAAATTCGAAGAATAAGAAGTTGGAATATGTTAAATGTGAAAAAAGCTTATGAATTTTCTGAAAATTAAAAAAAGGCAGCAGCTCTAGGAAAATTAAAGGCTCTTCAGAAGGTCCAAATATGAAACAAACTGAAATGTGCCTTATTTTTGAGCAGTTATCAGAGTTATAAACACCTTCACACTTGGAATTTAGTGACATAAAATATCCCACTACTTGGATGGCAGTGGATAACATTGTAAATACTTTTTTTATTGTTACCCAATTTAAAAAAATCAACCTATAGATAAAACAAAAATTTTATAATTATAAAACAAACTGCAAATGATATAAAACTTAATGTGAAGGTAATTGTATAGCCAATTATAATGGTATTTGATTACATAGGAAGCCAGTGGAAACTTCCTAAAGTTGATGGAACAAGAAATGGAGATTCAAGTATAATGTTGAAAGTTATAAAAATAACCTATAAAACCTTAAAAATAACATCAGAATGAGCAGAGAAGGGAAAAAGTAGGGTAAATTCTCTAATCTTTCATAATAATGAAACATTATGATAGTGAAGGATAAATATATGAGTGTGGTATTAAACATCAGATCTAAAAGCAAATGACCGAACGTCATAATTTCTGGGATTGAACCTGGTTTGGTTTGAGTTTGGGGTGGGATTAGGGAAGAGACTTTTGTTTTAAATCTTTATTTTTATTAAATTCATACAAGCATATGGTTAAGGAGCCAAATGGTTCTACAAAGTTTGTTGTGAAAATTAGCAAGCCAGGGCCCTGTCTGTCTCCTTGATATATCCTTTCCCAGGGAGTATTAACTTTCTTTTGAAGGATTCTTTTTATATTTATCTCCATATCTCTAGATAACAGTATTTTTTATACATCTTTATTGGAGTATAATTGCTTCCCAATGTTGTGTTAGTTTCTGCCGTACAACAAAGTTAATCAGCTATATGCACACACATATCCCCATATCTCCTCCCTCTTGCGTCTCCCTCCCACCCTCCCTATCCCACCCCTCTAGGTGGTCACAAAGCACCGAGCTGATCTCCCCGTGCTATGCAGCAGCTTCCCATCAGCCATCCATTTTACATTTGGTAGCGTATGTATATCAGTGCTACTCTCTCACTAGTCCTAGTAGCCTCCCCTTCCCCACTGTGTCCTCAAGTCCATTCTCAACGTCTGCTAGATAACAGTATTATATTGCTACTTCTTACGTGTTGACATCCCACTTACAGAAGGCCCCCTAGTGTAACACACATCCTTCTCATTCCCACAACTTCCCCATGTAACCTCTGCCATATAAGTATCGTTTGATCTTTCTTTCAGATTAGTCTGATTCCTCAGAGAAGATTCTTCCAATGTAAAACCTCTGGTCTTCTGAGTTGGGGAGAGTATCTAGGGAACTGAATTCTTAAATTGACTTTTAACCAGTACTTATTTTAGCCTGGCAGAAAGACTTACTTTTTATTTTTTAACCTCTTGTGTTTTGACTTTTTTTAAACCATGTCTTGTAATACTTTTATAATTACAATGTTTCTTTTTAGTATTTTAGTAATTTTAATTATGCAGCCTGTTTAATAATTATTTGAATATAGTATTAGTGTTATCACCATTTACATTTCTGTCTTTTGACTCTGGGTCCAGGATATTTTACTGCAATTCAGTTGCCTGAGAACAGAAACTTCGCCGTTGCTAGGTGGTTTCTTACTTTATTGGAACAGCTTATTTTATTTACTACTTGATAAGGAATGGCTGATTGGGTACTTGTTCATTGTTGATGGTAAATGGTTTTATAATCTCTTTTATAACTCTTAGGAATTCGAATTGGGATACCAGTAATATAAGCCCTCTTTTTGAAGAAGATTGTGTTCATCATTTATAATCATCAATAGTCCTTAAATTTTCTATAACTTATGACTACTTTAATTATATTGTGCTGTAGATGGGTATTTTAAGGTGTGTAGTGTGTTTTCACCTGGAAAATGTCCCAGAAACAGATTTTACTTATTATAAATGTGGAGAAAATAATGTATATTTGTGGAATATCTTCACCAACGTACGTTGACAGCTTTTCTGTGAACTTTGAGGATAAGCATGTTTTGGAAAGTTTTTTATTAGAAGTGGCAAAAACTGATGATTATGGGTAGGGAAATGTGGGCCTGTTCATGTTTTAGCTTATGCTTAGTAACGTGTATAGGTGTGGCTTTGAAATTGCACTGTCCAGAATCTGTGACATTAGCATATGCAAAAGTCGACAACCTGTCCTACTTAATCAGGAAAACTTGATTCACTTTGTTCAGGCATTGCTTAAGTGGATTATCAGGATTTTAAGTGTTTAGAATACTGTATGGGCTGTGTTCAGAAATTAGTTAACTCATAATCACAAATGTTCGTATAGTTTCTTATGGTTTACTTGCAACTCCAGCATACAAGGAACCTTTCAAGAATATTGAATTCCTTTGACACATTAAAACCATGCATTAAAATGTATGGATAGTCTAATTGATTTGCATTCCTCGTTTTAAATAAAATGGCTTTTACATTAAGGTTGGGTTTGATGTAATATTTTTATCAAGATAGTAATCTTCTAGAACAGTATTGTATATAGGTAATCTCATTTAGTTCTGGGTGGTTACATTGTTCAACAGGACCTATAAAAATAGCTTATATGTACTATGATGGAAAGACTGGAGAGGAAGGAGCTCCAACATTTAAAGCTAGTATGGATACGAAGCATGTAAGTTTTGGTTCTGCATTGCCTGGGTTTAAAAGCTTTTAGTTCAGCACTGCCCGATAGGACTTTCTGCAGTGATGGAAATGCTCCTTCTGCACTGTGCAATTTGGTAGCCACTAGTCAAGATATGGCTAGTGTGGCTGAGGAACTGAATATTTAATTTTAATTACTTTAAGTAGCCGTATGTGGTTAGTGCCTCCTGTATTAGTGCAGTAAGAATTAAGAAACTAGGAAAACATAAGTACTGTAGAAGTGGCTACATTGACCTATGTAGGAGTGCTGAGCCAAATTAGTTTGCTTGGCGTAGCTTATAGGCTCTTCAGCCTTAATTTCCATCTTCTATAATCTTGTCATAAATCCAGTTTCCTCACTTCTGATTCTTACTGTTTAACTTTCTTTTACTGAAGAAAAAATAAATAAATAAATTCATACTAACGCTAGGATTGGGACTATTTTGGTACCTCTGGTAGACCTCAACTTTCTTTACATGTCTAACCCCAACTTTTCTCACCAGCGGGAAAGGAAACTTATTTTGACATACCCATTATGTTTTGCCTATTTGAGAAACTCCTCTAAATTTTTTAAAACTCGCAATTATTAAGGCATCTGTTCAGTTTACCAACAAAAACCACGTTTCATAGGTGTTTTCAAGTGATACATTGACCCAGTTACTAAGTATCTCTAGAATCTTATTAGTATTTAAAAATTATAACTCTATCTTTAAAAGTAACTGACATAACTCTTTAAAAGAAAATAGTTTTGCCAAATTTCTCCGTCCAATTTGAAATACAAAAAATACAGTGCTTTTTAAAAAAACTTTTCCTAAGTTTTTAAGTTTCCATTCCCATGTAACACAACCCATGCGTTCTGTCTTCCAAGTTTTCCTAGCAAAATCACCCAATCAAGTCCTTTGATCTCACAGACAGTGGAGTACTTCTGCTGCTGATTCTTATAATGATCTAAAAGAAATAAATACAACCTACCCCAAAGAGATAAGGGCTACATAAGCTGTATTTCTACATAAGACATATACAAATAAGAAAATGTGTTAAAACAACATGTACTAAACACCTAGTATCTAAGTAACATTTAGCAGAAATTTTGATCATTATAAGTACTTTGGATACTCTGTCTTGAGTGAAAAATAAGGCTGGTGCCAAACTTCTTTAATGGTGATTATTCAACTTCTCTGTATACATTAAACTCTGTAATATATATAGCTCTCTAAAAACAGTAACACATGTGGTTTCACTTGTTGCGCTACTTTGCTAAATGCTACTACAGATTACATGCTGGATCTTAGGGTGGCAGTACCTAACTCCCTTGGTGTGCCCTCCAAGGATACTGAAGTGAGCTTAATTTGATTTAGATACACCCCTAGGCTACTGAGCTGTATGTGATTGACCCCCTTTGTATAGTAGTATTATGGTGATTTCCTTTGGATTAGTCAACTGGGATGTGTTGGGCTCATGGCCCCCTTGTACAGAACTAACCTAAAATCTGAATTTTTTTTTCCCTGCTTTTTCATAGTTGAGTATCTTCTGTGCCATCACTTCGAACTTCATTCTGATCTTTGCTACCTCTTGCTCTTAATAATCAAACATCTGCCTCGTTTATCCATTTCTGGTGTTAGGCAGGCTTTGCTATAAATCTATTTTTATTTTTATTTTTTCTGGTTTCTTCTGTCAGTTTAAAAAACATCAGGCTTTAATTTTTATAACCAAAGATAAGCATCAAAAATGGGTTGTTTTTACAGTAGCAAACAGACTAGTCTTTACATTTTGTACAGTCTTCCCTTTTTTAGTTATTTTTTGTCTTTGAATGCTCAGAGATTTGTTTATCTTAAAAAATTAATCTCTGGGAAGTGTTGCTGTTATTCTGAATCACTGGGACTTCTTGAAGCCTGATTGCTAAATAGATAGACGTATAACTAACTGAAAGTAGTAATCGCAGATTCTCTAGGTAACAAATTCTGACATTCTACAAAACAGAATATGTAATATTCCCCAGATTTCCATGCATGAAGCCAAATTCAAAGAAATTCATCTTGGACTTTAGAATGTAGTTCTTAACATGAAATCTAGTATATCAAAATTTAAGCAGTTTATCATCTACTGACTACACTCTAAATTGGATAAGACTTTAAATCAGCTTAGATACTATTTAGAGTGAAATTGTCAAAATACCACACAAAATGAAGAAAAGTTATAAGTATTGATACTTTTAAAATGTTTTCTCTAAAACCTTTTTTAAAAGACTGTTGAGTACTAGTTCTGTTCATTACGACAAAATCTTGAACCCTAAAAGATCAATTGTCCTTTGTAGATGGTAGTAATATGAGTCAATCTGCATTACCAAGAAACTATTACAAAAGAGATGAAAGGGAGATTTTTCAGTAAATGTTATTACATCAGGAATTGACAGAAGTCGTTTCAATAATTTCTTCTGTCAAAAGAGAGGAAGGAGGGGCTTCCCTGGTGGTCCAGTGGTTGAGAATCCACCTGCCAATACAGGGGACACGGGTACGAACCCTGGTCTGGGAAGATCCCACATGCTGCAGAGCAACTAAACCTGTGTGCCACAACTACTGAGCCTGCGCTCTAGAGCCCGTGAGCCACAGCTACTGAGCCTGCATGCCGCAACTACTGAAGCCCATGCGCCTGGGGCCTGTGCTCCGCAAAAGAGAAGCCATCACAATGAGAAGCCTGTGCACCGCAACAAAGAGTAGCCCCCTGCTCACCGCAACTAGAGAAAGCCCACGTGCAGCAACGAAGACCCAACTCAGCCAAAAATAAATAAATTTATTTTTTTTAAAAAAAGAGAGGAAGGAGATTATAATGTGTCATTTTATTTAAGGACATTCTTTAACAGTAGTCTTCCTGTTTTGCTGAGAAAGGACTCAGGTGTTCATCTTTTTTCCTTTGTCATTGAGCAGGAAAAAGTTACCAGGAGAAGCAAGTTCTTAAATTATTATTTCATGCAATTTTAGGAACTTCCTCCTGCTATATAAGTGAAGTAACTCTGAGTCCCCCGCCAAAAGGAAAACCTTAATTTTCACAATGGGCCATCTGTTTAACATTGAGCTGACCTTTCATTTTGTGAATTGATTTCCAAAGGGGCAAGATTTCCTTCTCCCTGGAAGAGTGTTCTGTTCTGTGCTTTATAACACACTGAATGATTTCAGTAAGTAGCAGTGCTTTTCCTGCCTGAACCCTCCCTCATTCAGGTTCATAGATTTTTATTTGATTGCTTCTATTCTGCCCCCATACAAGAAACCTAAGTAATTGTCACAAAATATATTGGATTCCTTTCTTAACATGTGATTTGTAAACTTTTTTCCTTCTTTTGTGGGGGCTTCTGAGGTGCAGAGGGTTGAGTTAATCTTAATTTACTAACTCATTCATCTAAAAAATAATTAGAAACCTCATTATGTGTCATACTCTGCATGGCACTAGAGGTCCAGAATGACCTCTTTTTCTGTTGCATTTTGTTCTCTATTTTGTTGATATCTACCATTAATTTCTTATTTCTTATTTCTTTGTGTTTACACTCCTTCTTGAGTTTTAACATGTTGATAAATACCCAAGGCTAGACATTTGTAATGAAAACTATAACTACTCTTCAGGTGTATCAAAGTATCATTTTTATGGTGGTTATGTCTGACTTATTAAGAGTCATAATGGGAATTCCCTGGTGACCCAGTGATTAGGACTCTATGCTTCCACTGCAGGGGGCATGGGTACAACCCCTGGTCGGGGAACTAAGACCTCGTGTGCCGCATGGTGCAGCCAAAATAAATAAATAAGAGTCATATTCATGCTTTTCTTCTGTGTCTTAAGCTTATCAATATTAATATTCCAAACAATTCAAGTGACCAGCGCCCCGGCACATTTTTACTTCTTAAACACTCCCTAACTCTTATTCCAATCCCCACCACATTGGTATTCTCCAAAGTTTTGATTCTGGGTTATTAGGGATATACTTTGCTGCTTTTTTTTTTTCCTCCATTGCTTACTTAACAAAAAAGACATTATATTAACTCTTCTTTATTTGTCATATCTCAGATATCTCAGACTTCTCTTGCATTTCTTTTCATCCTTGCTGGAGTTTTTCAAAGAGGGTCTTGACTTAGTAAACCTTCTGAGTTTTTGTGTGCCTGCAGATATCCTTATTTTATCCTCATATTAAATTGGTATTTTATCTGTGTGAAATTCTAGCTTGAAAACTTTTTCCTTACTTTAAACCTATCGCTTCAGTGTCTTCTGGTTTCTAGTGTTGCTATTCAAAAGTTAGATGTTCATCTGATTCTTGTTCCTTTGTAAGTAATCTGTTCTTCCCTTTTGGAAACTTTCAGATTTTTGTTTCTGGCAGTTTTGATATTTACTGTAATTTGTCTAGCTGTGAAAGTTTTCTTAAATACCTATTTGGCATTCTGAGCTATTTCAATCTGAATTTTCTCTTTAATTCTGAAAAATTATTAGATTGTCTTTATTTTCTCCTCTCTTTTTTTGGAGGGGACTCCTATAGTATTGATATTGGTATTTCTACTGAAATCCTCCTTAAATTTTCTTTTATATTTTCCATCTCTTCATCCCCCTGAAAGATTCCATACCTGGGAATTCTTCAACCTGATTTTCCAGCTCACTAATGTGTTCTTCAACTGTTATCAATACTTGTACCCAACCCATCAGTTTAATTCTTTATTTCAGATACTGACTTTTTTATACCAGGGATTCCAGTTGAATTTTTCTTTCTGACACTTTTTTCTGCTTTTTCTCTCTTTCTCACTCCTTCCTTCTCTCTCTCTCTCTCTTTTTAAATAGGTTTATTATAACTTATTTTAAATCCTTGTTTTGTCTGGTCCAAAAATTCAGCTACAAATTATTCAATTTGTTGTATGACTTTTGTGTACTCTCATAAATAACTCTGTTGTTTTCCACCTGTGATTACTCACTGCCTTGTCTCTTCAAGATTTTGTTGTCAAGAAATAACTAGTAAATAATATGTTTATATTCAGGTGAGTTATGTGAAAAAAATTGGATTTAAATTATCTAAATTTAACAAGATATTTCAGTGATTTATCAAGAATAAGATATTCTCTCTCAGTAATTTGCTCAGCTCTGATCATACTAAAACTTAGGTTTATTTGTTTTATTTATATTTTCTATTGTGAAAAATTTCACATTTATAGAAAAGGAGAGAGTAACTTTTTAAAGCAAGTCTATGTTGCTGCCCTATATCAGACCTATCATTAGGAAAGCGATAATTTCCAAGTTTATGTTATTAAGTGGATACCAGTTGTCTGGGTTTGAGGCAGTGGAGGTGGGAATAATTTCTTCTGCCCCCATTAAGAAGGTCAGGTTGTCTTTCATTTGACTTGACCCTGGCATTGCAGCTTTTTCTCATCTAATTTTTTCCTTTGGTGTTCATCTTCAGAATCGTCTCTGCAGCATTATATATGTTCGGTCAGCCAGTTTATTTCAAAATTTCTTTATTATAGTATATAAAAGTCTTCATGTTCAAGTGGTAAATTATAGGAACATAGTAGAGCTATATACAGTTTACCTAATCAAGCTTTTAATATGCTCTTGAGGGTCAGCAGTTGATGGGCATGTAAGGTAATTGGGGGTAAGAAATGACCATAGGCAGATTATTAAACGGATAGCACTGATATATTGTACCTTCTACCTCATCTTCTTTTTCCAGGTTATCTCCTTCTTTGTTTTTAGGTTTTTTTTGTTTGTTTGTTTTTGTTTTGGGGATCATCTCCTTCTTTGGAACTGACCCTTTGAACTCCCTTCTCTGCCATCTTCACCAGATTCTTTATCCTCCTGACCCGGATAATAGATTTGTAGCCAAATTCTGTAGTAGACTTTGCTAATTTATCACACATTCTTTGCCTGCTAAGCCCTGGGCATGCTCTCAGAATCCTCCTCAGTACAACATGTCATGGAGCCAATTAGAGTTAGCACTAAGGATGACACCTAGTTGTCATTTCTGTTCTATCTGACTCTTGTTCCAACCAGAGTAAGACATTTAACTTATTCAGGCTATATTCATTTTGAAGGCTGAAAGGGAATAAAAATAGAATAACAAGTAAAGGTGCTTCCCATTAGCCAAGAGACATTTTTCTGCCTTTCCCTTACTCATCTTTGAAGCCTTTCATGTCACTCCTACTCTTCTTCTCTCTCTGTGCTGTTTCTGCTTCTTCTTTCTACCTAATTAGTTCACACTGGGAAATTAACACATTTGTATTAAGCAGTATAAACTAGATTTTGAATCAGTAATTAATGAAAAAGGCATTCCTGTCTTTCCATATGTACTTAACACTTCAGTCACTCTTCTGAGGTGATAGTTTCTCATTTTTTGGTATGGTGAAGTACTTTTTTTTTTCCTATCCTTTTATTTAGATTTTTTGGAGAAAATTAGGTGCCACCAAACCTCTGGAAGGTGTTTGTTTTGAATGCCTTCTTCCTGGAACTAAGCAATGGTCTACTGCTAAAAAGAGAGAGGAATTTAAGAAAGGATAATTAGGAAATGCTGGTAGGGCAAACAAGTAGCACTTTATTTTGTTTCTGAGTTAATATGAGCTGTGGATACTTTTAAAATATTGATGAAAAAGGCATAGGAGAAAGTGGACCATTTCTGAGTGTGTCAGCTCTACGGCCATTACTATGTTAAATGCCTTAACGATATCATATTTGTTCTTCACAACCACTCTGTCCATTGTAGGCATTGGCCTCATTTACTTATGAAGACAGTGAGGGTAAAAGAGGTAAATAATTTGCCCAAGGGCACACGGCTAGTAAGTGCTACCACAACTCTCTCTGACTTCAAACCTTATGCTCATTTCCATCTAACCATTTAGGAAATTTTCCTTGAGCAGATCTTTTTTCCATAATAATGCCTTCTTAATTTGGGCAATAATTGCATACATACATATATTCATATATACATTTTAATGTTTTACAGGTTATTTAGGCCATTGGCACTATGGCTAACATAATAGGCTTCTGAGACAAATATGGCTAAAATAATAAGCTTCTGAGACAAATAGTGTTCTGAACCCTTGAAGCAGTGTAGCCCAGTGATGTAGGACAATGACGGAGCCTGGTGTCAAATCCTGGCTCCCTCACTGCCTCACCTTGTGCAGGTTTCTTTTCTCAGACTACCATATAGGGTTGCTTAGAGGATTAAACATGCTAATATGCATAGAACCCTTAGCACAATGCCTGACAAATAGTAAGTGCTTCATCAGTGCTATTATTATATATTTACTATATTATGTTAAATCCCTAGCTTCTCACGAGATTCTGAGAATTTTCACTGAGTTACACAGAAATTACAAGCTAACTAAGGATATTTCATACCTACTATGTTGTTATTTGTGGAGAAATAACAATTTTATACCTCTCTGGTAAGACTATCATTTTTCATATTTTGGTTAAGTATTATAAAATATAAACTACTATTTGCAACATATCATATAGTATTTGAGTCTGTTTCCTGGTCAGGAATATTTGCCTCACCTCACGATTTAAAGTGTTTCTAGAAAGATGCCAAAAATCTATTTGGGAAAGCATACTTCATATAATAGTAGTCAACGCTGTCCACTAGTAGAATATACTGGTGTCTTTGTTTTAACTTTTATTGTATGCAAATGCAGAATGGACATTCAGTGATTAAAACATTGACTATTCTTTTCTTTTTCAGAAGATGAATAATCTTTCATTTAGTGAGCTGTGTTGCCTCTTCTGCTGTCCACCTTGTCCAGGGAAAATTGCTTCAAAATTAGCATTTTTGCCACCTGATCCAACTTACACGCTGATGTGTGATGAAAGTGGAAGCCGCTGGACGTTACACCTATCAGAACGAGCAGACTGGCAATATTCTTCTAGAGAAAAAGATGCTATTGAGTGTTTCATGACTAGAACCAGTAAAGGCAACAGAATTGCCTGCATGTTTGTGCGTTGTTCACCCAATGCCAAATACACTTTACTCTTTTCACACGGAAATGCTGTTGATCTTGGTCAAATGAGCAGCTTTTACATAGGACTGGGATCACGGATTAATTGTAATATATTCTCATATGATTATTCTGGATATGGTGCAAGTTCTGGGAAACCAACAGAGAAGAACCTCTATGCAGACATAGAAGCTGCTTGGCTTGCTCTTAGGACAAGGTAAATGGTGATTGGGAATTGTTTTCCACATTTGTGATGGCTGATAAAATTGTCTTGTATAAGAATAGAATAAAATCTGTTTTTGTAACACATCTTGAAGTACTAAATAAAGATTATATTTACCAGTATAAACCTATGAAGAGTTACACTTTTAGATTGTAATTTTAAATTTTGTATAATAGCATAAAAGAGTTTGACAGCTTGTGTGTGTGTGTGTGTGTGTGTGTGATTTTCCTAAAAATTTAAGCCAGTGAAAAATGTTTGGTTTTAGAAACTTATTGGATTGTGGTATAAAAATGTTTATTCAAAGTTTCAACATTTCAAGGGAATGAGAGAAAACAGTGATTTAGCTAATCATTCACTTGATCTGTCATTAACAGAGTAAGAGGCTAGATTGTTAAAATCCTAAGGCAGGGTTTGCATCATTTTATATAATTAATAATTAAAAATTAATAAATAGAAATAACATTAATCTTTTCTAGTCACGAAGATACTTATAAATTTTTCTTGAAAAGTATTGCAATTTTGTATACTTCAGTGTATTTTCTCATCAGACAGTTAATGTACACTAAACAGAAAGATACCTTAGTACAAATTATTCCTCATTGTACATTAATAAGCTGCCTGGCTTCCAGAGGTGTT
This sequence comes from Balaenoptera acutorostrata, assembly GCF_949987535.1. NCBI lineage: Eukaryota > Metazoa > Chordata > Mammalia > Artiodactyla > Balaenopteridae > Balaenoptera > Balaenoptera acutorostrata. The sequence continues at coordinate 77,402,295 of NC_080069.1, read as the reverse complement.
TTTTTTTTGGTTTGGTTTTTTTTTTTTTTTTTGTCTGCGCTGGGTCTTCGTTGCTGCGCGCGGGCTTTCTCTAGTTGTGATGAGCAGGCTTCTCACTGCGGTGGCTTTTCTTGTGGCGGAGCACAGGCTCTAGACACGCGGGCTTCAGTAGTTGTAGCACGCGGGCTTCAGTAGTTGTGGCCCGTGAGCTCTAGAGCACAGGCTCAGTAGTTGTGGCGCACGGGCTTAGTTGCTCCATGGCATGTGGGATCTTCCCAGACCAGGGCTCGAACCTGTGTCCCCTGCATTGGCAGGCGGATTCTTAACCACTGCACCACCAGGGAAATCCCTCCAGAGTATTTTAGACTGAAGCTAGAGTACATAAAGAAAATTATCATTCCTAATTTTTAATGTTTAAATATTAATGGTTTCAGTTAGTTGGGAAGAACTTTCTCAATTTCATTAGTAGATATAACCTTTTTTAGAAAATATCTTTAGAAACATTTACCCCTCCAAGATGTATAGTAAAACTGGTCTCATAGCAGAGTTCTGTATAAAAGGGATTCTTAAATCAATTGAAATGGTATGAAAACATATTTCTGACAAGTAAGAAAAAAATAGATGGTAAGTAGTAATTATGGAGTTTAGGGGTGGGAGGGAGGCAGGCACAGAGTGGTAAAAATTTATAAACTTAAAAACTACCTTAGGGCTTCCCTGGTGGCGCAGTGGTTGAGAATCTGCCTGCCAATGCAGGGGACGCGGGTTCGAGCCCTGGTCTGGGAAGATCCCACATGCCGCGGAGCGACTGGGCCCGTGAGCCACAATTACTGAGCCTGCGCGTCTGGAGCCTGTGCTCCGCAACAAGAGAGGCCACGAAAGTGAGAGGCCCGCGCACCGCGATGAAGAGTGGTCTCCACTTGCCGCAACTGGAGAAAGCCCTCGCACAGAAACGAAGGCCCAACACAGCCATAAATAAATAAATAAATAAAATATTTTAAAAAAAAAAAAACTACCTTAAATGACCACAGTCAAAATATGCTTTGGTTATACTCATGTCAGTCCCCTCAGGCCTGCAAACAAAACTGAGTTCCCCCTTTCAGATTCAGCCAGTTGAATATAGTATATATAATACCTGTCAGGAAAACATGATAATTTTTTAATAACAGATTTATTGCGATATAATTCACATACTATAATTCAACTTCAGTGAATTAGTATAGTTTTTAAAGGTGCTAAAAGCAGATAACCTTCATTATTAGTGCTTCCAGGTATCACAAAAGTATAAATTTATTCAAGCAAAACATGTTAGTATCCAGTTAAGTGTTCTATGTTTATGTAAAAGAATCCCCTCTTGTAAGTGGTCAGCTTTATTATTTTTTTTTAAATCTTACCAGATAGCAATTTACAGGAAACTTTCTAAAGTGATTTCTAGTCTTGATTAATTAATCTTTTTATACACTTGACCAGTATGAATGAAGAATAGGAGTAGAACAGATAAATTGCTACCTAGTCCCACATACTAGTTTAGCATAGAATTTCAGACTTAAAATTTCTATTATGTTGAACTCTAAATATGGTTGGAAGAGTTAGTAAGGTTAGGAAGTCTTGGGAAATTTATTTAATTTTTCTGAGCCTCTGTTTCTTAGTCTGTTTAATGAAGAGGTTGAGTTAAATGATCGCCAAGATTCTTTGCAGTTCTTGAATTCTATCACCTAATAAAATGTGTGTAATTAGAATTCATGCCTTTCATTTACTTAATTAAAGTAAAAAAGGGCTTAAGTAACCAGGAAGGGAAAAAATAATGAACTTAAATAATTATTATTTGAATAACCTCCCTTTAAGGATAATTGATTTTCTATAGTAACCATGTTTCAGAACTTCTGATGGATCAACAGAAAATAAAGTATGAATATTCACTATACAGCCTTTCCTCCACAGTATTTGAGCTCATTATCTGTGTGCTGTAATAGAAAAGGCACCGGACCTGGAGTCAGGATACCTGGGTTCTAATTATAGCTCTGTCATTAACTTCCTCTGACTTTGAACATCTGCTCAGTAAGCAGCCAACCTAGATTAGATGGTCTCTGAAGTCCTTTCTAACGTGTACTATTCTGAAATTCTGTTACTGCTTTTGAGTCCTCTGATGGTAAATTGGCAGCTGCTCCTGCTACTCTGGAGCCTTGCCATTGCTAGCTTTAGCCTAAAACCCATCATTGCCACCAACAGTTCTGCCGTTGAGCTAAACAGCATCCATGCAGCCCCAAGCATTATGCTGATGCGATGCTGCAAATGTTCATTTTCCTAATTTCTTCATTCCTATGAAGCTAGGTCTGTTGCAAAGAAAAAAGCTTTACTTTTTTTTTTTTTAAGATTCTGTGTAGAGTATTTATTTATTTATTTATTTATTTATTTTGGCTGCGTTGGGTCTTCATTGCTGCGCGCGGGCTTTCTCTAGTTGCGGCGAGCGGGGGCTACTCTTAGTTGTGGTGCGCGGGCTTCTCATTGTGGTGGCTTCTCATTGCGGAGCACGGGTTCTAGGCGCACGGGCTTCAGTAGTTGTGGCACTCGGGCTCAATAGTTGTGGCTCACGGGGTCTAGAGTGCAGGCTCAGTAGTTGTGGCACATGGACTTAGCTGCTCCGCGGCATGTGGGATCTTCCCAGACCAGGGATCAAACCTGTGTCCCCTGCGTTGGCAGGCGTATTCTTAAACAGTGCATCACCAAGGAAGTCCAAAAAAAGCTTTTCTGAGTTTAGTTACATTTAGAGTCAGTCTCGAGTAGATGGAGCCCAATCTTTGGGACATGGTCCAAATTCTTCTGTAGGACTGATTTGAAGAAACTATGGAGAGGTATGTCACCACCTGGATAGTCCAAATACTCCTGTGCCCCTGGGAAGAGCCATAGGGAGCACATAGGGTTTGTCTTGCTCTTTCCTGGTGAATGTTTAGATACTTGGAAAGCTTTATCACATTTTCAGAAGACTGAAAGCTGTTGTGCAAATGGCCCTTAGCATCCAGAAATGACTGCTGTCAGACTGCTGAAGTGGAAAGGCATATTTGATGTCACTCTAGCCCTTAATCCCACATTCATTAGCTCCTATAGTACCTCACTTACACTTGCAGTTTGTAGTTAGGACAGTTATACTGTAGACAAGTAACAATGCCTGGAACATAGTATATACCCAATATAATTGAGTTAGTGAGTTCATATATTTAAATCTGAATCATTTTTAAAGGAAGTATTCATAAATCACTGACCCATGTGGCTTTTGGAATTCTCATTCATCTATTGATCTTTCCAATCATAGTACATTTCTATGGGTAAATAAATGCAAATCTCAAGAAAAATAAGTAATTTGCTCTTGGCTAAAATAATACATATATTTTATTCATCATTCCATACTGTAACCGTATGTTGCATTTTCATCACTATGACCAACTTCAGAAAATAAAATGAACCACTTTTAATGCCTAGAGAAATAAAGAACCTTTTTTACATTGAATGGAAAATAAACACTAAATCTCCATTAAACATCAGTCCATTAAAATATTAGTGACATACGTTCCAAATATAGTCAATAATATGCTACATTGAATTCCATAAATGATTTAATAAATTCATTCCTTAAGATTAAAATTTTAAGAGACCTCAGCTATTATTTTTCCAAAAGGTAGACTTGAAACAGATGACATAACTGAATATAGATTTTATTGTGGTATTAAATGTTAGTGATGACTAAGAAACTTAAATTTTAAATATAAATTTATTGACATTGTCTCATTCTGTCCTTCTTTTTTAAGATTAAGTCCTTATTAGTGATTGAACACTTCATACCAGTCTGACTCTCCAACTCTTTTTTTTTAAACTTGTGAACTTTGTAGATACGGCATTCGCCCTGAAAATGTGATTATATATGGCCAAAGTATAGGGACAGTACCATCTGTGGATCTCGCTGCTCGGTATGAGAGTGCTGCTGTTATTCTTCATTCTCCTTTGACCTCAGGAATGCGAGTCGCTTTTCCTGATACCAAGAAGACCTACTGTTTTGATGCATTCCCAAAGTAAGTATTAATATTCAATTAGTTTAATTCGAAGAAACTTTTGAGGGAATTTTTTTCCATCACTTAAGGTATTCATGATACAGTTCACTCAGCCATGAGCTCCTATTTTACATATATTATAGAAATTGTGGAAAAATTAATTTGTGAAGAAGGTGGTGGCAGGACATCTGTCAGAAGGCTGAAGTGTTTGAGCAATAGTAACCCAAGTGAAAAGTGCTAAGAGCCTTATACCCCAGATGGTGGCACTAGTATTGGAGATAAGAGAGTGAATTTGAGAAAAAATTGATAGAACTAAATGTCAGACTGTATATAGGATGCTAAACAAAAGAATTTGAATATAATTCCCAGGTTTCTGACTTGAGCTGCTAATGGACGATAGTACCATCCAGTGAGGTGCATAATACTGGAGGAGAGGAACAAGTAGAGGGAAAATGAGACACATGTGCATAAATATGAATGAACGGGGCTTCCCTGGTGGCACAGTGGTTAAGAATCCGCCTGCCAATGCAGGGGACACGGGTTCGAGCCCTGGTCTGGGAAGGTCCCACATGCCGCACAGCAACTAAGCCTGTGTGCCACAACTACTGAGCCTGCGCTCTAGAGCCTGCGAGCCACAATTGCTGAGCCCGCGTGCCACAGCTACTGAAGCCCATGTACCTAGAGCCTGTGCTTCACAAGAGAAGCCACCGCAATGAGAAGCCCGCGCACGGCAACCAGAGAAAAGCCCGCGCTCAGCAACGAAGACCCAACGCAGCCGAAAATAAATAAAATTTTTTTTAAAATCTTCTGTAAAAAATGAATGAACGATGTCTAATTAGTGATATCTGATTTACAAAAGAAGTGAATTGCGAAAATGTTGAGTCTTAAATGAGCCAGAATAATTATTGCCCCCACAGAGTCTGCAAACATAAGTGTTAGACAAATTTAAAAGAAGGGCTACTTTTCCTCATGCGTCTCAACACAGGATGGTAGTTCCCACTAGTTCTTCTTCATTGTTAACAAAAAAATTGATGGCCTATTTTTCCCAAAGAAAGGAAGAAGGCAAGAAGTGACAGGCTGGCAAATTTCAGTCTTATTTCCTTTCCCAAATTGGCAGCAATACAAAGATTCTTTGTGAATGATAGATAGGCCACAGGCCAAGTCACCACTTGATTCTTTATAAGAACAGCAAGGGTCATTTCAAAACAAATTTTTTCTTCATTAGCCAGTAAGGGGTTACTTTGGTAGGGAAGCGTATGGGAGCATATGATATTATCACCAGAGCAGACTGTGGGAGGTTTTTGGTTTTTACATTTATTGGGGGTTTGTTTTTGTTTTAGAAAATGGTAGATTGGAAGGTATGTGCATTATACTTTGTAGCTGAATGGTAGGAATGATAGGGAGACATTTGGGGTAAACTATTGCCAAGTTACATCTCTGTTTAGCTCCCTCTTTCATTTCAGCTGCACCAACAGAGAGTGCAGCACTAACAGTAAACTGTTTGAAAAAGATCAAATGTTTCCTTTTTTATTTAATTCCTCTACTATTGAAGAGTTGACAGCAAATAATATACCCAAGCATTTTTTCCTTACCAAATGCTGCCTTGAATTATTTCATTGATGATTTTCTTCTTTTTCAAGATTCTGTCCTCATTTTATAGTTATAATGCCTTGTGCCTCTCTCTCTCTCTCTCAGAAAATTTTTAAAGAATTGTTCTTTGTAAGGGTTCTTCTTTGTATTGTTTGTCTCTTCCAAGTTGCCCTTTTTTACTGTTTATTTTGATCCTTGTCTTATATGTAAAGTGCTCTCCTCTGATGTCCGATAATTCTTACTTGTGTGCTCACATGGAAGAGTAAGGAACTAAAGAGCTGACCTGAAGTGTGGGGAATTAAGACTTGTTGACTGTGAGTTTCACTATCCAGTGATCTGGCCAAGCCAGTTAGGTGGGGATCCCACCCCCAATGTCAGTATTTATCTTTCCTCTTAAGGCAGATATATAGTCTCCAAAGAAGACTCTTCCTACAACTATCTCTTAAAAGGTGGGGGCTTGGCTGCCAGCATTCTGAGAGCCCAGTAGGGAAAATGGGTTCATAGCAGCCAACATGTATATGTTTACTTGCTATTTGGTACCTCTGCCTTAAACTGTGTCCGGCAATCCCCTAGTTCACAAACCCTCCAGTTTTAGGTAGAGGGCAGTTACCCAGCTGCAAAAGGAAGGGGAAAGAAAAGAACTGGGGTGGCGGGGGGCGGGGGTGCAGGACACTATTTCTTAAACAGACTTTGAACAAATTCTGTAGATTTGAATCACCCGCCTTTATCTGCATGTCAGTTCCTAGCCTTCTGGGGTATTCCATGATATAAATTGGATTGTTTCTTCATTCTACCCTTCTATTCTCTTAAAAATTGTGTTTTCTCCTATACTTTTAATCTGTTATCTCACATATTCATCTGCTTTCCAGCTCCAAAATGTTATGTTTTATTATATTCTTCCTATTTTTGTAGTAAATACCCAAAACAAAAAAAACATTTTGCTGTCATTTTAGTAGGATATTGGGAGGGAGAAAAAAATGTGAACGCAGAGAGGTATGAAGTTAGCACATAGCTGAAATGGTCCTTGGTTTCTTCCTCTCCTTGCAACCTAAGTTTCTGTGCTAAAATATCAACATTGTACAAAGGTGAAGTAGGATGACTATAATTATTGAGGGATTCCCTCAAAACAGAAGTGCATGAAGTTAACATCCTCAGATAATCTTAAGGTAGGGAGTAATGTAAAGATGACTTTTGAATCTTATTTGAAATCCAAGAGGTATCCATCCCTTCTGAATTGATTGAAAGATGGTTCTGATGTTTAAATTATCTAATATAACACAAGAAAATTTGTTTTGTTTCCTTTTCAAACTTAATTTGTTGACTTCTTTCCTCCTTCTCTTTCCCTACAGCATTGACAAAATCTCTAAGATTACCTCTCCAGTATTAATAATTCATGGGACTGAAGATGAAGTCATTGACTTTTCACATGGCCTCGCATTGTTTGAGCGTTGCCAAAGACCTGTGGAGCCTCTGTGGGTTGAAGGGGCAGGTCACAATGATGTGGAACTTTATGGACAGTATCTTGAAAGATTGAAACAGTTTGTGTCACAGGAACTGGTAAATTTATAAAATATTCTGAAAATTTGCATACTGGGTTTTCATTCTTGCTGAACTGCACTCTGGTAAATAACATAAAACCTGAAGGTTTTGTTTGCAGATCATGTCAGTTGCCTTCATAAATGTACAGGTAATGATTTGTTAACAGACTTAATGAAGGTTTTAATTACCAAACTAGAAACTGGAAATAACAGTATCATGCAGTCAGGCTGTGTAATTTATATTTTTTCTGTGAATTTTTTTTTTTTAAACATCAAGATGAGTACTGTATGAATTTTAATTCTATAAGATCAAATGCTATGAAAGTATTGCCAAATGCTTTTGCATATCAGAAACAAATTTATAAATATTTTTAAAACATCTCAATGTACTAAATCTTATCCTGGTATACAAATGTAATATTCTTTCAATAAAAAGCGTATATCTAAAACAATTCAAGTACTCAGAATAAACTGTATGAAAACATGCAAGTTCACTAAAGATGACCTAAACCCTGTTGTACAGGGATAGAGATTTAAAGGTTATTTTATTGTAAAATACATTGAATTTTCTGTATTCCCTGGTTATCATACATGTTCTCCTTTAAAAAAATGATGTAAGTCTTAATTTTTATGCCATTTGTTAATTTACCCACTAGTTACCTTGTAAATGAGAAGTCACAATAGCACTGAATTTTAACTAGTTTTGATTTATAAGTTTGGTACTGTGAGGCAACTACTTAAATTTTTCATTTTAGTAATTTAAAAGGCATTTAGAGCTTCAAGAATAATTTTGTACGCAATGTTTTAAATTTTGACTAATCTCGTAGAAATGCGATACTGTCACTACTAGAAAACCTGAAAGTCCATTAGATGTTCTTTAAGACCACAAACAGACTGGCTATTTGATCCCTCTTCCCTTTGACTATTTTTAAGAATAGGACCTGTTGTTTTGGATTACTATCTGAGAATTTCATGGATTTACTCCTGGACGCAGGAGATAAGAAAACGTTTAATTCATAACTTTTATATTAACGAATGTAGTGAAAAAAATAAAGCTCACACAAAAACTAAGTTGCCTTTCCTTGAATGAATCCTGCTTGAATAAAACAATGAAAGAAAAATAAAAATAAAATTAATGGTATATAGTCTAATTTGTAAATGAATGAATATTGAAATAATACACACTGTGGATATATTTTAAGGCCTTATGTAGTTTTAATTGTTCTGCTTGTTCTGTGGTTATGTCTAAGACTATAGTGTATGATTCTCTTCAAAGTATATCAAGTATTGTGAATGCTTTGGTTCAGATGTGTCAAATTAACAGTAAAACAAAAATATGCCACTCAGCTGTGCTTGTTTTCCTTCCATGCTCCTCACTCCCTACTTACTACAAGGACTAAAAAAAAAAATTACCATTCATCTTTATAGTACATGGATCTATAGTTTTCTAAATTGTATTATTCCTTCTTTCTTTTAGAGAGGTTTTTCCTTCTCAAGATTGTCTTAAAGCCTGTACGTTTCCTTCTTTGTACAACATATACCTCAGAGTTTAACTGTTTTCTTTGATCACCTGGGAAAATCAAAATATTGATCACACTAATTCAGTATTCACTCATTCATTCAACAGATACTTATTGAATGTTTAAATCATTCAAAACCCTATGCCGGATAAAGATAGACATCAACCTTATCCTCACAGCCTTCACAGTATAACTGAGGAGACAGACACCTTATTGCACAAGTATTATTACTGTTTGTATAAGGCTGAAGGAGCTTTGTAGGGTATTATAATAGGTAAAAGGTACTCTTGAGGGAACATGGGAAGAAGGGCAAGGAAGAGTCCCACAAAGAAGTGGTATTTGAACTGAGCTTTGAAGGATGACTAAGAAAAGATTGGGCCTGGGTGGCCCAAGGGGAACAGCATGTGGAAGCCTAGAGGAAGGATGGTGCGTTTGAAATTAAGAACACCGGTCAGAGGTCAAGGGGAAATGATGGCAGAGGGATGAGGCTGGCGGCTGGCAAGCTAGTTAGGGGCACAATCACACATGGTATCTTATCATTATTCTAGAAATAGTAGAAAAGCATTGAAAAAAATAGGAAACTACACTTGTCAAGAGCTTATAGATGAAAAATATCTGGGGACTTCCCTGGTGGTGCAGTGGTTAAGAATCCACCTGCAATGCAGGGGACACGGGTTCGATCCCTGGTCCGGGAAGATCCCACATGCCGTGGAGCGACTAAGCCCGTGAGCCACAACTACTGAAGCCCGTGCACCCTAGAGCCCGTTCTCTGCAACAAGAGAAGCCACCGCAATGAGAAGCCCGCCCACCACAAGGAAGAGTAGCCCCAGCTTGCTGCAACTAGAGAACCTGCACGCAGCAATGAAGACCCAACACAGCCAAAAATAAATTAATTTAAAAAAAAAAAACTGGAGCAAAAACATAATTTAAGAAAAAAAAGATTTTAACTTGCTGGAAATAACATTTGAGCCAATTGTTTACAACCTGAAAAGATGATGGTGATGAAAAATTGATCATGGGGAAATAAATCTCATATACAAAGTGCTGGTCAAACCACATCTGCAATACTAATTTCAGGATGCAGTGAAAGGATATTAAATTAGAGCAAATCCTGGGGTGTTTTTACCAAGTTGGGAAGAATCCCATAAACTGAAACCCAAAGAATAACTGAAGGATTACATGACTGAGGAATGATAGCTGTCTTCACATATTTGACAGGTATGTACAATTTATCCTTTTTGACTCGGTGGAACTAGGTGAAAGTTGCAAAATGGCAGATTAGAGCTCAGTGTAAGAGAGAATTTATGGCTCTTTGTCCATCAAGGAAAGGGATCACCTCTGAAGGATAAGTGAGTATGTTAACCACTGGAGCAGAAGCTGAATGACATCTGACAGTGCTACAGAAGAAATTTCAGATTTAAATGAGAAATTGAACTACATGAACCGTCTTTAAAGTGCCTTTAAGATTTTATATTCCATTTAGAGTTCTACCTAATCAAAGGATTGCCTGCTCTGTGGCATCTAGGAGAAGGACAGTATGATGTAGAATTGGCAATCAGATCTGGGCACTCTTCTCAACTGACAGTAATTAGATCTGTGACCTTGGCAAGTCACTTCTTCGGGCCACAAATTCCTACTAGAAAAGATGGAACTGATTAATCCCTTACATTTTTAATGTAATGTGAAAATTTCTCAGCCCCACTCACATGTAATGACTCATATCAATTTTTAACCTTCCTTGACTAGAGTAGCCCCAATAACATTTCAATATGTGGCTTTTGTGCATACCATCATTGTGCAATTTGAATAGTAATGTTAATCCTGGGATAAGGGTCAGCAGTGTACATAACTCCTATAATATCTTACAAGTACAAAAAGCAGAATAAGAACTTAAATAAATTGATTTATCATCACACTTTGCCCAGACTTCTAACTTATTAAAAATCACCAGTTCTATATTCCAGCTAAGAATATGTTCCACAGTAGTTTTTTTCTTGGTGATTTCTATAAATATATAGGTTTTGCTCACTTTAAGAAGGCCTGATAAATGTAAGTGAATTTTTAATTGTAAACTGAGATCAATTGTCATGTAAATAGGATGTTCTTGGTGCAAGCAGACATTCTATATGGCAAAAACTTAACTTCAAGAACAGGTATTATGGAAAGCCAGATAAACTCTTAAATCTTAAAAACTTTAGACATAATAAAGCCTAATCCCTTCGTTTTACAAGTGAGGAAGCCCAAACAAGAGAAGTTACTTTGCCAAGGTCTACAATCTAATTGTCAAGAGTTGTACTATGTCTCATTATCTTCTCGTAACCAAATTTATCTGGACTAATATGCCAATGATCCTTTTGAGCTATAATACAGCATAAACTTATTTGCTCTCCAACATTAATCAAGTATTTTTTAAATGTTTCCTAGATTTCTCCATATCAGCTAGTTATTCATTGAGTAGTAAATTGGTAGGTTGTATCTTTAACATTTCTCAAATTAATTATTTCTATATTTAAAATATTTAACACTAATCCATTTTACAAGGCTCAGTAACAGCTATTTGGTGTGTTAAAACCTAGTGAAGATGGTAACTATAGTCACATGAATAAACAAATGTTTACTTCAGCAGCACATTTACTACAAATTATAGCATGCCAAGAATAAGCAGTTATGTGGAAAAAAGCATCAAAGCGGTTGTTACTAATTGGTGATGGATGGGCTTTAAGTGTGTTGTTTTGGTTTAAAACAGGCAGTATGTTCAAATACCATGACAGCATGTTGCATTCTGACAATAATGTATATCCCAAATGTCCAATAACTAAAAAAGGAATTATGCATATGATAGCTGGAATTGAGTTATAATTTGCAGAATGGGGAGATCTCTACTGCATCTATAAATGGTTATGCCTCTGACTGAATTGGTTGAGTAATGCTAAGGAAGGAAGCAAATACCTCTATCCTGGAAATGACCCACTTGACAGAGTTTGGGCAGGGTGGGATGGGGGGAGAACAGGAAGTAAAGCATAGAATCTTTATAAATATCAGTAAGCTAAAGTCTGTTAAACTGGTTATCACATTAGAAGCCAGATGGACCTGAAATTATTTTTCTCCCTCTTTATTTCCTCCTATAGGCCACGTACTAAACTTGCATAATACAACTATAACACTCCTAGAAAAAATTTTTAATAGTATGCTTTAAGAAATAACATATTTATATTAGAAAAATTGGGAGAAAAGCTGTTTTAAAATAATTTGTGATATTTTGTACGTGCTGATAAAAATGCAAATTTCAACTATTGCACTACTTAATTCAGAGTTGAACTTTCTTTTTCCAAAATTACTGCTTAATGCAGTATATTAGTTGAGGTAATAAAGGTAGCAGGTAGGTTTATGAATATAGGGGCATCTGAATCAAAAATTTTAAATGTAGTGCTTTTTTTCAGATTACCTGCAGAGTATGGTGGATTCATAGACTATAAATCAAAACTTTTAACTTCTAATTAGCATTTTACATTATAAATATTAGATGGAAAAAAAATCTTATTCAGATGAAACTTGTATTTATATTTAAACACTTAATTTCAAATTGTGTAAGTTCAGTTTTAAAGCTTTGGTAAAGTAAGAGGCTATATTACTTCACCAAAGTTTGACATTTTGCTATTTTTTCCTAGCTGGTTTTAATCTGAAAATCTTGAGCCTTCTAAGTCCACCAATAGAAAATAGAACGGGCAGATGGGAGCAAGACATGAGAAAATAGCTTATATATCCCTGAATATATGTGATGCTACCAAAAATGATAATTAAACTTGCTGAAGTATCCAGTGTAATATCAACTGAAAAAATATATATATAAATGGTTATACCTCCATAAAATAAAATGTAAATTCCTCTGGAATAAAACCAGAAGAGAATAAATACAATGAAAAATTATTGTGTTGAGGGAATAGGATTGTGGGTGAGTTTTTTCCTTTTCTTAGAAAGGTAACTTTTTATCTTGCTATGTTAACTTTTATGATTAAAAAAAAAAAGACAAAAACTGGTTTTTATTTTCACTGAGAGAAACTGGCTCGATTTAAGAAATCATAGGATCCCAGCATAGACCAACAAGAAGTAACTCTCAAATATGTTTTTAGCCTGGCTGTCAGAGCAGCAAATAAAAGTAGAAGAGGATTCCTTATATTTGGGTGATGGGTGATGTTGAGGGTTTTTTTTATTTTTATTTTGCGGGGGCAGGGCGGGGGGGTGGTCAGGGAGTGCAATAAATTGTATAATATCTGAAACTTACTCTGAGTACCAAGTCTAACTAAAGTATTTTCTAAGTAATGTCTACACATTACTTCTGTTAATGTAGAGCCACTTATATGCAGATTTTTTTCAATAAATATATTGGAAAATTTTTTGGAGATTTGTGACAATTTGAAAAAACTCACAGCCACATAGCTTAGAAATAATGAAAAAATTAAGAAAGATGTATGTCATAAATGCATAAAATATATGTAGATACTAGTCTTTATAAATTTATTTTATTTATTTATTGCTGAGTTGGGTCTTCGTTGCTGCGCGCGGGCTTTCTCTAGTTGTGGTGAGCGGCGGCTACTCTTCGTTGCGGTGTTCAGGCTTCTCATTGCGGTGGCTTCTCTTGTTGCGGAACAAGGGCTCTAGGCGCGCGGGCTTCAGTAGTCGCAGCGCGTGGGCTCAGTAGTTGTGGCTCATGGGCTCTAGAGCGCAGGCTCAGTAGTTGTGGCACAGGGCTTAGTTCCTCCGTGGCATGTGGGATCTTCCCAGAACAGGGATTGAACCCAGGTCCCCTGCATTGGCGGATTCTTAACCACTGTGCCACCAGGGAAGTCCCAGATACTAGTCTTTTATCTTTTACTATCATAAAATACAAATCTATTATAAAAAGTTAAAATTTATCAAAACTTACACACACAAACACAGATCATACACGGTGCCATTCTTGTTGAGTGAAATGTAAATATAAGTAAAGATACAGTAATCTCATAAAATTAACTGTAGTAGTACACACTGTACTACCGTATTAACTTTGTAGCCACCCACCGTTGCTATGGTAGTGAGCTCAAGTGTTTTGAGTATCTGCTTAAGATGCCATGTGAGCAGTTCATCTCTCCTCCAGTAAATTGCATAGAGCAGTAAAAAGTGATCTCTTGTGGTTCTCACATAGTTTTCATCATGTTTGGTGCAATACTGTAAACCTTGAATAACACTATGGGCCATATATGAAGTGCCACTAGTGAAGCTGGAAGTGCTCCCGAGAAGCAGAGAAAAGTCATGACATTACAAGAAAAAGCTGAGTTGCTTGGTATGTACCATTGACCGTAGATTGAGGTCTGCAGCCACAGTTGACTGCCATTTCAAGATAAATGAATCCAGCTTAAGGACCATTGTAAAAGCAGAAAAGGAAATTAGTGAAACATGCTGCTGCTATACCAGCAGGCATGAAAACCTCCCACTTTTTGCAAAATACCTTTTTATCTCGTGTTGAAAAGTGCAGCTTTTATGTGGATGCAGGATTATTATAAGAAAGGCATACCTATAGACTCTAATATGATTTGAGGAAAAAGTAGTTATATGACAACTCAAAGCAAAAGGAAGATGAAGAATCTAAAGCTGAAGAATTTAATGCCAGCAAAGGATAGTTTGATAATTTTTAGAAAGAAGTTTGGCTTTAAAAATGTCAAGATAGGGCTTCCCTGGTGGCGCAGTGGTTGAGAATCTGCCTGCTGATGCAGGAGACACGGGTTTGAGCCCTGGTCCGGGAAGATCCCACATGCCGCGGAGCAACTAGGCCCGTGAGCCACAACTACTGAGCCTGCGCGTCTGGAGCCCGTGCTCCGCAACAAGAGAGGCCGCGATAGTGAGAGGCCCGCGCACCGCGCTGAAGAGTGGCCCCCGCTCGCCACAACTGGAGAAAGCCCTCGCACAGAAACGAAGACCCAACACACCCAAAAATCAATCAATTAATAAATAAATTTTTTAAAAAAATGTCAAGATAACAGGAGAAGCAGCTCCTCCCAACCAAGAGGCAGCAAATAAGTTCCCAGATGCCATTAAGAAAATCATTGAGGAGAAAGAATATCAATATCATTGAGGAGAAAGAAAAAATGCCACAAAGGACATTTATTAGTAAGGAAGAAAAATGAGCACCAGATTTAAGACAAGAAGGGATAGGTTTCTGTTTTGTGCAAATGCAGTTGGGTTTATGTTCCAGACTGCCCTTGTCTATAAAGCTGCTAACCCCCAAGCCCTGAAGGGAAAATATAGATACCAGCTGCCAGTCCTTTGATTGCACTACAAGAAAGCCTGAACAATGAGAAATGTTTTTCTGGACTGGTTTTATTGATGCTTTGTCCCTGAATTCAGGAAGTACCTTGCCAGTAAGGAACTGCCTTTTAAAATTCTTTTGATATTGGACAATGCCCTTGGCCATCCAGAACCCAATGAGTTCAACGCTTGAAGGTGTCAAAGTGGTCTAGTGCCCCCAAACACAACGTCTTATTCAGCCTTTAGATCAGAGAGTCATAAGGACTTTTAATGCTCATTACACATGGTACTCTATGGAAAAGGACTGTCATCACATGGAAGAGAACCCTGATAGAGAGAGCATCATGAAAGTCTGGAAAGATTACACCATTAAAGATGCCATCATTATAGAAAAAGCTGTGAAAGTCATCAAGCCCAAAACAATAAGTTCCTGCTGGAGAAAACTGTGTTCGGATGTTGTGCATGACTTCACAGAATTTACAACAGAACCAGTCAAGGAAATCATGAAAGAGACTGAATATGGCAAAAAAGTGGGGGTGAAGAATTTCAAGATACGGATATTAGAAAAATTCAAGAGCTAATAGACACCACACCCGGGGAATTAACAGAAGACAATTTGATGGGGCTGAGTGCTTCCGAACCAGTACCAGACAATGAGGAAGAAGATGTAGAAGAAGCAGTGCCAGAAAATAAACTGACACTAGACAGCTGGCAGAAGGTTTCTGATTATTCATGACTGCTTTTGACCTCTTTATGACATGGACCTTCTATGTTATGGGCACTGAAACTAAAGCAAATGGTGGAGGAAGGATTGGTACCATATGGAAACATTTTTAAAGAAATGAAAAAGCAAAAATCAGAAAGAAATTACAATGTATTTGCATAAAGTTACACCAAGTGCGCCTCCCTTTCCTGTCTCCCCTCACACCTCCTCCACCTCTTTTGCCTCTGCCACCCCTGAAAAAACAAGACCAACCTCTCCTCTTCCTCCCTCCTCAGCCTACCCAAAATGAAGATGATGCAGATGAAGACCTTTATGGTGATTCACTTCCTCTTAGTGAATAGTAAATAATCATTATGCCATATAGTTAATAAACTTATCTGTTGTGTATGTGTATGAGTGTCTTCATGTGAAAGTCTAATAATTGTATGACAAGAACTGTATGAGACATTTTTGTGTCATCATTATCATTGCCTAAGTATCCATCATATAGAACATCGTGTGCAAGACTTGTATTGAAGTGGATAGCCTATCCTTACATAGGCATAAGGTGAGTAATATTTAATATAAAATTAATAATGTGTTAGTTTTCTTACTGTTTTATGACTTTGCTTTCAAAGAATTACACTACTGTACAGTATGCTTCTCTCTCTCATATTTGGAGAAAATACATATCAGCTTATCATCACAGGTAAGTGGGTTTTTTTTAATGTAACTGTTTCCAATACTGTATTATGAATAGGACCATAATACTGTATACCATAACAATTTTTATAACAGTTCACTCATTTGTGTATAGGCTAGTCTACCTTGAAGCAATTGTAGCGATTACACTGGGCTACCATAAAGCAAACATATTGCTGCTTCTTTGTTATCAATGCATGAATCGTTATACCTGTAAATAAATACGAATTTCTTTTTCACATTATCTTTTCACTTTTGATATTTAGTGTTAGTAATACATATAACATCTACAGTGTTTTGTGTCATATAAGACAATACTGATATAGGTATTGACAGAGAGATGATTCATCTTGTAAACTGACAATATAAACCTGTGGTATCAATAAAGACATTACAGTATTGTACATGTATTTTCTCTTCCTTATGATTTTCTTAATAAGCCAGAAGTGAGCTGTTTCCTTGTAAGTGATGCAATGTTTTTCTCTAGGTTTTTTCAAGATTTTCTCCTTGTCTTTGCCTTTTAGCGTTTTGTATTATGATGTGTCTATTTGTGATCTCTTTGCATTTATACTTGGAGCTTGTAGAGTTTCCTGGATGTGTAGGTTATTGTTCTTCAATAAATTTGGGAAGTTGTTGCCATTTTTCAAAAAATTTCTTTTCTTTCTTTCCTCTCCTGGTACTCTCAGTTCAAGGGCTGCAAAGATTACAGAATTAGTCATCTGCTCTTATGTTAACAAGCCCCAGGCTGCTTTACTTTTTAGATTTTTATGTTTGCTTTCCAATTTCCTCTGTTGTCCTTTCACAGTCTTAACTGTCACTACATGCTACTGTGAGCTTGTTTTTTCTGCTCTAACTTGCTGTTTCTGTGTTTCTATTCAGATGATCTAGGATATCAGAAAACTGAACTTATTAAATTATGTCTAAATTAAGAGCAACATGGCCCCGCTTAAGGCCCTGAAAGACTCTGCTATGAGCTACAGCCAGACAGCCAAGACCAAAGCTACCCCCACCCTGAGGTAAGAATTAGTTTCTGGCTGCCCAGAGGATCAGATTCTATCCAGAAGATCTAGATTTCTAGGGCTGGCTGCTAGGAGCTTGTTCTCTGGTGAATGTTACTGCTGTTATCTTCTATGTTTCTTTTTTTTTAAACTCATGAATTTTCAAGAAACAGAGCAACATACCATTTCCAACTTTTGCCAATGTTGAAACAGTAGCTTCTAAATGACTTATTACCAATCTGAGAAACTGAAGAGAACCTATGAAGTGGTAGCATGCATCAACCAGCCCTGAGTTTAGCACTAATTAATAGCCATCATTGACTGGAATGATGGATTTGAAAGTGCTCTTTAGAATCATGAAGACAAAAGGTTGAGCTATGGCAAACATCAACGAATATGGAATAGAACTGTCGTGGTCCTAACGCGAGTTGGAAAAGAATTTCCAGACACAAGGCAGAATGTAAAGAAGATAGAATTTATTAGAGGGAAAGGTCGCTGCCAGAACTGCGGGCTGACTTCCTAGTAGTCTGGAAGAGTGAGCCCAAACATGTGCTATAGATCAGTTTTTATAGCCAGAAAACAAAGGAATGGTTAATCAGAGCAAGGCAGGGTAAGTATAAGTAGAATCCAAACACCTTGCCAATTAAGAAATATTTTGCAATTCATGAGATACTTAAAGAACAACGTTGAAAAAAAGAAAGAAAAAGACTCGGTTAATAGTTGATTTGAGCTTTTCCGGGCGGCGGGGACGCAGGAGGGCCTGGCGGGTCCGCGCGGCCTCGGGGCTGTTGCCCGGGTCCCCGCCCGCCCCAGCGCCCGCCGCCGGCCGAGCCCCGCGCTCCGCGCCTCCGTCCTGGGTCGCGGTTGCCGGAGGTGCGCCCGGGTCCGCGGGACAGGCGGGGGCAGAGGCCCCTTGTGTTCGGGGTGGTGGTGCGGCGAGGATCCGGTGCCTCCGCGGAGCAGCGCGGGTCGGGGACTGGGGCGCTGCGGCCTGCTCTGCTCTCCGCACTTTCCCGGCTCTGAAGCCTCGAGAACACCGCTAGGCAGAGGTAGTTTAATGGGGAGTTTGCCTGCTGGGAACTGGGGGCCTGCTGGGGTCTCAGTTCTTGGCTGGCCCCGAACACGAGGTTGCCAGGCGTGTGACGGCAGCAGATAGGAGTGAGCCGCTGGTGCAGCGATGAGCAGGGAAGGAAGGACACTGGCTGTTGGCCTGTGAACCTCGGCAATGACCAGCCGACACAGTCCAGACCAAGGTCCGTGGGCCCAGCTCGGTCCTGTGTGGCTGGTCAGTAGAATAGACCTGCAGGTGTGGCTCTTGTCACTCTAAGACTGGCTTCAGGACAGATGAGCCCAGGGCACCGTCCTCAGTCCTCCAGGAGAGTGCGCCGGAGTGGAGCCAGGGGGTGTGCCCGACTCAGCACGGCGGCCACGCACGTCCAGTCTGCTGGCAAGGGCAGTGGGGAGCCGGGGGAAGTCGTGGCCTTGGGAATCTCCTCTGCTGAAAAAGAAGCTGCGGGCTTATGAAATAACTTGTGTGTGGAACGTTGGTGTGTTGAAAAGCAGTTCTGTGTGCTTCTCCCCCTTGGTGTGGATGAGCAGTGCTGAGGCAGCAGGCAGAAGTGTGAGCAGAGACGGTCTGGAATCCCCAAACTCCAGGGAAACTAGAGGTGACAGCCAGCCTAGTGAAGAGGACAGGAAGGAGTTAGGGGGCCGGTGGCAGTGGCAGCAGCCCAGCAGGTGGCAGCCCAGCAGGTGCCCCTCGTCTCAGGGCCCTAATCCTGGCTCCAGCCAGGTGGTCAGGGGAGCTGCAAAGTCTTCTGGGCGAGCAGAGCCCACAGTCCTGAGCCGTTCTTGTCTGTGTTTGGGTCATCTCCCCCCATCCAAGGGGAGAAATCTAGATGAGGTTTAAGAATTAGTACTTTAAGAATGTGGATCCCATAGTTGAAACCTCGGAACACGTGTCTTCAGCACGAGGTGTTAAAGTGAACGGAAGGATTCAACGCCTTTTCAAGGAGGGTGTCTCCATGTGGACAGAACTAGAGAATAAATGGGTCTTGAACTAAAAAAAAAAAAAGTTAATTTGAATATGAGTAAATAGTGTAGAACTGGTTTCGAGATGCTGGAAACAGGCTAAAATGGGGGGGAGTGTGATTAGGAATTCGTCTTGCCTCTTTAGCACTCATTAAGCCCTTATTTTGGTCACATCTTGTCTCTGTATTTTTGTGCTTCAGAGCCTAAGAAAAATAAGCAAAAGTAATGATTAAAAGAATGTAAAAGGAGGAGATTAACCAAGATGGCGGAGTAGAAGGACGTGCTCTCACTCCCTCTTGCGAGAGCACCAGAATCACAACTGGCTGCTGGACAATCATTGACAGGAAGACCCTGGACTTCACCAAGGAGGACACCCCACGTCCAAGGACAGAGGAGAAGCCACAGTGAGACGGTAGGAGGGGCGCAATCAGAGTAAAATCAAATCCCATAACTGCTGGGTGGGTGACTCACAGACTGGCGAACACTTATACCACAGAAGTCCACCCACTGGAGTGAAGGTTCTGAGCCCCACCTCAGGCTTCCCAACCTGGGGGTCCGGCAAAGGGAGGAGGAATTCCTAGAGAATCAGACTTTGAAGTCTAGTGGGAATTGATTGCAGGACTGTGACAGGACTGGGGGAAACAGAGACCCCACTCTTGGAGGGCACACACAAAGTAATGTGTGCATCGGGACCCAGGGGAAGGAGCAGTGACCCTGGGGGAGACTGAACCAGACGTACCTGCTGGTGTTGGGGGGTCTCCTGCAGAGGCGAGTGGTGGCTCTGTTTCACCGTGGGGATGAGGACGCTGGCAGCAGAGGTCCTGGGGAGTTCTCCTTGGCGTGAGCCCTCCCAGAGTCTGCCATTAACCCCACCAAAGAGCACGGGTAGGCTCCAGTGTTGGGTTGCCTCAGGCAAAACAACCAACAGGGAGGGAACCCAGCCCCACCCATCAACAGTCAAGTGGATTAAGGTTTTACTGGGCTCTGATCGCCACAGCAACAGGGAGGGAACCCAGCCCCACCCATCAACAGTCAAGTGGATTAAGGTTTTACTGAGCTCTGACCGCCACAGCAACAGTCAGCTCTACCCACCACCAGAGCCTCCCATCAAGCCTCTTAGATAGCCTCAACCACCAGAGGGCAGACAACAGAAGCAAGAAAAACTACAATCCTGCAGCCTGTGGACCAAAAACCACAGTTACAGAAAGACAGAGAAGATGAAAAGGCAGAGGGCTATGTACCAGATGAAGGAACAAGAAAAAACCCCAGAAAAACAACTAAATGAAGTGGAGATAGGCAACCTTCCAGAAAAAGAATTCAGAATAATGATAGTGAAGATGATCCAGGACCTCGGAATAAGAATGGAGGCAAAGATTGAGAAGATGCAAGAAATGATTAACAAAGACCTAGAAGAATTAAAGAACAAACAAACAGAGATGACCAATACAATAACTGAAATGAAAACTACACTAGAAGGAATCAATAGCAGAATAACTGAGGCAGAAGAACGGATAAGTGACCTGGAAGACAGAATGGTGGAATTCACTGCTGCGGAACAGACTAAAGAAAACAGAATAAAAAGAAATGAAGACAGCCTAAGAGACCTCTGGGACAACATTAAACGCAACAACATTCGCATTATAGGGGTCCCAGAAGGAGAAGAGAGAGAGAAAGGACCAGAGAAAATATTTGAAGAGATTATAATCGAAAACTTCCCTAACATGGGAAAGGAAATAGCCACCCAAGTCCAGGAAGCGCAGAGAGTCCCATACAGAATAAACCCAAGGAGAAACACGCCGAGACACATAGTAATCAAAGTGGCAAAAATTAAAGACAAAGAAAAATTATTGAAAGCAGCAAGGGAAAAACGACAAATAACATACAAGGGAACCCCCATAAGGTTAACAGCTGATTTCTCAGCAGAAACTCTGCAAGCCAGAAGGGAGTGGCATGAAATACTTAAAGTGATGAAAGGGAAGAACCTACAACCAAGATTACTCTACCCAGCAAGGATCTCATTTAGATTTGATGGAGAAATCAAAAGCTTTACAGACAAGCAAAAGCTAAGAGAATTCAGCACCACCAAACCAGCTCTACAACAAATGCTAAAGGAACTTCTCTAAGTGGGAAACACAAGAGAAGAAAAGGACCTACAAAAACAAACCCAAAACAATTAAGAAAATGGTCATAGGAACATACATATCGATAATTACCTTAAACGTGAATGGATTAAATGCCCCAACCAAAAGACATAGACTGGCTGAATGGATACAAAAACAAGACCCATATATATGCTGTCTACAAGAGACCCACTTCAGACCTAGGGACACATACAGACTGAAAGTGAGGGGATGGAAAAAGATATTCCATGCAAATGGAAATCAAAAGAAAGCTGGAGTAGCTATACTCATATCAGATAAAATAGACTTTAAAATAAAGAATGTTACAAGAGACAAGGAAGGACACTACATAATGATCCAGGGATCAATCCAAGAAGAAGATATAACAATTATAAATATATATGCTCCCAACATAGGAGCACCTCAATACATAAGGCAACTGCTAACAGCTATAAAAGAGGAAATCGACAGTAACACAATAATAGTGGGGGACTTTAACACCTCACTTACACCAATGGACAGATCATCCAAAATGAAAATAAATAAGGAAACAGAAGCTTTAAATGACACAATAGACCAGATAGATTTAATTGATATATATAGGACATTCCATCCAAAAACGGCAGATTACACGTTCTTCTCAAGTGCACACGGAACATTCTCCAGGATAGATCACATCTTGGGTCACAAATCAAGCCTCAGTAAATTTAAGAAAATTGAAATCATATCAAGCATCTTTTCTGACCACAACGCTATGAGATTAGAAATGAATTACAGGGAAAAAAACGTAAAAAAGACAAACACATGGAGGCTAAACAATACGTTACTAAATAACCAAGAGATCACTGAAGAAATCAAAGAGGAAATAAAAAAATACCTAGAGACAAATGACAATGAAAACACGACGACCCAAAACCTATGGGATGCAGCAAAAGCGGTTCTAAGAGGGAAGTTTATAGCTATACAAGCCTACCTAAAGAAACAAGAAAAATCTCAAGTAAACAATCTAACTTTACACCTAAAGAAACTAGAGAAAGAAGAACAAACAAAACCCAAAGTTAGCAGAAGGAAAGAAATCATAAAGATCAGAGCAGAAATAAATGAAATAGAAACAAAGAAAACAATAGCAAAGATCAATAAAACTAAAAGTTGGTTCTTTGAGAAGATAAACAAAATTGATAAGCCATTAGCCAGACTCATCAAGAAAAAGAGGGAGAGGACTCAAATCAATAAAATCAGAAATGAAAAAGGAGAAGTTACAACAGACACCGCAGAAATACAAAACATCCTAAGAGACTACTACAAGCAACTTTATGCCAATAAAATGGACAACCTGGAAGAAATGGACAAATTCTTAGAAAGGTATAACCTTCCAAGACTGAACCAGGAAGAAACAGAAAATATCAACAGACCAATCACAAGTAATGAAATTGAAACTGTGATTAAAAATCTTCCAACAAACAAAAGTCCAGGACCAGATGGCTTCACAGGTGAATTCTATCAAACATTTAGAGAAGAGCTAACACCCATCCTTCTCAAACTCTTCCAAAAAATTGCAGAGGAAGGAACTCTCCCAAACTCATTCTATGAGGCCACCATCACCCTGATACCAAAACCAGACAAAGACACTACAAAAAAAGAAAATTACAGACCAATATCACTGATGAATATAGATGCAAAAATCCTCAACAAAATACTAGCAAACAGAATCCAACAACACATTAAAAGGATCATACACCACGATCAAGTGGGATTTATCCCAGGGATGCAAGGATTCTTCAATATACGCAAATCAATCAATGTGATACACCATATTAACAAATTGAAGAATAAAAACCATATGATCATCTCAATAGATGCAGAAAAAGCTTTTGACAAAATTCAACACCCATTTATGATAAAAACTCTCCAGAAAGTGGGCATAGAGGGAACCTACCTCAACATAATAAAGGCCATATATGACAAACCCACAGCAAACATCATTCTCAATGGTGAAAAACTGAAAGCATTTCCTCTAAGATCAGGAACGAGACAAGGATGTCCACTCTCACCACTATTATTCAACATAGTTCTGGAAGTCCTAGCCACGGCAATCAGAGAAGACAAAGAAATAAAAGGAATACAAATTGGAAAAGAAGAAGTAAAACTGTCACTGTTTGCGGATGACATGATACTATACATAGAGAATCCTAAAACTGCCACCAGAAAACTGCTAGAGCTAATTAATGAATATGGTAAAGTTGCAGGTTACAAAATTAATGCACAGAAATCTCTTGCATTCCTATACACTAATGATGAAAAATCTGAAAGAGAAATTATGGAAACACTCCCATTTACCATTGCAACAAAAAGAATAAAATACCTAGGAATAAACCTACCTAGGGATACAAAAGACCTGTATGCAGAAAACTATAAGACACTGATGAAAGAAATTAAAGATGATACCAACAGATGGAGAGCTATACCATGTTCTTGGATTGGAAGAATCAACATTGTGAAAATGAGTATACTACCCAAAGCAATCTACAGATTCAATGCAATCCCTATCAAATTACCAATGGCATTTTTTACGGAGCTAGAACAAATCATCTTAAAATTTGTATGGAGACACAAAAGACCCCGAATAGCCAAAGCAGTCTTGAGGCAAAAAAATGGAGCTGGAGGAATCAGACTCCCTGACTTCAGACTATACTACAAAGCTACAGTAATCAAGACAATATGGTACTGGCACAAAAACAGAAACATAGATCAATGGAACAAGATAGAAAGCCCAGAGATTAACCCACGCACCTATGGTCAACTAATCTATGACAAAGGAGGCAAAGATATACAATGGAGAAAAGACAGTCTCTTCAATAAGTGGTGCTGGGAAAACTGGACAGCCACATGTAAAAGAATGAAATTAGAATACTCCCTAACACCATACACAAAAATAAACTCAAAATGGATTAGAGACCTAAATATAAGACTGGACACTATAAAACTCTTAGAGGAAAACATAGGAAGAACACTCTTTGACATAAATCACAGCAAGATCTTTTGTGATCCACCTCCTAGAGTAATGGAAATAAAAACAAAAATAAACAAGTGGGACCTAATGAAACTTCAAAGCTTTTGCACAGCAAAGGAAACCATAAACAAGACGAAAAGACAACCCTCAGAATGGGAGAAAATATTTGCAAATGAATCAACGGACAAAGGATTAATCTCCAAAATATATAAACAGCTCATTCAGCTCAATATCAAAGAAACAAACACCCCAATCCAAAAATGGGCAGAAGACCTAAATAGACATTTCTCCAAAGAAGACATACAGACGGCCACGAAGCACATGAAAAGATGCTCAACATCACTAATTATTAGAGAAATGCAAATCAAAACTACAATGAGGTATCACCTCACTCCTGTTAGAATGGGCATCATCAGAAAATCTACAAACAACAAATGCTGGAGAGGGTGTGGAGAAAAGGGAACCCTCTTGCACTGTTGGTGGGAATGTAAATTGATACAGCCACTATGGAGAACAATATGGAGGTTCCTTAAAAAACTAAAAATAGAATTACCATATGACCCAGCAATCCCACTACTGGGCATATACCCAGAGAAAACCGTAATTCAAAAAGACACGTGCACCCGAATGTTCATTGCAGCACTATTTACAATAGCCAGGTCATGGAAGCAACCTAAATGCCCATCAACAGACGAATGGATAAAGAAGTTGTGGTACATATATACGATGGAATATTATTCAGCCATAAAAAGGAACGAAATTGAGTCATTTGTTGAGAAGTGGATGGATCTAGAGACTGTCATACAGAGTGAAGTAAGTCAGAAAGAGAAAAACAGATATCGTATGTTAATGCATGTATGTGGAACGTAGAAAAATGGTACAGATGAGCCAGTTTGCAGGGCAGAAGTTGAGACACAGATGTAGAGAATGGACATATGGACACCAAGGGGGGAAAACTGCGATGAGGTGGGGATGGTGATGTGCTGAATTGGGCGATTGGGATTGACATGTATACACTGATGTGTATAAAACTGATGCCTAATAAGAACCTGCAGTATAAAAAAACAAACAAAACAACTAATACTAAACTTTCATTGGGTTATTTGTATGGAAATATGTTAATATAAATGTTTCAGACATTACATGAAATTTCTAAAAATCTTATATTTGTATTTGTATGGAAATATGTATGGAAATATGTTAATATAAATGTTTCAGACAGTACATGAAATTTCTAAAAATCTTATATTTGTATTTGTATGGAAATATGTATGGAAATATGTTAATATAAATGTTTCAGACATTACATGAAATTTCTAAAAATCTTATATTTGTATTTGTATGGAAATATGTATGGAAATATGTTAATATAAATGTTTCAGACATTACATGAAATTTCTAAAAATCTTATATTTGTATTTGTATGGAAATATGTATGGAAATATGTTAATATAAATGTTTCAGACATTACATGAAATTTCTAAAAATCTTATATTTGTATTTGTATGGAAATATGTATGGAAATATGTTAATATAAATGTTTCAGACATTACAGGAAACGTCTAAAAATCTTATATGTTCTGGTATAATGTTATAAGTAATAATCCTAGTTATTACTTTAAAATGTATATCTCAGAAATAACTAATTTTCTTGTCAACTGCATTATTATGAACTTTCATCAAATCTTTAACCATGGTCATTTTTAAGTCTTTTGTCATTTACAGACAGTTCTGGGTGTACTCTGATGATTTTGCAAATATGTTCCTATAAAAGAGTTTCATCTTCAAGAAATTCATGGAAAAGACTCTGACAAGTACAGGTTTCTGGTAACTGACTGTACTGCTGAACTGAATGAATAAGCATTTTCAGAACTCTAATGAAAAACTGATGAACTCATAAAAGTGCTAACAAAAGATCAAGATGAAAAAAAAGAAATTAATTACATGGGACTGAGTGAACTGATGAGGATGAGTATAATTTTTGTGACTTTCTGTCTGAATTAAAAAAAAAAAAAAAATCCCACAAGGACTCAGAGGAAAAGAATATACAAATCAATTTTCACTGCAAAGTAAAGGAGCTGTTACAGTGGAGGATTACTGGACTGAATGTCAATGTTATGACATAGTATAAGTGTGTTTCATGTTTGGTAATTGCAATCATTGTTGCTTTTGTTGTGGTCATCCATGTACAATGCTTGGTGTCAGTCTATCTATCTCTTGTAAAAATAAAATACAGTGTGTGCGTGTGGAAAAAAAAAAAAAAAAGAATGTAAAAGGACTCGTAAGGAAAGCTAACAGTAGCTCTTGTGACTGCGCCATTGTTTCAGATCCTTTCCAATGTTTCCCAGAAGTCATCTACTCGAAGCCCCCCCTCCAAGAACGCTTAGAGTAAGACAGAAGAGCTATTGGACACTGTACTATCCCTTTTGGTCCTACCAGTTCTAGGTAGTTCTCTAAACGGGGTGTTATGCAGAGCATTGTTTTAAAAAAAAGAAGATTCCCAGAGAGACAGATCTGCCTTCCAAGAAGCTATCTGCTACCTTCTTATCTGTTAGATTGAAAATCTCTGAAAGGCAGAGAATGTATCTTCCCCTCTTTATATATCTTTACCTTTTCCTTGGTGACTAAAAGCTCCCTGACACCTAAATTAATATAAGGGAAGAAAATGTTCCGAGGAGGTAAGACTTTTCCTTTTCTTCATTTGAAAGTTTTATAGAATAGCCTCATAATTCAGAGCTGTGACTTCATATTTTCCTTTTCTTTAAATTGTTATATTAGAGAAGAAAATAGCAAAATTAACAGTACAAGGAGAGAAGAGAGGGTAGGTAGGTTTTGAAAACTCAGACATACTAATGAATCTCTTGGAGCCACAGTTTCATCATCAGTTAAAGGGGATATTAATAGTATTCACTCTGTTGACCTTGGAGGTTTACTATGAAGATTAAATGATAATCCTAAGTGGGAATATTTTTAGTGCTCTAAAGGAATATAAAAATATAAGAGGTTATGTTCTAAAAGTGGATCTCTATCCAGAAGTGAAGAGGGTCAGGCCATGAACTACTTTTAGATAATTTTTAGGGAGTTTTTATTCTTGATAATATGCCAATTTACTAATGAATTTGCAGCGAGCAATCTGAGTCCGTGCAACTATGTGATAAAAGCTGGCTCATGTCTTACTTTGGTCATATTTATATGACTGACAGAATCTAAAGCAACCGAAATTACTGTCTGTTGCGCCTTAAAATAATGGTCCTACCAGGAAGGCAGCAACAGCTGGATGAACCATAGCAAAGGAGAGCAAATGCACCTTTTGTCCCCTCCAATCCTTCCCTGCTCTTGTGACACTTTGGCTCCAAAGTGTCCTATTGTCCCCAAACATGCTGCCTTTGTGTTCTTAGTTTTGAGTGTTAAACTAGAAAGACTGGAGGCAAGACAAATAACACTGGGTCAGCTGAAATAGAAATCTCACGATTTTGGAAAAGATTTACTCCGTAATGGTAAATTCTTAGTGCTCACTTTAAAAAAAAAATCCTGAATACATCTTTTTAATCACAGTGCTTCTCCACTGAAATAAAAATTATTCAAATTTAATTTGTTAGTGTTTTGATGTTTAACTTTAAAGATTTAATAAATTGCTAGCACATTAATAAACAATAAGATTTAATCTCTTTTATGGAGGATTGAAATATAAACCCTCTAATTTCTAAACATAATATTATATTTCCCTTTATAAGGAAACAAAAATATGACTTACAAGAAACTCTGCAAGTTTTTTTTTTTTTAATTAATTTATTTATTTATTTATTTATTTTTGGCTGCGTTGGGTCTTCGTTGCTGCACGGGGGCTTTCTCTAGTTGCTGCGAGCGGGGGCTACTTTTCGTTGCGGTGTGCAGGCTTCTCATTGCGGTGGCTTCTCTTGTTGCAGAGCATGGGCTTTAGGTGCACAGGCTTCAGTAGTTGCAGAACACGGGCTCAGTAGTTGTGGCTCGTGGGCTCTAGAGTGCAGGCTCAGTAGTTGTGGCGCACGGGCTTAGTTGCTCCGTGGCATGTGGGATCTTCCCGGACCCAGGGCTTGAACCCGTGTCCCCTGAATTGGCAGGCGGGTTCTTAACCACTGCGCTACCAGGGAAGTCCCTGCAAGTTCTTATAATCTGTGTCCTTTGCTTTCTCATTATAATGTGTTGGCAGCAGGGTCACTCCTTTGCATTATCCAAGAACAAGTGGATTTGGATGCAAGAATTTTTTGAAACAGCAGTTCAACCCAGAAGGGACAATCCCATTAAAAGGGTTGTCCAGGCAGAGCTACTGTTCACTTAGCTACCCTGAAACACAAGCTAATAAATACAAAATCTTCTTTCGGCTGTCCTAGAGTTCTCCCAATACTTCTCAGTGGTGACTTCTTTGAAATAACTCATCTCACCAGAACTTGGAGAAGGGGGAAGGAGGAACACTTTGATTTAAACTATTTAATGAAGGAAATATTTCTTCTATTACATAATGCGACATAGCATAAATGAACAAATTTTATTTGATTTAAACTCTATCTATACATGGCTTGTCTTTTCCAATTACAATTGATATCTTTTTTTTTGTTTATTTGTTTGTTTTAAATGAGGTTCTAATATGCTGTTCTAGCTTATTTCTCAGAGGTTTTTAGTCTGGGGGTCCAAAAATGTTCTCCATCCCCCATACCTCCTGAATTTTCCTACTTCCATGCCTGTCCCATCAAAAAACACTGTGCAAATTCACAAAATAAGGAAAACTGGAACTTGGAATAATCAACTCGGTATAAGAAAAGAAGCAATTTTTAATTTATGAGAAATTCTCATGAAGGAGATAAAATGTATTCATCCTAAGGTGTTCAATACAATTGACAAAGTTACTTTTTATACCTAGATTTTCCATCTGCACAGTGCTGCTTACATCAAAGAAGTATTTGATAATATGTGAAAGGGCTTTTAAATTTATTGTGCTATATTCCATTCTGATGATGATGATAATGATGATGATGATTAGAGAAAAGTGAGTATGACTGTGTATAAAATACTCCATTGATGCTTCCAATAAGATGCTGTTGATGCCTCACCCATATGACCTCACCCTACCACTTCAGTGCACACAGGCTCAATTGCCAACTACCAGCACTTGTATTTATTTCCTTGAGGGCTTTCTCTTGCTACCTGAGCCAACACTGCTATCCAATTGGCTAGAAGCAGCCCTCAACCAAAGACTAACCAGAGCTTGGGCACAGTCCAGTTGCCTCGCCTGCCAGGTGGGATAACTCTGAGCTGTGTGTCCTACACAGGCTCCCAGAATTTCCACAGAGGGTTTAAGGGATTAAACTCCAGTCACCACAGTCCTAGCTGGCATGATTTCATAGACTTTATTGGCTACATTTTCCCCCCTGTCTCACTTCCTCATTCCCCTCCAGGGTCTCCTTCATCCCCCAAAATAAACTACTTGCACTCAATTTTTTGTCTCAGAGTCTACTTCTGGGGTATTCCTAAAAAGATACTGCCATTTCTCAAAATATACTTGTAGCTCCTAGAGTCACTGAATCTTGGAAATCACCTGCATGGAAGGAACCATAGAAAAGTTGTACGATGGAAAAGGAGGAGGATTTTGGAGCAAGAAATATCCAGATTAAAATGATTTTACTAGCTGTGTGACTTTGTGCAATCCTCTAAACCTCAATGTCCTCATCTGTAAGTGGTTGCAACATAACAGCTGACCAGCTTTCTTTACTGGGTCTTCTCAATAATCCAATAAGATAATACACATGAAAGGATAGATAGATGGAGAGAGAGAGAGAGAGAGAGAGATAGGTAGATAGATATTCATACAAAGATTATTATTGCTGTAATTTTTAATTCAGAAAAACTTCAAAACACCAGCTGAAACTGGAATAAGTGAGAAAAGAAGGCAATCCAGGTCTGTGTCAGGTGTTTGGTTGTGGGATAGTGCTAACAAACCAGCTAGATTTAAAACAAAGAACTTGTTGGCAGAATGGGAAAAATAATGTATAGTACTTTATTATTTTTTTTTATAAATTTATTTTATTTATTCATTTTTGGCTGCACTGGGTCTTCGTTGCTGCGCGCGGGCTTTCTCTAGTTGCGGCCTGTGGGGGCTACTCTTTGTTGCAGTGCGTGGGCTTCTCTTGTTGCATGCAGAGCACAGGCTCTAGGTGCATGCGGAGCACGGGCCCTAGGTGCACAGGCTTCAGTAGTTGTGGTGCGCGGGCTCAGTAGTTGTGTCTCACGGGCTCTAGAGCACAGGCTCAGTAGTTGTGGCGCACAGGCTTAGTTGCTCCGCCGCATGTGGGATCTTTCCAGACCAGGGCTCGAACCCGTGTCCCCTGCATTGGCAGGTGGATTCTTAACCACTGGGCCACCAGGGAAGTCCTGGCTTCTCTTCTTTAATCTTACCAGTCTTTCACATCTCATACTTCTTCTGCCAGTGGCTAAGCATGAGGACCTTACCTTTGCAGTCAATGTTCCTTGACCCTGGCAGAGCTAGACAATATTCATCCAGTGCTCTCACTGCACAATCTGTGGAATTTCCAATGTTCTCCTCAAGGTTTCTGTGAATTCTGGGAGATTATGCTCTCTAGTGACCACCCTGGCTCTGAACTCCTCTTTCTACAGAATTGACTCAGTTATAGATGGTCTTTCTTTGCCATGCACAGTACCTCTGTTTTGTATCTTGTTGATCCGGAGATGGAAGTCAGCTTTTTTCCTTGATTTACACACACACACACACAGACACCCTACACACACTGAGGCTATGCTTCCCCTAAGATGCCCCCAGCCAGTGAGTGCACAGTGAGGCTATTAGAGTGAGCCATTCTTGCCTGACATGGGACTTCTCCATGGAGTCCCATGAAATTTGCTAAGGGATGCCCCCGTTGACCTGGCCAAGACTTTCGCAGAACTGTGCTGCAGTAGGAGGTTCATCCTACAAATTATTCCTTCTGGTCTCCTCTCACAGGTATCAGATCTTCATCACAATCTGAAGGCTCTCCTTGCCTACTCTGCCCATCTCCCCCTTATACTTCATGTCTTTCTCCCCAGTAAATCTATTGCACATGTAATTTCATCTGCTTCTTGGAAGACCTGAACTAAGATACTCCCTAAAAAGAATTATGATACCAGCATTTAAGATCATCATTTTTCTCCATTCTGCTACACAGGTATAATCCTGGAATCTCTTTGCTGATGTTGGTTCATGAACCCCCTCCAGAGCTTCCTGGGTAAAATCTAAAACCACCCCCCATATGCAGAGGGCAGGAAGAGACTGAAGAAAGAGACCGACCACTCTTGATTGGAAGGCGGCAGGTTCAATAAGCAAGGGAACTTATTTACCAGGCCGGTCTTGGGCCACTGAAAGATAAGTAGATCTCTGCACCTGCCCTCCAAATCTTGAAAATTTCTATAGAAACTTTAACTGGATTCAGTCATGGACCCAGTCCTGATGGTCTCAATACCACATCATTTTTGTAAGGCTGTGTCCTTGGGCAGCTTCTAGGACGGGGAAGGCAGTCAGAGTACACGTTCCAAGGACATGGAAGGGGGTAAGGAGCCTCCAATTGTCAAAGTTGACCAATCAGGTCAATCTGGCAGTCACACCTTCTTGATGACATCCTCCAACAGCTGATGATATTTGGATATTATGAATTATATGTATTTATACATAACAGATTTCATTTGTCCATGACAACCAGATTAAACCCAGTCTAAGGCCCAATCACCAAAGTCAAGTAACAGCCAATCTTCAGACCTTACTCCTCTCTCCGAAGCTAAATTAGCAGCTTCTGTCTATGCTTGCTTCAGAAGTCATTTCTCGGGCCATGCAAAGCTAGTGGTGGTTCTTGGGACTTCCCTGGTGGTCCAGTGGTTAAGACTCCACACTTCCACTGCAGGGGGCACAGGTTCGATCCCTGATCAGGGAACTAAGATCCCACATGCCACGCGGCACGGCCAAAAGTAAATAAATAAATAATTAAAAAAAAAAAAGAGCTAGTGGTGGTTCTAGAGGCTCACTCTGCTGGTGCACAATTATCAGAAACTTTGCTGGAGCCCTTAGGCCAAGGTTCTTAGTGCCTAGTCCCTATGGACAACCCAGCAGTCCTTCCCATAAACAACTCATAAACTTAGTCTTCTGAACCTTACAAACCTGCAATTCTTTTCCCAGTTTTTAGGAATATATCCATCGTCTAAAATAAGATTATTTTCCTCTTCTACCTTTGAAGTACACTTCCTTCATTTTCTCCCACTTTTAATCTCCTTAATGAATTCTTTAAAAACAAAGATCCATGTAGTTGGATCCCATCAATGGCACAAAGGCTTGGCTGTCCTTCTGGAATCAGAGGGTGCTGGTGTTACCGACCCTCCTGAGTCAGTCCCCAGCAAGGGTCCTCCTTCCTCGTGTCCTTCGAGACCAAATTCAGTTCAGAAGCAAAGGAGAGCGTTATTCTCTGATCAAAGAATGGAGAGGTAGTTCTCACTCTAGAGCACACGCTCTCCGGACAGGCTGTGGGCGGGGCTCCTTTATAGGGATCTCCTCAGTGGGGAGGGGAGGGGGCCGAGTTCTCCCGGGGCAGGCACAGCTGTCCTGCTCAGGCTCCAGATCGCATTGCCGGAGGCTGCATCGGCTTGACTCCCGGCCTGCCGCCGCCATCTTGAATTGCAGTGTCGTGCGCAGCACTTCTGCGCACAGCGTGCCGAGCTGAGGTGTCGGGCGCAGGCGTTTTGCGCTAGGAGCTCTGGTCGGAAGTACCCAGTGTGAGGCCTCTGCATGCAGCACCCTGTGAGCAAGTGCAAGTAGACTGAGCACAAAGGAAAAGAAAAAAAGGTTAGACTTTATTATCCAGATTCTATTTTTATTCCTCTGGAATTGTTAATGGGCTTTGCCAGAGACAAATCCCTCCTCTGTGTTGCTCCTCATTCTTGAAGGGCACTGAGGGGCTCAGGTCCGTCTTGTGTTACTACTTCCTGGGTTACTTCATCCCATTTAGGGATGAGCTGGTCTTTCGGGCTGCCAGTTTTCCATGTTTTTAGGTTCACTCAGTCTCCTGGCCAGAAGGGGTAATAGAGCCAGGTCGTGGGTGGAGGCAGCACCTGGTCACCATATTCCGTGAGAGCTTTCAACGTTTCTCCTGCCTGGAGGGCGTACTTGAGTTGTTCCATTTCAAGTGGGTTAAGGTGTCCCTTTTCTCAGGCTTGGGGAATGGGTCTATCTTACACGAGTTCAAATGCACTTAACTTTAACTTGTCCCTTAGGGCTAACCGCTTGCAGAAAAGGGCAATCAGAAACAACTTAATCCAAGTTTCCTGACATAGCTTGGCTAAGGCCCGTTTCAAGGTCTGATTGGATCTCTCCATTTTCTCCAATGGACGGTTGGGGTCTCCAGGCTGAGAGCAAGGTCCATTTTATGCCCAGGGTACTCGTTATCCCGTTTATCACTTGAGACACAAATGCTGGACCATTATCGCTTTGTATGGATCCTGGGAGCTCAAACCTGGGGATTATTTCTTTTAGTAATGCCTTAGCTACTTCAGCTGCTATTTCAGTTCTAGCTGGGAATGCTTCTATCCACCCAGAAAATGTGTCTGCTAGTACCAAGAGATATCTGAAATTGCCCAGTAATTTCGGTAGGACAGTGAAATCAATCTAACAGTCTTCTCCAGGATATATCTCTCTGGTCTAAATGGGCTTTCTCTGGGGGCCTCTGAGGGGTCTGGTTTTGGGGTTGTTCATTGTGCAGATGGGGCATGTCTCAACTACCCAACTGATGACACTTTTCATGCCAGGAGTTACCATGACCTCAACTAATCATTTATATAGGGATTCTCTCCTGTAGTGAGTTCCTTAATGAGCCTCCCTGATGGGCTTAACAAGCTGCAGTTTGGGGAAAGTATTGTTCATCAACTAGCCACCCATGGCCTCCTAGATCTCTATTGAAGCCGCATTTTGGGGCTTTGTCTAATTCTTCCTTTGTGTATATTGGAGAATAATTAGATGGATCTGCCTTCAGGCTATGAGGAGTAGTATCCAAGTTACTTGTTCTAAGGCTGCGTCCTTCTGGCAGTTGTGTCCACCTTGTTGTTTCCCTTTATTTCCTCTGCATCCCCCTTTTGGTGACCCCTACAATGAATCACTGCCACCTTTTTTGGAAGCTGTACTGTTTCTAAGAGCTTCAATATGTTTAAGCCATGTTTCACCTGTTTATTCTCCGCAGTCAGCATACCTCTCTCCTCCCAAATAGCCGGGTGTGTGTGTAGGAGGGCATATGCATATCAGGAATCTGATCTTCCCTGACCTCCAAGGCTTGGGTAAGGGCTATCAGTTTCATCTTTGGGGAAGAAGTCCCCGGGGGTAGGCTTCTTGCTTCAGTGACTTGAGTCTGAGACGTC
The DNA here is from genome assembly GCF_949987535.1 of Balaenoptera acutorostrata. Taxonomy (NCBI): domain Eukaryota; kingdom Metazoa; phylum Chordata; class Mammalia; order Artiodactyla; family Balaenopteridae; genus Balaenoptera; species Balaenoptera acutorostrata. The sequence goes on along the minus strand of NC_080069.1, from coordinate 77,367,366 downwards.
ACTATGTATCCCACTAGCCTTTTCCCCTCTCCCATCTGTGAACCATTCCTCTTCAGCATTTGGGAGAGGCTCACTTCCTAGGTCAGGGCAACTGGAATAGATCATGTCTTTGGTTTCTATACAGTCATGCTCCAGGGACCCCATTTCTATGGGTAGCAGGGTGGTAGGATTTAGCATATGGCAGGTTTTTATGGCAGCCACTGGGTTGTCTAAAAGCATAGCCTAAACTTGAATCGACCTTCCAGGGGATAGTTATTCTGATATCTGTTAGAACTTACTAAAGCCTGAACCTGGTGTGGAGTCCATAGAGTGATTGGCTGACCAAATGTTGTCTGTTCAGCCTCTTTTAGCAGGGCTGCAGTAGCTGCTACTGCCTGCAGGCAAGAAGCCAACCCCTTAGCAGTTTGATCTAATTGTTTAGAGAAATAAGCAATCACCCCAGTAAGTGGTCTCAGCTTTTGAGCTAATATCCCAAGGGCAATTCCCCTTCTCTCCTGAATGTAAAGATCAAAGGGTTTAGCTAGATCTGGGGGGGTGCAGGGCAGAGACCTGAAGTAATTGCTTTTTCAGTTCTTGAAAGGCCCCTTTGCATTCTGAATTCCATTCAAAAGGATCATCATCCTTTCCTTTCAACTTTTCATATAGAGGCCTACCTATTAGACCATAGTTAGGCATCCAGAAGTGGCAAAACCCAGCCATCCCCAGGAAACCCCCTAAACTGTCTTGCAGTTTTAGGAGGGGCGAGGCTGCAAATGGCTTCTTCCCTTTCCTGGGGTAGGTTTCTCTGACTTTCTGTGAGAATGCCGCGAGTCTCTGTGGGCAGTTAGTACAGATCCCTTTGCCAACTGCTTGACATTGGAAGGCAACAGCTAGTAGGTAGGTTTGCCTCTGGGCCGTTTTATCCTCTGACTTTTCCTCTATATCTCGGTTATAAAACACCAGTAGACAACCTTGACCAGGCAAGAGATAGGTAGGGGTATCTGGTTTTATTTCCAGTTTCTGAGTTTATACCTAATGTTGGGAGCACTTTAGGAATTGAAAATGAACTCAGGACTGCATTCCCTTCCAGTGACTCAGGGTCAGGGCTAATACAGATTTGGAGGCATTTCCTGAGGCTGTAGGAATGCTGAACAGTTTTCTGTTGGCTTCTCATAGATTTCCTTTATCTTATGCCAATTGGCAGGTTTCTTTCCTGCTGCCTGGATTCCCTTTAGGATGATATTTTTAAAATTGGTCAGCCTCTGTCTTCCCACCCCTTACCCATGGTCCTGGTGATCCCAGTTGGGTTTGTAATCTGGGACCACTTGATTCCTTGTTCCAAAAATAGCATGACCTGCATTGGTTCTGTTCTCTTTGTCTGCTTCCTCCCAGGCTTTTGACTTCTCCTCCCCTGTTAAGTGTACATTGAGGAGGCTCTGGATGTCAGCCCAGGTGGGGTCATGGGTCTGAAAGATTCCCCTAATTCAGGAACCCCTTTGGATCTTCCCTCAACCCCTTACCATGATTTTTCCAGTTATATAGATCAGAAGTGCAAATGGAACATGTACGTGGATGAGCCCTCCTTTATCCAGGGACCTGCCTCAAAGGGAGTACTTTTCCTGGAGGGTCCTTGGATTACCACAACCGTTTTGAAGGCCTTTGTTCTGATATAACGCCACAAAAAACTGAACAGAGGGAATTTCATCCCATTTCTTTTGTCTCCGGCATAGCAGGCCCAATTGTAAAATGGTGTTTTAATTTAGAGACCCATTAACTGGCCAACTTTCCCAATGTCCCAGCTGGTATTGGAGCTAGGCTGTATTACATAGGAAGATTAAATGTTTTAGGGTTGGAGGTGATACCTGAAAAACTTCCAGTTCTGCAGAATGTACCCTAATGGGCTCCTTCGGTATGGTGAATGTTTGATTTCCCGTACCTTAGATGTTCTGTTTTGGATTTGTTTCAAACTACCGAGGGGGGTGATTGGAGTGATTCATTGGCACGCAAATGCACAAGATTTGACCCAAGTAAGGTTTCCCATTTAGGAAATTTGGAACCAGCACTAAAATGTTAATGGATTCCTCAAAAGACCAAAATAGGAGGTGTCCAAATGGCGTGGGCTCTGATATAACTGGGGGGGGGTCCCCTTGAATTTGTAACAGCCATGCTTGAGACAGTCTCTCCTCAGTCAGACCATCCCACAGGAGCTCAGACAGGACCACCTCCAGGCCAGAGCAGCTTAGCCACGTTAGCTCCTGACCAACTTGGTCCACTAGGGAGAGGCACAGCTGTGTGAGGTGGGGATCTTCTCTTTCCTCCTTTTGGCCAAAAAGGAGAAGTGTTTGGATTTCTTGGTGGGTGAGAGCTGAAAGCATGAGGGATTCCCACGGGATGCTCACCAGTTTGCTGTGGAGAGCCCGTGGAAGCTCAGTCAATGAAGACTCACCCAAGCTTCACCCACACAAGCAGAGGAAGGAGGAAAGATCAGCCAGTGGGTGTTTCCTGGTCTTGCCAACAGCTCACACATCTTCCTGCTAATCAGGTTCCTGGTCTTGTGAGTGGCTCACGTGTCCCCATAACACTTCAGAGAAACTAGCGCTGACTGGAAGAGGTCAAGTCACCAGTTGCGTACCTACCTTGGGATCCTTCTGCACTTGGGCTTCCCCAGTGCCTTTTCCTGAACTTGGATTGAGTATCCTCATTACGTTTTGTCAAGGAGGTCCTTATTACCTGGGCTTTTTCCTGGTCTCGCCTCTTGGCCCACGGGGCTGGCCACGTTCCTTTACTAAACCGAAAGTGACTGTGGAGAATGCTACTGTTGGTCGGGGAGGAAGGCAGAAAGCCCTGGTGCAGCTGTTACTGCCTTGTACAGGGGTCAAGAGGACAGTACTGGCTCTCTCTTGTCCACAGTACGCCACCATCCTCGGGTATCCTGTACTGCAGGAAGGCCAGCCAGAGGCAGTGGGTAGACATGTGTGAGTTTCAGTCTTCGATCCCCAGCGATGTCACAGTAATTCCTTCAAGGGGGCGCAGTCCAGATTACTCTGGGGGCTATGCTGTGTGTGCACCACACAGGGTCTTCACGTTGCTGGGCAGAATTGCTTTGGATTTGGCTCAAAGCTGCTGCCGTTCTACCCCATCAGAGTGTACTCAAAGGGGGAGAGTCAATCATTCTCACCTAACCTTCAAACCTCCCTAACCTTCTGGTGTCCTCTCCCTGGAGCCAGAGTGAACCTGGAGCCCTGTGGGTGGGTGCAGGCAGAAGGTCCACCCCTTTGTAGTCACCAAATCTTGTTACCGACCTTCCTGAGTCAGTCCTCAACAAGGGTCCTTCTGCCTGGTGTCTTTTGAGCCAATAGAACAAGACCAAGTTCAGTTCAGAAGCAAAGGAAAGCTTTATTCTTTGAGCAATGAATGGAGAGGTGCAAGCTTGCGCTCTAGAGTACACACTCTATCCTACAAGACATTGGTGGCGCTGCTTTTTAGGGTTCTTGTCAGCAGGGAAGGGGGATGAGTGCAGCCATTTTGCACTAGGAACTCTGGTCTGAAGTGCTAGGTGCAAGGCTTCTGCACACAGTGTCCTATGAGCAAGTGAAACTAGACTAAGCACAAAGGAAAAAAAGGTAGGACTTTATTTTATCATCCAGATTCTATATTCCCCAGAAATTGTTAGTGGGCTTTGCCAGTGACACTGGTGGGTAATAATCAAAGGCTAAGAAAAACAAGACAAGTACTTTTACAGTAGGCTACTTTGCCCTACCAAATTTTTAATAAATGAACTTGCTACACACATTTTCTTTATTACATCTCCTTGATGGTAGACATTTGAGCAAAGAAAATCTGGTAGTATCATAGCTTTAAGTCTCAGGAAGCCCCTAGTGATACAAGCTTTTTTTTTTTTCTGGCAGCCACTTGGTAGGAGTTTTTAGTGTTTCTGACACAATTGGGCAGGGGTAGAATTAGTAGACAACAGACACAATTACATCCAAAAGAGACCTTGGGTATTAATTAGGTCAATGCTCCCAACCTCACAGATGAACAAATGGTAATCCAGAGAGGTCAGGTACTGGTCCAAGATCATAAAGTCAATTAGTGTTAAGGCAACAACTCTGTTTAAGTCTCCTGGCTCAGAGCTGTGGAGCTGTAAGCAGAGGATGTAAAGTTATGCAGAATTGGTTTTGTACTTGTTTTCTGGGAAAATTGGGACATATTATTTATGTAACCTCAGTCTTCTTTCCATCTTTAAACTTCACATTCTAATAAATACCTTACAGAGTAGTTCAGAAGATAAGATGAGATGAAAAATGAGATAACGGTGATGTGCTGGTGAATGCATAACAATTAGCTCTTGGAGTTGATGGAGGAGCCAGAATTTGTAGCATTTGATGATTTCCATGGTATAAATATTCCTCCTGTTGTCAATCTCAAGATTTCAACAGTTTAAAAACTAGCTGGCAAGATTCCTGAATATTTAACAATTGCCTCTCACAAGCCCATATGAGCTGGCACAGGCTGGCTCCAGCAAACCACTGAATATGAAACACTTGGCATATAATAGATACTCAATAAGTATTAGTTGCCCTCTCATCCTCACAAGGCACAGGTTCTTTCTACTATATGTGTAACTATGGTTTGATGAACACTGTCTCTTTGAACTTCCCAAGAAATGACAGTCATTGTAATCTATGTAAATAAAATGAACTCTCTCCTATGAAGGTGGCTGCATAGCATCTCACTGCTTTTGAGGGTATATTTGAAATGGTCTTTCTAACAATACAGAATGTATGAAGTGCCCAGAATTCACCTTACAGGACCCTTGTGATGTCCCAAGGGGATAGGTTGACATGGTCTGGAGCAGCTAAGACTGAGGTACATTTAAAGCCTGTGGAGGGACTTCCCTGGTGGCGCAGTGGATGAGACTCCCTGGTCCCAGTGCAGGGGGCCTGAGTTCGATCCCTGGTCAGGGAACTAGATCCCACGTGTATGCCGCAACTTAGAGTTCACATGCCGCAACTAAGCGTTCACATGTCACAACTAAGGAGCCCATGTGCTGCAACTAAGACCTGGTGCAACCAAATAAATAAATATTAAAAAAAAAAAAAAAGCCTGTGGAGACCATAAAGCAGAAGAGAAATGGGAATTTCAAATAAGAATCTTGAATGAAAGGCAGATGCTCTGAATTATAATTGAGTTCTTTCTCACGTAAGCAACTCTATGTAGCATACTCCAGGACGGGTAAAAGTGACACGTTTATTTACTGTTTCTTTTTTTTTTTTTTTTAACATCTTTATTGGAGTATAATTGCTTTACAATGGTGTGTTAGTTTCTGCTTTATAACAAAGTGAATCAGCTATACAAATACATATATCCCCATATCTCTTCCCTCTTGCGTCTCCCTCCCATCCTCCCTATCCCACCCCTCTAGGTGGTCACAAAGCACCGAGCTGATCTCCCTGTGCTATGCGGCTGCTTCCCACTAGCTATTTTACGTTTGGTAGTGTATATATGTCCATGCCACTCTCTCACTTTGTCCCAGCTTACCCTTCCCCCTCCCCGTGTCCTCAAGTCCATTCTCTAGTAGGTCTGCATCTTTATTCCCGTCCTGCCCCTAGGTTCTTCATGACCATTTTTTTTTGTTATTTTTTTGTTGTTGTTGCTTTTTAGATTCTATTACTGTTTCTTAATGATTCCCTTGAACAATTCCAGATAGGGCAGCTGTCCTATTTGTTTGCTTGCTTGCTTGCTTAAATATGCACTATGAACGTCCATTTCTCACCAAGAAGGAGTGACTGTTACAGAATGGCCCTCCCACTGTAAACAGCTAGAAAACTGGACAACATATATGAAACAACTGTTTTCAGACATTGGGACCACAGTGTACTCAAGATTGTGGTTCCAAGAGAAGAGAAACAATTGAAGTGAGCCCTCAATTTTCCTGGCTTTCTGCCTGGATGTAAGGTTGCCAGATAAAATATGGAATGTCTAGTTAAATTTGAATTTCAGATACACAATGAATAATTTCTTAGTATAAATATGTATAAAAATGTAATATTGGATTTTATTTGTTAAATCCAGCAACCCTACCTGGAGGCAATTTTTTTTTTTTTTTACATTTTGGCACGCCACACATGGGATCTTAGTTCCTGGACCATGGATCTGACCCACGCCCCCTGTGGTGGAAGCAAGGAGTCTTAACCACTGGACCACCAGGGAAGTCCCCTGGAGGCAATTTTTAAACCACACTAAAGAGGGAGAAAACTCAAGTGGAGCATGCTAATTTCACTAGAATGAGGAGACAGAAATCTAGTTTGGTGAAGCTGAGGTGGCTGGAATTTGCAGGGCAGAAAAGTGTAGGGGAGCAAGCTGCACAAGGAAAGAGCCCCAGACATTTTCACAAGGGTTCTCTGGGTTCCTTGGCTGAATACTACTCTTTGTATGCATAGAGCGAAATTCTACAAGGCCAGGCAAAGAACAGACTGAGGAATTAACACAGGACTTGGGAACATTTGAATTCCAAGCATCCAGGTCAGAGAGACCTTTTTTTTAAAAAAATTTTTGTTGGAGTATAGTTGCTTTACAATGTCCTGTTAGTTTCTACTGTACAGCAAAATGAATCAGGTATAGGTATACATATATCCCTTCTTTTTTGGATTTCCTTCCCATTTAGGTTACCACAGAGCATTGAGTAGAGTTCCCTGTGCTATACAGTAGGTTCTCCTTAGTTATCTATTTTATACATAGTATCAATAGTGTATATGTCAATCCTAATCTCCCAGTTCAGCCCACCCCCTCTTCCCCCTTGGTATCCATACCTTTGTTCTCTACATCTGTGTCTCTGTTTCTGCTTTGTAAATAAGATCATCTATACAAGTTTTTCCAGATTCTACATGCATGCATTAATATATGATATTCGGGGCTTCCCTGGTGGCGCAGTGGTTAAAAATCCGCCTGCCAATGCAGGGGATATATGGGTTCAAGCCCTGGTCCAGGAAGGTCCCACATGCCGCAGAGCAACTAAGCCCGTGCGCCACAACTACTGAGCCCGCATGCCACAACTATTGAAGCCTGCACACCCAGAGCCCATGCTCCACAACAAGAGAAGCCACTGCAATGAGAAGCCCGTGCACCACAATGAAGAGTAGCCCCCCAAAAAAAGAAAAAGAAAAAAAAAGAGTAGCCCCCGCTCGCCGCAACTAGAGAAAGCCTGCGCACAGCAATGAAGAGCCAATGCAGCCAAAAATAGATAAAATTTTACAAATTAAAAATAAATAAAAATATATGATATTCATTTTTCTCTTTCTGACTTACTTCACTCTGTATGACAGTCTCTAGGTCCATCCACGGCTCTACAAATGACCCAGTTTGGTTCCTTATTATGGCTGAGTAATATTCCATTGTATATATGTACCACATCTTCTTTATCCATTCCTCTGTTGATGGACATTTAGGTTGTTTCCATGTCCTGGCTATTGTAAATAGTTCTGCGGTGAACATTGCGGCATATGTATCTTTTTTTTTTTAAATTTTTTAATTTAATTTTATTTATTTTTTTATACAGCAGGTTCTTATTAGTTATCCATTTTATACACACCAGTGTATACATATCAATCCCAATCTCCCAATTCATCACACCACCCCCACCCCCACCCCCCCTGCTGCTTTCCCCCGTTGGTGTCCATACGTTTGTTGTCTACATCTGTGTCTCTATTTCTGCCCTGCAAACCAGTTCATCTGTACCATTTTTCTAGGTTCCAGATATATGTGTTAATATACGATATTTGTTTTTCTCTTTCTGACTTACTTCACTCTGTATGACAGTCTCTAGATCCATCCACATCTCTACAAATGACCCAATTTCGTTCCTTTTTATGGCTGAGTAATATTCCATTGTATATATGTACCACATTTTCTTTATCCATTTGTCTCTCGATGGGCATTTGGGTTGCTCCCATGGCCAGGCTATTGTAAATAATGCTGCAATGAACATTAGGGTGCATGTGTCTTTTTGAATTATGGTTTTCTCTGGTTATATGCCCAGTAGTGGGATTGCTGGGTCATATGGTAATTCTATTTTTAGTTTTTTAAGGAACCTCCATACTGTTCTCCATAGTGGCTGTATTATTTACATTCCCACCAACAGTGCAAGAGGGTTCCCTTTTGTCCACACTCTCTCCAGCATTTATTGTTTGTAGGTTTTGTGATGATGGCCATTCTCACTGGTGTGAAGTGATATCTCATTGTAGTTTTTATTTGCATTTCTCTAATAATTAGTGATGTTGAGCATTTTTTCATGTGTTTGTTGGTCATCTGTATGTCTTCTTTGGAGAAACGTGTATTTAGGTCTTCTGCCCATTTTTTGATTGGGTTGTTTGTTTTTTTGATAGTGAGTTGCATGAGCTCTTTGTATATTTTGGAGATTAATCCTTTGTCAGTTGCTTGGTTTGCAAATATTTTCTCCCATTCTGAGGGTTGTCCACAGAGACTTTTTTGAACATCTGGGGCCATCAAAGTAAAGCTGAGAAAGGTCACACCTTAGTAATGAGGCTACACTGGCCCCAGAATAAAGGCAGTGCTAGACCCACTGTAACAAAGCTTTAAACCAAGCCTCAATAGAATCAAGGTGAGCTGCTAGTAAATTAACTGCCAGCCAGAACAAATTTATACATTTGTTAAAAAGAACAACACAATCTCAACATGCAGCAGTATAACATTTATGATGTCCAGCATCCAATCAAACATTACTAGACATGTAAAAAAAATTCTGGCCCATTACCAGGAGAAAAATCATAAGCCAAAAATAACAGAAATGATGGAAATAGCTAACAAGGGATATAAAAGTTACTGTAAATATGTTCAAGAATTTAAAGGAAAACAAAATGAGAAGAAAATTAAAACTATAAAGATATAAATTGGGCAAATGATTTACCTTCCTAATGCCACTTCACTTGAGGCTGATAGTGTACCATGAGCACATATCATCTAATAGCACATGAAGGCAGGAAAACAGTGATCTGATTTATCATTCGCTACAGGACATCCATAGAAAAAGTGGGAATAATCCAGACAAGGGTAATCTTGAGTAATTACCCCGAAGTGGGTAATTTGGAGAAGACTGAATTTCTCCTAAAGAGTTCATTCTCAAAGTTTACAAGAAAATAGTCAAATCGCTACCATAAATCATGCAAGAAAATGCAGATGCAAATCTGAAAAATAAGCTTTTGCCCAAAATCACTCCCTCTGTTTTAGAGACAGAGATAGGTGTCTACAGAACCTAGTTTACATCGTGATTGGAGAGGAAGCAGGAAGGAATGGGGCTTTTACAAATTATGTTGCAGATAGCCTTTTTAATGTTTTCACCTCTGTGTTGCAAGCAAGTGTGTTGATTTGTTTTGTATTTGGATTATTCAGCTATTTCAAATGCATGTTAAGAAAGATTCATTGATGCTTTTTAATCAGAATAAAAGAGAAACATATTTTTGCTGCTAAAAACACTAAATTTGTGTCAAAGAAGTTTTGACTTAGTGTCAATATTATTCTCTATAGCTGTTTTCTTTCCAACATTCCCCTTGAAACACATGAAAAAATGTCTTTTTTATTTTACCTCTTATCTCTCCCTTTCTTCCTTCACTTTCCTCTCTTTCTCTTTCATTTGAACCTCATTTAAAATCTTCTAAGTCAACAACAGAAAATTTTACCAAGTTGTTATATCATTCTAACTTGGAAAATAAAAATAAACAGTAACCACCAAATAATCCATGTTTATTATCTCATGGTGAAAAGTGAAATCTCTTGTATCAGGAAATAACTGACTGATTTGTTGATTCATCATGAGGTTAAACAGAGTCCAACCTGTTCTGACACAGCTGTGTTGGTAGGGCAGGGCTAGCCAGCTTTGTTTATTTAAATTAACTGATTAAGGGACTTCCCTGGTGGTGCAGTGGATAAGACCCTGTGCTCCCAATGCAGCGGGCCCGGGGTTTGATCCCTGGTCAGGGAACTAGATCCCACATGCCTGCCACAACTAAGGAGCCCGCCTCCTGCAACTAAGACCTGGTGCAACCAAATAAATAAATCAATGTTAAAAATAAATAATTAATTAACTGATTAAAATTTGGGCCCCTCAAAAAGTATGTTTTAAAAAGCATGTGGTAGGAACAGTACCGAGAGAATACATTTTCTCCTATTGGCCATGCTTCAGCTCGGTTGGTGAATAAAGTAAGAGGGCATGCAAGGACATTCCCTTGTCACTATCATGTCCAATATGACATTGGATTACATCATATATTTTTTTTTTTTTCTTATTTATTTATTTATTTATTTATTTTTTTTTTTTTAATTTTTGGCTGTGTTGGGTCTTCGGTTCGTGCGAGGGCTTTCTCCAGTTGCGGCAAGCGGGGGCCACTCTTCATCGCGGTGCGGGGACCGCTCTTCATCGCGGTGCGCGGGCCTTTCTCTATCGCGGCCCCTCCCGTCGCGGGGCACAGGCTCCAGACGCGCAGGCTCAGCAATTGTGGCTCACGGGCCCAGCTGCTCCGTGGCATGTGGGATCTTCCCAGACCAGGGCTCGAACCCGTGTCCCCTGCATTAGCAGGCAGATTCTCAACCACTGCGCCACCAGGGAAGCCCTACATCATATTTTTAATTCAAACACAATTAGTCATGTACAAGCCTTATCATTTTTAAACAAAACTTCAGAGAATGAAGAGATTCTGAAGAAGATGCCAGAAACCAAAATCAAATTCAAATCAAACTGTTTGCCACTGACCTTAGCAGATTCAGATCACACTGTCTTGTAAGGGACTAAAATCTCCCAGATTAACCTGTTTTGAGAACAAGATGAGAAACCAACTGAACCCTTGCTGAAAGTCTTTTGCATATATCCTGAAGGTTGCCACAAACCTTCAATTTGTGAAAAACGCGACATGCTGAAGCACGATAAAACAAGGTATGTCTGTACTAAATAGTAAGTTAAATAAATAACAATAGGGGCTTCCCTGGTAGCACAGTGGTTAAGAATCCGCCTGCCAATGCAGGGGACACGGGTTTGAGCCCTGGTCCGGGAAGATCCCACATGCCGTGGAGCAAGTAAGCCCATGCGCCACAACTACTGAGCCCATGTGCCACAACTACTGAAGCCCGTGCACCTAGAGCCTGTGCTCTGCAACAAGACAAGCCACTGCAATGAGAAGCCCACGAACCGCAACGAAGAGAAGCCCCTGCTCGCCCCAACTAGAGAAAGCCTGTGTGCAGCAACAAAGACCCAATGCAGCCAAAAATAAATAAATAAATAAAATTAATTTTTTAAAAATGTTTTTAATAAATAAATAAATAACAATAATTTATTTTTAAAGTTCACATCCTAAGTTTGCTCTCAACCTATTTAGAAATTGGAAAACCTTTTTAGTTGTGATAGTTGTGAAAAATGAGTCATACTGGTGGCTTATGAAACAAAGTCTCTCCTCAAAAATCATCCCCTAAAACCACTTCAGTGGCTCACTGCTTGAATGTGTTACGTTACTGTGTATTTGCTTAGCAGATGTAAACTTCTCTGAAACTAAGCTATTAATCCTGAAGTATTTTTATACCTACTACACCTAACGCTATGACAGTGATGCTATAAAGCAATGGTTTTAACCTTTTTTTTTTAATGTGACTCACCTGACTGTGTAATTGGTTTCTGTTTTTCTGTTTTAGGGCTCTTTCTAATGACAAGGCTCAGTACAAGATCCTCTTCTCCTTGCTGCATGCAGGATCTTGTTCCCCCACCAGGGATCGAACCCATGCCCCCTGCACTGGGAGAGAGGAGTCTTAACCACTGGACCACCAGGGAAGTCTCTGCACTAGGTTTCTTAAATCTGTAAGTTTTTGTCTTTTGCCAAACTTGGGGAATTTTTGCAATTATTTCTTTAAGTACTTTTTCAGCCCTGCCCTTTTTCTCCACTCCTTCTGGGATTCTGATGACATGACATGAATATTGTATCCTTTGTTATAGTACCATAGGTTCCTAAGGTTCTATTCATTTTTTTTCCTGTCTGTTTTCTTTCTGTTGTTCATATTGGGTAATTTCTGTTATTCTCTCTCTCTTTTTTTTTTAAAGGTTTGCATTTTTTTAAAAACTTTATTTATTTATGGGTGTGTTGGGTCTTCGTTTCTGTGCGAGGGCTTTCTCTAGTTGCGGCAAGTGGGGGCCACCCTTCATCGCAGTGCGCGGGCCTCTCACTATCGCGGCCTCTCTTGTTGCGGAGCACAAGCTCCAGATGCACAGACTCAGTAGTTGTGGCTCACGGGCTTAGTTGCTCTGCGGCATGTGGGATCTTCCCAGACCAGGGCTCGAACCCGTGTCCCCTGCATTGGCAGGCAGATTCTCAACCACTGCGCCACCAGGGAAGCCCCTGTTATTCTCTCTTCAAGTTCATTGATCCTTTCCTCTGGTCTCTACATTCTTCTATTGATCCCATTGATTGAGTTTTTATTTTGATTCTTGCAGTTTTTCAGTTCTAAAGTTTCCATTTGGTTCTTCTTTATATCGTCTATTTCTTTGCTGAGGTTTTTTATTTTTTCATTGGTATTAAGTATGTTTCTAATTGCTTGTTAAAGCATTTCATATGATGGCTGCTTTAAAACCCTTGTCAGATAATTCCAGCATCAACATAATCTTGGTATTGGTGTGTGTTGATTATCTCTTCTCATTGAAGTTAAGATTTTCCTGGTTCCTCATGAGTGATTTTCAATTGTATCTTGGACAGTTTTGCTATTATATTATGAGATTCTGGATCATATTTAAATCTTCTCTTTTATCAGGTCTTCTATGACACCACATCAGTGGGGGAAGGATGGTGATGCCTTATAGTATTACTGTCAGGTGGTGTGGAAGCTCAGATTCCCCTCTTGGCCTCCACTGAACCCTGGGAAGCAGAGGGGCATCTCATTATTGCTGGGAGGGAGTGGGTGTTCAGACTCTCCACTAGGCCTCTGCTGACACTACAGGGGGCTGGGAAGCCTAGCTATGGCTGGAATGTGGTAAAAGTCCCAGGTTCCCACTCAGCCCTCTCTGATACCACCTCAGTAGGGAGGGGTGACTCAACCGCTGGGTGGGCGTGGAAGTCCTGGCTCCCCACATGGTCTTTACTGACAACCTGGGGCAGAGGTTGGGGGTAGTCTCATTCCCATATGGTGGGGATAAAAGTTCCACCTCCCCACAGGTGGGGGGAAGAGAAGTGCCTTGTTATAGCTGGCCAAGGACATAAGTCTAGGTTCTCCACTCATACTTTTCTGTGGTGTTTGGTTGAAGTAGAGCAATTATTCTCCAAAAGTTTTTAGTTTTGTTTTGTTTAATTAATTAATTTTATTTTATTTATTTTATTTTTGGCTGCGTTGGGTGTTCGTTGCTGTGCGCAGGCTTTCTCTAGTTGCGGCGAGCGGGGGTTACTCTTCGTTGCGGTGTGCAGGCTTCTCCTTGCGGTGGCTTCTCGTTGTGGAGCATGGGCTCTAGGTGTGTGGGCTTCAGTAGTTGTGGCACATGGCTCAGTAGTTGTGGCTCACAGGCTCTAGAGTGCAGGCTCAGTAGTTGTGGCGCACGGGCTTAGTTGCTCTGCGGCATGTGGGATCTTCCCGGACCAGGGCTCGAACCCGTGTCCCCTGCGTTGGCAGGCAGATTCTTAACCACTGTGCCACCAGGGAAGCCCTGTCCAAAAGTTTTGTTTTGCTAGGCTGCCCCTTTCCTTTTCCAGTAGCTAGAGAGAACGGATTTTTCTTGGGGATTTTTTTGTCTACACCTGTTGGCTTTTCCAGGCTGCCTGCTTCTCCACAACGCAGTCTGGGCTGTCCCAGGCAAGAAGAAAACCCACATCCCCATGTCCTTCCGTTGGTCCTGAGATCCCTGAAAGGTCTACCTTCTTCTCTTTACATGTTGGAATCTTCTTATATTTGTTTTATATACAGTGTCCAGGGCCTTTAGCTGTTCTTAGCCAGAGGAACAAAGAGATGTGTGTTTACTCCATTTTGTCCTGGAACTGGAAACTCAATATTGGATTCCTACTCTCATTACCATGGCATCATAAGTCAATGGTTCCAAGAAGGAAAATGAACATTCGAGCCCATATACTTTTTTTTTTTTTTTTTTTTTTTAAATTAATAGCTACTTTATTTATTTATTTATTTTTAGCTGTGTTGGGTCTTCGTTTCGTGCGAGGGCTTTCTCTAGTTGCGGCAAGCGGGGGCTACTCTTCATCGCGGTGCGCGGGCCTCTCACTATCGCGGCCCCTCCCGTTGTGGGGGCACAGGCTCCAGACGCGCAGGCTCAGCAGTTGTGGCTCACGGGCCCAGTTGCTCCGCGGCATGTGGGATCTTCCCAGCCCAGGGCTCGAACCCGCGTCCCCTGCATTAGCAGGCAGATTCTCAACCACTGCGCCACCAGGGAAGCCCATCGAGCCCATATACTTTTATTGCTAATACCCACTGCCCCTAAGTTCCAGTACAACTGGGTGGATGTAAAAGGTTTTACCTCAACACCCAACACAACAGTTTTCCCCTTCTAGTGTCAGTGCAGCGGGTGGGAAATGAGACAATTGTGGTGCCAGAAATCTAAATTTCCCAGGTGTTGAGTTGTTTGCCTCTGGCTTGGGAAGTGTGGCTCACTAGCTCTGCTTCTTCAGGGAACATAGCTGCCAAGACAAGATCTCTATTCTCTATCATAAAGGCTCCCCCTGCTTTCATGGCATTTTAGAGCTTAACTGACACTTCATCTCTGCAGATAAATTCTGTGCTGGGGCAAGAGAAGGAACCATCACTTTTATAAATTTCAAATGTACTCTCTAACAACCAACACAAGCACTTCAAGCCTTGAAATCCTTGCTACTGGCACACATTTCATATAGCAATTGGGGCTGCCACTTAAGGAATTGCAATTTGTGCATTGTACAAAAGCACCCAGCCAATGGGACAAAAGGGAGTTAAGATCCAGCCCAGGCTCCTCTTGCCAAATCATGTACCCACATGGCTACATCACTCAGAGGGGGTGCCTTTTTCAAATTTGCACAAAGGCTCCCTATAAGCAATCAGCTGGACTCTGAATCTAACAATAACAGTATTGCAGCATCTCAAAAGAAATACTCTCTTGTATTCCATAAACTCATTATACTTGAATATTCAATTGATACTCATACATAATTTATATCGTCACTTCAAAATCATTTATTTTCAGATTTTTCAAGCCTATTAAAATGAGCTCCAAATCATCTGAGGTAGGGCCCATTGCAAATTTTGGCAAGGGTCAAATTGGCTTTTTAAAGGTATTTCCATTATATTCCTGGGATTGCACCTTCCCATTAGTGAGGGTTGTTAATTATCAGGTGCCGGGCAGATAAGGCTTTTCTTATCTAGGCTTTTCTTTTCTTATAAGCTAGGCTTTCTGATAGGCACAATCCCCTGTCGCTTAGCTGTGAACAAAGCCCTCTGCCTTACCCCGCTGATCATGCAACACATCAGTATATGCTTCCAAGGCAATTGAATATTCCTGCCATCTTGGAATGGCTGCAGCATTGATTAAATCTGGATACTGCAGGTTGAAACAGGAAACTAAAGAGTTGTGAGAAGAGGCCCATTATTTGTCTACTTAACCAACCAACTAGTGGTCACTTAGTGGATATATCTCTTATCAGAATAAGAGCTTTAAATTACTTGGATCAAATAAGCTTTCTAAAATATATTGGTCTTAGTCTTACTATAAACCAAATAGTGATTTAGATGTAAACAGTCAGCTCACATCAAGACAAATAACAAGAGAGCACCAAAGCACACCTTGGTTTCTAAATCCACAACACTGACCCTTTGTTTCTTGGCTTCATCAAAGTATTAATATTTTGGAAAATATTACTATTTTAAAAAATGAAAGCGATGATAAGCTGGTCACCGTACCAAAAGCACTCAACTGGGCTCCATGCTCCTCTTTGCCAAAGCCATTTGCTCAGTTCAGCAAATCTCCCGACACCACTGCACCCCAGGGTCCGTGTTCACTAGATGAAGAGTTCAAGCTAGCCCTCAAACACTCTAATTTTTATACATCCCAAACAAGTACAGCTTGAGTGTGCAATGATGTCCTTTGAGTTGCTTTTTTCTCTTTTAAACATTTGCTATAATTTTCCTAATACATTTAAAACATTTTTCTCCTTGATGTAGAAAATGACTTCCCATCTGCTAACTCTCATTTTTCAAATGTACTCAATTCTAACAGCAAAGACAAAAATTCTATAAACAGCCACACCTCTTTTGCAAAACACCACCATGTCACAAGGAAGGTTCTTTTTTGAAATTCCATTGTAAATAAAAATAAAATAAAATTTGGAGACTTGCTGTAAGTTTTCTTTTAGTTGTTAAATGTGAGTAGAATAGATTCTTTATTATCTTCCCATATAATATGTCCCACTGTATAAGTGTAATATATAACCTTGTACCAAAAAAAAAATGGTATTTTGAAAAGCAGATTAAATCACAGAACTTGGCTTATATGGCTCTCTAAAATGTTTGTCATAAGTCTATATATTGTCATATGACTGGACTTCCATTATTAAAGTGTTTAGTTTTGAAGTGTTTGGTTTGGAAATATTCATTCAATGTGAAGGATTAAAACAAAACAAAACTCATTAAAAGGCCAGGATCCTGGTCCTCCTTTGCCATATGCTATGAGATCTCAGTTAAGACACTTACTTTCCCTGGGTCTTTGTTTCCACATCTAGAAAGTGAAGAAGCTAAATTATTAGATGCTTTATTAATGGCTTACAGTCCTATAACTCTATGTCAGATAGTTTTTGAACGGTTCATTCAGGAGTCTCAAAGCATGAGAACAGCTAATAATTACTAATTTACAGATGAAGAAACTAGAACTCAAATAAGCTAAGTAACTTGCCCAAAATCACAAAACTAAACTGTGGAATAGCTAATCCCTTACCCAGGCCTGTCTGATTCCAAAGCTCATGCTTTTAGCTCTACCTCCAATGGAATTCTCCCCTTTCAGGAGGAGAAGAAACTCTGGTTTCCATAACTTTATAAAGGATAGGACATAAAATCTATATGCTATAGAAGAGCTGCCTTAGAGAAAGTACTGGACAGTTTGAGGGTTGGCCTCTATATCTTGTCCTTCAAATAACTGAGACAGTAGCTCTCAAACTATGACCTGGACCAGAAGGATCAATAACACCTTAAAAATGGCCAGAAATGCAGATTCTCAGGCCCCACCCCATGCATACTGAATCAGAAACTCGGGGAATGGGACCCAGGAATCTGTGTTTTTACAAGCCCTCCAGGTGATTCTATTACACACCACAGCTTGAGAACCACTGCACTAAGATGTATGACCTTGAGAAATGCATGCAAGAACTCTTGAGTTCCAGTTGCCAGCTCTGAAATCCTATGGTCCTTCTATGACCTAAAGTCTGAATTATTAAGAGGAAGATAGATCAGATTCATATCCTTAATTCTGAAAACTGATATCCAATAAAGGGAAGAAGGGGAAGGCAGATGAGGACGAAGAGGTCGGCCTTTTGTATAGCCCCCAATTAGTCAAAGCAGCAGTTTTGTTTGTGATGATTTATGGCAGTGATGCCTGTGACATCCCAAAATAGAACATCTTTTTTGGAGTCACTCTGAATGCATCTAGCTCTTTGGGAATTTAAAAATGTATTAGGCAACTTGGAGTTCAGCTCAAAGAAAGACAGAATCTATGTAAAATATGCATTCTGTTTCTTTAGCCCTGCTTTAAGCCATTCAGGAGACAGTTTCTGGGAATGGAGTCTAATAGATCATTTTTGCAAAATGGAACAAAGTAATATCTCACTTCCCAGGAGTTAAAACCTTTCCCCACACCCACACCATTCCAGGAGGTGACATATATCTCGGAATTCATTTCAAGCAGAGATGACATAACCAGCTTTCCAGGTAGCTTCAGGAACTTACGTTTCCCCAGCTTAGCAATGACTCAGCAGATGGCCTTAAGTACCATGCTGGCGCCAAGGGTCGTATTTTCATTATTTATTAAACATTTTACTTGCTCACAGCCTAAGTCCCTGTAACTCAATTCTCATGTTGTGCATGCCTTGGGTCAGAAATCTCTTCATTAGGCCTAGCCCTGAGGTTAGAACAAATGCCATTTTTCACTTAAGAGGCTGAAGCTACTGACCCATCATCAACATATCTGGTGCCTAGTAACCATTCAATGAATGTCTGTCAAATGAAATAGTGAGTTAAAGAAAGTAGTGCCCAGGCTTCAGTTTAACTTGTAAATAACAGTAATGGTTGTGCACCATTTTGAACACAACCTCTTACCTACCGCTTTCATAATGCAGAAGGACATTATCATGTTCTGAGCACTTATTAACGTCCTGAGTACTTTGTGAATGTTTGTCTCATTTAATCCTCCACAGCAAGTCCAAGGTTGGAGTTGTATTGTCCCATTTTGTAGGCAAGAAAACTGAGGCTGAGATTCCTGAAATTGTACAGCTGATAAATGGCAGAGCCAGGACTAGAACGTAATTCTTATCCTACTTTCCCTGCTGTCTAATACTGGACTTAGTATGGAGGCAAAATGGCTCCTCAGAACTGGGATTCAGACTTTGGCCCTGAAACAGGTTGATAGTCAAGAATCATAGGTCCGTGCTCGCTTCGGCAACACATATACTAAAATTGGAATGATACAGAGAAGATTAGCATGGCCCCTGCGCAAGGATGACATGCGAATTCGTGAAGTGTTTCATATTTAAAAAAAAAAAGGAATCATAGGTCCTACCTTGAAATAACAGACAGAGACAACTGATTATGGCAGATAAATGGAGAAATGAGTAAAACCATACTTTTAAAATCAAATATTTTATGCATATAAAATAATTTATGGATATGTCATTTATATACAAAATATGAATAAAAATAGGTAAGTTATAAAGAATATAATAAAATAAACACATATGTGCCCATCACCCATGTATATAAAATTTCTTCATATATATATAATATATATATAAAGAATCTCTTTATCCAGAAATTACCACTGTCTTAAATTTTTTATTTTCCCCTTGCTTTTCTGTATGGTTTTATTACATGTCTATGTATATGCATGTGCAAAATATTTTATTAACTTTGTTTTTAACTTCATATGTAAGGTATTATACTTCAAGTATTCTTCTGCAACTTGCTTTTTTAAAATTTAACGTTACGTTCCCGAGATTTATCCATTTTGTCACATAGAGCTGTGGTTCATTCATTTTTACTGAGGTATGGTATTCTATTGTATGAACATACCTTAATCTATTCTTTCTGTCAATGGGCATTTGGATTGTTCCCCGTTTTTGACCATCACAAATAGTGCTATCATGAACATCCTTGTACATATCTCCTGAGCATTATGTTACTACCTAGAAGTAAATTTCTGAGTCACAGAGTATGCACATGTTCACCTTGATAAGGCAATGACAAATTGTCTTCTAAAGAGTTTAGACCAGTTTACACTGGTATCAGCAATAGCTAAGTATTTACATATCCTCTCAACATTTGATATTGTTATACTTTTTCATGTTTGCTGGTCTGGTAGGTGGAAAGTGGTGTCTATTAGTTTTAATTTGTAGTTCCTACATAATTTATTTGGTTGAGCATCTTTTCATGTATTTATTGGCTTTTCTGATTTCCTTATCTATGAAATAAATACAGTTCGTATCTCTCTTTATCTTTACTTTCTCAACCCATAATTTTATACTGACATGTGGGTGAGGAATTGGAGATACATGAATAGTGCCAAGATAAATGAATGAGTGGAAGAAGAGAAGACACCATGTTTGAAAGGCCAGAAATCAACGAGAATGTGGTGTGTTTGAGAAACCAACAGAAACCCCATGCAATATGTTGCTAAAATGCAAGCTTTGACTTTAAGGTAAGAGAGATCTGAAACTGAAGCAAGTTCTACAACAGACCACTCTATAGTAATTTCAAATTAAACATCCCTGGTTATTTGACTCCTGAATTCCAAATGATGGAATGATTTGTGGAGATGATTTTTTGGAGACAGAGTTATTTCCTCCAACCTCTGCAAGGGGGAGGGGACTGCGGTGCTCCCTTTCATCTCCAGATTAGAGAGAAGGACTTCCCTTGGACCAGTAGGAGAATTTAATATGTACCCTGAGGAGTTTAGGGGGCGTGGTGGACTGATGTCCACTGTGCTTTAAAAACTGGAGTCATCTGCAGTTACAGAGCCAGAAGAGAGGTCAGCAGGCAGCAGCTTGACGTCTACATTTGGTGAGGCATCTTTAGACAATATGAGCCAGGGAAGAAGTTTAACCCTTTCCTTACCACTCCTCTCTTCCCCTGCTTCAACCCGCTGGTGGAATCAGAAACCAGGTTTAGCACATTGGAGGGGGGTGGGAGAGGTGGGAGCACCATGTGGGGAAAAAGAGAAGAGACTACGACCCACCCTCTTCTTCCACAAGCAACCAGCCCACCTTGGGCTCCAGCATGGGGGAGGGGCACAATTCAATTTTGAATCAACTTGAGTGTTTTCAGTGTCATATGGGACTTGATGTTTTGAAATATTGAACTGAGAATGTGTTGACATTGGAAGTGAGCATAATATTTTCTATTACCCAATAGGGAACCAAAAAGTTATTGCAACTGCTGGTACTTTCATCTAAGTGTGAGAGAAGAAACAGTCACATGAAAGGTTAAAGGGACAGTGGGAGACATATTGTTTCTTCATGATGTTCTGATTTTCAAAAATGATATAACTAAAGAGCCGCAAGAGAAGAGATTGTAAAGAAGGTGGCAAAGGCCAGATCTGAAGCAGAATGAATCACAGGAGGATTTGGGACTTTCCCATAAAAGCCCTAGAAAGCCATTGAAGAGTTCTAGGTAGGGAAAATCTGTGATCAAAATAGTGCTTTTTGAAAAATCCTTCTAGTTTCAGAGTAAATGATGTCTTAAAGGGCAGCAGGGGCAGGGGTCACCCAGAGGAGGCCATGGTTTAGGAAAAAATATGTGGTGGTTTGGTCTAGATTAGTGGCAGTGAGAATAAAAGAAATGGAAGGTTGTGGGAGAAGTAATAAGCTTGAGATTAATTGGTGATGGACCTGATGTGGGAAGTCAAGAATGGCTTCTACGTTTCTGATCTGAGCCACTAAGTTATCAGCAGCGCTATTTCCAGAAACTAGGAATTCTTTTGATCCTTTACTCTTTTGGGAGGTATACAGGGGCAGACAATAGTGTCTCCATCTTACGGATGTGGTGATTAATATTCAAGAAAACCATGTAATTTGCTGAAGTCCACATAACTCATTACATGCTGAGAGCTGTTGCTGGCTTCTTGCAGCTTCTACTTCAAATGACAATGCTTGAACTAGTTCTTTTTTTTTTTTTTAATATAAATTTATTTATTTATTTATATTTTATTTTTGACTGTGTTGGGTCTTCGTTGCTGCCCACGGGCTTTCTCTAGTTGCAGCGAGCAGGGGCTACTCTTCGTTGGGGTGCACGGGCTACTCAGTGCGGTGGCTTCTCTTGTTGCAGAGCACAGGCTCTAGGCCACGCGGGTTTCAGTAGTTGCAGCACACAGGCTCAGTAGTTGTGGCTCATGGGCTTAGTTGCTCCGCGGCATGTGGGATCTTCCCGGACCAGGGCTCGAACCCGTGTCCCCTGCACTGGCAGGTGGATTCTTAACCACTGTGCCACCAGGGAAGTCCAAACTAGTTCTTTTTGACTGCATTTAGAAACAAATGCCCCACCATAGGTGAAGTTAAGAGTGTAATTAATTTAAAGGAAGAGAGAAAGAAACTGAATTCTGATACAGTCCTCAAGCTTAAAACATTTATACATTCAGCAATTTCAGCAAAACATAATTATGCTTCTTAGAATCATGGAACCACTTCATGAAACCCTGGATTTTAATATAGTTGAGAAAACTCTGAACTGGCCTAGGTAATATTTGTTTCTCTTCCAGCCACACTATTCTGCAATTTATCTTTTAGAGCAGTATCTCTTAAACCTTAACCTGCATACGAATCACTTCAGGATCTTGTTACAATGCCAATTCTGCTTCAGTAGGTTTGGGGTGGGGCTCAAGATTCTGCATTTTTCACAGGAGATGCCCAGGCTGCTGGTCGGACTTTTGAAAAGGCAAGGTTTTATTTTAGATGAGCCCAGAACTTCTCAAAGTTGATGTGGACACTGAAAGAGATCAGAGGGAAAGGACTGAAAGGAATCCCAGAAATGTAATTATGTTGGGGATAAACAGATCTAACTCTTGCAAAATGGTGAAGCAGACAAACTTTGCCAGGCCTATTTCCCCACTTTCCAAATTCCTTTCCTCATTCAACACCTGCCCACGCCTTAGTCCATCTTTCTACAGATTAACTCACTAATCCTTGCCTGGGGGCAGACTGGAAGGTGTTTTTTCCTGTAACCCCTCCCAGGAAGCTGTATTTTCAACTGCACTTTCAAATTTCTAGACCCAAAGGATAATTAACTTTATTATGTAGAATGAGAGGTGATACTTTGATATTTGGGGGAAGGGGTCCCTGCTCAGCCCTCCTTCAAAGCTGACGTAGACCGATCCTGGAGAAGGGAAGAGACCACCAGTTGAAGTGGCTTGTCTTATAGGGAATATTTTATCCTGCTTAATTTCCCCTGCCTCCTTGAAATCAATCTTTAAGATATGCCAAATATTAAAAGGAAAGAATTTCTCTCCAAAGAATATCTGTTGGCAACCCTGCCCATGCTTTCCTTAGGCAGAAGTGATGTGGAGGGTAGGGACATTGTTGAACTCTCAGTAAGTTAAGGGATAAACAGGTGGAGATGGATTGGATTAGACTGAATTGTTCCAATTAATCATGCTGAATTTAGAGCCAGGAGATGTTAGGTTCTGCTCTGGGTTTGGGCATTTACTGTGACCTTGGACAAGCCATTTCACAGCTTTAGTTTCAGTCTCTTCACAAGTGAAATGAAACAATGGGACAAAATGGCCTCTAAGTTCCCTTCTTGTTCTAAAATCTGTGTATGAAGTTGTTTCAGGTGAACTTGAAAAAAAAAAAGATAATTTTTACGCTGCCAGTTTTTATACTGGCTGGTCATCAAAATCACTTCGGCGAGCTTTTTAAAAATATAGGTCTTCTCCTACCCTGTTCTGATCATAGATGCAGCCTTGGAAACTATTTCATAAAGTTCTTCAGGTCAAGTCTGTCCATCTGATCAATTTGGAAATCACTAAACCAAGCCACAAGGCGGCGACTGAGAGATGCTGATTTCCATCTCAGTAATTTAAAACCATTTTGAATATTAAAATACAAATAAAATTGGTTTTCCATTTCCATATCTAATTTTACTTCATAATTGGAAATAAATTTGTGGTTGAAAGCATCTCTTACGTTTTGGTATTTTGGGTTTAATTTTCTTCTATGTGAGCTGAAGCTATATTAATATAATATATATATAATTTCCAGCATTACAGACATATAAAATTAATGTAATCTTTAGCATTCAAGCTAAGGTTGGAGGTTTAGAGAGTGGCAAGCTATCTCCTGATGTGAATGAAGGATAAATGTTCCAAATTTTCTAAGATAATCTCTTGACCCATAGTTCCCACATTTCTCTTGCTCTTTTCTTTTTTTAATTGCAGTATAGTTGATTTACAGTATTGTGTTAGTCTCAGGTGTACAGCAGAGTGATTCAGTTATATATATATATATTTTTTTTTCAGATTATTTTCCATTATAGGAAAGATATTGAATATAGATGCAATAAGATTACTGCAAGATATTGAATACTGTTCTGTGTGTTATACAGTAAATCCCTGTTGCTTATCTATTTTATGTATAGTAGTTTGTATTTGTTAATCCCGTATTCTAATTTATACCTTCTCCCCTCCCCTTCCCCTTTGGAGACCATAAGTTTGTTTTCTATGTCTCTGAGTCTGTTTCTGTTTTATAAAATGTATAGATTCATTTGTATTATTTTTTAGATTCCACATTTAAGTGATATCATATATTTGTCTTTCTCTGTCTGACTTACCTCACTTCGTATAATATTATCTAGGTTCATCCATGTGGCTGCAAATGGGAATCTTTCATTTTTTATGGCTGAGTAATATTCCATTGAGTGAGATATTAATATAGACAACTATATCTATATATTAATGTATATCTCACATCTTCATAAACCAATCATCTGTTGATGGGCATTTTGGTTGTTTCTTCACCTTGGTTATTATAAATAGTGCTGCAGTGAACATTGGGGTACATGTATCTTTTTTTTTAAATAAATTTATTTATTTTATTTTATTTTTGGCTGCGTTGGGTCTTTGTTGCTGCACGCGGGCTTTCTCTAGTTGCAGTGAGCAGGGGCTACTCTTTGTTGCAGTGCACAGCCTTCTCATTGCGGTGGCTTCTCTTGTTGCAGAGCACGGGCTCTAGGCGCGCGGGCTTCAGCAGTTGCAGCATGGGGGCTCAGTAGATGTGGCATGCGGGCTCTAGAGCGCAGGCTCAGTAGTTGTGGTGCACGGGCCTAGTTGCTCCGCGGCATGTGGGATCTTCCCAGACCAGGGCTCGAACCCATGTCCCCTGCATTGGCAGGTGGATTCTTAACCACTGTGCCACCCGGGAAGTCCCTATGTATCTTTTTGAATTATGGTTTTCTCCAGATATATGCCCCAAAGTGGGATTGCTGGATCATATGGTAGCTCTATTTTTAGTTTTTTAAGGAACCTCCATATTGTTTTCCATAGTGGCTACATCAGTTTACATTCCCACCAACAGTGTAGGAGGGTTCCCTTTTCTACACACCCTCTCTAGCATTTATTTGTAGACTTTTTGATGATGGCCATTCTGACCAGTGTGAGGTGGTTTCTCATTGTGGTTTTGATTTGCATTTCTCTAATAATTAGCGATGTTGAGCATCTTTTCATCATGTGCCTCTTGGCCATCTGTGTGTCTTCTTTGGAGAAATGTCTATTTAGGTCTTCTGACCATTTTTTATTGGTTGTTTGTTTTTTTGATATTGAGTTGTATGAGTTCTTTGTGTATTTTAGAAATTAACCCCTTGTTGTTGCATCATTTGCAAATATTTTCTTCCATTTCATAGGTTGTCTTTTCATTTTATTGATGGTTTCCTTTGCTGTGTTTGTTTGATTAGGTCCCATTTGTTTATTTTTACTTTTATTTCTTTTGCCTTGGGATACCAATCTAAGAAAATATTGATATGATTTATGTCTGAAAATGTTTTGCCTATGTTCTCTTCTGGGAGTTTTATGGTGTCATGTCTTATAGTTAAATCTTTAAGCCATTTTGAGTTTATTTTTGTGTATGGTGTGAGGGTGTATTCTAACTTCATTGATTTACATAAGGCTGTCCAGCTTTTTCAACACCACTTGCCGAGGAAACTGTCTTTTCTTCATTGTATATTCTTGCCTCCTTTGTCATAGATTAATTGACCGTAGGGGTGTGGGTTTATTTCTTGGCTCTCTATTCTGTTCCATTGACCTATATGTGTGTTTTTGTGCCAGTACTACACTGTTTCATTTACTGCAGCTTTATAATAGTATTGTCTGAAGTCTGGGAGGGTTATGCCTCCAGCTTGATTCTTTTTCCTCAGGATTGCTTTTGTGGTTCCATATAAATTTTAGGATTATTTTTTCTAGTTCTGTTAAAAATGTCACAGATAATCTGATAGGGATTGCATTAAATCTGTAGGTTGCTTTGGGTAGTATGGCCATTTTAACTATTAATTCTTCTAGTCCAAGAGCACAGGATATCTTTTCATTTCTTTGCATCATCTTCAATTTCCTTTATCAATGTTTTATAGTTTTCAGCATATAGGTCTTTCACCTCCTTGGTTAGGCTATTCCTATGGTATTTTTGCTTTTGTTTTTGGTGTTTTTTTGACGCAATTTTCAACAGTTTTTTTTTTTTTTTTTTTTTTACTTTCTCTTTCTGATATTTCATTGTTACCGTAAAGAAATGCAACAGATTTCTGTATATTAATCTTGTATCCTGCTACTTTGCTGAATTCATTTATTAGTCCTAATAGTTTTTGTGTGGAGTCATTAGGGTTTTCTATATAGAGTATCATGTCATCTGCAATTGTCATCTTCCCTTTTATTTCTTTTTCCTGTCTGATTGCTGTGACTAGAACTTCCAATACTACGTTGAACAGAAGTGATAAGAGTGTGCATCCTTGTCTTGTTCCAGAATTTAGTGGGAAGTCTTTCATCTTTTCACATTGAGTATTATATTGGCTGTGGGTTTGTCATAAATGTCTCTTGCCCTTTTCTTGGAAGTTTCTAGAATGAGTAGGTGTTGCTTACTCTCTCAAAAACTGACTCCATCATCTTTCCCCTCGAAATATCTATTTTTCTTATCTGTAAAATGAAGTTAATAAGTAAACTAACCTCATAAGGTTGTTTTGAGGATTAAATAAGTTAATATATCTAAAGCATTTAGAACAGTGCCTTGCATATAACTAGCATACATAATATGTAAGTTATTCATATTGTTGTGCTGTTATCATTACTGTCTGTCTTGGCAGGGCCTCCACCATTCAGTTATCCAGTCCCAAAACCTGGGTTCTGCTCTTCCCTGTCCTTCAGAGAGAGAGAGAAAATGATAAAGCAAATGGGACAGAATGTTAATGGGTGAATCTGGGTAAAAGATATGCAGGTGTTCTATGTACTTTTCTTACCGCTGCAACTTTTCTATAAGTTTGAAATAATTTTCAAAACAAGGTTAAACAATCAAAACAAAAACATCACTGGCTTCCTCAGAATAATGTCCAAAGCCCTTACCTACTTCTTCAGACTCATCTCCTACTCTTTCTCCCTATGGTGTTTAAGCTTTAGCCATAATATCAATACATGATTTCAGTTCATTACCATTGCACTTGCTGTTCTCTAAGTTAGAATGCTATGGTCTTCACTTACTTTCTACCTGGAAAATTTCTATTCATACTTTGATACCCAGTATATAATCCCTCCTGTATGATGCCTATGTTATTTGACTTATCACCTGACTCCCCTGGGCTGACTGTTTTCTCATTTTGACTCCTGTGCCCTTTTCTCACATAGTGTAATTAGTCTGTTTCCTATACTAGACTCAGAGTTCTTGGAGAACAGATCCCCCCATGTCTTATTCATCATTGCACCCCAGAGTCTGAAATCCTGATTTCTGTCCTCTTGTGCTCAAAGATACATTTTTATTTGCTTGGCCATGCCGGTTCCTCACCTTTTGCCTTTTGAAGTGGCCATAATGACTCTCCATTTGCTGCTGCTTCCCATTGTTCCTAGCTGAAACTTGGCTTCTGGCTGCTCTCCTTTTTTTTTTTTTTTTTTTTTTCTTTTCCTCCGTGAGAAGGATGTGAACCTTTATTGATGAGGAGCTGAAATTAGTGGTCATCGTTGTTACCATAGAGCTCTCCCCACCCCAGTGACCTCCTTACCTTAACTCTAATTCTGTGTTTTGGAGCCAGTCACTTTACCTCTTGGAAGTCTCAGTTTCCCCATCTATAAAAAGGGTACACTTTAGTCCAACATCCCTTATAAGAGAGTTAAGCAGAGGAGGAAAAATAATTTTCCCTCTACCCTTCTGGGTTCTTGCCTGAGACCCCTGAAGGGGAGCAGAATATGCCAGCCCAATATATGCTTCTTTGGCATAAGGATTATCTTGAGCATGTCATTTTTAAGAAAGAGCAGACACAGGAGAAGCTCTGAAAACTAAATAGAAGTTACCTTTTTGTAAGAGATATTTACATTTATAAGGGAAATCTTCATTTGTAAGAATGTCTCCCTCTCTGTACCCAGGAAGAGAAGGATGAGACTCTAATGTCTAGAAACTCTTTATGAATGCAGAAGGTTCTATTTAAATCTACATAATAAGCATACCCTTGTTTACTGTGCTTTTCCTGGTAACCTCCCATAACCGGCTTCCCCCACCCCCCAACATCTTTCTTTTGTCTTTAGCTGAAGATGGTTTTTAAGGGGAGCTTTCAGTCAAGAACCTAGAAGGGTAGAGGGAAAATTATTTTTCCTTCCCCATAGCTTTCTGTAATAAAAGACAGATTAAGAAAAGAAAAACAAATAACATGTATACCTCCTGTACACATGGGAGAAACCCAGGAAAACTGATTAACTCCTCAAAATGGCCCAAGCTACCACCTTAAATACCATCTTCAGCTAGTGACAAAAGAAAGATGTTTGGGGTGGGAGTGGGGGAGCCTGTAATGAAAGGTTACCAGGAAAAGCACCGTAAACAAGGGTAAGGTTGTTATGCACATTTAAAAGGAATCCTCTCTATTGGTAAAGAGTTTCTAGAGATTAGAAGTCTTATCCTTCTCTTCCTGGTTGCAAAGGGAAAAATCCTTACAAATGGAGATATCCCTATACACATAAATTTCCTTCACAAAAGGGCAACTTCTGCTCTGTTTTCAGAGATTCTCCTGTGTCTGCAGCTTCTCAGAAATAACCAACCTAAGATAATCCTTATGCCAAAGAGGTATACTTTGGGGTGTCAAATCCTACTCCTTTTCAGTTACATGTTATTTTCTGTGCCATTTGCTTAGCCTTCCTGTTAAAATAGGTCATTTCATTTAGTCCTTCATGCTAATTTGTCAAAGGTCATCAAATGTTAATAAAAAACTAAGTTATTTCTTGAGCGTTATATGAGTCAAAGACCAGTGTGCCCCTTTGGTGAATGTGTGTCCCTTTGGATTTTTATGTTTTCATTCTATGGAGATTTTAGGATAGGGCAAGCTTTACAGAGTTTATAGCAATAAATGACTCTTCTAAGAGTTCCATGTTTTCATTGCTTGTTTTTACTACAATTTAAGACAATATGTTTTGTGGCTAAAAAGTGAACAGATCCCTTGAAGAAGAAAAATATGAACATTGGCAGTAAAACATATTCATTTTGAAATACACTTGTGAGGACTAAGTAGTTTCTACACTGATGAAATAGATCACATGCTTAAAATTTCTTTTGAGAACATAAGCAGTATGATTCTGGAATGAATGCCTTGTCTTTTTTATTCAGTACTCTATTCTGGTGCCTCAGACAGTGTCTGACCCTAGTAGGAGCTCAACAAATATTTGGTGAATGAATTGAGAAATGCAATATTTCCTGCCATATCAGTTAACAAAGGATGTCACAGTCATCAGCGATTGCAGCCACTGCCAACTGTGAGCTGGTGAGCCCTGAAGGAACTCAGGAAGGAAAAGAATACCTGCTATCTAGCAGCCATCAGACTGCAGCCATTCCCTATGGTGAGCCCTGAGGAAACTCAGGATGTGAAAACACGGGATAATGGCCTGAAGACAGCTGAGGTGCATATCAAAGGAATGATTTCAGTGAGCCCCGACTCTTGCATCTTCCCATACACAGAAAAGCGCTAAATTCCTTAACTTGGGATATCTGGTTTTCTTTAATTCACGATAATCTTTTGATGTTCCTGACTACCTGCCCTTTGTTGCAAAACTTCTATATAACCTGGCTTCCCCCATTGCCTCCTCGGAGCTGTTCTCTCAGGGTTACTTGAGATGCTGCCTCCCGGGCCTGAAGTCCTAAAAATTCCTGCCAAATAAAACATAACTCTCAACTTTTAGGTTGTGAATAATTTTTTTAGTCGACAGAATAATGAATGAGGTCAGTAAGCTCGTTCGGGGGAATGTCAGAACTTAGCCTAAATATATTGAAACAAGTGAGAAAGACAACCCTGAAGAGACAGGTTCTTTGAGGTTCAAAATCTGCCGTTTGGAAACCGCTTGATGCTTTTGCTTGATCTATAATGAAGATGATCAGCTGCACCTAGTCCAGGGCTTTTCAATTGGATATTGTCCAAATGTCCCTGGAATTGAAGGTGGTAACAATATTTTTTTGTCTCTTTGTGTTCCTGCTGTTTGTTGCACACTGTAGTTTTTTGAGTCAGAGTTTTCTGGAGTAGCTTTGTTGTAATAAAAGGCTGAGTTACTGACAGCCGTTCCCTTCTCATCTGCTCTTTATCAACATTGTACTGTTTCCTGTACCTGTAAGTGATGGGGAAATGATACTGCTGACATTAGTACATGTTGAGTAACCCAAAGTTATGTTTTATTAATCTTCCAGTTCATATACTCTAACTTTATCACATTTTAAATGATTTGCAGTTATTTTCTTGTTGAGTTCCTTTTTATCTGCTTGTCTCAGGTTTTCTGAACACTTTTCTCTTTTTGCTGCTCTTCCATTCTGGAGAATTGACAAATGACAATGTTGGGGCAGTGGAGGAGAGAATACTCTATAAATCACCAAAATCAACATACTACCCATTCTCAGCATACTGAAATGAAGAATAAAAAGCTGCAAATAGGATTGATTCCTTTGGACTTATATTGGATTGGCTGCAACACAGATTCTGCTGTGGGTTGAAGTCATTTTCTACTTTGGCACTACTAAGTCCATGGGGAATGGTGGAGTCGTGATATAGCAGCAAGATTCTGGGAGCAGGCCAGCATCTACATCTGTTATGAACTGTAAGTGGACTGGAAAAATGCTTTGGAAAAAAAAACCAGAAGAGGGAGGTGAAGGAAAACACAAAACATTTACCCTCAAAAGTCCACGAAAAATGACTCGATCAATTGCAAGGAGATTGGATTTAGAGAAGAATTTTTATAGAAATAAAATGTATACAATTCTTTCTATGTCTTTATCCATTAAGTTTCTCTCTCTTATGATACAAGAATCATAAAACATAATACAAGAAAATCTTATTAGGAAGGACTAAAACATCACTTGAGATGATTCTTAGTGATTGAAGTGCAATGCCTTGGTAACACCTTCTAGACATTCAACATACTTTTAGTGAATTGCATAACAGATCTCTTTTCTCCAAAAGTGTGACTACACCATCTTATAGGAATCCTTTATTTTTATTTTTTTATTTTTTGCATTAAGAAGTACTCTTATCAGTTGAATGCCGTGAAGACCATGGGTGGGAGAGAATGTGGCTGATTTACTGGAAAGAGTTTGGAAACAGACTGGCCTGGGTTCAAATTCAGGCTCCATCATTTCCTGTCTGGGTGACTTCACACAAATTGCTCTCTGGCCCTCAGCTTTTTTACCTGCAGTGGGGATAGTAATATCCAATTCACAGGGTCATTGTGAGGATTAAGTGAATCC
This sequence comes from Balaenoptera acutorostrata, assembly GCF_949987535.1. NCBI lineage: Eukaryota > Metazoa > Chordata > Mammalia > Artiodactyla > Balaenopteridae > Balaenoptera > Balaenoptera acutorostrata. The sequence continues at coordinate 77,336,230 of NC_080069.1, read as the reverse complement.
CTGGCTGCAGGGAAAGCATGGGAAAATGTTAGTTTGCTTTCTCTCTATTCTCTATGAGCTCCCTTTCCTTTTATCTTATTGCCCTGCAGATACTGTTGAATATCTAGAGACTTGATTTCCAGAGAAGGTGTTTTTGTCTGACTGGAGTCAATGAAACAAACTTGGCTTATCTAAACTTGAAATTATTTTTTTCTAACTAGCTATAAATGGCTAGTAAAACCAAGAGAGAAAACAGGCTTCATGGTATATACACACAGAGAGGGAGATTCTAAGTCTACTTGGAGAAGCTGGGGCAAAGATCAATTGAGCTATTTAGCCAAAATACCATATTCTTTTTGGAAAGACTCTCTGAAACAGCAGTCAAATTTCAGTAAATGGCAAATAGAAGGTTCAAAATAATAGAAATCATAGCAATAATATCCACATGATTTAGGAAATTTTTTTTTCTCAGAAAAGCACTTTACGTTACCTAATTAATTCCTGGGATGTGTAAGGAGAATAAGGGGTCCCAGAGCTCTATTCAATGTCTTTGCGTTACTATAAAACGAGAGAATCGGAATGAAATTGATTATTTCTAAGGTCCCTTTTAATCTAAAATTCTAAAAATCTGTACTTTTAAACTGACATTAAAATTATTTTAATTTTTAAAAAATTTTTAAATTAATTTTTATTGGAGTATAGTTGATTTACAGTGTTTTATTTCTGCTGTACAGAAAGGTGAATCAGTTATACATATACATATATCCACTATTTTTTAGATTCTATTCCCTATATACAGAGTATTGAGTAGAGTTCCCTATGCTATACAGTAGATTCTTATTAGTTATCTATTTTATATATAGTAGTATGTATATGTCAATCCCAATCTCCCAGTTTATCCCTTTCCCCCCACCCCCGCTTTCCCCCTTTGGTAACCATAAGTTTGTTTTCTACATCTGTGACTCTGTTTCTATTTTGTAAATAGGTTCATTTGTACCATTTAAAAAAAAAATCGTATTTATTTATTTATGTTTATTTTTTTATTTTTGGCTGCGTTGGGTCTTCATTGCTATGCGTGGGCTTTCTCTGGTTGCTGCGAGTGGAGGCTACTCTTTGCTGTGGTGTGCGGGCTTCTCATTGTAGTGGCTTCTTTTGTTGCGGAGCATGGGCTCTAGGGCGTGTGGGCTTCAGTAGTTGTGGCGCACGGGCTCAGTAGTTGTGGCTCACAGGCTCTAGAGCGCAGGCCCAGTAGTTGTGGTGCACAGGCTTAGTTGCTCCACGGCATGTGGGATCTTCCCAGACCAGGGCTTGAACCCACATCCCCTGCATTGGCAGGCAAATTCTTAACTACTGCGCCACTGGGGAAGTCCCCCATTTGTACCATTTTTTTAGATTCCACATATAAGCGATATCATATGATATTTGTCTTTCTCTGTCTGACTTACTTCACTCAGTATGACAATCTCTAGGTCCATCCATGTTGCTGCAAATGGCATTATTTCATTCTTTTTTATGGCTGAGTAATATTCCATTGTATATATGTACCACATCCTCTTTATCCATTCCTCCACCAATGGACATTTAGGTTGCTTCCATGTCCTGGCTATTGTAAATAGTGCTGCAATGAACATTGGGGTACATGGATCTTTTTGAATTATGGTTTTCTCCAGATATACGACCAAGAGTAGGATTGCTGGATCATATGGTAGCTCTATTTTTAGTTTTTTAAGGAACCTCCATACTGTTCTCCATAGTGGCTGTACCAGTTTACATTCCCACCAACAGTGTAGGCGGGTTCCCTTTTCTCCATACCCTCTCCAGCATTTATTGTTTGTAGATTTTTTGATAATGGCCTAAAATTATTTTTATACTTTACATATTAACAACAAATAAGAATGATTTATGAGAACTTACTTGGCATGCTTCAAGTCATTTTCTCTCTGTAATTACCCTAGAAAGTAGGTATTATTATTAATCCTATTTTGATGAAGAAACTGAAGCTGAGAGAATTTAAGTAATTTTTCCAAGCTTCTCCAGTTAGCATGAGGTAAAGCTCAGATTTAACTGGAACTCTGATTCTATCTCATGCTTTTAACCCACACCTATATTGCCTCCCAGTATATAGTAGACACATTGCTTGTTGACAGTGGGATAAGAAGCTATATTAGCAAAAGAGAAAATTCAATCTTGCTGAAAAATATTTTCTTAAATAAATGGTATAGTGAATAATTATACATATCGGAGCTGGGAAATTTGTCAGTGCTTTGGACTGTAAGTCCTAAGGGTAGGCAAAATGTTTTTTTTCACCTTGGCTCCTGCTTGCCTGGTACAGTAGGCATTGAGTAAATTTTTATTGAATGAAATGTATATTGTATAACCTCATTATAAATCATTATAAAGGTTTTGAAGGCTAGAAGCAACTTTATAGCTCTTCTAATCTATCTACTTCTCACCCCACTACTTTATAGAAGGAACTGAAATTCGAAGAGGGGAGTAAGGAAGACATCACTAGCACCCAGGGCTCCTAATTCGTAATCCAGAGCTCTTTCTACTTTGCTGTCATATGGAATCCTTTGCTTCCTGACAGTGTATTCACAGGGCTCAATGCCTATCTCCTCTCCAGTTGAGATGCTCAGGTCTCAAGTTTACAGCCTCTACTTTTTTGCCCATTGTTCACCCTTGAAAAAAGCTGAGGGCATTGCAGGAAATGCCAGCTGGCATGGAACGACACTCCCTTAAGAGAGGACTAGTTTTGCCTGGCCTTAGGGAACTTGCTTGCCTTTTTCTCAGCTGTGTCTGAACCAATATGGCTGGATTTACAGGAGCCAAGAGGATGTTTCACCATCTACCTATTCGTGGGGGAACTGGCTTTTCTGCTCCTCTATCAGGGTTTTGGAAGGGTAGATGGCTTGGGGCCAGTCCACTGAGGCACTCCTCCTTGGATTGATTGCATGTTGCTAAAGGAAAGGAAGCTCTGTGCTGAGCTCCAGAGCCAAGGGTGACAAATGGCTTGCATAAATGTGCAACAGCAAGTGTGATCTGAAGACAGCTGCACACTGTTGCAAACTTTCTCCTAAATACATGTCATCACATTGGGACAATCAACTGAGAAAGACCAGGCTTTAAAGAAAAGAAGTATTATTTTTCTTAATTGCAAAAGTACTACATATTTATTGTAGAAAATTTAGAAAGTACAGACAAATACAAAGAAGAAAATAAATGCCAACTATTAGATTACCATCCTGGGGGACTCATCAGGAAGTTTTTGTTTTATATATATATATACATATAATTTATTTATTTAGGCTGCCCCGGGTCTTAGTTGCGGCACGCAGGATGTTGGTTGCGGCATGCGGGCTTCTTAGTTGTGGCATGTGGACTTCTTAGTGGCGGTATGCATGTGGGATCTAGTTCCCTGACCAGAGATTGAACCCAGGCCCCCTGCACTGGGAGCACAGGGTCTTACCCACTGGACCACCAGGGAAGTCCCTCTTTTTTTATTTTATTTTATTTTATTTATTGTTTTATTTTTGGTCACCCCGCGTGGCTTGTGGGATATTAGTTCCCTGACCAAGGATTGGGCCCTCGGCAGTGAGAGTGCGGAGCCCTAACCACTGGACCACCAGGGAATTCCCTGTTGTATATATTCTTTACAGATTTTAAAACATATGTATATGGATTCTACTTGTGTGTATTATATTTTTTTTCTTAAAATACATCATAGACATTTTTGTATACCATTAAATCTTATTTAACACTATTTTTAGCAGCTGCATAGTATTCCATCCTATGCTTATAACCCTATTGCTGGATGTTTAAGTGCTCTTCAGCTTTTTGCTTTTTTGTGTAATGTGGTGATAAACCTCTTTTTTGCTTAACTGTGATTGTATTCAAAAGCAAAGTCTTAAAAGCACAATTGTTGAAACATAGCATTAGTTCCTAGTTTTAAAGCTTTGATATCTACTGCCAAATTGCCTTCCAGCAAGGTTATGCCAGTTTACATTCCCACCAATGGTGTATTAGAGAGCCAGTTTCTCAGTGTCCCGACTAACATGGGGAGTTAGCATGTACAATCTTTGCCAATGTGATAAGTGAAAAATGTTAGCATTTCACCTTTACACTTAAATACAGGCGGTTGACCACCACACATTGCCTTAATTTAAACCAAGCTAAAGTTGCAAAGATTCATATACAGTCAGATTTGTTCCCAGATGAAGATAATCATAATTAAGTCATTTGTGCATGTATAATTTTTTTTCTTGTTACTTGCACAAAAGCTATGATGCCATCCCAGACTCAGTTTTTCAGCTTGCAGATGATAATACTCATCCTGGAGCAGAAAAACCTTTATATCTTTTTTTTTTTTTTTCAGAGAAGAAAAGTGGTTATCCTGCCTTTTGCAGTTATGGTAAGGAATATTTCCAATAACTGTTTATTTCATAGGTATCATAAGTATGCTGCCAGGAAAGTCAAGGTAAATACTTCTGTGCAGCAATATTTTGATAAGAATGGAATGTATCATATTTTGTGTTTCATACAGTAGAGGTATTGTTGGAGCAGACTTTTTTTTCACCTTCTGGGAAGAAAAACTTGAAACATTTTTGTGGAATTATTTACAGGTTGTTAGAGAGGAGCAAGTCATTCTGGTTGGTCAGATGGTTTCAATAATCAAGAGTAAGTATGGCTAGGTTGTTGTGCTCAAGAGAACGGCACACTCATCTTTGTATTCCTAGTGCCTATAGCTGTGCTGGAAAATATGTTCTACTCAGAACTTACTACTTCTCATGAAGGTCTGTACATGATCTGAGAACAAAGCCATCGATGGTAAAGGAGAAAAAAAGAAGTTCATTATGTTTCTTATCAAAGACATGGAGATGATTAATTTTAAAAATTTCTGTAGTTGTATTTTATTTTAAGTAAACTAATGTAATGTTACCTACCTTTGGTTTCCCAAATATTTGCAAAATCACCTTTTATAAAAATATATAAACTATTTTTCTGTAGTATTTATAGTGTTTCACTTGGATGAAAAGTATTTGCAATTAATAAATACTTTAATATTGAATGTTTATTCTCTGTATAGGCAGAAAAGTTTTTCTATAATTGCAGCAGGGGGCGAAAATCCTAAGAAAGATGATTTTATTTCTGTTTTAAGATTTTGGCTTTTCTTATGTAAGATCTCACTAAAATGCAAATGCTGTAGCTAAACACTTAGCGCAAGAAAGTATGCTGTAATGGGCAAAGGAGGTCAGGGTAAATGGATCTGAATTCTGATCCCACCTTTGTGACCAATGAGGGAATTATGGACAATCCAATACCCTTCTGAGTCTCAGCTTCTGATGTGTAAAATGTTGGATTTGGACTTAATGATCTCTTCCAGGTCAAGGAGTTTCTGACTCTATTTGTGATTTTGATAATGTAGTTTAGCCAGGTAGTGTCAAATTTGGCTGACGTCAAATCTAACAAAAGTAATCATCATTTTGCCAAGTATCTCTTTACAGAAGTAGTTTCTTTCTCTCCTATTCTTTCCCTTCTCTTTTTGGCAGTATGATATTCCCATCACTTTTTTTTTTGGCTGCACCGTACAGCTCATGGGGTCTTAGTTCTGCAACCAAGGATTGAACCCGTGCCCCCTGCAGTGGAAGCGTGGAGTCCTAATCACTGGACTGCCAGGGAATTTCCCCCATCACTTCTTATGTTGTATAGATAGAAATGCAGTCTTTCCCTTTCCTTCACTTTCCAAGGGATATCTTTGCTGAGAGATGAAATGGAAGAGATGCAATGCTGAAAAAACATGAATTATACTACAGAAGCAAGTGCAAGGAACTACCCAAGGAAAGAGAAAAATAGGGAGCAAGAGAATTGAGAAGGAAGGCTGGAATGGTGAGTGTTTTAAGGAGAATGTTTGAAGAAGTTAGATAAACTGATACTGGGGAAAAGGAAAGGAAAGGTGGGTGTTTGCTAAGGAAGAGGTTTATAAAGTTTTGTTGTGTGTTGTGCAATGAGACCCAGAGTTAAGATCTGTATAACTCTTTATGGCTCTTCGGAGCAGGATTTGTCTTTCTTTCAGGCATGACAATGTGATGAACCTGCACATGAGATAGTCCTGTTGTTTTCAGGTTAGACTTATGAGCTAGAGAGAGCTACTTCAACTGCAGCCGTCACTCATAAAATGTTATGAATAAACAGAAAAACAGACCATTTATTACATGCCAGCCCCTTCACATATATTTTGTCTAATATTTTGAACAATTCAACAATGTGGGTTTTTTTCCCTCCATATAAAATTCTGCCTCTGGAAACTTGGGCTTTTTTTTTTTTTTTTTTTTAATTGTTATTTATTTATTTATGGCTGCTTCGGGTCTTAGTTGCGGCACCTGGGATCTTCATTGCGGCGCGTGGGCTTCTCTCTAGTTGTGGCATGTGGACTCCAGAGTGCGTGGGCTCTGTAGTTTGCGGCACACGGTGTCTCTCAGTGAGGCACGCGGCCTTGGTAGTTGTGGCATGTGGGCTTAGTTGCCCCATGGCATGTGGGATCTTAGTTCCCCGACCAGGAATCAAACCCATATCCCCTGCATTGGAAGGTGGATTCTTTACCACTGGACAAACTGGAGAAGTCCCAACTTGGGCATTTTTATCTTGAGGCATTGCATGCCTATTTTTAGGAGAGTCTCAAAGAAATATTGAATCAAATATGCACAAGTTTTCAAATTTCTTCAGTAACCTCAGCCATTGCTATCTGTTCTTTGCTAGATTAAAAATTAGGAAATTCTGAATTATATTAATATTGCATTCTGAATGGTAACTGCAGTTAAATCTTTAAACATACTGTGCATAAAAAATATGAATGTATTCTTCCATACCAAATATTTAATTAATATTTAAGTGATAGAAACACAAATTTTCATAATTATGACAGCAAAGTAAAAGAAATATGAGTCCTTATATTGAGCATGCATAATAAAATCCAGGGCAAAGCTTCTAAATATATACAGAACTTGGTTCTCTCTCTTTGCTTGTATGAAGTTACTCAGGAATTGGTCTAGCTGAAAATAGAACCAGGTCTCCTGACCCCCAGGCCTTGTCTTATTTTTGTTGCATGACCTGCCTCAAACATAAAATCATGTCCTCGACTCTCACTCTGTCCGTTTTGCCAGCAGCCTCTAAAAACAATCATTCAATTATAATTATACTCTGTGTTCCCAGCAGGGATAAGGCTGAACTTAGGCTCTTCTGGGTATTGAAATGATCAGGGGCATTATAGAAAAGCTTGAATTTCCACACAAGTGCTGTAGCAACCTACCCCCAATCATACCCACACTGGCTGGGTTATTTCTTCAAAGAGAAAGAAACCAAGAGCTAGAAGTAGATGTACTTAATAATAAGCCTTTGACTCTCTTTGCCTGGTAGGCAATGGTGCCCTCTCCTGGCAGAGCAGAGCATTTCCAGAAAGGGGATGGAGAATCTGATGCTGATGGCTTTGGGTACTGGAATAGATCATTTTATAGCACACCCTAAGATCTTCCAGCTAGCTCTTTATTTATTATGAGCTTTGAGTTAAAGGTAGAAAACAATATATTTGCAATTTAAAATGCAAATTGCTATGGCAATCGAAAGTAGTTTACAGTAATTCCTTTTATGTATACTTCATGATATTATTCTTTTAGACATTTTTCAGTATATAAAGAATAAAATTAATCATTTATGAAGTTTAACAACAATCAGAAATTTTTCATCAAAAGAATTTCCTTAGTGTGCTATTAGTATAAAGCTCATAATAGCCAAGCTATTTATATTAAGGACATGATCCCAAGTCATTAAATAAAAATAAAAGCACATTTCTTAAAAAGATGCTAAAGAAGAAGGTGCACCAAAAATATGCACTATACATACTTTTCAAAAGGACATAAACTGTACTTTTAGGTACTGTCTTCTCTTCAGCTTTCCTTCACCAACAATATATTCTATGTCCAGATGCCACTGTAGGCAGACGACTAAGGCAATTATATAGAAAAAAGTTTGTGTACAATGCAGAGGAAATATAAAGATATCATTCCAAAATTAAGGTTTGCAATGATAGTTGATACCTGAAAGGCTTGTAGTGCCTTCATATAATTTAAAAATATACACCTATGTACATTATGCCACTGGAGTTACATCCTGAATAGTACTTGATGTACAGAATTTCCACCTTTAAAGTGACTTTTAAAATTTATTACACTGGCAGATACTTCACTTCTGTGTTGTTTTATAGGCTAACTATGTATAATAATGTTTATTTGTAATTAAGATATTTATTTATAATAAACAGCTGATCAGTCATGAAAGCTAACTCCTAAGTCCTAGTGTAAAATAGATACATTCTAAATATGGAGTGCTTAACAAATAGATAATTGGACTTTTAAAAATGACAATCTTAGAAATCCCCCATGTTTCATCATACTACATAGCTCAAATTCATCTACATCTTATAAAAAGTATTCTGTTTATTCAAGCAAAATTTTGCTCCAATCCACTTCAAATTCTATCATAGTGTATAGTGGATCCACAAGTTTATTGGGTACATACATTAAACCTTTAAGCAGTTCACAGTTTTAACTCTTAGTTCTAAAATAGCATCTTCATCATACACAAAAATAGTTCAGAGATGCTGACGGAAAGGGGAAACCATCCACACGTGTCAGACTCCTTCCTCCATTGCCTTGTGCAGGACAAATGCCTCATGTGTGTCTGTTAGGAGGATCATTACTTCCAAAATATAGATCTATTCCTCCAGCTTATTTATACTTTCTTTTCAAATGCATCACATTCTGTTTGTAAATCTGCAGCATTCCCATCAAAGATATGAGTATTCTTAAGATCTATGTCAATGTGTTTAAAAAAGTTATTCCACATGTAAGAATGGTAGCTTTCAGGGGAATTCCCTGGCGGTCCAGTGGTTAGGACTCCATGCTTCCGCTGCAGGGGGCCTGGATTTGATCCCTGGTCAGGGACCTAAGGTCCCGCAAGCCACGCGGCCAAAAAAAAAAAAAAAAAAAAGAAAGAAAAAGAAAAAAAGAAAGAATGGTAGCTTTCAGGATGATTGCTGGGAAATTCAATACGTTCATGCATTTTAGATGTCTTTACATATTTGAAAAAAAAGTCTCCATTCTTGTGATGTTCTATTAGATTTTTTTTTTTTAATTTTATAGCTACTTTATTTATTTATTTATTTATTTTTGGCTGTGTTGGGTCTTCGGTTCGTGCGAGGGCTTTCTCTAGTTGCGGCAAGCGGGGGCCACGCTTCATCGCGGTGCGGGAACCGCTCTTCATCGCGGTGCGCGGGCCTTTCACTATCGCGGCCCCTCCCGTTGCGGGGCACAGGCTCCAGACGCGCAGGCTCAGTAACTGTGGCTCACGGGCCCAGCTGCTCCGTGGCATGTGGGATCTTCCCAGACCAGGGCTCGAAGCCGTGTTCCCTGCATTAGCAGGCAGATTCTCAACCACTGCGCCACCAGGGAAGCCCGTATTAGATTTTTTATAAGATACTTGTAGGCATTTGGAACAGGCCTCCCCAGGATGTGCCACCTTGGCATGTGGATTATTTTGAGTGAAAAGCAGTGAAGACTCTGTGAACTCAAGAGAAACTACTGCCCCTCCCTTAACTACCTAGATTAATTTAATTGGGGATTTTTCCCAGGAAAAGAGTTATTACCAGGGATACATTTTATCTAAGTGGCCCCATCTATATGGCAGGGTGAACAGCTAATTACCAAATATCTGCTCTTCTTATCATCCTGTGAATGATCCTCCTGTCCTTGGAAGCCCCAGGCCCCTATTCCATTCCTTAGCTCAGGATGGCATATATACCTCGTTTTACTTTTCTGTCTTGAAACCTCTCATGTATGTGAGGTCTCTGACCCTCTCATGTATGTGGAATTCCCATACGTACAAAACTAAATTTTATTTTCTCCTGTTAATCTGTCTCATGTCAATTTAATTAATTCTTAAACCAGCCAGAAGAACCTAGAAGGGGAGAGGAAAGTTTCCTCCCCAACAATACTAATGATATATGTTAGTACACCTAGTGGACTGACAGACTCTTCTGATGCTGGAGCAATAGGAACACCAGATAGCTCTTTCAGAGAGAAAAGTCCCCTGTTTTATCTTGAGTTATTAGTTGACCACATACACAACAGTAGCTTCTGAACTTGCAATTATTCACAGAGTAGCTTGAGGGATGCTACAAATTTAGATGCAACATCCCAAACTCCATTCTATACAAAGAAATAGATGCCACTTTCCATTTTTTTTTTTTTAAATTTTTATTTATTTATTTATTTATGGCTGTGTTGGGTCTTCGTTTCTGTGCGAGGGCTTTCTCTAGTTGCGGGGAGCGGGGGCCACTCTTCATCGCGGTGCGCGGGCCTCTCACTATCGCGACCTCTCTTGTTGCGGAGCCCAGGCTCCAGACGCGCAGGCTCAGTAGTTGTGGCTCACGGGCCCAGTTGCTCCGCGGCATGTGGGATCTTCCCAGACCAGGGCTCGAACCCGTGTCCCCTGCATTAGCAGGCAGATTCTCAACCACTGCACCACCAGGGAAGCCCTCCATTTTTTTTAAATTAAACTATTCTGTTCTTCTTAATCATGAGTACCTAGCTCTTTCGGGCTGGTATAGACATGTATTAGCATAATAGCCAAAGATGAGGACTCATTTGACAATGAACCAGATTTGGAGAGGCAGTCTGCATGGTATTTATTACTAGAGTGCAGCAAAATAACGATACTCACTTTGTATTTTCCTTTCATGGTGTCATTGCCAGTAGAGGCCTAACATCATCCCACAGCCCGCCTCTGAGCACTATGGCATTCTGAGACATGAAGGGTTTGCCACAAGCAGCCTGATATCACTGCGTGGTACGAATTGTTTCCATCTTATTTTTATTTCCCATACATATCATGAAACACTTCCTTGAAAAAGGGCTCTTTTTATCTATGTAAAATATTCTAATTCAAGGGCCTACCTGCCACTGGGCTTCCCTGGTGGCTCAGTGGTTAAGAATCTGCCTGCCAATGCAGGGGACACGGGTTCGAGCCCTGGTCCGGGAAGATCCCACATGCCGCAGAGCAACTAAGCCTGTGCACCACAACTGCTGAGCCTGCGCTCTAGAGTCCGCAAGCCACAACTACTGAGCCCACGTACCACAGCTACTGAAGCCCGCGCGCCTAAAGCCGGTGCTCCGCAACAAGAGAAGCCACCTCAATGAGAAGCCCTCGCACCGCAATGAAGAGTAGCCTCCGCTCACTGCAACTAGAGAAAGCCCGCACGCAGTAACGAAGACCCAATGCAGCCAGAAATAAATGAATAAATAAATTTATTAAAAAAAAAAAATGAGCCTACCTGCCACACATAGTAGATGGCCTAGAAAGCAAGTTTGGTTTCAAACACTCGGAACTGGGGCAAGGGGACCTCCTTTTCTCTCTGTTGGCACCCCTACCAACCTTGCTGAAACACTATATTGAATTTCCTTAAAGCAAAAGAAAGCAAAAGGCTTTTATATTGCCATGTATTTTTAAACCAATGGCTTCTTTTGCATAGTTCTATATACTGCATAGTTAAGAAAAAAGACTATTCATGCTGACAAGAAAATTCTTTTAAAAATGTTGTTGTGGTTTTTGGATCTCATTGTCCTCATTTTCAGATCTCATTGCTCTCCCAGTCCTTCAACCCTCCCCCAAAGCACCTCAATAATATGGTTTGATCCCCCCCAAAACATTTTTAATAAATAAAATGTTTCAAACCTTGTAAAATACTGCATATTATAAAAAAATTGTTTTCTTTTCAATGAGAAAAACAATTTTAAAAAGATTAAAACTTAATATAGACACTAATAATTTTAGAAGTCTATGTATTAGCTTTCAATGAAGTAAAAAATATTCTACAGTGATGGAAGTATGCCACACTTTATACTTTATTCATGCTCTTTACAAAGAATGTGACATCTTCAAAGATAGAACAGATAGAAAATGGAAGCATATGTTTAAAAAAATGATCTGAGGCAACTGCAAACATCACATATGCTGAAATTTGGCTTGCTCTGCTCTTGTTAAAGGGCTCAGGCAAATTTAAGCCCTCACAACATTTATATATCTCACATGGTCGAATAAATACTCAAAGACAAACCATTAAGAATATTAATAAAAATAAAAGTCTTTCTGTCTTAATATCCTCATTTGAAGAAAATCTCAAAACTAGAGGCATGTTATTAAAAATTGAAAGCCCAAGTACAAAAATCTTGAGCTTTGCCTGGTAACAAGTTGGAATACCTACTGTAAGGAAACTGAGGCATAGCCTGTCAAACTTTTTTAAAAAATCAGCTTGAAAAATATTTGGTAACCTTACCCATACTTTTCCCTTTCATAGAGGGAAGCCTAAGTGGCTTACATATCATACCATTATTCCTACGAATCCTATTTCAAACTGTCACTAAATTTCACAGCTTGGTTCTTTCTGTTTAGGTAAGATATGAAGGGACCTGTACTCATTTCCATCTCTATTTTTTTTTTAATAAATAAATGACCACGCTGTGAGTAATTTTAAACATCAGGTGAACTTTTAATTTCTAGAGTTTTAATTCTGAATGTAGTGTTTCCTACTAGAAACTTTTGATAGAAGGTATATATAACAGGTTTAAAATAAATTACACTGAATGTAGTACTTTTCCAAAGTTCTCATTTGGGGTTCTCATTAAATTGTGGATTGTTGGGGAGTGTCACCTTCTGACTCAGTTCACTCAGCTCATTCTGGGAGGCAGGAAGCTCCTTTCTCAGAAAAGACTGCAGGAAACTTCACTCCAAGGCTATCATTTAGATAGTGCTGTAATATTGTTATAATGTGTGACAGTTTATAATATGTTTCCACATTTGTTAATTCATTTGATTCTCTTAAAAACCCTAAAGTAGTGAAAATAGACATAATTGTCCTGTTTTATAAGGTTCCAGAGGTAAACTAACATATGTAAGGATACAGAGCTATTAAGAGGTAGAGGCAAACTTTGAACTCCTAATTTTTGTGAATCTCAAGCTCTTTTTATAACCTTAGAGTAAAATGTTCTAGATTCCTTTTTTTTTTTTTTTTCTTTTTTTTTGGGGCCATGCTGTGCAGCCTGTGGGATCTTAGTTCCCAGACCAGGGATTGAACCTGGGCCACAGCAGTGAAATCGTGGAATCCTAACCACTGGACTAGCAGGGAGCTCCCTAGATTCCTTTTTTTAAATTGAGGTATAATTAACATACATTAGCTTCAGTTGTATAACATAATGATTTGATATTTGTATACATTATGAAATGATCCCCACAATAAAAAGCTAGAGTCTTTCATAAGCAAACTCTTATTGCTGCCAGCACCCTTCACCCCTCACCAAACCCTACTACTGGGCCTGAGTGGTGGCCTTCCTGGGTCACAAGGAAAAGAAGGAAAGACAGAGGCAAGTCTAAACTCATGATGCTCACTGGAATCTTGGCAGCTAGGTACGTGCTGTCACAGTTTTACCTCAAAGGAGTAAACTGTAGTAAAGTTTAAATAGATTAGGACCATCTGTTGTACAATTCCTTCCCATCATCCCATCACCATAGAAACCCACATGACAAATAAGCAAAAGTTTATCAGGAAAGCTTACAAGAAAGTGCCAGCAAATGGAACCTCCATTCCTAGTTCCAAAATTATTTCCAGGATCTCAGCTGGTGCTCAGTCTCCTTGCTTCCTGGCATCTTGTGACATTCAGCTTTCACCCATGAGCACTGGAAAAGTCCCAGATGGATCCCCATACTCCCAACATTTGGCACCGAAGGTCTCACATGGATTTTTTCGTGACTTTCTCAATATCCAGCCCCCATAGATAAGAATGATGCTAATATTGCATAAATGCTACTGGTAAAAAAAAAAAAAAAAAAGGAAAAGATTTCTGTCCTAATAGATTACACACAGCTCAGAAAGGATTGCTATTTATCACTGAATGGCCCTTATGATAATAATGAAAAACAAAATTTATTGAGCATTTTTTATATGCCAGGGAGTGTGCTAAGAGCTTAACATGCATTATATTATTTAATCCTTAGAGCCATGTCATGAGATAAGTATTACTCTTATCCCCATTTTACAGATGAAGAAACTTAAGTCCCAGAAAGTTAAAGTAGCTTGCCAAAACTCACTTCACTTGTAAATTAAGGAGCTGAAATTTTCACCAAGACTTAGAGCAGGATATTGGTTATAAAAGCATCGTTTGGGGAGACAAAAGGAAGGACATATGGGCCAAGGGGTGGTTGAAATAACCACTGACTTCCTTAAGCCTAAACCTGATTTCATTTATATAAAGCTTCTATGATTTGATAGGAAACAAGTGAGACTGAGATGAATCATGAATGGGTCCTAATTTTATTAGGATTGGGTAATAGATCAAATATTTGTTGTGCTGCTATATAAATAATGCCCTATGAGAACATCTTTATCTGCCATGCAAATCAAATGCAAGAAGCTTTCAGGACAAACATGCAGTTTAGACTGTGCTACAAAGTAGTTTCTTTGCACTGTAAAAGCAGGTAAGAGTACACTGAGGTTTTTTTTTTTTTTTTAGATAATATGTTTATCCTTTTGTATTTGTGCTTTAATACCCATGAAACAGTTTTCATAGGTGGCCTTATTTTTGTGTCTAAAAGGCTCACAAATACACATTATTTCTTCATTCATTTCAACTTGAGAGCTGTGTCAGGGATTTTTCCCATGTAAAGCTACTGAAGTTGAAATAGCTGTTGGTCCTGTAGACACTTAGTGGGCTATGACTCAGAGGGAGAATCCTCCAGTCCTGTGAAGAAATTGAAAAAGGAAGAGTTGCCTCTCACACGCAAGCTTTGATGCATTACCTCTCTCTCTTTTTCCTCTGCTGAAAAGTAGCAAAGACAGTTTTCTGAAAAGTAGTAAAGGATACCCAATCTGGGAACTTGCTTATGGGTACCTCTATTTGGTGCTTTTTTTCATAGAAGAAAGTAAAAACAAATAATCAAACAAAGAAACTAGTAAACAAAACTACATAGCTGAATTTCCTTAATTTTCCTTCATATATCATTTTTAAAATTTAAAATTAGTTTATTGGTATAACATATTCATTAAGTATATGTTCACTCACAGACTTTTCTTTAGAATGTATAATAGACCTTATATTTTAGAGCAGTTTTAGGTTCACAACCAAATTGAGTGGAAAGTACAGGGATTTCTGATACACCCTCTGTCCCACACATTCATAGCCTCCAGCATTATCAACATCCCCAACCAGAGTTTGTTACAACTGAGGAACCTACACTGATACATCATTATCACTCAAAGTCCATGGTTTACACTAGAGTTCACTCTTGTTGCTTTACATTCTATGAGTTTAGACAAATGTATAATGACACCCATCCACCTTTTGTTATCGTACACATTAGTTTCGCTGCCATAAAAATTCTACATGCTCTGCCTATTCATCCCTCCCTACCCGTCAACCTCTGGCAACCACTGATCTTTTTACTATTTCCATAGTTTTGCCTTTTCCAGAATGTCATATAATTGGAGTCATACCTATGTAGCTGTTTCAGATTGGCTTCTTCCACTTAGTAATATACATTTAAGATTTCCCCATTTTCTTATGGTTTGATAGCTCATTTCTTTTTATCACTGAATAATGTCCCATTATATGGATGTACCACAGTTTTAATTATCCAGCCACCTACTGAATGATATCTTGGTTGCTTCCAAGCTTTGGCAATTTTAAGTAAAGCTGCTCTGAACATTCAAGTGCAGGTTTTGTGTGGACATAAATTTTCATCTCCTTTGGGTAAATACCAAGAAACACAATTGCTGGACCATATGGTTAGAGTATGTTTAGTTTTGTAAGAAACCATCAAACTGTCTTCCAAAGTGGCTGTACCATTTTTCATTCCCACCAGCAATGAATGAGAGTTCCTGTCGCTCTACACCCTTCCCAGCATTTGGTGTTGTCAGTGTTCTGGATTTTGGCCATTCTAATAGGTATGTAGTGGTATCTCATTGTTGTTTTAATTTTCATTTCCCTGATGATATATGGTCTTTTTTTTCTAATTTGCCATCTGTATATTTTCTTTGGTGAGATATCTGTTAAGGTCTTTGGCTCATTTTTTAATTGGTTTATTATTTATTGTTAAGTTTTAAGAATTCTTTGTATATTTTGGATAATAGTCCTTTATCAGATATATATTTTGCAAATAGTTTCTCCCAGTCTGTGGCTTGTCTCTTTATTCTCTTGATAGAATCTTTCACAGAGCAGAAGTTTTTAATTTAATGAAATCCAGTTTACCAATTATTTCTTTCGTGATTCATGTCTTTGATGTGCATTAAAAAGTCATTGCCAAATCCATGGTCATCTAGATTTTCTCCTATGTTATCTTCTAGGAGTTTTATAGTTTTGTGTTTTACATTTAGGTCTGTGATCCATTTTGAGTTTATTTTTGTGATGGGTATAAAGTCTGTATCTGGATTCACTTTTTTGCATGTGGATGTCTAGTTGTTTCAGCACCATTTTTGAAAAGCCTATCTTTGCTCCATTGTACTGCTTTTACCCCTTTGTCAAAAATCAGTGAACTATATGTGTGTATATATATATTTTTTATTTTTTAATTGAAGTATAATTGATTTACAATGTTGTGTTAGTTTCTGGTGTACAGCAAAATGATTCAGTTATACATATGTATATATATTCTTTTTCATATTCTTTTCCATTATGCTTTATTACAGAATATTGAATATAGTTCCCTGTGCTATACAATCGGACCTTGTTGTTTATCTATTTTATACATAGTAGTTTATATCTGCTAATCCCTTATAGTTCCATGACTATTGGGTTGGCCAAAAAGTTCATTTGATTCTAAGTAAAAATAAAAGACATTTTTCATTTTCATGAAGAACTTTATTGAGAAACGTATTCACTAAATGAATGAACTTTTTGGCCCTGCCAATAGATTAATATGGGTTTATTTCTGGGCCCTCTATTCTGATAAATTCCCAGGAGATTAGGGTCTGGTCAAACAGTCACTCCTGAAGGCAGACCTGTTAAGAAGAACACAGTGATCTGGTATATTTCAAAATGGGTTCCTTTCCCCTCCCCTGCCAGTGGAGACCCTGGTAGAGTTCTGGTAGGTAAAACTTACAAAAGTGTGGTGTCCTCCTGATGACTAGGTTCTCTGGAGTTTTTATCTCTCAGACTTGTCCACATTGAGCTTCCAGCAATTTGTCAATTACTGTTCAGGTTTCCCTACCCTGGCACTGGTTCCCACGGAGGTTTCTGCTCTGGTAAGTTATAATTCTTTGTATCCACCTATTGGTCTCTCCAATTTGGGAAGCAGTGGTTTGCCCTGTGACTTCACTTCTCTAATGAATCTGAGAAGAGTTGTTGATTTACAGTTTGTTCAGCTTTTTACTTGTTAAGATAGAGTGGCAACTTCCAGGCTTCTTACGTGCAGGATCTGAAACCAGAAGTCCCCATACATCTTTTAGAAATGAGAAATACTGATATTAAAACCTGTTTCCTTTCTTCCTTCCATCTATAAATTTGTAGCAGCCATAATTATCAGTGAAAGAATTTATGAGGGGTTTCCCTGGTAGCGCAGTGGTTGGGAATCCGCCTGCCAGTGCAGGGGACGCGGGTTTGAGCCCTGGTCCGGGAGGATCCCGCGTGCCGCGGAGCAGCTGGGCCCATGCGCCACGGGTGCTGAGCCTGAGCCCTGGAGCCCGCGAGCCACGGCTGCCGGGGCCCGCGCGCTTAGAGTCCGTGCTCCGCGGCGGGAGAGGCCACTGCAATGAGAAGCCGGTCCACCGCGGGGAAGTGTGGCCCCCTTTCGCCGTGACTGGAGAGGGCCCATGCGCAGCGGCGAGGACCCAATGCAGCCAAAAATAAATTAATTAATGTAAAAAAAAAAAGAATTTATTCATAGAAGAATCTGTATGTATGTAAGTTAATCTTACTATGTAAAAAGACACACAGTTTACGTGTTGGATGCTATGATTTGAGATATTACAACCTAGTGAACTGTATGGCTTTTGGAGGCAGACATACTGTGGTTTGAATATTGGCTTTGCCATATATGACCTATATGGTCTTGAGCAAGATATTTAACCTATTTGAGTTTGTTTTGCATTCTTTTAAAAAATGGATAACATACATAAGT
Source organism: Balaenoptera acutorostrata (assembly GCF_949987535.1). Classification (NCBI taxonomy): domain Eukaryota; kingdom Metazoa; phylum Chordata; class Mammalia; order Artiodactyla; family Balaenopteridae; genus Balaenoptera; species Balaenoptera acutorostrata. Next base: position 77,318,038 of record NC_080069.1, on the reverse strand, counting down.
ATAAAAATAAAATATAAATATTTTAAATAAATATATAAGTAAAATAGCATATAAAAATATAAAGTTTGAAAATACAAAATATATTTTAAAAAGGATAATAGGGACTTCCCTGGCGGTCCAGTGGTTAAGACTCCACACTTCCACTGCAGGGGGTGCGGGTTCAATCCCTGGTCGGAACTAAGATCCCGCATGCCGTGTGGTGTGGCAAAAAAGAAAAAAAAAAAAAGAAAAAGATAATAGTGCCGGTATACAGAAAAGAGTTAAAAGACATAGTGTAGAAAGGCATAGCAGTCCCAAGAAATGTATCCTTTGAAAGGCCTGCTTGCAAGGCTGGCCCTTGGTTGGCACCTGAGAAATTGGATTTGGGGAGCATGATTCCACCATTCTCTTCCAATAGTGGTTCTCTTTGCTTTAACTGTGCAAATGATATGGTTTATGCTGGACACCTGTTTTCCTTCCAGAGTCTGGACTTTTAGTACATGCTGGGCAGAGAGTGCCTGTATGAATAGTCCCAATAAAAATTCTGGGCACCAAGTCTCTAATGAGCTGCCCTGGTAGATACCATCTTACATGTGTTGTCACAACTCATTGCGGAGTCCTGTGTGACTCTACTAGGAGAGGACTCTTGAAAGCTTGTGGTTTCCTCCAAACTTCACCCCAAGCACCTTTTCCCTTTGCTGATTTTTCCTTGTATCTCTTTACTATAATAAATCATAGCCATGAATATGACTATAAGCTGAGTTTCTGAATCCTCCTAGCAAATTGCTGAAATTGGGAGTGGCCTTTTGGACCCCTCACACATCCTCCTTTACTAGATTTTTCCAATTATTAAATGTAATTATACTTAATATTATGGTAATAAATAATAATAAATACTAATAAATGATAGCTAGGAGTATTATTTATCTTGTGATAACCTGGTAGATTTGAGTCTTATGCTAAAGGACATGGGACAGAAAAATGGCACTAACTACCCTTGAACTTTCTGAACACTTTTCAGAGTGAATTCCCTTAAAATAATTGAAAATAAGTACTGAGCTTTTATTTATAATAGAACAATGCTATATACTGCTTAGGCCTTTCTACTAGACTTGAGTCAATGAAAACTTACACATAACAGCCAGGTATATTCTCAGATATCTTTTGTGTGTTGGGAAGGGGAGTGGGGAGGAACAAGCATTATACCATTCTGAGCCTTTGAGAAAATAATTTGTCCTAGCCACTTCCCTGTTTAAAGAATTGTAATGTATTAGTGTGTGACAAGAGCCCATTTGAGATCAAGCAATGAAGACAACAGGATGTACTTTTTTCTTGTCAAGTTAGAACTCTCACACCTGGCTAATCAACTAGAAAGCTTGATTTTTGCATGCCTCAGGAAGAAAAGGTCCTAGGTGGCTTTGGGGTTGTATTCTGTAGTTTTTACTTACTCTGGCTAGGTCCCTACATGCAAATTGAAGTTCTTCTGCTGGGTCCCCTGGCTTTCAACCACCTTCACTCTCATGTTTATCAAAAATAGATGAAAGCTTGAAGCCATATGTATGTTTTGGTTACTGCTGCAGCTCATATGCTCAGTGACATGAAAGACTGCCAGGTGTGTGTGGGGCCTTGTGCAAGAAAGCGCTTTACAGCAGGTCCAGGCTGAGGTGTGAGCAACCCTGTCACTTGGGCCATATGATCTTGCAGACCCCATGGTGTTGGAGGTACCAGTGGTAAGAAAAGATGCTGTATGGTTTTTGTGGCAAGCCCCAGTGCAAGAATCATAATTCAGGGCCTTGGGAATTGGTAGCAAGGCCATGCTATCTGCAGTAGAGAATCACATCCCTTTGAAAAAGTACTCCTGCCATGCTTTAAGGCTCTAGTAGAGACAGAAAGCCTGTCAGTGGTCACCAAGTGACCAGGCAGTGAAACATCCCATCACAAGCTGCGGCCGATCAATCAAGTCATAAGAGAAGCAATCCATGATTTTAAAAGTTGCTACATCCAGGACTGAGCATAAGCAGGACCAGAGGGCACAACTAAGCTGCATGAACAGCACCCCAGACACATGGTACCTCCCACTGTCGCTCCAGTGCCCCTCCTCAGCTCACACACATAGCTGTGTGGGGGATTGTGCATGACCAACTGAAGGAGGAGAAAATAGTCTGGGTTTGCTTTGTAGATGGGTCCATTCTGAATGCAAATGCAAGCTGGAAATGGACAGTGGCTTCTCTACAGTCCCCTCAGAGGTGGCCTTGAAAGACAGTGGAAACAGAAGATCCTCCAGTGGGTAGAGTGTTGAGTAGTGCACTTGGTCATCCATTTTGTATGGAAAGAGAAGTAACCTGAATTTAGAATATATATGAATTCGTGGCAGTGGCAAATAGCATGGCCAGTTGGCCAGTGGTCTGGATGGAAGGTTAAATAAGATTGGAAGTTTGTAGACAAGGAGGTCTGGAGTAGAGACATGTGGATAGACACAGGAGTGGGCATGAAATGCATCAAATGTTAACATCTACCAGAGAAAATCTACAGAAGAGACACTAAACAACCAAATAGACAAAATGACCTGGCCAGTTGACTGACAGCCAGCCCCTGTCATCAGCTACCTCAGTGCTGCCGTGATGGATACATGAATCAAGTGGCTGTAGTAGTGGGGATGGAAACCATGCAGGGAACAAGCATTGTTGATTCCCATTTACCAAGACTGCCACTGCTGAATGTCCACCTGCTAGCAACAGAGACTGAAGAAGAAATTGACTCTATTGGGCCCCTTTTATCCTGGAAGGGCCAGCAGTTCATCCTCAGGAGTAGACACATATTCTGGGTATGGGTTTGCCTTTTCCTGCATTCTGGGCCTCAGATAGAACCACTCTCTGAGGGCTTTCAAAGTGTTTAACTCACTGGTATGGGACTGCACGTAACTTTATCAGACCAGGGACTCACTTTATAGCAAAGGAGATGTGGGAGTGGGTCCCTGACCATCGTGCTATCACATACCATGCTACTGAGAAGCTGCTACACTGAGGCAGTGTTGGAATAGCCTGCTGAAGGTACAGCTTGATGACCAGCTTCACGGCACTGTACTCTGTACTCTGTGAGGATAGCCTGTGCTGGCATTCTCCACTGGAACTTGCTCTAAACTCATCCCTAGGGTCTGACGAATCACATGGCCCAGCAGTAGGGCTGCTAGCACCACAGCTCAGATTTGATGCAGAGCTTTTTCCTGCTCTGGGCCTCACTCAAGGCTGGCAGCCTATTGTGTCACCCTATACATGGGCCAAAGCCATACCTCTAGGTGTGGAATGTGTTGCCTTCAGAACCCAAAGAGGCCCAGCAGGCATTGTGCTGCCTTCTTCATGGTAGGAGATAAGATGCAATAATTAATCTTTTTAAAAAAATATTTATTTTTATTTTATTTATTTATTTTTATTTTTATTTTGGCTGAGTTGGGTCTTAGTTGCGGCATGTGGGATCTTTGTTGCAGCACCATGCTTCTCTCTAGTTGTGGTGTGTGGGTTTTCTCTCTCTCGTTGAGGCACACGAGCTCAGTAGTTGTGGTGTGTGGGCTTAGTTGCCCCACAGTATGTGGGATCTTAGTTCCCCGACCAGGGATCAAACCCACGTCCCCTGCATTGGAAGGCAGATTCTTTACCACTGGACCACCAGGGAAGTCCCACAATAGTTAATCTTTTACTTTGGAGGGGTATCCTAGCATACCCCTTTCTATTGGGCTCCTTTAAATTTTATAGATATGGCAATCCCTGAATCTTCACAGGGTTCCTCTTTCATTCCCTGGGACACATGTATCTTAGCAAGGCCTCTGAAGTGCTAGCCATTTCTTGCTCATCCAGTCCAATCAACACATTGCCACCAGTGTAATGGACCAGTGTGATGTTCTGTGGGATGCCCAGGTGGTCCAGATCTCTTTGGACTATATTGTGACAGAAGGAGAATTAATATATCCATGGGGGGAAACTGAAAATATATATTTTTGTCTACTACATGTGAACTCAAACTGTTTCTGGTTCGTCTTTTCTGATTGAGAGAAAAGAACACATTTGCAAAATCAAAGTCAATTTTTGAATTGCCATTGTCCCAACTATTGAAAAAGTTTACAGTAATTTACATAGAAATGTTTCCTAAGTGCTTAAATACAGTGTTTTTCTCTGGGATATTTACACATGGCCTATACAATGCATGTACAGGTGGTACACACTATAGCACAAGTTTGCTGGAATATGGCTTTCTAGGGAAAGTACAATACTGTCTAGAAATTTAAGGGTTACAGATACTTGGTAACCACAGCCAAATGTGAAGTAGAATGCAGACAGGAGTATTTATGAAAGTAATATAAAAACGATCAAGCACACAAGCTTGATCCATGCAAAGATATTTTGATATTCTTCCAGACTGGAGGAAGAAAGAGACTTCAGCTGCTGGCTCAGTTACTATCCCAAAGTGGGGTTTTATTGGTTTAGACCTCAAAGGTCGAGACTTGTCTTAGAAGTCAAGCTAGATCATCATTTATGCTTACAACTGATGTTGCTGGGTACATGTGTCCAGCAGAAGTGTCTACCAGAATCTGTTGATAGGTCCTCTTCAGTCTGTATTCCTGAGGCCATATTAATCTCCTCTATCAAAAATATCACATCTGGCCTGGCATCTGTGATTAGACTACTATCAGTAGTCTACAATCATCCTACTAGATGCATTCTGCAGTTGACAGACCAGTGAGTTAATGAAGATGTGATAAGGACCACAATCCCTAAATCCTTTAGGTCCTAAGATGCAATATTGTTTGTTTCTTAATAAGGAGATATGGACAACATCTGCAGCCTCAGAAAGTTCAAAGAAACCTAAGGAATCAAAATCTTTGGGGGTGTTTGCCCAGATGTCCCAGCCCATGTGTCAGAGTCCCTAGTTCCCCAAACAGGGCTCTGACCTTAGCATAACAGAGTTTCCTTGATTAGGCTTTTAATCATCTCTGAAGTTCAGCCATTCCATTAAGACCTAGGCTTGGACCTTGACTTTCTCTATTTTCCAGCTGCAGGAGATGAGAACTTCTCTGCAACCAAAGAGACCCTCCTCCTTTCACATCTGGCTTTCAATTCCTTGTTTCTTACCTTCAGTTATTCCTTGTCTTTCTGTAGCACAACAGTGGTCCTTAGCAATAGCTATCCAATACTGTTTTCCTTATAGCTTCTATTTCCTCCATATGTCTCAAATGCCTGATTCATCACACCTGCTAGTGCATTCCCTTTCACAGATCCACCTTCTCAATTCACCACCTGTGAAAGTTTATGACAGATTATCTGTGCTTCACTGATGGAGTCCTTATCTCCAGTCTGGGCAGAGTGATCTGGCTGTAAACCCCATCTTATCATCTGCTCTTTCAGACCTGTCCTGGTGCAGTCCAGGTTCTCCAGAAGCAGATGCTGAGATAGAGTTTGGGTTGCAAGATATTTGTTGGAGTCGACACTTTTGTAAGGAAGGGGAAGAAGAGGGAGAAATTTATCTGTGATGTAGGCCTGACAATGTTTCCAGCAGCTCAGCTGGCAATGTTGGTGTGAATTTGCCTGTCATATTTTTCCATCAGTGGGCCAAAATGGGTAGGCCTTTATAACACTTGTCTATCAGTCACCAGATGCGAGCTGCCCCAGGAGCCCCTTGGATGAGGTGGCTCTCTGCAGCTAAGGCAGACCCTGAGGGACTGATAGTTGGACTCTGTCTGCTGATTGCAAGACTTGAAGGAGGATTTGGGCAGTGCTTGTCTGCTACACAGACTCACTTTTCTTCATGCACTGCCTCCAAACCCCTCTCTCTTCCATTCACTTCTCTTTTTTCCTCTCTTTGTCCTTACTCTGCAAAATCCTAGCCTGCCCTCCAACACCTCCTCCCCCAACCCCATCCCCCATCTCCAAGAGTCCAAGAGAGTAGTGGGAGAACCATTTCTTTGTTTTGTCACTTCCTTCTTTTAGTGGCTGCTGGGTCTGAACTGGGTTAAGATTGAATTGGAGGGGAGTAAGTTTTTAAAAATAATTCCTTACATTTGCATAGGATTCACAAAGCCCTTTCAAAAACATTTTTGAATTTTACTTCTCATAACCGCTCTGTGAAGAAGCTAGCATTATCCTCATCTTACAGATGAAGAATCTGAGGGCTAGAGAGGTTATGTGACTTACCCAATCTATACAGGTCCTATGGAGTGTTGGACCCAGGTCTTCTGATCCCAAGTCCAGGGCTTTGGCTGCTATGTCTTAGCTACCGTATCTACCTCCCAGTGGGAAGACTTAGGAAAAGACAAGCAATTATTTGCATAAAGAAGATAAGCGCTAATAGTATTCTGGTACCAATTCTGGAAACCATTGTCAGGGGGTGGTTTCCCATATATCACCAAGCACTTTTCAGACGTGCTGACATGGGCGCCCTGCAATTCAACTCATGCTGACACTCTCTACCTAAAGATACTGTCATATCCCACAGGTTAAGAGCTCAGTCCTACAAGACTGCCCCCCATACCCCAATTCAGGTGCCAATGGCAACTCCAGTTTGCCACCTGGGCTTCTGACCGACCAGCTATAGAATGAAGGTTCCCACAACCCCCATCTTAGTTTGGATTAATTTGCTAGAGAGGTTCACAGAACTCAGAGAAACATTTTACTTACTAGGTTACTAGTTTATTATAAAAAAGGATATGTCAGGAACAGCCAGATGAAAGAAATGCATGGGGAAGGTGTGGGGAAAGTGTGAGGAGATTCCATGCTCTCCCCTGAGCTCACCACCCTCTCCAAATCTCCATATGTTCACCAACCTGGAAGGTCTCTGAACCCTGTCTGTTTTTATGGAGGCTTCATTACATAGACATAGTTGATTAAAGCATTGGCCATTGATGATTGATTCAAACTGCAGCCCCTCTTCCCTTCCCCAAGTCAGGGAGGGTGGGATTTAAAGTTTCAATCCTCTAATCACATGGTTGGTTCTCCAGGCTAGCAGCCCCCATCTTTAGGTTTTTCGCCCCAAAGCCATTAACATAAAAAAAGGCACTCATTCTCATCACTTACGAAATTCTAAGGGTTTTAGGAATCCTATGCCAGGAACTGGACAAAGACCAAATATTTATTTCTTATCGTAAGTCACAATATCACAGCTATGTTAGGTAGGTGATTGCTGTCTCGTTTCCAGGACCCACCAACTGGATGCTGGTGACATACCGGGTAGAATGAACTGGTATAAAGGGTGCAGTTTGATACTGATAATCTTTGTACCTATGTTCTCTTTCCAGGGCCAACAAAAACCGCTGGGTACCATGTGGGAATGGAATGAAAGCATTCTCTTTCCTCTTCTCTGCTTTCACACTCATCCTCCTACTGTCTCTTTTCCACATAGCAGCTGGAATGACCCATCATAAACTATAAGTCAGATATGATACTGCCCTCCTGAAAACCTTCTGGTGGCTTCCCACAACTCTTAGAAGACAACTCAAAGTCCCTCCTGTGGCCTTAGACTCCAGGATGCCTCCCGAACCTCCCACCGCTCTCTCCCTTGTTCACCTCCCTCCAACTACAGTGGCCTCATAGCTGTTTCTCAAACACATGGAGCACATTCCTTCTTCAGGGCCTTTGCATTTCCTGTTCTGTTTTCCTGGAAAACTCCCCAGATGCTTGCATGGCTCACTCCTTCACTCCATTCTGGCACCTGTTCAAGTGTCTCTTTCTCAGCCTTCCCTCACTGCCCTCTGCCAAACAGCCACCCCATTGCTTACTTTCTTTTGCTGCATTTTTCTCTCTGGCACTTATTACAGTATGACATTATAGCATGTAATTATTTGTTTGCTTGTTTATTGTCTACCTCCCCCACCTCAACAAGAAAGCTAGTCCACGTGGCAGGCACTTTGTCTATTTTGCTATGTCTCCAGCTCCTGGAACAAGGCCTGGCATATCGTGGGAACTCAATATAGATTTGTTGAATAAATGAATGCATCCTCAGTTTTCTTTCTTTCTTTTTCTTTGTAAGGAATCATGAACCCTTGTCCTTAATTCACCACTTGGGACTATGGTGAATTATTTATTCTGAAAGGCATTGTTTGAACTCAAAATATTAATTAGAAAAATATATAAACTTCCATTTTCTTCCTTTTTAATTTTAAGTTCCAGTTGCTTCGGCTACATTTAAAGCAGCCAAGATTCCAAATAGAAACACATGGGCTTGGCCTCCAAAGCTTTTACGATCAGTTCTGCCTGTCATTATCAGGTCTAGTCATCTCCTGCTACAACTTAGTTCAGAGGTTCTTAATATGGAGTTGCCGAACCTCAGTGAAATTAATGGATGAGATTCTGGGGACTCAAGAATCTCTTGAAGTTGAGTCAGAATTGTGTGTGCATTTTTCTGGATTTTAAAGGAGACCCAACACCTCCTACAGAGGTTAAGAGCTCCTCAAATCATGACAGTTATCACCATTCATTGTGTCTTCATCCATCTCTGTTGCCAGTATAGGACTATTGATTGGGCAGGGACTTGAGGAGTAGCAGAGGCCTGAATTTCTCCCTTTTCTTCCGTAGGAGAGTATAATAACACACAAAAAATATAGTTACTGTAAAAGTTGGCTGTAAATACTAAAGGATGAAAGCCTAAGATCAAATCTAGCAGTCCATCTCTCCTCCCAGCCACCTCCAGTTTTTTATGGAACGATAGGTCATGCACATTTATACATATTGAACTCCATCCAACCATCATCCTTCCATTCATCCATCCATCCTTCCTTCCTTCTATCCATCCCTCCAAAAAATTCCCCACAGCATGTCCTTCTCAAATGAGAGAGATACATTCTGTTTTCACTTCAGATTCTAACCCCAGTGACATAATTCCATTTTCAAATATACTGTTGGTATGGCTTTCTTCCCTGCTAATTTTACTGCAATTCTGATCTTGGACATTAAGAATAATGCCTCCAATAACAATTTCATAACATTGTTCAACACACTTTTAGGGGTGGTTAATGTTCACCAGTAAAAGTGAAAATCAAAAAAAGATACCTGCTTTTTCCTGCAATGAAAATAACTTTATTTTTCCTGTTTAGTGAAGTAATAATTGATACAAAAATTCACGCTTTACTAAGTATGAAAAAGTCAGTTGAAATCAATTCTAGTCTTGCCTAGAGGCTATTGCTATTCTGGTGTATTTATTTCCAGACTTTTTCAACTCACACACACACATATACACGTTTACTTTTACAAAAATAGATTATACTACACATGTTATTTTAGAGTTTGCTTTTCCATTTCATATATGATGGCCATCTTTCATTAAATATATATTTCCATTATTATTTAATGGCTACAGAGAATCTAATGTATTGACTAAACAATTTAAAAAAACGACCTCCTATTGATGGACATTTAGATCATTTCCTTTTCCCCATTCTCCTTATTCAAAACAGTGCTGGGTGAACATCCTTGTAAAACACCCACGTGTGCTTATCTGATTATTTCTGTGGGATATAGTTTGGATTTTGGTCCCTTTTTCTGTAAAACAAGAAGTTGAATTGAAGATCTCTAAGGTTCTAAGAATTCAAATTCTGAAAGATTATCTTAAGTTATAATTTGATTTCTTGCTTTTCTATAAACATTTCTTACACATCCCAGATAAGGAAATATTTATGCTATTTTTAAAAGTAAAACAATTAAAATTAATTCAGTTAAAAGAAAAGAAACCCCTTTAGAGATCACTAGAGATTCACTTAGTAGTATGTGTTAGTGCTGAATTGTTACAGTCACCAGGTATCTTTTGGCCTAGTTTAAACCTGATATTGCCATGTAAATTTATTTAACTAATCTTATTCACCAGTGGAGTCTTCTGAACCTTCTCCTGGCGAATAATGCTCATTATATACAGTTTCAAGGTTTAACAGTTAAAACTTTCTCTTCTATAAATATAATTCTAGCTTTTCTTGGGGAAGACAGAGGTTGAATTTATAAAATACTCATTATTATAGTTAAAGAGAGTTATTACTTTTTTTTGCCTAAATAAAGGGAGATTATACAAAACAACTCACCTATACTTTTCATTGTTCATGTCCTGAAAGAGAGAAAAAGGCAAGGGACTGCTCCAGAATAGGAGAAACTAAAGAAACATGGCAAGCAAAGGCTATGGATGATCCTAGATTGGATCCTGGATTCCGACGGGGGGAAATTCTGTACGTGACATTCTATCCTGTTCACATTGATCTATATCTATATTTCTGTTTTTGTGCCAGTACCATACTGTCTTGATTACTGTAGCTTTGTAGTATAGTCTGAAGTCAGGGAGCCTGATTCCTCCAGCTCCATTGTTCGTTCTCAAGATTGCTTTGGCTATTCAGGGTCTTTTGTGTTTCCACACAAATTGTGAAATTTTTTTGTTCTAGTTCTGTGAAAAATGGCATTTGTAGTTTGATAGGGATTGCATTGAATCTGTAGATTGCTTTGGGTAGTATAGTCATTTTCACAACGTTGATTCTTCCCATCCAAGAACATGGTATATCTCTTCATCTGTTTGTATCATCTTTAATTTCTTTCATCAGTGTCTTATAGTTTTCTGCATACAGGTCTTTTGTCTCCTTAGGTAGGTTTATTCCTAGGTATTTTATTCTTTTTGTTGCAATGGTAAATGGGAGTGTTTCCTTAATTTCTCTTTCAGATTTTTCATCATTAGTGTATAGGAATACAAGAGATTTCTGTGTGTTAATTTTGTGTCCTGTGACTTTACCAAATTCATTAATTAGCTCTAGTAGTTTTCTGGTAGCATCTTTAGGATTCTCTATGTATAGTATCATGTCATCTGCAAACAGTGATAGTTTTACTTCTTCTTTTCTGATTTGGATTCCTTTTATTTCTTTTTCTTCTCTGATTGCTGAGGCTAAAACTTCCAAAACTATGTTGAATAATAGTGGTGAGAGTGGGCAACCTTGTCTTGTTCCTGATCTTAGTGGAAATGGTTTCAGTTTTTCACCATTGAGAACGATGTTGGCTGTAGGTGTGTCATATATGGCCTTTATTATGTTGAGGTAGGTTCCCTCTATGCCTACTTTCTGGAGAGTTTTTATCATAAATGGGTGTTGAATTTTGTCAAAAGCTTTTTCTGCATCTATTGAGATGATCATATGGTTTTTCTCCTTCAACTTGTTAATATGGTGTATCACATTGATTGATTTGCGTATATTGAAGAATCCTTGCATTCCTGGGGTAAACCCCACTTGATCATGGTGTATGATCCTTTTAATGTGTGTTGGATTCTGTTTGCTAGTATTTTGTTGAGGATTTTTGTATCTATGTTCATCAGTGATATTGGCCTGTAGTTTTCTTTCTTTGTGATATCTTTGTCTGGTTTTGGTATCAGGATGATGGTGGCCTCGTAGAATGAGTTTGGGAGTGTTCCTCCCTCTGCTATATTTTGGAAGAGTTTGAGAAAGGTAGGTGTTAGCTCTTCTCTAAATGTTTGATAGAATTCCCCTGTGAAGCCATCTGGTCCTGGGCTTTTGTTTGTTGGAAGATTTTTAATCACAGTTTCAATTTCATTACTTGTGATTGGTTCATATTTTCTATTTCTTCCTGGTTCAGTCTTGGAAGGTTGTACATTTCTAAGAATTTGTCCATTTCTTCCAGGCTGTCCATTTTATTGGCATATAGTTGCTTATAGTAATCTCTCATGATCCTTTGTATTTCTGCAGTGTCCGTTGTTACTCTTCCTTTTTCATTTCTAATTCTGTTGATTTGAGTCTTCTCCCTTTTTTTTTTTTTTTGATGAGTCTGGCTAATGGTTTATCCATTTTGTTTATCTTCCAGAAACCAGCTTTTAGTTTTATTGATCTTTGCTATCGTTTCCTTCATTTCTTTTTCACTTATTTCTGATCTGATCTTTATGATTTCTTTCCTTCTGCTAACTTTGGGGTTTTTTCGTTCTTCTTTCTCTAATTGCATTAGGTGTGAGGTGAGGTTGTTTATTTGAGATTTTTCTTGTTTCTTGAGGTAGGATTGTATTGCTATAAACTTCTCTCTTAGAACTGCTTTTGCTGCATCCCATAGGTTTTGGGCCATCATGTTTTCATTGTCATTTGTTTCTAGGTATTTTTTGATTTCCTCTTTGGTTCCTTCAGGGATCTCTTGGTTATTTAGTAGCGTATTGTTTAGCTTCCATGTGTTTGTATATTTTACAGCTTTTTTCCTGTAATTGATATCTAGTCTCATAGCATTGTGGTCAGAAAAGATACTTGATACGATTTCAATTTTCTTAAATTTACCAAGGCTTGATTTGTGACCCACATTATGATCTATTCTGGAGAATGTTCCATGAGCACTTGAGAAGAAAGTGTATTCTCTTGTTTTTGGATGGAATGTCCTTTAAATGTCAATTAAGTCCATCTTGTTTAATGTATCATTTAAAGCTTGTGTTTCCTTATTTATTTTCATTTTGGATGACCTGTCCATTGGTGAAAATGGGGTGTTAAAGTCCCGTACTATGATTGTGTTACCGTCAATTTCCACTTTGATGGCTGTTAGCATTTGCCTTATGTACTGAGGTGCTCCTATGTTGGGTGCATAAATATTTACAATTGTTATACCTTCTTTTTTTTAAATTAATTAATTAATTAATTTTTAGCTGCACTGGGTCTTCATTGCTCTGCATGGGCTTTCTCTAGTTGAGGCGAGTGGGGGCCACTCCTTATTTCAGTGCGCGGGCCTCTCCATGCGGTGGCTTCTCTTGTTGCAGAGCACGGGCTCTAGGGCTCACGGGCTTCAGTAGTTGCAGTGCAAGAGCTCAGTAGTTGTGGCTCGTGGGCTCGAGAGCACAGGCTCAGTAGTTGTGGTGCACAGGCCCAGTTGCTCCGTGGCATGTGGGATCTTCCTGGACCAGGGCTCGAACCCATGTCCCCTGCATTGGCAGGCAGATTCTTAACCGCTGCGCCACCAGGGAAGCCCTGTTATATCTTCTTCTTGGACTGATCGCTTGATCATTATGTAGTGTCCTTCTTTGTCTCTTGTAATAGTCTTTGTTTTAAAGTCTCTTTTGTCTGATATGAATATTGCTACTCCAGCTTTCTTTTGATTTCCATTTGCATAGAATATCTTTTTCCATCCCCTCACTTTCAGTCTGTATGTGTCCCTAGGTCTGACGTGGGTCTCTTGTAGGCAGCATATATACAGGTCTTGTTTTTGTATCTGTTCAGCCATTCTGTGTCTTTTGGCTGGAGCATTTAATCCATTTACGTTTAAGGTAATTATCGATATGTATGTTCCTATTACCATTTTCTTAATTGTTTTGTGTTTGTTTTTGTAGATCTTTTCCTTCTCTTGTGTTTCCTGCCTAGAAAAGTTCCTTTAGCATTTGTTGTAAAGCTGGTTTCGTGGTGCTGGATTCTCTTAACTTTTGCTTGTCTGTAAAGTTTTTAATTTCTTCATCGAATCTGAATGAGATCCTTGCTGCGTAGAGTAATCTTGGTTGTAGGTTTTTCCCTTTCATCACTTTAAATATGCCCTGCCACTGCCTTCTGGCCTGCAGAGTTTCTGCTGAAAGATTACCTGTTAACCTTATGGGGATTCCGGTGTGTGTTATTTGTTGCTCTTCCCCTGCTCCTTTTAATATTTTTTCTTTGTATTTAATTTTTGATGGTTTGATTAATATGTGTCTTGCCATGTTTCTCCTTGGATTTATCCTATATGGGACTCTCTGGGCTTCCTGGACTTGATTGACTATTTTCTTTCCCATGTTAGGGAAGTTTTCAACTATAATCTCTTCAAATATTTTCTCAAACCCTTTCTTTTTCTCTTCTTCTTCTGGGACCCCTATAATTTTAATGTTGATGTGTTTAGTGTTTTCCCAGAGGTCTCTGAGACTGTCCTCAATTCTTTTCATTCTTTTTTCTTTATTCTGCTCTGCCGCAGTTATTTCCACTATTTTATGTTTCAGGTCACTTATCCGTTCTTCTGCCTCAGTTATTCTGCTATTGATTCCTTCTAGAGAATTTTTAATTTCATTTATTGTGTTGCTCATCATTGTTTGTTTGCTCTTCAGTTCTTCTAGGTCCTTGTTAAACATTTCTTGTATTTTCTCCATTCTATTTCCAAGATTTTGGATCATCTTTACTTTCATTACTCTGAATTCTTTTTCAGGGAGACGCCCTATTTCCTATTCATTTGTTTGGTCTGGTGAGTTTTTACCTTGGTCCTTCATCTGCTGCATATTTCTCTGTGTTCTCATTTTGTTTAATTTACTGTGTTTGGGGTCTCCTTTTTACAGGCTGCAGGTTCGTAGTTCCTGTTGTTTTTGGTGTCTTCCCCCAGTAGGTGAGGTTGGTTCAGTGGCTTGTGTAGGCTTCCTGGTGGAGGGGACTGGTGCCTGTGTTCTGGTGGGTGGAGCTGGGTCTTGTCCTTCTGGTGGGCAGGGCTGCATCCAGTGGTATGTTTTGAGGTGTCTGTGAACTTAGTATGACTTTAGGCAGCCTCTCTGCTAATGGGTGGGGTTGTATTCCTGTCTTGCTAGTTGTTTGGCATGGGGCGTCCAGCATTGGAGCTTACTGGCCGTTGGGTGGAGCTGGGTCTTAGTGTTGAGAAGCAGATCTCTGGGAGAGCTCTTGCCTATTGATATTACGTGGGGCCAGGAGTTGTCTGGTGGACCAATGTCCTGGACTTGGTTCTCCCACATAAGAGGCTCAGGCCTGACACCCGGCTGGAGCACAGAATCCCTGCCAGCCACATGGCTCGGAAGAAAAGGAAGAAAAAAAAAAAAAGAACGGATAGAACCCCAAACCAAATGGTAAAAGCAAAACTAAACAGACAAAGTCACACAAAGAAACATACACACACACACTCATAAAAAGAAAACAAACAAACAAAAAACCAAACAGAACCCTTGGACAAATGGTAAAAGCAAACCTAAACAGACAAAATCACACAAAGAAAGATACACATACACACTCACAAAAAGAGAAAAAAGTAAAAAAATTTTAAATTAAAAATAAATAAATAAATAATAAAAAGGAAGAGAGCAACCAAACAAATAAACAAATCCACCAATGATAACAAGCACTAAAAACTAAACTAAGATAAACATAAAAATCAGAAACAAATCAGATGCAGAATGCAAACCCCAAATCTACAGTTGCTCCCAAAGTCCACTGCCTCAATTTTGGGAGCATTTGTTGTCGATTCAGGTATTCCACAGATGCAGGGTACATCAAGTTGATTGTGGGGATTTAATCTGCTGCTCCTGAGGCTGCACAGAGAAATTTCCCTTTCTCTTCTTTGTTCACACAGCTCCTGGGGTTCAGCTTTGGTTTTGGCCCCACCTCTGCATGTAGGTCGCCCTCAGGCGTCTGTTCCCTGCCCAGACAGGAGGGGGTTAAAGCAGCGGCTGATTTGGGCTCTCTTGCTCACTCAGGCCGGGGAGAGGGAGGGGTATGGTAGTCATAATTGGAATGTGGGGTGAGCCTGCGGTGGCAGAGGCTGATGTGACATTGAAACAGCCTGAGGTGCGCTGTGTGTGCTCCTTGGGAAGTTGTCCCTGGATCTCCAGACCCTGGCAGTGGCAGGCTGCACAGGCTCCTGGAGGGGGTGTGTGTGTGTGTGTGGATAGTGACCTGTGCTTGCACACAGGATTCTTGGTGGCAGCGGCAGCAGCGTTAACGTTTCATGCCCGTCCCTGGGGTCCAAGCTGATAGGCACGGCTTGCGCCCATCTCTGGAGCTTGCTTAGGCGATGCTCTGCCTAAGAAGATGCTCTGCCTTAGAAGATGCTCACACGGGGAAGGAATCCCCTCTCCTCACACACCCCAAAACAGTGGTCTCTTGCCTCTTAGGCAGGTCCAGACTTTTTCCCTGACTCCCTACCGGCTAGATGTGGCTCACTAGCCCCCTTCAGGCTGTGTTCACACAAGTAACCCCAGTCCTCTTCCTGGGGTCTGACCTCCAAAGCCTGAGTCTCAGCTCCCAGTCCCCACCTTCCCCGGTGGGTGAGCAGACAAGCCTCTCGGGCTGGTGAGTTCTGGTCGGCACCAATCCTCTGTGCGGGAATCTCTCCGCTTTGCCCTCCGCACCCCTGTTGCTGCGCTCTCCTCCGTGGCTGTAAAGCTTCCGCCCCACCCACCCCCCGTCCCCAGCAGTGAAGGGGCTTCCTAGTGTGTGGAAACCTTTCCTCCTTCACAGCTCCCTCCCAGAGTTGCAGGTCCTATTCCTATTCTTTTGTCTCTGTTTTTTCTTTTTTCTTTTGCCCTACCCAGGTACGTGGGGATATTCTTGCCTTTTGGGAAGTCTGCGGTCTTCTGCCTACGTTCAGTAGGTGTTCTGTAAGAGTTGTTCCACATGTAGATGTATTTCTGATATATTTGTGGGGAGGAAGGTGATCTCCACGTCTTACTCCTCCTCCATCTTGAAGGTCTCCTTTATTTTCAAATGATTCAGAGAAAATACATTTAACTGTGTAGATAGAGAGATGAGCAAATGTGGGAAAGTGTTAACAATTGATGAACGTTAGTGAAGAATACACAGGAGTTCCTAATTTTTTTTTTTTTTTTAATTTTATTTATTTATTTATTTATTTATTTTTGGCTGTGCTGGGTCTTCGGTTCGTGCGAGGGCTTTCTCTAGTTGCGGCAAGTGGGGGCCACTCTTCATCGCGGTGCGGGGACCGCTCTTCATCGCGGTGCGCGGGCCTTTCACTATCGCGGCCCCTCCCGTTGCGGGGCACAGGCTCCAGACGCGCAGGCTCAGCAGCTGTGGCTCACGGGCCCAGCTGCTCCGTGGCATGTGGGATCTTCCCAGACCAGGGCTCGAACCCGTGTCTCCTGCATTAGCAGGCAGATTCTCAACCACTGCGCCACCAGGGAAGCCCAGGAGTTCCTAATATTCTTGCAACTCCTGTAAGTTTGAAATGATTTCAAAATGAAAAGCAAAAAGCAAAAACAAAAAACAAAAAACTTTAGAGCATCTTTTTTTTTTTTCTTTTCTGAGAAATCTTTTTCACAGTCTTTGTATTGGGCTCCCATTTGTAATCTGGAGTGATGCAGGGTGGAATGTGACCAAAGACAGTTATAGCTGTAAAATTGCAGTCAAATGTGAGGTCAGGCCTTTTCCTCCATTTATGTATCACAAAATTTTTTATACTCTGAAAGGGAGCCAAGGAAAAGGTAAAAATACAAAACAATTTTTAAAAAGACAAAGATGTTTACATGTAAAAGGAAGAATGAGTCACTGTTTTCCTCAACAGTTTTTCTTTAACTTACTGTGAAAATTTAAGTCCATAGAAAAATAGAATTAGTGAAATAAACACCTATAAATCCATAACCTAGAGTGAACAATTGTCAGTATACTGTCACATATGCTTCATTATTATTTTTTGTTAACTTTTTGAAAGATGTCATGACATTTCATGCCTAATCCTTCAGTGGGAAGCTCTAAAAATAAGAAAAATGTTCTTTATAACTACACCATTAACACGCCTAAGAAAATTAGCAATAAATGTCACCTAATTTCTAGTCCATATTCAAGTTTTCCCATTTACTCCCAAATGTGTCTTTCACTGATTCATTCAAATCAGAATCCAATCAAGGACCACACATTACACTTGCTTATTGTGTATTTTAAGTCTCTTTTAATCTATAACTGTTTCCCTCCTTGCTCTGGGTTGTAACTTTTTTCCTCTTCTGTCCAGCAAATATAATCTTGGTGGGGGGGGTGTTAAATAAGGAGTTTGAATAAGGCTGAGTCTTTGTATACAATATGGGCTAATCATACCAAAGTATTGAATTTTTAAAAATATTTATTTATTTTATTATTTATTTAATTAATTTATTTAGGTTGCGCCGGGTCTTAGTTGCGGCATGCGGACTCTCAGTTGCAGCATGCATGCGGGATCTAGTTCCCCCACCAGGGATCAAGCCCAGGCCCCCTGCACTGGGAGCGTGGAGTCTTACCCACTGGACCACCAGGGAAGTCCCCAGAAGTATTTAATTTAAAAAAAAATAGGTGATGTTTTTATTTCTTAGAGACAAACTGAATACTGTTTTGAGTAGTATTTACAGGCTCCTTGAACCTCACTTTTCTCATCTATATAATGGGTATGATAATCCTTGTCATGTCTATTCCATAGGTGTGTCATGAGGATCAAACAAGACTGAGTTTGTGAAAGCATTCTTTTCACTAGCATGCACATGTAAGTCAGCATTATTATTATCATTTTCTCCAGCAGAATGGCTTTTTAACTTGAGAGTTAGCATGAGACATAAGTCTAAACGCTGCCACAGGCAGAGGGGAACAAAGGGAGAAAAGTTCTGTTATGACCAGTTAATCCTCCTGTTCCCTTATCCCTTCAGAATCCAAACCCCAAACCTAAGTCCATGCAAATAACTTTTCAAACCATAGTTTCAAATATGCCCCCCTCCAAACAGCCTGAGCCTTGTATAAGCAGCCGGCAGACGAGGCCTGGGGCCGGAAGAAAGGCCCGAGGCCCGGGGCAGGCAGAGCTCCATGACCAGCTGAAACGTGTGGGCACAAACCACCTGCCCTCTCACCCTCTCACCTACTCTCTTTCCGCCCTGCGTGCGTCATTGCCCCTCAGCACAAGCCGGAACCACAGCGCTGCTGACAGTGTTATTTCCTGTGTGAATGAAAGTGCAAAAGGATGCAAGGATGACTGGTCGTCCTGTCACACGGGTAGCATCTAGGGTCTGGCTTTAGGAAACATCCTTGGTTCACTGTCCTGCCTCGTAAAGCCAAGTGTTTTTTAGGCTTGAGCCAGAGTGAGTGAAGTGCTCTTCCGAGCTTGGGAGATAGAGGCTGCCTTTGGCCGCACCACGTGTGGGCGTATACTGCTTCCCGTTTTAAATTTGTCTCTTCTGTCTATCCAGGTTGAATCCCTTTAGCTGTTCACACCGTACTAAGATTAGGAGCTCTTGGGATCTCTGTGCTGGAAGGAACGTCAAGGTCATTGATGCCAGCACCCACTCAGTTAATAGTCAAATGTCCTTCATACTCTTGCTTATGTACACTCAGTGAAGTGGTTAAGAGCAAGACTCCCTGGGTTCAAACTCCTGGCACCTACTAGTTGTATAATCTCACACAAATTACTTAGCTGCTCTGTCTTAGTTCCCTTACCTATAAAGTGTGGATAATAATAGTATTTACCCAGGGTTCTTGTATGAAGATCAGCAGAATGTATCTATATCTATATATCTCTGTCTTCGTATCTATCTCTATCTCTATCTCTATCTCTATCTCTATCTCTATCTCTATCTTTATCTATCTGTAAGACACACACAGCAGTTCCTGGCTCATAGGAAGCATTATATGTATTGCAATTTTCATGTACCTGTCCAGCCTCTGCATAAACAGCTCCAGGGATGGAGAACTCTCTAGCTCATGAAGCAAGCCATTTAATCGTTGGTCTATTCCAACCATCATGTACAAGCTCCTTATATTGTTGGAGGAGGAAGAGAAAGGGAGTGCCAAAAATATACTGGGTCCTATGGTAGGTTTTTTGCATATATTGTGTTGTTACCCTGTGGAATTATTTATTCTCATTTTATTGATTAACATGTGACAAAACTGAAGCACAGAGGATTTGAGAAATTTGCCCAGAGTCAAATAATGATTAAATGATCCTGTCAGAATTTGAACTTGGGCCTCTTAGGCTCCAATATCTTTAATTATTGGAAGGTAACTGCCCTTTTCCCATTGAGACTTTGGTTTTTCACAGTGGTTGGCACATAGTAAGTTCTCAAATGATAGGGATTATTATTGTTAATTTCTATTAATACTTTATATGTTGGAACCATTCTTTCCCTCTTTTTTTTCCTTGCTGAGGTAGGCTGCTTACAACATTCTTCTTCACTAGGTTTTACCTGTATAAAATATCAGTAGCACAGTCTTGCCCCTGGTCACCTGCGTTCACAAAGACAATGACTCACCAGGTAGAGAAATACTTGACAAGAATCCCTTTTCAAGTTAGTTTCTCCTGTAGTGCAGAAAGTTTTAAGGTCAGAAGTCAGTCCCCTAGTAGTTCTGAGAAGAACTTCTCTTTCTGCATTTTCACTAGGGTCATTTTTCTTCCTGAAGACTCAGCTAGAATAATTAGGTACCAATAGGCATTTATTCTAACTCTCCATCAGCTGCTTAGCTGTAGCCTCTTCTTACACATGGCCAGGATGGAGTGCTCCTGAGGCAGCCTGTTTCATTTTGGATAACTCTTATTATTTAATTCATTTATTTATTCAACAAATATTTATTGAGAGCTGAGAGCTGTTGCCAACCACTGAGCTAGGGACTAGGGATACAATGGAAAGTAAAAACAGCAATTTCTTCATAAGACTGGACTATATTCTGCATCCCTTGACTTTCTACCTATTGATATATCACTTCTGCCCTCTGGAGTAACAGAACAAGGTTAATTTCTGGTCCTCACAATAATCCTTCACATACTTGAAGATGGTTTTCCAGTTGCCTGTGTAACTAAGATTTTTTTCTCCAAGCTTTCTTTGTAAAGATACTACTTTCTTTAATATTGGCAGATGACCTAAAGGTGATGAAAAAAGTGGGTCTTATTTACTTTCTCCTAGCCTCAGTTTCCTTATTTGTGAAATGAAGATAATATATCCACAACAGGTGACTGAAATTTTTTTTAAAGTCTTTATTTATTTATTTATTTTTAACATCTTTATTGGAGTATAATTGCTTTACAATGGTGTGTTAGTTTCTGCTGTATAACAAAGTGGATCAGCTATACATATATATACATCCCCATATCTCCTCCCTCTTGCGTCTCCCTCCCACCCTCCCTATCCCACCCCTCTAGGTGGTCACAAAGCACCGAGCTGATCTCCCTGTGCTATGTGGCTGCTTCCCACTAGCTATCTATTTTACATTTGTCAGTATATATATGTCCATGCCACTCTCTCACTTCATACCAGCTTACCTTTCCCCATCCCCATGTCCTCAATCCATTCTCTATGTCTGCGTTTTTATTCCTGTCTTGCCCCTAGGTTCTTCAGAACCATTTTTTTTTTTTTTAGATTCCATATATACGTGTTAACATACGGTATTTGTTTTTCTCTTTCTGACTTACTACACTCTGTATGACAGCCTCCAGGTCCATCCACCTCATTACAAATAACTCAATTTCGTTTCTTTTTATGGCTGAGTAATAATCCATTGTATATATGTGCCACATCTTCTTTATCCATTCATCTTTCGATGGACACTTAGGTTGTTCCATGTCCTGGATATTGTGAATAGAGCTGCAATGAACATTGTGGTACATGACTCTCTTTGTTTTTTTTTTTAAGTTTTATTTATTTATTTATTTTGGGCTGCATTGGGTCTTTGTTGCTGCACGCAGGCTTTCTCTCTAGTTGTGGCGAGCGGGGGCTACTCTTTGTTGAAGTGCATGGGCTTCTCATTGCAGTGGCTTCTCTTGTTGCGGAGCACAGGCCCTAGGTGCGCGGGCTTAAGTAGTTGTGGCACATGGGCTCAGTAGTTGTGGCTCGCGGGCTCTAGAGCGCAGTAGTTGTGACGCACGGGCTTAGTTGCTCCGCGGCATGTGGGATCTTCCTGGACCAGGGCTTGGATCCGTGTCTCCTGCACTGGCAGGCGGATTCTTAAGCACTGCGCCACCAGAGAAGCCCCCATGACTCTTTTCGAATTATCGTTTTCTCAGGATATATGCCCAGTAGTGGGATTGCTGGATCATATGGTAGCTCTATTTTTAATTTTTTAAGGAACCTCCATACTGTTCTCCATAGTGGCTGTATCAGTTTACATTCCCACCAACAGTGCAAGAGGGTTCCCTTTTCTCCACACCCTCTTCAGCACTTATTGTTTGTAGATTTTTTGATGATGGCCATTCTGACTGGTGTGAGGTGATACCTCATTGTAGTTTTGATTTGCATTTCTCTAATGATTAGTGATGTTGAGCACCCTTTCATGTGTTTGTTGGCAATCTGTATGTCTTCTCTGCAGAAATGCAGGTGACTGAAATTTTGAGATATTGTGTTACTTATCTGAAATAGAGTAAGTATGTGTGTGTATTAGTGTGTATTAATAGCATTAAATAACTTTAACTGTATGCCTGTATGTACCAGGTACTCTTCTAAATGCCTCACATTTATTATCTCATTTACTGTCATAACAGCTCTGTGAGGGGGGGGTAGGTGATTATTCCTATTTTACAGATAAGGAAACAGGCACAGAGAGCTTAAGTAACTTGTCCAAAGTCAAACAGCAACTAAGTGATATTGCTAAGGATCTGAAACAGTGTGACTCCAGACCCTTGTTTAAGGGTCCCTGGTTGGTAGCCATTTTTATATCAGGAGGGACTGAGAGAGGGACAGGAGTTGAATGGTCCAGAAGGTGAAGTGGAGCTGAGACTGAACTTGGAGCCTGATTTTTGACCTGTGGTATCATCTAGTATTTTAAATAATTGCCTACAGTTTGAAATTCAGTCTCTCGGGTTCACAGTCTAGCCTCAAAGGAGGCTCCCTTCTTCCCTGATTGCAGCAATCCATCCATTCAGCCCCCTTCTCACGTGTGCTGGTTCCCTCTGTACCCCATTGTGTGGTTCTTGGCAGCAAATGGTACTTTTCTTTCCTCAGCACATCATTTGTTAGTTTCTTGCACTGGTTCAAATTGAAGCTTACAAACGTATTTTTTCACTTAAGTGTGTTTTTTTGGTATAGCTTGGTTTTTAGCTATTTTACCATTTCTAAATCAGTCTGCTAAACTGGGAACCCATAGTTTCAACTAAAAATCACAAACAAAAGGATAATTTCCTTAATACGTATAGAGCTTTTACAAATTAATGAGAATAAGGAAAACAGCCCAGGAGAAAAATGAGCAAAGGATGTGAACAGACAAGTTGCAGAAAAGGAACTACAAATAGCTCTTGTATGTGTGTACTAATCCTTGGTTATTATTAATCCTTGGTTAACATTAAATATATGTTAAAGTTATGACATTTTTCCTATGGTAAAGATGGGTACATATTTCTATCTATGTCTATATTTATATCTACATATATCTGGTAATATATATTGCTGGTGAGGTAATAGGAAAATAGGTATTCTCATACATTGCTCTTGGAAAAATACATTGGCATAGCTTCTATGAAAAACTGTTTGACAATTACCTATCAAAATCATAAATGCATGTACCCTTGTTTAGGTCACAGTTTCTCAACTTGGGCATTATTGACATGTTGGGCCAGATAATTCTTACTCTGTGCATTTCAGGATGTTTAGCAGCAGGCCTGGCCTCTACCCACTGGATGCCTGTAGTACCTCTCCCTCCAGTGTGGCAACCAAAATTGCTTCCAGACGTTGCCAAATATCTATGGGGGACAAAATTCCCCTTAGTCAAGAACGACTGGTTGAGGGTTTTTTTATTACTGCATAACAACAAACTTAATGGCTTAAAATAACAACTATTTGATTTGCTTATGATTCTGAAATCTGGATTGGGCTCAGCTGGGCAGTTCCTCTGCTGTTCTTGCCAGTGGTCACTCATATGGCTGCATGTATTTGGTGTGGCAGGTGGGGCTGACCTCAGCTGGGATACTGAGATGGCTGGGTCTTCTCTCTCTAAGATCATCTCTGGTCCTCTTTCCCTACACATGGTCTCTCGGTATAAAGAGAAGGTGAAGGTACAACACTCTCTCTGTGTGGTTTCTCCAGCAGGGTAGACAGATTTTTACTTGGCAGCTCAGGGATACCAAGGACACAAAAGTGAAAGCTGCCAGGCCTTCTTAAAACTGTTGCTTATGTTCAGCTAAGCAGTTTTCTACATTTCTATATAAAGTGAAGAATCTGTCCAGAAAATTCTTGGACCTTAATGACTACTTTTGATTTATTTTGTATCTGGATAAGTCCAGTCCAAGGAGAAATTATGCAAAAAGTTTGCCATTGGCCTCTCCTGAGTCCATAATATTCCAAGCCTAGATTCCCTGCTCCGTAAGGCTAACCCTGTCCTGGTCCTTCCTTTTTCACCATTATAACTCATCTTCCTTCTGAAATTTCTGTTCTTAGGGTTAACATCCTGTAGATCTCAGTTTAACTATCACTTCCTGTGTTCAGTTGACCTTGAACAATTTGGAGGTTAGGGGTGCTCACCCTACATGCAGTTGAAAATTCGGGTATAACTTTGCAGTTGACCCTCAGTATGCCAAGGTTCCACATCCGTAGATTCAACCAATCTTGGATCATGTAGTACTGCAGTATGTATTTATTGAAAAAAAATCCACCTATAACTGGATCCACGCAGTTTAAACCTGTGTCGTTCCAAGGTTCACTGTATTCTGTGACCGTATTATCTTAAATACCTCCTCCCCTACCCGACCTCCAACAACTTGTGAAGCGCTTTTGAAGCCTCTTCTAACATCACTTTTCCATTGTTGCGTTGGCCAAAGCAAGTCACATGGCCAAGTTCAGAGTCATCATGCGAGCGGACCTCCAAGGACAAGAATACTGGGAGGTGTGGTTCATTGAGGACTTTCGATGTAACTTCTATACCACTCATTATTCATAATTTTGTTTATCTCCTTTAGAGAGTTTATCATAACCTATATTATCATTTGCTTATTGATTTACTTGTCTGTTTCCTTCTATTAATGAGAGGAATATGTACTGAAGTGCATTGGTGTCTGATACCTTGTTCACTTCCAGAATCTGTCAGTGTTTGGCACATAGGCCAATAATAAGTATTTGTTGAATAAATAACTGAGCTCTGAGTTTTCTAAGCTATGTTCAGCTCATTTTACAAAAGACCCTGTGGTGATGTGACCAGGGAGTGGGTTGAAAGTCCTTCTTCCATTTTTAAGCACCTTGTACATTTTAACAGTGGTTTTCTGAAGACAGTGCCTCAGTTTAAAGGTGTGGTAAATTCTTACATCTGAATGGAACATAAAATCAGATTTTTCTACTTCTGTCATTTTCGTCATTCTTCCATTGTACTCTTAGAAACTTGGGGTATATTTGATGACTTTTGTTAGTTTATACTATTTCAAGTAATCTTTTTAAATTAATTAATTTATTTATTTTTGGCTGCATTAGGTCTTCGTTTCTGCACGCAGGCTTTTCTTTAGTTGCGTCAAGCGGGGACTACTCTTCCTTGCGGTGGCTTCTCTTGTTGTGGAGCATGGGCTCTAGGCGCGCGGGGTTCAGTAGTTGTGGCACGTGGGCTCAGTAGTTGTGGCTTGCGGGCTCTAGAGTGCAGGCTCAGTAGTTGTGGCGCACGGGCTTAGTTGCTCCTCAGCATGTGGGATCTTCCCGGACCAGGGCTCAAACCCGTGTCCCCTGCATTGGCAGGCGGATTCTTAACCACTGCGCCACCAGGGAAGCCCTCAAGTAATCTTGATTATTTCGAAATAGTCTCATTCATTTCTTTAGCGAGGAATGTAGAAATGTTACAAAAGGGATTTGTGGAATTGAGCTGGACTGATGGTAACTTCTGGCAAGTTGTTAACTGTGGATTTTCAAATCACTGGTGATTTCAAGTTTCCTGAAGAGGTCTTTTGTCCTCCAGGTGGCCCTGAGACTACAGGGATTTTTTTTTCCTTGTAGTTTACTTAGTCTTTTTTTTTTTTTTTTTTTAATTTATTTATTTATGGCTATGTTGGGTCTTCGTTTCTGTGCGAGGGCTTTCTCTAGTTGCGGCGAGCGGGGGCCACTCTTCATCGCAGTGCGCGGGCCTCTCACTATTGGGGCCTTTCTTGTTGCGGAGCGCAGGCTCAGCAATTGTGGCTCACGGGCCCAGTTGCTCCGCGGCATGTGGGATCTTCCCAGACCAGGGCTCGAACCCGTGTCCCCTGCATTGGCAGGCAGATTCTCAACCACTGCGCCACCAGGGAAGCCCTACTTAGTCTTTAATAATAACTATGGAAAATGCAGAGAGCTTTTATGCAATATACTTCGGGGAATTTGACAGCTATAAATTTATGCAGATAAGGTGCTCCTAATCTTGCTTTTTCTTTCTAATTATGCTCCTTTGAAGAGTTCACAGGATTCTTAATCTTTCAAAATAGAGTGGGTTTATGCTTCTTTGCTGGTTGTCTGGGAGGAAGGAACAGGAAAGAAGGGATAAAACCCAGGAGATAATGCATGATTTCAGGATACTGGCATTATTTCAAATTAAAATCTATGTACATAACCAGCTTTCTCAATTCTTATACAAATTCACTCTTTAAAATCTATCAGTACACATCTATGTGTGAATATAATTAAAAGATGCTACATTTCTCATATGTGTTTTTTCAGTTTACATATATCTTGCAATCCCCATACAGCAAACATAAGATAGTGGTGGCAATATCGTATATATCTTAGGCATCATAGAAGAAAATCTTAATTAAAACCAACAGTGGCAACTCTTGCAGTAGCAACTTCTTTCTAGCTGAGTGACCTCAGGCTGCTCATTTCTCTTCTTAGGAACATTAGGAAATGTCCTCAGCTGTGAAATAAGACAACTGGGGAAATGTTCGTTCTAGTTCTTGGGTTTGGGTGCCAGCAGCAAAGCAATATCACTTATATAAAGATGCCTGTAAAGGTCCTTAAAACAGAAAAACACTAAGGGTATATAACTTAAGAGGGTTTTGTACAAAATTTGAAGGTAGAAATCAGGATGGGATATCACTTATTTCAGAGTAAAATGTCAAGTTATTTAACAGGAAAAAGAAAAGACAGTGAATTCCTACTTAATTAACAGAATTTAGAGGCTTAAAATAAAATAAATAATTTTTTTCCTTTCTCTGAAATGACTGTGTCAGAATTTTAGCTATATCAGAATTGCTTACATCATACTTTAAAGCAAGTATCCAGAGAGTTGAACTGGAAATATGTACAGTCCTCATAGCAAGCTGATGAAGTGTGAGAATGAGGTTAGCTGGATGGAAGGACACAAAGAAAGAAAAGATGGTTTTGTAGACACTCAGCTGTACCACAGCAGAGAAAGTTCACACTAACATTCTGTAATGTTATTGCACTGGGTCACTGGGGAGAAAGTTCCTCTAAGACTTTTAATTAATGTGAGGATGGCAAACAGCATATCAACACCTTCCTAGTGAAGCATTAATCACCTGGAGAATCATTTCCACACCCTCCACCAAATGTAATCAGGAGCAAGTATGAATAGAAAAACATGATTTAAAAACGATCTGTTCAGGGCTTCCCTGGTGGCGCAGTGGTTGAGAATCTGCCTGCCAATGCAGGGGACACGGGTTCGAGCCCTGGTCTGGGAGAGAGAGAGAGAGAAATAAAGACTCCTGAAAAAAAATTAAAAAAAAATAAAAACGATCTGTTCAGACCCTCATAGAATGAAACACCATAGGAATTACTTTCTACAGCCTGGGGGAAAACAGAAGGGAAAGAGTGGGTGATAGTCAAGTGAGGTTCTGTCTTAAAAGGGGGAGCTGGAAAATGCAAAGCAAACAGAGGCACTAAAATGCTGAGCACGGAGGTGCACAAACTCTTTCCAAATCATGGTATTTTGTCCTCTGCCCTCTCTCGAAGGGCTCTGTGAACTCCTTTGTCATCCAGTCAATAAGCAGTGTCACTCAACAACAGTGCTAGGCCCTGAGGATTTAAAAATGAATGAAGTTCACTTTTAATGAATGAATCTCTGAATCTTCAGGTCCCCAATTCACCAGCTGTGAGGGAGTGGGCAGGATGGAAATAGCTGGGTGTAAGACCTGTTTAATAATCACAGTGCAGTGTGGTAATGGTTGTAGCAGATGTGTGTGCAGAGCCATTGAAGCTGAGGAGAAGCCCCAAATGGTGACCCTAGAACGTTCACAGAGAGAGTGACATTTGATACAGCTCAGGGGACGAAAAGGACAGTGGCAAGTGTGGTAAAGGGTTGGGCCAGCCAAGGTACAGAATGGGAGAACTGACATTTCAGAGAGATTGGGAAAGGGAAGCACATACAGAGCCAGAGAGGTTTGCAAGAATAAGACATGTTTGGAGTCTGGCTGTTGTTTCTCACCATTAAAAAGAAAATTCTAGTTTCCTTTAGGTAATGCTCATTGTATGTATCTCATGGCCTTCACCTCCAACCTGGATCCAAAGAGCATTCAGTTTCCTATCCCCAGGTTGTGAGTGTAACCTGATACATTTTCCAATTTAGCGAATTACAGACGGCTAAAGAAGAGATGACCTGAGGCACCCGTAACGCAACTTGCTGAACACTTATGAGGTGTGCAGCTAAGGCCTTTAGAGCAGCGGGCCCCAACGTTTTTGGCACCAGGGACCGGTTTCATGGAAGACGATTTTGCCAGGGGAGGAGGGTGGAGTGGAGTGGGGGGTGGCGGTGGGGATGATTCAGGCGGTAAGGCGAGGGATCGGGAGCGATGCGGAGCGGCAGATGAAGCTTCGCTCACTAGCCCGCCGCTCACCTCCTGCTGTGCGGCCCGGTTCCTACCAGGCCGTGGACCCGGGGTTGGGGACCCCTGCCTTACAGCATTACCGTATTTAATTCTCATAATGACTCTGTGGGCTAGGTACTATTATTTTTCCCATTTTTAAATAAAGCAACTGAGGCTTAGAGGCATCTTGTTCAAAGTTATATGGCAAGTGAGCTATGCACCCTGCTTCTAACCCAGGCAATCTCACCGAAGGAACTCAGGTCTTAGTGTGCTATCCTGCCTCAAAAGTGTGAGCACTGCCACCACCAGGAATCAAAAAATATCCTATGAGCATCCCACCCAGCCTGGGGCTTTCCCTCCTCATATGGAAAAGACAGCACAATGGTGAGGGTGAGGGTGTCACCTACCGTGTGAGTGGGTGACGTGGAGTTCGCCAGCCAGATCTGCCTTCAAGGGAGGACATGCTGCTCAGCTCTGAGTGCTGTCGACAGCTGGCCCTCTCAGGGACTGCCTCAGTTGCTGAGTCACCTTCCCAAGGTCGTACTACTTCCCAGGATGTACCACATCCAATGACTAATTCAGGAAGCCATATAAAGGTCCAGCCACGTAGGCCCAAAACTCTGATGGGTCAGGCTAGCTGCAAGGCCTCTAGGGGAGGTCTGCGGAGCCTGTTGTTGGGTTTACACTGAAGCTCCACTTCTCCTTCTGTCCCATCCTGCTTCCTGTCCCTCCCTCCACAGGTGTCAACCCCATGGGCATTCCTTAATGACCATCCCACCACTCTGTCTCAGAGCCTGCTTCCCTGGGGACCCAATTGGTGACAACATCAATTCCATTCTGTGACCTCTCACTTTGTCTCCTTTGTAACTTCCTTTCATGTTAGTTTCAAAACCATGCGCCTTTTTTTTTTTTTAAAAGGACCTTTGATTTTCCATGTTCCAGACAAATATCTAAGAACAAACATTTTAAAATTCTCAAAGGTAGCTTACACAAAGATTCAGTCTCCCCCCCCCACTTTTTTGTTGTTATTGTTGTTGTTGTTAATAGAATTTATTTAGAGCTGTATTAGGTTCACAACAAAAAGCAGAAGGTGCAGAGAGTTCCCCTGTATCCCCTGCCCTTCTCCCACATGCACAGTCTCCCCTACTAGCAACATCCATTTGCTTTGGTTTTGGCAATAGATACAGGTTATGGAAGGAAGACCTCTTTCAAACCACAACTTTCATTGAAATAGTTTATGTGAACTTTTCATTGTTATTTTTGATGTTTGAGTTGTTGGCTGACTTTATTCCAATAGGCTCTTGCTGTGTGAACTTGGCAGGCTCCTTAAACTTTGAGTCCCAGTATCCTCATCTCTAAAATTGGAATAGTAATTATTGGGAGGATTAAATGAGATGTCCCAACTCTAATCAAAGTGCCTGGCACATAAAAAACTTCAGAAAATGGGCATTTTAACATAAAGTTGGCACTGCACAGGTCACAGGGTATATTTGTTTCCTCTGGCTGTTCTAACACATTACCACAGACTTGGTGGCTTAAGACAGGAGAAATTTATTCTCTGAGGCTCCTGGAGGCCAGAAGTCTGAAATCAAGGTGTGAGCAGGACTGCTGTCTCTCTGGAGGCTCTAGGGGAGAATCCTTTCTTGCCTCTTCCAGCTTCTGGTGGCTGCTGGCATTCCTTGACTGCATCACTCCAATCCCTGCCTTCCTGGACACATTGCCTTTTCCTCTCTGCCTTCCTTTTATAAGGGTACATGTGATTGCAGCTAGGGCCACCCTGAAAACCCAGGAAAATCTCCTCAACTCAAGATCCTTAATTTAATCTGCATAAGCCCTGTTTCTCTGTAAGGGGACATTTCCAGGTTCTAGTGATTAAGATCTGATATCTTAGGGGGACTATTTTTTAGCCTACCACACAGGGTCACACAGTTCCTGTCCTGTCCTTACAAGGCATGGTCCTGGACATCTCACCTTTAGATTACTGAAATAGTCCTTTGTTCCCCCCAGTTTGTGGTTCAAAACCATCTGCCTTATTTTAAGAACCTTCCTCCCTCTCCCAGAGGGGACAGTGGCTCCCAGAGTTGGGTGGTTTCTTTAAGGTCTCAGCACTAGACTGTGTTGCTATTTTACAGGCATCTTTCCAAGATTTTATTTAATTCCGGGATGCACTCTAGCACTGTTTCTCAAACTTGCATATTCCCAGCACCTCTAATTCCGTAGGTGGTGCGAGGTTTGGGAATCTAAAATTTTCAAAGTGCCCCAGAGGAATTTTATCAGCCAAGATTTAGAAACACTGATTCCAGCAAAGTCCTGAACCAAAACCCTCGAAACAGAGAATTCCCCTTCCCGCCTGCTGGGTGTGTCATGGTTACAGGACTGAGTTTTTATGAAAAGGGTGGAGAAAAAAGAAAAGAGCAACCCTGAAAACTGAACAATCTATCTGTACAGTATTCCCTGAAAAAGCTCCCTAGCGGGAAAACTTACAATTCCGGATTAAGTGGCGGATGGCGACAGCCTGGATTTGGCAGTCCTGCTGCTGTCACTAGCCCGGGACCTCGTAGGCCTGAGTGATAAAACCCCGGCCGCGCCCTCAGCGGGAGCCAAGCTTTGCCTCAGTGAGAGCAGCTCCAGCTGTGGTGGCGGCCAGGCTATTCCAGCCCTAGTGTGGGTGTCCATGGAGAGGTACATCGGAGTTGGGGTGGGCGGGGGAGTGGCCTGCAGCGCCACTCCTGCAAGTGGCAGCCACTCCAGAGTGGCGCGGGCAGGGGGCGTGGGGAGACGTAGGTATATTTATTCTGGCTTGAGAGCAGGATGCTGGGACCGCTCTACGCTGCCGGAGGAGCTGTCCTGAGTCGAGAGCAGACTGTTCTCCCGGAAAGGCTAAGAAACCAGCGCCGGTGATTGGCCAGGTGGGGGCAGCCGTGATGCGGTGGCCGAACGCACAGGAAAATTTCGGGAGTTGTGGAAGTCCCTTTGGGGATGCTGGGGCACAGTTTGGCTCAGCCAGGAGCGATGAAGGGGCATGTCCAGCTCAGCCGTGAGATGTTGGGGCGCAAAGTCAGGCTCCCCCGGGAGGTGATAGGGGTATAATGTCCAGGTCAGCCTTGGAGTGATGGGGGGCGCAGTGTCAGGCTCAGCCGGGAAGTGATGAAGGTGCAGAGTCAAGCTCAGCTGGGAGGTTATGGGGGCTCAGGGTTAGGCTCAACCTGGAGTTGATGGGTGCCGCAGCGTGGGGCGCTGCTTGGGGGGGCCTGCTTCGGCAACCGGGCAGTCAGGTGCTGTTCCTGGGCGCCGCAGCGAGAGGCGCTGAGCGCCGGCGTTCGCAGCTCGCACTGAGCTGGGGCAGCGGGAGGAGCCCTGCGCGGTCACCGCCTCCTCCGGCCGCAGGCTCCTCCTCTCCCCCCGCCTTCTTCGTCTCGCCTGCCCGAGCGCCCAATCAGCAGCCCTCGGCCCCGCAGAGCCGGGTTGCTTGTCTGGGCGGCGGAGGCTGAGCGCGACCCAAGCGAGCCGCGGCGCCCGCCGACCAGGGACAGGCGGGACTCCCGGAACCCCGCTTTGCCCCGCGCGGCCGCCCCCTCTTCATTGCCGCGCGGACGCTTCGGCCCGAGCCGCCCGGGCCACGATTCTCCTCCTCTTCCTCTCGGAGGGGAAGGAACGGAGACGGCGGAGCAGCTGCTCCGGAGAGAGCGAGCCGAGGCCCTTGCCCCTGAGGCTCGGGACTGGAGGAGGAGGAGGCGGAGGCGGAGGGAAGTGCGCGTCATTCCCGGGAGGAGAGTTTCACCTCCAGGCAGAGGCTGCGGCTGCCAGTTGCGTAAAAGCGGCAGCGGCGGCGGGCCGGGGCTGGAGGGGCTCCCTGACCATGGAGGGACGATCCAGACCAGGGGACGCCAGGAGCTCGGCTCTGTCTCTTTGGACTGCTGTGTAGGCACCTGAATTAGCCGACGCTAAGCGGGGGAGGGGAAGGTAAGAAGCAACGGGGTCACCAGCACCCCCACCTCTCCGCCCTGCCTCCCTTGCTGCCCGCTGGGGGCCACTGCCAGGACGCGGACCATGGTCCTCCGCTCCTTCCCGGCTCCCGGCAGTCAGGCATTGGGGCATTTCTATTGAAACGGCAGAATCCTCCCGCCTCCCACAGCACCCTCCCGCCCTCCCCCCGCGCGCCGCCTTTCTCCTCTTTGGATTAGGAGTAACAAGACTCCCCCGAGTAAGTCCTGTCCATAAGAAAGGGTCTTTGGGAACCACATCTTGATTTCTTTCTCTTCCTCGCTCTTTTCATTGCTTTTACGGGGAAGCAAACAATGGACCTTTGAAAGTCGGTGTGAACAGTCTTAAACTTTCTGGAGAGGGCTGGCTTGGGGGAATAAACCCCACAGGAAGCCGACTACAGTGAAAGGTTGGTGGAATGTGCATTGCAGTTTCGGCTTCAGTGAGTACGCGTTTGGGGTGATCTTTGTCTCTTTATTACCCTGGGTTGGTGCTCTCCCCCCACCCCGGTCTCCCACCCCAATTTCTTTTAGTTAAGGTAAGGCGACTCTTTAAGATCTATTGCAGCTTTCTTTAAAGCTGGGGAAAGGCTTAGACTGGCCCCCACTTCCAGCTTTCCTCTGCAAAGTTGGGAGGTCTTGGCAAAGCAAGGGGGTCCGGCTCTGTGAGGACCCCTAAGTGCTGCGGTTAATGCTGGTTGCTACACCCCTTGTAATAAAACCAAGGTTCTGACGTCCCTGGATGCTCTCTGCTGAGGGTTGATTTGTGTCCCCAGATTTCCCGTGGAGCGGAAGCCGCTCACTTAAATTCTCCGCGTTAGGTTAGAAAAACAGACTTTGATATATGTCTCCTTTCATCAGCAGTAAGGGTTAAGGATAGAGTGCTTAATAATTTTAAGAACTTTCATTCCGCACAGGAGCCACTCACTGGCTTGTGTTCACTCCCCTTGTTTCAGTGTGACTGTGATGCGATGTTGCATAATTGCACGTGTTGAGGGTGTGCAGATACTATCTTCGTGAGCTCTTCCCAGTACAAAGTGAGAAGAATTTAGAGGAAGGGGGATGTAGGGAGGTTTCACCTGAGCTGAGTGAGAACTGAGTCCTCAAAGCAGCCAGGCTTACCTGTTGGAAATGTCTCTGTTTTAAAAACAAATACATTTAGGTTCTGATGAACCTAGGGGCAGGGCAGGAATAAAGACGCAGAGGTAGAGAATGCACTTGAGGACACCGGCAGGGGGAAGGGTAGGCTGGGATGAAGTGAGAAAGTAGAACTGACATATACACTACCAAATGTAAAATAGATAGCTAGTGGGAAGCCGTTGCCTCACACTGGGAGATCAGCTCCGTGCTTTGTGACTACCTAGAGGGGTGGGATAGGGAGGGAGGGAGGGAGACACAAGAGGGAGGAGATTTGAGGATATATGTACATGTATAGCTGATTCACTTTGTTGTACAGCAGAAACTAACACAACATTGTAAAGCAATTATACTCCAATAAAGATGTTAAAAAAATAAAATAAAAACAAATACATTTAAAATATTTAGCCTTATGGTTCTTTGGTTGTCTAGAAAAGAGCTATTAATGTTTGTTTGACCCTTGAAGGAAACTTGCTATTTTCAAAATTGGTCTGGGCATCATACTTTGGTTGTGTCTTTGATTAGCTATGCAAAGGGTTCTTTTGAGTTTGCATTTCTGGGCAAAGCAGAAGATAGTGCACTTCCTCTGCTTAGTAAACATTGGGTAGCACATTTTGGTGCTTTATCCTTTACATTAAAACCACTCCTCAATTTTCTGTGTACCTGCACTACAGGATGTGTGTGTGTGTGTGTGTGTGTGTGTAACTGGAAGTCTTGTCTTGTGGTTTTCAGTTCAGTCCACCTGATGCTGTCTTATCTGAATGTGTTTACAGGCCCAGAAAAGTAAGGTTAGAAGTGAATTCTGAGTCATCACCTGTTTCCCTTTTACAGTCTGAATGAGCAAGCAAGGTGAGGACTGGGAACTGTGTATGTGTGTGTGGACAGGAAAATTGAATCAGTAAATTCTTACATGGTACTTGTTTAGATTTCCTTTGTCACAGCTAATTGTCTGAGTAAAAGTCTCTTTTTTTTTTTTTTTAAGGATTATTGGGGTTTTTTTTGTTTGTTTATTTATTTATTAATTTTGGCTGCATTGGGTCTTGGTTGCTGCACGCAGACTTTCTCTAGTTGGGGCGAGCAGGGTCTAGGCGAGTGGGGGCTATTCTTCGTTATGGTGCGCGGGCTTCTCATTGCGGTGGCTTCTCTTGCTGCGGAGCATGGGCTGTAGGCGCTCAGGCTTCAGTAGTTGTAGCACGTGGGCTCAGTAGTTGTGGCTTGTGGGCTCTAGAGCACAGGCTCAGTAGTTGTGGCGCACGGGCTTAGTTGCTCTGCGGCATGTGGGATCTTCCTGGACCAGGGCTCGAACCCGTGTCCCCTGCATTGGCAGGCAGATTCTTAACCACTGCGCCACCAGGGAAGTCCCATAAAGTCTCTTTTCTTGATTTGGCCTATAACCCCTCAAATTTTCAAAAGTCAGGAAACTTTCACAACAGGAAACCAGAATGGGGCAACACCTCATTCATGTTCTAATAGACATATCAAGCCTGTTCTCAAACAACTATCTTGGAAATGAAGAGGAAACAAAGCAGAGAGTAAGGTAGTCTTGTGGGCCATTTCTGAATTTGAAAAGTTACTACTTACTAGCTATGTGCCTCTGGGCAAGTTTCTGAAATTGAGAATGATGAACCACATGTCAGAAAGAGAAAATTTAAATTATCATTGTCAAATTAACAGTTTTAGACTCACATGGGATGCTGTATATAAATGTGTACCTTGTAAAGTGCTGTAAAATATTTATGAGTATTGTATCATCCACCCACCCACCATCCCTTCAGCTAACAATTATCAATCACCTATTGTGTGTCAGGCTTTCTGGAAGCAATCTGATTGCCCACTCTTTGTGGAGTGTTCTTTTTGGTAGGGAGAGGGAGTTGGATGAAGTGGTTGAAATTCGAGAGGTCACAAGGAGCAAAGATAGGGACTTCCCTGGGGGTCCAGTGGTTAAGACCCTTGCTGCCAATGCTGGGGGCGCGGGTTCGATCCCTGGTCAGGGAACTAAGGCCCCACATGCCTCGAGGCCAAAAAAAAGACCCCACAAAATACAAGGAGCAAAGATAACCTGGTGGCTTCCATCTATAAAGAAAGATAAAACGATCTCTGCTGCTGAAGAAATGAGTCTATTCAGGTACAAAAGGAAATGAACAATTAGAAAGCCCAGTAAGTGTTTGGAGAATTATGCATAGAATGCTTTAAGAACCCAGAGGAGGATCAGATTGGGAATGGGAGGGGGAAGCAATTTAGTGAAAAATAAAATTTACTAAATCAGACATAATAGTAGGGGCTGAAAACTGGTGTTAGAGGTACCATTTTGAAATGTAAAGATTGGAGGACTTGAAGTCAGAATTGAGTTTAAAACAGAGCTCTGACAATTGTTAACCATTTGCTTATTGGGCAGATCCCCAAATTCTTCACATATTGTTTCTTCATCTGTAAAATAACTTTATGGAATTCTTTGAGGATTAACTTTGATTTAATTTACTGTGTATATGATAAAGTACCATACAAGCTAATGCTGTTTGGTACTTTCAAAATATGTTCTTTTTAAAAGCTGTAAATAGATACAGTTTATAACTTAGTCTAATTGGTCTCAGTCACAGATTTCTATTTTATTGGCCCTTTTCTGAGTGTGCTGAATCCCATCTTGAGTGCAAGTCTTCAGCTGTTGTCATATGGTGAGTCTCACTTGTTCAGGCATCTTCATCTCAGCCATAGGAAATCTTTTCATCGCTTTTGGGTTGTGAACACTAATTAGAAGGATGGGCTGCCTAGTACAGTACATCAGTTGAGAGGGGCTTGTCTGGGTCTGTACTGTAACTTCCGCACTCTCCTCCCTCCCTCCCAAGTCAGGCTAGTCCTACTGTTTGTCTTGATCCTAACAAAATGAATATAGAAAAGGGAGAAGAAAGGACAAGAAAAACTATACATTTACATTTTTGAGACCATGAAAATCACCCTTAATAGTTTTCTCCATTTGTATAGAGGTGTAATTTTCAACTATACTATTTATATAAAGAAAGGCTGTGCTCTCAATAGCAACAGCTGCTGTCTAGGTGAAACTTGAATCTGTAAGCAGTACTTGCTTTATTTAATACACTTGCCTTAATTCTCCACTTGAAATGGACTTAAGCTCATCTGACATTTTAATAAATTGCCTTTGATAGAAATCCATACTCAGATATTTAAAACTGCCATGTTAAATGTGACTTTTTGGGGGAAGGGTGGTATGACTATAAATCAGTTCGCAGGACAGTTACACGTGCTGAATCTTAGCATGCAGTTTGAATGGGCCTCAAAAATAATATTAAAATGAGGAAGTTGAGACCCAGAGAGGCTAACTAATTAGGTAAGGTCATGTAGTAAAGTAATGGCTGAGCAGGGACAAGAACCCCTTTGTCCCTATTTCCAGCCAGCATTTTTTTTCTCTCCAGTATACTCTAATTTGTTACTCTTTGGTTTTGTTAGCAATTTAGTTATTTTAATGTTTTAATAGTGAAATAATTTGCATTCGGGCTTAGAAACCCACTGCGCCCAAGTTTAAGGCAGACACTATACCTTCTGTTTTGTTTGGGAGAATCTAGATACGATATGGTGCACAGAGTGGGGTGAAGCTACTTGTAATAAATTTATCAGATAAGGAACTAAGTGTAAAAGTAATGTTAACTTTACTTGCATTTTCTATAAATAGTCTACTAATTTAAAATATTGTCGAAGTGCACATTTTTTAAAAGAAGCAAGTTCTTCTGAGTAAGAAACATTACTCAGATTTGTGTTGTGAAACATATGATAAAAGCATATTAGAAATAGGTTTGCATGTTCTTTTGTTTTTCCCGTACTTGCTTTGGGAAGCCTTTAATGATGGTTGTTAGAAACTGCCCAGCAAATATTTTGTTACATTCCCAAGATGTACAAGGCACTGTGCAAGTTGCTGTGAATGATACAAAGATGTGTGAGGCATAGGATCTTTATTAAAATGTCTCTTGGGCTTCCCTGGTGGCACAGTGGTTGAGAATCTGCCTGCCAATGCAGGGGACACAGGTTCGAGCCCTGGTCTGGGAAGATCCCACATGCCGCGGAGCAACTAGGCCCGTGAGCCACAATTACTGAGCCTGCGCGTCTGGAGCCTGTGCTCCACAACAAGAGAGGCCGCGATAGTGAGAGGCCCGCGCACCGCAATGAAGAGTGGCCCCCGCTTGCTGCAACTAGAGAAAGCCCTCGCACAAAAACGAAGACCCAACACAGCCAAAAATAAGTAAATAAATAAATAAAAATTAAATAATGTATAAAAAAAAAATGTCTCTTTACAAAAAGTGAAACAGACTCAAAGCTGTGTATGACTTAAAACTCAGAATTGCTATCTCCCAGCAAATCAGTCCTTTGATCTAGTAGGCAAATCTGCTCTGAAATTGTTATTATTAGACTAACCAGACTTGTAACAAGATATTTATTTTCATTACCTGGTGACAAGTGATAAACCTTTCACTTTATTTACTTGATCAGGGCTTCATCTTAGTTTGGACAATAAGTAAAACTTTGGCAGCATTCGATGAGATTCTATATTATGAAAAGTTTGCCTAGGAGAGCTTGTGGCAGTCTTAGCTTTAATGTATTTTAAAAATGACTTTAGGGCTTCCCTGGTGGCGCAGTGGTTGAGAGTCTGCCTGCTAATGCAGGGGACACGGGTTCGAGCCCTGGTCTGGGAAGATCCCACATGCCGCGGAGCGACTTGGCCCGTGAGCCACAACTGCTGAGCCTGCGCGTCTGGAGCCTGTGCCCCGCAACGGGAGGGGCCGCGATAGTGAAAGGCCCGCGCACCGCGATGAAGAGCGGTCCCCGCACCGCGATGAAGAGTGGCCCCCACTTGCCGCAACTAGAGAAAGCCCTCGCACGAACCGAAGACCCAACACAGTCAAAATAAATAAATAAATAAATAGAGTAACTATTAAAAAAAAAAAAAATTGGAAAAAAAAATGACTTTAACGTTGCATAGAAGTGCGACTGGAACATTGTTTTTGCCTGAAAATGTTGCAGTTTAAGACAATCCATATTGAGCAACTGAGAAAAGAATTGTCCTCATTGACTCTGAGTTTGATGTTAGTATCTTAAAACATATGCATATTCACCACAAACTAGGTGTCGTGTCTGATTACTAAGTCTCTCCGAAGAGTGAAATTATTATTGATTTGGGGGCTCTTGCCTAATTACTGGCTTGTGCTTGGAGACTACAAGCCTTATCTTATCATAATGGTCTCTGCTAGTGGTGACTCACTTCCCTGAAGAATGAGTGAGGTTTTTTGTTTGTTTGTTTGTTTGTTTTTTAACACACAATGAGGTTGGAAAATTCATTATTAACATTTAAGGGATTGGAAAGATTAAGTTTAGCACAAGGACAAATGCCTGATTCCAGTTACAGAAGAAATGAGAAAAATGAGTCATCTTTTAAAAATTGTGCCTAAAAAAACCCCCCACACATACCATTGTTTTTAATACCGCCAGTGCCACCACTATAAAGTCAACGTTGTATGAGGATTTAAAAAATATTGTACTTCATTAATGCAAAAGATATGGCTTTAATTGTTCAATAGGTGCTTGGTGATAGCCATTCCCCAACCATCCAATGCCATGTACTCAGACAGAATGAAGTGCTAGTAATGTTGAGAAGCTAGCAATTTGGTAGCAAGTGGGCTGTGTATAAAGGTATAGGTGAAAAGGCCAAATGAGAGATAAATCGTCTTATCCGCATGATTAATGACATCTTTTGATGGATATTAGTTTCTGCTTGCCCAAGTGCCTGTCCTTACCATATGGCCCCCCTTCACAGTATATGGTCAGTTCATGGATAACCTTCCCCAGCTGCCTGGTTACCATGTCGTCTGAACTTGGCTTTAGCCTTAAAGCATTTCTTCTTGCTCCCTGTTTGTGCTTGTCCTCATCACTTGAGCTCATTACTCAGCCCCTGTTTACCTGTCCTGCTCCTGCTGGCAGTATTCTATCCCTGTTCAGCCATGCGAAGTCCAGCCTCTGCTCCGGTGCTGAGTAATTGCTCGTTCACTGGGGGTCCTGCCTTTTGACTCTCTGGTACCCCTGAATTTGACAAATGTCAAGGAGACTATGGAAGGCGTGTAATATGGTCCCTATGGTAGGCCTAGGTTTCACAAGCCCTAGGAGGACAGGGACTGATTTTTTTGTATTTTGGCCAGGGACTCAGGAACTCATCTGCAGGTGACACCTGCCAGCCAGCCTTCTGGAGTCTACGAAAGACATCATGAGTTTGTTGTTTTCTCCCTATATTGGTTATTGTTGGGCAGTGTGTTGTCATTTTAGGGGCAGAGTTCAGTGGTAGATTTTAGTTCACACATGCAAAGGAAGGTATTAGTAGTAGTCTGATGGTATACATTTGGGTAAGTAAGTTTGGGATTTAATAAAATCAGGCTGTCACCCCTTTAGACACCCCAGCCCAGTGTCTTTGCCTCAACATATATTGTAATTACTTGTTTACCTGTGTCATCGTCTGACACACACCGCCCCCCCCCAACGCTAGGCTATGCGCTTCTTGAAGGTAGAGATCATGTATATTTTTTGCACCACTGGGTCCCAATCATCTAGCAAAATCCTTGTCTCATAAGCAATCCCCAAACCTGAACGCATTCCCTGTTTGGTAAGGCTTTTCTCTTAAATATACTGTATGAAAAATAGACTATGTGTTGTAGGTTAAAAAAAATATATACATTTGGATTCTGATCCTGCCCCTGCCATTAATAGAAACTTTGCTTTGATGTTGGATTGAGTAGCCTGGATCACTTCAGTCTGGGCATCTCATTATTCATCTGGGATGTTTCTTAGTTTGAAAGGCATGTCAAAACATACTTGGTATATGTTTCCTACTGTCACTGCATTTTGATGTCTGTATATCACTGGATCATAAACTTTTGGTACACCTATACTTATTTATCAAACACATCTCTGTTGTCTTTTCTTTTTTCCCCACCTTTCAACATTCTACCAACATGACTTTCTTGAATTTTTCTTCTGGAGAAGCATCTTAAAGCTTTGTCCCTGGCACTCGGCAGAGAATGCAGCCCACAGGCAGCTCTGCCCTTTGCTATGACCTTAATTAAATCAGCCTCCCTCAGGTCAGACTTAGGCTTTGGTTCTTTCTTTCGAAGGCCAGCTGCAAGGCTGATGACATGCCTGCGTCCGCCATTGTGTGCCTCTGCACAGCCATCCGTCACTGTCAGCAGGTTGGGAGTCTCTCTGCTGTGTCCTCCCAGCCAGTGGGGAAAAAGGGCGAAGGGGGATGGTCTAAAGACCCTTGAGAGGGAGGGGAGAAAAAAGAACAGCTTTCAGTAGAAAGAATTAAGGAGAAAAAGGAATCTGAGGAATAATAGTCGGAAGAAAGGAAACAGACGTGAAGAGCAGAGAACTGGTAGGTAACATGACCCTCTCCTTCTCTCTCCAATTTTCCAAGTTAAAGAACAATCATCCTCTAGTTTTGCTTATCCTTTAGTTCTTTACTTCTACCCAGAGGCCTACGTACTTTGCTCTTTTTTAAAAATTTTGTTTTTGATTGGGCGAGGAGTGTGAGATATTGTTCAGTTGTCACCCTTTCTACCCGCCTTGGTCTGTAGATCTGTATTTTTGCCCCTTTTGTTTCTCTTTTGTTTCCCGGGATAATGTTCTCCAGTCTTTTCGCTCTATCAGCCATCTTGGCTTTAGGGTCAAGCATTGCTTTTCACGGACAGGCTAACAGATATGAAAAAAGACAGGATTAATGAGTATATTTGGTGGCAGAAAAATCAGACATCTGCCTCCTATACCTTGCATAAATGAGAGAGGTAAAATAATGAATTAAACTATTTCTTAAAGGTCACTTACTTTAAAGTGGGAAAGTGTTCACTGGGTTTACTTTGGGCATTAGATATAAATAAAGACTCTGTTTTGAGGGACCATATTTTAACAGGAGATTCCAATAGAATCTGCCAAGGATATATACACTTCAGTGAAATTGTAGCTAATTTGCTAATCTGAAATCCTTAAATACAGACCCATGAGCATATATTGTTTCGTTTTCCACGAAAGCAAACTCTTGGTATTTGTAGTTAATTTTTGTTTTCCAGGGATTTACTGTTTCCTGACTATAGTTTTCTAGCAAAGAGGGTATAGATTAGATGAAAAGTGAATTTCTAAGCAGGGAAAAAAAATGTCTTCTAACTTTAAATAATAATTATTCCAACTCAAATGCTTAGTGTGAAAAATTTTCTTTTTAGTAAATTTAGTCTTTTTAGGACTATATGTTTGAAATATTCCTTGTGATTTCTCGGTATTGTGGTTTAATAGAGTTAGTGTGTATTGAGAGAGTTATTTCCTTTTGAGGGGGGAGATAATGTGAACAATATATGGTACCAAACTGGAAGTCAGGTGCATATTGGTGTTTATATATAATAGTAGGTTAACTTTTGAGCATATCATTCATCATATGTGTCTAAATTGACCAAGTGGAGAAAAGAAGGTAGAAGATTAGAATTAAAGTGTCTCAGTACCTTATCCTTTCACTTCATAGGGAGCTGTTGATGATTCAGGGTTGGTACATTCCCCTTCTATTTCTGAGCATTGGCCTCGGTGTGATCAGCTTAGTAAAATGAGCAGAAATCAATGCAGGTAAACTAACTCTGCAAAGTGTCTTATTTCTTGGGAATGTGCCAGACAGTTGCAGGTGCTAATGACTCATCCTGATTTGGAGAGTTGAAGGACAGAGACAGAAGGGCTATGACAAGTGCTGGGTAATAATGGAGAATGTGTGAATGTGACAGTGTGAAGGCACTGTCCTGTTTAGAAGTCTCAGAGTATTCATTTCTTTGGGAGTCTGGTTACACAAAACCAAGCAGATCTCTGAATGAAAGTGAACTTATTTTTTTTCCCACCATCTGTCTATTTTCTCTCAAATAGCTATAGGAATAGACCTAGCATTTATGCTGAATTCCTTTGCAGTCACTGTTGTAGAAAAATGTGTTTTATCTTGTTTGGTCTGGGAATAGAATATGTAATAAAGTATATTCTGCTAAACTATGTATAAGAGAATTCCCCCTCTCCGAAACTCTCTTTGTTTTATCCTTTGCATTTGAAAATCTTTATATGAGAATATTGATCACACTTAAATATTTGACAGTTTGTGAAACTAAAGATCCTAAAAGTCAACTTTGCTAAGTTTGTTTCTTACTGAATAGTTTTGAATGATTGAGTTGTTGAGCTCATTGTTTATCAACTACAGACATAATCTGAATCTAAAACAAAACTAGATGAAACATCCTACCTCCTACTCCCCCGCCCCACACACACAAAAAACCCAAACCTGAAAATCACCTTGATGTTATTCTCTCTTTTCCTTCTCTTAAAAATAGGAGATTGGAAGTTAGAACCATTAATTGAAAGTTCAAGGCCATTAGGAGCTGGTTAAGAATTTTGTTAGGTCATGATTACTAGTAATTATAAACAAAATTATCATTTGTTTTCATGATAATTCGCGAACACCTCTCTTTCCTGACATAATTTACTTTTATTTTTGCTGTGACTGAGCATACCAGTCAGTGTGTTACAAAGACCTACTAAGATCTTAATAAAAGGAAAAGTTTCCTTAGCCAGGTTTTGGCCAGTTGTACTGAAACTCTCAGAAAGTAGACTAATTTGTGGAACTGACCTTTAGGTTGGATACTGTTTCAAGAATTATGTCCTTCATCAAAGAAAGATAAACTTGAGGAGATCATGCCAGTTTCTTGACTGTTCCTACAAGCCTGAATTTTCCATTCAAAAATAAGTTTTTAGGGCTTCCCTGGTGGCGCAGTGGTTGAGAATCTGCCTGCTAATGCAGGGGACACGGGTTCGAGCCCTGGTCTGGGAAGATCCCACAT
The DNA here is from genome assembly GCF_949987535.1 of Balaenoptera acutorostrata. NCBI lineage: Eukaryota > Metazoa > Chordata > Mammalia > Artiodactyla > Balaenopteridae > Balaenoptera > Balaenoptera acutorostrata. Next base: position 77,274,670 of record NC_080069.1, on the reverse strand, counting down.
GCTGCTGAGCAACTAGGCCTGCGAGCCACAATTACTGAGCCTGCGCATCTGGAGCCTGTGCTCCACAACAAGAGAGGCCACAATAGTGAGAGGCCCGCGCACCGCGATGAAGAGTGGCCCCCACTTGCCGCAACTAGAGAAAGCCCTTGCACAGAGACTAAGACCCAACACAGCCATAAATAAATAAATAAATAAAATTAAAAAAAAAAATAAGTTTTTATACCAAGTGTAGGCAGGATTTTTTTATAAATTTATTTATTTATTTTTGGCTGTGTTGGGTCTTCGTTTCTGTGCGAGGGCTTTCTCTAGTTGCGGCGAGCGGGGGCCACTCTTCATCGCGGTGCGCGGGCCTCTCACCGTCGCGGCCTCTCCTGTTGCGGAGCACAGGCTCCAGACGCGCAGGCTCAGCAGCTGTGGCTCACGGGCCCAGTTGCTCCACGGCATGTGGGATCCTCCCAGACCAGGGCTCGAACCCGCGTCCCCTGAGTTGGCAGGCGGATTCTCAACCACTGCGCCACCAGGGAAGCCCGGCAGGATTTAAAAGAACTTAAATGAGTCAAAAGTATTGCATTTTCATTAGGTGTTCAGTATGATGGGGCCAATATGCATGGCATAGCAGTGGGCTGTGGGACACCCCTACGTTGGGTTGGAGGGGCTGGATGATTTTGCACTATAGGGCAAGTGTCCTCAACCACTGTGTAAGTGATAAGCACTTGTGGTAGGCAATTGGCCTTGTGTATTAGTAGCTCAGCAGTAGAAAGAAAATGAAAACTCAGCCCTTTTAAAGAGTTCTTAGGAGTTTTGAATTAATTGCCGCTCTCTCTGTATTGGGAAGACTTTTCCTTTGATCATAGCATTTATTTGCTGTCAGCATAACAATATAAAGTGGAATGGAACATTTCCTTTTTCCTAAGTACCTACTGCATTTCATAATGTGTGGCTAAAACTTACAAATATTGTGAAAATTTGAACTTGTCTAGATGGTTTGCTGTTCTTTATCTTTAGAATTTCTATTTGCAGTTGTTAATAATACCCTTTCAGTCACCCACTAGATTGCATATTAGCATTTTGTAAAAATTAATGCGTTGACTTTTTTGCTTGAAGTAGTAAATGTTCTCAATTTTTCCCAAATTAGGGCAACTAATATGGAAATTAGACAAATTTCCCAGAGCCTCAGGGATGTTGAAAAAGGAGTAAATGGGAAATTCCAATCTGTGTGTGTGTGTGTGTGTGTGTGTGTGTATGTGTGTGTGTGTGTGAGAGAGAGAGAGAGAGAGAGAGGGAGGGAGGAAAACAGTAAGTTCTAAGTTCAGTAAGCACTTACTGAGTTCCTGCTGGGTGTAAGTTCCTGTGAGAATACCAAGAAGAGTAAGGTGTTGTCCCTGCTCTCAAGAGGCTTTTGGTCAACTGCAGGAGATGGACACGTACTTACATTAACTGAAACATAAGGCAGAAAGCAAGGTGATTCAATAAGAGTTTTAAACGGAGTACAGGGAAGAGCAGGCAGGGAACTTATTGTGGAATCCTGAGAAGCCTTCATGGATGAAATAGCACAGTATTTGAAAACTTTATAGGAGACTATCTCAGTTTTCTTAAAATCATGCCCCTTTTTAATAGGTCAAAAAACCCCAACTATGATCTCCTTTAATGTTGTTGAAATTTCAAAATAAATTACTTTCTGTGATTATTGTAATTTATAATCAAATTAATTAATTGAATACTCTTACCAACTGTAAGCCCCTCCCACAGTTACTGTTTGAGTTTATACACTCTTTTTATCCAAGAGAAGAATTTTATTTAAAATAACCACAAATTTTTAAGGTATTTTTTTTTGTGAGGGCAACTGAGAATTTGACAAAAGTACTAGGTTTTGAACGCTACCCCTTTTTTCAGCATTTGCATATCTTTAAGTTGATATGATTTTTTTCATACTTTTAGTAATTTCTTTCATTATCTACTTTAAATTTTGCCTAAATTCCTGGTGCAAATTTTTAATTGCGTGATTTTATTTTTAAATTAATTATTACCAAGGCTTTTGGGCTACTAGGTTTTTAATCATCCAGGAAATAAATACTCACAAGATAATTCTTCTAAGGAACATCTAAATACCAAAAATTATGCTCCAAAAGCTTTGTAGAGTGTATTTCCAAATTTGATATGAATGACTTGGGTTATTCCTCATTTTGGATTGTTTGTCTGTGTTTAGGGGTTTAGCACAGTCCAAAATAACTCTTAAAATATATCTTAAAATACTGGTGTGTTCCTTCTGTATACTATGTGCTTTCCACTAGAAATACAGCCCTTTTAAAAATGACAGATGATATAAACAAATTAACAGTATATTAAGTAAAAACTTCCATCTGTAGTAAAAATTTTAAAATGACACCTAATGCTAGCGTTGAATAAAGCTTGCAAGCCAGGGGAAACTCTTCATCCTCTTTCCTCTATTAGGTTTCTCCGTTGTTCTTGGGAACATAAACTAATGTTCAAACTAATGCTACCAGTAATAACAACCTTATGGACTGAGCAGCCTGGAAACCTATCACAGTATTTCATGATATTTCCTTGGTCAATTTCACTCTTCCTTCAAGCAAGTGATTTAAAATTGAATTTAGGACTCTGTGTAATATTGTTTAACTTTTTATACTATTTCATTGACACAAATACTGTTAAAATAAATACTTGGAATAATTAAAAATAAATAAATAATAAAATTGAATTTAGGAATTGCATTTCTTGGGGATGCTGTATATCTTTTATCTTTTTCCCCCATAGTCCCTCCCACAATTCTCTAATGACAGTAAGAGCTCGCAGTTGCTTATTGAATGAGTGAAATGACAATTTTTCCGCATGAATAATTGAAATCTAGCTAGCAATCAATATATTTTAAAGTAATTGATTTATAATACTACTAAAGCAAGCTCCTAAATGTAAAGTGAAATCCTAAAGCAATGTATTTGTGTCTTATTAAAAAATTGTAATAAATTACGAGGAAAATCTGCATATTATTATTTTCTTGTAAATTTATTCTAACATAGTTTCAATAATGTGTTACTTAGGAAAATAATGATTGTATTTGTTGCTTATGTATTTACATGTTTTTCAGTAAAATAGAGCTAATGGACTCATAATATATAGAAAAATATATATACAGTTTTGCAGAAGGGTCCTGGGGAAAACATACCATGATTATTTTTGATTTATTGATCATATTAGTTTGTGGCAGACACCATCTGAATTTTCATGTTAGGATACCATTTTGTGAATGTGAAGAGAAATATTTTTCCCAGTGGGATGGTGACTTCATTTAGGCTCTCACTGCCTTTTTTTCTGTTGTTTTGGGTACCTCTGGAGACATTATCTCCCACAAAAGGGGCCTCCAGGCTGTTAAGTAATAACAACCTTTCTCACCCTGAAACAATCAAGTATCAAGTGATTTCAGCTTCAAACAAAAGATTTCCACTCCCTTTCAGAGGAGATTATAGTCTGATTCCCCTCTCACCCTGGTGAGCCTGGCACTCAAGAGTATCTAGTTTAGTCCTTTCTTCCTTAATAGATGATCATAAAGGGGTCTTTGTCGTACTCTCTCATTTGTTCCAGCAGGATGTATCTATTATTTTGGTCTGCTGCTTGACACATACAGCAGTTTCTTTAACAGCACCTTCAATCATGTTGTTCTCCCTTTGTCATAGAGCTTAAGCTTCATCTAAATAATTACTTTTGTTCAGAAATCAAACCCCACAAAGCAAGTGTTTTTGACAGACACGCTCTGAGAATGTTCTTTGCCCCATGTAAAATCAGCATCAATTCCTGATTAGATTCCCTTTCTGTCCCCATTAATTTCCAGGTCGTTTGGGTCCTGGGAACACTTATTTGTGGCTTCTTTAATGGCCACATTTTGTGTTTAATGGATTTGCTGTAGTTTAGAGTAGTTTGGAAGTACCCTTTTTTGTTGTTTTGGCAGAAGGTGAAGGGGATTAATTATAAGAGTATTGAATGAAGTCAGGTGACTCTGAGATGCTGCAGTTGTTAAGGAAGGGAAGTAATGAACATCATGTTTCTTATTTATCCACAGTTGCTGAAATAAGAACATTAAATGACAGCGCTTCTTTCCCTCCCTCCCTCCCTCCCTCCCTCCCTCCCTCCCTCCCTCCCTTCCTCCCTTCCTTCCTTCCTTCCTTCCTTCCTTCCTTCCTTCCTTCCTTCTTTCCTTCCTTCCCTCCTTCCATTCTTTCTCTTTTTCTCCCTCCCTACCTCCTAGCCTCCCTCTCCTTCTTTAACTTGGCAAAGTTACAGAGTAAGGTTTCATTCAAAACTTATTCTTTTATTCGAAAACTGGTAAATGCTTACTATAAAGAATATAGAAAGTAAAAAGGACTGCCGTTTTGTGTGTATGTCAGCTTCTCTTAGATAAGAAAGAATCATGTAGAGTCTGGTAAACTTCTGCATGAAGAAGTTCTGAGAATATTAAGGTGCCCTTTCAGACTCAACACAGGGTCTAGGGTTCTAGTTATACCCTTGCAGAATTGATTCTTTGAAATTATTGCCTCTCAATTGTTTTGGAAGACACATGAGTGTAACTGTTAAGAGCCTGAACTCTAGATTCAGAATTCTAGGGTTCAAGTCCTGGTTCTCTGTAAACTAGTGAATCAACTTTTCTAGTCCTCAGTTTTCTCATATGTAAAGTGGGGATAATGGCACCTACTCATAGATCTGTCGTGTTAGATGAATACGACAAATTAAATGTATTAGATGAGTTAACACACGTAAGGTGTTTAGAACAGGGCCTGGCAGTAAGTGCTCTATGAATGTTAGCTATTTTTAAAAATCATCTTAACCATAATCTTTGAATGCTACTATTTTTTAAACAAAATTTGAGGATTTAAAGAAATAATATAGACTTTCTCATTAAATGAATTCACAGTCTGTTAAGTGATAACATGGTTAAAACTAGTTCAGTTGCTTTACAAGGAGATAAATTTTGTGGAAAAATTAGACACCTAAACATGCATGCTTGCCTACTGGAACTTGTTAGGGCCACCTTATGGTCCTCATATGACACATGGACTCCAACTTCAATTTGAAGAGATTTACAGTAATGATACTCAAGGTGTGACCACCTGCTTCAGTGTCACCAAGGTACATTTAAAAAATGTGAACTCCAGGGCACTCTTTCCACCAATTGAGCCAGAATCACTGGGGTGGAGAGCCTGGGAATCTACATTTTTAACAAGATTCCCTGGTGATTCTTATGCACAATTGAGAACAGTTGCCACAGAACAGTGGCTCTCAATCTAGATGCTCATTAGTGTCACTTGGGGAGCATTTAAAAGATACAGATGCTTGGCTCCTGACTTAATTTTGGGAGTGTGGCACTGGGCATTAACGTTAGCGGGTGATTATAATGTGCAGGGTGGAAGAGCCATGGCATTAGAAGATGATTAGTGAAGGTGATTGTTGACATAGTTTATTATACCAGGATATAAGCTGACTTGATATTTTCAAAAAATCATTACAGTGGTTACCAGGGACTGGGGAGAAGGGGGGAATGTTATTGCTTAATGGCTATAGAGTTTCTGTTTGGGATGATGCAAATGTTGTGGAAATGGATGGTTGTAATGGTTGTACAACATTGTGAATGTGCTTAATGCCACTGATTTTATGTTTAAAAATGGTTAAAATGGTAAGCTTCATGTTATGTATATTTTACCACAATACTAAAAAAAAGCCATTACAATTCTCACATTTCTGAGCCTTAATTTTCTTTTCTTTTCACAGTGACAGTATATCATGCATGCCACTAATTCCAGGGGCCACTCCCCTGCTTTCCTGCAACCTCAGAATGGAAACAGCCATCGCTCATCTGGCTATGTTCCAGGGAAGGTTGTCCCACTGCGTCCCCCTCCTCCTCCAAAGAGCCAAGCTTCAGCCAAATTTACCTCTACCAGACCGGAAGCCCGGGCCACCTTTGCTTTCTCATCTGAGGAACAACAAGCCCAGAGAGAAAGCCGAAAGCAGAAGAGGCACAAAAATACTTTCATTTGCTTTGCTATTACTAGTTTTTCATTTTTTGTTGCACTTGCAGTCATTTTAGGAATATCCTCAAAATATGCTCCAGATGGTAAGTGCGTATGTGTGCATGTGTGCATACAGAACCCATTCTAGGAGAAGAAAGAAGGGAAGGAAATAGTAGAATAAATTCTGAAAAATCTTTTGTTATTTTAACTTGGCTCTAGCTTACTAATATATAATTAGATAATATGAGGTGTATCTTCTTATGAATGAGAGCAATTGTTAAAGGAATCCACTGGAAATGATAAAATTAAAGGATTGCTCTTCCTTTCCATTTTCCCACTTTGTCCCAGGACTCAAGACTTTCTTGGAGCATTTCTTTTCAAAATAGTAATTTTAAGAGTCTTTATTGAAATCCTGTGGTAGCACAATTTCATCTTTTGTGGTAGGTATGATTTTCAGACTGGCACAAGTTTTTAGTAATAAAAATTACTAAATGCAGTGATAAAGTATATTTAATTGAAAAAAAAAGTGAAAGTGATAAGATTTGTGTTCTGCCATTTGAAACCAGTTGGGGAGACAGTTCCAAAAGAGAAGCTTCCAATATTTTTGAGGAACAAGGTATATCCTTAAAGAAAAACATCCATTAGTAGGTATAAGTTCTGATACACTTGTCTTCATAGTTAAATATCATTTAGGGAGATTTTAATTTCTTAAATGGCCTTTGCTTTTCAAGTTGGTAATATAGCAGTACTTTGAATGATTTTGAAAAGTTTACTGTCAGTCAGCCTCAATATAGTACCAATGAAGAATGGCCTCATAATATACCCTATCCGTCTCTCTGAAAATCAAAGGGCTCAGCACTGTGGAAAAAGCAGACCAGGCCACTGGATTGGCACCATACTGGTCTGCATTTTTTTTTATAGTCTGCAACAGATTTTTGTTGAATTAGTGCCTCCTTAAACGGGTATAATGTTTGAGAAGCATTTTACCAGTTATAAGACTTAGAAATATTAGTTTATTTAGTTTTCATGGGTGATTTAGGGGTCTTATAGACTTTAAGGTTTTGGGGGGAGGTAATGTCAGTACTTCTAAGAAAATAGACCTAAAGTAAGAGACATGTTCATTCAACATCTTTGTTGGCCAAGCCAGTAGACCACATAAAGAACTTGCAACATTGCTTTCCATTGCACATAGCATTGACTTTCTCTCCCCTTTTCTCCAGAGGAATAACCAAATTCACTGCTGTTGATTCATTCTTTCCAAGTAATCTACAGTAAAGGGATGCTAGATTATGGAAAATCAGAGCTGAAATCTGTGGCTTTAATTGATGTTTTCATATTCCAGCTAAGACATTGAATTGCTGATGTGGTTCCTTGAATCAACATCGTTTAGTTTCACATTTTGGCAGTATAAGGCCAGAATATCAGTGGAAAGATCTGGTATGCTGAAATATTTCAGGATCAGCCTCACTGTGGTTATTGCTGTTACATAACTTTGATAATGCATCCACTACTCAACAAATGGGTAGCTGAGAAGGTGGGGCTAGCTAAGCTATTTTTTTGATGCTTTCTGCAGACTATATATTTTCTCATTAAGTGTACTTTACTGGAAAAAAACAGACTGGAATTTTTGGTGATAAAAAATTTCTAATGAAGCATGCTTTCCTGGGGAATAATTATAAACCATTAAGAGGAAATATATAACTATTATAGTAGGCTCTAGATCTTTTGAGACTTAGATTCCTTCGGGATTTCCTTCTGTAGCTGGGTACAGTGCTTGTTACCTGGGGCCTACATTTGCTTATGATATCATGGAGCATTCCAGCTAAATGTTTTATGGGTAGAGAGGGAAGTAGAAGAAAAGCTCAAGAAATCCTCAGTATTAAGTCAGAACGAATTCAAGACGTGTTTTGTTTCTTCGATGGGAATTAAAAGTTTAAGGATTATTCTTAGTATAATAGTGATGATCATTGATTTATCAGAATTAAATATCAATGATTATGAAACTGCTAGGAGAAAAACTAATTCCATGAAATAATTGCCAAGGTCTTAACTAGTGGGACTAATTTTAACTGTAGTGGTTATTATCACCTCAGAGAAAGCGTGAACCAACATGAATGCTTAGAAATAGATGCTTGCATTAGTGGTGTGCAAGTTCAAAATGAGGAATCACAATTTTCTTCCTATAGAAAATTATATCTTTGTGATGTACCCAGTGTCTCTACTTTTTCTCATATTATCCCCCAACATATACCTTCCACCTTCATATGATTTGCAAGCATATCCTGTCCATTCTTACCTTTGCTTAGTTTAAATGTAGGCTATATCTTGGTATTCTAAATGAGCAACCAAATGGACTTGGATAGTAAGGGATATTTGTATCACTGGTATTCTTATCTCCCCTTCATGCTCCTCTTATTTAAATACTGTCCACCCTTTGGGGATCTATGTCTAGTGTCATCTGCTCCACTGAAGCTGCATCAGTTACTCTAGCCCCACCCCTCTTTTCTGTGAGCTCTTTTGCATCTAAAGTAGCTACCACATTGTTCAGTATTATTTCATACATGGCGGCTTTTTCTCCCAAGCTAGGTTATATGTTCTGAGGGCTGTGAGCTCATTCTAAATTTTATAAATTATATACTTTATAAATTTTACACTATCTAGTCCAGAGTGGATAAATTGATCCTCAATAACTACCTGGTCATTAGTTGGTCAAAATTGGTGTGATTTTTTTTCCTCTCTTTTCTTCCAAATTATAGCAGAAACTAAATGTCTCATGCATTAAATAGCTGTGGCAATGCAAAATACTTTTATGTTTTCCTCATCATCTATTCAAGAGGCAAATTCCTTTTTTTTTAAACACTCCATTTATTTTTTATTTTATTTTTTAAACTTAATTAATTAATTTATTTTTGGCTGCATTGGGTCTTCGTTGCTGAGCGCGGGCTTTCTCTAGTTGTGGCGAGTGGGGGCGGCTCTTCGTTGTGGTGCGCGGGCTTCTCATTGCGGTGGCTTCTCTTGTTGTGGAGCACGGGCTCTAGGCCCGCGGGCTTCAGTAGTTGCGGCACACGAGCTTCAGTAGTTGTGGTGCATGGGCTCAGTAGTTGTGGCTCACAGGCTCTAGAGCGCAGGCTCAGTAGTTGTGGCGCACGGGCTTAGTTGCTCCGCGGCATGTGGGATCTTCCCTGACCAGGGCTCGAACCCGTGTCCCCTACATTGGCAGGTGGATTCTTAACTACTGCGCCACCAGGGAAGTCAATTTCTTTTTTTGTAACATATCTTACACGTTACTAACATACTATGTACACTATACACATCTATTTTTTTTTAAAGAAATATTTATTTATTTATTTATGTATTTATTTCGGCTGCGCCAGGTCTTAGTTCTGTGCGGACTTCTTAGTTACGGCATTGTGGCCTCTGGACTCTTAGTTGCGGCATGCATGTGAGATCTAGTTCCCCTACCAGGGATCGAACCCGGTCCCCCTGCATTGGGAGCACGAAGTGTTACCCACTATACCACCAGGGAAGTCCCTCAAGAGGAAAATTCTAATTCTAGTAAAGAAATGCTACAAGGAAAGTAAACCTCATTTCTTAAAGGGGAACTTCCATATCACTCAACTTGCTGAGTAATCTAGGGTTTGGCTTCTCTAATCTGCTGTTTCCTCATCTCTGAAAATGAGAAGTCATTCTTTGGCCATTTGGCTCTTGCAGCTTTGCTGGGAAAGTGTACATGTCTGAAGATAGTGATGTTTATCAGCAGCTGCCTTTGGAATGAAAGAAGTGCTATTATCACCTACTTTATGATTCACTATGCATAAGAAGGAACCTGGGAAGACCTAATATACATATTGCTTAGCAATTTCCATTTTTTATTTACCAGTGTGTTGTGAACATATTTTCTTTTCTAAAATGGCTTTCTAGAGTGGGTCCAAGAACAATTCAGAGTTTTGCCTCTTACTGTTGATTTATTTCCAGAGTAGATAGTTCAGGCGAACTCTGTTTTCACCTTGTGGACTCTGACCCGAACCAGAGGATGGCAACTTGGTTTTGTGGTGAAACCTTTTTTATATATTGAGGAAGTAAAGGATTTGACACATCTCTGCTTGGTGGGATGTATGGGACTTCCGTCCTTATGGAAGGAAATTAAAATATGTCAGCCCATTACTTGCAGGTTGCAATAAATGATGGTAGTACTTGGATTTGGCTAAAGGTATTTTTGCATATTGTTGGTTAATGGGATATCGATATTGCATTGTTTTATAGAGAATTGCCCAGATCAAAACCCCCGTCTCAGGAACTGGGATCCAGGACAAGATTCTGCAAAACAAGTTGTTATCAAGGAGGGAGATATGTTCCGCCTGACCTCAGATGCCACAGTGAATTCTATAGTCATTAAGGATGGAGGTAAGTAGTGGTCCCTGTCTATGGGAACAGCAAGGTTGCTCTTTACTACAGGGCAACGTTTGATGTTCTGTATGTAGAAAACTATTTTTAGCTTTTAGGATGTGGTGTCACTCTAACCATGGAGACAGGAAAAGTTCCTAAGGTATAACAGTAGAATTCGAGAGCTGGAAGGGCCTTAGAAATCACTCAAGTCAAGACCCTTGATTTATAGAAAAGGGAATAGTTCCAGAAGGTCATCTCTCATAGCTAAATCTTTGTTACAACTATGGACAGTGATGAGAGAGTTAACATGGGTTATGTTACGTATGGGTTAACATACGTGAAAGTGAAATTCAGATTGGTAGAGTCTTAGATATTTTTCTAGAAATGGTTTACTTTTAAAGTGAATGGATTGAAATTCATACACATGGGCATTTTTAGGGTGTTGAGATATGAACTCTCCATTTCTTTGTTTAATATGTTTTGAAAACAGGTTCAATTTTCTAAGCAGACTTCTAGTAAATTCTTTTTCCCAACTTAACTGCGGAAGTGCTTTTTTCCCCTCTTAAGATGAAATTTATTTCTCTGTACCTCAGAAAGATGTTTCAGAAGTTGGCTTACTTAGTGTTATTCCCTGCAGGACTGCTTGTATTTGGGGACGATAAAGATGGATCCAGAAATATTACTTTGAGGACTCGTTACATCCTGATCAAGGATGGTGGGGCGCTTCATATTGGAGCAGAAAATTGCCGCTATAAATCCAAAGCGACAATTGCCTTGTATGGCAAGTCAGATGAAGGTGAAAGTATGCCAACATTTGGCAAAAAATTTATTGGTGTGGAAGCCGGCGGGACACTGGAATTACATGGGGCACAGAAGGCATCGTGGACGCTGTTGGTGAGAACTCTGAATTCCTCAGGCTTGACCTTTGGCTCCCATGCCTTTGAAAAGGACTTTTCCAGGGGCCTCAATGTGAGGGTCATTGACCCAGACACAGCCAAAATTTTGGAAATTGAGAGGTTTGATACCCACGAATACCACAATGAAAGTAGGAGACTTCAGAAATTCCTGAGAGACCAGGATCCAGGACGGATTGTTGCCATAGCTGTTGGAGATTCAGCAGTCAAAAGCCTCTTACAAGGAACCATACAAATGATCCAGGACCGGCTGGGAAGTAAGCTGATCCAAGGATTGGGCTACAGGTGGGCATACATATCTCTTTACCTTCCTTCCTGCTATGTATTAGCATCTGTGTCTGTGTGAGAGGAGAGCGGGATGGAGAAAGAAACAAAACACTTCACAGTCTGACTTCACGGTCCAGAATGGCCACTACCATTTGGAAGTCTGGTTGCCTCTTGCTTTGAACTGGAGGACAGAAGACTGTTTACAAAGTTCTTTTCTTGGCTTTGGTTTATGAAGCACTTTGTGAACCTTAGCATTGGGCTTGTGAAAAATTAAGAACAGAAATGTACTGAAAAGCAATCAGGCAGTTTAAGGAGATTGACTTCCTTCTTTTATTATCTTCTGAAGATCATATGAAACTCAGGCTAGTTGAGGCACCTTATGAATTGAAAGGTTAGGGCCCAATTCCGTGCTAAGGTGTAAAAGTTGTCTGAAAAGATTGAGGAGGGGTGGAACATGCACAGTTTTCTTTTTCTTTTTCTTTCTTTCTTTTTTTTTTTTTTGAATCCTTTAATTTGAATCTGCTTGTTTGATTGGCACAGGCCTCTGGGGCCCTGGCACATGTGAGGAAGCACAAGTTGGAAGGCTACGAGGTTCATCCAGATAGTAGGATTCATTCCTACAATTTATTCTTGTGTTCTTATGCCATAGTCTAGTTAATCATGATTTCCTAATGCAGTTCTGGGTTCTGGGGAAGCAGCTGGCTCAACAATTAATTCAAAAAAACAGAAGTTTTAATTCTGCTTACTGTTCACAATAAAGTCAGGGAATATCTGCAGTGAAAAGCAAGAGGACTTCAAAACTCCCATGTTGAAATGATCTAGTTATTATTTTTTCCTTTGATGGTTGGTTGATCTAGTTATTATTTTTTCTTTGGTCAGTGTTGGAATGGAATATTATCTATAGATATTGTAGAGAAAGTTAAGAAGACAAAAATTAGTGAAGAAAAAGCATCTGTAATGTTCTTAAAAATGCTTTTTACTCATCCAGGGAATATTTAGGGGATTCTAAGCGCCGGGTACCCATAGATGCTTAGATGAAAGGACACTGTCTCAGAGTCCTCTTTTAATCTGGTGGATAAACAGAGACCTAAGTAGAAGGGGATCGTACAATGAGACACTTAGTGCAGCTACAGGGTATGATGGGAGTGCAAATAGAAGGAGCCTTGGGGAATCAGTAGAGGCTTCCCAAAGGTGAGAAGCCCGAGGGAAGTTTAGGAGTATACTGTGTAGGCTGTAGAGAAGGAGGGCTTAGAGGTGGTTTTTTTTGGGGTGGTGGTGGTGGTGATTTAATTAAATATTATACATATACAGAAAAGTGCTAAAAACAAGAATGTAGAGATTAATGATTTATCACCATGTGATATCGGGGTAGCTACCACCCAGATCAAGAAAGAGAACGTTGCCAGTGTCCTGGAAGCCCCCATCCTATCCCATCCTGTTCACTGACCACTCCCTCTGTTCACCAAAGGTAAACCACTCCCCTGAATTTGTGGAGAACACTCAAGTTCAGGTTTGCCTGTCTTTGAACTTCATATAAATGGAAGCAGACAATATGTTATATTTTGTGTCTGGCTTATTTGCTCAACCTCGTTATTGAGTGTCGTTTATGTTGGTGCATGCAGGGTGGCTTATTTTCATTGTTGTTTATTTTCTGTTGTATGACTATAGCACAGTGTATTTACTGCTGGACATCTGGGTGGTTGTCCAGTTCAGACCTCTCTTATAAAATGTGCTTCTCTGAGTGTTCTTTTATCCATCTCTTCATGCTTAGGTACACATATTTCTATAATTTATAGACCTATGAATGGAAGTGTGGTCTGTTCAAAGTCAGACACCTACTTTGTTTCACTATCCAGTAATACCGGAGATTACAACTTTTGTTTCTTTACGTCATTATTGTTCTAGGTTTGTGTGTTCATTAGCTATGAATATTTTGTTTGACTTTTTTTGGGTTCCTCTCCCTACTGTTTCTAAATTCCCTTTAGAATTTAGAAATATTGCTGCTGATTTGATGGAGGAATTAGAGTTGTGATCCTTTGCCAACATTCCATTGCACTGACATTATCTCCAGGGTACATAAACATGCCCCTTTGAAGATAATGTTCTGGCATGCTGAAATTTTCCTCAAGTGGAGGAGGGAAGTAGGAGTGTTTTGGAGATAATATCAATAGAATAGAACATTGTTTTATAGTTGCTGAGGCAGTTCTGGTAAATAAAGGAAGCCTCTGATATTCTTCCTCTTCCCTCTCACACAGGAGATAATAAATTGAGACATTCTTCGTTTGATTCTTTCTGCTGTATCAAGGAATATAAATAGAGGTATAAAGCACAGTCGGCCAAAGAGTAGCTAATCCACGCAGGGGTGGGTGTAGAATCTGTAAGGTTGTAGGCATGCTTTGGTTAACTTTCATCCGTGAATATCCAGCCATCTGTCTAGCATAGATTACATTTGGCATTTTTTTTTTCTACAGTAGGAAGTTGACATTTTTCTTCTCATGTTTTAAACCAGGAGTCTTAAGGCAAATTTTCTGACTTTTTAATCTTTGTTCTTTCTTTTTTTTTTTGATTGATTTTGCCACAAACTTGAGCAAAGTCCCTGGGATGTTTATCACAGTATCACAGAAATAAAATGGTGTTTTTCAAACATACTGCTTTCAACAAATAGATACAAAGCATGTAAAATTTTAAATCTATTGGATAGTGATTCTACAGTTTTAATTTAAGAATATTAAGAAACCAATAATCGAGTGGTGCTCAGCCTTGTTTGCATACATGAGATCTTAAAAAAAAATCCCATGCCCAGGGCCCACCCTACATCATTTACCTCAGGATCTCTGAAGGCTAGGACACACCCCCCTGCAATTTGTGCAGTTAAGGTTGATACCTAAGGCTCTAAACTCTGACCTGTGACTCAGAGGTTCTCAGTGTGGTTCCCAGACCAGCAGCATCAGCATCACTTGGGAACTTGTCATAAATGCAAATTCTATGGCCCCGCCTCAAACAATCAGAAGGTGGGACCCAGCAATCTGATTTAACAAGCCCTCCAGGTGATCCTGATGCCTACAGAGTTCGAGAACCACTGCTCTAACTTGGTGGTTCTCCAGTGTGGCTGCACAATCGTGGCATCTGGGGAACTTTAAAAACAGACTAATGCCAGGCCCCACCTGTAGAGATTTTGTTTGCACCAGCATGGGCTGGGTCTAAGCATGGATATATTCCTAAAGCTCCGTGTGATTCTATTATGCAGCTAGATTTGAGAACATAGCAGAGAGGAGAGTGGAAAAGAGAGCAGGTAATAATCATTTAAAAAGAAATGGGTTTGTGCCCAGAATGATATAGGAATGAAATGGGTATGCATTGAGGAAGGAAGTCAATGATTAATTGAAGTCATAGTCATCAGTGTTTCACCTGTTACAGAGCTGGACAAACAAGGATTTAAAATTCAGGTGCGTTTTCTTCTGTGATGTCAGTTATTTCAGTCAAGTTTGGACTTGCAACCACACATGGAAAAAGAGGTGGAGGGGTTGACAAAAATGAAATAGAGTTAACAGCACCTGTCATAACATCTGTGTTGGGGATTTGGGTCAGTACCATGACAAATAATCAAATGCACCTGCTTATTTTCCTTCTAGGCAAGCTTGGGCTTTGGTTGGTGTCATTGATGGTGGAAGTACTTCTTGCAATGAATCTGTGAGAAACTATGAGAATCATAGTAGTGGAGGAAAGGCTCTTGCCCAAAGAGAATTTTATACTGTGGATGGTCAGAAGTTCTCTGTGACAGCTTATAGTGAATGGATTGAAGGTAGGCGAGTACAGTTTATACTCTTGTAAGACATTGGTAAGTATTGTGACAGATTTTTTTTTTTAAGTGTTATTGTATTCAAATGACAGTCTGTTTAGATTTCTCAACTGGTTAAAGATGAAACCTATAGTTTCCCTACTGTACATAATCTTTTAGACTCAAGAGTTTTTTCTGGACTAGAAAATGATCTAGTTTAGGCACCCCCCAATTGGACTTTTGTTCTTCATTCTTGAGTCATATGGTGTAGTTAATGGATTTGCTTCCTGGATTTGGTACCAGTTGAACCAATCTGGATGTGATCGGGTGAGCTGTCTTTGGTTATGTTCTGTGACAGTGAAATGATCTTGTACCTTAGATTTTCTCGTTATATAGACGTGTCGGCAAATATTACCTTTGAACACATGCTGTATAAACAAATTACTCATTTTCTTAGCAATTTTTCCTTGATAATCCAGCTACGACATTTATCTGATGGACAAATTGGAAAACACAGAAAAGTACAAAGTTAAAATTAATGTTTAACCCTATCATTCAGAGTTAATTAGCACTCTTCAATTTATGTTGCCTCCCCTAGTGTTCATTTTGTTTTAACCTGCTTTCCTCTCCTTAAATAATGTATTGTAAAGTTACCTTAGGTCTTTACTTTTTCTTCAGCATATTTTAAAAATAATAATCCAAGAACTGTCATGTCTAGCACTGATGCTCTCATTTTTTCTCTTAAGGATGTTCACTGCAGAATTTCTGTACTTACCGACTTTGCTGCTAGATTTTTTTGGCTCCAGGTAGATAGGCAGCCTTCTGTCTGTGCTTGCCCACCAGCTTTTTTTTCCAACCAAAATTAATGTGAAATGAGTCATTAAAAAGTGCTTTATTACATCTGTAATTAGCCAGAAAGGTTTATTTTAGACTGAGCTTATAACTCTGTTTTGAGCAGCACTGTAGCAAAGTATTCACTGAAATGGATTTCTGGAGACAGAATGCCTGGGTTCATATCCCAGCTCTTTTACTTACTATATGATGATGGGCATGTGACTTTAACTTCCTAACCCTCAGTTTCCTCATCTGAAAAATGGAGATAATTATGGAAACTACCACATAGAGCTGCTGTGAGTATCAAATGCGAAGAATATGAAGTTTTTTAGCACAGTGTATATAGTAAGCACTAAATAAAGGTTAGCTATTTTAACAATAATGCAAACATGACCTGGGTGTATTTTGTGTCCTTGTAATTAAAGAGAGAAAGTCTTTTGCTTTAAAACAGAGTTCCTGGTATGTAACAGGGACTTTTCACATGTTCCATCTAAGCAGCCTTCTGAGTCTGAGGTGAGGAGATGGTTTCTATTATGGATAAGGAACCTGGAATTAAGCCTTAGCTTTCTGCCTCCAAGACTACTGCTCTTTTGACCACGTCATGGTTGCCTCTGGCAAAAAGCATAGGTAGATGAGAAGTATTTCTAAGCAGGAATTTGGATCTGCATGAAGAGTTTAGTGGAACTGCTTCCAGGGAGACTCCAGGCAGAGCATAACACTGACAAAACCTTGAGTCAACATTTCCTTTGTGGGAAATTTTGCTTTCATTTCCACATTACCAATGATTCCTCTCTTCTGGAAGAGGATACATTCTAGCTATCTACTGTAGGATATTGTTTGTATTCTATGTTCTCAGTGGCTCCTATTTTCTGGATGAGGTAGAAATTCTCTCCAGGAAGCAAGGAGGATAAAACTTATGTCCTTTCATACTTCCAATTCAGTAGTGCTAATAGGAGATATCTCAGGTAGGATTTTCTTCTACAGCCAGAAAAAAATGAGGAATAATCGAACAATACAGATTTTTTCCATGTAACATAGCTTTTTTTTTTCTTTAAACAGAAACAAATTCTGATGGTCTTTTAAGCCAAAACTTATTCATCTAGAAATCTTTTTTTAAAGCATTATTGAAATTTTATATGAAAAAAATTAATGTTTCTTAGTTCTTTTTTTAGATAATTCTTTTTGGTAAAATCTGAAATTTGGGGTAGTGATTGTCATTGCTACCATGAGGTTTTTGTTTACCTTTGCTTTTAACCTGCCTGTTTTGATTCTTGGGAAGGCAGAATGATATAGAGTTTAGGAAATTGGACTCTGGAATTAAGTTAGCATTCATTTGCGGGCTCTATCATTTTTCAGCTGTCAGTCAGACTCCTTGGCCTTTGCTTTCTTTATCTTTAATGCATATAATAGTTCCTATATCTCAAAGTTGTTTTGATGAAAAGTTATTATGTATGTGAAATCCCACAACTGTTCGCTATCGTTATTGTTTGAGTTACTATTATTATTTAGACAGAATTCCATTATAGGCTTTAGTATTTATATGCAAGAAACATATAAAAAAAGAAAACACTTTACATTTATTAGGTTCTTTTTTTTTTCTTGTTTTTTTTTTTTTTTTGGTGCTTTGTAGAAACAGGAAAACATGGTGGATCAGAGTCTAAAGGAGCAGAATTCAAGACTTGCTCAGGTTAGGTTTTATCAGGATGTCCTCAAGACTGTAAGGATATTTGTGTTACTCTTTGTGCCTTGCCTAAATTTCCCTCTTTTTTATTCCCCTAACTTGAGTAAATGAGGTTTTTTTACTCCTATCATCGACTTTTAGAGTCAGTATCTTAAAGTAGCCCCAGAGTAGTTTGCCAGTTAATTAGAAGGATGATAGTGAAGTACAGTTAGTAAACAGATATCTTTGAAATGTGGTGTTTTCCCACATTTCCATATTTTCCATAGCTTCCATCTATTCCATATTCATTTGCATTAAATCACTTTTTGAACCATGACAGATTATATCATGGACAGTTTAGAAGCAGGAAACACTTCTACACTTCGTTGCATGTTAAAGAGTATAAGTTATGGAGATGCTGGATCAACCTTTCAGCTTTCATCTGCCTAGTTGGGAACCAACTCTGAATTTCAAAAGGAGGTATTAGGAGAGATCAATAATTAGTAGTCCCTGGATTGCAAGCCTGACGTTATCCCAGGAAAGGAGCTGAGTTGGACTGGGGCACTATCATGTGGCCTTTAGGTCACATTGCAGATAATAGTGGGAATACTCATCCCTTCAGTAGACATTTATGAGTCTGCACTATGAGACAGAGCAGTGAATACACAGATGCATGTACTTTGCTGCCTTTACTGATGTAGCTTCCAGGGAGGTGAGCTGTCTTCCCATTGGAATGATATGAATCATACCAAAGAGAATATCAGAATGAGAATACCGGAGATAAAGGTTACTTCCAGCAGGGATGTTTGGGAAGTACTTAAAGGTTCGCCTGAATTTTATCAGATGAATAGTATCTTGGTTGACGAATTAAGAGTGGAAGGACACTGTAGATAAAGACTAAAGGATGAAAAAAGGCACAGAAATGAGAGATTGCCTAAGGCAAGCTGTTATTCTTAATATTAAGATTATGTGTGTGCTAATGTCCTGTCTCATCCTGTGCATGGATCAAATTGAAGCATTGCTGACTTGTGTTTATTTTAACTTTTGATTTGTGAGTCAGTGAGGGGGTTGATTTTACAAAAAAAAAATCACTTTCTTTCTTGCTTTTTGGTTTAGGTGTTTCTCTTTCAGGTTTCCGGGTAGAGGTCGTGGATGGAGTGAAACTTCATCTGCTGGATGACGTTAGTAGCTGGAAACCTGGAGATCAGATTGTGGTTGCAAGCACGGACTATTCCATGTACCAAGCAGAGGAGTTCACCCTTCTCCCCTGTCCCAAGTGCAACCGCTTCCAGGTCAAAGTCAAAGGTATCAGACTGCTCAGAAGGCTCTTGGGAAACACTCTTTTTGAGATATGACTCCTGGAATTCTTTGTTTTTCCTTCAGTCGTCATCATCATCATCATCAATATTGAAGATCTTAGCAGTGGGGTGCTTTGAACACTAGAGTCCCAGAGGATGTTAGATAAAAGTAGTCATTGAGCAATAATGTTGATGTTAATGATGTGTTATAGGCAAATCAGTGTTTTTGTGCCAGTTTCTATGTTAAAAAAAAAAAGATGCAGACTAGATGGATTGATTTTTTCAAGATCCTTTCCAACTACTTTCTTATTAATTTTCCACTATTAAATAATAGTAAACCAGATTCATTTTTTAATAGAAGTCTTTCTTTTTTTAATTAAAAAAAATGAAACTCATGGTTTTTGAGTGTCTACTTTCTTGGCAAAAAGTAGATCTCACTAATATATTTAAAATGAAACCAAAAAGGTATTTTCATAAAACTACATTTCCTATCATAATCTTGAATAGTATATTTTTTGAGAGAGAGCAATGTACAATAAGATTCTTACTGTAAGCTGTGTTTATAAAGGATGACTGACATTTACCAGGTACTTATTTTGAGCCTGGTAATAGGCAAAGCTTCTTCCTTCATTGCCTCAATTATGGGATTCATTGTGCATTTCACTCATTATAGTTCCTTGCTTCTGTAATAAAAATATACATTTTTGATACAAAACAAAATAAAAACAAAACAAAATAATTTATAGTAACTATTTAAAAGTACTCAATGGGTAATTTAGAGCTTTGAAGGTTAAAGGAAAATTTTTTGCTTTAGAAAAAAATGGGATTGGCCCACTTAGCAGTTTTTTCTTGTTTCATTCAGTTTTGTACTTTTCTTTCTTGACAATACAGGGTATAAGCAGAAAACAAAAAGCTAAAAAACAATGATACGATCTGGCATTAATTTCAGTTGGAAATTCCCACTCTTGTTAACAAGTCTACATGATAATGAGTCTCCATAATCTCAACTCCTTGATATATTTGTATTTTTTCTTCCTGAGTTTATATAGTAAAGATCAGATAAAAGCTCATTCTTAAAGTGTTTCTAAGCTTCCAATAAAGGTGGGAATTTAAAAGTGCATAATAATATTACAATAAGAAGTGGGAAAGGAAAGATGGTTATTTCTATACTGTTAATGTCCAAATGCAGATTACTTTAGCTTTGAAGTAGAAGCAAAAACAACTTGACACTCTGTTATCAACATGTACAAAACCATTTGTTTTCCTAGATCCAACATGCATCTGGGTCTTCATCTGTCCTCAAGGGAGTAGAACAAGAGCACATGGACAGGAAGCAGAGAGAGAGAGAGAGAGACAGCATGGATTCTTAGTTAGATTCCGGATTATTGGTGCTGTTCAAGAGAGGACTGAACTACTTTAGGGAGGAGTAAGCTCTCTGTGTGTGGGTTTGATAGTTGGTAGTGAGGGTTAAGGCATTGAGTAGGGAATTAGACTAGATAATCCTTAAAATCTTTACTTCCTGGGATTCTGTGGTTCTGAGGTATTGAAGAATGGAAGAAAACAATACATTTTAATAATGTCTTGGAGTTACAGAATAAAGAGGACTATCTTTTTGACGTAAGTTTTATGTTTTCATTGTTCTAATGTTATTTTTGCTTTGCTCTCATCAACCAGAAACGCCTCAGTTCCTGCACATGGGTGAGATTATAGATGGTGTAGACATGAGAGCTGAGGTTGGAATTCTTACCCAGAATATTGTAATCCGAGGAGAAATGGAAGACTCATGCTACGCTGAAAACCAGTGCCAATTCTTTGATTATGATACCTTTGGGGGACATGTCATGGTAGGCAAAAGGATTTAATGAACTCTTTGAAACCCTGGCTGCTAAGTGCATGTGGAAAAAACTTTCAAGTTTTGGAATGAGATCTGTATGGCTATTGAAATCATATTTTATTTCTTTATCCAATAACAATGAGATTTTAGATGATTAAAAGATAAGGTTATATCTTTATTTAGTTGATCTGGACCTATAGTTAAACCATTTAAGAATTGTCCCATGAAGGATTAAATCAATCTACATTGGGAAGAACCAATTATACAGACAAAAAAACAAATAATCTCAGTATCATGCATGCAATCTCTGAAAGAATCAGTTTTTTTTTTGGTTATTTTTAAAATTTTTATTTATTTATTTATGGCTGTGTTGGGTCTTTTTTTTTTTTTTTAGGTTTTAGTTTTTTGGTTTTTTTTTTTTAAGGAATTCCTTTATTTTTATTATTTTTATTATTTATTTATTTTTAGCTACGTTGGGTCTTCGTTTCTGCCCAAGGGCTTTCTCTAGTTGCGGCAAGCAGGGGTGCCTCTTCATCGCGGTGCACGGGCCTCTCACTATCGCGGCCTCTCTTGTTGCAGAGCACAGGCTCCAGACGCGCAGGCTCAGTAGTTGTGGCTCACGGGCCCAGTTGCTCCGCGGCATGTGGGATCCTCCCAGACCAGGGCTCGAACCCGTGTCCCCTGCATTGGCAGGCAGACTCTCAACCACTGTGCCACCAGGGCAGCCCGGGTCTTCGTTTTTGTGTGAGGGCTTTCTCTAGTTGCGGCAAGTGGGGGCCACTCTTCATCGCGGTGCGCGGGCCTCTCACTATCGCGGCCTCTCTTGTTGCGGAGCACAGGCTCAGCAATTGTGGCTCACGGGCCTAGTTGCTCCGCAGCATGTGGGATCTTCCCAGACCAGGGCTCGAACCCGTGTCCCCTGCATTGGCAGGCAGATTCTCAACCACTGCACCACCAGGGAAGCCCCGAATCAGTTTTTTTTTTTAAAAATATTATGAAACGGTAAGCAGTACACATTCAAAATATGTTTCTGTAAAGATATTTTTTGTATGCAGATTTTTATTCTGTAAAAGTACTGAACACTTACTGTGTGCTAAGCATTGCTCTATGTACTAATGTATTGGACTCCTGGGCTGCATTTTGGCTACATGTGTCTTAAAATCAGTTTTTGTGCATTGAGTAGGCTATTATTGTTTGCTACGTTTCTATTGCACTGATTTCTAAAATGTTGGTCAGTGTCATTTCTTTGTTTTTAGTAGTGTGATAAAAAATCCAGTGTTTGTAAATATTGAGATCGCTCAAGTGGTGGATCAACAGTGGCATTTTTAAAAAGGACTCAAGTAAACAACAGTATGTGCTAATTAAACATTGAGGGAGGATTTAGAAATAATTATTTATCAAACTCTGGTGGAGATTATAGAAATGAAAGAATAAGACAAGACTGGAAATGGCCAAAATATTTGAACAAACCCAAACATATATACAGAAACCATTTCTGTAGTTTTCCTTGTTACATTTCCTTTATTCCTAATGAGAGGCTATTTTTATTGCTCTTTAAAGCATTCACTTACGTAAGGAAGCATTTGCTAAATTACGATCCAGGAAAACAGTCTAGTCTAGTCTCCTTCAGATATTTTCTATTAAAACAATATTTTTTGCTACTTTGCTATTCTGAGCTACTTTGCTGAAGCTACTTTGCTTACGTATTAGTTTGATTTTGGTTATCTTTGTCTTACAGATAAAGAAAAATTTTACTTCAGTCCATCTTTCTCATGTGGAATTGAAACACATGGGTCAGCAGCACCTGGGGCGGTATCCTGTTCATTTTCACCTGTGTGGAGACGTGGATTATAAAGGAGGGTACAGACATGCAACATTTGTGGACGGCCTATCTATTCATCACAGCTTCTCAAGGTGTATCACTGTGCATGGGACAAATGGCTTGCTGGTAAGTAGCCTCACATTATGTTGATGCATATTATGGAAACAGTTAACTCTCCTTCATTCTCATGACTTCTCAATTTTATATAAGTAAGCTGTTATACGACATGTCTTACTCTATCCTGCTTTACTGAGAGTTCTGCTGTTTTTCTCTGTTCTTTTAAGAGATCAATGAACCCTGACATTTGACTTTGCCCCATCAGCTAAGATGAAAACTTCTTTTTGCTTTTGTACTGAGCATGCCTCATGAATAGCACTTGTCGCTTAAACTGCAGTCAATCTTGTTACCAATGACATCATACACTTGTATTTCTGCAGATAAAAGACACCATCGGATTTGACACACTAGGTCATTGTTTCTTTTTGGAAGATGGTATTGAACAGAGAAACACTTTGTTCCACAATCTGGGACTCCTCACCAAACCAGGCACCCTACTTCCCACTGATAGGAATAACTCCATGTGTACCACCATGCGGGAAAAAGTGTTTGGAAATTACATCCCTGTGCCTGCAACTGATTGTATGTGAGTAATTGGTGGAGTGAAAAACTCACTTGTGATGGTCAAGGGCTGCTGGCTTTTGGGGAAGATGTTTTGGGGGAGGTTTTTAATAGGTGGGATTTTTCCTGATGAATGTTTAAATCACCTTAATAAATGCCTTTCAGGGCTGTTTCAACTTTCTGGATTGCTCATCCCAACAATAATCTGATTAATAATGCAGCTGCAGGCTCACAGGTAAATAATATTAAAGTGCTTCAGTTTTTTTGTATTCAAGTTTATAAGTATTCTGGTTTATATATATGCAGTGTAGTTTGTGGTAATCTAACTCAAGCACCTTGCTTTCTGGTGCAGCTTATTTCATTGAGAGCAGGCTATGGTTGAGATGGTTCTTCTATTTCTTCTAAATCATTTGTGCCAGTTAGTATTCATGAGTGTAGTAAGACAGGTGCTAAATGCCAGAAAAGAGGTGGGCTCATATCTAGGGTTATCATGTCATCTCCAGAGTGTATTTTTAGTGTATTATGTACGATCTTTCTGGCTTCCCTAGTTCGGTCGTATATTAATGAGCAAAGAAAGCCTTATGAGAGTGGATTATTCTGTAGAATGTTATGACAATGGTCATTCTGGTCAAAGGGGCACATCCTTTTGTTAAATACAGGGATTGTATACACTTAGGAATTTCATCTCCTTGGTAAAGCAAGGACTCAATTGTGTGCCTTAAATTAACTATGTGCCTTAAATTGTTTCACATACACATACACAGGGATAACTGAAGAGTATAAATGAACTGTTTTTGGATGACAGAAATGTCTCCAGGATAAGCTTGGGGAAATTTACATTTGTAAGTGTGTTTTTAGAGCTGCTAATTTATAACATAAAAGTGAATCTTTAAGACATGATACTATTATGAGTATATCTGTGCTGAAAACTATAGCACAGAAATGTGAGCTTTGCAGCAAAACCTGAATATTCATATATATACATCATGGCTATTAACATTTTAAAAAGGAAAGGAATACCTAGCATTGTTTTCCAGGATGAAATAAACAATTAGTTGAAGGGAGTATTTCTTCAAGATAACCAGAAAACAGGTATCACTGGGTGATGGTGGAATTCACATCTGTGATTTTTCTTAAAAACATAAAACATAAAACAAAATTCTCATTTGACAGAGCAGAGACCTGGACATTCAATCATTTCAGGCTTCTATTCATTCATTTTTCATCAAATATTTGTTGAGCCCATATAGGATCTGTGTTGAGAGTTTCTGATTGGAAGATGAGATTTTGGGTAAAGGTGACCAAGGGTTTGATGTGCAGTCTTACCCCAGGATCATCTTCTGATCTGTTACATTACAAATGAACAGTCAGAGCAGAGATTCCTTTCAGCTGTTTTCAGAAGTCATGGGTTGAAGATCAAAGCAAATTGCAAATAGTCCATGAAAAATGTAAGGTGAGGTTGCCAGACATCCTTACTAGGCCTCATGTGAGAAAAGAAGAAAGCAGGTCCCTATCTTTTCCATCTCCTGTATGTTCTTCTTCCTAGTCATTCTGTGAGTTCTTTTTTTCTCTCTAGAAAAATTGTTCCGGTAAAGCTCATGTTTTGGCAAGGGTTTTCCTCCCAAAGTAAATCAAACCCTTTCTTCTTGGTACCTTTCCACTGCCTTTTACAAAGCTCCCTTTACCTGTTTTGACACCACAGAGTTTTAACAGGAAACAGCTGCTACCTCCTTATCCCCCTTTTTCTATCCCCCAACCTGAAACTCCATTGCATCCTGGTAGGGTTTGCTCTGCCCTCAGTTTGTAGGGCTATGGTATGGAGTCTTCCTCACAGCCCTCCAAGTCTGTTTTGTGCCCAAAAGAATAGAGGTGGCAAACACATTTTTCAGAGTAGTTTGTTTTACTAAGACCCATCTGTAAAGTTTTATCATGGAAAAATGCTACATACTGCATTCGTTTTGGTGATACGTTTTCCACAATTCATCTCTCTATGCTCCTAAAGGACTTCGTTACAACTAATACAGTACTTATTACATATATTATATTTTAGTTCTCTCTGTATTTCCCATTAGAGTATGAATTCTTTGAGACCTGGCACTAAATAAATGTTTGCTAAATTTGAATTGATACCATACTTTTGGACTATATATTTGAGTTTTAACAATCTGTTTAATCAAAGTTCCTTAATGTGAAGTTGTCCTTCACATTGGGCTGATTTGTAATTAAATCGTAAAACAAAAAATTGTCACAGAGATTAAGAACATTTCGTTTCGATTTTTATATCTTATTTTGAGTGTCAGAAATTTTCAAACTGTTCTGCTGCTTTCGTTAAGGTAAGTAACACTGAAATTGAACAGACAGGACCCAGCCTGAGACAGCATCCTGATTCATGCATGTGGTGGTTTTTTCTGTTTGGCAAAAATTGCCTCAGGACAGGAATGGCACTGGAGTTGTTTGAAAGAAGTCAGTGATCTCTGCATGTTGGTGGATAGTTGTTTAATAGGTATGACTCATCTATTGATCAGGTTTGGAGGTAAACGGAAAAAAACCCATATTGCTAAAAGGCTATGCTGTCTTGGTCACATGGAAGGGAAGGGGAGAATTGTTTGGTTCTAGTTCTGTATGACTTTCCCCCCACCCCCAGCTGTTATTTAATACTTTGATTTAAAAAAAAATTTTATTGGAGTATAGTTGATTTATAGTGTTGTGTTAATTTCAGGTGAATCAGTTATACATGTACATATAACCACTCTTTTTTTGTTAGATTCTTTTCCCATATAGGGCATTACAGAGAACTGAGTACAGTTCCCTGTGCTATACAGCAGGTTCTTATTAGTTATCTATTTTATATATAGTCGTGTGTATATATCAGTCCCAATCTCCCAGTTTATCCCTCCTTCCCCCCCCCACCCCCCTTAATCCCCTGGTAACCAAAAGTTTCTTTTCTATTGGATTGGCCAAATGAACTTTTTGGCCAACCAAATACATCCGTGATTCTACTTCAGTTTTGTAAATAAGTTCATTTGTACCCTTTTTTTTAGGTTCCACATATAAGTGATATCATATGATATTTGTCTTTCTGTGTCTGACTTACATCACTTAGTATAACAATCTCTAGGTCCATCCATGTTGCTACAAATGGCATTATTTTGTTCTTTTTCATTGCAAGTAATATTCCATTGTGTGTGTGTATGTATGTATGCATATATATATATATACCACATCTTCTTTATCCATTCCTCTGTTGATGGACATTTAGGTTACTTCCATGTCCTGGCTGCATGAGTTTTTAAAGTAGATAATGATGGGAAAGTTACTTCGAAAATAAATTTTGGTATCAGCTAATTCTATCTTTCGTCCCATCATTTTTTTTTTAATTAATTAATTTATTTAATTTTGGCTGCATTGGGCCTTCGTTGCTGCGCACGGGCCTTCTCTAGTTGCAGCGAGCAGGGGCCACTCTTCATTGCGGTGCGCGGGCCTCTCATTGTGGTGGCCTCTCCTGCTGCAGAGCACGGGCTCTAGGCGCGCGGGCTCTAGAGCGCAGGCTCAGCAGTTGTGGCGCATGGGCCCAGCTGCTCCGCGACATGTGGGATCCTCCCAGACCAAGGCTTGAACCCGTGTCCCCTGCACTGGCAGGCAGACTCCCAACCACTGCACCACCAGGGAAGCCCTTTCGTCCCATCTTACAAGCAAAATTAAATTTGCTTTTTTTTTTAAAGCCTGATATACTGCTTTGAGGGTGGTAGATGAGTGCACAACTCTTTAGAGTCAATTCTGAACCTGAACCAATGAATAATTAGTGTTAAAAAGATGAAACTTGTTTGTGAAATGCTTAGGTTATGTGAGAGTGTTTCATAGAGTGGCTTTATAAAAGGAGGCTTTTTAATAATCTTGCCCTTTTAATTATAGGATGCTGGAATATGGTATTTATTCCACAAGGAACCTACAGGGGAATCCAGTGGATTGCAGCTCTTAGCGAAACCAGAACTCACTCCATTGGGAATATTTTATAACAACAGGGTCCATTCAAGTTTTAAGGTAGGTTCCTAAATTTTAACAATCAGTACATACGATTTGCAGGGTAAAGGATGGAGTACTGTGATTACAACTGAGAAATGTTAATATTAGGTAGAACTTGTCATCAGAGAAAGTGATTTGTGATTAAATAAGCAGACTCCTAACCTTGCCACATTCAGGATGTATAGACAGCTTTCTGTTTATACACACATAGGAATATATGCTACGGCACACATGTACATGCAATCTGAATAATTATAATAATGGACTTGACCTATGAATCCTCATCCTCTTCCTTCCCTCCCCTTGCCTTCTTTTCAATCTTTAATATCATTACATGTTTCTAAGGCTGTACACATTAGTGTATTATATGCTTCTGGAGCTTAAAAAGCATATTTTCTCTCTTCTCTCAGTGCTAATAGGGTGTCCTATTGGACATTTAATACTAGGTATGTAAATAGTGAAATATTGTTTAAGAATATTTGACCTAATTTAAAATGATATATAGGTCAAGGAGACAAAAGGCCATTTAAGAACTCTTAACTTTCATGATATTTGGCACTTGTCCCCACCTCCCTGGTGATAAATGCATCTGGTTCATTTTATGCTCACAAGGCATCTTGATATTTTCATCATGTGAGACAATGCCCAGATTCTTTACTCTGATGTGCCCATCAAAGTTGAATTAATACTTTCCATTTATGATACTCAGAGGATCCTTTAAAAACCTAAGTGTGATATAATTTGAAGAGCTTAGAATCACTTGATGAAGACTTGAGAGAGGAAAAAACTTAGAAAGAATTATGGTTTTTATGAACTGAATAGTTGATTAAGGCTAGTAATTTTTGAAAGCAGCACTTCAAAGCAGAAATCCTCAAAATTTTCTTATTATAAGTGGTATTACAAAAAACACCTTATTCTAATTAATTTTTTTTTAATGTCATATACCATGAGGACATGTAGTAATCTACTGTATCAATTTAAAATAAAAGATACTAGATCTAAATAATGAGTGGATTATTAGGTTTTAACTTGTTAAATTTGGGAATGACTATCTAGAGTGATATCAGACATC
Organism: Balaenoptera acutorostrata; assembly: GCF_949987535.1. Classification (NCBI taxonomy): domain Eukaryota; kingdom Metazoa; phylum Chordata; class Mammalia; order Artiodactyla; family Balaenopteridae; genus Balaenoptera; species Balaenoptera acutorostrata. The sequence goes on along the minus strand of NC_080069.1, from coordinate 77,246,147 downwards.
CAGCCTGCTAGATGTCTCAGGGACACATAAATAAAATGTGTTCAACACGAAAATCCTTATTTTTGTCCCCAGACCCATTTCTGTATCTCCGTTTCAGTGAAAGAAACCATTAGCCACTTAATTGCCCAGACTAGAAATATATGAACCTTTATTGTTTGTTTCCTTTCCCTTATCCTTAGACATTTTATTAATTACTACATGGTATCAATTCTACCTAGTAAAGAATTCTCACTCTGTTTTACCTGTTACTACTGTCACAAGTCTAGATCACCTTTATTTCTCTTCTGGATTACTGTAGTCAGCTCCTATTTTTTCTCTTATCTCTCTTTTTGCCCCTTTCTAATTCATTATCCATCTTGTAGCTACAGTGTTCTTTCTTAAAATGCACTTGATTACATTGCCTTTATTAAAAGTCCCATTGTCTTGATTCTTTAGTGTGTCAGCTCTGCACCATCTGGCATTTGCTTCTCTTTAGTCTTCTTCCTTACCTTTCCTCCCTCCATACATTTCCTGTTAGTCCAGCTAAGATTTTTTTCCCTCAGATGTGCCATGCTTTCTCTCATCCCCAGATGTTTTGTACAAATGATTCCCTTGAGTACTTTCTGCTGGGTTCTTCACCTGTTTCCCACCCACTCCCTGCCCTTCATCCCTGACCTGTTCTGTGTGGTTAGTTCCTTCAAGTTTCAGCTTTAGGATGTCACTTCTTTTTGGAGACATTCCCTGAATTCTCTCTCTCTTACCTTCACAAAAGGTCTTATCTTGGTGCTTTTCTTATGTGCTGCCAAAGCATCATCTACTTCCTTTGTTACATGCTTATCATATTGGATGGTAATTGTTTATTTAATTGCATGTCTTCCTGCTAGTTTATGTGTCAGTAACAGCAAAGACCATAGTTTTCTGGTTGACGTATAATGCTTGGTGCCTACCCTAAGGTGGGCACTAAATAAATGTTTGCTGAATGACCAAATGAGTAAAAGTATTAAAAAAAATACAGTAAAGTAGCTCTTTTCATAATACCTTTGCTTTGCTGTTTATTCCCTTCTCCCTCCTTTTTTGGTAGATGTGATAAGCTAAAACTTATTTCATGAATCATTATATATATAGTTATAACTTGGGATTCATATTCATTTCAGTCCATTATTATATTTTCCAGGCTGGCTTATTTATTGACAAAGGTGTCAAAACAACCAATGCTAGTGCTGCTGACCCAAGGGAGTACCTCTGTTTGGATAACAGTGCAAGGTAGAACTGGTCCTTTTAAATCACACTCAAGCCATATCTTGCCAAAGTAAAACTTTCTGAGTTAAGCTGTTGTGCTCTTTCTCCAGTAACATATTCAAACTGAAGTTTTCAGGGTTTGAGGAGGGTCTTGGAAAAACATTTATTTTGCTGTTCTAGGTCCTGTGGCTGGGCTTTTCATCTTATTGAGATGCCAAAGAAATTGATGCTTTTTCTCTTTTTGACAGTTGTAAATTGATGTTAGAGAGAGTTGTAGAAAGAGAGAAAAAGAAGAGAGATATGTTGAAAAAGGGTTCAAAATTTTGCCAAAAGTAGAATATGATTCATTGAAAAACAGGTTAAGCTAAGATGTTTTAATATAATCCCTGAAAACCAAGGCATATATAATTTATTGTTAGTGGTCAAAATGGAATGTTGCGTTAAATCTATTTCAAAGGGAAAAGTCTCAAACTTGATGATTAAGCTAGTTCTGGTTCAGTTGTTCGTAGTCTCAGATTCGTATCATAGCTGGGCTATGTGTTACTCTCCTTTATAACCACAAAATGTGGTTGGGCTGTGGATCAGGATTTCAACAAAGTTTTTTTTTTACATGCTGTATATGAGCCAAAATAAATAAAATGTCTCCAATGGAAACAAAATTTTCTGGAAAAGATGGCAACTTAAGGTCATATTCAGTAGAAGCTGTGTACATGTTATTTTTCTATACTTCAAGTTGATTGACCAACTAAAGGATCTGAAAGGGTGCTAGGTACTAGGCTCTGTTGACAGTTATTTAAGAAAAGGATGACAGGCACTATTGTTCACAAGGGAATAAAGTAGGAGTCACACTGGAGGTCGGTAAAGCAGAATCCTTGTGACACAGTAATAAAGGTCGGGAGAAAACTGGGCAAATAAGTTAGTAAAATTAATCATTGTTAAAGGTCAAGTTGAGCCTGAAATATATTAAAACAATGATCAGAAAACATTTGAGAAGTGGAGAAATTGTGGGCATTGTTTAAATAAAACACAAGGAAGGTACTGGACACCTAATAGCTGAGCAAGATATGACATGGAAAAAGAGGAGATAAACTTGAGATGAAAAAGGAGCATACAAATGACAACAAATTATGAACCAAAAAGAGAATATTAACTGACAAAACAAAGAAATCTTTGCTAGAAGATTGCTGCTGCTTTTTAAAAGAGTTTGTTACAACTGATAGAACTAATAATGTGTACTTTGCTAAGTTAGTATTAACAGAAAAATCTTTATACACAGCACAACTGACTCTCTTATCTGCCTTAAAAAATTACATGTGTGTGTATAAATGGATGGATGAGAAAATATATTTCAGAATCTATTGATATTTTCATTATACTTGACAATAAAACAACTTGTTCATAGTGGCCTAAGAAGTTCTTTACCATGTGTGAGTGTATGATATTATGATAATGGTATTCTTTCCTCTGCTCTCTATTACTTTTATTACTAGTTTATAAATACGTACATATTGGTAAGGAATTAGACTCCACTTGGAAGTTGTTATTGAAAAGAACTGATTATAGGAGAGGAGAAACAAGACATTTGGCAGCTAGTATATACATTTAATTTTGTATAAACTAATGTATAAGATATGCCCTCATGCATTCATGCAGTTCAGACGTGAGTAAAAATGATAAAACTCAAACACAAATGAGTAATAAGCCAGCCCATGAATTAAACATCAGGCTCATGGGATCCAGAAGATATTTAGTCTGTTCATCAAAGGGGAAGTTGACCTAATAGTTAATCAGATGAGCCTTTCCTTGTGTCTTCAAGATATGAAATTACAGGAATGCAAAGATGGGATATTTTAAATCCAGAAAGCTCCCAGTTTAAGGTTGGGAAATTTCATCTAAAAGGGTAAAAGAGCATGAGAACCAACTAGTGCATTTAAAGCAGAGGACAGTTAAGGGAGAGTTGGGAAGTGGGCTGAAGGCTTATACATGAAGGTGATAGAAAATTAACTGCATTTTCTACATACCAAATGGGAAAGAGGTTGAAAAATAAAGGTTATCCGAGCAAGTGGTCAGTGATTTATATGGATAGAAATTTCAGAAAAAATGAGATGACTACAGCAGAAAATCAGATGTTGCTTTACTGTACTTTTTTTTTTTTTCTTTTTGGCTTTCTTTTAGAACATTGTGTAGTTTCCTTACCAGAACTCTTCCATCTGCTTGATATTATGTGATGACTGCAAAGCTGTTTGGCAGCAACTACAATGCCAGAAGAGTGGGTGATGGCTCAGAGTCAGACTTTTTACCCCTTAGGTCAGAGCCATTTAGTGTAAGGGGTTATGTTCACAATCTAAGGGTGGATGTAGCGCTTTCTAGATTGGTCTTACCATCCGTTCTCCATTATCCTTTCACCAAGTAGCAGCTAATGACCAGTTAAAAAGTGAAATCCGGTTATATCACTGCCCTGACTCCATGTTTCTGATGACTTTCCATCACACTTATTTATTTATCCACCTGCTTTATTGAGATATGATTGACATTTAAAAAGCTGTGCATATATAATGTATAGAACTCGGTAAGTTTGGAGATAAGTACACACCCATGAACTGTCAAGGGCAAAGACTTACCCATCACCTGCCAAAGTTTCCTTCTACCTCCTTTATGGTCGTTATTTTCTTTATTAAAAAAAAATTCAATTTTTGGGGGAAAGATCACTTACCTGAAGATCTACTCTCTTAGCAAATTTTAAGTATACAATGCAGTATTTTTAGCTATAGGCACTGTGCTGTAGAGTAGATCTCTAGAATTTATTTATCTTACATAACTAGAGCTTTTGTGCCCTTTGACTATCACTTCCCCATTTCCTCCTCCCTCCAGCCCCTGGCAACCACCATTCTACTTTTACCTTTGCATTTAGAATAAAGAACCACACCCTTGCCTGGCACATGCCTTCCTGTCTATCCTCTCCCTCTTGGTTCTTACTTACCAGCCAATCTGCTTATTGTTCCTTGAATATGCCAAGTTCACTCATGCCTAAGGACCTTTGCACTTACTGTTTTCTGGGCATAGCTGCTTCTCAAATCATACATATTTGATGAGCACCTACCATGTGCTAGCAACTTTCATAGTGACATTTGTGCAAATGATGTTTCTTTAACGTGTGATTGAAAATCTCAACCTGCTGAATTGGTTTTTGTAAAGCTGTGTAGTTTTTCTCTCTCCACCTGCCCAGCTTTGTAAGATTATGATGGAAATGATCTTTTTTTAAATTAGGTGGCTTTATGGAATTATTTGAGTTGTTACAGTTGACAGGGTTTTTTTTTGTTTTTTTTGGGGGGGGTGCCATGCTGCATGGCATGTGGGATCTTACTTCCCGGACCAGGGATCAAACCCATGCCCCTTGCTGTGGAAGTGCGGAGTGCTAACCACTGAACTGCCAGGGAATTCCCAATAAACAGGTTTTGTTTTGTTTTGTTTTTAAGAAAAAAATTTCTTTTGAATTTTTGAATTTTATTTTATTTATTTTTTTAGACAGCAGGTTCTTATTAGTTATCCATTTTATACACATCAGTGTATATATGTCAATCCCAATCTCCCAATTCATCACACCACCCCCACCCCCCACCCCTGCTTTCCCCCCTTGGTGTCGATACGTTTATTCTCTACATCTGTGTCTCTGTTTCTGCCCTGCAAACCGGTTCATCTGTACCATTTTTCTAGGTTCCACATGTATGCGTTAATATACGATACTTGTTTTTCTCTTTCTGACTTCACTCTGTATCACAGTCTCTAGATGCATCCACCTCTCTAAAAATGATCCAATTTCGTTCATTTTTATGGCTGAGTAATATTCCATTGTATATGTGTACGACATCTTCTTTATCCATTCGTCTGTCGATGGGCCTTCAGGTTGCTTCCACGTCCTGGCTATTGTAAATAGTGCTGTGATGAACATTGTGGTGCATGTGTCTTTTTGAATTATGGTTTTCTCTGGGTATATGTCCAGTAGCAGGATTGCTGGGTCATATGGTAACTCTATTTTTAGTTTTTTCGGAACCTCCATACTGTTCTCCATAGTGGCAGTATCAATTTACATTCCCACCAACAGTGCAAGAGGGTTCCCTTTTCTCCACACCCTCTCCAGCATTTGTTGTTTGTAGATTTTGTGATGATGCCCATTCTAACTGGTGTGAGGTGATACCGCATTGTAGTTTTGATTTGCATTTCTCTAATAGTGATGTTGAGCAGTTTTTCATGTGCTTCTTGGCCATCTGTGTGTCGTTGGAGAAATGTCTATTTACGTCTTCTGCCCATTTCTTGCTTGGGTTGTTTGTTTTTTTAATATTGAGCTGTATGAGCTGTTTATATATTTTAGAGATTAATCCTTTGGAGATTCGTTTGCAAATATTTTCTCCCATTCTGAGGGTTGTCTTTTCGTCTTGTTTGTAGTTTCCTTTGCTTTGCAAAAGCTTTTTAAGTTTCATTAGGTCCCATTTGTTTACTTTTGTTTTTATTTCCATTACTCTAGGAGGTGGATCAAAAAAGATATTGCTGTGATTTATGTCAAAGAGTGTTCTTCCTATGTTTTCCTCTAAGAGTTTTATAGTGTCCGGTCTTACATTTAGGTCTCTAATCCATTTTGAGTTTATTTTTGTGTATGGTGTTAGGGAGTATTCTAATTTCATTCTTTTACTTGTAGCTGTCCAATTTTCCCAGCACCACTTATTGAAGACACTGTCTTTTCTCCATTGTATATCCTTGCCTCCTTTGTCATAGATTAGTTGACCATAGGTGCGTGGGTTTATCTCTGGGCTTTCTGTCCTGTTCCATTGATCTATATTTCTGTTTTTGTGCCAGTACCATATTGTCTTGATTACTGTAGCTTTGTAGTATAGTCTGAAATCAGGGAGTCTGATTCTTCCAGCTCCGTTTTTTTCCCTCAAGACTGCTTTGGCTATTCGGGGTCTTTTGTGTCTCCATACAAATTTTAAGATTTTTTGTTCTAGTTCTGTAAAAAATGCCATTGGTAATTTGATAGGGATTACATTGAATCTGTAGATTGCTTTGGGTAGTATAGTCATTTTCACAACATTGATTCTTCCAATTCAAAAACATGGTATATCTCTTCATCTGTTTGTACTGTCTTTAATTTTTTTCATCAGTGTCTTATAGTTTTCTGCATACGGGTCTTTTGTCTCCCTAGGTAGGTTTATTCCTAGGTATTTTATTCTTTTTGTTGCATTGGTAAATGGGAGTGTTTGCTTAATTTCTCTTTCAGATTTTTCATCATTAGTGTATAGGAATGCAAGAGATTTCTGCATTAATTTTGTATCCTGCTACTTTACCAAATTCATTGATTAGCTCTAGTAGTTTTCTGGTAGCATCTTTAGGATTCTCTATGTATAGTATCATGTAATGTGCAAACAGTGACAGTTTTACTTCTTCTTTTCCAATTTGTATTCCTTTTATTTCTTTTTCTTCTCTGATTACCTTGCTGTGTTTAATAATAGTGGTGAGAGTGGATATTCTTGTCTTGTTCCTGATCTTAGAGGAGATGCTTTCAGTTTTTCACCATTGAGAATGATGTTTTGCTGTGGGTTTGTCATATATGGCCTTTATTATGTTGAGGTAGGTTCCCTCTATGCCCACTTTCTGGAGAGTTTTTATCATAAATGGGTGTTGAATTTTGTCAAAAGCTTTTTCTGTATCTATTGAGATGATCATATGGTTTTTCTTCTTCAATTTGTTAATACGGTGTATCACATTGATTGACTTGCGTATATTGAAGAATCGTTGCATCCCTGGGATAAATCCCAGTTGATCATGGTGCATGATCCTTTTAATGTGTTATTGGATTCTGTTTGCTAGTATTTTGTTGAGGATTTTTGCATCTATATTCATCAATGGTATTGGTCTGTCATTTTCTTTTGTTGTAGTATCTTTGTCTGGTTTTGGTATCAGGGTGATGGTGGCCTCATAGAATGAGTTTGGGAGTGCTCCTTCCTCTGCAGTTTTTTGGAAGAGTTTGAGAAGAATGGGTGTTATCTCTTCTCTAAATGTTTGATAGAATTCACCTGTGAAGCCATCTGGTCCTGGACTTTTTTTTTTTTAATTTTTTTTTTTTTTTTATTTCTTTCGTGTGAGGGCTTTCTCTAGTTGCGGCAAGTGGGGGCCACTCTTCATCGCGGTGCGGGGGCCGCTCTTCATCGCGGTGCACGGGCCTTTCACTATCGCGGCCCCTCCCGTTGCGGGGCACAGGCTCCAGACGCGCAGGCTCAGTAGTTGTGGCTCACGGGCCCAGTTGCTCCGTGGCATGTGGGATCTTCCCAGACCAGGGCTCGAACCCGTGTCCCCTGCATTGGCAGGCAGATTCTCAACCACTGCACCACCAGGGAAGCCCCTGGTCCTGGACTTTTGTTGAAAGATTTTGTTGTTGTTGTTGTTGGCAGTTTTTTAATCACAGTTTCAATTCCATTACTTGTGATTGGTCTGTTCATATTTTCTCTTTCTTCCTGGTTCAGTCTTGGAAGGTTATACTTTTCTAAGAATTTGTCCATTTCTTCCAGGTTGTCCATTTTATTGGCATAGAGTTGCTTGTAGTAGTCTCTTAGGATGCTTTGTATTTCTGTGATGTCTGTTGTAACTTCTCCTTTTTCATTTCTAATTTTATTGACTTGAGCCCTCTCCCTCTTTTTCTTGATGAGTCTGGCTAATGGTTTATCAATTTTGTTTATCTTCTCAAAGAACCAGCTTTTAGTTTTATTGATCCTTGCTATTGTTTTCTTTTTTTCTACTTCATTTATTTCTGCTCTGATCTTTATGATTTCTTTCCTTCTACAAACTTTGGGTTTTGTTTGTTCTTCTCTCTCTAGTTCCTTTAGGTGTAAGGTTAGATGTTTATTTGAGATTTTTCTTGTTTCTTGAGGTAGGCTTGTATAGCTATAAACTTCCCTCTTAGAACTGCTTTTGCTGCATCCCATAAGTTTTGGATCGTCGTGTTTTCATTGTAGTTTGTCTCTAGGTATTTTTTGATTTCCTCTTTGATTTCTTCCGTGATCTCTTGGTTATTTAGTAACATATTGTTTAGCCTCCATGTGTTTGTGTTTTGTACATTTTTTTCCCTGTAATTGATTTCTAATCTCATAGCATTGTGGTCAGAAAAGGTGCTTGATATGATTTCAATTTTCTTAAATTTACTGAGGCTTGATTTGTGACCCAAGGTGTCATCTATCCTGGAGAATGTTCCATGCGCACTTGAAAAGAAAGTGTCATCTGCTGTTTTTGGATGGAATGTCCTATAAATATCAATTAAATCTATCTGGTCTATTGTGTCATTTAAAGCTTGTGTCTCCTTATTAATTTTCTGTTTGGATGATCTGTCCATTGGTGTAAGTGAGGTGTTAATGTCCCCCACTATTGCTGTATTACTGTTGATTTCCTCTTTTATAGCTGTTAGCAGTTGCCTTATGTATTGGGGTGCTGTTATGTTGGGTGCATATATATTTATAATTGTTATATCTTCTTGGATTGATCCCTTGATCATTATGTAGTGACCTTCCTTGTCTCTTGTAACATTCTTTATTTTAAAGTCTATTTTATCTGATATGAGTATAGCTACTCCAGGTTTCTTTTGATTTCCATTTGCATGGAATATCTTTTTCCATCCCCTCACTTTCAGTCTGTATGTGTCCCTAGGTCTGAAGTGAGTCTCTTGTAGACAGCCTATATATGGGTCTTGTTTTTGTATCCATTCAGCGAGCCTGTGTCTTTTGGTTGGAACATTTAATCCATTCACGTTTAAGGTAATTATCGATATGTGTGTTCCTATTAGCATTTTCTTAATTGTTTTGGGTTTGTTTTTGTAGGTCCTTTTCTTCTTTTGTGTTTCCCACTTAGAGAAGTTTCTTTAACATTTGTTGTAGAGCTGGTTTGGTGTTGCTGAATTCTCTTAGCTTTTGCTTTTCTGTAAAGCTTTTGATTTCTCCGTCAAATCTGAATGAGATCCTTGCCGGGTAGAGTAATCTGGGTTGTAGTTTCTTCCCTTTTATCACTTTAAATATATCATGCCACTCCCTTCTGGCTTGTTGAGTTTCTGCTGTGAAATCAGCTGTTAACCTTATGGGAGTTCCCTTGTATGTTATTTGTTGTTTTTCCCTTGTTGCTTTCAGTAATTTTTCTTTGTCTTTAATTTTTGTGAATTTGATTACTATGTGTCTCAGTGTGTTTCTCCTTGGGTTTATCCTGCCTGGGGTTCTCTGCGCTTCCTGGACTTGGGTGGCTATTTCCTTTCCCATGTTAGGGAAGTTTTCGACTATAATCTCTTCAAATATTTTCTTGCGTCCTTTCTCTCTCTCTTCTCCTTTTGGGACCCGTATTATGTGAATGTTGTTGTGTTTAATGTTTTCCCAGAGGTCTCTTAGACTGTCTTCATTTCTTTTCATTCTTTTCTCTTTATTCTGTTCTGTGGCAGTGAATTCCACCTTTCTGTCTTCCGGGTCACTTATGCGTTCTTCTGCCTCAGTTATTCTGCTATTGATTCCTTCTAGTGTATTTTTCATTTTAGTTATTGTACTGTTCATCTCTGTTTGTTTGTTCTTTAATTCTTCTAGGTGTTTGTTCTTTAATTCTTCTAGGTCTTTGTTAAACATTTCTTGCATCTTCTCGATCTTTGCCTCCATTCTTTTTCCAAGGTCCTGGATCATCTTCACTATCATTATTCTGAATTCTTTTTCTGGAAGGTTGCCTATCTCCACTTCATTTAGTTGTTTTCTGGGGTTTTATCTTGTTCCTTCATCTGGTACACAGTCCTCTGCCTTTTCATTTTGTCTGTGTTTCTGTGAATGTGGTTTTCCTTCCACAGGCTGCAGAATTGTAGTTCTTGTTGCTTCTGCTGTCTGCCCTCTGGTGGATGAGGCTATCTAAGAGGCTTGTGCAAGTTTCCTGATGCTAGGGACTGGTGGTAGGTAGAGCTGGGTATTGCTTTGGTGGGCAGAGCTCAGTAAAACTTTAATCTGCTTGTCTGCTGATGGGTGGAGCTGGGTTCCCTCCCTGTTCGTTGTTTGGCCTGAGGCGACCCAACACTGAAGCCTACTTGGCCTTTGGTGGGGCTAATGGCAGACTGTGGGAGGGCTTACGCTAAGGAGTACTTCCCAGAACTTTTGCTGCCAGTGTCCTTGTCCTCATGGTGAGACAGAGCCACCTCCCGCCTCTGCAGGTGACCCTCCAGTCCTAGCAGGTAGGTCTGGTTCAGTCTCCTATGGGGTCACTGCTCCTTCCCCTGGGTCCTGATGCGCACACTACTTTGTGTGTGCCCGCCAAGAGTGCAGTTTCTGTTTCCCCCAGTCCTGTCGAAGTCCTGCAGTCAAATCCCGCTAGCCTTCAAAGTCTGATTCTCTAGGTAAATTCCTCCTCCCGTTGCCAGCCCCCCAGATTGGGAAGCATGACATGGGGCTCAGAACCTTCACTCCAGTGGGTGATCTTCTGTGGTATAAGTGTACTCCAGTTTTTGAGTCACCCACCCAGCAGTTATAGGATTTGATTTTTTTGTGATTGAGCCCCTCCTACCATCTCATTGTGGCCTCTCGTTTGTCTTTGGATGTGGGGTATCTTTTTTGGTGAGTTCCATTGTCTTCCTGTCATTCATTGTTCAGCAGTTAGTTGTGATTCCGTTGCTCTCGCAGGAGGGAGTGAGCGCACGTCCTTCTACTCCGCCATCTTGAACCAATCTCCCTGGTTAACAGTTTTTGATACTAATTTTTTTTGACGTTTTCATTAAGGTCCTTGTAAATGTTTTACAAGGACGAGAAAGAAAAAGTAACATTCAGTCTTTATAATTAATAAGTCAATGAAATACAATCTTTTTTTAAGTGCTGATACTTTTTTTCTTTATATTTTTTATTATAGTAGATTTACAATATTAGTTTCAGGTATACAACATAGTGATTCAATATTTTTATAGGTTATACTCCGTTTAAAGTTATTATAAAAGAATGGCTAGATTTCCCTGTGCTGTACAATATATCCTTGTTGCTTATTTATTTCATACATAGTAGTTTGTATGTCTTAATCCCATACCCTTATGTTGCCCCCCCATCTACTCTCTCCTCACTGGTAACTACTAGTTTGTTCTCTGTGTCTGTGAGTCTGTTTCTGTTTTGTTATATTCATTTGTTTGTTTTATTTTTTAGGTTACACTTATAAGTGATAATATAGAGTATTTGTCTTTCTCTGTCTGACTTATTTCACTAAGTAGAATACCCTTTAGGTCCATCCACGTTGCAAATGGCAGAATTTCATTCTTTTTTATGGCTGAGTAATATTCCATAAATATAATCTATTTTAAATTTAGGCTTTTTAAAGATATTGAATCCAATTTTCTCTCTACCTAAAACATTTCACCAGCACACAACTCAAATAATGCTCTGGTTCACGTATATGTATGTTGAAATATATGATTAATTTACTCAGTAAGTTTATATTAATATCATGTAGCTTGAGAATTAGTGAAAACATACTATATTTCCTGGTCTGAGGTTTTTTTGTTTATCTTTGAAATGGTTTCAGTGCTTAGAGTGTTCTGTAATGTCCCTTTTATAATATAAATTGATTAAAAATAAACTATGAAATATGAAAGCAGTTCTCTGCAAATTTGTATTTTTTTTCAATATTTGAAATGCAAATAATTAAGTTGTGTCTTAAGGAGTTTTTTTTTTTAGATTTGTTTTGTTCAAAGTTAAATTCTGCTTTTTGACACTTAAGCTTATAATCGTAAATAGCTTATTTACATTGCCTTTTCATTACTCTTTTTAAAAGTCCTTTTTTTTTTTTTTTTTTCTCCTAATCCCAAGGTTTCGGCCTCATCAGGATGCAGACCCTGAAAAGCCACGTGTTGCTGCTTTAATTGACAGGCTCATTGCTTTTAAAAATAATGATAACGGAGCTTGGGTCAGAGGGGGAGACATTGTCGTTCAGAATTCAGCGTGGGTATTCTCTATGAAATTATTATCTGATGACACTGATGTATTTATTTTTTAAGGCTATTTTTAAAAACCCAGTAGACTGAAAGTACAGTGGTGGTTTCTGGAATCATAGTATCATTACTAATAGAACAAGCTCTGAGGAAATATGCTAGCATTAACTGACTGCAAATGTTTGGAATCGTCTCATTCTGCTGCTTTTATTGGAACTGAACTTGTCTGGTGACATGAGAGCTTTTTGATGAGATTGAACAGAAACTGGGACTTTTAACTTTATGTAACAAACATGGTCTATGTCAGAGAGCTAAATAAAGATTTTGAAACTACCTGCATTTTTTTCCTTCCTTTGGAAACTCAGTTTCCTGATGTTCTTCCACTGCCATTCAAAACAAAAGTTTTGAATTTTCCCTTAATAAGTCTGTTGACTTATGTCTTAACATGACTTGAGGCAGTAAGCATCTTACTTTTCCATTTGTATAATTTTAGGAGAAGTCTGATGTATGTTGAGGTAAGATTTGGTGTTCAGGAGTCTAGAAAAATGTTTTTTTCTGGCTGGTACTGACATTAGCTGCTTGGCATTTTAGCATCATCTCTGACTTTTATCATGCAAAAAAAATGGCTATTGTATAAAATCTGTAGAAATAGCTTGGGTATTAATGTTGAAAAGTTTTGAAGAGAATACCATGATCTAATTGTTAAAAATTAGTCATTCCTTGATATCCGTGGGGGATTGGTTCCAGGATTCCCCATGGGTACCAAAATCCTGATGCTCAAGTTCCTTATGTAAAATGGCATAGTATTTGCATATAACCTACACACATCCTCCTGTATACTTTAAATCATCTCTATAACTTATTATATCCAAGACAATGTAAATGCTATCTAAATAGTTGTAAATGCAATGTAAACGCTATGTAAATAGTTGTCAGCACTGGACAAATTTAAGTTTTGCTTTTTGGAATTTTCCAGAATTTTTTTTTTAATATTTCTGATCCACGGTTGGTTGAATCTGTGGGTGCAGAACCCACAGATATGGGGGTCAAGTATAATGATAAAAATTATAATTATAGCTAACACTTACTTACCTGCTGCTTACTCTGTGCCAGACACTGTTCTAAATAGTTGACACTAATTAGCATTTGAATGCTTTCAAGTATCCTATGAGGAAGCTTATATTATTATTTCAACCTTTAGGTGAGAAAACTGAGGGACAAACAGGTTGAATAACTTGCCACACAGCTAGTAATTGGCAAAGCTGAGATTGGAACCAGGTGCCTTCACTGTGGAGCCTATGCTTTTCATTATTGGAAAGTGAAATTTTTATGTGGTCTTGGACAGTAAACATTACTGGAACTTCCTGGATTTTATGACAATTAAATATTTTGAGAGAATTACCTCTTCTTATATGATGTGATAAATGAAAATGTTCCCTCATTCTCTTTTTTCTTATAGATTTGCAGATAATGGAATAGGACTGACCTTTGCCAGGTTTGTAATTACTTTTAAAAATACTTATCTGATTATTTTAAAGCTGTAAGGTAAAATAACCTTGATATATACTTTTTTGATAACACAGGAATGTTATATCATTTATTAACATTAAAAAAATTAGCACTCACTTCCTGATGCCACTTGAGGGCCAAAAATACACTTTTATTGATTAATTGAATTTATACCAAAGTAGGAGATGAATCTAGCTGGAATTACACAGAAGAGTAGGCCCACCATATTTTTTGCTTAAAAGAAAACACTTGAGCTTTAGATTAAAGATCTTAAAAAGTAGGGGAATAAAGAGGAAGGGATTAAAAGTTGGGAGCAGATTAAATATTTTCTTTCTTAGGAGTTGGTCTAATTTCACAGTGGTCTTTAAGAACTAAACTTTTTATGTTATATATTTTTCTCCAGATAGCAGTTATTCTCATTGCCATCTTAAACATGCTTGTCCACTAATTATTGTCCAGGGCAAGTTTATTCTCCTCATTTGCAGTATTGTTGCTTGGGACTGAAATAATTAGTTATTGCTGCTAAATTAAATCTCGTTTGTTTAAATCTAATTTGCCAAGCACATATTAATTTATAAGAAGTATGTTCAATTTTGAGGCACCTTTTGATGACTCACTAATATGTATCAGAAAAAGCTACTGGCTACTTTGAAAATTTTTAGGTTTTTAAAGTTATAGCTTGCCTTCATTTGAGGGTCAGTTTAAATTTCCTAGAGATGTGTGGTTAATGATTATTCTCATTTTTAACAGTGACGGAAGCTTCCCAAGTGATGAAGGTTCCAGCCAAGAGGTATCTGAATCTCTCTTTGTTGGGGAGAGCAGGAATTACGGATTTCAGGGTGGTCAGAACAAGTATGTAGGCACTGGAGGAATAGACCAGAAGCCTCGGACGTTACCCAGGAACAGGTAAGCATTGCTTTATCAGAGGAGTGTTAAATTTAAACAATAAATGAAAACCTAACCCTTACAAAAGTTTCTGTAATAATTCTGTATCGATTGGTTCTCACTGTGACACTTTTCCCACCTTATCTTATTATTATTAAAACTATTATTCTTGTTGTTATTATTGCTATTACTATTGTGTGTATTATCCTCTGGAATTCTGGAGCATTAACTATTAAACACTTTATAGATTTCATTATCAGTTTTATGATGAAGGAACCTATCTTGTTTATCCTTCCTGTATAAGGCCTTATATAAGCTGGTAATCGGTTTTTTTTTTTCCTTCTTGAGAAAATTGCCAAACCATAAACTATGGACATTGAGTCAGTTTTCCCTCAATATGTGATGTTAGTTTTCAGAAATAGCCACTGGAAAAAGGAAATTCCCTATTGAAAAGAGTCCTAGAAAATGAGGTGATAGATGCCAAAGCTGACTCAAAACCTAACCACAGCTGTATAATTAACAATGTTTCAGATGTTGAAAGGGTATGGGGGTGGACTTTGGGCATGTTTTATGCCAAAACAATCATAGTCATTAAAATAGTACTTAGTACTAGAAAGATTCTTCAGAACTTTTAGGGAACTATTACGTAATTAATCTGTACCTCAGTTCTGAGACACAGTTTGGAGTTGTCATTTTACTCGTAAGAAAACCAGGTAGAGAAATACTAGTGTTCTAAAGACCTTACATTGGAGCTAATGTCAGAATTCATCAAACATCAATTCCCTTAAAGCTATACACTGTGTCTGGATATTGGGCTAGGACAGGTCAGGGGGATGGGGCAAACAGATAGTTGGCTTTGGGGGACAGGTAATGAGTGTTGGCCGAAGGGCTTAACTAGCTTCTGGCAAAGGGCAGCCTATGCTTGGCTCCTCTCGCCTGTGTTTGTTGTTGGGAAATATTGAACGTCTTTACTATATGCTACGCTATGTGTAGAACTCCTGTTAGTCAGACCGTGGAAGCCACTAGGAAAGGAACTTCATGGATTTTTTTTTTTAATATTTTTATTTTATTTGTTTATTTATTTGTTTATTTTTGGCTGTGTTGGGTCTTCGTTTCTGTGCGAGGGCTTTCTCTAGCCGCGGCAAGCAGGGGCCACTCTTCATCGCGGTGCGCGGGCCTCTCACTATCGCGGCCTCGCTTGTTGCGGAGCACAGGCTCCAGACGCGCAGGCTCAGTAATTGTGGCTCATGGGCCCAGTTGCTCTGCGGCATATGGGATCCTCCCAGACCAGGGCTCGAACCCGTGTCCCCTGCATTGGCAGGCAGATTCTCAACCACTGCGCCACCAGGGAAGCCCTCATGGATTTTTAATGGCTAACATTTATTAAATGCTTATGATATATCAGGCCCTGTTCTAAAATACTTTATTATTCAGTTAATCCTTGCAAAGCCCAGTGAGGTAGGTGCTGTCATCATCCTGCCTTATAAGTGAGTAACTTACTAAAAATAGCTAAGGTGGGACTCGAACACAGTTTGGCTTCAGTGCTCTGCTCTTTACAATTAGGCTAAAGCTGCCTCTTCTAATATGTAAATTAAAGAAAAAAAGCTGTATTAGTTGGGTATGGGCTGCAGTAAAAATGGTGGCCAATTCAATTCCATTATTTTTATTTTACACTGGCCTTTAGTTTTATTTCGAAATGCTATTGCTTCTTTGCTAAGGAGGAATTTTCGAAATGAAGATTCCTAGTT
Organism: Balaenoptera acutorostrata; assembly: GCF_949987535.1. NCBI lineage: Eukaryota > Metazoa > Chordata > Mammalia > Artiodactyla > Balaenopteridae > Balaenoptera > Balaenoptera acutorostrata. Next base: position 77,229,824 of record NC_080069.1, on the reverse strand, counting down.
GGTCAATGGATCCAGTTTTCATTTTACTGTATCTTTACAACCTTTTCTATGGCAGATGACCGTTTTGTGATGTATCCTTGGAAACACATCAAGAGGCATAGATTTTTAACTAGGCTATTTGATTTGCTTGCTAGCATCTATGTTTTTATTGTAAAACATCACCAAGTTGTAAACTAATTAGTTGCTATAGAGGTCCTCTGCAATGCCATTAAGAACGTGATAGGGGAAAAACCTAAGGGATCCAGAATATTATGGGTTTTGTACATTAATTATGGTTAATAATATATGATTAGTAGGTTAAGGAGTTTGTGTTGGAACAGAAAGGAGTAAAATGAATAAAACAAATTTCTCAATCTAGCCATCCCCTTTGACATAGTAAGCCTTGCAGACTTACAGTTTTGTACTTTTAAGCATATCATTTCTCCTTATTACTATCATTTAGTGGCTTGAAAGGAGGTTCTCTCTGTTTAAGTACAGATTTGTCTTTTGTTCTCATGCTAGAGATTTTGGAACTAAAGCTAAAGTATATGAGTTATCAAAGAAAAGATCTTAACTGAGTTGATTCAAGGAAGCCAAGTCACCTTTTCAGACAAGCCTCCATTCTATCCAAAATAGCATCTCTCTTCTACCCAGTCTATTGTATTACTATGTCTTTACTTTCTTTAAGCACTTATTATCTGAAATTGTCCATTGTTTTTCTGTTTGCCTTTCTCACTGCAGTGTAGGTTTCATTTGATTGGAGATCTTGCTTGGTTACCACTGTATCCTAGAATTGTGCTTAGTGTATATGGGATATTCAACAGTATTTATAAAACAAGTACACAAGTGAAGTGCTGTTAAAGGGACGGGCCCATATGCATTAAACAAAATCTTGTATTTCAACAGGACATTTCCAATTAGAGGCTTTCAGATCTATGATGGGCCCATTCATGTCACCAGGTGCACTTTCAAACAATACGTGCCAACTCCAGATAGGCATACCAGTGCTATTGGCTTCCTCATGAAGAATTCTTGGCAGATAACCCCCAGGAATAACATCTCCCTTGTGAAGTTTGGTCCACATGTAAGTATGTTCTTATGGTTCCTACACAGTGAGTATGGTGGGAAGAGGAGGGATGGCACATTTCCAAAGACGAAAACACAAACGAAGGGTTCGTACTGAGTTTTTACGATTGGGAGGAGAAATCTATGCAAGAGCAACTCCTAATTCCATGTACTCTGTCCTGCTGAGTTCAAGGTGAGAACAGAAGTGCCATGTGACCTGGGGTATTTCTGATATTCTGGTGATATCTTCAAAGGGAAAATGACTTAAAGTGATGACACGGGGATGGGAATTGTCGAATTTCATAGGAACAAAAGGACATATAATTTGGTGAAATTCAGTATAATAATCCATGAAGAGATTTGGGTTTTACCTGGTATTTTACTTTTCTGGGGTCTATTCTTCTGGGGAACTAGAGGATAAAAGATTGGGAAAGAAGAGGAATAGTGGGGTGATAAGAAACAAATTAGGTTATTACTTATGTGAACTATTGGAAGGTTTTTATAAAGATTGCAAAGAAAACTTAGAAATAATTGTTTACAATGCCGCAGGCCACAGAAATAGTTTTCTTAGTAGTTTCGTCAGTACCCTCTTAACCATTAATACACAGGACAATCTGATTATATACTCCCGGCCTCTCCCCATCTTTCCACTTCTAAGATGACAGTGGTGTAGAGATTGAGTCTCAGACCGTATTGCTTTCTGCTCCCACAGGCAGCCACAATTGGAAAGTGGCTCATAGTTCTCTCATTCACGTCCATAGGCAAACTCTGTGGTTGCCCAGTTTAAAGAGAACTTAAGATAGTTTACCAAAGTCTATATCTGGTTTTTGTGAATAGCTGAGGCATGGAACAGAGGCACACGTGCAAACTGGGCTGTCAGCTTGGTTGACTGGTTCTCTTCTAGGCCACATAACTCCAGGGGAAGAGGAAGAGCTACACTGTGGATAGGGTCCCATGTAAATAAATAGGGTGGGTCTTGGATTACCTCTCCAGTGTAGAGGTTAGATGTTTGCTTACTGCCCACATGGCTCTCCCCATGCACAGAGTTTGGTGATCACTGACATGGTCATACTGAAAAAACAGTTTTTAGATGTTTCGTTTGTTGCAGAGTTCTAGAGTTCTAACAGCCTAAGAGAATCCATGCTGTTTAAGTTTAGTGTTTCATCAGCCTGGAATTCTCTAAGGTGGCAATGCTCTGAAACCATTCATAAAGGGAATGGTCTGTCATATTTGTTATTCCTAAAAAGGTGGACAATATGCCCTAGACTTCTTTTAGATTAACCATAGGAGGTATAAGGAAAAAGAGAAAAGAGCCTAGAACTAAGAATTTAGAGCCACTTGTCCCACACATCACTGATTTTCCATTGAGCCGCTTATCATTTAGATGTTCAGCTGATTTTAAAACTTCCTGATAAAAGCATTGTAGAGGTGTATCTGCATGGCTTGAATAACATTAGTAACTTACCACTAATACGAAGCAGCTAAAGATTATAAAGCATGTAACCTGCAGCCTGCTTTGCAGCTGTGTACTATGTGTTCGATAAGGGCATTGAATTAACATTACCCGACATGAAAATTACTGAGCTGGACTTGGTCTATGTTGAGGAGAGAGAAGATAACACACACTTTTCAACAAGTTGTAGTGAGTCCAGTGGTCATGCAGCCATACCAAGGTAACACTTAGATTGTGTTTTAGTTTGGAACTGTACTTATTTTTTGGTGGGAGGGGTCATTAACAAGCTAACTAAAGCATTTGGAGTGAAATAAAATGATTAGCTCAGGAGATAGAACTTATAATAGATTTTTATTTAATTGAGGTATGGTTTGCTTACAGGGAAACGCAGAGATCTTAAGTATAAAGTTCATAAGTTTTAACAAATACATATGACTGCATAGCTCCCCTTCCCACAACTATTCTAGTTTCTCTTACCATGGATTAGTTTTATCTGGGAAACAGGTAATAGTTTTTAAGTTGAAATAAGGGAAAATACCAAAGATGAAGTTGAATGCTTGCTGCTTGAACTCTACAAGGCTTTGGGAAATTTTTTTCCCCGTGCATGTCATAATTAATCAAAAATGTTGGTTGACAATTATGCTGTGACTCAGAACTGCTTTAACCTTAAAGTAATTGTAATGGATATGAAGTTGGGTCCTTGCAGGGAATGCTGGCTAACATGGCAGGAGCCCTCATTTTATGATGTCCTTGTTTTTCATTGCTTTCAGGTGTCTCTCAATGTCTTCTTTGGAAAGCCTGGTCCCTGGTTTGAAGACTGTGAGCTAGATGGTGATAAGAACTCCATATTCCATGACATTGATGGCTCTGTGACAGGATACAAGGATGCTTACGTGGGAAGAATTGACAACTACCTGATCCGCCATCCAAGCTGTGTAAATGTTACCAAATGGAATGCAGTGGTGTGCAGTGGGAACTATGCCCAGGTAGGCCAGAACGCATTGTGATGCCTGATTCCTTACCAGCTCCTGACAACACTGCTTCTGTGAGGAGTACTCTTCAGCTCTTTGGGATGATTGATACTTTCCAAAGCATGGGTTTTTTTTTTTTTTTTTTTTTTAGGGAAAAAAAAAGAAAAAAATTCATTAGGAATCATAGACTCACAGAATTTTATTTAAAGTTCCCCCACTCCAAACCAATTTAAAAGTGAAAAAGTGAGCCCAAGAGAAGTAAGATAACTTGCCCTTGGTTAAATATGGTTGGGATGTAGTTGGGGTGAGAACCCATATTTCCTGAGTTCCTAGGCCAGGTTTTTTTGCTGTGCTACAGCTGTGTCCCCTGAGAGGGCGTTTCACTCTTCGCTTTCAGGGTTATTATCTCTATTTTTTTCTCTAAATTAGGGACTCTGACTTGTGAGGCAGAATATCAGTAGGTCACACGGAAAGTGAGATGTTCTCAGAAACAGAGCTAGGAACTGGAATGAGTGGACAAGGAAGGAATCCAAGGAAATTCTGCAAATTACATTATGATATAATGTCTATGAAAATATGAAGGGGATGATATAGATTGGGAAACACTTCTTTGAAAACATTAAGCTAGTGTGCATTTATTAACTGGATGCCCAGTATAAGAGGATGGAATAATTAGGGAGGTAGTATGTTAAGAGCACAGATGCCGGAACCAGGTTGCATGGGTTTGAATTCTGGCTTTGTTATTTCCTTAAATATGAGATGGGTAAGTTAATTAACTGCTCTGTGCCTCTGCTCAGTGAGAATAATATTAGATCCTCTCATATATGGCTGTTGTGAGGATAGAATGCGCGAGTATTGGTAAAGCATTTCACCCGTGGCCTAGCACATAGTGAAGTGCTTGCTGCAATTAGTATTATTTGAAGAGCAGGGCTCTAAGTTGCAAAGATGATTTTAATAGTGGTATTTGATGGATGAAAGATTGCAGAATGGAGGTACCAGTTGCCCAGAATTTTGAAGAGAGCAGAATTTTATTTCCATATTTTAGACAATTACATGGTCATATTTAATAATAGATGTTAAGAGAAATAATAGAGGAAAACAATAATTGGAGCATGGAGAGGAGAATTAGAGGAAGAGCAAAGTATCTTCCAAGGCAGACTGGGCTCTGATAGCCTGAAAGGCAGGGAAGAAGCCTCCCTTGTTAATGTGCTGCTGAGTGCTCTTATTTGCAGGGTAGGTTCTTCCTGGGGAAGGACCAGTTCTGTGACGGAGCCCCTCCACTGAGCTCTGGCTACTTTGCCCATCAAGGGTGTGTTTGTGGCTCCTGCTTTTCAACTTCTTGAGCCCCCTGAGTTGTATGTGGTTTCTACCATCTAAGCTTTCTATAGTGGGAGCTTCTTGGAGCAGAATTCTTTATTACTCTTCAGACTTTGAATCATGACTGTTAAAGAATGCTATGATTCTTAAATTAAAAAAAAAAACTTTAAAAAGATTCTCATTTATAGACAAGACAAAGGGCTTAAGAGGGGTAAAGATTAGAGAGCTTTTTCTGGTTTATTTTAATGGAGTATTAGCTTCTTTGTTGTGGGATTTCTCATCCCCATGGGAGCAAGAGGAGTCATACTTGCCTAAGTTCTGGGAAGGACAAGGAAAGGATGGAGAAATAATTATAGTAAAATAAAGAAGAAAAGAATGTGGTTGAAAATGTGATTTCTTCTTCCATTCGTTTTATTCTTAACCAGAATTGCCCTCTAAAATTAAGTTGACTCATTAATGCCTAAGAAGATATAGAAATTCTAGAATTAAAATAAAACAAAGATAAAAAGCTTTTAATTCTTTAGTAGCTACACTTTTAGTTAAATTGGTAGCCATGTGTATTCCAAGGTACATGTATTTGTCTGTCTTAAAGTGGTATGTGCTCACTCATGAAAACTTTATATTTTATTATAAATGTCTCTGTATAGTCTTTGGATTTTCTAAGGTATTTGAGAATGTGAACCTGATAACTTCTATCTTAAAAAGCAAAGTAGTAATTCTATTTATATTTGAAGATGAAGAAAGAAAAAGGTGTCTAATACTGCCCAGGGGGCTCTGGGAATGGTAGGACAGAAATTTTCTCCTGAGAATTTGGAATTTGGGCTGGGAGCCCAGATATGTAGCCATTTGTTTTCTTGGATGATGTATAATACTGTATTTTTTTAGCAAAAGATAGAAGCAACTGGATCTCAAGATAGAATAATCATTCTTTAGCTATTTGTAAATATATTTTAATGGGATGTCTGCTCTTTGCTGACCCAAGGGTAAAGGTGCTCGGGAAGAAAGGTGGTAACATAAGGAGAATGTGCCACCTCAAATCCTTCTTGGATTTGGAAGAAGCAGGATATATATATGTGTGTGTTTGGCAGGGGTGTATTCTATTATATTTTAACCTATTATATAATGAAATATAAATCAAATATAAACATTTAAATACAGAATAAATAAATATAATATATTAAACATATATATTTAAATGTAGTCTCAAAATATATATTTCCTATCTCTATTTTAATCTTTAAGTGGTGTCAGTAGAGAAGAGTACTGTAGTCAAACATGAATGAGAGTTAAGAAGACTTTCTGGCTCAAAGAATTTATAATTGAGGAATCAATATGGATAAAACTGCAGAAATCAGAGAAAGAGAAAACAGAGAAGTAGCGTGGATTAAATGCAACATTCTGCAAATGTTTTAATACTTCTGGGGAATTCTGTTACAGGATACTGATTTGTTTTAGGAAATTGTTCTGAGGTTTGTTCTTTGGAGGATGCATTTGGGGAAGATTTTGTTTTGGTGCAGTTTGGGGCTCAAATGCCACTGGAATAAGTTCAGGGCTTTCAAGTTTGCCTCAGTTTAATATGTTTTTCCAGTTTTTGCAGAACTCTTTATAACTTTTTTTAATGGGTGGAAAATGACTTCTTGGGCTGATGTAGGTCATGGAAAATAGAAAGCCAAAGCTCTGAGATATTTTAAATTTCCATCTCTTATTTCAGAGGAAAGTCTTTCAGATTTGACTAGAGGGTATCAGTTTTCACATTAATTTACTAATTTTTTGTATGTGTGTTCTTCAGATTGAGGGATTTCTTTGACAAGCTATGTAAACCACAAAGGTTTTATATTCTAACAAATAAGCTGGCCTGTTGTGGAAGAGATGATGAAGATCTTGGCTAGCAGAACACATGGTCTGTTTTTACTATTTCAGTTTAAGCATGCTTCATTGTAAGTGGAGCTTAGGATGAAGTTGGCTACTACTCAGTCTGGCACGGATCATAGAATATCTCTTTTGAAAGTAGAGACATTTGACTTTGTGCTAGATATGTTTTCTTTAGCTACTTAAATTTTCATTATTTATTTATTAATAATGATCCTTAATTATTTTTTGAAGGTCTATGTGCAGACATGGAGCACTCAGAATCTGACTATGACCATCACACGAGATGAGTATCCAGCCTACCCTATGGTGCTCCGGGGAATTAACCAGAAGGCAACCTTTCCACAGTACCAGCCTGTGATCATGCTGGAGAAGGGCTACACCATCCATTGGAATGGACCAGCACCGAAGACTGCTTTTCTATACCTCATAAACTTCAACAAGTATGCTTCTATTACTGTTATTTCAAATACTTGGGCAAGTAGTAATTTAGTGGAGAAAAACAATAACCTATCTCCTTTGTAGCAAGTAAAGAACTCCAACATTATGTACTTTGTTCCTCCTGTGGGGAGGCTATATATGTTATATTAATGGAATTAAGAGATTGTATAAATTGAATTCTGTCCTATTAAAAGCATGTCTTTTTCTCTATGGTCAAGGAATTGTGGGCAGAAAGCCATTTATCAGTAGGTTTTAATACCGCCTGCTGAATACTTTAATTCTCCGTAGCTGGGATGGGAATAAATTTTATCTGGTGTTCCAGCTGAGCACTTGGTTACCTAGAAAGTAAAAAGATTTTTGAGGCCAAGTTTAGATTTGACAGAAGAGAGTAGTATGACTGATTAGTGATGTCAGCAATGGGCAAGAAGTGGAAGAACTGTGGCATGGATAATGCCAGGTATTTGCCATCCCTGCCAGAATGTGAAAGCATCTTTCTATCCCTTCTTGATTTCTCAGTTGTCTGCTCTAATAATATTACTTTCAATCAAGGGCTCTATTTTTACATTAATTTATTTAAGCGTTTACTGTGTGCCAGTTGATATAAAGATGACTGAGAGAAGTACTTGCCCTTCAGGAGCTCACAGTATACAGGTGGAACAAAATTTAAGTAAATAAACCAGTACTGTTTTTTAAAGGACAAAATATAAGAGCAATTATTCTGCCTAAGGGAGTTGGGCCAGGCTGCACTGAGAAGTGATAGCAAGTGATCAGTTTTGTTACAAAAGCAGCAGAGTTGGGAAAGGGCTAGTTCTGCTCAGGGACTGATGGATTGAGTGTGATGGGAGCATAGGTCGGGGAAGTGACAGAAGCTGAGACTAGAAACAAGAGCTGGGACTATCTAGATGTGTGATGGTTAACCCATGGGACTCCATGAAACTGCTCAGATATCTACCTGAAAAATTGGTTTGTTCACGTGACTGGTCATAAAGGTTGACTCGTCAGAACTCTCTTAAAATACCCAATTGGAATGAACAGAGATAGACATAGAACATGTAGGAATTCCCCTCTAAGGATGGCTGAACATCATGGTAGATGCTCTTATTCTGAGATGATAGGCCTCTGGCACATGCTCTAAACTGAACCATTACTATTTTCCTGTAACACTGGCTGCTGCTTCTCTGTGCCCTTGCTGGACAATTGCACCTTCACTTACTGAGTCAACCAAGTCAAAAAAATCTCAGGACTCATCCTTGCCTCTTTCTTTTCTCTCATTTCTCCATCCTATCAGTGGCCAAGCCCTGTTGATCCTGTCTGCTTAATTAATGTTTTCAAATCTCTCCACTTCTTTCCACCGTCACTGCTTGTGACTGAGTTTAGGTCATTATCCTCTCTTGCCTGGATCCCTGCAGCAGCCTCCTACTCGGTCTCCCCACCTCCCTCCACCGTCAATCCTTGGTCCACATTGTGTCCAGGGTGCGGGTTCTAAAAGCCAATCTGATATTGTCACCCCCATCAGTGAGCTGCCTAGAAGTCAATGAAGGAACAAACGATTGTCAGAGAGGGTGGAGGAGATATGTGGAAGAGTGATCTGCAATCCAAAAAGTTGTATCTGGCAGGTTATGAATCTGAGGTGAGGTATTATAATCAAATGGTATGCAGGGTTCTGCACATACAAGGCATAACTTTTGAATAAATACTAAGAAAGTAAAAAGATTTTAAAGTGAAAAAAAAGATGAGCCCAGAAGTTTCAAAACTCCATATGGGCTTGAAATTCAGTCCAACTTTCCTTGTTTAATTATCTAAAAGTTTGTAAAAGTTACATCATGGGCAGAGGCAAGAGGAGGAGATGGATAATTTTTTTTCCAAATTTAATATAATTATAGAGAGGTCATGGATTTTGTCATAGTGGCACTTTTGAAAATAACAGTTTAAAAGTTATAAAAGCTGTACTTATTCATTAAACAAAATAAGGAAATACAGAAAAACATTAAAAAATTGCAATAACCTATAATTCTTCTAATCAAATTGAGGCATTATAAACATTTATAGGGTTCTCGTGTCTCTCCACCCTCAAGTGTTCTCTGAGCATATAAATATGCCAAAATTTATTTAACTACTCCATTCCCCTATGAACATTTAGATTGTTTTTCTCCTGCCCCTCTCCCCCTTTTGGTATTACAAGTGATACTGGATAGAACATCTTTTCTTATACATTTTTGGTCTGTATTTCTAATTTCTTTTTTTTTTTTTTTTTTTAAAGGTATTTTTGAGATTTTATGGCCTAGTTTTTTTTTTTTTTTTAATTAATTAATTTATTTATGGCTGTGTTGGGTCTTCGTTTCTGTGCGAGGGCTTCCTCTAGTTGTGGCAAGCGGGGGCCACTCTTCATCGCGGTGCGCGGGCCTCTCACTATCGCGGCCTCTCTTGTTGCGGAGCACAGGCTCAAGATGCGCAGGCTCAGTAATTGTGGCTCACGGGCCCAGTTGCTCCGTGGCATGTGGGATCTTCCCAGACCAGGGCTCGAACCCGTGTCCCCTGCATTGGCAGGCAGATTCTCAACCACTGCGCCACCAGGGAAGCCCCTGTATTTCTAATTTCTTAGTGGGATTACTGGATGAAATCTGTGTGAACAATTTTAAGGCATTGTTACATATTGTTTTAAAATTGTTTTGGATGATTAAAAAGTTCTGGAAATGGATAGTGGTGATGGTTGGACAACCTTGTGAATGTACTTAATGTCACTAAACCGTAAAGTGAAAAAAGGTCTAAAATGGTAAATTTTATATGTTACCACATGTATATTTTGCCACAACTTAAAGAATGCCAAAAAAAGAAATGATAAAAAAGGGGAAAATATTCTTAATGGTTTTCAAAAAGTATTAATTTTATATCTTAGGACATTAGGTAAGAAAAAACACTATGGCAATTTGGTAATATTCATCAAAGACTTTAAAAATGCATATACGTTTATCTCTAACAAATTTACCACTAAGAATTTATCCTAATGTAATTATAAAAGATAAAAATATATTTATGAATAAAAAAATTCTTTGCAAAGACTTTACCGGTGTACACTTCCACTATCAAGCTATTAGTGCTTCTTCCATTTTAGTATACCCATACCCAACTGTCTCAATTTTATTATCTGCTTGCAGTATCTAAGTACATTTTATCCAGCTTCTATTCACATTCCCTGAAGTCCTGTTGAAACCAAGAATTTTTTATAAGCCATATCATTGTTGTACGTATATTGAGGAGAGAAATTTGGGTAACATGTAGAAGTCGATGATTCATTAGTGTGTTAGGATTCAGGACTTTCATTGTTAGTGACTCCATACACAGCAGGAATTTAAGGAGGAGAAGACCATGGCTAAAATGTATATATGCTGTAATACTCAAAATGTACTGGCTCAAATGTGAATTCATGTTTTTATTGTCTCTCCTTTATAGGAATGACTGGATTCGAGTTGGGCTCTGCTATCCGTCAAACACAAGTTTTCAGGTTACCTTTGGCTTTCTACAGCGGCATAATGGCTCATTATCCAAAATGGAAGAGTATGAGCCCTTGCATTCGCTGGAGGAATTGCAGAGGAAACAGTCTGAGAGGAAATTCTATTTTGACTCCAGCACAGGGTAATTCGGGGCAACCAGTGAATGAGAATTATTGCTGTTTTTCTTTAGTGGTGAAATTACTAGTTCTTCAGTGTAACTAAGAATAGATTGTGATGTGTGACGGCTGCTTAGAAAAGCAGCTGATGTGGGTAATTCTCTGCTCATCACCATTAGAGGTTTAGAAGAGAACTAGAATGACTCGTAATTACAGTTGGCAGTAGGAATCGAGTGAGATGTTTGCTGTTTACCTATTAAGGCGATTTAGAAAGAGAAATTATCCTTGTCAATAAAGAACCAGTAGGCCCAATTGAAAATTAAAATAATGTTTTCCATAACGACTCTAAAGATGATTATTTCCATATGATATAGTTCATATTTTAGTGAAAGCTCATTTTTCTCTTCCTTTAAGACTCTCTCAAGTTGACCTTGGGTTTTAAAAAAATCACTGTGTAACCATGGCATATTTGCTTTCAACTTTCTCTAGGTTGCATCTTTACACTTTTTAGTTCTAATCCTGTTCAGCTGGGGTCCTGTTGGCTTTGTCTGCTTTTATCCAGTTACAGTCTCTCAGCCTTTGGGTTATGGTAGGCTCTCCTGTACTCTTCCAGAAAGTAGCATGCTCCTTCAATATCCATCCCTTAAGCTGGCATTTCTACTCTATGCCATTGTCTAGGTACTATAAAGATACTAATGTAAATAAGGCACATTTCTTCTGCAAATTCACTGTCCATTGAAGGATGTGGGCATGTAAAGCAAGTAATCAGAGGGCGAAAGGTTTAAATGCTGCAAGTCCTATAGTGTGCCTTTTGAGATAACCCAGAGGTTCAGCCTTGGGTGGCCAGTGACAACCCAAGAAGATAACACTGGGGCTGACTCTTGAGGAGTGACTAGGAGGAGACGAGGACGGTGTTCCAAGGACAGTGTGGATAAATGCATGGAGGCATGAAGAACATGGCATGGCACGTTTGGGGAAAGACAAAATTTCCTACTGGAGAGAAGGGTGGCAAGATTGACTGTGGGGGAATGAGGTTAGGGTTCAGTCAAGTGTCTTGTTAGCCTTTGAATAAGATGCAACTCATTTGCCCTTCAGGGCTGGTGCAGCAGCCAGTGTTATCAGCTTAAATCTTTTTTTTATCATCATTATCTCTGATTTCAACTTCAACAACCTAGTTGGGCTTTTATTCTATAGATGATAGAACTGCCACATTCTCAGTTGATTTTCCACAAAAATAAATGGAACACCCAAATTTGTAAGGACAGTCTGGTGATCACGAATTAATGATTGATATGTAGAAAGATGGGAAGTATTTCTTCATCTGGATATTTCTGGAGTCCTTCAGCTTTTGAGGTTCAAATTCTTTTTTAATTCTATTCATTTTGATGATTTAAATTATATATCAAAAGTCCCATGCCTAATCAAGTCCCTGTCATTCCTCATATATATGTTAAAATTACTGGATGTTGGAACAGTGGCTGATTTTCACCTCATCACAACTTTGTGTTGTTCAATGACCTCATGTTAAAATGTGAACTCTTGAACTCCAGTAATCAATCGCATTTGATCAAGTCCTTTTTAGAATCTTGACTTCCTTTGGTTTAGAAGGCCTAGGTTTGCTGACAGACATTGGACTACTGCCTGGAAGTTGCTTTTCCATTCATCTTGGCAGTAGGAGGAGAATTCAGAATGGGTAGGACTGTTCATTTCACTTGATTTTGGCCAAAGTACAGACAGAAGGACCGCAGGCCCATCTGCTCTTAGTAAACATCACAGGAATTGATTTGAGACCATATCTTGGCCTTAACCAAACAAGTCTCACAGTTGCTGTTTTAATTATTCTAGTTTTGTGCCTTAAACCAAAACAATTTGTAAACCAAAAGAAAAAAAAAGAATAAACCACACTAATTTACCAAATCCTAAACTCAACACAAGTGTAAAGTTTTCCAAGGAATTTTTGAACCAAGCCAAATTCCATCCTCCTAAATTACCTATTGAACGAATTCAAACCAGAAATCGACTTTGATACTGCCCATAACTACTGAATCAGGTTATCAAAATATTTTCTAAAGTGGTATTGCATTTGACTTAGAACCCTAGGAGGGTAGAAAGGAAAGGGAAACAACTTTATTGTTTTTTTTTTTTTAAATAAATTTATTTATTTATTTATTTATTTTTGGTTGTGTTGGGTCTTCGTTTCTGTGCGAGGGCTTTCTCTAGTTGCGGCGAGCGGGGGCCACTCTTCATCACGGTGCGCGGGCCTCTCACTATCGCGGCCTCTCTTATTGCGGAGCACAGGCTCCAGACGCGCAGGCTCAGTAGTTGTGGCTCACGGGCCCAGTTGCTCCGTGGCATGTGGGATCTTCCCAGACCAGGGCTCGAACCCGTGTCCCCTGCATTGGCAGGCGGATTCTCAACCACTGCACCACCAGGGAAGCCCACTTTATTGGTTTTGTAGTTTATTTTTCTTTAAAAAAAAAATTTAATTTATTGGAGGAATATCCCTTCTGGCCATGAGTTTGTTTGAGGAATTTTTGTAAGTTTTTGAAAGTTAATCTAACACCCGTTGGACTGGTTTCTGTCTTGTGCAGGTTGCTGTTTTTGTATCTAAAAGCCAAAAGCCACAGGGATGGTCACAGTTACTGTTCATCTCAGGGATGCGAAAGAGTCAAGATCCAGGCAGCAACAGACTCAAAAGACATCAGTAACTGCATGGCCAAAGCGTATCCCCAGTATTACAGAAAGCCATCAGCACTCAAGCCGATGCCATCCATGCTCAAGGGACTCTGTCAAGGCTGTGGAACCCGTCAGGTAAACAGGGAATAAAAGTGGTCTGTGGTCCAGGAGAAAAAGTCAAAAGGTTCTGTGCAATCAGCACATTTTTTTTTGAAACATCTGTGCTGCCAATTTATAAATATTGCATGGTTTCTCCTGAATTTTGGCCCATTCTAGAATGTGATGCTCATGAGAAGCAAACCAGTCCAAATTTATAATAAAACTACCTTCCCCCTGTGATATAGCAGTTTGCCCTGGATGATTGTGGATTTATTGGTTGTCATCTTTTCTTTCTCAGATGTGATTCCATTACAGTATTGCTATTACGTTTGCATGTCAGTGTTATCAAAAAATAATTTGTTTTCTTGGAAGTGTGAAATTTATCTTCAGAAAAGGCACTCGTATGAAAATTGTTTCCTTCAAGATGAAAAGCCATTAACTTGAAGCATGTGCTATTATGTTCACCTGTAATTAAAAGTACAAGCTAACTTTGGCTAGAAGTGAAATGCTTCTTGTGACATATTCTTAATGAGATGGTCTCCTTCTAGATCTTGAGAAAACATGGCAATGAAAGTAAATCCAGGGCTTCCCTGGTGGCGCAGTGGTTGAGAATCTGCCTGCTAATGCAGGGGACACGGGTTCGAGCCCTGGTCTGGGAAGATCCCACATGCCACGGAGCAGCTGGGCCCGTGAGCCACAACTGCTGAGCCTGCGCGTCTGGAGCCTGTGCCCCGCAACGGGAGAGGCCGCGATAGTGAAAGGCCCGCGCACCGCGATGAAGAGCGGTCCCCGCACCGCGATGAAGAGTGGCCCCCACTTGCCGTAACCAGAGAAAGCCCTCGCACGAACCGAAGACCCAACACAGCCAAAAATAAATAAATAAATAAATAAAGTAGCTATAAAAAAATTAAAAAAAAAAAAAAAAAAAAAAGAAAGTAAATCCAAAGTATGAGCTAAAATCAGGCATGTGGTTTCCGAAGGAAGTTAGACTAATTCCAGGTGAAAAAGAAATACAGAATTAATATTGCCCTAATTGATCTTTAACCTTTATATAAACAAACATAGGTCAAGAAGAATGGTTCTCAACTTGTGGTCCCCAGGCCAGCAGCATCAGCATCACCTGGGAACTTATGAAAAATTCTAAATCTTGGGTCCCACCCAGTTCTACTGTATCAGAAACTTCAGGGGTGGGGCTTAGCAGCCTGTGCTTTAACAAGCCCTGGAGGTGATTCTGATACATGTTCACATTTTAGTTTCACTGGCCTAGAGGAGTTTTTAAAAAGTCCTTATTGCCACAGAAATGCTTACTATTAATATGGAGAAAACCTCTAAATCTTTATTTTTATTTCTTATCATTATAAGTGATTTGAGAAAACAAAAATTCTTCCATTGCACAGGTTCTTTATTTCTAATTTTTCTTGTTTCTGTCCATTGGAAGCAGTAAGAACAGGGAAAGGAAGGGGGATTTATGCTTCCTATCGTGATATATGATAAGTATTTTTCTGATGACAACTCACTGTCATAGTCTTGTTGCTCACACCCTTGAGCCACCTCTATTCTCCAATTCAGCTAAACCAACCAACCAACGAACAGACAAAAAAATAAACCAGGCACATGAAGAAGTTTATATGAATCCTTGCCTGTCCTATGTAATGTTTTGACTGTTAAAGTGAAATTTTCAGATAGTCTTTGTGGGGAAGTAAATTTTCCAGCCTAATTCTTAAGTTGAATTTGTTAAGAAAGTCCTTCATTACTGAAAATACTTCAAATAATTTATAATTATTATAAGAAATACTACAATTTATAAAATAATTTAATCATCTTCAGAACTATTCTGGGCCTATCTTGTTAAATGGTTCCATGCATTGACGTTTAGCATTCTTTATTCTTTGGGCTTAAAACATTGATCAGAATTCATTTCTTAAAACTGTATTGACTAAGTGACCTGGCAGTTGAGAATTATTTGATGCATCTGGGGACATCACTTTTACTTGGAAATTTGAGGGGAATTTTTGTTTTGAATGTCAAAAACACATGTGTATTAGGAATAAGTAGGAAAATTCACATGAATTTTTTGACTTCAGACCTGAGACTTCAAAGCAATGTCCAGCTTCTGGATGCTTAATATCATGATTATCTGCTCTTGCCATGATTATTTGCTCTTGTTGGCATTGATTTATAAGGACATACACTTTTTTTTGTTTGTTTGGCCACGCTGCGTGACCTGCGGGATCTTAGTTCCCTGACCAGGGATTGAACCTGGGCCATGGTAATGAAAACGCTGGACCTAACCACTGGACCACCAGGGAATTCCCCAGGACATATACTTTTAAGTGCTAAATTGTGTGAAGAGTTAAGAGCGCTTTTGAATGAAAAGACAGCCTTTAGGGAGGAGGTGGGTGGTGGGACTTGGAGACTGGAAGTGATTTGGAGTAGAAGGAAAAAGGGAAGGGCGTTCTTGGGAGGGGAACAGCATCTGAAAAGGCAGGGTAGCAGAAGAGGAGGTAAAGCGCTTGTGGGAAAGTGAGGGAACTGCCCTGCATGTTGAATGTGATAGAATAGTGGGAAATAGGGTCGTGGCTCTATTTGTGGAACATTTTGCAGGTCTGGTGGAGGAATTTAGACCTGGTGATGTACAGTCCCCTAAAAGTTTTTAAACAGGGTAGTCCTTGTCATCTACACTTCTTTCCTCAGTCCTGGAGTGACTGAGTCCCAATTCAGGATAACTGGTCTGAAAAGGACCTTTGAAAAGATTTGTGACTGTTTTTGCATGAAATGTTTACAAAGATTTAGATATAAAGCATATTTATGTAGTCATTTGTAGAACTGATTTTTTTTTTTTTTTGTAGAACTGATTTTATTAACAAGATTACAATGATTTGAAACTGGGATTGCTCCAGAAAGTTAGGAACATACACTTCTCGTATAAAGCCTGTATCAAAAGATAGAATTCCAGGTCATGAAATATGTACAGAAAGTTCAGAGAAAACAAAAATAAAAACAAAAACCCACTCACTGGCTTTGATATAGTTGAGTTTATTTTGAAGGATCTTTTTGGAGGAAGATGCAGTTGACATAGATATGGAACTTCTTTCCTGTCTAGGTGGTGTTTACAAGTGATCCTCATAAAAGCTACCTCCCTGTGCAATTCCAGTCACCCAGTCAAGCAGAGACTCAGCGTGGAGACCTGTCTGTTATTTCTGTGAGTACCATCTGGTGTGTACATTGCCTCAGCTTCTCGGTTTTACATTTTATCCTGGTAACATGAATTATCTCTGACAACATTCACTTGTTTATAATCACATTTTGATTATTAGTGGAGAGCAATACAGTAGAGGTGTAAATACCTCCTAAACATTTGCATTTTAAATAAATAAAATAAATTTGTTAAAATTTTTTTCTCAGTCAATTATGTTTATTGATTACTTTTAGGTGAATGTTAAAATTATTCAGGTAATTATTCAGATTTCTTTTCTGTTGGAGACAAGGCGTTTTTGGTTTAAAAAAATTGTCATAGATAATCAATATGCAGAAATTTTAACCTTGGATTTTGAAACTTAAAAGACTCTTCCCAGTTATTTGTTTAAAATATGGGAAGTGAAGGTTTTAAAATTTCCTCGGCATTTTATTTTGAAGTTGCCTGGTTCCCATTTTTTTCAGATGAAGAAAGTGAAGATGCAAAGTGTTAGTTGTCTTTTTTAAGTAGGTTAATGGGAGTTAAAAGCCTTAGCCTCATATCAGTACTGGAATTTGGGCTAAGAGCCAAGCTGGCCTGCAAGGTAACCAGCTCTAGGCATGTGGCCTGTCCAAAATCGAGTTGACCTGAGTGCATCTATATAAACAGCTCTTTGGGTAGGAGGTATCTAGCCATCCAGCTAATACCCAGCTAGGGTCTGGGCTCAGTCTCATGTGGTCTCCTTAGGAGCTTGGTTTTTTTTTAAGTGGTGGACAACACATTCACAAATCCACATATATGTGAGCAAAATTAAATCTTACTCTTTTTTCTCTTTCCCAGTCTCTTGTATTGTGTTAAAATACACATAACATAAAATTCACCATCCTAACCATTTTTAAGTATATAGTTCAGTGGTATGAAATACATTCATGTTGTTGTGCAACCATCACCATTATCCATCCATCTCTAGAACTTAACTCTGAATTAAGAACTTTTTAACAACCCTGAATTAAAAATACTGCTACTTAAGGGGGGGGGGTGAAATGGGGAGTTATTAATCAACAGGCATAAAGTTTCAGTTGAGTAAAATGCATAAACTCTGAAAATCTGCTGTACAACATTGTCCCTGTAGTCAGTAATAATATATTATTCACTTAAAATGTTTGACGATGGATCTCACGTTAGTGTTCTTACCACAATTAGAAAGAAAGAGAGAAAGAGTGAAAGATCCCTATGTAACTCAAAGATTTCTCAAGTATATATACCTATTGCCCTACATTAGCATTTCTTCATTTTGTAGTATGTTCATGATGTAATTTTATTGGTATGAAGTTTGTTAGCTCAACATCTCAATGCAGTCAGCTGCATGAACCCATCCCAGCCTACTTGCGTGGAATCTGGTGGGTGTCAGTTGCAAAGGGAAGCAAGTTGGTGCTGAGTCTCTCTGCTCTACTAGCTCACTAGATAATTAAAGAAGATATTGTTTTGCCCAGACAGTCTCAGGTAGGGTATTCCTCTGGGTCTGTAGACATTGTTTGACTCCATTGCTGCACACTGGGTGCCTGGGACCCTAAAAGAGATCACAGAGGACTGTGTTTTGTCACATTTACCTCCAATACTTTTCACATGCATTACCTGAAGAGTCTTTGCTGGACATGGCCTTGCTTTAGTTTTTACGGAAAATTTTGTGTTTCCTTTAAGTAACAGGTTTTGGGGGGGGTACTTTTCAAGGGGACAGTTTGGGTGTGTTAAGGATCATTATGTATATTTTTTATCAAATGTGTCTCAGTTCTAAGTATTCCGATTTTTAAAAATAACTGAGTCACTTTCAGTCTTTCTAAATATAAAATGGCACTTTATGTCAAGCACTTCTAGAATTATTCTCTAGACTAGGGCTATTTAAATACAGGCAAAAAGCCATTTTGGATTCCTATGAGATCATTAGTGATTAGAAATAAAATTTAAGTATCACTTCTCCAAGCAAGGACAGGTGTAGTGAAGAGAGCATCTCTCCTTTGTTAGCTTTTAACATAGTTTATAATTTCACACATTTTAAAGAGAAACAGTGCCTATGACTTAAATTAGTGTTAAATCATTTTTCAGTCTAGTAAGTTTTTTTCCCTTCCTTTTTGGTTGAGGAATTAATGAGATTTGGATGTATCTGGAATTCCTTTTTCTTGAAAAGGTCTCCAACCATTAATTTAAAGAGGACAACTGGAAATTTCAGTTCATAGTAATGGTGAACAAGATATAGTAATACCCTGTGGCTTAAATCCTGGTAAAATTACCATTTTTCCATTTTGATTTTAAAGGAGAGCTATATATGGAACAAAGGAGATGAAGCAATCTGGCTTCTCTGATGTTCTAAATCTAAACTATAATGGGGGGGTTTATGTGGGTTAAAGCATGCTATCTATTTATCTATCTATCTGACTAGATATCTATTTCATATAGATACATGTATTTTTCCTGAACCAATGCAGTATAGAGGCTGCCACCCGATCACTGAGTTGGAAAGCTCTGACCCCAATGAGAGAGTACGTGTGTAAGAATGAAGGCCCTGAGCCTGCAGAGAGAGTCACCCTGCTCAGCTGAGTGTGGGCTGCCATGCCTTGCTTGTAGCAACTTAGCCAGTCAGAAAAGACCAGTCAAGGCAAAAGTCCATGAGAACACAGGCTCAATTTCAAATGTTGGCAGAGGAAGAGTAGTGGAATATGCAGTTTGAGTTTGGGAATTATTATTTGATTCATGGGTTTAGAAGACAGAGGGAAAGGGGCTGGAAAGACGAGTCATCTTGGAAATGCCGAAATGGTGATGACCGCAGATGTTTTTGTATTCTCAGATCAACGGCACTGACTTTACCTTCCGAAGTGAGGGCGTCCTCCTCCTGATTGTGGATGCCTGCAGTGTTCCCTTCCGGTTGACGGAAAAAAAGGTTTTCTCTTTTGCTGATGTCAGTCTCATGGAAGAGTATTTAAAAACAAGCATCCCTCCAAGGTAGGTGAAGCTTGCTCTGTGTGAGGGATAAGGTACCTTAAAGATGACATCCGGTTAACTCTGAGCTTTGGTTTGTCTACCTGCCCTTTTACGCATTTAGGGTATTTAGGATTCTTGAAAGATAGTGATTCCTTCCTAGTCTCAGGTTGATGCCTGTGTGATCCAAGTTGCTTGTCATTGATAAGTGAGAACTTGGATGTTAGAAGAGTTTGCAAATGATGGGAGGGCTCTTGGAAGGAGAAAGGCTCAACATTTTGGATCATTCCTATCCCACTTTTTAGTATTAAGTTAGTCTACATGGTACCCAACGCACTCAGAAGGCTCATTATCATTTTAAAACAATTTTATAGATAATTTTATAGACAATTTTACCTTTGCAGCCATCTCTCCCACTGATGAACCCTCGGACAGCATTGTGCTATGACTGTGGTATAGGAAGTTGTCACCTGGGTCACTTGGAAGTGACTGGAAAGGAGTAAATTGATTTTTTTTTTTTTTTTATTTGGCTGCACCACGTGGCTTGCGGGATCTTATTTCCCTGACCAGGGATTGAACCCTCGCCTTCAGCAGTGAAAGCGTGGAGTCCTAACCACTGGACCGCCAGGGAATTCCCCAGGAGTAAATTGAGTTTTAAGTGAATGAGTGTGTAGTCTCTCTTTTAAGAGCCCTAGTCTGATTCATTTTTCTTTGTTAGTCTCTGAACAAAGGTACACAGGAGAAAAATCTTTTTTTGTGTTGGGCAGACACAAAAGGTATTAAAATAAGCCGTAAAGCCATAGTAATTAAGCCGGTGTAGTAGTGGCAGAGGATAGAGAGATCAGAAGAGAGAATCCACAAAAAGATCTGAATGTGTGTGTTGATATACTCACAATAAAAGTAGCAATTTAAACCAAACCATGGAGAACAGATTTTATTTCATTTTTTTTTAGAATTGGCATTTATCCATTTACTTAGTAAATAGATAATAGAACGTAAGTAGGTATATAGAGCATCGGAAACCAACAAAACTAACCTCCTCTGTTAAAATAGTTTGTTCCATGACGGAGCTGTGTCCCAAGCCATCCACTAGGTCAACTGACCTAAATGACTTTTGCTTTCCCTACATTTACAGACCCCTTGTAATAGCAACATAAGTTCTAGGTGGGGCATTGAAGGGGACACTTGTAATAGCAAGGATGAAAAGGCATGTGGGGTGTTTTTGTGTTTGTTTTTTGAGTTCTGCTTTTATCTAGTATTTCTATACTGTATTTAGTTCAGAACGGTGCTCAATAAATACATGCTGAATTACTGAAATTTGCTCTGATTTTCTAACTTTTACAGGTCAATTGTCCTGTTGAGCACAAGAGGAGAGATAAAGCGGTTGAATATTTCAGACTCATTAGTATCTCTGGGATTAGCCAAACCAGCCAATCTTTATAACAAAGGTTTGTATTTGTATTCTTCTGTGAAGTTCTTAGGAGGCCAGCAACATACGCATTTTTATGGTGGAGTATAGCTACCAGACTGTTTTCATGAGCTTGTTTGGCTGGGTTGGGTATCATGAAGATAATTTCTAAATCAGGAGACAGTGTTAGAGGAAGTGTGTTGGGACGTGGCTTGTTATTTGGGGCAAGAGGTGGGTGGTAAGAGTTCATTCTCTGACGTAAGGAAGTACAGTTCTTTTTGTTTTTGTTTCACAGCCATCTTTGTTTTGCTCACCTCCGCTTCACCTCCCACATTATCTTGCATGGAACTAGTAGAGGTACAAATTGAACTTTTTCTTTTTCTTTTTTTTAAGGGAGTACCATATTTTTGGGATTCAGTGGAAACTTTAAACCATCATGGACTAAGCTGTTTACTAGTCCTGCTAGAGAGGGCCTTGGGCTGCTTGAACAATTCGTACCTTTGCAGCTGGATGGATATGGTTGTCCCAGAGCTGGCACGGTCCGCCGAAGAGACTTGGAGCTGTTGAAGCAAACTTCAAAAGCACATTAGAGACTAACTGTAACTTAGCTGGGGGAAAAAAATGTGAACTAACTTATTTAATTTATGGCATTTTAAAGTGACACTGTTAACCCAACGGAACTATTTTCCTGTTTGATACAGAAAGGGGAGAAAAGAAAGAATTTAAAGTGATTGCTTGAATACAGGCTCACGCACCTTCTAGTTGTACAAAATGTTAAAGAATTTATTTGTATTTGTTAGGCTGGTATATTTCAGAGATCAGTTCTCTTATTCCTCACCTCCCACTCCTGTGTTTTGTAGTGACCATAAGCAGTGCTTCACCTTTTGTACAATGGGACATCTTGGGGGAGGGAGGGGGCTTCTGAGAGTCAGCCTGAGTCCTTGAGAGGACCAGCTCTTGTAGCACCTTGGATACTTGAAGTCTAATGCTCAGTTGTGTTGTTGACTTTGGATCAGCAGTTGACCTGCGTGGCTGGCATGTTCAGGAATGCCTTGGGCCCTGGTTCCAGGCAGCCTTTGAGGATTTGGTATGATACTGAATGGTAGAGTTTTAAGTGGCAACTCAGGCCCAGCTCATGCCGTTTTTTGCCTGGACGTGTGCTATTTTTATTCATTTGTATATTGATTCCTTCTAAGGGTTCAACTTTCAAACAAGAAGTATGGAATATATTGGGACAAAGGGCTTTTAGGGGTTAGACATCCCTTTAATCTGTGACCATTGGGCAAAAATTTGACCTGCACCATTGTCTGATGTTGGTGGGACCATTTTTGCAGCTTTAATCCTTAGCCTGTTTTGACTGTATATTTGTATTTAAAATGCAGAGCTGAGCTAAATATTTACATTTTTTTAAAAAAGAAGCAGGCCATTTTCCTGAACTATAAACTTGGGTTGTTTCAACTTGCACAAAGGAAGTCTGTTCTTGGAGTTTCTCCTGCACCCAGTTTTTTGTTGTTTTTGTGTGTGGATTTTTTTTTAAGCTTTACTGCCCACCAACCTGGCAGGACAATTGCAGAAAGCGTAATGATACCCCCAAAATATTGTACTCAGGGGGAGAAAAAAGGGAGAACCTTTTAAGGGCCAGAATCATGGAGGGAATATTCAGAAACCTCTTTTTAGCCTTATAGGAATCCGTTACTCTTAATTAAATTGTTAGAGCCAATTTAAAAAAAGGCACTGTGATGCCATATTTTTCTTCCCCCTAGGTGCATGCATCTCTTGCCAGTGAGCACTGCATGTAGCAAAAGATTGGTGCCACAGCCTGGGATGTCACCACACCAAGAGGAAAGAAGCATTGTAATGCCTTTACCTTTTCCTAAACCCACAATGCATGAAGTGTAGTGGAGGGATGGCCATGGCAAGACGGGAGGGAATATGTTCAGGTTGACTTTGGCAGTGAGTACAGACAAATTCACTTTTCTCTACCAAGAGCAACAGCTGATGGCCTGTCCTTTTATGTCCAAGAGAAACTGCAGAGCAGCTCTGTGACTTCTATTACTTTATAAAATATGCTACCTCAAAGTGCTACCGATAAACCTTTCTAACTGTAAGTGCTCTTGCTAAGGGCACATGTCTTAATCAAAGTTTAGGTTTTGGGGTGTTTTTTTTTTGTATATCAATGAATGAAATCTTACCTATTAAATATATTATTGGATCATCGTTCCTCAAGGTGATTAAAGTTTGTTTGTGTGTGTGTGCGTGTGTGTGTTTTATGACTAATATCTTTTACGTGTGATTTTTAGAGTTTGGCTCTTTAAAGATTTGGAGAGGATATGTACGTTCTAAGGCACTCAATTTTTCTGATTTATATGCTAATGATCAGGGCCTAAGTTAAATAAATAAAAATATGTGTGCATGTATATTTTTTTATATGTGTGTGTGACTCTATTTATCTAGCAAGCAGTCAATCAGTCCATCTGTCATTTTTTATTCCCTATCCCAGCTGTAAAGAACCTATGGGCAGACATAAGGAAGGGAAATTGTCCTCCACTAAGTAGATTTTGTAAAACTAAGTAATCTTCATAAGGCCAATGCAGAGGTTCTCAATGTTGGCTGCACATTGGAGTCACCTGGGGAGCTTTAAAAACTGTGAAGTCCTGGACCCCACCCCCCAGCTCCTACATTCAGATTTAATTGGTGTGGGGTGCAGCCTGGGCATTGGAATTTTCTTTAAAGCTCTCTGGGTAATGCTAATAACATGTAGCCAGGTTTAAGAACCACTGCACTAATATAATAGGCCCACTGTTTAACTTCAGTCTATAATTTTTTTGTGAGGAAAACAAAATTAAGATTATCTGTTATTTTTATTTGCAGTTCCTGTACTACTTACAGAATTCCCAGCCCTAAACAAAGTATTTCGCTATGGTCTCCTTTCAATCGAACTTTCAAATAGAGTTTTTAGTCCTTAATTGTCTCAAATTGTTAAATTGGTTATCGAAGCTGATATACACATTTCAGCAGTTGGGAGCTAGCAATCTGTTTTATTTCTACTGAGCAAATGTGTTCAAAGATGATTTATAAGTTCGTAAGCATTTTCCATCAGGGGAGGCAATTGGTTGAGCTCCAGAAATGTGGCCGTGCACAAATCAGCCAGCTGATGAGAAACGCAGGGCCTTCTCATGTCAACAGACCTGGTTTTAAGTCTTTCCTGTGAGATTTCTGCCTCTCCACCTGAATCAGTGTGCCGTATATTATCTTCAGAGGCTGGAAGAGAGTGCTTGTGAGAAGATGAAAGGCAGGCTCATAGTCTTGTAGACTATGACTCCAAAGCAGCCGCTAAACTGATGTTTAGACCTGGGTGTGGGGAGGAGGTATTTATGACTTCTCTGTTCTCTGGCTCCATCAGAAGAGAACATATCCTCATGCTATTAAATGGAGTATTTGGTTTGGGAGGAGGGGTGGGCAACGAAGTGATGGATAGAGGCTTGAATACTTCAGGTAACTAAGTTTTCATTCCTTAAGGGATGAAGTAATGTTTGGATAAGTCCAGTTGAAAGGCATTTCAATAAGCAGGAATGTGCTTAATTTGTGTTTTTTTGTTTGTTTCATTTGGTCCTAATAGGTAAGTACTTAGATTCCATTGTGACAATGTTTGTTGATTTCGTGATGCAGAGTTGGAGTTTACCCTCCAGAATTCTTGTTTGGCTTTCAGATACTTATGAAATCATGTTTAATAACTTGAGAAATTCCCCTAGAAGTGAAGACCATGAATGGGAGTAATTGGGTAACAGATTTGTATCACTATAGTTAGTCTTAACTTGGTAATAACCCAGTCTTTTAGAAATATGAGCACACACTGGATTGGAGCTCATTTTCAACAAAAATTCAGGGAGGGGAAAAAAAATCAAGAAAAGGCATCTCCAGTCCCTTGCTCACAAATAACAAAATGCTGTTCACATCTTGCTGGACTCTTGGCATTATTTGGAAGACTGAGGGTCTTTTACTCATATTTATCTTCAGTATGAGAGAGAAGCTGAAAAAAGGATGCTAATTAGGCACTGGTGTTGTAGGGAAGGGCACACACCACTTTATATTTATGTGATAAAATTAGAGAATGACTGATTGAACTATGATGATTTCTAAATGAGGAACTGTGCCCCACAGGGCATCCAAAAATATCAGCCATAGCAAGATGTGAAAATGTTATATCTGAAAATCCAACAAGTAGTGGGTCCGAAGGCAACTTCATAGATACATTTTAAAAAATTTTCTAAGGTGGACATTGTGATTAGTCTGGATATGAAAAGCAATAACAGATTTAAAATTCATCCTCAGAAAAACTTAGACTTTACAATCAAAATTGATAAGTCAGGAATTGGCAAACTGACATGTAGGACAAACCTGTCCCCCAGACTGGTTTTGTACTAATTTTGAGCTAAGAGTGGTTTCACATCTTCAAATACAACACATTGGAAAAAGTCAAAAGAAGAGTAATACGTTATGATGAGAAAATTATATAAAATTTAAATTTCAGTGTCCATTAATAAAGTCTTGTTGGAGGACAGTCATGCTCATTTGCTTACATATTGACTATGGCTTGCATATGGCAATGGCAGGTTTAAGTAGTTGCCACAGAGACTATATGGCCTACAAAGCTGAAAATATTTACAGGCGTACCTTGTTTTATTGTGCTTCACTTTATTGTATTTCCCAGATATGGTGTTTTTTACAAATGGAAGGTTTGGGGCAGTGCTGCGTGGAGCAAGTCTATCGGTGCCATTCTTCGAGTAACATTTACTCACTTTGTGTCTCACATTTTGGTAACTTGCAATATTTCTGACTTTTTCATTATTATATTTGTTATCATGATCTGTGATCAATGATCTTTGATGTTACCACTGCAAAAGGATTACTCACCGAAGGCTCAGATGTTGATTAGCATTTTTTTAGCAATAAAGTTTTTAAATTAAGGAATGTACATTGTTTTTTTAGACAATGCTATTGCACACTTAATAGACTACAGTATAGTGTAAACATAACATGTACTGGGAAACCAAAAATTTATGGGACTTGCTTCACTGTGATATTTGCTTTATGACAGTGGTCTGGAACCAGACCTGAAGTATCTCTGACATATGCCTGATCAATGTTCCTTTACTGAAAGAGTTTGCTGACCCTTGATCTTGGTGAAGGGTATACTGGTGTTCATTGTACTGTTCTTGGAAACTTCCTAAGGCTTGAGAATTTTTAAAATAAAAAGTTAAGGGAAAAACCTCCATCGGAATCACCTGAGGTACTTGATGAAAATGCAGAATCCCAAGCCCCAACTCAGACCAGATAATTGGCATCTCTGGGAATTGCAGCTGGGAATATAATTGTATAACAAGCTCCCCAGGTGTTTCTTACGAGCAGTAACATTTGAGAACCCCATAGCAGGTAGTAAGCCCCTGTTATCTCTCTCCCTCTTTAACACAATACATCTGAACAAATGTGAATGTTATTTTGTTTAACTCGAACAGCTCCATCTACACTGTCTTCCCCACAACTTTTGGTCACTAATGCAGGGCGGATCTGGTGCACAACACAGTACCTGGCTGTTTTCTTGGGGCAAAGTTTGGAGCCTGTGATAAAGTCTCTCCACTGTCTGAAATTCTCACTGTTTGAATTATTCCTTTGGCTACAATTATTCCTACAGTGAAATCCCATCCATCCTTGTGAGTTTTTATTATTTTAAGGAGTTTAAAGGAAAATGTACAATAAGCCACAATCAGGCTGCACAGACTAACAACATAAGTTTCTTTGCTTTTGGGTGGAACTGCATTCACCCTAGTTATTTCACATTTATCGAAGTACTGATTGGCAATTGCAGGTCTATTTTTTTTTTTAAGGTAGAGTGAATTATTTTATATAAGCAATTTGCTTTGTACACAAAAGCCTTTTAATACATGAGCTTCTTGGAGGGGGTGGGAGGGGGTTGGGTGGATTTTAGGGGGATAATGAAGTTGGTCCTTGCCAGGAAGGAGGGTGGTACACTCTGGGAGGGCATGGGTGGTTTATCTTTTTCCACTTTCTCCCACCAGCTTACACTGATCAGAACACCTAGTTCCTGAGGGAGGAAGGCTTTGGTCAGATAGGTTTCTTTTCTTTCTTTTTTTTTTTTCCGGATAGGTTTCTGACGTGGGAGAATGTCGGCTCTACAAACTCAGGAGGCAAGGAACATCATTAGCTCCAATATGGGTGGGAGGAGGAGGGAGTTCTCACAGGGGAAAGACCATGCCAGAACTTGTTGCTTCCTTCAAAAATGTGCATGTGAACAGTCTTCTTCTAAGGAAAATGGCTCAGTGAGTAGTTAGTAGATTCCAGATACATTGAAGTGTCTAATGCAGTTTGTTGCTGAAGGTATGGTGGGTGTTTTGTCTGATGCCACCTAAGGCTCTTTACTAGCAGTGTTACTTCGACCAGTTTCCTACTCCTGATCCTCAG
The DNA here is from genome assembly GCF_949987535.1 of Balaenoptera acutorostrata. NCBI lineage: Eukaryota > Metazoa > Chordata > Mammalia > Artiodactyla > Balaenopteridae > Balaenoptera > Balaenoptera acutorostrata. Next base: position 77,202,311 of record NC_080069.1, on the reverse strand, counting down.
TTTTCTCATATATAAAATGGGACTACTAATACTTTTGTAAAATTACAAAAGGGATCAAATGAGAGTAGCCAACAAACCTGGGTGCTTTGTTTACAAAGAAAATCAGTTTTCCATGCAATTTGTTACTCGAAGACTGGGTTTGCCTCTTGCTGGGTGTTGAGCTAAAAGACACAACCAAGCCAAAGATGGGGAGAAGGAAGCTTTATTACTTGAGTCAAGTAAGGAGAACACTGGGGATCTTTCCCAAAGCAGTGTCTCCTCCAACAGCAAAATTGGGGACGTTTTAAGCTAAGGGTACATGTATATTCATGAAGAGGCTTGGGCGGCTGACAGAGTCCCCAGCTTTAATTGATTGAAGTCACAAAGGTCAGAGAAGGTCAACATCATCGTCCTGTAGGTTCCAGTTGACCTAGGTCGAGCGCCTGAGAGGGGTTTAATTCCTGCAAAACAACCCAAGAAAGTGCTTCAGGCTAGTCTTCACCATTGAAACAAATCTGGGAGTTTTTACAACTGATTTGTTATCTTTGCTGTTGTTACTTCTCTTGCCTGAAAACAGTTAGTTCTTTTGTTCCCTGAAGTTGATTATTTTGAGACCTGTTCAAGGGCAAGCTTTGTGGACAGGCTCAGATCAAAAAATGACAGGCCCAAAATGGCTTCTCTTATATCAAGAAAGCCATGCCTGGTTCTCTTTCTCCCAGGACCTCCTACCTTATCTGCTTACACCATGTATTCTAATTTAGTCTTTTTTTTTTTTTTTTTTTTTTTGAGGGCTAAGGATTAGGGAATCTATTTTTTTAATTAATTTCTATTGGAGTACAGTTAATTTACAATGTTGTGTTAGTTTCTGCTGTAGGGAATCTGTATCTTTTAAACAAACTTCAGAGATAGTGCAAGATTTGGGAACCACTGAGAATGCCCTATGGAAGCCCCTGCCCTAGTTTTAACACACTTCCCATACTAAGTTGTTTGTATATAGAAAAGAGGCCCTCAGGCCAGGCAGTGCTTGTTTAGTGAATTGGTTTGAGCATCCAGAATGAGGTTTGCATTTAGGCCCTTCCTTGCACTAGCACCGTAACTCAGCAAACAGCTGTGTACGGACTCAAGCTATGAAATGTGGATAGACAACTATGAAGTGAAAACATGTGGCTGCACCCTGTTCTGCAGCTGGTGTGTGCAGTTTCCTGCTCTCCATTCTCGTGAGGGAAAACTGCAGTTCATGGTTTGCCTCTTCCAATCCCTTTTGGCGTAAACTAATGGAATGCAAACAACTCATTTCTGGTTTTCTCTCAGTACCTTACCCACATTTCGTTCTTCCTTCTTACCAAGTAGGAAAAATGCTAACATGCAATGAAATGGTTCAGAGTGAAGGTTTATATGATGAGCTGAAGCTGAGTTAGAGGACTTGGAAAATGAGTGCCTTTGGCAACAAATCTTCCTATGTTTCTGCACCCCGTTTCTTTCTAGTCACACCCCCACCTCCTCGTCACTGCCCAGGGTCCACTGCTGCAGCCTTGTCACACTGGGCAAGACCATGTTCCCAGCCCTCTTTGTACCTTTCGTTCCCCGTCATTGCTCACATGTTCCATGTCCAATCCTCGGCATCCTTAGCTAGCCCTTTGTAAACTAATTCAAAGTCAGATTGGTCCTCGTGTCTGAAACATATTCCCTCTCAGGCAGCAAGGCCATTTTAATATCTGCCCACAGTGCCCATAATGCTAAAAGTAATATGGTGCTGGAAGTTTTGTTTATCTGATCTGGTTAGTTTTTAAGGCAATTTTGCCCTCCTACATACTTCACCTGCGTATGAGGCTGATTCCATTGAAGCCTGGAGGAAGTTACGAATCTGGAAAATTAACAAACTGGATAATCATTCCCTGGGTAATGGAGTCACTACCATCTAGTAGTGATAGATATGGATATGAAGTGGATATGAATACTTGTATTTGAATAGAGTTCCTTTTGACTCTATTATGGATAATACTGTGATTTTCCTCCTGCTTAAGCAATGTTCTCAGAACATGGAGACTAGATGAGTAACTCTACCTGGCTCTGAAACATATAATCCATTTGGATTCCAGGCCCAGGGTCTTGGCGGCAAAAAAGTGTATTTGTTCCAGCATCTTCCTGGAAGCTGTGCTCTGTGAGCACTGGAAAATCCCTTTTGCTTATGGTGTCCTGCATTTCTGTAAATCACCTTATTTCAATAGCTGAAAGGAAGAGATTTGGTAATTATAGCTTTCCTTTGTTGCAGCTTTATATTGAAAACATATGCCAGCAAGGTTAAGTAAGAATCCAAGTGGATAGATGATATATAAACAAGATTAGGAATCATGAGGATTGGGGGCTTCCTGTGCAGTTTTATCCAGAGGAAAAAGGTCAGTTACAAACCCCAAATTATTTTTTTTGCTGGTGGGAGTATGATTTTATTATAGTGATGATCTATACTTTCTGTGTCTTATTTCCAATTCCTTGCAATGAGTTAATTTGTTGATTTCAGTTATAAATGTTTAATGTGATATCTAAAATATTATATTTAAAATCTATTGACAAGTATAATTGTTGGGTATTTTGGACAGTCAACTTCTAATTTATCAACTTAATACCTACATGGCTGCTACCTATTTGATTGAAATAACCTGAGAGTTCCTTTAAATTTTATTTGGTCCTTTATTTTATCTGTTTACAGAAGGTAAATGATGAATATGAAGCATAAGGGTAACCAATGAAAGACTTAAAGATTAGTAACTTTGGAAGTAAAGGATGAGGAGGGAGAAGAATGACTCCACCCTGGCTTTCTTTAACTTTTTACATTAACTATTTCCATACTTAAGTTAGCAAGTCAGAGCCAGTAGAATCTATCTAGTCATTGAATTTCTGAGTTTGCTTAGTGAGATAATACTATTTTAAACAAATCCTGCCCTCCTTGTTAGTGTGTGTGTGTGTGTGTGTGTGTGTGTGTGTGTTGCTCTCATGTCTGAAAGTTTATTCATTGTACCAATATCATTATTTTGGTGAGGGCTAGCTACAAAGAGAATATTACACTTGTGAGTGTGGTGTTAAAGAAGAAATATTCAGGACACTTGTTAAAGATGGTAAGGCAGACTTTATTCAAGGGGGCTGTTATAATGGAGTTTTGTAGTAGGGGAGTGAGATGGAGTGCAACTCCAAATACACCAAGGAAAAGTGACGAGTTATACCCAAGGAGCAGGGTGGGGATTGGTGGATGTAAAGTGACTAAGAAAACAACAGGGGTAGGGGGATGCTGGTTGACGGGAGTTTTGCAGCAGGTGGGCCAGGGTAATAAGATACCTGAGAACAGGGAGGGGGGATGAGAAATTTGATTAGATATCAAGGATGGGGAGTTTTCACTAAACTGGAGTTTTGTGAAAACTTAATTAAAAAGGCCAAGGACTGAGCCCAAGGTCAGGGGCCTCGTCAGAAAAAGGACCCAAAGGAGCCTGATTCAAGCTTGGTCAAGGACAGAGCCTTTGTCAGTGGTTCAAGGGTTAAGGTAAGTCTACTGTTAATTACCATGGGGAAGTTAGCTATTTAGATACACTCACCTGCTTGGTATTAAGTTTAGAGCTAGGGAAAGAGGGTTTAACCTTTCCCTCTGATTAGACTTCTGTGAGTCAAACTGCTTTGAAATGGGCTGTTGAATTATGAAAAGGTTTCAGATACCACATAGAAAATGAACAGGTTTTAAAGAGGAAGGAATCAGGACTTCCCTGGTGGCGCAGTGGTTAAGAATCCGCCTGCCAATGCAGGGAACACAGGTTCGAGCCCTGGTCCGGGAAGATACCACATGCCGCGGAGCAACTAAGCCCGTGCGCCACAACTACTGAGCCTGCGTTCTGGAGCCCGTGAGCCACGACTACTGAGCCTGTGTGCTGCAATACTGAAGCCCGCGTGGCCTAGAGCCCGTGCTCCGCAACAAGAGAAGCAACCGTGCTGAGTAGCCCGCGCACCCCAACGAAGAGTAGCCCCCGCTCGCTGCAACTAGAGAAAGCCCGCACGCAGCAACGAAGACCCAACACAACCAAAAATAAAATATAAATTAATTAATTAATTAAAAGATAAATAAATAAAGAGGAAGGAATCCCTGTCCTGGATTCTGCCATTCTCTATTGTTTCCCAAAGTACAGGATTATCCTTCTTAAAATGCATTTTGTGGGCCGTTTCCATCAGAACCATGGGGTTTACTGTTAAAACTGTGGATTCATGGGTTCCATTCTGGATGGGTTGAATTAGAATCTTTGCTTAAAACCCAGAAGTCTGCATTTAAATAAGCGACATAAGCAGTGGAATGTATCACAGAACCCAGAAACAGATTTGTAACAAAGATGGCATTACAATCAATGAGTAAAGAATAAACTATTCAATAAATAATGTGAGAAAAGTTGATTTTCCACATAGAAAAAATGCAGTTAGATCCCTACCTTATACCATGAAGAAAAATAGAGTCCATGTATATTGAATATTTAAATGTGGAAAATAGTACTGTTAAAACTTTTAGAGAGTGGGAATTCCCTGGCGGTCCAGTGGTTGAGACTCAGCGCTTTCACTGTCATGGGCCCGGGTTCGATTCCGCAAGTCGTGCGGCGTGGCCAAAAAATAAATAAATAAATAAAACTTTTAGATAAAATATAGAAGAATATAATTTTGACGTTGGAATGACCTTAAATACATGAAAAACACAAATCATTAAAAAAAACAAAAGAATTCTACTAGATTACAATTTACTAATTTTGTGTGACAAAAAAATACCATAAGCAGTCAAGAGACACACCACAAACTTGGATAGAATATTTCTAACAAGTATAACCAGCAAAGAATTAGTATCACAAACCTAAGAACTTCTCTAAATCATTTAAGAAAAATAAAAGCAAACCAAGGGGAAAATGGGCAGTTTTTAATCATATCCAACTCATAGAACAGGAAATCTGACGCAAATACATGTATGAAAAGATGTCTAACTGTATTATTATTTAAGGAGAATTCAATTAAAAAGTGAAATACTATTCAAAGGGTTCATGAATATGCAGACAAATGAAGCTTTTGGACACACTGGCTGGATGTAAACAGGTACAAACACTCTGGAGAGCAAATTGGCAGTATCTAATAGCTTTGTGTGTATGCTATACTAATTATATATATGCCTATGAATCTCTTGTTCATATGTGCAAGGAGGCATGCAGAGATATTTATTGCTGTGCTTATATGGGTGAAAAATTGGGAAGAACGTGAACGCTTATCATTGAGGGACTGCATAAATACATTATAGTATACTCATACGTGGGACTACCATACTCCAGTCAAAATGAATGAATTGTGTCTTAGTGTATCAGTATAGGTACATCTAATGCTGGGTAGACAAAGTACAAATTGATACATATGAAACAATAACATAATATTTATGGATACAAACATATTGTTGAAGTTGCATGATCCAATTTCCTATCTCTAACAAGAGGTTTTCTTTCTATTCTTGCTAACCTTGGAGATTTATTATTTTATATTTTGATATCAGAATATTCAGGCTAAAATTGCTTTATCATTCATACTTTATTATTTCATCCAAGCTTTTCCTTTTTTATTGGTTTTTAAAAATCTTTTAAAATGAACTTTTAATTTTAGAATAGTTTTAGATTTATAGAAAATTTGTGAAGAGAGTTCCCATATACCCCACATCTAGTTTCCCCTATTATTAACATCTTACATTATGAGTATGGTATATCTGCTATAATTACTGAACTAATATGTTAAATAAAGTTCATATTTTATTCAGATTATCTTAGTTTTTAACTAATTCCTTTATCTGTTCTAGAATCCCATCTAGGATACTACATTAAATTTATTAGTCATGTCTCCTTAGGCTCCTCCAGGTTGTAGCAGTTTCTCAGACTTTTTTTTTTATGACTTTGACAGTTTTGAGTTGCTGGTCAGGTATTTTGTAGAATGTCCCTCATTGGAGTCTGATATTTTTCTCATGATTAGATTCGGTTTTGGAGAAGAAGACCATAGAGGTAAAGTACCATTCTCATCATGCTGTATCAAGAGTGCCTATTATTAACATTACTTATCACCTTTGATGGTAACCTTGATCACCTGGTAGAAATAGTATTTGTCAGGTTTTTCAGCTGTAAAGTTATCCCTTTGTCCCCTCTTTCCATGCTGTACTCTTTGGAAGGAAGTCATGATGTGTAGCTCATACCAATCTCCTTTTTAAAAAGAGAAACTGAAGCTGAGAATGATAAAGTAATTTGCCCTAGGTCATACAGTTAATCATACCTAGTCCAAGGTATGATTTGGGCCACAGTAAGAGGATCACTTAATGTATAGCAATTTAATTTAATTTTAAAATTAATCAATGTGATTCAATTAATTTTACTTCACTTAAATTTTACACTTAATTTACATGTTAAAATTAAGGTTAAGGAAGTGCACTTAGCACTTGCAAAGTCCAGTGTCCCCTCGCCCTCAACAATCCTTCTACTCAAAATATATAGATTTATTAAGTAACATATTTTTCATACACCCCTTCCCCACCCCCCCCACAGCTGAGCTCAAAATGAATACTGGAAAACTTAAACATATTGGAAACTGGAAAGGAACTAGTAACAAAGAGCAGGAGCTAAAGTTCCATGGGGACCAGAAACTTAGACCAAAAGTCTGCCCCTAACATTTGCCACCCAGGCAGGAAATTCCAGCATCCTGAATCTTTGGAAAATGGTCCAGAAGTAAACAAGAGGTACATGCCCAGATGGGTATATCTTCTTCGGCTCCTGGATTCCTTAGTTCTTAAAGATGGACACACTGGATGGAGGGCCAGAGGGACCCTTTAAAGTGCTAGGTCAGACATCAGGGCCATATACCCAGGTCTGAGGGTGGTACTCTAAATAGCCATGTGGACTATACTTCAGGAAAAAGAAAAATGATTGCAGAGTGAAGCTATGGGGTAAAAGAAGTGATGATAAACAAAGGAAGCAGTAAAACATAGAATATAATTCTAAAAAATACTTTCCATAAAGTAACAAGCATAACCGTTATTTGTGTTTGTGTTTGAAAACAGACTAGAAATAAAATACCACATAATAACTTGGAAGTTATGAGGCAGAGGAAGTTATTATGTGCTAAGGTCCTTGTCTTTTTCAGTAGAGAAAAGAGATACTGATTGGCTTTGTCATCATATTATAAATGCTTGCTAAAAAAAACAAGCACAAAATGCATAACTTCCAAACTGGAAAGCAAAAAGAAAGAAGTTTGAGAAAACTGTTTAATGAAAGATAGCAAAAAAGAGAAAAGCAGTACAAATAAATAGCAAAAAATAAGATATAGGGACTTCTCTGGTAGTCCAGTGGCTAAGACTCCATGCTCCCAATGCAGGGGGCCTGGGTTCGATCCCTGGTCAGGGAACTAGATCACACATGCCGCAACTAAGAGTTCGCATGCCTCAACTAAAGATACCACATGCAGCAACAAAGATCCCACATGCCGCAACTAAGGCCCGGTGCAGCCAAATTAAAAAAAATATACATATAGAGTAAGATGGTAGAAATCCAAATATATCAATAATTACAGTAAATAGCCTCAGATTAAACTCACTTTTCTAATACTGGATTAAAAAATCTGGTTAAAAAAATAAAATATAAGCTGTTTATAGGCATGCCTTACACAAAATGATATGGAATGATTAAAAGTGAAAAGAGAAAATTATATACTAAATTATATACAAAAAAGTTGATGTAACAATATTAATATTGAATAATATTAATAGAATACTACTAAAATACTAAGCAAGAAAATTCATAGTGAAAAAAGAAGGAAACATAATGATAGGAGGTAGCATTAAGGGACAAAGAGAAATATCTCTCTTAGAAAAACTGATAGGCCAGGGAAGCTAAATTAAGGAACCAATCCCCATGTTGAATCACAAAAGTAGGAAATAGGCACTCACTTGTTCTCCAATTCAGGAACTGTGGTTCAGTCTTCAATTTGCTTTACAGTGTATGCCACGTATTTCCCCTGTATTTTTTAAGTACATATTTTCAGTTCTCCAAACTCACCACGTGTTCTCTCTTCTTGAGCTTCATACAGGCTTTTCTCTCTACCCAGATCTTTCTCCACCCCGCTCCTTTTCTTGGCTAACTATAATACCTCTGATCTCATTTTAACCATCCTATCCTCTGGGAAACTGCCACTGTGCCAGGGGTTCCCATAGCACCTCATACTTCTCCTAGAGTGGCACGTACAAATTTGAGTTATAATTGCCTGTTACTTTTCTTTCTCCCCCACTACATGATAACTGTTCCAGGACTGGAGCTATGCACTTTTCTCTTATTGCAGCACAGTGCCTGGCACATGATTTGCTTCTTGAGTAAATAAATCAGTGAAGGAATGAGATAAATAAAAATGAAATGTGTTCGCATATGGAGGGATTAATTCTACCTAAGGAGACAGCTTCAAAGAGGAAGACACCTTTAAGAAAAAACTTGGAGAATGAATTAAGGCAAAGGTTCTTCCAGGTAAAGGGAACAGTGTGAACAAATGCCTGGAGGCTAGAGAGAGCATGGCATGGCAAGGAATTGTGAGTAGTCAAATTTAGTGTAGCTGGAGCATATATATGTGGCAGTGAAGGAGGGGGAAATGAGGCTGAAAATTGAGATTGGGATCCCTCTACAGAGCCTGGAATGCCACGCTAAAGAGTGTAAACTTGAGCTGGTAGGTGAGATAAATCCATTAAAAGTATTTAAATGGTAGAATGATTATGGTAGTTATTTGAGCTATTCACCAAATATTTTCAGTTCTTCCCACTTCTAAGCCTATATTAGGATTATACTTCCCCATCTGCCTTTGAATCTAGGCATGGCCACATAACTTACTTTGACCAATGCTAATGTATGCCACATCTGTGCGGAAACTTTAAGAGACACTATCTGATTTGCCATTGAGTCTTTTCCTGCCTTAGGTCTTATGGAAGCATGAACCTTGGTCCTTGAGGGAGAATGACATAAAGAAAACCCTCAGCTATTTGTCACAGACATGAATAAAATACGAATCTTTGTTGTTATAAGACACTGAGATACAGGGGTTATTGCAGCATAATCTTGCCTGTTTCTTCTATTATAGGGTTTCTTTGTTTTGCTTCGTTTTGTTTCAGATCTGACAGATCAGTTAGACTTGAGGCTGGGAGAAAAATTAGGAGACCATTCTAATAGGCCATTGGCAGTAGGGAAGGTGAAGAATGAGGACAGGGACTGAATTGATTTTACTCATTTATGGATCTCTGGTACCTGACACAGTTCCTGCAATAAAAGAGAGGTAGGGGGAGAATCTTGTTCTCATGCTTTCATAAGGATTGTTTAGTTTCCCCCAAAAGATCTGTCCAAGTCTTTGTGAATGTGTACCTGTGAATGTGATCTTATTTTGAAATAGGATCTTTGCAGATGTAATTAAATTAAAGATCTTGGGATGCGATTATCTAAGATTTAGGATAGGCTATGAATCCAATGACTGGTATCCTTGTAAGAGAAAGGGGAGGGAGGTTTGGCACAGGGTTACAGGGGGAAGCCATGTGAAGATGCAGGCAGGGACTAGAGTTATGTAATTACAAGTTGAGGAATGCCAAGGATTGCCATCAACCATGAAAAAAGTAGAAAAGAGGTAAAGATCTCTCAGAGCCTCCAGAAGGTACCAATGCTGCTGACACCTTGATTTTGGACTTCTGGCCTCTAGAACTTTCAAAGTACTTTTCTGTTTGTTGTTGTTGTTTGTTTTAGGTAAAACTTGTAAGTTTATTCGGTGGAGGACTCAGAGTCAGGACTCCTGGTTGCGGAATCATCCTCATTCTCCCGTTAGCAGCCTTGGGCCTGGCCTCTGCCTCGCGGTCCTCGCAGCAGCGGGGCTGGTGTTAAGAGCTCAAAGCCTCCTCCTGCGCCTGCGCCTGCGCCTGCGCTTGCGCCTGCGCGTTGGTCTTCACGCAGCGCTCACCGCCCGCGTGACGGGCGCTTTCGTGCCGCCGCGCTCGGCGTCCGCCTTGGTCCTAGGAAGTGCTTCGGAATGATTCAGCCTCTGTGGTCCGGCTCCTTGCCTTTGCTCTCTTTCCACTTCCTGCACGTCATGACGGCTGGTGAGGAGGCGTCGGGTTGTTGAGGAGGGAGGTGACGCGCAGGAGGGTGGTCCTGAGGCTCAGGTGGGGTTCCGATGTTTCGAGGGCAGCTGCCCGCCCGGGGCTCCTCACCCGGCACGGTGTGTGGAGCCTGGAGACGCGCATGTCAGCGTCTTGTAGATGTCGCTGTAGATGTCACCTTGGTCAGGAAATGAAAGTCCGGTGGTGGTTGGGGGAGTTAGGTAGTAGTCGGGAAACTTGAGGCGCGCCTTGAAGTAGCTGCCCTCGTGGTAGGTGTTAGGCCCGAAAATGGCCACCTCCCAGTTGTACAGGTCGCCCCGTCCACCAGGGTCACCCAGCAGCCCTCCCCTGTCCCCTCCTGCGACCCTTTGAGCTGGGCACCGCTGGCCGGGCCTTGGTGTGATGCAAGGGCCCCGGGTCTGGGCGCGCGGGAGACCTGAGCCAGAGCTGGACATGGCTTCCTCCTCCTCGCTGCCCTCCGGGCCTGAGCGCGCCACTTGCTCTGGCGCTGCGCCACTTGCTCGCCTCTGTCCGGCCCACGCTGCCAGATTACTGTTGTTTTAAGACACTAAACTGGTGGTAATTTTTAATAGTAGTACTAGAAAATTAATAGCAGACTTGTGCTCCACTTCTCAAGAGGGAACAGCATTAGAATAATATTTCCAGTTACGCCACTCTCTGCACAGGAGTAAGAGTGATTAATCTGATTCGTGAGGTTGGGGAATTCACTTGTAGCACCTGATACTCTTCCAGGCTGACTTTTAGGCTATGCTATGGGGTGGATATGTTCTCCTACTCATCTCTTCCATTAAGTAAGTAAATCTGACTGATGACTTGAACCTGTTTTCTAGAAGCTCTCTAGGCCTGAGGCATGAAAGGCAACACACAATTCCCCATGTAGCTGGCTAGGCACAGATATGCTTTGCAGACTGTCCCTTCAGGTGGTTTGCAAGATTGGACGTGTGTGTTATGGCTCTGAGGGTTTGTAGGCCTGGAGGTCTTGAAGAAGAGGAAGAGATTCTGTGCGTGAGTCATAAGTACAGTACAACATATTACTTCAAACTTTTATCAAGGTTTACTTGATACTCAGCCATAATGAAGATATATTTCATCAACTTTAGGATTCCATCAGTTGCAAGACTCACCATTATTTTATGCGCTACTAAAAAAGAAAGGAACAACTCCATATGAATTGGTTCAGAAGCCAATTATTGCTTTGAAATGTCTCTCAGCTTTTCTGAGTGTTTGGCAATTTCTTCTGCTTCCAGTGGTATTCGCTGACTTGTGATAGTCCTTTGCACACATCTCAGTAATGAAATACAACATTATCTACTTGTAAACATCTTTTTTCTTAGTTCCTATAAAGCAGTCAGTTATTCCTTTATAAGAAAATATGGAAGCGTGGTCATTCTTCCTACAAGGAATATTTTCTGCTCAGTTTCCATGTCTTTCTGCATATACAATAGACTGTTTGTTTCACTCATGTCAAATTTATATTCCTCTGCTGTGTTTCTGTGCCTTTCTGCATTCTCCAAACATTTTGTTTAAATGCTGAATCATAGTGAAAGATTTTTGAAAACGTTTAGACAGCAGTTAAATTCAGCAGTGTAGTGCCAGATTGCATATAACGCAACAGAGGTGATGACATTCATATGAACAACTGTGACCAATGGGGCATATGCCAGCAATGACAGCTCAGTTGTGACGGTGCCTGGCTGGCAGGGATCGTGAATGCAACTCCTTGGATTGTAAGAAAATCCAAGTTCAATGTATTAAATTTGAAAAAAAAGAAGTGTACCTTAGAATTGCTGAAATATGCAAATTAAAAGTTTTACAGAAATAGGTAATCAAAATTTTCAAATAAACCTCAAACTTAATTATAACTGCTCTTTCTTCGTAATAGGGATCCGGAAGTAGATAAACCAATATTGATTAATCAATGTTTCAGTATTTTTATCTTATTTGAAAATGACCTAGAGAGTCAGTGAATTTCCATCACTTAACTTGGTGAAACGCTAAGCTTCCAAGTTACCAAAAGACTTTAGAAACTATTCTTAAGTAGACATATTTTATAAAATCTCATCACTGTTGAAAAGTTTTATAAACTTTTACTCCACTTACATCTATTTGATTTACACGTTTGTAACAATCATGTTTACATAAGTCAAGAAAATTCTACCAGATGTTAAAGAGCTAACCGTCATCTTTTTAAACGTTGTTTTCTTGCTGGCAAATTTTGTAACAGAGATAACTTATTTGACTAGTAAATCCAGGGAGAATAAAAGTTGCATGTCTGCATTAAATTTAATGCTGGTAATTCTGAAGACATGCTTGTTTTAATTAAAGCAGCAAACTGAAACTAGCTTTTATTTACTGAAGATTATCCTAGATCACATGCACTTGAAAAACGTTTGGGTTAGTGTTTATAGATCTGAGAGCATACTTAATTTACATAGCATTTGTTTGACCTTTAGCCAATTAAATAAGTTGCAGGAAGGGGGACCCCTTCCATGGCCCGAGAGTAGGCACTTGTCTAACACTTGGAAATGAATTGTCCAAGGAGACACACGTACTGACAAAGCAAAAGGCTTTATCGGGAAGGGGTGCCTGGGCAGAGAGCAGTAGGGTAAGGGAACCCAGGAGAACTGCTCTGCCACATGGCTCGCAGTCTCAGGTTTTATGGTAATGGGGTTAGTTTCTGGGTTGTCTCTGGCCAGTCATCTTGTCTTTGTTTGGTTTGACTGAAGGGTCCTTCCTGGTGGCACGCGCTTCTCTCAGCCAAGATGGATTCTAGTGTGAGGGTTTCTAGAAGGTTGGCAGGACATATTATGGGCTGGTGTCTCCTGCCTCCTTTTGGTCCCTCATGAATTCTCCTGGTTAGTTTTCGGTGGCAGCACTGTGTTCCTTATTGGGACCTCCTGTTGTGAGACAACTCTTGCCAGTGGTTATTATCATACCTGGCTGAGAGGTGGTTTCATTCGATGGTTCCCTAACAAATAGAGCTCTTTAAAAATTAACAGAAACAGACTCACAGACTTAGAGAATGAACTTATGGTTACCAGTGGGGAAGGGTTGGGGGGAGGGATAGATTGGGAGTTTGGAATTGACATGTACACACTGCTATATTTAAAATAGATAACCAACAAGGACCTACTGTATAGCACAAGGAACTCTGCTCAATATTCTGTAATAACCTAGATGGGAAAAGAACTTGAAAAGAATAGATACATGTATAACTGAATCACTTTGCTGTACACCTGAAACTAATACAACATTGTTAATCAACTATACTCCAATATAAAACAAAAATTAAAAAAACAAAAACAGTAAATTAGTTTTCGCAATACCATCCAGAGGTAGAAAAATATAACACATCCATAACATGTGTACACAGACACACACAAATATACAGACAGATGAAAACAGAGATCTTTCAGCTTTTGTTAAGATTTTTCATTTGTCTAGTTTTCAAATAGTCTTTCCCCATTTTTTCTTTTTCTTCCCTTCTGATAAGGATTACCTCTTGAAATTTGCATGTCAAAAAGATGTTCCACAGCTCCTAGAGAAGACTGGATAGAACATTTACATCTCAAAGGCACAGGGAAAGAATGCAGGTTCCTCCAAGAAGGACTTTTGTTTCCTAAATCCAGAATTTTGCAGTACCTACAAGAATTTTGAAGTGAATAGGGGAGGTTTTGGGATTAGTAAAAAGGTTAGGTGGGCAATTTATGTTCTTGGAAAGACTTGATTTGTAAGGCAAGTACAGTTTTTAATTCCTCGAAGAATTGAATTGCAACCTGAATGATAGCAAGGCTGACTGATTCATTCAACTACAACATTTTTAATTTGTTTTTTTATATAAGGGAGAGCTTCAACTAAGATGGAAATCAAAAGATTCCTATGTTCTAGATTTAGAACTGTTTGTCTTTGGAATGTTTTTCTTTCTCTCTGGGTACATAGTTTCATTTAGTTTAGGGGAGAAGGCCTAAAAAAGAACTTCCTATCAGGCTCTGAATATCAGTTTCCAATTTGGCTAACTTTTGCTATAGAGCTACTTAAAAAAAAAAATCTTTTTGAGTATCTTGTCAGACTTCAGCTAGGACAAACAATAAATATACCTGGGAGTATTGAACAACCTCATGAATGAAAGAGGCATTTCCCAAAGAAGTACTGGAGATACTATCCTCGAAATGTTGCAGGAAGGGGGACCCCTTCCAGGGCCCGAGAGTGGGCTCTTGTCTAACACTCAGAAGTGAATTGTCTGAGGAGACCCACGTGCTGACAAAGCAAGAGACTTTATTGGGAAGGGGCACCCGGGCGGAGAGCACGAGGGTAAGGGAACCCAGGAGGACTGCTCCGCCACATAGCTTGCAGTCTCGGGTTTTATGGTGATGGGGTTAGTTTCCGGGTTGTCTCTGGCCAATCATTCTGACTCAGGGTCCTTTCTGGTGGCGTGTAAAACCACTCAGCCAAGATGGATTCCAGTGAGGAGGATTCTGGGAGGTTGCTAGGACAAGTGGACCGGCGTCTCCTCTCTCTTTTTGACCTTTCCTGTATTCTTCTGGTTGGTGGTGGCTTGTTAGTTCTGTGTTCCTTACCAGGAGCTCCTGTCGTAAAATAACTCATGCAAATTGTTACTGTCTTTGCCTGGCCAGGGTGGGCAGTTTCAGTCAGTGTTTCGCCTAACACCAAGACCAAGAGCCACTCCCGTTACTGAACTGAACTTGGGTCTGCTCGTTAGATGTGCAACAAAGTCAATCTACTGACACTGGGTTATAGTGAAGGAAAGTACAGCATTTATTGCAGGTTGCCAAGCAAGGGAAGTGGGCATCTCATGCTCAAAAGACCCGAACTCCCTGATGACTTTCAGGCAAGGGTTTTTAAAGATAACATTAGGGGTAAGGGTTGCAGGGTGTGTGATCAGCTCATGGACATTCTTCTGGTTGCTTGTTGGTGAGGTAACAGGTGATGTTTCAGGAATCTTAATCATCAACCTTCTGGTTCTAACTAGTCTGGGGTCTATGTGCTTGTGGTCAGCATGTAGTCACCATCCTTCACCTGGATGGGGATCTTAGTTTTTGCAGAGCTACTCAAAGATATGGGTCAGATTGTTATGTATATCCCTTGAGGATGAACTAGGTGTCCTGTGACTCTGTTTTATTGCTGAACTGTTGTTTAAGCTATCATTAGTTTCTTGCTCGACTCCTTTTCCTTTGTTTCTGTGTTCCCTCACTTCTTGGGAAAGCCAAATAAGAAGCTGGGGACATGGAGGGACTTGTCCTTGGGAGGGCCCTGCAGAGTCCTGCTAGGTTTCAGTCTGACCCCAGACTCAGCCTGATTTCTCAGTCAGACCCAGTTCAGAAAAGGAAACTGTCAAATAAAGTTAGAAAGCTCATAATGCAAAAAGTGTGGCGTTAGGATCCAAAAGGGACTTACCCACCACCTCCAGAGGCAGCAAGAAAGCAGCAAGCTGAAGGGACTCAGCAGGTATCTCCGCCTCATTGCCCATTGCTCCCTAGACACTGTGGGGTGGGGGAGCTTCTTCAGTCCCCTCTTCTGACATCAGAACTGTTAAAAGATAAACTGAGGCATATTAAAAATTTTAAGAGTTTATTTGAGCAAATAATTATTTAAATCAAGCAGTGCCAAACCAGAAGTGGTTAGAAGTGCTCCACTGACAGGAACTGGGAGAGGCTTTCATAGAGAAAACATGGAAGCAAAGTAAGGAAATTACTGATTGGCTATAGCTTAAAGCCTAGTTGGCCATTTGTGATTGGTTGTCCTTAGCATTTTGATTTTGTAACCTTGAGGCAAATATAGGCTTAGATTTGGTTTGCTTCTGTAGGCCACCAGAGCATTAGAACCGTCTTGGCCTAATGGTCTCCTTGTTCAAGGCATGGTTCTAAAAGCTGGTCAGGCATTCTTTACTGTCTATTACACATTTCCAAGAACAAGCCCTCTCCCTTGTCTCTGTATTCTGCCTTCCATTAGTCACACCTGTCTCTTGTCATTTCGTTTTGCTTTGCTTTGTTTTTGTCCCTTGTTGGGTCAAGGTAGGTTTGTTTTATGGAAATAATTAATGCCTGATTTCCCACTCTTCAGAGCTCTGGTGTGAGTTAAATCTACAGATGTTTATGAGTGGTGACAATCCTTGTAGGCGATGTAGTAGCAGTACATTTATTTGGGAACAGCTATACTGAATGATGCCAGCTGAAAGGGAATCCCAGAAATTTGCTTTCATGTAGATCAGACATTTGAACCCAGTGAAGAATGGCCCCCACTTTTTCTAGCTCTTATGAATCCTGTAAGGCCCAAATTTCGCTTGTGCAATCTGAGAACATTTTTTGCTTTCATCTGGTGTGACTGGGGGTGGGGGAGTGGAAGTCATTTGTTCAAAAGGAGGTTCTTTGTTCATCCTGACTCTCAAATCTGTTTCATAGGAAAATTTCCATAGAGAACCTAGGAAGAGAAACAAATGGCTTAGGCAGAGAGCAACATTTGCTCTATTAAACATTCCAGTGGCTGGGTCTGTGGCCAGCAGGGCAGCCAAACCTAAGGGATTTCAAGGAGCATAGCTCTTTTTAAAATTGGAGTCCTATGTCTGGACATAATGCTCATTGTTTCACATCAGCAACTTGATATATAGTGCTGTGGGGACATCAGTGTTTTCTTTTGTCAAATACAGGCTAGCATTTATTCAAAAAGGTTACAATTAGAAAAGATTGTGGAACAGAGCTTGAGAAAGTGATCATGGGCGCCAATCTCTCTTTTCACTATAAACTGCTTCCTCTTCCTTGCTTCTGTAGTTGTCAGATGCTAAATGCTTGAATCTTCTTGGGTTCTCTTTTCCTAGGAAGGGCAGAGTGTAACCGGGGGAAGCAGATATTTGAATGCTGTAGTCCAAACAGCTGGCATGGGAAACAGACATGGACGTGGAGGCTGCTGGTGATTTGAACAAAGCCCAAACACGACTGAAGTTAACTTGATTTACAGGAGTCAACAGAGGAAAAGAACCAAGCTGTGAAGCCTTTGTTTGGAAAGTTTTGCAGGCTAGCCAGATCTAAATAAAGCTTTTCTATCAGGATTTCAAAACAAAACATTGAAAAAAACAGAGGGTGCCTCTGTCTTTCCTTGCTTCTGGCCAGGTTTTGAATTCAGTTAGAGGAGTAGTGAGTTGGATGTGGCAAAAGATGCAGTCAGTTTCTTTGAGCAGTTCAAGAATCTGTCCCATCCTGGAACGTACAACACTGCAGGGTTGGATTGATTTCCACTGCCTGAGGAAAAAGCTAATTAATATTTCATGTTTTTATTGTGGTTCAGTAGTTGCAGGACTTACACTATAAGTTGGGGGCAATGTCAAGTTGACACAGGAAGCATAAGTGACTTAGAAATGCCATACTGAGGGTATGCCTATACACCTACCATTCCTAGATACCATCTCTGGCTCAGCCACCAAAAGAAGTTCTCAGTGTCCTCCTCTGTGCAATGGTGATACTAAAAATACTGATTAAAAAAAAAAGTCAAGTGAAAAATCACATGTAAATGTAAACTATGAAGGTTCCAGGACTCTGTAGTCTCTGTGCCCTAAACACTATGGCATCCAACAATATTTATGGACCTAGAACACACATGGTAGGCACTCAGTATTTGTTGAATGAAGGAATGTTTTGTGGCAAAGCATCTTCATTTTCCTCTACAGTAGGGGTTGGCAAACCATAGCCAAAGGCCTCATTTTCGAAATGAAGTTTTATTGGAATACAGCTACAGTCAATGTTGAGCATGGCTGCTTTTTTGCTACTACAGCAGAGGTGATTGGTTGTGACAGAGACCATCTGGCCTGCGAAGTCCCAAATATTTACTATCTGGCATTTTACAGCGAAAATTTGCCGATCCCTTCTCTACCGCTAAACTTTTCTACCTTCCCCTAAACAGTGTGTCCATGAATATTCCTGGAGCCCTATTTCTCAAAGTATGTTTCAGGGAACACTAATTCTATAGCTGTTCCTGGTTTAGGAAGTTCAGAAAATAGAAATTTATAATGTATAGTGTTAAATCTGACAAAAAAAAAAACTTGTATAATTTTGATTCAGTATTTTAAAATTCATTTGACCTTATTATTCTCACCAGTTAATGTTTTATAGAAGGAAGTTGCCCATAAACACCTTAAGAAATGTTGGTGAACAGAATTCATTTTGCATGCTAACTCCAGGAAGTTGGAAGTGACTGCCCAGTGCATTGCATTGAGAATGGTCATGAGGTACTGCCGAGGCACAGTGGGGAAGAGTACAGCAATTAATTACCTAGGTCAGCCATGGTGTGTATGCTGAGCATTTGCCGACACTTGTTTACACCTTATGCAAACTACTTTACACTTAACGGTCTTTGCAGTTTTCTGTATTGGTCCCTGCTGCATGAGATGTGACTTCAAGGATGCTTTTCTTGGGTGGCTTATAACTTAGTTATGAAGAAATTTCACAAAGAATTACAGTGAGAGTACTTGTCTTATCTTCCAAGAGAACTGCTTAGAAGATGAAATTTGATTGGTCATATAGATGCAAACTTGATTATTATACATTATTCTGCTTCTGATATTCCCATTCGACTTGTGTTACTTTTTGTAGTTGTTCTGCAGTCCTTGGATATTATTTTTTTTTTCTGGTCTTTATTCTCTTTGCTTCATATTTTGAAGTTCCTATTGACATATGCTCAGGCTTAGAGATTTTTTTTCCTCAGCCATGTCCAGTCAACTAATGAGCTTATTGGAGGCATTCTCCATTTCTGTTACAGTGTTTATGATTGCTAGCATTTATTTTTGATTCTTTCTTAGAAACAAATCTCTCTGCTTATGTTACTCATCTATTCTTGCATGTTGTCAATTTTTTCCATTAGAGTCCTTAGTATATTAATCATAATTTTTAAAAAATTCCTGGTCTCATAATAATGAGTCTAATAATAGGTCTCATTCCTGCCATATCTGAGTCTGGTTCTGATGCTTGCTCTTCAAACTGATTTTTGCCTTTTAGTATGCTTTGTGCTTTTTTTGTTGCTGTTGAAAGTCAGTCATGATGTATTGGGTAAAAGAAACTCCAGGAAATAGGACTTTAGTGATATAGTGGTAAAGTGTTGGGGGAAGGGGAAGTGTTTTATAGTCCCATGATTAAGTCTCAGTCTTTTAGTGAGCTTGTGCCTCTGGACTGTGAACTTCACAAGTGCTTCTCAGTTCCCCAACTCTACCCCATAGGTGGGACAGGACAGCCAGAGTAGGCTGGAGTTGGATATTTCCCTTCTCCCAATTTGTTAGGCTCTGGTCAAATAGTTTCTCTTGAGGGCAGACCTTGTTAAGAAAAGAATAGAGTATTTCAGAATGGCTCCCTTTCCCCTCCCTGGAAGCATGAGAGAATTTTTCTCCAATTTTCACTGTGAGAACCTGGTAGGTAGAACTCACAGAAGTGTCAGGCCCTCCTGATGACTGGGTCCCCTTGGAGGTTTAACTTTCAGACTTGTCCAGACTGAGCCTCCAGCAATTTTTCAATTACAGCTTAGGTTTTCCTACCCTGGTATTGGTTCCTGTGGGGTTTTTGCTCTGGTTAAGTTGTGATTTCTTTGCATCTACCTGTCTGTCTCTCCAATTTGGGGGCAGTGGTTTGCCCTGTGACCTCACTTCTCTGATAAGTATAAGAATTGTCAATTTTAATTTTATTTTAGCATTTTACTTGTTGTTAGGATGGTATGGCAACTTTCAAACTCTTTACATGCTGGACCAGAGACTTTTAAGTCCACATCATTCTGTATACTTTCCTGGGTCTTAAAAAGATAACAAAGCAGATTCCTTGTCAGATCTTGTGTGTCAAGGAGCCATTATAATTTACTTTTTGAAGTTCCACCTTTGATTGAAACATATAGCAGTTTAAAAAGAGAAAATGAAAGTAATAGATATACTAATAAAAAAGAATAACATTTCCCTGTACCAGAAGCACAACAGAACAACAAAGCTATCATTGGGGGTTAGTACTGGACCATGCTGAGAGGTATGTCTGAAAGCAGGCAGAAGCTTCTTCAAACTAGGGCCTTGAGTGGGGTTCTCCTGGTTAAGAAAGGAGGCTGGAGAGCTCCTTAGGGCTGTCACTTCTGTGAACTTAGTGCCCAGGAAAGAAAGATACTTTGTACACATTCACAACCTGAAAATGAGGCAAGCCCCACACAATGGCAAATCTTTAATATCTGCAATACCATCAAGGACATAGGGGAAGAGAAGCAGTTGCTGGTTGCCGCTATACCTGGGAGTGGCTGGAAAGGAAGGAAAAAAAAGACATTTTACCAAAATGAGCTTGAACTACAAACTCTAAAACATATGAAGAAATCTAGTCTTAGAAGGACAGCCAACAATTTGAGACATTCATTTTAGGTACAATTAAAATAATAGATTAATATGAAAAAGTCTTTTAGTACATGTGTTTAGGATCATCAGAGTGGTAAATGAAAGAAAAACTTTCATACAGGCAGAAATGAAACAAAAAGATGCATATGAAATAAAAATCTTGTACATGACAAATGTAGGCAGTGGAATAAGAGACACAATATATTCTAGGCTGCCACAGTTGAAGAAAATATAGTGCTCTGGACAGTTGTATTAGAAGTTCCACAAGAATGCAGCACAAAGAGAATAAGAGAAAAAATATGGAAAAGCAGGGAAGAGACTTGGAAGATATAGATTGAGGGTGTCAGCATACATCCAACAGGAAGTTAAAAAGAAAAAAGGGATGGTGAAAAAAATATTCAGAGGAGAGTGAAGACATTTCAGAGTTTAAAGAAATTCACAAATCTTCACATTTTAAAGAGCACAAAGAATAATGAAAAGGAAAAATAGAAATAAGTTCACATGTAGATCCAAGATGGTAATATTGCAGAACTCCAAGCATAAAGAGAAGAGTCTTAAAAGCCACAAGAGAGAAAAACAGAATTCCTGTTAATGAATACCCATAGATGAACAGCAGACTCTTCATCTGCAACAGATGCCAGATTACAACAGATGTTTTCAAGGTGCTGATAGCAAATAACTGCAAACATTGAATTCTAAATACAGTTAAACTATGACTCAAAAATAATGACCTTATAAAGACAGTTTCAGACATCATTAGAAAAATTTACCACTTAAGATCCTCAATGAAAGAACCATGAACACATATGCAAGGATCAAGATGCAAAAAACAAGAGAAACTGATATTCTTAAAATGCTGTTATGTTTAATTAACCATTGACATTGTTCACACACACACACACTCAAAATTCTAGATAAGAATACCAAGAAAGAGGGTGGAGGCAGAAGTGGGAGTCTAGGTCTTTTCATTGGGTAGAAAAAGAAGACTTGGGTTGTTTAGGCGGTGGATGGAGATGTTAAATAATTCTAGGCCAGTGTTTCTCAAACTGTGGCATCTATCAGAATCGCTTGGTGCACACAGGTTGTAGGTCCCATCCCCAGAGTTTCTGATTCATTAGGTCTGTGAGACCTGAGAATTTGCATTTCTTATAGTTACCAGAGGATGCCTATGCTGCTGGCCTGGGGTCCACACTTTTAGAACCAGTCCTCCAGACTTGATTAGAAAAATATTGTAGCTGACTCTGTAGATCAAAACATTAAGGGTGACCGATAATAGAATAGAAACTATGTATAACTTTAAAACCATAGGTTAAAAAATTACTGTACAGTACAACAGAAGGCAGGTTAGGAGAAAACGTAAGAGAATAAGGAGGAAAAAGATTGCTAAGCAAAAGTTAAAATGGTAGAACTAAACCCATAGACAGAAAGACAGTCTTTGCAACACATAAAACTGAAAAAGAATTTATGTCCAGACTATATTAAGAACTTTTGCAAACATCTAAAACAAAAAGACAAAACCTGAGAACATTTGCAAAGGATATGAACGCAATTCACAAAAAAGAAAAGCAGTATGCCCAAGTAAGCATATGAAAAGTGCTTAGTCTCACCACTAACCAGGGGAATACAAAATTAAGACATGGATTCATACCCAACAGATAGGTGAAAACTTAAAAGTCTCATAATTCTCAATGTGAATGGGGAAAGTGAAGAAACAAGACAGAAGTCTCACACATAGGTGGTGAGAGAGTGCATTGATACAATCCTTAGAGAACAATTTGACTGTATTTAGTAAGGATATAATCCTCATGTTATATCAAAGTGAAGATGCACATTCTCTGTGACCCAGCAGTTCTGCTTACAAGGAACCCAGAGGAACTCTTGCATGTATGTGTGTACAGAGGTGTGTGCATAAATGTTCTGGAAGCATTGCTTGTGATAATGAAAAGCTGGAAATAACCTAATTCTTTCACTAGGGAGTGATAAAAATGCAGGATCTTCATAAAATGGAGTACTCAGAAGAATTAGAATTAATTGGTACTATGCGGAGGTAAATTCTACCTACAGATTCTTCAATGTTATATATTATATAACATTATTAACCCCAAATACCTTGAACCAGCATCAGTTAATACTACAGTAGAAACTATAATGTTTCAGTGATAAATAAGAAACTTCAATGAAGTGTATTGACGTAAGTGATTTTGAGAATCCAAAGCACTGGGTTAACCATTATTCTTTGTGAAGATTAGAACGATAACACAGAAGGCTGAATAATATTTACATTCCAGTAATCATATTTTAAAATTAATCTACACTTTTTTTGTATTTTGTTATCACAGAATTGTCTCTACATAAGTCTGTTTACTTAAAAGGGAAAAACTTTCCTATAATATGCAAAAGTTTATTTAATAGCTATTGTCCAAAGACTGTTGACTTGTAAACTTGAGACAATGTCTGTATGTTTTAAGAAACTACATTTGTTCAAATATTTGTAATAGAGAATTACATTTATTACTGAAAGAAATAAACTATGTTAGTCATTCTGTTCTTGTTTTAATTAATACAACCAGTATATAAAAACTGCTCAGTTAAATTAGGAAAGTGTAGTTAAAACCTTCCTCCCTGCAAAAAGATTTTTTTCAAGTAAGATAAATTAGTGCTTCGAACATTAACTTAAAACTCTAATGCTGAATCTAATTTTCCAGTTACATGTATTAACATGGTAAATCTCAAAAACAATAAAGTGAAAAAAGCAAATTGGTGAATATGTACAGTAAGATGACACTTATTTAAACAAAACATTCAAAACAGTGCTATATGTATTCCATATAATGTTTTTTTTACCAGAAACTGTGGTATCAAGTAAATATCAATATTACTTATAGATAACATGCCACGGTGATAAATTATGAAAACATGGAGGGTAGTCAAAGAATCTGGTGCTTTCTGGGGAGAGAGGAAGTGAGAGGTACCAAGAGTCTTCAATGATATCTGTCATATTTCTTACTTTCATTTTTAGCTTTATTGAGATATAGTTGATATATAACATTATGTAAGTTTAAGGTGTACATGTGTATTTTGATTTGACTTATATTTTGCAAAATGATTACCACCTTAGCATTAGCTAACACCTGCATCCTGTCACATAATTACCTTTTTTTTTTGTGGTGGAACCATTTAAGATCTCTTCTCATAGCAACTTTCAAGGTCATAATACAGTATTATTAGCTATAATCACCATGCTGTATATTAACAAGATCCCCAGAACTTGTTAATCTTATAACTGGAAGTTTTTACCCTTTGACCAGTATCCCCCCATTTCCCCCACTCCCCAGCCCCTGGTAACCACCACGTCATGTTTATTTCTTAAAACAAATGGTGAAAATATGGCAAAAATAACTTTTGTTCAATATAGGTGGTAAGTACTTGGATATTTGGATACTTGGATTTTAAAAAGATAATCTTTCATGTATTTTTATTTAGGTTATAGAACATGGGTAAAAAATATGTGAGAAAAATGTGTTCTTTCCCTCATATACATAATTCTTATAAACCAGTTACACACGGAAGATTCTTCCCCATTCCCCCCATCCCCCAAAATCAACTCTTTTATTCATATAGATGCTGTGCAAACATGAAGAACTCCAGGAACAGGAGCCCATAGGTAGTAGTCAGCTGTTAGCAGCTTCAGGCCGGCAGTATCTTTTACATACAAATGTCCAGTAATGTTTCTGCTCATTTCCAATTAGCAACCTCTGGCTTGTCCACAATAACTGCCCAAACCTTCACCAGTATCTAGCCTTCCTCAGCAGCACCCAAACTCTCAGCAGATGATACCATCCAGCATTTAATCAGGGAAAAAGAGGTCAGTAGGCATTCCTCCCTGAGCTTCTCCCCGTCTTTCTCCTGACCCACAGATCTGAATCTGAAGCCTTTATTCTCTCTATTCCCCTTAGTTTCTGTGAGAACAATGGCCTTTCTTCTACTTTAATTCATCCGTCCGTGTTGTGGACCTCCTTTCCTTTTACTTTCTCAGAATATCACTTTATCATAGGTGCCTCTGGCGCCTGTGTCTTTACTCTCTCCTATGTGTTTTTGTTTCCTTTTGGTGTGTAATTATGCTTAACTATCTTCTTAAAAAAAAAATTCCCCCTTGACCCTCTCATTTCCACTACGTCTACTCCTCCCTCAACAACTTCAATTCATTTTTGAAAACTTTATTGCTAAGTGAAGAGCCATTATGGTGAAAATCCTTTCCTGACCATCTATTACATGAGGTAACATAATGCTTCACTGTCACACTTCTTGAAGGAGAGATCTACTTTTCCTTTCCCTACTGTCTCAACCCACTTCCATGGTTGTTTTGTTGCTGCCCCTCTTAGTCCACTAAGTTCTCTTGCCAAGAATTTGCCAACTGATATCTTGTTTGTAAGTATAATGTTTTGAGTTGGCTTCTTGGAAGTAGTTCATAGAGTTGATTATTTCCTCTTATTTGAACGTCTTTCTGCCCTTCAATTGTGTTGAACATGCATTTATTTATTTATTTATGCATTTATGCATTTATTGATGGACCAGTTACAATGTGCCAGAAGCCACCCTGGGTGCTAGAGGTGTGGAGATGAGTAGGACCTGGACCTGCCCTTGAGAACTTCAGAGGCTGGAGCTTGGGTGGGGGGAGACAGGTAAATGCTGCTTCATTAGAATGTCATGGGGTCTGGGCTATGACTCTGCTTAAGAGCAAAAAGGAAAAGAAGTTAGTGTGCTGAGGTGGGGAGATGATGCTGAAAACATGGCCTCTGTGCACTGGTGCCAAATCGAATCTCAGAGACAGAGTTTTGGGTGAAGTATAGAAAAGAATAGCTTTATCGCTTTGCCGGGCAAAGGGAGACCCAGCAGGCTCCTGCCCTCAAAAACTGTGTGTTCCATCCCAGGAGGATTTGGTGAGGAGTTTTATACCAATAGTTCAAGGGTGGGGTTGCTGATAAGATTAAGGTGTGTGCAGGGCCTGCACTCCTTTATTCTGGTCTCAGGTAATCTCTTGATAAGCTTCTGTGGTTCCTTTAATCTGGCCTCAGGTGGTCTTCTCTGGAATGAAGAATGCTATATTGTCCATTCGGAGGTTTTAGTTCTATAAAGATCTTAAAGATGTTGTTATGCGTATCCCTTGAGGTGGAACGAGGACCCTGCCCCAAGGCTGCACTGTTGTTTCTTGGCTGCTCCTCCCTTGTCTCTGCATCCCCTCCCTTCCCTGATTAGCAGCTGTTTAAACCTGCCCTTTTGGGACTCAGGGAAGTTCATGGAGGTTGGAGTCTGTTCCCTACAAACAAGAAACGGGGGACACAGAAAGGCTTCTGTGCCCAAGAGCCCCACAGGGTCCTGCTCAGTTTCAGAGAGACCAAGAGAAAGCCTTTCTGCAGAAGGTGGTACCTGAACTGAGTCTTAAAACTTGAGTATTAATGTGGTTTTCAACTCTTCTTATTTCCTGCCTATCTCTTTGGCTTTTTCTTTTCACCTCTCCTTTTTTGATGTTGTGTTCCCCGGTCCTCCTTCCTTGGCCCTTTATTCTCTTCTCATTCTACTCACTCTCTGTATATGTCTGTGTCCTTGACTACCAGCTGTATCCTGCCTAGATCTGTCTCTTAAACTTCAAGCTAGATACATTGCATACCCTTATTCCCCCCCAGCTTTATTGAGATATTATTGACATGTAACATTGTGTAAGTTTAAGGTGTACAATGTGATGATCTGATACACATAAATATTGAGAAATGTTTACTGTACCATTCTTAAACACTTCTGTCTGGTCTGGAAATTTTACAGACAATTCAACCGAAGACACTTAAAATGGATAATTTTTTTAACTCCTTAAATATATCCTTCCTCTAATGCTTCCTATCAGTGAATGCCACTATAATCTGTCTAGATGCCTAAGCCAAGCATTTAAGAGTTCATTCTACTATGTCTGTTTGGTCACCAAGAGTTACTGATTTTGCTACTTCATATCTCTTATAGCTATCTACTTCTCAACAGCAATTCCATTGCTGTTGCCTTAGCTTAGACCCTCCTCATTCTCTGCCTGTTGCATTCTGCTACTTACAGGTCTCTCCATCTTCAGGCTTTTTTCTGTTTAAAGACTTAAAGACTTGTCTTTCAGTCTTTTCCTTATCACTACCACAGTGACCTCTCAAAGCACAAAGCTGGCCTCTTCACTCCTCTGATTAAGGTCCTTTGATCACTCACCATGGACATCAGGATGCAATATAAACTGGTTGACCTGGCTCATGGGAGAGGCATCATCTCTGGAATTTCCTCTCCTTGTTCCTAATTTCCAACAAATCAAGCTACATATGGTTCCCTGAGCGAACCAATCTCTCTCATGTTTTGGTGCTTATGCATATGTTGTTCCCTCTGCCTGGAACTTCTTTGTCCCCTTTCTTAACTGACTGTAGCTCAGTCATCTAGTTATTACTTTCAAACTGCAAAAATTCTTCCCTGTCTCCTCCTTTCCCAATTTAGCTTACTCTGACCCACAGGCTCTGTAGCATCATAGAATTTTTGGATCTAGCATTTATCACACCATACATTTATTACCAGTTGGCCTGTCTGTATCCCTACTTAATCTCTGGGGTCCCTAAGCCAGGGACTGTGTTTCTGTTCTCTGTGGCCTCAGATCCTAGGGTCGTTCCTCACACATAGGCATAAGACATGTACTCAAGAGATGTGTATGGAATGAATAAATGGATCTAGCCTTCCCAAAGAACTTTCCCCATGGCCGTCATGGTGCTGGTTGCTTCTCAGTCTTCATTATAAAACTAAAGAAAAGAGGGAAGTAATAAAAATAAGATAAAAAGATTTCTCAAAGAAGCTAGAAATGAATGTTGAACAAATCTTGAATAGGGTTTTTAAAACAGTCAAAACTGACATGTAAAGGAAAGACAAAAATTCCTATCAGGCAAAATGGCATAAAGGATCATGGAATACTTTTTTGGATAAATTAAAAAGTAGCAACATAGTGAAACAAGTCCTGAAACAGCAAGTTTGAAATTTACTTAAGGGCACATGTTTTAAGAAAGTCATAGGCAGAACTTCTCTAAGATTGGAAAGATATCCTTAATAATAAGAAGCTACACTTAATCATAATTTTAGCTAACATTTATGAGCATTAGGGGCACCCGGTATTATACTGAGTATTTTACATTCATGCTCTCAATTAATGTTTATAGAACACTATGAAGTCTATACAATTATTATGCCCAGGTTACTGATGAGAAAAACCAAGCCCTTTTTAAAAGCCAGATCTGCTGGATCCAAACCTAGTGCTTTCTGCCTTCCAGGAAGGAGGTTTATTGCCTCGAGGGACAGAGCTTGGCTCTCTAGGTAATGCACAGACAGGGCTTGTCCTCCATTGGGCCACAACAGCCAAGACACATTTCCCTCCTGTCGTCTTGGTTGCCTTTTGCAGATTTCCCTATTAGGGAGTTTTTGAGGAAAAGGATTCACAAGGTCACATATAATAATGGACCAGAGGCTATGGAGGGAGGTAAACATTTTTACTTAATACCACCTACCATGGAAAGTTTCTCTGTGAGGTCTGTGGGTATGAGTGCTGAGAATGAGCTTCCCCTTCCACATGGGGTAGTGGTAGGGCCAAGAGCCAGAATAACTTGTCCAAAGTCCCCAAGGAAGTCAGCACTAAAAGCTGAGTTTCTACCACTGGACATTCAGGTGGCTTAAACTGGATATTTATGTGTATGAGAAAGAGGGCCCAAGAGAAGGAAATGCACCCTCGCCACTGAGTTATTATAGAGATTGAGTGGAGAAACCTGTCTTCAGTTGTTATGAGGCTTCTCAAAATGTCTGGTTCAGAGCTCAGCTCACAATAGACCCCCAATGTATGTGCTTGATGAATTAGGAAGATTTTATGGACTAAACATTTTCTGATTTAACCTTCACAAATTCGCATCAGTTAAATATCATTGATCCTTTAATAAAGATAAAAGTATGGAGACTTTGAATAAGACCAAATAACTTGTTCAAGGCCACTCGGAAAATAAGGACTGGAGCTTGGGTTCGGGAGCAGCAGCCCTCGTGGTCACAGGTTGAAAGGTTTGTCTTTTCCTGTTTTGTATTGGCTCACAAGAGCCCATTGTTAAATATTCAGGACTTTCCAAGCTGATTATTAAGTTGTTAGTAGTTTGAAATTGCATGGTGTAAGTACTTTTATCACAGGAATTTGCAAACTCTGTAAGTGAGGGCTCCTTCCACCTGTGGAGAGCCAGTTTACAGAAATGGTTTAGTGTGTCTGACCTGTCATTGCTCCCATTGATTATCCCAAATAACAAAGTTTCAATTAAATGTTACATCACAACTCACTTAAGAGCAGCCTCACTTAAAGCTTCAGTGCATCCAACCAAAGGAACTGCCTTTAATGTGCTCTTTGTAGGGCTAGATCCCTATGAATGATAGATCCAGGGAGTAACAGAGGTTAAAATTAGTGAGAGGATTCTAAAGAAATGCTATTTTCTCTGCATTTTATTTCTGTTGAAATATTTAGAAACTTTCCTGTTTACGTATTTATTTAATGTCTGTCTCCCTCCGCTAGAATGTGAGCTCCATGAAGACAGACACTTCATTTTTGGTGCTCCCTGGTTAGACCGTAGTGTGAAAGAGGATCACAAAAATCTGTCTCTCAAACAGCAAATATAGTTGAAACCAGCAATAAGTTCACCAGCAGTGATCAAACAAGGGAATAGTTACAGTCTCACTCTCTAACTGTGAAAACCTGGTAGCCAAAGAAAATCAGAAGATTCTAGCATGGCTAGGCTTAGCAGTAGGCAGCTTTGAAAAAAGTCAAGAGAAACCCTTAACTATCATTACAGGGTTTCAGTAGAGAAAAGAAGGGCTTCCAGAGCTTTACATTTTCCAGGGCTTCAAATAAATTGAGCAATAATCTGAAGACTCTGGGCACCCTTGACCCATGGGAATATTTTTAGAGGAATGGCACCCACAACTATGTGATGTGAATTCTCAGATAAGATATTAAGAGACTCTCTGAAGAACTGGAACTCACTCAATAGCCCGTGAGTTCTGGGCTATTGCCCAGAGCCCCAGCAGAGCTTCCCCCTTCCCCTTGCACCACAGACTATAGAAAAACGAATCTAATACAATAATCTCTCTTTAACCTGTAGCTCAGAGGAGAAAGCCATGCAGGTTCAGATGAGCTGCAAATAGTGTCACCAAGAATTGATTTGCGTTCTGTCAGAGCAAAGAGAGGTTTGGTTAGAGTTGTCTACCTTAAGCTTGTGTAAAAAAAAAAAAAAATCCATGGTGTTAGATTGATAATAGAGAAAGAAAGAAGGAAAGGGGAAGAAAGGAAGAGAGGAGGGAGGGAAGGAAGGGGAAGGAGGAAGGGCAGGAAAAAGCAAGGGAGGGAGGGACGGAAGGAAAAGGCAGACTAGAAGAAAAGGAAGGAAAGAAGAGGGTGAAGGAGGGAAGGAAGTGGGAACATACTGGGCAAAACACAGATGAATAGTTCAGTCCATATTTCTATGAGTGGTGTGGGTCATAAAAGAATTATGAACAGGAATTCCGTATTAAGAACAGGGTTATAAGAAATAAGAATTCAAGGATAGAATGGTACAAAACAACAGCCTGAAGTGCGGAAGATTTCAGAGCTAAGGGAACAAATTAAGAACCGAAACAACGTCATTACCAAACTTATACATAAATTAGAGACAACAAAGATCAGAGTACACACAGCTGAAAATCAGATTACTTACACAGAGAAAAAGCTGGAGGAAATCATGGTGAGCACAGAGGAAAAATGCAAGAGTTGAAAGCAATTAGAACAAAGATTCTCACCGCCACTGGTCCTCTGCTCATGCTCATGTTCACACTCTACGAATTCTACCTCATTGGGATCCCCGGTCCATTGATCCTACCACTTCTCATTATTCGTCAAGCTGTCTAGCCTTATTTCCTCTTTATCCAGCTTAGATTTACTTAAAAACACATTCCTTGAAAATCTGAATAATGTTTTTTATTTTGTTTTTTGGAAAATTCCCACGGGAATGACAGCCCTTCTGTTATGGATGGTGCTTGGTTTAGAGCAAAAGGTTTCACATATTGAAAGCTTTGATGCTATGGTCTGTTGCTGCAGTCAGCCCCTGGGAAACCAGGAGTTTAACTCCCTTTCCCCTCTTCTCCCTTCATTATATTCATTTGGCAAAACGAATAAACAAACAAAAATTAAAAGTCAAAACAAAAACCCTGCATGATTAAACCCAACTATCTTCTACTCTGAGCACTTGAATGGTGTTGGAATTACTAATACAAATGGAATGACTAGTCCCACTATAAATTTGTGCTCATAATTTTCAAAAGAGCACTTGATACTTCCTGGCTTTTCTTGTGTGTTCTTTTTACTCTCTGATTCTTCAAAATAACCTTTACACACTTTCTCTCCTCCAACCTTTAGTATCGCTCTCTTTCTGCACTCTCTTAGCTGATGTTTTCTCTTTACATGACTGATAAAAGCAAACAGATGGTGACTTGACTTCCTCCATATTTACGCAGTCCTTATCTTTCTCAATGTCTCAGCAGCAGAGTGGCCTCTCCATCCTTCATGAAACACTTTCTATTCTAGGGCTTGGCTAGTTCTCCTCATCCCTCCCTGCTACTCTCTCTCAGTCTTCTTTACTGGATTCTCCTTCCACTTCAGATGTGAGTGTATTCAAAGGCTTGGTCCTGGGTCCACTTCTCTACCTACACTGATGCCACATCCCATCCTCACATACGCTGATTTATTTGGGGGTGGGGAACTGGGCACAGGTATTTCTTAAAGCATCTCAGGTGGTTTTGTTGCAGAGTGAGGACTAAGGACCACTGTCTACCCAAGGTGATTTCCCCCTTGGTATTAATTCCATCCATATGTTGACTATTCCTAAATTTCTCTCTCCGCTGAACTCTAGACTAGATATAGATAGCTCTGTCTACTGGATTTCTAACAGATATCTCAAATGAGACATTCCTAAACTCCTGTTCCCAATTCAACCTATTCTCCAGCCTCTCCCCCCTCTCAATAAGTGGCACTATTGACGTATATACACTACCAAATGTAAAATAGATGGCTAGTGGAAAGCAACCGCATAGCACAGGGAGATCAGCTCGGTGCTTTGTGACCACATAGAGGGGTGGGATAGGGAGGGTGGGAGTGAGACGCAAGAGGGAGGGAATATGGGGATATATGTATACGTATAGCTGATTCACTTTGTTATACAGCAGAAACTAACACAACATTGTAAAGCAATTATACTCCAATAAAGATGCTAAAAAAAAAAAATAAGTGGCACTAATTTTAACTTATTGTTCGACTAAAACAAAACCAACCAACCAACCACATGAGCAAACACACACTAGAATTTGTCCTTGGTTCCAGTTTTCTCATTCTTCCACCTCGAATTCCATCTCACTGGGAAGTCCCTTCTTTTCTACTTGTAACGTGTATCCCAAATCTGCTACTCTTCTGTGTCTTCGCTGTTATTGCTCTAGTCCAAGCCATCATCATCTCTTGCCTGGCTTACTACAGTAATCTCCTAACTGGACTTCCTACTTCTACTTTTTCACTCCACCATCTCTTTGAATTCATTCTCTACACAGGAATCAAAATTTGGTCTTCTAAAAATGTAAACTAGTTCATGTCCTTCTCTCCTCCTCTTGCTTATACCTTCTAAAGTCTTTACATTATATTTTGAATGAAGTCTCAATCTCATATGTTGGCCTAAAATTCCCTGTGTGAAATGACTCTGTCTACCTCTCCAACCGTATACTCTCCTCTCCTGATCTCCAGTAAACTCTAGCCACATTGGCCTTCTTTCTGGTACTCAAACATGCTACACTTATTTTTGCCTGAGGCATCTTCTGTTCCTTCTATGCAGAATGTTTCCCCTTAAAGAAGTTTTCTGACTGACTTTTTTTAATCATTCAAGGACTCAGCTCATATGTCACATCTAAAGAGAGGTCTTTCTTGGCTAAAACAGCCTTTTCCCCACTTATTTACCATGTGTCCTTATGTACATAGCACCAATCACACACAATCTGAAAACTATCGTGGGCTTTTTTCTTACGTGTTTTGTTTATTTTTTCTCTCCTCCTTTAGGAGGTAAGCTCCATGAGTGTAAGAATCTTACCTGTTTTTCAGTCTTATCTCCCCAGTGTCTAGATGCCTCAAATATATTTGTTGAATATACTCAGGAATGGAAAACCTATGGTAAAAATGATCAGTGTTGAGGATCAAATACATTTAAATAGAAAACTAAGGGTAAACACTTGGAAGATTATAATTACAAAACAAATTTTAAGTATTAAAAATCTTGACAGCATTAAAACCACAATATAACTCATAAAACTAAGAATGTGAAGGGAATTATAAAAGGCTAACTTCCTTATTGTTCAAAGTATAGAGTCAATCTTTTCAGTTCATTCACTCTAAACATTTCTTCTGTTAAATTCAAATACAATTAAATTTTACTTAAAAAACAGCATTTACAATACAATTCTATCTTACATTCTTTTCCCCCTATCTATCCACCCTCTTGTTGGTATATAGTAATAGAAAAAATGTTATAAAGAGAAAAGAGATGATTATTTTGGGGTTGTGAGAGTTCTGGTGATTTTATTCTTTCATTTTTTTCCCCTGTTGCTCACATAAAAAAAAATCATGGAAAATGAAGTCATTCTGAAAAATAATGAATGGGAGATGGAAAAGTACATACTACATGTGTAGAGAACACGCTCTCCCAAGAAGCTAACTATGAAGGTGAGAATTGAAATAGAATGAAACCAGGGAGGTTTTCTCTAAAACTTTGCTAGTTTGCTTATTGTTTAACAAGAGAGGTACTAGAATATATCTGAATGTAGATGAAATGGATTTAGAAGCAAGGATGTGTGCATGTGGCATATTTAGGGAGATGATCTATGGATCAAGAGAAGAGTAGAGTTAATAAGTTTCACAGCCCATTTGGAAATAGCCTTTATTAGGAGGTAGGCGATTTATTGTAAAAGGGGGAAAAAGGAGAAGGTGGGTGCAGGTAGATGCAGGATGGTATGTATATTTAGAATCAGTGATAGGAAGTTGAGGGGTTTGATAGCTAATTACTTTTATTATCTCAGGGAAGTTGGAGACAAGTCATCACTTGAGAATGGGTATGGGAGTTTGAGGAAATTGAAAAGGTATAAAATAGAAAAGCTACTACTAGAGAAAAATAATAAGATTAATGGGCACTGTTGAGGGCTCAGTTGATGTTGCCGATTATAAATGTAAAGTGATAGCAATCTATAAAGCTGAATGATTTTTCTCTAGCATTGCTCAGCTGTTTGGGTGCAGGAATGGGGCAAGTGAGTGGTTGAACTCACTCAGGGTGGGTACTTTGAGACAAGGGTCCTAGGGAAGTCCAGGAATTTACAGGAGAAGGATTGTAGTGGAATCTGAGATGGATGAGGAGAGAAGTGAGGAGCCTCTGATGGGTAAGGAGAAATTGGTTTGGCCTGTGGGTTGAAAGATGATGACCGTTTGAAGGAATGTTTTCCCTGGGCATTTGAGCTGCATGTCTTCTTTTCATATACAATGAAAATAGACTAGACGGAACATTCATACTAAGGTTTTAGTCCTAGCCACTCTGATGTACATCTGTGTGGTTTGGCACAAGCTACTTACTTGAGACTCAGTTTCTTTATCTGTAAATAAAAGGGTTGAACTAGATCAGTGCATCTCAAACTTTAGCATGCACATGAATTACTTGAGTATCTTGTTAAAAGGCAGATTCTGGTTTAGCAGGTCTTCGGTAGGGTCTGAGGTTTTGCCTTTGTAATAAGCAACCATGTGATTCTGATGTTGTCCATGGATCATATCTGAGTAGCAAGGAAGAGATAAATTCTATAGGCTTAAAAATTCTGATTATAAAATCTCGAACCTTGAAATATATTTCCTCCTCCTTTTCACCTTCCTTTTCTGAGCTTTGTCAATTCATTTTGAAACCAAGTTTTGGACACTTCTATAGTTTTCCCTTAACTGAGCAGGAAGTAAATAGAGAAAGATGCAAACCCTGCAGAATAACCCACGCCCAGCAACGGAAACAGAGAGGGTTGATGACGTCTTACAGCTTGTGCTTGCTGGGTGGGGGTAAGTGATACTGCCTTTTCCCAGGCATGGTGTGTCAAACAGGAATGTACTATCACTCAGGAAATGGCTCCAATACAAACAGGGACACCAGAGATGAGGGTTGGATGAGAGACTGATCACAGCAAATGGCACGTTACAGACAAGACACTCCGATCGATTTCCTTCCTTTGTCATGTGAAAAG
The DNA here is from genome assembly GCF_949987535.1 of Balaenoptera acutorostrata. Classification (NCBI taxonomy): domain Eukaryota; kingdom Metazoa; phylum Chordata; class Mammalia; order Artiodactyla; family Balaenopteridae; genus Balaenoptera; species Balaenoptera acutorostrata. The sequence goes on along the minus strand of NC_080069.1, from coordinate 77,167,443 downwards.
GTTTCACTGTGTCAAGGTTCTTTTCCTTAAAAACATATGTTCCCAATCTAATATACATACACAAAGCCCACCACCACAAGTCCTCCTTTACTCAGCCAAGGACTGAGTAAAGGTTTCATTTTGTTTTAAAGCTAAAGACTACGGGAAGCTCATCTGGTACCGACTTAGAGAAACCCACTTAAACTGTTCCCATATTGTATATTTCCCATATGACTTTCCATTTCAAAAGGTTCCAGTTACAGGGATGTGTTTTTCTGGATTGAACATGTTTTTCACAGGCAATTAATTCATGTTTCAATTATTAAAAAAATAATAAGGGCTTTAGCAGATTGAATCTGATATTTTAGCTCTAAAGAGAAAATTTGTTACAAGGAGAAATAGATGAAAGAATGGAACATAAAATTTTTGTAACAGCCATAACTGAGGACAGCTCCCATTTAATGAGATGGGTGCTAGTGATGGTAGGAAATGAAATGCTGAATATGAATAATTGAGGGAACAGTCAGAGTTAACGTTTCCTTTTGGGATCTGTTTCAATGGAGGAGGAAATCATCCTGAGAAGTACTTTTTGGCTTATATTGCAAATGAAACTGCCCATAGGCCAAATTTAGAAAGGATTGGGAAAGACACAATCAGGATCTAAATGTCAGCTTCTAGCCTTTCATCCTGTGGGGCAGCCTGTCACCCTTGAGATTGAAGAAGAGGCTGACGTTATCACAAGGCTCCTTCTTGATTTCTGGAGGTGGGTTTGCCTTGCATTTGAGGATGGCAAAAAATAAAAGAGGAAGAGCCATCTTACGTAAGGTCTGTCTGTTAGGTTTTCTTTAAATATCCTGACTCCATTCAAGAAATGTCTTGGAATATGTTTTACATTGTGCTGAAATCTAAGCCATCTTTATCTCCGGAAATGGTGGTTGGGTCTCATAAATGAAAGTAAGGGTGTTTATTGGTAGCAGTCATTTGCAGTAGAGCAAGCAGTCTAATGAACTATGAAAAGAACAGTCACAAAACCCCATTTCCACAGGAGAAGAACATTGTATGCAGTAAACACAAATAAACTCCCTGCTGCCTTTCTTCCCCACACCTCTTAACACGTCTTCATACGTATTGTTGAATCCACAGGCTATGGAATAGATGACAGCATTGACTAATTAAGCTGAAGTGTTGTAAGGGGTCACTTTAATTATAAAGCCAGAGCTCATCAGTGGATTGAAATGAGGGAGAAGGAACTGGAATAACCTTGCTTGAACTGCATTAAGTTACCATTTTGCAAAGCCAAGAAACTCCTAGGGGTTTCAACAACAGGCATTGTGGAGACTTTTTTTTCCAAGGTGCTGGGTCGGGGGTGTGAGTGGATTTTAAGAGATTGCAAATTACTTTGAATAAAGAAGAGTTTTTTGTTTTTTTCATGGAAGGAGTTTCTATTACATGTAGCAAATTGAATTCTAGATGTTCAGCACTACAAAATCTCTACCAGATATCCAAACTGGCTGGAGATGTTTATTGCAAGTAAGGTATTCAACACCTGTCCAAAGAGACCTCCCGGCCCCCTTACCTTTTCATGTGCTCTAGCATGTTAATCGTGCAGGAGTGACAAAATATTTAGTCTCACAACATAGTAAAAGAGGCTACGAAAATTTCTAAAATTGTTAATTACTTTAAATGCCAGTTAAGTAAATGACTATAGAGCTCCTCCTGGGATATTTTTGAAGATTTATTAATCACACTGTTTCAAAATATGAGATCCACTTTAGCAAGTTAATTCAGAGTAGAAAAAGGACTTCAGACCAAATAATCCAACCCAAAGGAAAGATATTGACATGTAGCAGCCCCTGTTGCTGCTATAAGGTAACTCATTTGCTGAAGAGTCACTTATTGTAGATTTTCTACTTTTGTAAGGCACAGGATTGCCCCTTCTTTTCTGTTACATGGATGTTGTATCCTTAGCACATGCCAATCACTGGGGCCAGGCACTTCCAGGTTGTTGGAGGTGGGTCCTTAAGTCACTTTTCTTTTGGTGTCACATTTTAATCTGGATGTTGGTTTGAGTTCTACAGTTTGAGATGTATGTTAAAAATAAAAGTTAAGATTATAATCCTTGTGACTTTGGAGCGAATGCTTCCATTTCTACTAAATGAATTGGAATTTAAACCACATGTAATGATGGTCATTATCTCTGGGACTTGCTGCTTTGTAGGGAGGTTGGGCAAGAGGAAAGAAGTAAGGTGGCTTGCTTCGAAGCTCATACTACCATACATTCCATTACACACATCCTCTCTCCCTATCTATAGCCCCTTTATATGGCAAGACAGATTACCTCTTTTGCCTTCTGAGACCTGCCTTTAGAATGAATTTAGCCAGAATTAATTTTTTAATAGATTTTCTTTTAGAGCAATATTCACAACAAAATTTAGCAGAAAACACAGAGTTCCCATGTACATACCCCTAGGCCCACTGCCACGTAGCCTCCTCCCTGACTATCAACATCCTGCACTGGAGTGGTACATTTGTTACAGTCAGTGAACCTACATTGACACATCATTATCACCCAGAGTCTGTAGTTTACACTAAGGTTCACTATTGGTGTTGTACATTCTATGGGTTTGGACAAATGTATCCATCATTATAATGTCACACAGAGTAGTGTTCACTGCCCTAAAATTTCTCTGTGTTCCACCTATTCATCTCTCCCTCTCCCCCAACCCCTGGCAACCACTGACCTTTTTACTGTCTCCATGATTTTACCTTTTTCAGAATGTAAAATGGTATGTAGCCTTTTCACATTGGCTTCTTTCACTTAGTAATTTGAAGTTAAGTTTCCTTCATGTCTTTCCTGGCTGAATTTCTTTTTATTCATGTAAACATTTCTTTTTGTTTGTGTTGGGGTGGGGAGAATGAAAACACATGGTAGCTTGCCAGGAGTTGGGCCTCCAGTGTTGTGGTCATTCTGTGAAAACACCCTAGGCTAACACACCTTGGATTTTGATAACCCACCAGTCAATCTGGAAAGTTTTTATATTCCTGTTTGCCTGTCTGTTTTTGCCATTGGGATGTTCAGAACTGTTTGATGTTGTTTGGTTCTCTTTTATTGCCTCCCAACTCAATAAACATAAGAATCCAACAAGGCTCAAGATGGATTATTGTTAGGAGCGGAAGGTATTTATTCATTTCTTCAAATAAAAGGGTATGGAGAGTGTTTTTACATAGACCAACTCAGAATAGTTTGTCTTCTAATTCCAGCTTTCTGTTTCAGCAGAGGGCACTCTGACCTTACCTAGAGCCCAGTGTTTTTTTCATTTGCCCAGTTTTGGAAAAGAGCTAGCTTATCATATCCATTCTTCAGTTTAACAGTCAGCAGTGAGTATATTGTCAAAGTAGAAACCAGATGCATCAAACTAGGGCTCAGTCCTATCCTGTATGATGTTGAAGTCCTTTGTTCATCTCTCACCTAAAGCTCCTACTGTTCTGTAGTGAAATCCATGCATTTGCATGTAGCTTTTCTGACCAGTCTGTGAAGTTCTTGGGGCTGGGACCCCATATATTTCATCCTTGGGATGTAGCACAATGCCTAGCACAGACTACACACTCAATAAATATCTATTGAGTAAATGAAAAAAAAAAAAGAGTCTGACCAGACTGTAACAAACAACAGGACAATTGTACATGTATTTGATGTTTCTCTAGAAGACATCATTTTGCTTTGTGGATTCTATAGTGTTCCTTCTTGAGGTCATACTCATGCTCCATGTTGCTATGTGTCAAGAGGCAAAAAGTAGCATCTGCCTTAGATCCAGACTGGAAGATCCCACTGTGTCACCCCATTCAGCATGGCATTATTTGATGCCCATAATGGCCTGGTCATGGCAAGTCATGTAGGTAAATAAAATAAATACTAGTTCTTTCAGCAAATTTTGAGATGGCAAAAGCCCAAGACAAATCCAACTTGCTAATTTGAATGTACCCTTCCTTGGTCCTAAAATGCCCTCCTCTTCATCTCTGAATCTTGAAATCCTACCAAGTATCTAACCACCAGTTCAGATTCTACCTTTTTCATAAAGTTCTATTTCAGGCCATCAGGAACTTCTCCATCTGGCCTCCTATAGATGTTGAACCTTTGAACAACCCTCATGGCTCTTACCCATTTTTCTCTTATCTTATAATTTTTCATATATATATATTTTATCTTTTCTTCTAGAGGTTTAGCTCTTGTTGTAAGGAACTTGATGTTTTCTGAGTGCTAGCTGCGTGTGCTATTTCATTTAATCCTTAAAACGTTTCCGTGAAAAATGTGAACATTGTCATCTTGCTGATGAAGAGACTGGAGCTCAGAGAAGTGAACTATCTTGACTGTTATCTCCCAGGTAGCAAATGATGGAGACAGATTTTAAAGCCAGTTTGGTCTGATGCTAAAGTCCATGTTCTTTCTATTACATTGTGCAGCTTAGGAACAGGAACAGGAACTACTCATGCCCCGTAGAGGGTTGAGCTGTAACAAGTTGGGGGAGGTTGTGCCTCTTCACTTCACCCTGTTTGAAGCCCTCAAAAGTTGTTGTGGTTTAACTTTAACTACTTTAACTACTCCTGACAACCTGCTCATAGAAGAGAATCTGTGGACCCGTCATTCATATTATCTATGTTTTTAAATTAAGAAAATTGATACATAATCTACATGCAGTAAAATGCCAAAATCTTAAATGTACAGCTTGGCGGTTTTTTCCTACATATTGTGCAGTAAAGAGTTAACATAGCAGGCCTGAATTCTATCCTTAGAAAGCCCTGCTTGTAAGGTTGGCCCTCATCTGGCATCTAGGAACTTCAGTTTCAGGAGGGTTTGTGTTGTTTCCCTGATGAGAATGGTTCACTGTGTGTGTATGCGAACAATAAGATTTATGCTGAACACTTGACTTTTTTTCTGGAAGTGTGAAGTTCTAGTACATGCTCTGCAGAAGCTGCCTGTGTGACTAGCTCCCAGTAAAAACCCTGGCACTGAGTCTCTAATGGGTTTCCCTGGGCGACAACATAGCCTATGAAATGAATTTCATAGTTCATTGCTGCAGGAATGAACATCCTGTGTGACATTACTGGGAGAGGACTCTTAGAAGCTTGCTCCTGGTTTACTCTGAACTTTGCTTCATGTGCTTTTTCTCTGCTTTTACTTTTCATCTTTTTTTTCTGTGATAAATGACAGGCATGAGTCTAACTTTATGCTGAGTCCTCTGAGTCCTCCTGGCAAATCATTGAACTGAGAGTGGTCTTGTGGTCCCCTGACTCACATATGTTTACACCTGTGTAACTATCAATCAGATCGAGATATAGAACATTTCTATCATTCCAAAAAGTTTCCTCATGCTTCTTTCCAGTAAAAACCCTTACTTCCAAAAAGAGCTAACCATTTTTCTGACTTCTATTGCCACAGATTGCTTTTGCCTGTTCTTGAATTTCAAATCAATGGAACCATAATAGTATGATTCTCATGTTTGACTTCTTTCATTCAAGGTAATGTTTTTTGAAATGCATTAAAAAATCCAATATATCCAAAATATCCAATAGAATATCCATTGTAGTGTACATCAGCAGTTCATATAAATATATATATATATATACCATAATTTATTCTTTCTTCTGTTGATAGACATTGTGTTGTTTCCAGATTTTGGCTGTTATAAATTATAGCTGTGATGAACATTCTTATATCAACCTTTGAGAGAACATATGCATTCATTTATCTTAGAAAATGTCTAGGATCTAAATTGTTAGATCATAGGGCAGATGCATTTTTACCTGTATTAGAAATTGTCAAAACAGTTTTCTAAAGCAGCTGTAACAGTTTACATTCCCACCAGCAGTGTATAAGAGTTCCAGTTGCCCTACATCCTTGCTAGAACTTGGTATTATCAGTCTTTTCAATTTTAAGCATTCTAATGGGTATGTAGGGATATCTCGTGGTTTAAATTTGCCTCTCTGATGACGAATGACACTGAGCTTTTTTTCATATTATTATTGGCCATTTGGATATCTTTTGTGGTGTGATTCATGTTATATTTTGAAATGATTTTTAAAAAAAATTTCTGATTTTGTCCTTAGTTCTATCACTGAATTTCTGAGTTTTTCTAATTCTGATTTATGCTGTTATTTCATATAATTTATCATTAAAAAATTTCCATTAGTTAATTTGAAAAATATTAAGTTACAGCTTTCATCTGTTCTGTGGTCATTTTTCTGGAGTGCTTTAATTATCTATAGGGATTTTTTTTGCACCTAATTTTCTATTTCTTATAAAAGTATTGTATAGAATTCAACTATGATTCTTTTCTGTTGCTTATTTTTTACATGAGATTAGTTTTCCTCAACTTTTAGGAAGAAGGGATGAGTTAGGATAACTTTTCTAGCTCCATTGCTGTGGAGTTCTTTCTGTTAATTATTGTTTTGTTTTTTTTAAATTTTATTTATTTTTGGCTTCACTGGGTCTTCTTTGCTGCACGTGGGTGGTGAGCAGGGGCCACTCTTCGCCGCGGTGTGTGGGCCCCCCACTGCGGCGGCCCCTCCTGTTAAGGAGCACGGGCTCCAGTAGTTGTGGCACGCGGGCTCCGGAGCGCAGCCTCAGCAGCTGTGGTGCACGGGCCCAGTTATTCCACGGCATGTGGGATCCTCCCAGACCAGGGCTCGAACCCATATCCCCTGCATTGGCAGGCGGACTCCCAACCACTGCGCCACCAGGCAAGCCCTAATTACTGTTTTTGTTCAAAAACATGGTCTCATACTTTTGGATATCTCCTGGTTTTGTTCCTCATCTCCACTTTCTTTGGACTTGCTCTTTTCTTCCCTCTCTTGGTCAGTTTAGGTTCTGTTCCCAGCAGTTTCTTCCTCGTGTAGAGCTTTGCTCTGGAAGAACACTTTGGCAAATTCATTTCCACAGTTTGTAAGTCTCAGATTAATCCAGCCTCTTAAACTCTTACTGCCATCCCGGTGCACTTACCTGTAAACACCCCTTCCAATTCAGCTGCAGTCCTCAAATTGGCTACCCATGCTTTCCAGTCAATATATGTTGGCAGTTTTGGAGTTATTTTGTTCTCAGATCTGTTAGATGCCTCCTTACTTTCCTTGGCTTCTTCCTGTATAGATGCTGTTACTATATGGGACTGTGACTTGTTTGCACTTATTCCTATTTTGGGTTCATGAGAATAGATGCCTCCTTACTTTCCTTGGCTTCTTCCTGTATAGATGCTGATACTGTATGGGTCTGTGACTTGTTCGCACTTATTCCTATTTTGGGTTCATGAGAGTAATTTATTCCTTAACTTGTAGATATTGTCTGTGGCTTTTTGGTTTGGCTCTGTTTTTATGGGGCGATTCAGGGAGATTAAAAAACTATACTCTCTCACTGCTGTCTTCCTATATTCTATTTTGAATTTAAGCCAGTGTATTATTTTTCAGGATATTTATGTTTTAGGTATTATCTCAAATTAAAGAACAGGAAAACACATCTCCAGAGCTCTCAGGGAACAGGTGTCAAGTTTTCAACCCCTTGAAATGATACCATGGTAAATTGGTATTTATTGGGCCTTTGCATCAGACTCTTTTGAGAGAAAGGGGGCTTGGGAAGAACATTTAACTCTATGTTTAGTTCTTTTTCTTTTCTTTCTTTTTTTTTTAAACAATTCCCCCACTTCCTCCACTTGTTTTCCTTCCTTGATTTCCTTCCTTCCGTGGGAGTATATTTCACTTTTTTTTTTTTTTTATGTAAGAGGTGGCTTAGCAAAAGAAACTTCTTAAACTCTTTTCCCACTTCCCAAAACAACTGTTGACAAAGGTATGGATTTCAATCCAAACATACAGTGGAACTCATGGGACTGTTTGGAATCTTTGCATAATGAAGTTTGTCTGTGGGATTCTTGCTTTCTTCCCTATCCCATTAGTACTCCTCCTATGCTGAATTTAGATAATGAACCTTCTGGTTAGGGATGTGTTTTCCTTATTTCATGGTTAGTGACCAATATTAGAGTGCTACAAGTTAGGGTAACCACATAATCCATTGGTTCTCTAACTTTGTCTATGTAAGAATCACCTTGGATTTTAGATCCCACAAACTGGAGATTCAAATACAGTATTATAGGGTGGGTCTAGTAATATGAACAGGATATACATCCCATATGCTGATGCAGCTGATCAGTCCAGGGACCTCAGTTTGAAAAACAGTAGCATAAGCCAAAACTATTTGCAGCCACCAAACCAAAACTAAGTTTGGCGGCTGTGTTATCCAAAATAGGCAGTGAAGTTTCAGAAAGAAATGCTTCATGAGGACATTCATTCATTCACTGTTTCAATTAACGTCTTAAATGTTATATATGTGTCAGGGCCTGTGCATATTCATTCTGAAATGAATGAGAGATGGATCTAGACTTTATGGCTGAAATGAGACAAATGTGCAAAGGAATAATCGCAATATAACGTCAAAAGGGCAAAAGTGTTGACCCTTGGAATTCTCAAGGGAGGTATCTGTGGCTTTCCAAATTTGTCATATAACCCCCCCACCCCACAAATATGTTTGTAATTGAGAGTGAAGAGCAACAATTTCAGTGAGATGTAGAGTCTGGGCTTTTATAGATTCCTTTTCACTAAATGACCTCCACAGGCTACTGTTCCAGTTTTGTTCAGTAAAATGATAATTCCATGTCATGGACCTTCTTCTGGTCGATCAAGAATATTAAATCCACAATTGCCAAAGTTTATCTGAGATTAAACTACTGTAGAATAGTGCTTTCTTAAATTTAAGCAAGCTTGTTGAAACCCAGATTCCCAGCGCCCACCTCTAGATATAATGATTCAGTAGGTCAGAAGTGGGGCCTATGAAGGCTTGGTTTTAATAATCTCCCAAGTGATGCTATTCCCACTGGTCTAAGGACCACATTTTGAATAGCACAGTTTTAGAAGAGCTGTTGGTAGCACCCAGGAACTGAAATTGAGCAGGACCCTGTGGGGCTCCTGGGCACAGAAGCCTTTCTGTGTCCTTCGTTTCTTATTTGTAGGGAATAGACTCCAGCCTCCATGACCTTCCCTGAGTCCCAGAAGGGCAGGTTCAGGAGGGGATGCAGAGACAAGAGAGGAGCAGCCAAGAAACAATAGTTCAGCCTTGGGGCAGGGTCCTGGTTCCGCCTCAAGGGATACACATATTAACATCTTTAAGCTCTTTATAGAACTAAAATCCCCCCAGAATGGAAGATGTTAGCATTCTTCATTTCAGATTAAATGAACCAGAGAAGCTCTTCAAGAGACTACCTGAAGCCGGCTTAAAGGAGTGCAAGCCCTGCACACACCCTAATCCTTCTCAGCAATCCCACCCTTGAACCACTGCTATAAAATTCCTCACCAAATCCTCCTGGGTTGGGGACACACAGTTTTTGAGGGCAGGAGACTGCTGTGTCCTCCTTTGCCTGGCAAAGCAATAAAAGCTGTCCTTTTCTACTTCACCCAAAACTCTGTCTCCGAGATTCGATTCAGCACTGGTGCACAGAGGCCAAGTTTTCAGCATCAGAACTAGTAATTAATATCCTAGACTGGAGAGTGGCATAACATGCATATGAGGAGGCTCTTCACGAAGGATCTGGGTCTTGCAAGTTCAATAGGAGCGCTTAATATGGGAGAGGGTGAATCATAAGTAAAGAGAGGATTTCCAGGCAGATGGCACAATATATACAAAGACACAGAGACATAAAACAGCACAAAGTGTACAAGGGACCTGTCTATAGACAGCTCTCTCTACAGTCTAAAAGCCCACAGTGACTCTGGAGGCGATGAAAAAAACAAAGCTTCTACTTGAGCAGAAGAGGAAATGAAAGCAGTGGAAAAGATAAGCTCCTACTTGAGCTATAGAGGAAATGAAGACAATGGTATTTGAACCTCAAGGAAGCAAATTGTGCCAAGAGATAGCAGGATGCACCAGTGTATGATGCCCCTTTGAGATATTCCTGAGGAAAGGGTGGGTGGTTTGCTTCCATTGATGAGTTAAGTAGAGTTTTGCATGTGGGGGGCAGATAATGTTTAGAGCTCCTATTCCAAATCTCTGATTCTGTATATTAAAAATGCATTTAAAATTTGGAGGTACAAAAAGGAAAAATGCTGTATATGCATTTCTACTTGATTTGACTTGAAACATGCAAAAAACTCTAAAGGTCTCCTTGTAATACTTCTGAATGTATGCATTTGTGGCTGCAAATTCAACTTAGACTGTAACTTCCCAACTGTATTCCTGGATAAAGAATCCTGCAATAACCCAGTTTCTCATTAGAATGAGCTGCCAGAGAAGGTTGTATTATTGGGCAGCAAAGAGCACTGCCCCTGGTCAACAGATGTAATAATTGGGTGTTCTTATTAGTGGCATCTGGAGTTTACAGAAAAGAAAACACAGCATGAAAAGGAACATTTCTAATAGCGGTCCCAGTGACTTTCACATTGCTAGGTCTTCATTTCTTTCCCCAGGAGGACTGGTAAGTCTTTTGCAAGAGGAAATAGAGCAACCAAGCCAGTTTATGCATGTGTTCTTAAGAGAAAAATAATACTCACTTTGACCACAAATTTTTCTGATGAAAGATGAATTTTCTCTCTGCCCCCCACTCCCCAACAACTGCTTTGTAATTCTGGAGCTTGCAGTACTTCTGTTCTAATAAAAATTGTGCCTTATCTCTCAGCAGCAACTAATAGTAGACCCTCGGCATATGTGAATAGCCTGACACACTCTTTCTTTCTTCAGTTTTAACTGTCTAGATCCACAGGCAAAGAAGCACTGCAGGCTCAGCTGCAGAACAAAAGCCAGGGGCTCTTTGATACTGATTGGCTTGGTAAATGGATTTGTCACAGAAATCCTCCCTCAAAGGAAGTGACCCAAGTCTATTGGCTTTTATTTATTTATTTTATGCTGCTAAGAATTGGGCTTGACTCTAGTTTTTTAAGAGAGAACCCTTACAGATCATTCATTTAGTCATTTATTCATTTATGAACATATACTGAACATCTGCTACGTGCCAGCCAATGTGCCAGGCACAGGGTTCCTAAGAACAGTAAAACTCGGCTTTAGAACTTTTCTTCTAGAAGGGGAATTAGATAAGTAACTTTTTCCATTATCTTGAGGTACAAGGAACCTTTTTAAGTCTACCTGGGAAGCTCCCCAGACAGGGCAAAATGTAGCCTGGCTCCTTTTTAGGAGGAGGAGTTTGCATTGAAGATAAGGGGTTGACTGGGGTCCCGTGATGCCCCTTGCGAAGCTGAGGAAGGCCTACAGGACAGCAGTAATAGCAAATGCAAATTCCAAGGAATGCTGCAGCCTTTGGAAAACTGTAGGTAATTTGGATTGGATTTGGTTTGAGATGGTTGGTGCCAGCAGTTGAAGACAGAGATCCAGGAGGGGCCACCCAGTGACAGACTCAGTACACAGGCATGAGGAAAATCCCTGGGTTCTCTGAAGGGTCTGGATATGTGTGTGTGTTATCTCTATACCCACCCTTCATCTGTATAATGGGATAACAGTTGTGCTTACTTCATAGGATTGCTGTGAAGATAAAGTGAGATAACTTGTCAAGGTCTTAGCCTGATTATTGCCAATTTTTTGCTTTCCATAAATTGTAGTAATTGCAGTGACAACAGTGATAGTGGCTATTTTTGTTGGTTATGCCGATTATAGTATTTCTGCAGAGTGTTTTCACTCTGGGCCTGTGAACAACTGCAGGGGATCTGAAAAAGAATCCTGGTGAATTTGTTACATCCCCTGGGGTGGAATGGTAAGATACTACTTGGAGCCAGCCAGAGAGTTCTGGATTCCCTCCCTGAGCTGAGGATGAATAAAACCTTGATCAGGACAGTGAGAATAAAGAGGCAAATTTAATAACAAATCTCTCCCCAGATTTCCACCCCAAACTAGACTGCCGAACTTGACACTGCTTCACTGGTGCTCTCTAGTGGCCGGTAGGAAAAGAACATTTCTTATCAATAGGAGTGGGACTGAATACATTATACAATATATGCAGACCATGGAATACGATGCAGCCATTTAATTTTATTTTTCTATTATTATTATTTTTTTAAACATCTTTATTGGAGTATAATTGCTTTACAATGTTGTGTTAGTTGCTGCTGTATAACAAAGTGAATCAGCTGTATGTATACATATATCCCCATATCCCCTCCTTCTTGCATCTTCCTCCCACCCTCCCTATCCCACCCCTCTAGGTGTTCACACAGCACCGAGCTGATCTCCCTGTGCTATGAAGCTGCTTCCCACTAGCTATCTATTTTACATTTGGTAGTGTATATATGTCAGTGCCACTCTGTCTTCCCCTCCCCCTCCCCGTGTCCTCAAGTCCATTCTCTACGTCTGCATCTTTATTCCATCCTGCCCCTAGGTTCTTCAGAACCTTTTTTTTTTTTTTTAGATTTCATATATATGTGTTAGCATATGGTATTTGTTTTTCTCTTTCTGACTGACTTCACTATGTATGAATGAATTAGAGCAATCCCAGTGGTCTTGGAGGGATTTCCATGAGGAGCTGAGGGAGAAAAGCAGCTTGCAAAGAAGCATAAATAATGTGCACTCCCTCTTGTAAAACAGTGCCCCCCAAACTTGGCATTATGATGTATAGATGTGTATGTATAAATATATATATGATTAAATAGAATTATGTGAGCATAAATAATATATGAAAGGATATGGACTAAGTTTTAAAAGTGAATTCCCTTGGGGTGGGAACAAGGGCTGATGTGTATAGAGGGAAGATAAAAGCTTGAAAAAGTCAAACAACAACAACAACAGAAGCATCCTACATTTATGCATTTACATAAAAATCCTGTCTGAATATATACATATCCATAAATAAAAGTTAATTTACAAGTAAGTAATCCAGATGATGGAATTTGTGAAGATAATTTCCCAGAAAAGCAAAATTCTATGGAAAACACTCATCTATTTATAGCTTTTTATTTAGTGACTTTTTTTTTTTTTGCAAAAGCCTAAAATGACCACTCTTTTAAATTATGCTGTTATAGAAGTTCAGTGTATACAGTAGGATTTATTGAGCTATTTCTAAAGTTCAAACAGTGCAAAGTTTGTTTTCTGCAATACCCAGGTTTTGCCTCCTACCATAAAAGTGTGAAAACAATCTCAAGTCTGACCCTGATACTGTGTTTTCATCCATCTGTAGCAGCCTTCACAAGTGATAAAATGATGTTTGTGATTGTTTGCTTGTCTTGAAGTGCCTATTCTTCACTTTCATGTGAAGGGTAATAAAAATCTATCTGAAGATGCTAATTGAAATACATAGTAATAGCAGTATGGTGTAGTGGAAAGTTACCAGACTTTGATCTCAGCTCTGTCACTCACTGTGTATGTAAACCTTGGCAAGTTATTATACTTCTGCTCTTCAGCTTCCTTATTTGCAAAATGGGGATTAAAAATAGGGACATAACTCATAGGTTTGTTGTGAGGATTGAATGAGATGATTAAGGTAAAGTGTTTAGCAATATTCCTGGCACAGGGTAGTCATTCATTCATCTATCCATTCATTCATTCATTCATTCATTCAAGAAATAGTTACTGAGGGCCTACTATGTATCAGGCTCTGTGCTGTTGTGTGGATATCCATTGCTACCTCTAGAGATCTGTTTTGTTTGTGAAAGGTGGAGTTTTAACCTAACAAAATCTGTGCCTTCCACTTTTGAGCCTTGTTTCAAAAGTGTTTGTGTCATTAGTGTCCCTTGCCAAAGTCCCAGAAGTTGGTTGGTATGGGGAGAAGAAAGTTGTCATACCACTGCAGCGTTCTCCAGCCCTACATGCTTCAGGCAAGAATCCCTTCTATTTAGGATAATAATGAGGCACTAATTTCAGTTCACTACAATTTAATATATGCCAACTATGTGTTAGTCATTATACAAATTTCTGGGAAATAAAAAATTATTAAAACAGTTCTGATTCAGAAGAGAAGAGATTCATATAATAAAAACTATTATTTTTTAGTATTCTACTTTCCTGGAAGGCAGTAAAGTAACCTTGGATGCTAACAGTTGGAAAGAATGCCATCTAAAGAAACCTCCGATCCTGCCAAAAACTATTCTAGTACAGTTTTCCTTCATTGCTGCTTTCTGCTCAACTCCAGTGATTCTGGGACCACACAGTAAAATCTTCACCATTTTAGCCCTAAGAGAACCAAACAGTCCTGCTGCTGTGCTTGTCTGAATATCTGATCTCCTTGAGTACTGTGTACTTACCTTTATTCATTTCTACTCTCAGATCTTGAATGAATGTGTCTTCTTGGTAGAACTTAGGTCACATGTAAAGCCCCAGGTAAAAGGGATTCATAGAAATGAAGTGTTAGCTTTCCACCCTCTGTTATACAGAAAAGCATGATAAAGGGGTTGGCATTAGGAATTTAGTGAGCAAGTTTGTAATATCTTCCACAGTCTACCTCTTTGGCTAGGTCCACAAAGACCTATAATTAAACTTCAAAACAACAATGGCAACAAGAACACTTGAAAAACATAATGGAACTATTTCTTACCTTCCTCCCAAAGGGGGGAATCAAAGTCTCACCAGTTTAATGCAAATATCTTTTTTTAATACCTTTTAAAAAATTAATTAACTAATTAATCTTTTGGCTGCATTTGGTCTTTGTTGCAGCGTGCGGGCTTTCTCTAGTTGCAGTGAGCGGGGGCTACTATTCGTTGCGGTGCATGGGCTTCTCATCGCAGTGGCTTCTCTTGTTGCGGAGCACGGGCTCTAGGTGCACGGGCTTCAGTAGTTGTGGCACGCAGGCTCAGTAGTTGTGACTCGTGGGCTCCAGAGTGCAGGCTCATTGATTATGGCACATGAGCTTAGTTACTCTGCAGCATGCGGGATCTTCCCTGACCAGGGATCGAACCCATGTCCCTCGCGTTGGCAGGCGGATTCTTAACCACTGCACCACCAGGCAAGTCCCTAATGCAAATATTTTGATGTACATTTATCCTTTAGTTCAGGATTTGGCAAACTACAACTTCCAGGTTAAATTCAGCTACCACTCATTTTTTTTTGTAAATAAAATTTTATTGGAACACAGCCATACTCATTTGTTTCAATATTGTCTGTGGCTGCTTTTGTGCTCCAATAGCCAAGTTGAGTAATTGCTGTTGATATAGTATGACTTGAAAAGCCTAAAATATTCACTGTTGGAGCCTTTACAGAAAAAGTTTGCTGACCCCTATTCTAGCTAATTGTAATCCTGTCTTGATATCCCATAACTAATTGTTAAAGTAATTACCATGAATGCACCATATATGAAATAAAAGGGGAAAGGGAAATTTTTTAAAAAAGAAAAGCTTAGTTAACATATTTGAGCAATATGAGTGTATGCTATGTTCATCATTTCTACAACACATTAACAGTTTCTTTTTCTCACTTCCCATTCTTTTACCCTCAGTGAGTGTACAATACCCCTGGCAGAATAACCCATGCTTTCATTTTTAAGGGTCTGAGCCTCAGTGGTCCTGTCTCTATGCAGTTGCTGTAGTTGCTCATTGACTATTACTACTGAACATGGCAGTACTAGGAGGATCCAAAGGAATCATTGGCTTCTAGACATGTGCTTCTCTGTTTACATTGTAGAGAAACAACCTTCTTCCCTTTTGATTATTAGGGTCTGTTACCTCAACCAACAAAGTATTCCCCCAGCCCTTTCTCCAACACATTGCGGAGATGGAGGAACTCAAAATGATCAGGTAGCATTCTTACCTTCTTGATCAGTGGAACTATTTGCCAGCAAAAGTTGTCCTTACCTTAGGTGCTAAGATCACTACACAAACTGAGCCCAAAGACACAAGAATGGAAAACAAAAATTTTGTCAGGAGTTTATTAGAGGTAATGTTGAGAAATTCCATTCTAACTTTTACCCCTCTAACCCTTGTTATGGGCTGAATTGTGTCCCCTCAAACATTTATATGTTGAAATCCTAACCCCTAGTACCTCAGAATGTGACTGTATTTGGAAAGAGGATCTTTACAGAGGAAATCAAGTTAAAATGAATTCATTAAGGTGTGCATTAATCCAAGATGATGGGTGTCCTTATAAGAAGAGGAAATTTGGACACAGTCACATATTGAAGGAAGATGATGTGATGACACGGGGATAAGACAGCCATCTACAAGTCAGTGATAGAGATCTGGAACAGATCCTTTTCTCATGGCCCTCAGAAGGAACCAGCCCTGCCAGCACCTTGATCTCAGACTTCTAACCTCCAGCACTACAAGTAAATAAATTTCTGTTGTTTAAGCCACCCAGTCTATATGGTACATTATGATGGCAGCCCATATATTTTGGCTATGGGTGAAACAGTGCCATATATTATTTACTTGTTTAGAACAAACTGTAGAAGAGCAACCCAAACTCCCAGCTAATGTTATGACTCTTTAGTATGCAGTTCCACTACTTAATAAAGTCAATTGTTTTTGAGTGATGGAGGACATCATAAGATCAGTGACTCCTGTGAGTGGCACCCATTGCTTTAGTTCTTTTGCTATAAGATTGAATTCATTAGTCAGAAGCAATATTTTGTGGTCTCCTTTAATGAGAGAGTCCAAGGGTGGTGATGTTGGCATAAGCATGGGTGGCAGGGAAGGCAAATCCATGTCCAGGATAAATGTCTATTTCAGAGAAGACAAATTACTTCCTCCACTCCACCAGGTGCCTGGCTGATCTCCCAGAGGTATGGTGCTAGCAGCTGGTTTCTGTGATTGGAATTTTGGATAGTCATCAATGGTATTAGCCAGATAAACCTTGGTGTTGTTATACCAGTGCATGCTTTCCATTCTTGCCACTATTGTTACTTGATAGATGAGCCTATTGAAAAGTGTCTGCATAAAGATGCCAACTGACATCCAGAGAGTAAGTCATCTTGTCCACATAATTATTGTTCAATGCTATAAGGAGGGGATTTTGGATGAGTATTGGTATACAGGTGTAATAATACTTGATTCATTCTGAAAATATCATATATATACTTATTTCCTGATACCTAGTCATCAGTTTAAGTCCATGACCATCCAGACAAACCATTAGCCACAACCTTCTGTGAATTATTGTAGATCTGAGTCCCCAGGCATTTGTCCTCTAGGCATTTTCCATCTGCTCTCCTTAGGGCCAGGCCTGATTAAGGCTGTAATTATGCGGTAGTCCATTTATGGCTGATGCCAGTATATTGAACAAGACCATTTGTGAGTCAAGCTAATATATTTTTTTTCCCCTCTTTGATAAACTGCTGAAAGGTAGCTTCCCACCAGGTCATATATGTGGCAGTATAGGAGAAGTAGGCATATTAGAAGTATTTATATAAAAATATATGCTCTTGTAACTTATTTGTGCTTTCATGACATACTTGAGCCTGATATTAAATATAAAACTTCATTGATTATGAGGTGCTGCTGGGCACACTCAAGTTTATGGCTTGGTGGATCAATAACCCCAATTTATCATATGTATTTCAGATCTCATGGTTACTTTGTGTTTCATTGTCCATGTTCTCAGGGTTCAGGACCAAGTCAGAAATTTTATTTTAGAAGGAAAATAGTAATTTGCTAAAAAGTTCATGGTTTTCCCCCAAATTCCAAAGGGCTTACACTGTGATCCTTCTTTTTTTACTTGCTTCAATTACCACAAAACATCCTGGTTTGTGATAGATATTTTAAGCATCTTTGAATTTGTTGGTTCATACAGGCCAATTGGCACAATTCTTTGCTTGTGGTTTTTTTTTTTTTGGCTCTTTTTTTTTTCTTTTTAACATCTTTATTGGCGTATAATTGCTTTACAATGTTGTGTTAGTTTCTGCTATATGACAAAGTGAATCAGCTATATGTATACATATATCCCCATATCCCCTCCCTCTGCGCCTCCCTCCCACCCTCCCTATCCCACCCCTCTAGGTAGTCACAGAGCACTGAGCTGGTCTCCCTGTGCGATGTAGCTGCTTCCCACTAGCTATCTATTTTACATTTGGTAGTGTATATATGTCAGTGCTACTTTCTCACTTCGTTCCAGCTTACCCTTCCCCCTCCCCGTGTCCTCAGGTCCATTCTCTACATCTGCGTCTTCCTATCCTGCCCCTAGCTGCCCCTAGGTTCATCAAAACTATTTTTTTTTTTTTTTAGATGCCATATATGTGTTAGCATATGGTATTTGTTTTTCTCTTTCTGACTTACTTCACTCTGTATGACAGACTCTAGGTCCATCCACCTCAGTACAAATAACTCAGTTTCATTTCTTTTTATGCTTGAGTAATATTCCATTGTATATATGTGCCACATCTTCTTTATCCATTAATCTGTCGATGGACACTTAGGTTGCTTCCATGTCCTGGCTATTGTAAATAGTGCTGCAATGAACATTGTGGTACATGACTCTTTTTAAATTATGGTTTTCTCAGGGTATATGCCCAGTAGTGGGATTGCTGGGTCATATGGTAATTCTATTTTTAGTTGTTGAAGGAACCTCCATACTGTTCTCCATAGTGGCTGTATCAATTTACATTCCCACCAACAGTGCAGGAGGGTTCCCTTTTCTCCACACCCTCTCCAGCATTTATTGTTTGTAGATTTTTTGATGATGGCCATTCTGACTGGTATGAGGTGATACCTCATTGTAGTTTTGATTTGCATTTCTCTAATGATTAGTGATGTTGAGCATCCTTTCATGTTTGTTGGCAGTCTGTATATCTTTGGAGAAATGTCTGTTTAGGTCTTCTGCCCATTTCTGGATTGGGTTGTTTGTTTTTTGATAGTGAGCTGCGTGAGCTGCTTGTATATTTTGGAGATTAATCCTTTGTTGATTACTTCGTTTGCAAATATTTTCTCCCATTCTGGGGGTTGTCTTTGCATCTTCTTTATGGTTTCCTTTGCTGTGCAAAGGCTTTTAAGTTTCATTAGGTCCCATTTGTTTATTTTTGTTTTTATTTCCCTTTCTCTAGGAGGTGGGTCAAAAAGGATCTTGCTGTGCTTTATGTCATAGAGTGTTCTGCCTACGTTTTCCTCTAAGAGTTTGATAGTGTCTGGCCTTACATTTAGGTCTTTAATCCGTTTTGAGTTTATTTTTGTGTATGGTGTTAGGGAGTGTTCTAATTTCATTCTTTTACATGTAGCTGTCCAGTTTTCCCAGCACCACTTATTGAAGAGGTTGTCTTTTCTCCATTGTATATTCTTGCCTCCTTTATCAAAGATAAGGTGACCATATGTGTGTGGGTTTATCTCTGGGCTTTCTATCCTGTTCCACTGATCTATATTTCTGTTTTTGTGCCAGTACCATACTGTCTTGATTAATGTAGCTTTATAGTATAGTCTGAAGTTAAGGAGCCTGATTCCACCAGCTCTGCTTTTCTTTCTCAAGATTGCTTGGGCTATTCGGGGTCTTTTGTGTTTCCATACAAATTGTGAAATTTTTTGTACTAGTTCTGTGAAAAATGCCAAATGGTAGTTTGATAGGGATTGCATTGAATCTGTACATTGCTTTGGGTAGTATAGTCATTTTCACAGTGTTGAGTCTTCCAATCCAAGAACATGGTATACCTCTCCATCTGTTTGTGTCATCTTTAGTTTCTTTCATCAGTGTCTTATAGTTTTCTGCATACAGGTCTTTTGTCTCCCTAGGTAGGTTTATTCCTAGGAATTTTATTCTTTTTGTTGCAGTGGTAAATGGGAGTGTTTCCTTAATTTCTCTTTCAGATTTTTTTGTCTTTAGTGTATAGGAATGCAAGAGATTTCCATGCAGTAATTTTGTATCTTGCTACTTTACCAAATTCATTGATTAGCTCTAGTAGTTTTCTGGTAGCATCTTTAGGATTCTCTGTGTATAGTATCATGTCATCTGCAAACAGTGACAGTTTTACTTCTTTTTTTCCAATTTGGAATCCTTTTATTTCTTTTTCTTCTCTGACTGCTGTGGCTAAAACTTCCAAAACTATGTTGAATAATAGTGGTGAGAGTGGGCAACCTTATCTTGTTCCTGATCTTAGTGGAAATGGTTTCAGTTTTTCACCACTGAAGACAATGTTGGCTGTGGGTTTGTCATATATGGCCTTTATTATGTTGAGGAAAGTTCCCTCTGTGCCTACTTTCTGGAGTGTTTTTATCATAAATGGGTGTTGAATTTTGTCAAAAGCTTTCTCTGCATCTGTTGAGATGATCATATGGTTTTTCTCCTTCAGTTTGTTAATATGATGTATCACATTGATTGATTTGCGTATATTGAAGAATCCTTGCATTCCTGGGATAAATCCCCCTTGAACATAGTGTATGATCCTTTTAATATGCTGTTGGATTCTGTTTGCTAGTATTTTGTTGAGGATTTTTGCATCTATGTTCATCAATGATATTGGCCTGTAGTTTTCTTTCTTTGTGACATCTTTGTCTGGTTTTGGTATCAGAGTGATGGTGGCCTCGTAGAATGAGTTTGGGAGTGTTCCTCCCTCTGCTTTATTTTGGAAGAGTTTGAGAAGGATAGGTGTTAGCTCTTCTCTAAATGTTTGATAGAATTCCCCTGTGAAGAAGCCATCTGGTCCTGGGCTTTTTGTTTTTTGGAAGATTTTTAATCACAGTTTCAATTTTAGTGCTTATGATTGGTCTGTTCATATTTTCTATTTCTTCCTGGTTCAGTCTTAGAAGGTTATACCTTTCTAAGAATTTGTCCATTTCTTCCAGGTTGTCCATTTTATTGGCATACAGTTGCTTGTAGTAATCTCTCATGATCCTTTGTATTTCTGCAGTGTCGGTTGTTACTTCTCCTTTTTCATTTCTAATTCTATTGATTTGAGTCTTCTCCCTTGTTTTCTTGATAAGTCTGGCTAATGGTTTATCAATTTTGTTTATCTTCTCAAAGAAGCAGCTTTTAGTTTTATTGATCTTTGCTATTGTTTCCTTCATTTCTTTTTCATTTATTTCTGATCGTTATGATTTCTTTCCTTCTGCTAACTTTGGGGGTTTTTTTGTTCTTCTTTTTCTTATTGCTATAGGTGTAAGATTAGGTTGTTTATTTGAGATTTTTCTTGTTTCTTGAGGTAGGATTGTACTGCTATAAACTCCCTCTTAGAACTGCTTTTGTTGCATCCCATAGGTTTTGGGTTGTCATGTTTTCATTATCATTTGTTTCTACGTATTTTTTTATTTCCTCTTTGATTTCTTCAGGGATCTCTTGGTTATTTAGTAGTAGATTGTTTAGCTTCCATGTGTTTGTATTTTTTACAGTTCTATCCTGTAATTGATATCTAGTCTTACAGCCTTGTGGTTGGAAAGGATACTTGATACGATTTCAATTATCTTAAATTTACCAAGGCTTGATTTGTGACCCAAGATATGATCTATCATGGAGAATGTTCCATGAGCACTCGAGAAGAAAGTGTATTCTGTTGTTTTTGGATGGAATGTCCTATAAATATCAATCAAGTCCATCTTGTTTAATGTGTCATTTAAAGCTTGTGTTTCCTTATTTATTTTCATTTTGTATGATCTGTCCATTGGTGAAAGTGGGGTGTTTAAAGTTCCCTACTATTTTTGTGTTACTGTCGATTTCCCCTTTTATGGCTGTTAGCATTTGCCTTAAGTATTGAGGTGCTCCTATGTTCAGTGCATAAATATTTACAGTTGTTATATCTTCTTCTAGGATTGATCCCTTGATCATTATGTAGTGTCCTTCTTTGTCTCTTGTAATAGTCTTTATTTTAAAGTCTCTTTTGTCTGATATGAGGATTGCTACTCCAGCTTTCTTTTGATTTCCATTTGCATGGAATATCTTTTTCCATCCCCTGACTTTCAGTCTGTATGTGTCCCTAAGTCTGAAGTGGGTCTCTTGTAGATAGCATATATACGGGTCTTGTTTTTGTATCCATTCAGCCAGTCTGTGTCTTTTGGTTGGAGCATTTAATCCATTTACATTCAAGGTAATTATCGATATGTATGTTCCCATTACCATTTTCTTAATTGTTTCAGGTTGGTTTTTGCAGGCCTTTTCCTTCTCTTGTGTTTCCTGCCTAGAGAAGTTCCTTTAGCATTTGTTTTAAAGCTGGTTTGGTGGTGCTGAGTTCTAACTTTTTCTTGTCTGTAAAGGTTTTAATTTCTCCGTTGAATCTGAATGAGATCCTTGCTGGGTAGAATAATCTTGGTTGTAGGTTTTTCCCTTTCATCACTTTAAATATGTCCTGCCACTCCCTTCTGGCTTGCAGAGTTTCTGCTGAGAAATCAGCTGTTAACCTTATGAGGATTCCCTTGTGTGTCATTTGTTGCTTTTCCCTTGCTGCTTTTAATATTTGTTCTTTGTATCTAACTTTTGATAGCTTGATTGATGTCTTGGCATGTTTCTCCTCAGATTTATCCTGTGGGACTCTCTGCTCTTCCTGGACTTGATTGACTACTTCCTTTCCCATATTAGGGAAGTTTTAAACTATAATCTCTTAAAATATTTTCTCAGACCTTTCTTTTTCTCTTCTTCTTCTGGGTCCCCTATAATTCTAATGTTGGTGTGTTTAATGTTATCCTAGAGGTCTCTGAGACTGTCCTCAGTTTTTTTCATTCTTTTATCTTTATTCTGCTCTATAGTAGTTATTTCCACTATTTTATCTTCCGGGTCACTTATCCGTTCTTCTGCCTCAGTTATTCTGCTCTTGATTCCTTCTGGAGAATTTTAAATTTCATTTATTGTGTTGTTCATCATTGTTTGTTTGCTCTTTAGTTCTAAGTCCTTGTTAAACATTTCTTGTATTTTCTCCATTCTGTTTCCAAGATTTTGGATCATCTTTACTATCATTACTCTGAAATTTTTTTCAGGTGGACAGCCTATTTCCTCTTCATTTGTTTGGTCTGGTAGGTTTTTACCTTGCTCCTTCATCTGCTGCATATTTCTCTGTCTTCTCATTTTGTTTGACTTACTGTGTTTGGGGTCTCTTTTTTGCAGGCTGCAGGTTAATAGTTCCCGTTGGTTTTGTTGTCTGCCCGGGTGGGTGAGGTTGGTTCAGTGGCTTGTGTAGGCTTCATGGTGGAGGGGACTGGTGTCTGTGTTCTGGTGGGTGGGGCCAGATCTTGTGTCTCTGGTGGGCAGGGCTGCGTCCGGTGGTGTGTTTTGAGGTGTCTGTGAACTTATTATGATTTTAGGCAGCCTCTCTGCTAATGGGTGGGGTTGTGTTCCTGTCTTGCTAGTTGTTTGGCATGGGGCGTCCAGCACTGGAGCTTGCTGGCCGTTGGGTGGAGCTTGGTCTTAGCATTGAGATGGAGATCTCCGGGAGAGCTCTCACTGATTAATATTACATGGGGCAGGAGGTCTCTGGTGGTCTAATGTCCTGAACTCGGCTCTCCCACCTCAGAGGCTCAGGCCTGACACCGGGCTGGAGCACCAAGACCATGTCATTCACATGTCTGCTAGTGTTGGAGGGTGTCCTGTGGCTCACCGTGGGAGAAGGACAGTGGCAGCAGAAGTTCTGGGAAGTACTCCTTGGCGTGAGCCCTCCCAGAGTCAGTTGGCAGAATTCTTTGCTGTGCAACTACAGTTGACCCTTGAATGACATGGGTTTGAACTTTAGGTCTTGAATCCATTTTGAGTTTATTTTTGTACATGGTGTTAGAGAATTTCTAATTTCATTCTTTTACATGTAGCTGTCCAGTTTTCCCAGCACCACTTATTTGAAAAGACTGTCTTTTCTCCATAGTATATTCTTGCCTCCTTTATTGTAGATTAATTGTAGATTGATCATAAGTGTGTGGGTTTATTTCTGGTTTTTCTATTCTGTTTCATTGATCTATATGTCTGTTTTGGTGGCAGTACCATATTGTTTTGATTACTGTAGCTTTGTAGTACAGAGAACAAAATTTTAAAATTTGTTTGGAAACACAAAAGACCCTGAATAACCAAAATAGTCTTGAAAAAGAAGACGGAGCTGAAGGAATCATGTTCCCTGACTTCAGACAACTCCTTTTAAAGTAACATGATAAAGTCTTCAAGTGAGGCAGGAAAAGTCTTATCAGGCAGTGCAGTAAAGACTACTTTTGCTGATAAGAGAGGCTCAGTGGGGTTTAAGAGAATGGATAACCTGAAGTCTTCCAAATTCCCCACATTTCCCTATTTCTATTTTTGAGGTCTTACTCTTTGCAAATTAGTGCCCTAACTCTTATATAAGACTTTTAAGTGAAGTTGGAATTGACCTTATATTATAATTTAGCAATCAATAGGATCAGACCTTGCAGGTTCTGGGCTACATCTGCCCAGCAGCTACAAGAGATAATGTCCATATTAGGGAAGTCATGTTTCTCTGACTGTGCCTTTGGCCAAGAATTTAAAAGCCCAAGCATGTCATTTTCTTTGTTAAAGCTCTCCAGCACAGTTAGAAATAGCTAGCCTACTACCAACACGATCATTGTATGCACGATGTTCTTCAAAATTGCTTTTCATAGCAGTAACCTGGCCCACGAAAGCCTTTAGTAGTTTGTTCGTTCATGGGGACCATAGTGACAATTTGACCCTGAATTCCATGGAAACTCATTAGATAATTAGTGCCCCAGCCTCTAATGCTAACCAGCACTGACTGACTTCACACCTAATTAGAATAGATAACTGATATGGACTGAATGTTTATATTCCCTCCCTCCCTCCCTCCCAAACAAACAAACAAACAAAAAAACTCATGTGTTGAAGCCCTAATCCCAATGTGGATGGTATTTGGAGGTGGGATTTTTGGACCATAATTAGTTTTAGATGAGTTCATGAGGGTGGAGTTCCCATGATGGGATTAGTGTTCTTATAAGAAGAGGGACCAGATCTTTCTCTCTCTCTTTCTCTCTCTCTCTGCCATGTGAGGACACAGTGAGAGAGAAGCTCTCTGCAAGCCAGGAAGAGGGCCTTCACCAAGGAACCAAATTGCCTGGCACCTTGATCTTGGACCTTCCAAATTCTAGAACTTGGAGAAAATAAATCTGTTGTTTAAACACCCAGTTTTTGGTATTTTGTTATGGCAACTGAAGCAGGCTAACACAATAACCAAAATTAAATTCCCATTTCCTTAAAGGATCCATTTTTTGTAAGCATTTCCGGTACAAATTCCCATATGGACCAGCATTATTAGTTGCAGACAACAGAATCTACTTTAAGTTGTTTATACAGAAAGTGATTAATTTTAGAACATTATGTAACATGCCAAATTTCTAGGAGGGTCAGGGAGCTAAGTTTGGATATACTGTACAATCAGGAAAAACATAAGTGTAGAGAAACTCTAAACCATCTTGGAATTGTTTTAATGGAAATTTTCCTGTTGCTGTTGCATGCTCCTTGACATTTATGATATTAGTGGCATGAGAGTAGAACCTCAGCCACAGTTACTGCAGGAAAGCCAAATGCCTCTTCTTGTCAAAAGTTCTGATCTCCCTGTGGGGCTGCCACCTACCATTGTTTGGTTATGCATTACAAGTCTCTAAAAGGTGTTTCTACAAGAGAATGTTGTAACATTTTCTTCTACAAGAAGCAGGACAAGGTATCTTCCAAGAATTTGCTTGAATCCTATGTATTCAACATGAAAGCAGCTGTTGAAGGTGAAAAACTTCAAGGCAAGATCAACAATAAGGACAAATAGAAGATTCTTGACAAGTGTGAAATCATCAACTGGCTTGATAAGAACTAGATTGCAGAGAAGGAGGAATTTGAACATCAGCAGAAAGAGCTGGAAAAAGTCTGCAACCCCATCATTACCAAGCTGTACCATTAGTGCAGGAGGCATGCTAGGAGGAATGCCTGGGGGTTTCCCTGGTGGTGGAGCTTCTCCATCTGGTGATGCCTCCTCTAGGCCCACCATTGAAGAGGTTGAATAAGCCAACCTGAGCTTAGATTTAGCATTGTTCCACACAAAACATTGAAGGACCCAAATTTGTAGCAAATTCCATGGCAGTTTTAAATTTCAGCTGCTATAGTAAGTAACGGGGCATTCTTAATACTTGAATATGGAAAATGTGCACCGGGAAAGGAAATAACATTGCACTTTATGAGCACTGTTTTGTAAGTGGAAAATGCAATGCCTTAAATAAAACTGTATTTAAAATTGGTACCAAAAAATTTGTTAACGTATTTTAAGTCTCTGAAATATATTTCTATAAGAGAATCTTGTAAATTTCTACAAGAGAACCTGGGTGATGTAGATATTAGCTTTTTAGCACATGAAGGCGCATACTAGAAAGAACCTGAGGTGGGTGTTGAATGTACCAATCTGTAGTATCTTCTGCAGCTTCCATGAAGTCTAATGAAAAATAATTGTGAAGACTTAAATATGTAAGATTGTCAGTCTG
Source organism: Balaenoptera acutorostrata (assembly GCF_949987535.1). Classification (NCBI taxonomy): domain Eukaryota; kingdom Metazoa; phylum Chordata; class Mammalia; order Artiodactyla; family Balaenopteridae; genus Balaenoptera; species Balaenoptera acutorostrata. Next base: position 77,141,133 of record NC_080069.1, on the reverse strand, counting down.
GTCTTTTGTTATCCAGTTTAAATCCTCAGAAAGACCCTCTATTTGGGGAATGTAATCTAGAGTTATTAACTGAGTCTCTGTGGGGAAACAATTATTATAACTTCATTCTATGAGAGACACGCAAAAGTATCATCCTTCTATTTTAAGGAGCTGCCCATTAGAAGTATGTTATTGGACCTGAATGCCTCATTTGCTGACTATGAGGATAAGCCATCCTTTGTAAGGATCCTTAAGGGAAAACTGGCTATGGGAGAGGAAAACTAGGTTGAAACTCTAGCTCTTTTTCTTTTTTCAAGTCTATGTGTATTTCTCAGTTCTCTAAGATCTAGTTGAATAGCTCAGGACTTTGTTATTGCTTTCACAGCAAGGAGAAAATCATAGCACAGGTTGACAGGCTGTAGCCACTCTCTCCCTCTGTGGTCCTTCTGGAATTTGTTTTTCCAATGGTATGCCAATTCCTTTTTAAGCATCCTAACATTGAAGTGTGTTTAGCAATGAATGCTGTTTTCTGGTAATCTTTCATCTTCTGTGAAAAAGCAATTTGTCTTCTCAAATAAACTGCAAGGGACTCTTGTCCTCCCACATGCCATTTTCTCACATTCTTCTTAGGTCTGAGGGTTGAAAAAAGATCTACAATATTTCTGCAAAAATACTATTAAAATGCATCTCTGCGAGCTTCAGTGTGTCTAATAGGAGCGACGTGGTCTTTGGCTAAGGCCAAGAGCTAAGGGGTGACTGTATGTTTCAATGCCTGAAAAAGAAACATGAAAAAACCCACACCTACTCAGGAACATTGTTCAGGCAGTGAGGAGGAACTGTGGACCATATTTTAATGAGAAATGTATTCTGCCTAGGAGAGAAATGTTTGGGCAAAAAACTGCTCAGGGGGTAATGATGGTCTGGCTCACTTTGTTAAGAAATAGTAAATATTCTTTTTGGAAGGAAAAGAAATGATCTTTAGAAAGAGGAATTTAGAACAGAGGTTTTTGAATTGAGTCTGACTTGAGTCCAAATTCTAACTATTCCGTTTACTGCCTATCTAAGTTTGGGCAAGTTATTATCTTTTTGAAACATGGGTTTCCACATCAGTATAATGGGTATAAATATGAATAGCTGTCTATAAAAATATTGTGAAGATTAAATGTAATAATGTATAAAAATATTTTAGTGCCTGGACATACCCAGTAGCTATTATTATTACTGGTGATTTTATAAGTATCCTGAACAATGTAAGACTGCGTAGGAACATTCAACTGGAGAGCTTTATCAGGTGTATATAATTGATCTCTTAGTTTTGTGTGTTTGTAAATAAAATAATTAACATATATTGAATCTTTATATGACAGAATACTGGTTATCAACACAATATCTGTTTTTTCTTTTTTGGCTGCATTGGGTCTTTGCTGCTGCGTGCAGGCTTTCTCTAGTTGCGGCGAGCGGGGGCTACTCTTCGTTGTGGTGCACAGGCTTTTCATTGCGGTGGCTTCTCCTGTTGCGGAGCACGGGCTCTAGCCGCGCGGGCTTCAGTAGTTGCAGCATGTGGGCTCAGTAGTTGTGGCTCGCAGGCTCTAGAGCACAGGCTCAGTAGTTGTGGTGCATGGGCTTAGTTGCTCTGCCGCATGTGGGATCTTCCTGGACCAGGGATCAAACCCGTCTCCTCTGCATTGACAGGCGGATTCTCAACCACTGCGCCACCAGAGAAGTCCCTCAACACAATATCTTTTCTGCCATTTTCCTGACAAAGTCCTAATGTGCCCTGCTAAAAACTAGCATTCTTGCAGCTAGAAGTGGTGATGTGACACAGCTCTGACCAAGGAAAAGAAAGTAGATGTCTTGGGTGATTTCTGGAAAAGTTTTCCTTTCCTAATAGTGCTGCTTCCTCTTTCTTTTTGTCACTTCCTTGTTCTGTGTTTTGATCAGAAGGTTCAGATGAGGATAGAGGTAGAGTTACATCTTGAGGCCACAGGGAGACAATGAGGTTGAGGGCCCCACTCACTGAGGCTGGCAGAGCAGAGAAAAAGAAGTGACTTGGGACAACCAATGACACTGTGGAGATGTTGCCTTGGACCACCTCAAGTTGAAGTTTTTTGAGGGACAGTAAATTCTTATTTGGTAATTCCTGCATAGAGTTTCTGTTATATGCAGCTGACATATGCTACTTGCTGGCAGCATGCTACTTGCTTTTCATGAATGATCTGATATAACTCTAAAAACAGCCCTATCCTATGAAGTACAAATATTACTCCCATTTAAGAGATTATGAAAGCTCAGAATCATTAAGTGATTCATCTATGGTCACATGGCCAGTACATGGAAGAGCAAAGATTTAAACCAAGGCAGTCAAACTTCAAAACCAGTTTATCTATTTATACCTTCATTTCACTATATAATGGATTTCAGATTGCTTTCAAGAAATATGTACAATAAAAGAAACAAGTGTCAATAAAATTTTGATATAAAAAAACCCCAGAATGTTGGTGCCCAGAAAACAATAAGTTTCAATAGGAGGTAAAAAGCAAGGCGGCAGTGAGTGATAAGGGGGAATAGAATAGAGGTGTGTGGACCGTACAGTTACCTTAGGAAAGATCCACAAACTTAGTGTCTTGAGCTTTCTGGTAGCTAAGTAAATTCTAAAAGCAACTGCTGACATAGAGTTTCACATAGGACATAAATATGAATAAGAGACTGTGTTAAGACACAGATTCTTGGACCCCATTCTCAGAGATTCTGATTCAGTAGGTCTGTAGTAGGGCTTGAGAATTTGCATTTATCCCATACTTCTAGGTATCACTGATTCTGCTTGTCTGTGGACTTCATTTTGAGTAGCATAGATGTAGGACATAGGTCACAAACTTACCTACCCAGAGGTACCAGCCAAGTAATGTAAATGATAAAAGTGGGCCACGTGTAAGACAATAGGGAGGGGTTGCAGCTGTGGCACATTAGCATTTTAAAGGAGTAGCTGCTTTTCAACACCAGCCAGTTGTTGCCTTGTGAAAACAGGCAAATATTGCTAGATTTTCAAGTGTTTCAAGAGAAACCCAATGTTATCAAGAGAAAATTATGTGAAATTTTTATTTCTAAAAATACTATCCAGGCCAAATACATCTATCTCTTAATTAAGGGGCTGTAGGGAATGAACATACCTTATTGCTTTTTTTATAATTTCTCTATATTTTTGTGAGTTTCATAAAATATTTTTCTGCATGTTACTAACATGGTCATTTTTGATTAAGGAGTTCCTCCTAAGATAATGTGTGTTTATGGTTTTACTATGTCAGTGATTTAAGAGTTCTTTCTGTTCCTAAGGGAGATTCTTATAAAAGGGGTAGGTAGGCTGAGTATGGTTGCAAAAACTCCAGTATCTTAAAGCAGAGGTGTTTGCTTCCATTTCCTTGGAGAGCAAGGATTAATGTGAGATGGATAATTCTAGGGCCCCAAGATTTTGCAAATGAAGATTTTCTAGTCTTTGGTCCAGATTCTCTGCAAATATGAGCTAGAAGATTTCACATAGTCTTTTCTTCAAGGCAATATTTTCTTTTAATAAATGGACAGAAAAAAAAATCTCTGAAATTTCTAGAGTAGTTTCTCTTTTTTGACTGTTCTTATTTTTGTTCTATGATAGCACCTTTATTGTTTCCTTAATATTTTCTTCCTTTTTAATTCCTGTTCTCTTTTTTGAGAACTCCTAATATTCAGATATTGACCTCTTAGACTAATCCTCTAAATATTTGCTCTGTAGCTTTTAGGTAGATACTTGTTATAAGATTAAGGAAGTTCCCTTCTGTTCCAATTTTGCTAACAGCATTATGTTTTCATAAATGAATTTTTAATTTTATCAAGTGATATTTTTGCATCTATTGAGATTTTCATGGTTTTCCTCTTGTTAATACGAAGAATTTCTTAGACTGATTTTATTTATTTATTTATTTACTTACTTTTTAAATTTTATTTCTCTTTTTGGCTGTGTTGGGTCTTCGTTGCTGTGTGTGGGCTTTCTCTGGTTGCGGCAAGTGGGGGCTACTCTTCGTTGCAGTGTGCGGGCTTCTCATTGCGGTGGCTTCTCTTGTTGTGGAGCACGGGCTCTAGGCGCGTGGGCTTCAGTATTTGTGGCATGTGGGCTCAGTAGTTGTGGCTTGCGGGCTCTAGAGCACAGGCTCAGTAGTTGTGGCGCACGGGCTTAGTTGCTCCGTGGCATGTGGGATCTTCCCGGACCAGGGCTTGAACCCTTGTCCCCTGCATTGGCAGACGGATTCTTAACCACTGCACCACCAGGGAAGCCCTTAGACTGATTTTAGAATGTTAAATCATCTACACATTCCTGAAATAAACCCTACTTGATTAGGATGTATCACAGTTTTCACATACTGCTGATTTGATTTTCTAAAAATTTAAAGTATGTTGGATCTCTTTATAAGAAACTTTAGCCTGTAATTTTCTTTCTTATAATGTACTTGTCAGATTTGGAGATCAGGTTGTACTGATTTATCAAATGAATTAGAGGTATTCTTTCATTTCTATTTTCTGGAAATAAATAATATTAAGTAATCTTATTTCTTCTTTAGATATTTGGAGGATCACAGATGAAGCTAGCTGAAACTACAGATTTCTTTGTGGAAAGGTTTTGTTCAATTTCTTTAATGGATATAGGACTGTTCAGATTTTCTATATTTTCTTGGGTTAGTTTTGCTAAGTTGTGTTTTTCCAGGTTTTTGTCCACTTCACCTACATTTTCAAATTAATTAGCATAAGATAGTTTATAACATCATTCTTTAAAAATATGTTTGTTAAATCCATGATGTCCCCTTTTTATTTCTGGTAAGGGTAATTTGTGCCTTTCTATTTTTTCTTGGTAAGAGTTACTAGGAATTAATCAATTATTTGTCTTTTTAAAACAAAACAACTTTTGGCTTTGTTAATTTTCTTCTACTGAATAATTTGTTTTCTGCTTCATTATTCTTTGTATTTTTATCATTTTCTTATTCTTCTCTCTTTGGGTGTAATTAGCTCTTCTTTTTCTAACTTCTAGAGATATATCTTTAGGTCATTGATTTTCAGCCTTCTTTTCTAAGGTACTACATTTCTCTGTACAGACTACTTTAGCAGTAAATCACAAGTTTTGGTGTGTTATATTTTTGCTGTCATTCAGTTAAAATATTTCTAGTTTTCACTGTGATTTCCTCTTCAACTCATAGGTTATTTAGAAATATATTGCTTAATTTTCAAATATTTAGAGTTTTCTTGCTATCTTTTGATTTCAACTGTGGTCAGAGACTGTTCTCCGTATGACTTCAGTCATTTAAAAATTTGTTGAAACTGGCCTTATGGCCCAGCATATAGTCAGTTTTTTGTGTATGTTCCATGTACACTTGAAGAGAATAAATACTCTCAATTACTGAGAAATGAAATCTTATAATCCACAATTATAGTTGAAATCTTCAACTATAATTGTGGATCTGTCTACTGCTCCTCTTAATTTCATCAATTTTTTCAATTGTTGAATATGAGTTAAAAAATTTTATATTTTCCTATAAAAATAACCCATTAATTTTTATATTTTATAATTAACCCATTATTATTGTGAAATGTCCCTCTTTATCTCTAGTAACTTTCCTGCCTTAGAATTTACTTCATGTGATATTAGTATAGGCAAATGAGCTTTTATTAGTTGGTATTTCTATGGTATATATTTTCCATTATTTTAGTTTTATTCATTCTAAATTTTTACCTTTAAAGTGTGTTTGTTGTTAAGTAGCATATCATTAGATTTTGGATTATATCTATCCTCACATCTCTGACATTTAATTGGAGTATGTAGTCCATTTATAATTAATACAATTACTGATATATTTTGGTTTAGGTCTTCAATCTTATTATTAGTTTTTTATTTGCCCAACCTATTTTTACATTTATCTTTCTTTCCTTTCTTGCATTCTCTTGACTAATTAAATATTTCTTATTATTCCATTTCCTCTCTACTTGCTTATTATTAATACATTCCTCTACTCTTTTTTTAAGTTACTAGAAATGACATTATATATCATTATTTATTAGAGCCTAATATAAATTGTTACTTTTAAAACATCCAGGACAATGCAGAGACTTATGAGAGTTTACACCCCTTACCTTCATCCAGTGCTATGCTGGACCTGGCTCAAACCAGCCCCTGAAGGCTGTTTGATAAATTTTCAGAAATTTTGCAAGCCAACTGTTGAAACATTGGTAGCTTGAAATTGGCTGTGGTGGGAGTATTTATCCCACAGGAACTGAAAATAGTCAAAGTAGGATGTTTTAGTTTTTTTGAGAACTTGTCAAACATGTACTAACACATTGCTGTCTCCATTCCCATTTATGTTACTGTTTCCATATATTTTAATACTATATATAGTTTAGACCCCCAAAAATTATTATTATGTTACACAGTTAGTATTCTATATGAATGGAGTGAGTAGAATCATAGATCCCTGACAGAACTTCCTAACTGTATTTTAAAATCACCATGCTTCAATAGCACAAAGGATTGAAGTACAATGAATAAATATCTAGCCAGTTGAACTGACTTCAGATGTGGGCAGAGGCTTTGCCTGATTTTGACTTCCTTTTATATCAACAACCTGAGGAATGTTAGCTATCTGTCCTAGGCATTCAACCTAGTGTTTGTTGAATGAAAGACAAAATTAATAAACACATGATCTATAACTTATTAGATAGTTATCTTCGATACTACTACTATTACTACTATTATAATAGAATTAAGAAGGGAATCTCTTTTACTATATATCTGAAATGCAGTGTGCATTCAATAAATATTTGCAGAATTGGTGAATGAATAATAACAAGCCACAAACAAACACCTCCCCTCATCAGTGTAATCTTCTCTAAAACTGGGAGTATTTCTGTTTTATCTCAAAAAGTCTGTTTATTGTTCAGGCTTCAGCTTCTTCTGGAAAGCCTTTCCTGACTTTCTGAGCTCCTGTTAGGTGCCCATTTGTGCTCCCACACCATCCCTGTCTTCCTCTTGCGTGACACATATAACAATGCTTTGTAATAGCTTGTTTAATTATCAGTCATTTCCACTATTCTTGTGCCCTGTGAAGTCAGGGATTATGGCTCTCTTGTCCTATCATATATGCTAAATACATTTAACTTGAATATAGGAATCGCACATTCCCAAAGGCACGTGCTAAATCTCATTTGCCTATTTTTACTTTGCAAGGTAGGCATGGTAATTGCTCCATGGTTCTCAATTAATACTTCTTTTTAAAATTGCCTCCCCATTAGACCATGTGCTCAGAAAAAAGAAACTGCATTTAATATTAACTTGGACAAAGCATAGAAGACCAAGCTTGGCTTAAACAGCCACACAATGATATTTGAAGTATTTTCTGTTTTAGCATTCCAACTTTTGTTCCTTTCCAACAATATTGGTGACTAAGCTCTTCTGGCGTTTCCAAAAAAAGGGCAAAATATATAGTCACAGGACATATTAATTAAAGCATTTCCAAACATTTACGTGGTATTGGATGGTGATGTTTAGCAAAACTTGGCAGGAGTGAATCAAATATGATACCAGAATTAATTTATGAGTCTTGACTCCCAGCTTCATGGTTGTATAGCTTTGTTCCATTTGCTCAGCAGGCAGAATGCCTTGAAAGCTGTTTGTTGTGCCTCATATAGTGCCTTGGTCCATGTCATACCCAAGAAGTCAGATTCTATGTTTTTCAATCTAGTCATCGTTCTTCCACAAGCCTCGGGCTCCATTGAACAATTGCTTTAACTAGAATAACAATTTTCCCTTTGTCTTGCCATTGTCAAAGCATACTGTGAAAGTTTAGAGACCAGAATCATGTATTTGGCACTACACAAAGTTTATGGAACTCCCTGGACATGGCCTTCGGCTCAGAACCAGTTGGCAACTCTGATTGGTTGGATCAATTACACTTGTAAAGATTTTAGTTCTTAGAAAATCATACTCTAGGAATAATGAGAGGGGGAAAAACAAAACCTCTCTAACTTGGCTGGGATGAGGCTAGTCATGTCATCTGTCCTAAATTTAAATTTGTTGAGAATGGAGAAGACATAATCTCTGTTTTTAATGATTACAGGCCATGATTTCCATAGCCTGACTGCTTTTGGCAACATGTTATTGTATTAAATGGCACATAGACAGTTTTGAAACCCAAACCATGAGATTTTCCTCCTCCTTTTTTTTTTTTTTGGCTAATCACAGCCTGCTTTGTCTAGAACTTCTCCTTGGCTGTGCTGTTAGAAAATCCTAATCAGAATTTCCTTAGGGAAGATTCTTCTTTGGGTTGGTCACTGAACATACTCTTTCTACTTAACAGTGCACTTTTAATGAGTAATTGAAAGCAGTAGTTGGTTTATTGTCTAGTTTGGAGAACTGTTCAGTTTCTAGTGGCCCAAAGTGGCCCGGGCTTGAAAGCAAGATGGAGCCTGCACTTACCATGAGGGAGAAAGGTTTGCTGCCAGATCAGGATGGAGGAATGCCTGCTCTAAGTCACATGCCACATTATTTATCTACCTCCTACTGGGCAAGAGATATCACTCCGGCCCCTCCCCCTCCCCCCTCCCCCCTTCCCCCTTCCGCAACCTCACACACAATTGTGTTTATTTTTGTGTGAATGATATGGGGATACAGTGAGGACTATATATCTTTTTTCTTTTTCTAAACAGATTGTTATTTTGTTTTATAATTTTTTTTTTTGCCTGTGTTTTTGGGTCTTTGTTTCTGTGTGAGGGCTTTCTCCCGTTGCGGCGAGCGGGGACCACTGTTCATCGCGGTGCGCGGGCCTCTCACTGTTGCGGTGTCTCGTTGCGGAGCACGGGCTCCAGATGCGCAGGCTCAGCAGTAGTTGTGGCTCACGGGTGCAGTTGCTCCGCGGCATGTGGGATCTTCCCAGACCAGGGCTCGAACCCGTGTCCCCTGCATTGGCAGGCAGACTCTCAACCACTGCACCACCAGGGAAGCCCCTATATATCTTTTTAATTTTCCAGCAGTGTGTTTACTTCCTTTGTGATGCCTGTTAAGTACAGAGAAAAACCGAGTGACAATTCAGGGTTGCTTAAGGGAAGCGGGGCAAAATTCCCTCTGCCTTAGGCATTCTCTTGAACTAACATCCCACATGGGCTCCTACCTCCTCAACTCTGAGCCATCAGCCCTGAGAAAGGATGCTTGGGCAAACAGCATCCTCTACCTTATTTCCCTTATTCTTTCTTTAACCACAATTCTGAAAGGGGCAGCCTCAGGATAGATTCCTACTGTTGGAAGCAGTGTCCTCTCTGCACTATGGCAGAACCTCTCTGAGGCCATCCAACAGAGATCTTGACATTGGAGCCATAGGATAACTTGGAACTATGGATTATTGAGAATGAAAATACATTGGTTTAATTCTGCCTCCTCAAAAATAAAACCGTATTATGTACATTTACAAAATGGTGCTATACTTGTCATACTCTTTTGTAACCTAGTTAAAAAATAATGTCATAAACAGCTTTCTGTTTCCTCAAATATAAATCTGTATTGTCATTCTTAATGACCTCATGCTGTTCGACTAGAGTAGATTTGACCTCCCTTTGTTGATATAGAAAATAAAAGATTTAATTAATAGACCTCTTTTGTAATAGAGTTCATAGTAGTTGCTATGATTTATTTCAGGCCAAAAAATTGCTACCTCTATACTTTAGCATATTATTTTTTCATTTTTAAATTTCTTTTTAATATTGTCATTATTATTTTTTATTGCAGTGTAATTGACTTACAATATTATATTAGTTTTAGGTGTACAGCTTAGTGATTCAGTACTTTTATACATTACAAAATGATCACCACAAAAAGTCTAGTTACCATTTGTCACTGTACAAAGTTATTATAATATTATTGACAACATTCCCTATGCTGTACATTACATGTTTGTGACTTACTTTATAACTGGATGTTTGTACCTCTTAATCTCCCTCACCTATTTCCCTCATCCCCCCACTCCCATCCCCTCTGGCAACCACTAGTTTGTTCTCTGTATCCATGAGTCTGTTTCAATTTTATGTTTTCTCATATCTTTTGTTTTTTAAATTCCACACGTAAGTGAAATAATATGGTATTTGTCTTCCTCTGTCTGACTTATTTCACTTAGCATAATACCCTCTAGTTCCATCCATGTTGTTACAAATAGCAAGAGTTCATTTTTTTAATGGCTGAGTAGTATTCCATTGTATGTATATACACCACATCTTCTTTGTCCATTCATCTATCAATGGAACTTAAGTTGCTTCCATATTTTGGCTATTGTAAATAATGCTGCAGTGAACATAGGGACGCATATACCTTTTCAAATTAGTGTTTTGTTTTTTTTTTTGAAAAAATACGCAGAAGTGGAATTACTGGATCACATAGTAGTTTCATTTTTAGTTTTTTGAGAAACCTCCATATTATTTTCCATAGTGGCTGTACCAAGTTACATTCCCACCAACATGCACAAGGGTTCCCTTTTCTCCACATGCTCATCAACACTTGTAATTTGTCTTTTTGATAATAACCATTCTGAGAGGTGTGAGGTGGTTTTGATTTGCATTTCATTGATGATTAGCAGTGTTGAGCATCGTTTCATGTGCCTTTTGGCCATCTGTATGTCTTCTTTGGAAAAGTGTTCATTCAGATCTTCTACCCATTTTTAATTGGGTTGTTTGTTTTTTGATGTTGAGTTGTCTGAGTTCTTCATGTATTTTGGATATTACCCTCTTATCAGATATGTCATTTGCAAGTATCTTCTCCCATTCAGTATGTTGCCTTTTCATTTTGTTGATAGTTTCCTTTGCTGTGCAAAACCTTTTTAGTTTGATCTAGTCCCATTTGTTTATTTTTGTTTTTGTTTCCCTTGCCTGAGGAGACATTCCAAAAAAATATTACCAAGATGCATGTCAAAGAGCATACTACCTATATTTTCTTCTAGGAGTTTTATGGTTTCAGGTCTTATATTTAAGTCTTTAGTCGATTTTGAATTTACTTTTGTATATGTTGTGAGAAAGTAGTCCAGTGTGATTCTTTTGCATGTAGTTGTCCAGTTTTCCCAACACCACTTATTGAAGAAGCTGTCTTTTACCCATTGTATATTCTTGCCTCCTTTGTTGTGGATTAATTATCCATATAAGTGTGGGTTCATTTCTGGGCTCTCTGTTCAGTCCCATTGATCTATCTGTCTGGTTTTGTGTCAGTACCATACCATTTTTGTTTGTTTGTTTTTTTAGATTTTTTTTTGATGGGGACCATTTTTTAAAAGTCTTTATTGAATTTGTTACAATACTGCTTCTGTTTTATGTTTTGGTTTTTTGGCTGTGAGGCATATGGGATCTTAGCTCCCCAACCAGGGATCAAACCCACACCCCCCACACTGAAAGGTGAATTCTCAACCACTGGACCACCAGGGAAGTCCCCATACTGTTTTGATAACTGTAGCTTTTTAGTATAGTCTGAAGTCAGGCATCATGATACCTCCATTTTTTTTTTGTTTGTTTTTTGGGTTATTTTTTTACCACACCATGTGGCATGTGGGATCTTAGTTCCCTGACCAGCGACTGAATCTACACCCCCCTTCATTGGAAATGTGTAGTCTTAACCACTGGACCACCAGGGAAGTCCTGATACCTCCAGTTTTTCTCTTCTTTCTCAAGATTGTTTTGGCTATTTGTGGTCTTTTGTGTTTCCATACAAATTTTAGAATTATTTGTTCTAGTTCTGTGAAAAATGCCATTGGTATTTTGATAGTGGTTGCATTGAATCTGTACGTTGCCTTGGGTAGTATGGTCATTTTAACAATATTAATTCTTCCAGTGCGTAAGCACAGTGTATCTTTCCGTTTGTTTGTGTCATCTTCAATTACTTTATCAGTGTCTTATAGTTTTCAGTGTAAAGATCTTTTACCTACGTGGTTAGATTTATTATTAGGTATTTTATTCTTTTTGATGGAGTTGTAAACTCCACTTCTCTTTCAGATAGTTCATTGTTAGTGTATGGAAATGCAACATATTTCTGTATATTAATTTTGTATCCTGCAATTTTACTGAATTTATTAATTCTAATAATTTTTGGTGGTATCTTTAGGATAGTCTTATGTATATAGTATCATGTCATCTGCAAACAGTGACAGTTTTACTTCTTCCTTTCCAATTTGGATTCCTTTTATTTCTTTTTCTTTTCTGATTGCTATTGGCTAGGAATTCCAATATTATGCTGAATAAAAGTGGTGAGAGTGGACATCCTTATCTTGTTCCTGATCTTAGAGGAAATGCTTTTAGCTTTTTAACATTGAGTATGATGTTGGCTGTAGGTTTGTCGTGTATGGTCTTTATTGTGTTGAGGTATATTCCCTCTATACCCACTTTGTTGAGAGTTTTTTTTTCATCATAAATGGGTGTTGAATTTTGTCAGAAGCGTTTTCTGCTTCTATTGAGATTATCATGTGATTTTTATTCTTTAATTTGTTAATGTGGTGTATCATATTGATTGATATGTGAATATTGAAAAATCCTTGCATCCGTGGGATAAATCCCACTTGATCATGGTATGATCCTTTTAAGGTATTGCTGAATTCAGTTTGCTAATATTTTGTTAAGGATTTTTGCCTCTATGTTCATCAGTGATATAGGCCTGTAATTTTCTTTTTTGTGTGGTGTCTTTGTCTTGTCTTGGTATCAGGGTGATGCTGGCCTCATAGCATGAGTTCAGAAACATTCCTTTCGCTTCAATTTTTTGGAATAGTTTGAGAAGGATAGGTGTTAACTGTTCTTTAAATGTTTGGTAGAATTCACCTGTGCAGCTGTCTAGTTCTGGACTGTTGTTTCTTGGGAGTATTTTTTTAAAATTTTTATTACTGATGCAGTTCCATTAGTAGTAATTCATCTGTTCATATTTTCTATTTCATCCTGATTTAGTTTAGGGATATTGTACATTTCTAAAAACATATCCATTTCTTCTAGGTTGTCCACTGTATTGACATGTAACTGTTCATAATCTCTCATGATCTGTTTTATTTCTGTGGTGTCAGTTGTAACTTCTCCTTTTTTATTTCTGATATTTTTTGGATTCTCTCTTTTTTTAATGAGTCTGGCTATATGTTTATCAGTTTTATTTATCTTTTTAAGGAACCAGCTTTTAGTTTCACCGATCATTTCGATTTTTTTAGTCTCTATTTTATTTCTGCTATTTTCTGTATTATTTCTTTCCTCTACTAATTTTGGGTTTTGTTTGTTCTTCTTTCTGTAGTTCCTTTAGGTGTAAGGTTTGGTTGTTCATTTGATAGTTTTCGTGTTTCCTGAGATAGGCTCATATCGCTATAAACTTCCCTCTTAGAACTGCTTTTGCTGCACCCCATAGATTTTGCATCATTGTGTTTCCATTTTCATTTGCCTCCAGGTATTTTTTTTTAACATCTTTATTAGAGTATAATTGCTTTACAATGGTGTGTTAGTTTCTGCTGTATAACAAAGTGAATCAGCTATACATGTACATATATCCCCATATCCCCTCCCTCTTGCATCTCTCTCCCAGCCTCCCTACCCCACCCCACCAGGTAGTCACAAAGCACGAGCTGATCTCCCTGTGCTACGCGGGTGCTTCCCACTAGCTATCTACTTTACATTTGGTAGTGTATATTTGTCCATGCCACTCTCTCACTTCGTCCCAGCTTACCCTTCCCCCTCCCTGTGTTCTCAAGTCCATTCTCTACATCTGTGTCTTTATTCCTGTCCTGCCCCTAGGTTCTTCAGAACCTTTTTTTTTTTTTTTTAGATTTCATATATATGTGTTAGCATATGGTGTTTGTTTTTCGCTTTCTGACTTACTTCACTCTGTATGACAGACTCTAGGTCCATCCACCTCACTACAAATAACTCAATTTTGTTTCTTTTTATGGCTGAGTAATATTCCATTGTATATATGTGCCACATCTTCTTTATCCATTCATCCGATGATGGACACTTAGGTTGCTTCCATGTCCTGGCTATTGTAAATAGAGCTGCAATGAATATTTTGGTACATGACTCTTTTTGAATTATGGTTTTCTCAGGGTATATGCCCAGTAGTGGGATTGCTGGGTCATATGGTAGTTCTATTTTTAGTTTTTTAAGGAAACTCCATACTGTTCTCCATAGTGGCTATATCAATTTACATTCCCACCAACAGTGCAAGAGGGTTCCCTTTTCTCCACACCCTCTCTAGCATTTATTGTTTCTAGATTTTTTGATGATGGACATTCCGACCGGTGTGAGATGATATCTCATTGTAGTTTTGATTTGCATTTCTCTAATGATTAATGATGTTGAGCATTCTTTCGTGTGTCTGTTGGCAATCTGTATATCTTCTTTGGAGAAATGTCTCTTTAGGTCTTCTGCCCATTTTTGGATTGGGTTGTTTGTTTTTTTGATATTGAGCTGCATGAGCTGCTTGTATATTTTGGAGATTAATCCTTTGTCAGTTGCTTCATTTGCAAATATTTTCTCCCATTCTGAGGGTTGTCTTTTGGTCTTGTTTATGGTTTCCTTTGCTGTGCAAAAGCTTTTAAGTTTCATTAGGTCCCATTTGTTTATTTTTGTTTTTATTTCCCTTTCTCTAGGAGTTGGGTCAAAAAGGATCTTGCTGTGATTTATGTCATAGAGTGTTCTGCCTGTGTCTTCCTCTAAGAGTTTTAAAATGTCTGGCCTTACATTTAGGTATTTAATCCATTTTGAGTTTATTTTTGTGTGTGGTGTTAGGAGGTGTTCTAATTTCATTCTTTTACATGTAGCTGTCCAGTTTTCCCAGCACCACTTATTGAAGGGGCTGTTTTTTCTCCATTGTATACTCTTGCCTCCTTTATCAAAGATAAGCTGACCATGACCATATGTGTGTGGGTTTATCTCTGGGCTTTCTATCCTGTTCCATTGATCTATATTTCTGTTTTTGTGCTAGTACTATACTGTCTTGATTACTGTAGCTTTGTAGTATAGTCTGAAGTCAGGGAGCCTGATTTCTCCAGCTCCATTTTTCTTTCTCAAGATTGCTTTGGCTCTTTGGGGTCTTTTGTGTTTCCATACAAATTGTGAAATTTTTTGTTCTAGTTCTGTGAAGAATGGCATTTGTAGTTTGATAGGGATTGCATTGAATCTGTATATTGCTTTGGGTAGTAGAGTCATTTTCACGATGTTGATTCTTCCAATCTAAGAACATGGTACATCTCTCCATCTGTTTGTATCATCTTTAATTTCTTTCATCAGTGTCTTATAGTTTTCTGCACACTGGTCTTTTGTCTCCCTGGGTCGGTTTATTCCTAGGTATTTTATTCTTTTTGTTGCAATGGTAAATGGGAGTGTTTCTGTAATTTATCTTTCAGATTTCTCATCATTAGTGTATAGGAATGCAAGAGATTTCTGTGCATTAATTTTGTATCTTGCTACTTTACCAAATTCATTGATTAGCTCTAGTTTTTCTGGTAGCATCTTTAGGATCCTCTGTATATAGTATCCTGTCATCTGCAAACAGTGACAGTTTTACTTCTTCTTTTCCGATTTGGATTCCTTTTATTTCTTTTTTGTCTCTGCTGTGGCTAAAACTTTCAAAACCGTGTTGAATAATAGTGGTGAGAGTGGGCAACCTTATCTTGTTCTTGATCTTAGAGGAAATGGTTTCAGTTTTTCACCATTGAGAACGATGTTGGCTATGGGTTTGTTATATATAACCTTTATTATGCTGAGGTAGGTTCTCTCTATGCCTACTTTCTGGAGAGTTTTTGTCATAAATGGGTGTTGAATTTTGTCAAAAGCTTTTCTTGCATCTATTGAGGTTATCATATGGTTTTTATCCTTCAGTTTGTTAATATGGTGTATCACATTAATTGATTTGCGTATATTGAAGAATCCTTGCTTTCCTGGGATAAACCCCACTTGATCATGACGTATGATCCTTTTAATGTGCTGTTGGATTCTGTTTGCTAGTATTTTGTTGAGGATTTTTGCATTTATGTTCATCAGTGATTTTGACCTGTAATTTTCTTTCTTTGTGACATCTTTGTCTGGTTTTGGTATCAGGGTGATGGTGGCCTCGTAGAATGACTTTGGCGATGTTCCTCCCTCTGCTATCTTTTGGAAGTGTTTGAGAAGGATAGGTGTTAGCTATTCTCTAAATGTTTGATAGAATTCCCCTGTGAAGCCATCTGGCCCTGGGCTTTTGTTTGTTGGAAGATTTTTAATCACAGTCTCAATTTCAGTGCTTGTGATTAACCTGATTATATTTTCTATTTCTTCCTGGTTCAGTCTCGGAAGGTTGTGCTTTTCTAAGAATTTGTCCATTTCTTCCAGGTTGTCTATTTTATTGGCATATAGTTGCTTGTAGTAATCTCTCATGATCCTTTGTATTTCTGCAGTGTCAGTTGTTACTTCTCCTTTTTCATTTCTTATTCTGTTGATTTGAGTCTTCTCCTTTTTTTCTTGATGAGTCTGGCTAATGGTTTATCAATTTTGTTTATCTTCTCAAAGAACCAGCTTTTAGTTTTATTATCTATTAAATATCTATATATCTATATATAGATATATCTATTTATATATTTATATATCTATTTATCTATAAAGATAAATATCTATTATTTTTTTTTTTTTTTTAACTTTTAAAGAGATTTATTCTAAGTGTACATTTAGTAGCTTTTGTTTAAATATCTATTATTTATCTTTGCTGTTGTTTCCTTCATTTCTTTTTCATTTATTTCTGATCTGATCTTTATGATTTCTTTCCTTCTGCTAACTTTGGGGGTTTTCTTTTTGTTCTTCTTTATCTAATTGCTTTAGGTGTAAGGTTAGGTTGTTTATTTGAGATTTTTCTTGTTTCCTGAGGTAGGATTGTATTGCTGTATACTTCCCTCTTAGAACTGCTTTTGCTGCGTCCCATAGGTTTTGGGCTGTCGTGTTTTCATTGTCATTTGTTTCTAGGTATTTTTTGATTTCCTCTTTGGTTCCTTCAGGGATCTCTTGGTCATTTAGTAGCATATTATTTTGCCTCCATGTGTTTGTATTTTTTACAGTTTTTTCCTGTAATTGATATCTAGTCTCATAGTTTTGTGGTCAGAAAAGATACTTAATATGATTTCAATTGTCTTAAATTTATGAAGGCTTGATTTGTGACCCAAGATACGATCTCTCCCGGAGAATGTTCCATGAGCCCTTGAGAAGAAAGTGTATTCTGTTGTTTTTGGATGGAATGTCCTGTAAATATCAATTAAGTCCATCTTGCTTAGTGTATCATTTAAAACTTGTGTTTCCTTATTTATTTTCATTTTGGTTGATCTGTCCATTGGTGAAAGTGAGGTGTTAAAGTTCCCTACTATTATTGTGTTACTGTCGATTTCCTCTTTTATGGCTGTTAGCATTTGCTTTAGGTATTGAGGTGTATGTTGGGTTCATAAATATTTACAATTGTTATATCTTCTTGGCTTTATCCCTTGATCATTTTGTAGTGTCCTTCTTTGTCTCCTGTAATAGTCTTTATTTTAAAGTCTCTTTTGTCTGATATGAGAATTGCTACTCCAGCTTTCTTTTGATTTCCATTTGCATGGAATATCTTTTTCCATCCCCTGACTTTCAGTCTGTATGTGTCCCTAAGTCTGAAGTGGGTCTCTTGTGGACAGCATATATAGGGGTATTGTTTTTGTGTCCATTCAGCCAGTCTGTGTCTTTGGGGTGGAGCATTTAAGCCGTTTACATTTAAGGTAATTATCGATGTGTATGTTCCTATTACCATTTTCTTAATTGTTTCAGGTTTGTTTTTGTAGGTCTTTTCCTTCTCTTGTGTTTCCTGCCTAGAGAAGTTCCTTTAGCATTTGTTGTAAAAGCTGGTTTCGTGGTGCTGAATTCTCTTAACTTTTGCTTGTCTTTAAAGGTTTTAATTTCTGTTGAATCCGAATGAGATCCTTGCTGGGTAGAGTAATCTTCGTTTATTTTTTTCCCTTTCAATGCTTTAAATATATCCTGCCACTCCCTTCTGGCTTGCAGCGTTTCTGCTGAAAGATCAGCTGTTAATCTTATGGGGATTCCCTTATATGTTATTTGTTTCTTTTCCCTTGCTGCTTTTAATATTTTTTCTTTGTATTTAATTTTTGATAGCTTGATTAATATATGTCTTGGCATGTTTCTCCTTGGATTTATCCTTTATGGGACTCTCTGTGCTTCCTGGACTTGACTATTTCCTTTCCCATATTAGGGAAGTTTTCAGCTATAATCTCTTCAAATATATTCTCAGTCCTTTTCTTTTTCTCTTCTTCTTCTGGGACCCCTATAATTTGAATGTTGGGACGTTTAATGTTGTCCCAGAGGTCCCTGAGACCATCCTCAATTCTTTTCATTCTTTTTTCTTTATTCTGCTCTGTGCTAGTTATTTCCACTGTTTTATCTTCCAGGTCACTTATCCGTTCTTCTGCCTCAGTTATTCTGCTATTGATTCCTTCTAGAGAATTTTTAATTTCATTTATTGTGTTGTTCATCATTGTTTGTTTGCTCTTTAGTTCTTCTAGGTCCTTGTTAAACGTTTCTTGTATTTTCTCCATTCTGTTTCCAAGATTTTGGATCATCTTTACTATCATTACTCTGAAATCTTTTTCAGATAGACTGCCTATTTCCTCTTCATTTGTTTGTTCTGGTGGGTTTTTACCCTGCTCCTTCATCTGCCGCATATTTCTCTGTCTTCTCATTTTGCTTAACTTACTGTGTTTGGGGTCTCTTTTTTGCAGGCTGCAGGTTTGTAGTTCCTGTTGTTTTTGGTGTCTGCCCCCAGTGGGTAAGGTTGGTTCAGTGGGTTGTGTAGGCTTCCTGGTGGAGGGGACTGGTGCCTGTGTTCTGGTGGATGAGTCTGGATCCTTTTTTTCTGGTGGGCTGGACCACGTCCGGTGGTGTGTTTTGGGGTGTCTGTGAACTTAGTATGATTTTAGGTAGCCTCTCCGCTGATGAGTGTAGTTGTGTTCCCTTCTTGCTAGTTGTTTGGCATGGGATTTCCAGCACTGGAGCTTGCTGGTCGTTTAGTGGAGTTGGTCTTAGCGTTGAGATGGGGATCTCTGGGATTGCTCTCACCGACTGATATTAGGTGGAACCAGGAGGTCTCTGGTGGTCCAGTGTCCTGAACTTAGCTCTCCCACCTCAGAGGCTTAGGCCTGTCACTGGGCCAGAGCACCAAGACCCTGTCAGCCACACAGCTGGAGTGCCTTCAGAGTTGGAGAAACTGGCCTGCAGTGGCTCTCCTTCTGTGCTGCACATTAGAATCATCTGCTTCTTCCTTGTTTTGCCCCAAAGGCAGTGTTCCACAGAGAAAAACAGTAGCCTTGAAAATAGTCACAGCTTGAGATGGCTTTTTTTTCTTTTTTTTTCCTTTTGCTTAGTCGGGTTTCACTTGCTCACAGAGGGCCATGTGCAGAGGCCTCTCATCCGGCTCCTCCAACTGGAGTTCCTAGTGCGGAATGGCTGCCGCCAACACCTCAGCTCAGGCGGGCTGTGTGCATAAGTGGGGCGAACGACACTGCAGTCCCTCCAGGTATTTTTTCATTTCCTCTTGAATTTTTCAGTGACCCGTTGTTTGTTTAGTAGCACATTGTTTAGCCTACACGTGTTTGTGTTTTTTGCTCTGTTTTTCTTGTAGTTGATTTCTAGTTTCGTAGCCTTGTGGTTGCAAAAGATGCTTGATATGATTTAAATTTTCTTACATTTACTGAGGCTTGTTTTGTGGCCTAGCATATTCTGGAGAATGTCCCGTGTGTACTTGAAAAGAATGTGTATTCTGCTGCTTGTAGCTGGAATGTATGTACACATTCCATATGTATATATATACATACATATATATATCTCCATGTGATCTAATGTGTTATTTAAGGCCAGTGTTTCTCTATTGATTTTCTGTGTTGATTATCTGTTCATTGATGTCAGTGAGGTGTTAAAGTCCTCTACTATTATTGTGTTACTGTCAATTTCTCAGTTATTCCTGTTAATATTTGCTTTATGTATTTAGATGCCCCTATGTTGGGTGCATATGTATTTATAATTGTTATAACTTCTTATTGGATTGATCCCTTGATCATTATATAGTGTCTTTCTTTGTCTCTTGATACAGTCTTTGTTTTAAAGTCTATTTTGTCTGATATAAATATTGGTGCCCCAGCCTTCTTTTCATTTCCATTTGCATGGAATATTTTTTTCCAGCCTCTCACTTTCAGTCTGTGCCTGTCTTTAGATCTGAAGTGACACTCTTATAGGCAGTACACATATGGGCCTTGTTTTTTTATCCATTCAGGCACTCTGTGTCTTTTGATTGGATCATTTAATCCATTTACATTTAAAGTAATTATTGATAAGTATGTACTTATTGCCATTTTGTTAATTGTTTTCAGGTTGTTTTGGTAGTTCTTCTTTGTTCCTTTCTTCTTCTTTTGCTCTCTTGTAATTTGATGATGATTTTTAGTGTTATTTTTGGGTTCCTGTCTCTATTGTGTGTCTGTATCTATCATAGGTTTTTTGGTTTGTGGTTACCATGAGGTTCATATATAACAACATATATATATATGAATGTATGTGGATATTGTGGATATTATGGATATAGATGAGTTTACTACTTTTGTCTTTTAACCTCCCTACTAGCTTTATAAGTGGTTGATCTACTGTCTTTACTATATATTTGCCTTTACCAATGAGATTTTTTTCTTTCGTAATTTTCATATTTGTAGTTGTGGTCATTTCTTTTCTGCTTAGAGAAGTCCCTTTAACATTTCTTGTAAAGCCAGTTTAGTGGTGCTGAATTCTTTTAGCTTTTGCTTGTCTGTAAGATTCTTTATTTTTCCTTCAAATCTGAATGATAGCCTTTCTGGGTGGAGTATTCTTGGCTGTAGGATTTTTTTCCTTTTATTACTTTGAGTATATTGTGGTGCCACTACCTTCTGGCCTGCAAAATTTCTGCTAAAAAGTCAGCTGATGGCCTTATGGTAGTTCCCTTGTGAAGAACTTGTTACTTTTCTCTTGCTGCTTTTAAGATTCTTTTATCTTTAATTTTCACCATTTTAATTATAATATGTCGTGGTGTGGGCCTCTTTGGATTGATCTTGTTTGGGACTCTCTGTGCTTCCTGGACCTGGCTGTCTGTTTCTTTTTCCAGGTCAGGGAAGTTTTTATCTATCATCTTTAAATTAGTTCTCTGCCCATTTCTGTCTCTCTTTTCTTCTGGGACCACTATAATGTAAATATTAGTATGTTTGATATTGTCCCAGAAATCTTAAAATCTTAAACTATCCTCGTTTAGAAAGATCCTTTTTTTCTTCTTTCTGCTCAGCTTGGGTGATTTCCACTATTCTGTCTACTAGTTCACTGATCTGTTTGTCTGTATCATTTAGTCTATTTTTTTTTTTGGCCACACGGCTTGCAGGATCTTAGTTCCCTTACTAGGGATTGAACCTGGGCCCCCTGCAGTGGAAGCATGGAGTCGTAACCACTGGACTGCCAGGGAATTCCCTCATTTAGCCTATTGTTGATTCCTTCTGGTGTATTTTTCATTTCAGTTATTGTATCCTTCATCACTGTTCAGTTCTTTATATTTTGTAATTCTTTGTTAAATTTCTCACTGTGTTCATCCATTCTTCTGAGTTCATTGAGCATATTTATGATCATTACCTTGAACTCTTTATTGGGTAGATTGCTTATTTCCATTTCACTTACTTAGTTCTTTTGTGGTTTTGTCTTGTTTCTTCTTTTGAGACATATATCTCTGTCTCCTCATTTTGCCTAATTCTCTGTTTATTTCTTTTATTTATTTATTTATTTTAGTTATTATAAAATAGTGGCTATATTCCCTGTGCTGTATAATATATCCTTATAGCTTGTTTATTTTGTACATAATAATAGTTTGTACCTCTTAATCCCTACCCCTCTCCCCTTCTTTCTCACCACTGATAACCATCACTTTGTTCTTTGTGTCTCTCTATTTTATTTCTATGTATTAGGTAGATCAGTTACATTTTCTGATTGTTGGAGAGGTGACACTGTGTACAAAACATCCTATGGGGCCCAGCAACACACTCCCCTCTAGTCAACAGGGCTTTATGCTTTAGGGGTGTCCCCTTTGTGGGCTTCATGAACCCTTTTGTTGTGGCAGGGCTGAATACTATGGGTACACTGGTATGCAGGGCTAACCCCCAGCCTAGTTGGCTGCCAGGCCCTGCCTCATGTGGTGGCTGCCAGCCCACTGGTGGGTTGGGCATTCCCCAGCATGGCTGGCTGCATGGCCTGAGGGGTCCTAGACCTGGTGCTGGCCTAGTGGTGGATGGGTAATCCTCCAGCATGAATAAGCTAGAGGGAAGAATCCAAATTGGTCCTTGTCAGCACTAGTGTCCTCATGGTAGAATAAGCTCCCTCAAATGGCTGCTGCCAGTGTCTATGTCCCCAGTGGAGTCACAGTTGCTTTCTGCCTCCCTGGGAGGCTCTCCAAGATCAGCAAGTGGATCTGAACCAGGCTCCTTTCAAAGTCCCAGTCTTTGTGCTGGGACTCAGAGCATGTGAGATTTTGCATGTGCCCTTTAAGAGCTGAGTCTGTGTTTCTTGTGGCTCTCCTGTATGCATGGCCAGCCATTCTGGAGGCTTATCTTCCTGGTGCAGGACCTCTGGGTTGGGGACCCCAATGTGGGGCTCAAACGCCTTGTTCCTTGGGGAGAACATTTTCAATCATGATTATCTTCCCATTTGTGTGTCACTTACCTAAGGGTGCGAGTCTTGACTATACTGCATCTCTGCCCCTCCTGCCAGTCTTACTGTGGTTCCTTCTTTTTTTTTTATTTTTTTTAATTTTTTTTAATTTATTATTTATTTATTATGTTTATTTTTGGCTGTGTTGGGCCTTCGTCTTTGTGTGAGGGCCTTCTCCAGTTGCGGCGAGTGGGGGCCACTCTTCATCGCGGTGCGCGGGCCTCTCACCATCGCGGCCTCTCTTGTTGCGGAGCAGAGGCTCCAGACGCTCAGGCTCAGCAGTTGTGGCTCACGGGCCCAGTTGCTCCGCGGCATGTGGGATCTTCCCAGACCAGGGCTCGAACCCGTGTCCCCTGCATTGGCAGGCAGACTCTCAACCACTGCGCCACCAGGGAAGCCCCTGTGGTTCCTTCTTTATATGTAGAAAATTTTCCTGCAAATTGTAGAAATTTTAGTTGTAGAAAAATTTCCTGTTAATCTTCAGGTTGTTCTCATAGATAGTTGCTCTGAAATAGTTGTAATTTTGGTGTGCTTGTGGGAGGAGGCGAGCTCAGGGTCTTCCTACTCCACCATCTTGGCCACCTGGCATATTCTTTTCTAAGCCTCTAAAAAAAATTCTAAGTCTCTTAAGGCTTTCCAGAACATTCTAGGTAAACTTAATGGTCATATCAGCCTTAACAGTCAAACAGTTGCTGGTGAGGTTTAAGGTCCCACATAGAAGTTTAGAATGTATTAAAGAAAAATTTCCTAACCTTCAGGACATACTGATAAACAGTATTCAGGTACCTGTATCTGGTTAAATCTGGGCCCAGGTGCTCTGGACATATGTTAATCAGCACCACCATTATTATTATTATTATTTTTTTAACATCTTTACTGGAGTGTAATTGCTTTACAATGGTGTGTTAGTTTCTGCTTTATAACAAAGTGAATCAGCTGTACATATACATATATCCCCATATCTCCTCCCTCTTGCATCTCCCTCTTACCTTCCCTATCCCACCCTCTATGTGGTCACAAAGCACTGAGCTGATCTCCCTGTCCTATGTGGCTGCTTCCCACTAGCTATCTATTTTATATTTGGTAGTGTATATATGTCCATGCCATTCTCTCACTTTGTCCCAGCTTACCCTTCCCCCTCCCTGTGTCATCAAGTCCATTCTCTATGTCTGCGTCTTTATTCCTGTCGACACCACCATTATTAATGTGATGTCAGAAAACAGCTTCTTGCCTTAATATTTTTCCAATATTTGAATACTGTGAAATCCTACCTATAGTGACCTTATTATTTTATGTTTTGATTCCATGGTTATGAAATGCTATAGCTGTTAGCATCATTTATTCTATGGCGAATGAGTTTCAGAAGCCTTGTGAATTTTTTTCTCTGATTCTTTCTTAAAAAATGTTGTTTGAGGAAAAGAGGATAATGATGTTGGGTACCTAATACAGGAAGGTGGCCTGACAAGTGTGATGGGGAAGGTTGGGGGGTTGGTACGGTGGCGGGGGTGGGAGGGTGAAGGGAGTGAGGGAATGTGGGGGCAGGGGTAGAGGTTTTATGAATTTGGGGTCTGGGATCACTACAGGGCAGTTCGCCCAGTCATAGTTTTGTGCATCACAATTTCTGATGTGGTCATAGATAAGAGTGTAAAATTTGGGCCTTATGGGGAGAAGGGGCAATTCTTACATTCCATGGACAGGTCTGTTAAGGAGCTTGAAAAAAAAGGACTGATGTCACAAACTTGCAGTGAGGAGAGGGTCTCTTTAATAGTCAACAGATGGCAAGCAGTCTCTTTTATGTAATTTATTGCAGTAGGCGAAGGAATCATAGGCAAAAGGGCCTGAAAATGCTGTGCAGGTACTAATTTACTGACAGTTGAGCACCCCCTAGGGTGTGGCCAGTGGAGAAGATGGTTCCAGGATCCAGAATTTTGGCCCCCTTTCCACTTTTCGACAGACTGTGGGGCAATGCCTGATGCCACTTGGGGATAAAAAGTGTCTCAAGGCTCCTAACTATTCATAATGGAGCAGTGGTAGTTTCAGCTATCTTTTTTTTTTTTTTTTAAAGGTTTGCATTTTTTTTTTAAATTTATTTATTTATAGCTGTGTTGGGTCTTCGTTTCTGTGCGAGGGCTTTCTCTAGTTGCGGCAAGTGGGGGCCACTCTTCATCACGGTGCGTGGGCCTCTCACTATCGCGGCCTCTGTTGTTGCGGAGCACAGGCTCCAGACACGCAGGCTCAGTAATTGTGGCTCACGGGCCCAGTTGCTCCGCGGCATGTGGATCTTCCCAGACCAGGGCTTGAACCCATGTCCCCTGCATTGGCAGGCAGACTCTCAACCACTGCGCCACCAGGGAAGCCCAGTTTCAGCTATCTTTACAACCAGCAGTTGTGAGAATTAAGATAAGTGGCAGTAGTTTGCAATCCATGAGGTACTACATGGATGTCAGTAGTCATTATTGCTATGACCACTCCCTGTAAGACTGTCTGAGATCTTATTTAGAAGAGAATGTAATTTCATTCTCATAACAATCCTGAGAAGAAGGGAAGAAACTACAGTTGACCCTTGAACAACTTGGGTTTGAGATGCTCAGGTTCACTTATATGTGGATTTTTTTCAATAAGTGTGTACTATAGTACTACATGATCTGTGGTTGGTTGAATGCATGGATAAGGACCCGTGGATATAGAGGGCTGACTATAAAGTTATACATGGATTTTCGACTGTGTGGGGGTCAGTGCCCCTAACCCCTGCGTTGTTCAAAGGTCAACTGTATTTTAATTTTACAGAATGAAAATAGCTTCTCTTTTGGGTCTGATTGTGGAAATAATACCTATATAGCATATGCAAAAAAAAAAAATAACAAAGAATAGTCCTTTAAATTTTGATACATATCACCAAAGAGCTCTTCAAAAAGATTCAGTCAATCAACATACTTACCAGACATGTATGAGAGAAACCTGTTGCCTAAACACAAATACTGGGTTTTGCCCATCTTTTAAATTATAGCCAATCTGTTGTTTTATTTGCATCTCTTTGATTACTAGTGAGGCTGAACATCTGTTCATATGTTTATTGGCCCTGTTTTTTTGATGCTTATTCATATTCTTTACCCATTTTTCTTTCTGTTTTGTGCTGATTTATAAGAACTTGATGCACTATGCATATTTACCCTTTTCCTGGTACGTATGTTGCAAACATTTTTCTCTAGGTATTTTCTTATAGCCTTGATCGAAATCTTTTTGTTATTAAAAAATCTTTATGTTTTATGAAAATAAAACATAATTAATTGTTTTCATAATTAATATTTACATTAATAATATTAATAAAATTTCAATATTTTCATTTATGGTTCTGACTGTGCACTAAGCATGGAAAGGCATTCCTCATTTAAAGATGTAAAATTATTCACCTGTATTTTCTTTGAAAATAACATTTATTGGATGTCTACATGTGCTCGGAGCTGTGTTTGCCTCATTACATTTATAATTTTATTAAATTTTCACCAGAATTTTTCGGTGAAAAAAATTTATGAGGTAGATATTATCATCATCTCTATTTTGCAACTGAAAAAATTGCAGGTCAGAAAACAGGATTTACTGAAGGTCACCCAGCTGAGAAGTGGTAGATTCACAACTGGAAGACAGATCTCTAACTCCATAGAATATGAACTTTTCAAGCATTTCATATTCCAGAGGTGACCCTGCCTGCCTATATTTAATTTGAATAAATTCATAAGTTAAAAAGAAGTCATTACGAATACTTTCTTCAGAAAAAATACCCAATCCTGAAAAGAATTACTTTAATAGTTTTATGTAGGCCAGATAATAAAAAAAGAGGGATAATGCCTGAGAATGCCAAGAACTAGTTTATAGAGTAAAAATTATTAATTTCCATAATATAGATGGATGGAATATTTTTGGTTATTCAAATATTCTAGTTAAAATAAAATGCAGGGCAGTATTGCTATGAGCCAGTGAAGGAATATTCTGAGGTCCTTCCTGGGCAGAAATCGTATTCTTCTCTAATAATCAAGAATAAATACATGAATGTTATGTCCCCTTCCACAATAGTCTTATAGTAGGGCCAACATTTTGTTTCTACATTCTCTACACATTTCATTTGTTAATTTATTTTTACAGTCAGGCCTTGGTTTCATACCTGTTTTCTTTCAGTTCAAGCACTGTTTGATAACATACCTAATTGTTTTATTTGAATTCCTTGTCATGCTACACATTTGTGAGTCACTTCTAGCAAAATCAAACCAGTGAACTACAAGATGTTCTGTAAATGAGTTAGTTATCCAGACTCTTGCTAAGATGAGCACTGGTTGGCAAATTAAAAATATGTATATAAAGTATGATGAAGATATTGGTATTGATATGGGTCTTTCATGTTGATACTTTGAGTTTTGGCTATTTTCAGAGGACTTGTAGAGGAAATGAGATGTTTTTATATTGTATAAAAAAGAGTTATTAACATTCCTTTGAAAGTTTCATATCACAGAGAAAATAGTGCTTTTTCTTGATTGATAATTCAGTAGTTAAGGATGATTTCCAATATTTTAAAGCCAAGAAAATATACGTGGAATAATAAGGCAATGGGAGATCATTTTAACCAGTGTAATACAAGAAACAGTTGCAGAATAATTTCAATTGCTTAAGAAATGCAGTGTGTGTAAGAAACAACATCTAAGGAGGTTTTTTTTTTTTGGGCTGGGGCTTTCATAAAAAAGATAATTTTATATACTTGAATTAATGATCTGACAAAGATAATTCATAAGATATGAAGAGGAAAGTTTGCAGGCAAATTACCCGTCAAGTAAGGGAATACAGTGAAGGCAATAAGAAATGAACTCAACCTTTGTTGTCTTCAAGGAATGTTTCTTGGACACCAAAAGTATAGATAAATTCCTTTGAATAAGCCAAATATCTTTTTGCCTGCTTGTCCTTAGAAATATGAAAGAGACAGTGAGAGAGGGAAACTGACTAGTAGATAGTAGTCTCTTTCTAGAGAGAGGGAAAGGGAGTGGGGAGGAGAGAGAGAGAGAGAGAGAGAGCGCAAGCATATGACTAACTACTGGGTAATAAAATTAATTTCTTTTTCAGGTGATCCATGCTTAACGGAGAGAGAGAGAGTTATGCAGAGTTGAAAGATGATGACTTGAATAATGGTTCCATTTACTAAGATGGGATGGCTATAGGAAGGAAGGCTGGGGGAAAGTGGATATATGCAGGTCTGGAGTTCACGACAAGGATCTGTACTGGAGATGCAGATGCAGGAGTCATTTCTTTATTTAGTCAACAAATATCTATGGAGTATTTACTGTGTGCCAGGCACATTTTGGGAAGCACTGTTCTCCGTTTACTGTAGCTGTAGCCCATAGATAATTGGACTATTTGAGGAAGTACTAGGGAGGGTGCTTTGTCTCTTCTTACATCCCTTTGTTCACTCCTCACTAAGGGAGGGAGAAAAGGTTCATCGGTAGCTCAGAATTTGAAGTTAATGGACTGCATTTTACTGTGGGCTGAGCCACTGTATTAATGGTGAATGTTATTAATGGCATGTCCTCTTCTTTCATTTGCTTTCTGCATCCTTGCTGCTGGCAGGTTAGATTGTCAAGGACTTTCCCCTTGTGTGAAGTATGGTTATTCCCTTTCTCTGATCTTCCCCCATGGGTCAAACTGGTTGTCAGGTGGGGGACTGCAAACTCAGGTAAGCTCAGAAAAAAGCTTTGGCGTTGAGCTTGCTCTGTCTGTGGCTGTCTCTCTGTTCATCTGTGTTGGGGCTGATGAGGCAGGCCTCTGATTCTTGTCCATGTGAGTAGATATGTAAGTGGATGTGGGGTTGCTGTGCAGTGCTGGCCTTTATTGCTCACTAACTCCAGGCATAGCTGAGTCTTAGGTCTCAAGGCTGGGAAGCAGTGGGTCTCACTATGACCTTGAGCCTGAGCTGTATTTCCCATTCTAGCTTTCACTAGAGCTCTGCTTTGCTAATGCCATAGTAAACAGCAAGTTTTATTTGGCCAGTGATCTCTGTGTGCATACTCTGTTGGCTAGGTCTTAAAGGGAAGGAGGGGAGAGTGGCAATTCAATTCAATTCAGTTTAACTCAACTCTGAGTGCATTTAAATAACAAGTAGGGTACCTGAAGCCTTGGTAGTAAATAGAGAAGACAGGGACAGTATGTAAAATGAGAAAAGAGGGAAAAGATGACAGAATCCTAGGAAAAACCCACAATATTTAAGGGACAGGTATTACATTATATAACTGTACCACGAAAGAACAGAGTAAAAACTCAGAGGGAAACATGCTAATAGTGCCCGTGTGGACATTGGCACCAGGGGAGGTTTCAGTATTCTTCTTGTTTTCACTTTTTGTATCTTTTTTCTTCTATCTTAACAATGAGCAGTAGCTACTTTTATAATAATAAAATAAAACTTAGAAAAAGTCATATGGAGAAGGAATTCAGCAGTGTGATTTAGGCAGAGGAAAAAGTCCTCGGAACAATCATGTTTTAAGATGTTAGCTGATTCTAAAATATTGCTGTTTCTCTATGGTCTCAAGGACAGAGGAATCTTCCTTCCACCCAGGCTGTGATGAACAAACCCACTCTTCGATTGCACGTGCATTGTAAGTGTGCTTCTTTTGCAGTTAACGCATGTATGAAGCAAATATGGATTTTGACAAAATTCATTTGTGAGGTACCAACTGGGGACAATAAAGTCTGAGGCCAGGAAGCACACACCAAGGCTGGGGAAAGTGTGCAAAAGGAAGGAAGAAATCCGCTGTAATAGTAGAAGGAATTTATTTTCCGTTTAACAAATCCTCATGGAGGGCCTGTTATATGTCAGGTTCTGTGAGAGGTGTTGGACATACAGTGGTCAGCAATATTAATGTGACTTCTGTCTTCACTGACTTTCCATATTAGCAAGGGTAGTGGCAAGTAAAGAGGGAGTTACAACAGAGTGAAAATACTGTGATGGGCCATTGTTACAGGAGCACCCGAAAGCATCTAAAACAGACCTTGGTGAGAGGTGAAGCGGGTGGTGGTAGTGATGTGATGGTGGTGGTGGAGAGAAGCATATAACTGCTGAGGACCTACGCTTTTCCTAGCTGTATATCTGGAGATTCCTCCCCAGACAAGAAAGTATCATTTCCCCCCAAAACTGTGTATACAAAATTGTGATCCTTCAGTATAGATATGCTGATGTTTCTATGACTGATAAAGAAATGACTGTTTTATTAACCAACAAAATAGCTAAATATAATGAGGACTCAGCCCAGCATCTGAATATGCTTTTCAGTTTTCCTTAAGAAGCCTCTTTCGGGCTTCCCTGGTGGCACAGTGGTTGAGAATCTGCCTGCCAATGCAGGGGACATGGGTTCGAGCCCTGGTCTGGGAAGATCCCACATGCCACGGAGCAACTAGGCCCGTGAGCCACAACTACTGAGCCTGCGTGTCTGGAGCTTGTGCTCCGCGACAAGAGAGGCCGCGACAGTGAGAGACCCGCGCACCGCGATGAAGAGCGGCCCCTGCTTGCCACAACTAGAGAAAGCCCTCGCACAGAAACAAAGACCCAACACAGCCAAAAATAAATAAATAAATTAAAGGAAAAAAAAAAAAAGACGCCTCTTTCACTTCAGAAGCTGTCAGGTTTCCATACCTAAATCCCCCTGAATAGTTAATTCATGAACAGAGGATGTCAAAAGCCAAGAGAGACAGGCTGTTCTATAGCAGCTGTAGCAGATTACAGCCTGTTAAGTTTGTAATGACACATGTCACTGTGCCACTCTGCTTCAGGAAAGCCATATGTTCTGTTGTTAAATGTTTGGGTCTGAGTTCCCTCAAGGTTTCACCTCTGTGCTGGTGTGTCTCATAGATGTGTAGGGAGCCAGGGACATCAAAGCTATATCTTCTGGCTTAAAAAATTGCATGAGCAGGAGATTGAAACAAAGATTGAGATTAAAATGTGTAGCCCTACCCCCCTATCACTTTGCCAGTTGGACTTATGTCTTTATTGGTCATTCAAGTGGGGCAAAGGAAATACCCTTTTAAAACTCAAGCAAACTGGGTGTTTGTCTTGTAACCTGTCAGAGGAAACAACAACAACAAAAAAATGTGTAGCCCTATGGTTTTATTCTCATTGCCATATGGCTCTGAGCCTATGATCTGGCAAAAATTTCAGCCTAATTTCTGGTAAGCTTTTCGTTAATTAAATGTGGGAATTGGTGTGTGTAAAATGACCAGGCTAGCTATATGGGGGGCTTACCTCTGCCTTTTGGGTTTAGAGATGCAGGGAAGTTTATGGGAAAGCATGGCGTTAGACCCTAACCTTTCTGGGCCGGGAGGTGCAGGCTGGGGGGATGCTCTGAGAAGACTGTGGACCCATAAGGTTGTGAGGATTTAATGGCAGAATGGTCATGAAAACACTTAGAACATATAATAAGCATGTAATAAACACTCAATAAATGTTCTCCTCTTTTCCTTTGCTAAAATTATTTCCCTCCTCATCCTGGCCCTCAGATTTTACCAACTCTTCTGCCATCTTGTTTGGGGACATAGAGCAGGTTTTGTGGAAGCAGAACTGTGGTAGCAGGGCCACTGTTTCTACTTGAGCTTTCAGGGCAAGGAAATAGTTTTCTCAAATTATAATAATTCTGGGGCATCCTTGACCTTGAACAGAAGTATCTCTCAGTTTGGTTCAGTGCCCACATCACATCTAGTCACCCAGTCAGGGCCTGAGGACAGGTGATCAGAATATTGGGTGCAAAAGAGCAAGATTCTCACTTATAACAGTGTTCCCTTCCTTCCTCCCTTCCTTTCTTCTTCACTCTCTCCCTCCCTCCCTCCCTCCCTCCCTCTTTCCTTCTATCCTTTCCCACCAGAAAAAGGAAATAAAGCAGAAACAATTTAAAAGGAGTAGAAAAATACCTGAATTAGGAACCCTAGTTTGGCCATTTACTGTAGCAATGTACCAAATGTACTGTAGCTCTAAACTTCCTAGAAGCAAAGCAAAATTACTTAAGCGTCCAGGAGTCAAAAATAGGCTGTCTTAGCAGCTTGGAAATAATACTTTTGTGAATAGTCCTAACCTTGGCTTGTTCAGTAGACTCAGTTTCAGTTCTCATCATCTTTATTGCTCAGTTCCTTTTTTGCATCTACAGCTCTTTGTAATTATATAAAATTGCATCTTTGCTGGTTTCTTATCTTCTATCTTGATTAGACTGTAATCTTCTTGAGGGCAGGGACTGGGCCTGCAGTTTTTACTATTGGATACCCATTGCCTAGCACAGTGACTTTTGCACAGTAAATGCTCGTAAATTTTTGTGAGCATGAGTGAATGAAGATTTTGAAAGGTATATTTTCTGATAATGTATATAGGTAAGTAAATGAAATCAAAAGGATTCCACCAAAAATCAGACCAAGGATGCAATTACCTCAGATGTTAAAATTTAGGGATCAAAGATCAAGAGTAACTTAGTAGGCTATAGTTTTGCATAGCAATTTGTTTCCAGTGGACCCAAGATATTGAAGAGTAAATAATTAAGAAGGAATTGTCAAATAATATCTCTCCTGCATACCTAACTTATGGAACTGAGTATCATATTTGTGTTGTCTTTCTGCTAGAGTATTTTACAGACAAGGCACACGGAATTTTTTCCTCTGAGTTGGGAAAACAGGAATAACCATATCCTACAAATGAAGAAAGAAAGGGATGACTTGTCCAAATCCAAATGGTGAGCCAGTGGCAGAGATCCCAGAAGTGACTAATGAGGTATGGGAGCCTCTCTAAGTCACTAATTCCTCTGCCTCATCTGGCAGGTGGTGTAGTAATAGATGTCCTGTTACTTGTCTTACAGGGTTACTGAGAGAATTAAATCTCCTACTAGATGTGAAAGCCTTTCAGAGACACATTATATGAATGTAAGATAAGAAAGTGTTATGTTTTATTTTACCTGCAGCATGTAGTTCTGTATTACTAGGGGAAAGCTAAACTGCTAAAACAATAGACCTAAAAGTCACGGCTCAAAAAAAGAGAAGTTTTTTTCCTTCCCACATAACAGTCCAGGGTGGTTTTAATGGTGACAGTGGTAGTGATCAGGTGGTGGGGGTAGATTCTCTCCATGCAGTCATTCAAGGACTTAGGCTGACTGTGGCTCTGCCATCCTCAACACGTGACTTGTGGTTGCTCTGGGTCATGCTTTTGTCACTTGTAGGAATGAGTTTAATGGCCCAGGCCTGAAAGTGGCACCATTGACTTGTACTCTTTGGAGGACTTTGTCGCATTGCCACCCCTAACGGTGAAAAAAAGCTGGGGAATGCAGTGCAGCTGGACAGCCCTGTGCCTTCTTCTGTGATAGAAATTGAGAGTGGATTTTGGTGGGCAGCCAGCAATCGACGTCCCTGCTCTTTTATCTGGATGGGGTAAAGTCATCCTTTTATAGGATCTCATAGCACTATATACCTCACATTTTTCACACTGGTCAAACACACAATTTCACATTTTATGTTTATTTGATTAATTTTTCCCCACTAGACAAGGGCAAGGATCATATATCTCTTGTTCATCATGGATCTCCAGCACTTGACACAGTGCCAAGCTCATAATAGACCTTCAATAAGTATTCGTTCCATGAGAAAGAATACATGAATGTATCAAAGACATTGGTTGATCTTAAGAACCTCAAATGAGACTGTCTGGATGTATCTGATGAGTTGCTGGGGTCTTGCTCTCATCCAGCATCTCTTTGCAACTTCTGATATACTTGGGGAAAGGAGGTGTGGTGGGCAGAATCCTAAGATGAACCCCAGTGACCCTCACCCTTGTATAACCTCCTTTCCCTGAGAGTGGGTAAAACCTTTAAATATGATGAGATATTACTCCATGATTGAGTTGGTTATATGTTGTATGAGTTATGTTATATGTCTCACTTGACTTTGAGAAAGGGAAATCCTGGGTGGACCCCACTTATTCACATGAGCCCCTGGAAGGGACTGGGTTCTCCCTGAAGAGATTGGAAGTGTGAGGGATTTGATGCAAGGGAGATTCCTGTTGGGGGCTTTTAATATGGACGGGGCCACATGGCAAGGAATACAGGTGGCTTCTAGGAGCTGAGAGTGGCTGCCAACTGACAACCAGCAAGGAATGGAGACCTCAGTCCTGTAACCACAAAGAACTGAATTTTGCTTACAACCTGAATGAGCTTACAAGTGGATTTTCCCCCAGAGCCTTCAGATGAGAACTCAGACTGGCTGATGCCTTGATTTCCACTACAGAAGACCCTGAGCAGAGATCCCAAGGGACACACTCAGATTCCTGATCTACAGAAACAATGAAATAATGAATGCGTAATGTTTTATACCACTAAGCTCATGGTAATTTGTTAGGCATTAATAGGAAACTAATACTGGTTTATGTTTGTTTATTAGGAGCAAACATAGATGGGATGGAGCTGGGGCAGGAGGAGGTTGGAGAAGAGAGAATGGTGTCTGTTTCCTTGAGGGCTTCATGGGTCTGATGTCTGAAACTTAGGATGACTGATGGTTCCAGTTTGCCTGGGACTGAGGGTTTCCAGGGGATGTGGGGTTTTCAAAGCCAATCCTAGGATAGTCCTGAGAAAACAAGGGCAGTTGGTGTCCCTGCAAACTGTAGGAGTTGCTTTGTGAAGAAGGGGTACAATGAAACTGGTGATAGGATGGCCTTCTTTTGCTCAGTAAGCAGCAGGAATACAGTGCTTACTTTGGCCCATGATGGCTTGTTTCAGGAGCACTGATACCAATATAATTCTGGTGGAATCTACAATAGAGGTTGTGGGGAGGTCCAGCCCTTAAGGGACTCTGCAAGTAGCAGGCTTAAGTGAGGAATCCCTGATGGAAATTATATGAATGCTAAATGTAATCACAGGGACGCCTCCAGGATTTCCCACAATTAACCACACACATCTCTGAAATGGATCTGCAGCTCCTGCATGATACAGATGTGGCATGTGGCAGGGAAATTTGCATTCTCATTGGCAGTGTGACCTCATCGTAATCACAGGCTCATGACACTAAGGTACACACACATTCACTGTGCCAGGCATTGTACTAAATGTCCTCACACATGCCAGGTCACAAAATCTCACAAAATCTTATAGGGTAGATATTATAAGCCCCATTTTGATTATGAGCAATCTGAGGCTTGGCGAATTTACATAACTTGCTTAGGGATGGCCACCTGGGGCTATTTTACATGCATGCTGGATCTCCAGAAAATACTAAAAACAGCTTTAAGAATCAGTACATACAGCATCTGCAGAACACTGGAAGGACTGTGGGAGAGCACAGTGGTAATTTATCCTCTCTATTTGTCTCTGCTGACTTAGCTTAGGAGCTAGAAGCTCTGTGGAGAGAGGTAAGGGATACATTGAGTCTGAATGCCATCTACATAGGGTTTCTGTGGCTGCAACATCTGCATTTATCAAGAACAACTAAACCCAATATCTGGCCAGGAATTGACGTTAATTAAAAGACATTTGCAGATGGATTAATTGAATTTTAAAAATTAGCACATGTTCTACTATGATGCTACTTCATAAAATAAAGACGATCTGACAAAAAGGCAGGAAAACATATCATGTTTCCTCCACATTTGCTCCTTATTTGTAGTGCCAGGGCTAATACAACCAGTAAATGAGCATCTCTCCTTCTAGCTCTTGTTTGTGAAGAAAATAGATTAAATATCTCACTTTCCAACCAAGGGCCACTGTGTACAGTTGGGCAGGTTGTTTACTGCACAAGAGTACCTGGCATAGCAGGCATCTTTTTTTCTAATTTGTAAAGAAAAAGTGCTTAGTGGGCTAGAAGCAGCCCTCCTAAGCCCACTTTGTGCCATGTCTCTCTCTCTCTATTTAGGCAGAGCCTGGCCTCTAAAGAGGTACAGTGTATGCTGGCAGGGCCTTTCAAATAGTACTCCTAGTCTGTCTGTTTGGTGGCATGGGTTTGGGTCAGATGGAAAGAACTTAGCCTTGTATGTTGGGAGTTCGTGTACTATTTCTGGTATAGTACCAGAAATACTGGTATATATATAAATATATATATATCTATCAGAGAACATAATATGGGGATAACAGGAAGATATCCTTGTGCCACACAGACCTAGACCCACCCCCAAAACTTATGAGAGAGTTTGAATCTTTAACTAGGTGTGCTTCAGTTTTTCTATAACACATCTTGTCTTTATTAGAAGATGTGTCTGGCTAATGACAGAACACTTAATCTCTGTCATTTTTTGCTAATTTCAGTTACTTCAGGTTTCAATCCAGACAATTCTGGTCTTCAAACCTCTCTCTGACCCACAACATCACAAATTCAAGTTTATTTTCTCTCCTCTTTCTCAGTTCCAGGGGCTTAAATCCAGGGGCTTACTGTGGTGGGGTTGGGGGAGTCCTGTCCCCTGGCATTGGCAGCTGTCCCTTTGATTGATAGGAGATTTAACTCATCCCATTTGGACTTTGGTCTTTCACATCTGTGCCCACTGACCTTCAGTGTCATTCAGTGAATGTCTTAGTGTCAGGACATTCAGGGTACACTTGTTCCTGTTTGCAAGGAGCTGCTCAGTCTGCAAGCCTTTTTTAACCACTTCGACATCCTTTTGGGAATTCAGGAAAATTTTAGTTCTCTCATACCACCACAGACTTGTGTAAGAGTCTTGGGGCACAGCTTTAGGGTCCTTTCTGCTTTTGAAGCCCCACTGTATTCTGGGAGTTTACTGTCCCTCTCCTGAGATCTGTCCCAAGAGAGGTGGGTACTTGTAGGGGACACTTAGCAGGGCTTAACTTTCTTACTTTTACTTTGTTCTTTTAATCAAACTTGAGCCTGAGAACTGGCTTTTAAGTCATCTATTATTTGTAAGATAAACTTTGCTTCTTGGTCCTTAAAACCCATTTTTTGAGACCCAGAAGCATCTCTGTCAATGTATTTCCTGTGCTGAGAGCTTTAGATCTCCTTACGGAGAGAGCTGAGACAGGACTCTTCTTTGTTTTTCTCCTGTGGTTGTCCTACCCCAAGACATAAACCTGGAGGGCCTGACTGCAGCCTGAAAAGGGAAACTAAAAAGCCCAGAGCAGATAATACCAAATATTGCTCCTTTATGCTTGCTAGAGTGAAATCAGGGACTGGACTGAGGCTGGGCAGGAGTGGCTAGAGAGCAGGACCATGAGTCATTGTGTACAGCCTCCCCACTGACAATACCAAGCCCAGGCACACCATCCCTGGACTATGGTTGAGTAGAGATAATTCACATACACAAGGTCTAGGAAGAAACCTTGCAGAATAAGGGAGAGGCAGTTGCAGCCGGCAGACTCAGAGGAAGGGCGGAGCTTTGAAGAATCATCTAGAGTAGCATACAAAGAAGAAATCTCATCATCCTCAAAATGTGTATGGAGAGGACTTCCCTGGTGGCACAGTGGTTAAGAATCCACCTGCCAATGCAGGGTACACGGGTTCGAGCCCTGATCTGGGAAGATCTCATATGCCATGGAGCAACTAAGCCTGTGTGCCACAACTACTGAGCCTGTGTTCCACAACTACTGAAGCCTGCTTGCCTAGAGCCTGTGCTCCCCAACAAGAGAAGCCACCGCAATGAGAAGCCCGTGCACCACAAGGAAGAGCAGCCCCTGCTCGCCGCAACTAGAGAAAGCCTGCGCACAGCAACGAGGACCCAACGCAGCCAAAAATAAATAAATAAATTTATTTAAAAAAAAAATGAGTCCGGGGTCTGGGTTCAAATTCTTTTTTTTTAAATTTCTAATTGGGGTATAGTTGTTTTACAATGTTGTATTAGTTTCTGCTCTACAGCGAAGTGGAGTTCTCTATGCTATACAGCAGGTTCTTATTAGAAGAATAATAAGAATAAAGATAAAGAAACTAGGATGAGCAATGATGTAAAAACTAAATGGATTAGTTTCAAAAAGTCTAAAATGTCTTTTCCCAATTTAACATTAACTTGCTTAAAAGTATGTACAAAACCCTGTACTATGAGCTCTGGGGACAAAGAACTATTAGATAAAGCCAGGATTCCTTCAAATCCATGGACACCCATGCTTTAAATCCTGAGTGCCAAAAGCTTGACTTTTATTCAGGCAGAAGAATATAGACAGTCCTTACGGAGTGATCCTACTGAGCATTTTGTAGTGTATCAAATTTAGATGACTTCACGATGATAGAAAGGACATTTCCTTTATTGTGTTCATTTTAACAATATTTTTTCTGGATGTTTGTTGTATGATTGTGTTAGTCTGCTTGGGCTGCCATGTCACAGTACCACAGGCTGGATGACTTAAACAACAGAAATTTATTTTCCCAAACTTATGGAGGCTGAAAGTCCAAGATCAAGGTGCTAGCAATATTTGTTTCTTGGGAAGCCTTTCTTCCTGGGTTGTAGATGTCTGACTTCTAGCTGTAGCCTCATATGACCTGTCCTCTGCAAGTACACAGAGAGAAAGAAAGAAAAAGAGAAAGAAAAGGAGAGAGAGGGAGAGAGAGAGAGAGAGAGAGATATCTGGTGTCTCTTCCTCTTCTTATAAGGACACTAGCCTTATTGGATTACGGCCCCACCCTTATGACCTCATTTAACTTTAATTACCTTCTTAAAGGCCTTATCTCAAATATAGTCACATGGGGGTTCAGGATTCAATGTACTAATTTTAAAGGGACACAATCCAGTCCATATCAGCAGTCCTGTACCTTCAGTTGCATGTAATCTCCTGGAGGGGACAGACATGCTCAACTTCTTGGAATGCAAGGAGAATGGAATCAGCACTGGATTAGGAATACAAGAAAGTGCTGAGGGAGTTAAGAGGTTACAGTTAGTAACTGCCACAGCCTTCTCCAAGTTAACCTTTTCCTTATCTCTTTAGTTACTTGTTTCTTCCTAAACATCGATCAAATTTGTGTCAGTGGTGTTTTCAAACTGTGTTCTACAGAGCCCTAGTGTTCCATGGCCGTGTTTTAGTGATTCCTTAAATGTGTGCTCCAGATTTCATTTAAAAATATAGTTCAACTATTAAAACTATAATAAAATAACACGTAAACAAGCCACATGAAATAACTCATGTGTGTTATATACCAAATTTTAATAATTAAGGACCACTTAAAAAAACAACTTAGAGTGCCAGGTTATCTTGATGCCCTGTAGGCCTTGGAATGAAACCATTGCCATTTCTGTCGAATTGAAGAATAGCTTTAGAACACAAGGCAGACTGTCAGAAATAGTTGATCTGTGCAAAGAAGCAAAAAATTATGCAGATAAATTGAATGTTGAGGTTAATGTATAATCTAATTCTCATCTAAGCCCTGATTTCTGCTTTTTTTCTTTTCATTAAAATAAACTTACTGACTTAATAAAATTGTTATGTATATGAACTTATACATCAAATTTATGCTAATGAATTTATGTTAATAAATAATGCCTGTATAGTTATTTAATATAAGATTTCATCTGAAAGTAGGGTTGCTGCTAAAGCAAGTTCGAAACCACTGTTCTATTTGCTTACATGTATCCTATGCTGCATGTACTATTAAGCAACTGACAACTGCTGAAGGCTATCATATGATGTATATCGAACAGTGAGGTGTGATATGGACCAAACAGTTAAGATCAGGCACATGGAAGTCTAGGTGGTTAGACACACATGTCATTTACGTGCCCTTGAGTCATTGGTTTTACAGCCTGACAGTGAGCAGTCATTCATTATAAATCATTAGAATTTTAATTTTAAAAATTAGTGTAGGGAGCTGAGTTGGGGAGGGACATTAATATGAGTATTTGGTATTAAGATGAGAACAGCTCAGTAGGAAACTTCCTAACGGAAATGTCACTGATAGTAATTACCCCTTTCCAGTCAAGCAGCTCTTTGATTTTCCTCCAGCATTAGGGGACCAGGCAGCCTGACAGAGACAATGAAACAAGAAGGGTGGTTTAGAAAGCTAGAGAATCTGGAAATTTGGCTAGGGAATTTGGAGACAGCATGTAATTTGATATTTGTATCATCTGAAGGGTGCATTGGGTCATGCTTTTTAATCACTAAGTGGAAATTCATCGGGGGCAAACTGGTGTGGGATGAGAATGGAGATGAGGAGCAAGAATCCCAGGGCCCACAGATGTGTACTGGTGGGCAGGAGGTGGGCAGGAGAACCAGCCAAGGTCAGGGGAACACTAACAGCCGCTCTCACCATTCTCCCATGAGATCTTTCTAGCTCTCTGAGGGCCCAAGGGTGCTGTGCCAGTGACCCTTGGAGTTTTAGGAAGATGTATAGCATCATCTTTCTTGTAGGCAGCATGTGAGATATTTATCATCACTCAAAGCTTATGAA
Source organism: Balaenoptera acutorostrata (assembly GCF_949987535.1). Classification (NCBI taxonomy): domain Eukaryota; kingdom Metazoa; phylum Chordata; class Mammalia; order Artiodactyla; family Balaenopteridae; genus Balaenoptera; species Balaenoptera acutorostrata. The sequence goes on along the minus strand of NC_080069.1, from coordinate 77,101,035 downwards.
ATCTTACATTAATTAAACTGAATGTACAAAAAGCTCTACATAGAGTCCCCGAACCGAAGTAGCTTCTTTTAGCTTAAAAAAAAAATTAATTCTTGGAAGCCTTAAACCTAGTATCAGCAACATCTTACTTCCAGAGAATATGCTTACAAGTTGAAGGGTGAAATTTCTGTTGATTATACAGCTTCTTGCCAGTGGACAAATATGATTGCCTTCCATTCTTTAGTTTTCCAGTGTTATTATCTTTTATTATTTTCTCCCTCGTAGAAACAGCTTTGTGATCTACTCAAAATGAAGAGATTGAATGAGAATTCTGGTCCTGTATTTTTCTTTTCTTCTTCAATGATGAAAACTTTCTTTATAAAGAACATTAAGGGAAACATGTCAGAGGGCTTAAATTATCTGTCTTTTCATGTGACAAGTTAATAATAAGATTGAGTTCTATCTCTCTCTGGGGTGAGTCTCATTTCTCTGAGAATACATAATACACAGAGAGATACACATTGAGATGACAGTTTATAAATATGGCAAAATGCTGAAGATTTCCGTGGTGACGTTAGATGAATGCTTTCAATATCCGAATTTTTTTTTTGTCAAGAAAGGAAATACTACAGCTATCCTTCTGTAAAGCTAACCTGACTCTGTATTAACTGGCTGATGTAATGTTCAGGGTATTTTTTGGTTCATTTCCTAGAGTCAGAGATAACATGACGCTTCACTGTGTCTGATTTTTGTGGGTTGGTAATGGTTCAAACACATGGGAGTAATTCAAAGCTTTGCTTTTGCGGGTTCAATAATTCCATCTCCACTTAGAAATGAAATGATAGATTTTTTTTTTAAAGCAACTAAATAATGCATGGTGTGATGGGATAAAGGAGAGTATTGCTAAAATTCACATCAAAAAGCATCCTCTGTCATACTGCTCGATTCTCAGAGCTGTTCCATTAGTGCCCCTTTAACATGTAATATTTCCCAATTAAATGTGTTGGTAAGAATTATTCATTTTAATAATTAAAGAGCTTCCCCAGCTCCCTGAAGAGCGTTACCATGGAGGCCCAGCTCCGCTGCTGGGAATAATCACAGCATGCTAATGTAAGGAGAGGGTGACAGTTGAATGCTAGTATTGCCATCAGGTGAAACTAACTTTGGGCTTGTTTCAATGGCTGGGCCCTGGGACACCCATGAAGTGACCTTTTGCTGTAGCAGAATGTGATATGGGTTAGTTTTGTGGCTATGATGGAGTATAAAATTTATCACCTGTTATGTATGTAGACTATGCTTTGAGACTTCCTAGGATGACATGAGAAAGCTTTTTGACTGTCTTCAATATTACTTAATTATTACGCAGTGATTCCCCCAGTTGGGTTTAGTGATGCCTTAGAGCTGCTGTGAAATTCTGCAAAGAAAATTTTCTTTCATTTTAATTTAAAAGAAATGTGTGACCTTGGGGCTGTTAGGAGAGGCTGATGTAAACATAAACTTTGAGAAGGGGTCTTAACCAAATGTAACAGTAGTCATTGGTCTGTTGGCAGCAGCTGTGTTGAATCTGGGTCTCAAGGCAGTAGTGAGACAGTGCCCTCTTGGGTATAAAATGCCAGTAAAGGTAATCACAGCTGACAGCATTAGGGGATTGATAATTCCCAAACACTTGAGTTACTATTATAAGAAAGTTATATAGTACCATAAAGCCAAAGACCCCATCCCATTACTTCATTATTTTCAAATAATGATAAGAATTAAGGTAACCATCACCACTACTACTCCTGGTAATCATCATCCTAATAAAATAGTTCATGCTTGGAGAGTACTTACCATGGAACACTGGTTCTAAGTGCATTACATAAATGGAAGCATTTAATTATCTACAAAGATCAGGTCCTAGATTCTGATAATTTGATAAAGATATCAGTAGTGGTAACTATATCTACAGATATTAGCACTACCCCTGTAATGATAATGCTTTGTGACTGTTTAGTACTACACATCTTTGAAACCACTCTCACACTTATTCATTTGATTCTTGCAACAAACCATTGAGGTAAACAGAGCTATTTTTATGTTAGTTGTACAGAGACATTATGAGATTTTCCAAAGTTTCAACAGTTAATCTTGGATTCCCAGAATCTCCAAATTGGAAGTATTTTACAGATTTTTACCAGTGAGAAAAAACTGACTTACAGAGATCTGTGGTTTGCTCAGGCTTTAGGTCTTGTCACTGTCATTCTTATGAATTTCCCACAACATTGGTATTTTTGCTTTGATTTTCAAAACTGGAATGGTCATTCTTTAGCTTTCCTTGATAGGAGGCAACTTTGCTTAATGTCTCTTAGGAACACTCTGAGAACAAGAGCAACGTGGCTTCTCTAGAGGGTTTTCATCATTTCCCAAGTTAGTTAACCTGGAAAATGAATAAAAGATCAGAAGGCAGAAAAGGGCAGACGGTAGAGGGGGAGAGCAGATGACCTGTCTTTGGTTTCTGACACCCTCCCTGGGATAGGACAGAATCGAGCACTTTCTGGTTCAGGCAGTGAGTGGACTGTGGTATTGTCTCCCATAGGATTCTAAGCTGCAGTCAGCCCATCTTGGGTGGCTTTCTCAAAGTTTTTGTCCATGTTTGGGAGTAGTCATAATGTAGTCGTGATGTGTGAAGGATGGCCAGAAGCCTGGGCTATAGGAACCAGCTGTCCACATTCCTCCCAGGGTGGATCTGATTCTCCATCTGTCAGCAGGCCTTGCCACAATCTTCTCTGTAATTCAGGCCCCATCTTGACAGATGGTTCTTACGTGATGTTATAATTGTTTTTGTTTTTGGAGAAGCTTTCTCAGCTCTCAATTTATAGTTAACATTTTAGTTAAATCTTTCTCTGTTATTTTGGGCAGTATATAGCCATGACCTAGTGATTTTCAATACCGAGTAGTATAAATAACCTGCTAATTCATAAGTTTGAGTACAACAATACACGCACATGATGTTTGCAGCACCCCTGAATTGAAGGTAGAGTCATCACTAACTACTGTGAGTAGAAAGGGAGAGAGATTCCTCTTATGGTTTGTCCCCTAAGTTCCTCCATGTCCCAGTTGTGCTATTTTCCATATTCCTAGATAATTACAATCTACTACTTATCTGGCTAACTCAATCAGGGTACATTTGGTTGCAAGGAATAAAACTGAGTAAAATGAATCAGCTTAAAAAAAATGAAGGATTCATTTTAAGGATACAACGGGATTTCAAGGCAATCCACAGGTAGGAAATGAAGTGTGGCCTGTTCTTACGGGATGGGGATTTGGAAATATTGTCAGGGTGAAAACTCTCTTTCTCTTACTTTTCTTTCTGGAACGTCATTGTATTTGCTGTCTGCTTTTCTTGGAGCATCTGTAGACTGTCTTCTGCTGCTGGCATAGCCTATCATGGCCATCTCCAAATGGCAGCTTCAGCTCTCAAATTTCCCTATTTTATAGTCTCATGTTGGCAGCCAGCTGACCTGGACTCTGTGTATCAGTCACTCTTCTTAATTGTAAGCATCAGAAACCACCATGGCTAATTTAAGCAGAAAAAGAATTTACTGGGGTATACTGGGGAGCTCACAGAATTGTTGGAAAGTGTTGGCAAATGGGCAGGAAACAGGGGACGTCATAGCCAGAACCAGAGCCACAGAGCAGGTCCTGTAAGGACACTACTGCTGCCAAGTACTAGACCTGACTAGTGCTTAGGCCACTGACCCTGGGGTCACTGAATTCAGTACAGTAAGTCCCCTGCATATGAACGAGTTCCATTCCGAGAGCATGTTCATAAGTCCAACAAAGTTAGCCTAGGTACCCAGCTAACACAATAGGCTCTATGGTGCTGTACTGTAATAGGTTTATAATACTTTTCACACAAATAATACATAAAAAACAAACAAACACAAAAAATAAAACATTTTTAATCTTACAGTACAGTACCTTGAAAAGTACAGTAGTACAGTGCAACAGCTGGCATACAGGGGCAGGTTCACATCTTTGAAAGTTGCAACTTGAATGTTTGTATGTAGGGGACTTAACTGAATTGCTACTTCTACTGCTGCCCATCCTGGCCCCCTTGAAGTAAGATTCTCTAGTGTCCCTACAACTGTGCATCACTAGCTTCCAATTCAAAATCCAGGGCAGGTACTTCTGATTGGTCAAGCCTAGGTCATGTGCCAGTTCCTTGGCTGCACAGGAGGCTGGGAAAGCAAGTATCAGGAACTTTCAGGCTCTATAGTAGAAAGAGGGCTATCCCTTCCACCATGTCTCATAAGGTGGGAAATTCCTCAAACCCAAGAAGGGTATTTAGATTCTGGGCAGCCCAAAAAGCCAAAACCAAATGGTCACTATACTCAGTGTCCCAGTTCCTCATGTTTGAATGGATATGAACAATCCATTTTGAGTCAGATATCCATCCCTAAACCAATCGTCTATGGCCAGTGAAACAAGATGCCTTTATACATAGGGCTGCACTTCCCAGGGATTTAGGTGGCAGATTCTTCTCTAAGAAGGGGGATGATGTGTGTGAAATCGGGTAGGTAATCATGGCTATCTCTATTTCTGATACCGGCTGCAGATTAATTACTGAGGTGACTTGTTATATTACTTGCTAACTTGCCATCTGTTGCATTAATATGTTTATTTAGTTTCCCTAGAATAAAAATGGTACTTTGGGGCATTTAGTAGCTTCATGGACCCAGACCTCTTCCAGAAGGTCCAATTCCTTTTCCTGCTTAGGTAATTGACACATTCAAGCCTACTCTTTTGCCAGACACTTGAAATTGTAGCTTCTAATATTCACCAGACTGTGTCTAATGAAACAGCCCTATGGGTCTTTGACAAAGGTCTGGCAGGTATATTTTTTGAGGTATCTACCTGTGTAATCTTTGAGAAAACATACCTGTGTATCTCTCAGGGATAGGTAAAGTGTGAAAATGGAAAAATGCTTTGGAGAGATAAAACACTACTAAATAATAATTTATTACAATTCCTTTTGCTCATTCAAAATATATATATTGTGTGCCTATTATATGCTAGGAACTGTGCCAAATTTAGTTCCACTAAATTTCGTTTTTCTTATTTTAAGAAGAAATGCTCATGGTAAATTGAAATAAAAGAAATCTCTCTCAACTGTAGCCAAGTAAATAACCATTAAGAGCCATATATAGCCATACATAGTAAAAACCATATATAGCTTTTCGTTTCTATAATTTGATAGTTTGGATATTTGGGATTCAAGTATAAGGAGACTGGATATCTGGCTCAATATTATAGTCCCCCAGGAGCATTTGAAATTTTTTTCATTAATAAAGAATTCTGAGACTCTTGCAGGAGTTTTTGTTTGGGGGCCTGAATTTTAAAAGTACAACTGGGTATTTGTTTTGAATTAGGCAAAGGGTGCCAGGAGCAACAATTATCATTAATGTTTACTGTTATTTGAGCTTTAGAGGAAGAAAAAGAAAGCTTGTGGGAAATACCAAAGTTGATTGGTAATAAAAGGAGTCTATAAGAAGAAAACACAAGTAAGAATGAATATTATATGAAAACTTCATCATATTGAGGGGCAAGAATAGTAGAAAGATCTTCTTAATTATATACAGTCAGATTTTTAAAGTACGAGGCTGTCATATTAAATGGGGTGAAAATATTTGGTTTTTGGAAGGAAGATGTGGAAGCTTAAACATGGGCATATATTTAAAAATATTAATGATTTACTGTACCTTTTTTACTAATTCACCTTGTGATCTACATCCACATCTATCTTTGTTTTGAAGGTCTGTTGTGTCCCAGAAAGATGTTGTAGTTGTATTTCAAAAGCAATGACACAGTTATGTCACAAAAACGATCGGTGGGGCAGTTTTGTTTGATAACATGATTGTATGTGAGATATATCAAAATAAGCCATGCTCTTTTATACCATTTTAAAAAAGAAGAAAACATGACAACAGGTGAAATAGTAATTTGTATACTCAATAGATTTAAGACAAATCACTGTAAAATAACCTTTTTAGCTCTTTTTGTTCAGGGGGCAAATACACATGTAATGGCAGGCATGGCTGTAACTTGGAACCACATGTTATAGACTAGTCTACTGGAATGAGTTCCTCCTGCAACTACTCCTATTCAACCGAAGTATGGATGGGTAAAACCCTCATAATGTAAAGATTAAAATCAAGCAAACTTACTATCTAACTGAATTCTCTAAAATAAGACTTGGCCAACTTTCTATAAAGGGCCAGATAGTGAATATTTTTGGCTTTGTGGGTCCTACAGTCTCTGTCACAACTACTCAACTCTGCCGTTAGAGTGTAAAAGCATCCATAGACAATATGTAAATGAATAAGTGTGGCTGTGTTCCCATAGGATTTTATTTATGGGCACTGAAATGTGAATTTCACATAATTTCATGTGTCGCAAAACGTTCTTCTTCTTTCTTTTTTTTTAGACATTTAAAAATGTAAAGACTATACCTAGGTGTGAGGGCCATATAAAAACAGGTTATGGCCAAATTTGGCCCATAGGCTGTAATTTACCAGCCCTGCTTTAAAGTGTACTGGCCTGGGACTTCCCTGGTGGTGCAGTGGTTAAGAATCTGCCTGCCAATGCAGGGGACACAGGTTTGATCCTGTTCCGGGAAGATCCCACATGCTGCAGAGCAACTAAGCCAGTGCACCACAACTACTGAGCCTGCGCTCTAGAGCCCACGAGCCACAACTGCTGAGCCCATGTACCACAACTACTGAAGCCCGCGTGCTGCAACTACTGAAGCCCACGCGCCTAGAGCCCGTGCTCCACAACAAGAGAAGCCACTGCAATGAGAAGCCCATGCACGGCAACGAAGAGTAGCCCCCACTCGCTGCAGCTAGAGAAAGCCTGCATGCAGCAACAAAGACCCAACACAGCCAAAAATAAATAAAATTAAACAAACAAAAAACCAAATTTACCTCTTCTTATATAAAATCACCAAACTGGATTAGGACCCACTCTAATCCAGTATGACTTTAACTTAACTTGATTACATCTGCAAAGACCCTATTCCCAAATAAGGTCACGTTCAGAGGTACCAGGGGTTAATATTTAAACATATCTTTTGGGGGTACAGCATTCAATTTACATCATCTGGTATCTCATCCTTGCTTGTCACATCAATCCTGTTCTTTTTTTCTTCGCACTTTCCTTAAAGTGACTTTTTTTGCTTACTCAGAGTTTTGTCATTCTTCTTTACCATAAGATTGTCTTGTCCATGGTTTTGGCTTGCAGCATGCCAACTCCATCTCACACTGTCCTTCATTTTTTTTCTCTTCGACTTCTGCAGCTGACCACAGCATTTTTATTTCCCAATTCCAATACCAAGAAGATGATCCCAATTGGCCAAATTTTCGCTTTCTGTTCTAGGTTTTAAGTTACAGTCAGTCAATATAGGGGTTACTTCTGAGTCAGGTGTTCACTCCAGATTCAAACAGTTGGGTATGGGGTCACATAGGCATGACTACTTAGGCAGAAGGAGCTCTGGATGAATCCTATATGCACTTAATGAACTGTATTAACTGTACAAGGGGCTGTATTCTAGCCCCTAGAACTGTATTAACTGGCAAGGTATTTTATAGAAATAGACAAGATCATTCTAAATTTTATATGGAGAGGCAAAGGATCTAAAATAGCTAAAAAAATTTTGAAAAATAAGAACAAAGTGGGGGGAATCATCCTACTTTATTTCAAGACATTACAAAACTATAGTAATCACGACTGTGTGGTTGGCAGAGGGATAGACACTTAGACCAATGGAATGGAACAGAGAACCCAGAAATACACCCAAACAAAAGTATGCTCAACTGATTTTTAACAAGTGTACAAAAGCACTTAGATGGAGGAATGATAGTCTTTTCTATTGTTAGAACAACTGGATGTAAATAGGCAAAAAAAAAAATCAACCTTAATCTTATATGTTATACAAAAATCACCTCAAAATGGATTGTAAACTTAAATGTACACAGCACGTGGTATTTCATACCTGCTTCTCACAGCATTCCCATTCCATTTTCTTAACATTTCTCTTAACAGGGTCTTTCACAAAGCAACATTTAAAAATTTTGGTGAAAATTTATTGATTTTTTTTCTTTTATTAATGGTGCTTAAAAAAATTTTTTTAAAACATCTTTATTGGAGTATAACTGCTTTACAATGGTGTGTTAGTTTCTGCTGTATAACAAAGTGAATCAGCTATACATATACATACATCCCCATATCTCCTCCCTATCCCACCCCTCTAGGTGGTCACAAAGCAAATGGTGCTTTTTGGTATGTCCAAGAGCTCTTGATCAATCCCTAGGTTCCAAAGATTTTCTCTCAGGTTTTCTGCCAAAAGTTTTATAGTTTTATATTTTACATTTAAATATTTGCAAACTGCATATGTGATAAAGGAGTCATATCTAGAATTTGTAACGGACTCTCAAAATTCAGCAGTAATAGAAAACAAGAAATCTGATTAGAATGTGGGCAAAAACCATGAAGAGTCATTTCACCTAAGAGGATAAACAAGTGGCAAATCAGCACATGACAAGATGTAAAACATCCCTTGCTGTTAAGGAAATGAACATTAAGACCACAGTGAGGGCTTCCCTGGTGGCGCAGTGGTTGAGAATCTGCCTGCTAATGCAGGGGACACAGGTTCGAGCCCTGGTCTGGGAAGATCCCACATGCCGTGTAGCAACTGGGCCTGTGAGCCACAACTACCGAGCCTGCGCGTCTGGAGCTTGTGCTCTGCAACAAGAGAGGCCGCGACAGTGAGAGGCCCGCGCACCGTGATGAAGAGTGGCCCCCCCCTTGCCGCAACTAGAGAAAGCCCTCGCACAGAAACGAAGACCCAACACAGCCAAAAAAAAAAAAAAAAAAAGACCACAGTGAGATATTACTCCATACCCATTAGAACAGCAGAAATAAAAAATTGTAAGAACACCAAATGCTGGCAAGGATACTAACAAACTGGATCTCTAAATCACTGTTGAGAATGTAATATGGTATATCCATTCTGGAAATAGTTTGGTAGTTTCTTAAAAAAATGAAATATACCCTTACTATATAATCTAGTAACATTTGTGCATATTTTTCCAGTTAAATGAAAATTTTTGTCCTCAGAAGAAAATTGTATGCAGTGGTTCACAGTAGATTTATTTGTAATAGCCCCAAACAGGAAACAAAATGTCTTAGAATACGTGAATCATTAAACAAACTCTGATATATCTATACCATGAATATTACTCAATGAAAAACGAACAAGCTAGTGATACAACAACTTGGAAGTATCTCATGCTGAATAAAAGAAAGCCAATCTCAAAATTTCTCACACTGTATGATTTTATTCATGTAAAATTCTTAAAGTGACAAAATTATAAAGGTGGAGAACCAGTTGATGGTTGTTAGGGGTTAGGGTTGGTGGGGAGAAGGGAGTAGGTATGGGCTTAAGGGGTAGCATGAGGGGGATACTTGTGGTGACGGAATAGTCTTGTATTTTGATTGTGGCAGTGGTTACACAGTTCTAGTCATGTGATGAAATGACAGAATTAAAAACACACATTATACCAATATCAATTTCCTGGTTTTGATATTGTACTATAATTGCATAAGATCTAACCAATGGGGGAACTAGGTGAAGAGTACACAAGATGTCTCTGTACTATCTGTGTAACTCCCTGTGAATCTATATTTCAAACTGTATTAATTTAGTCCCTGAACTCAGCAGAAAATGTAAGGAATCAGTAAGGGAGGCTACCTTGAAATTTATATACTTGTTTCTTTCTTTCATTACTATGTGTTTTTAGGTGTGTATACATTTATATCTTCCTGATGTATTGACTCTTTTATCATTATTAAATGTCCCTCTTTGGCTTTAGTAATATTTATTGTTTTAATGTCTAGTTTGTCTGATATTCATATAGTCACTCCAGCTCTCTAAAGTTACTACTTGTATGGTATATCTTTTTTTCATCCTTTTACTTTCAACCTGCTTGTGGATTTGAATGTAAAGTTTGTCTCCTGTAGACAGCATCTCATTGGATCTTGGTTTTTGTCTTGTCTGACAATCTGTCTTTTGATTAAAGTATTTAGTTCATTCACATTTAATGTAATTATTGATATATTTGGATTTACATCTTCCATTTTGCTATTTGTTTTGCATATATCTCATGTTGTTTTGTTTTCTTGTTTCTCTTTAATGTCTTCTTTTGTGTTAAACAAAGCTTTTTGTGTACCATTGCAACTTCTCTGTTAATTAAAATTTTTTTTGAGTTATATTCTTAGTTGTTACTCTAGGGATTACAACATGCATCTGAATTTATCACAGTCTACTCAGGTTAGTACTGACTCAATACTGGTAAAATGTAGAAACTTTGTTCCAACAAAGCCATTGTACTAATATTGTCATATATGTTATACATTAATCCCTATAATGCAGTGTTGTTATTACTGCTGTATATAATCGTATGTTTTTAAAATAAATTGAGAGGAAAATAAAAAATATATTTAGCCTTTTCTTTTTTTTTTTTTTTTTTTGGCTGCATCATGCAGCTTGTGGGATCTTAGTTCCCCAGCCAGGGATTGAACCCATGCCCCCTGCAGTGGAAGCGTGGAGTCCTAACCACTGGACCGCCAGGGAATTCCTCATATAGCCTTTTGTTCTTATCATACATATTTATCAATTCTAGTACTCTTTATTTATTCCAGCGTATTTCAGTTATCTCTGGTGTCATTTGCTTTCAGTGTAAAAGATTACCTTTAGGATTAAAAAATTTTTGTTTTAAAGTTTTATTATTTTATTTTATTTTTTATACAATTTTTAAAGGTTACACTCCATTTACAGTTATTACGAAATATTGGCTATATTCCCTGTGTTGTACAATACATCCTTGTAGCCTGTCTTACACCCAATAGTTTGAACCTCCCGTTCCCCACCCCTATATTGCACCTCCTCTCCCTCTTCCCACTGTTAACCACTAGTTTGAGTCTGCTTCTTTTTTGTTATTTTCAGTAGTTTGCTGTACTTTTTAGATTCCACATATAAGTGATATCATACAGTATTTGTGTTTCTCTGTCTGACTTATTTCACTTAGCATAATGCCCTCCAGGTTCATCCATGTTGCTGCAAATGGCAACATTTAGCATTTCTTATAAGGCAGGGTTTACTAGCAACAGTTTTTCTGAATTTTTATTTATCTTGGAATGCCTTTATTTCCTTGGAATGTCTTTATTCATTTTTGAAGGATAGTTTTGCTAGATATAGATTTCTTGGTTGACAGTTTTTTTATTTCAGTATTTTGATTATGTCATTCCATTGCCTCGTGGGCTATCTTATTGCTGATCAGAAGTCAGCCATTAGTTGTATTGTTCTTCTCTGTACGTGATGAGTCACTTTTCTCCTACTGTTTTTGATATATTTATGTTTGTCTTTGACTTTCAGCATTTTGACTGTGACATGTCAAGATGTAGATCTCTGTGCTAATAGTACTTGGTATTCATTGAGCTTCTTGGATTGTTAGATTAATGTTATTTTTAAAAATCAAATTAAGGAAGTTTCACTCATTTCTTCAAATAATTTTTTTATTCCATCTCTCTCTCTCTCTCTTCTTCTTCTGTGACTTATACATATGTTGGTACGCTTGGTGTTGTCCCACAAGTTTCTGAGATTTTAATCATTTTTCCTCTTTTTTTTTTTATTTGTCAGATTGGATAATTTCCATTGACTTTAAGTTCACTGATTTTTTAATTCTGTCATCTCAAATATGCTGTTGAGCCTGTCTACTGAATGTTTCATTTCAGTCAGTCATTTCAACTTTAAAATTTCCATTTGGTTCTTTTTATTGTTTCTACTTCTCTACTGAGATTACTTATTTGTTGAGTCATTCTCATCATATTCTCCTTTAATTCTTTGAAATAGTTATATTAGCTGCTTCAAAGTTCTAGTCTGCTAACCTAAATGCCCGTCAATAGGTGAATGGACAAAGATGTGATATATATATATACACACATATACATATATTTATATATAATGGAATATTAATCAGCCATAAAAATTAGTGAAATCTTGCCATTTGAGACAACATGTGTGGACCCAGAGTGTATTATGGTAAACAAAATCAATCAGACAGAGAAAGACAAATAGCATATGACTTCACTTTTATGTGAAATCTAAAAAATAAAACAAATGACAATAGGAACAGAGTCATAGATACAGAGAACAAACAGGTGGTTACCAGAGGGGAGGAGAGAGACAGGTTTAAGAGGTACAGATTTCTAGTGGCAAAATAAATGAGTCATGGATATGAAATGTGCAGTATGGGGAATATAGTCAATATAGTCAATAACTATGTAATATCTTTCTATGGTGTCAAATGGTAACTAGACTTATTGCAGTGATAATTTTGAGGTGCATAGAAATATTGAATCAATATGTTGTGTACCAGGAACTAACATAGTATTGTAGGTCAATTATACTTCAAAAACAAACAAATGAACTCATAGAAAAGAGATCAGATTTGTGGTTACCAAAAGTGCAGAGTGGGGTGCAGGACCTGGATGAAGACAGTCAAAAGGTACAAATTTCCAGTTACAAGGTAAATAAGTACTAGGGATGTATAGTACAACATGATAAATATGATTAATGCTGTTGTATGTTATATAGGAAAGTTGTTAAGAGAGTAAATCCTGAGTTCTCATGACAAGGACAAATTTAGACAGTTTTTTTATAGACAGATTTAGAGTTAGTTTATTTTTTTTTCACTGTTCTTTTTCTGCCCCGAGTACGGGTCCTACTTTCTGTTTATTTGCATGTCTTGTAATTTTTTGTTGAAAACTGGACATTTTGGATAATATTTTGAAGCACCTCTGTATTTTAATTTTTTCCATTGACAAAAAGCTTTATTTTGTATTTTGTAACTTACTTGGACTTGATCTGCAGAATCTTTCCTGTGGTATGTGGCAGTTTTTAAGTTCTTATTTTTATTTCTAGTCCAGCTTCCTAATGGCTGTCCCTGTGTCTTCATATCTCAGTTGTTATACAATGATTTGGGCTGAGGTTGTACTCAAACACCTCAACCCCATAATCTTCCACCCTCTGCTGATGGATCAGTATGCATGTTTGGTAGCATGTTCAAAGTTCAGGTAATTCTTATCTGCCTTAACTTTTATTTACCACCAGACCATCTCAAATTTCCCTTGCACACATGTTTAGTTTCGTAGTCACGCAGAGATGTGTGGAGAGCTTATCTAGCTCTTGTATGGCTCTCTCATTTTCAGATTTTCCCTATTAACTTTCTGGTTGGTCTGCTGCTTCCCCCAACTGTACTTCAGTCTCAAGCTAGCAGAGCTGTAGATTTGCCCTATTCTTTTTCTACTGCATTTGCCTCTTTTACTGACAGCCTTTCTGGGTGTGGGTTTTTACCTTCTGTCCCAAATCAAGTCTTCCTGCACTGGCAGAAAATTGCTGGTTTTCAGGGTCAGCCTTGCTTTTGTAATCCTACTGCATTGACAAACTGGGGGATTCAGCAGTGGAATGGGAGCAGCCCTAGGCAAAAAGGCTGCAGAATTCTACTCCTCTTACCCAAAGTTCAGCTGATTTTCATGAATAAATTCTTCTTAATTTGTTGTCTGCCTTTAGTTAATTTCCAGAGGCCTGAGGTGATTGTTTTGGATTTTTTCCCCCAGTTTTATACTTGTTTTATGGGTTGAGTGGGAGGCTTTTGACCTCTTTTCTTTTTTTTTTAAAATTATTTATTTTTGGCTGTGGTTGGGTCTTCATTGCTGCATGCAGGCTTTATCTAGTTGCAGTGAGCGGGGGCTACTCTTCGTTGCAGTGTGCGGGCTTCTCATTGCAGTGGCTTCTCTTGTTGCAGAGCATGGGCTCTAGGCACGCAGACTTCAGTAGTTGTGGCACGTGGGCTCAGTGGTTGTGGCTCACGGGCTCTAGAGTGCAGGCTCAGTAGTTGTGGCACACGGGCTTAGTTGCTCCGCGGCATGTGGGATCTTCCCGGACCAGGGCTCAAACCTGTGTCCCCTACATTGGCAGGAGGTTTCTTAACCACTGTGCCACCAGGGAAGCCCTTGACCTCTTTTTTTTTTTTTAAATTTATTTATTTATTTATTTATTTATGGCTGTGTTGGGTCTTCGTTTCTGTGCGAGGGCTTTCTCCAGTTGCGGCAAGCGGGGGCTACTCTTCATCGCGGTGCGCGGACCTCTCACTGTCCTGGCCTCTCTTGTTGCGGAGCACAGGCTCCAGACGCGCAGGCTCAGTAGTTGTGGCTCACGGGCCCAGTTGCTCCGCGGCACGTGGGATCTTCCCAGACCAGGGCTCGAACCCGTGACCCCTGCATTGGCAGGCAGATTCCCAACCACTGCGCCACCAGGGAAGCCCTTGACCTCTTTTTGATTTTTTAGCCAATTATGTTTTTAAAGCATCAGAGTGCAGATGTCTTATTTTACTTTTGAATCTCATTTATGGCCAGAGGGAGAAGGACCTGCTTCCTCAGGCCAATATTTCCCTCTTTTCGGAAGTATCACATCAGAAGTGATACTTTGATGTTGCAAAATACAATCTATTTAAAGATGGCAGTAACTTATAGATTTAATTTGATTTTTTCTCATCACGTGGTTGACCTGTAGCATGCTAACTGTGAGATTATTTGTGTAGGTGGTATGACTTGGTTACTATATACATAAAAATATTGATGAGTGGGATGCATATCATTAAGTTCCTTATTTCAAAGAGGATTTAAAGGTTATGCATTTTTGCAACTTTTAAACTGTAAATCTAACTTTTAATTATCAGTGTTAATGGAGATGAGCAAAAGTGTGATAATATCCAAATATTGGGCAATATGAAAATCATATATGCTGCTGAATGTTTTGTTTTTGTATTTCTATTGGAAAATAGTTTTATTTATTATACAAACAACAGTTTTTAGCTACCAGGGTTAAAGGCTGTATGTGTAGTCTTTAATTTAGTCTTGAGATTTCCATGAGAGGATTATTACATTATCATCATTTTACAGATGTGGAAACTGTGGCTGGGAGAAGTTAAGTAACTTGCTCAAGGACAGACATAAAAATTCATGTAATGCACATTAGAAACCCAGTTGGTCTAACTCCCACAACCTTGCTTGTATAATGTGTGGTCATGTGATGTGGAAATTCACAGTATTATTTCCAACTGGGGGTAATATGAATTTTAGAGGCGAGGCTTTTTCATTTCCTTATCCTCTCTTTCTGCTGAGCTTTCAGCATTGCTTCTGAGACTGATTAAAAAGTGTCCACTTATAGCAATTCTGGACTCTTCTACCTTGCTGGCCTATGACTTCCTTAGGGCAGAGTGGTTATTGCTTTTTTTTTTTTTTTTTTTTGGTTATTGCTTTTATATACCTTATAGCTCCTCTTGCTTTACTTGAGGCAACAAAATCCATAAGCACAATTGTTTTTAGCCATTATTTAAATACAGGTAATCTTCTCTTTGCCTTCAAAGTATTGGAAAAACTTAGGTAAACAACTAAGATCTTAAAATTAATGTCTTTAAAATTCACAACTTTTAACCCTGATGCATTAAACAGAGTGGTGCTCCAAATTCAATATTTTTTCTATTGCCTTTATTATGTGCAGATTACATGATGATGGCATAAAGAATACAAAAGCAATGATAATATTTGCCACTACTAAAAAGCTTTGGGATAAACAAAAATATTATGCACTACCCTTGAGTTTCATTTATTTATTTCCAACATACGATTCTCCCTTAAAGATATCATGGTTGCACTCTATCCTTGCAAAACACATGTTAAATTTGAGTGATACTTCAGATATGTGAGAGGCTACTTATTTGTTAAAGTTCACTATTTTCTTGTCTGTTTGTTTGAGAGTACCTGTAAAGAGTGACCAAAGTGTTCCGGTCTTCCTGGGAGCCAGCCTGGAATGGACACATAGCTGAATGGACTAACTATGCTAATGTTTACCTTTTGAAAATGAATTAGCCCAAATCATTTCAATCTCTTTGATGCCTACAAAAGAGGCAGAAAAAAATCTCATGAACAAGCAATATAAACTTGTCAGTCCTTACCTCTGCTGAGATGCTACTGCTAGCTGTGGGCTTTCTAAAATGTTGAGGGAGATTCTGAATCCCAAGTGGCCAAAGGCACACAAATAGTACCAGAAGCCACTCTTAGTGAAAAACGAGCAATAATAGAGGTATGGGAGCAGCTCATTTTTCCTCACTGATTTTTCTGAGGTTGGAATCACGTTCCTCTTTTTATTTAAAAAAAAATTTCTTTTTTACATCTTTATTGTAGTATAATTGTTTTACAATGTTGTGTTAGTTTCTGCTGTGTAACAAAGTGAATCAGCTATATGTATACATATATCCCCATATCCCCTCCCTCTTGCGCCTCCCTCCCGCCCTCCCTATCCCACCCCTCTAGGTGGTCACAGAGCACCGAGCTGATCTCCCTGTTCTATGCGGTTGCTTCCCACTAGCTATATATTTTCGTTTGGTAGTGTATATATGTCAGTGCCACTCTCTCACTTCATTCCAGCTTATCCTTCCCCCTCCCCGTGTCCTCAAGTCCATTCTCTACGTGTGCGTCTTTATTCCTTTCCTGCCCCTAGGTTCATCAGAACCATTTTTTTAGATTCCATATATATGTGTTAGCATATGGTATTTGTTCTTCTCTTTCTGACTTCACTCTGTATGACAGACTCTAGGTCCATCCACCTCACTACAAATAACTCAATTTCATTTCCTTTTATGGCTGAGTAATATTCCACTGTATATATGTGCTACATCTTCTTTATCCATTCATCTGTTGATGGACACTTAGGTTGCTTCCATGTCCTGGCTATTGTAAATAGCGAATCACGTTCCTCTTATCACTGGAGGCTATTGTGCCCACAGCTTATTTCATTCTAAGGTGGCTCATCATTTGAACATATCAGAACATTACATTGCACTCAGTGTGGCTCAGTGAGAAGGCATCATTTTTATGTAAAGCAGGAATAGCTAGTAGAGGGTTCTTTGCTCCCAAGGTTTGCCCACAAATACCCCACACCTGCAGATATTTTCAAGGCCCTCAGATGTATAAATTGTCCTAAAAAATCACCACCACAACCATCACCTACTCTTCAGAATCCTCCAATTCTGTCTACCCGCCCCAAACACACAGTTTCAACCAACTATTATATATATAGGCCCATAGAACCAAGAATGTAGTCTAGTGGCTTCTATGATAAAATGCAAACAGATAATTAATTATAATTGAGAAAACTTTCTAATTGTGACCCCTGCATGTGTAATGCAATATTCTGATTTGTAGTCAGACTCCCCAGGAATTGAAGCACACAGATTGGGAGTCTGAGAAAATGAACAAGAGTGATCATAGGCAGATGCATAGCCCACAGAAATATTTCAGAAAGCAATACAGTTTGCAGAGTCCCCATGCAAGCTCCTAGACTAAGGATTTTGAAGAGGAGATAAATGTCCCTCAATACCTTTTTAGATGAATAATACAGACAAAACAAAATCTTTTTCTTCTTTATTTCAGATTGTTGGGAAACCTGCTAAATAGAAACTACTGCTCTAGAAATTAAGGGAATTGGAGTTGGCATTAAGTTGTAATTTTTCTATTAAGCTCTTTGGAATTCAGAATTGACATGTGGAATGTCAGCTATTTTTTATGACTACATAGCTGTGACAGTACATAAATAATAAATGTTCGCTTCATCTATGTCCAAGAGCCTGGGATGCTGGGATGACCTTAGAAATGCTACCTCTTTCTCACTGACAGTTATTTGAAGACGTCTTTGATGAATCAGGGTGGAAATTAACATTCTTTCCCATGAAACACTACCTTCAGGCCATTGGCTACAAGAAAAAGAGCAGGGTCTGTTGTGTTCTGATTTATTGGAATGTTCATTAAAATTCTCAGACGAAGCTTACCTTTGTATAAAACAAATATGGATACTGTTTAGCAGCTATATTATTTCTGTACCTTAGAATGTGTGATATTGTGTATAAGTATCAGCCAGGCTCCAAATAGAAACTACTCTGAGTTTAAAACAGGAGATTTAATACCAGACTGGCTAAACAGAAACCAAATGGGGGACACTTAGGTAATCTAGGAATTAACAGCAGCAGGAAGTCATTACCATCCTAAATTAATTATCTGTTACTGTGTAACAAATTATCCATAAAGTTACCACAAAATTATTATCTCATACAGTTTTGAGGGTTGGGAATATTAGTGTGGTTTAGATGTTTACCTCTGGCTCAGATTCCCTCATGAACTTACAGTCAAGTTATTAGCTTGGGTTGCTGTCTTACCTATGGGTGCTTGACTAAGATGAGGCATCCACTTCCAAGTTCACTTAGGTGAAGGTTGGTAGGCTCCAGTCTCTTGCCATGTGAGTCTCTCCACAGGGTTCCCTTACGTCACGGCAGCTGGCTTCCCCTAAAGCAAGTGGTCTATGAGAGGGAAAGAGTGCACTCAAGATAGAGTCCCAGTCTTTTAAAAAATTTATTTATTGAAGTATAATTGACGTAGAACAGTATGTTAGTTCCAGGCACACAACATAGTATTTTGATATTTCTATACATTACAAAATTATCACCATGGTAAGTCTAGCTACCATCTTTTGCCATATAAAGACATTACAATGTTATTGGCTATATTCCCCATGCTGTACACTTCATTCCCCTAACTAATTTATTTTGTAACTGAAATTTGGTACCTTTTAATCTCCCTCACCTATTTCACTCATGCCCCAGTCTTTTTATATCTGAAATGATATCCCATCACTTCTGCTGTTTTCTATTTATTATAAGTGAGTCACAAAGTCCAGCCCACACTCAAAGGGGGGGAGGATTACACAAGTGTGAGAATACCAGAAGTATGTATATTAGTTTGCTAGGGCTGCGGTAACAAAGTACAATAGTACAAACTGGGTGGTTTAACAGAAGCTTATTGTCTCATTTCTGGAGTTTAGAAGTCTGAGATCAAGGTGTCAGCAGGGTTTTATCCTTCTGGGGGCTGTGAGGGAGAATCAGTTCCATGCTACTCTCGTAGCTTTTGATGATTTGCTGGCAATCTTTAGCACTCCTTGTCTTGTAGATGCATCACCCCAATTTCTGCCTTCATCTTCACATGATGTTCTCCCTGTGTTTGTGTTTGTCTCTCTCTAGATTTTTCCTTTTTTATAAGGATGGCAGCTGTATTGGATTAGGGTCCACCCTAATGATCTCAACTTGACTATATCTGCAAAACCTTATCTTCAAATAAGGTCACATTCACAGGCTCTGAGGATTAGGAGTTCAATACATATTTTTTGTGGGGGACACAATTCAACCCGTAGCAGTGAACATCATTGGAGGCTGTTTTAGAAGCTGCCTACCACATACTGCTAGTCTGGAAGACAGAGGGAGGGGGCAGTCTCACAAGAGCCTGGTGGATCAGCTTCCACCTGACAGGAGCTAGGACCACAGTAAGCTGTCTGGCCAGAGGTGGGCTGTGGAGAAGACTCTTTTGCTGCCAAACTCTCTGCTACCTGAGCATAGAGAGAATGGGAGAATGACCTGCTTCTTCCCCACTCTGCCCCACTCCAAAGTAGACAGTCGAATCTCCCTTGCTGTAAGTCATTTGATAAGGGCACCTACAGAAGTCAGCTCTTCTGAAAGACTGAGCAGAGCTGGAGAAAGGCAAGCTGTGGATCTGAGGCACATATGTGTTGTGTTAGATCTGCAGCAAGGCATCCCAGAGTGCTGCGGCAAACTCACAGAGACATCGCAGGATATTTTAAATTTTTTGAGGTTAACACAGCAATACTTGATATGTTGGACACCACATGCAATACTAGCTCAAGGTAGTTCACAGATTCAACATTAGATTGTGCTACATTCCTTTTTGATATCTTGGCAGTTTCTGTGTCCTAACTACTTTAGTAAGTGGTATTTTTAGATATATCTGTGCCTAGAGGAGCCATGAAAAAATTCCAAAGACACTAAGGACTCCAAAAATTGAGAACATTTTGGAACCTCTGACAGTAGGCATTATTTATATTATTATTCACCATGGCCATATTTATAGAGCATACCTGGGGAGGTTGATTCTTTAATGTCTTGACAGCTAACTTCCTGCCCTCCATTATCCCATTTTGATCTTAGAATGACTGAACTCAAGGTTGGGCTATGAGGACTGTGCAGTTGGAATAATGTCAAGAGAATAGGAGAAGCCTTGCCTAAGAAACTCAAGGTAACATTTATGGATCCTGGACAGTGGAGCTTTAAGATTTTAGTGATTCATCTGCAAAGATGCCATTTAAAAGAAAGAAAAATCTGGACACATAGATATGTTCTAGCCAAACTGAGTATCACGTGTTCGCATATAGTTCCAGCCCTTGCACCTGCTGTTCTTACTTCCAGAGCAGTCCCCCCACCCACACCCCCATATCACCTCCTATCAGGGACTGATTTTCCCTCTAGGGATCAGCCAAGAGCTCCCTTACTGCCTTACACCTATCCTGTGCTCAAACTGGCCTGTCTATGCTTTTTCATAGCTGCTGGTGCCCTCCCATTGTAACAGTTACCACACTGGACCACTAAGCATCTTTATGTATTTCTTGCTGCTGGTTTGTAAACTCCATGAGGGAAGCAATCATTTCTGTCTTGTCACCACTGTATCTTCAGTATGACTACAGAGCCTGGCACATAGGCACTCAATAAATATTTAAGGAATGATTAACTGTTTTGGAATTAGATTGCAAAAGAGAGGTTACAGCTTTCATTACAGTGAGCCAAAGGTGGATGCTTCCATTGGTGACAGAGTATCTTCTGTTATAGTCCTCAAAGACACTACAACAGGAAATGGTTATTTAATAGGAAATGTAGTTTAGTCAGATCTGAATATTCACATTATGACTCAAATATCAAGTGATATTGAGTGATATAAATCAAGTGACACTTGATTTACAGTGGACTGTTGTGCCCTTACTTGTCTTTTAAAGGTCACTCAGCAATTTTCCATTTACGACTTAGTCTCTTCCATGTTAACTCAGTCTCTTTGAGGAAAGAAAGCTTTTCTTTTTCATGGAGAGGGTGGTCTGTCTTTGGGTGGTTTGAGTGCTGTTTCTTATGAGGAGGGGAGCATCTGCTTTGCCGCCATCTTCTGACCCCTGGATCCCACTGCAGTCCTGCCTGACCATGGTTATCCTGTTTGGCACCTGCCTGGGTTACTGAGCATCAGCTGGAAGCCTTGATGATGTCCAGGTTCTGCCATGATTGTGATCTTGAGGATTTTACATTTTGTAGCTTCCTTATCTCAAACTTGGGTCTCTTCTGGTTCACAAGACATCCTGGTCTCTACAAAGCCCAGAAAACTTTGGCTGCCTTCTCTGCACCACCTCAGAATGTGTGCATCCCTCAGGCTCCCCTGGGCCAATCCGCAGGTGCTATTTTTATCACCTAAGCACCATGTCCCTGCATTGGCAGGCTGAATGCCAAGCTCCCTTGAGGCAGCTTATACTCTTTCCAGGATATTCCCTGGAAAGCCGGGCCCAGCTGACTTGCTTTGTTATTCTGCCAAGCCTCCTTGGGGGTCCTATTATTTCACACTCCCTGCAGCTAAGGCTCAGAGAATAGGGTGTTGGAAACTGTCTCAGTGACCCACCCCGGTCTCACATCAATTAAATCCTCTTCCTTCTCTACTTTATGACCTAATTTTGCAAACTCTTTGAGCTCAGTCCTCTAAACTTGGTCTTTTTTGCAATTCAAAATATAACCTCCTTTCACTTTAGTGCCTAGCTCTGACTAATCAAAAGCATTTTGGCTTTTGGAGGATTATTTTTCCTCTGGGTATGAAAACATTTTATTTGAAACTCAAAGCCAAGCAATGACTTCTTTGTTATAGGAGGTATCTGCCCTCCCTTTATCCAGGGAAGTTAGCCTTGTGTTCATGGCTCAGCTTTACTGGTGGAAAGGAAAACAAGTTCAAAGAAGAGAGGTGGATAAGGGCAGGTAGGGAAGGAAACTTAATATAAAAAATATCCTACTACATTTGTAGTTACAACTTATATTGCATTTGTGTTATATTTATATAAAGCTTTATAGTTTACAAAATGCTTTTATATATGTCATCTTGAAGCAGAAGAGAAAAATGGTTAAAAGTCCACACTTTAAATCTGGGTTTTGACTATAATTCAGCCACGCACCAGCAATGCGATATTGGATGAACTAATATAAGTTTCTTCATCTGGAGAAGAACAGTACCATACTCACAGGGTTATCACCTTTAAATAAGACTTCATTTATGTAAAGAACTTGGCATACCTCAAGAAATTAAAGAGTATAAATAAGGGCCACAGTATTGTTTTTTAAGCTGGTATTAATCTCTTTGGAGCTTTCTTCTTCGGTCAGATTTGTTCAAACTCCAACCTTAGTCATGGATTTCCTTCTGTTTGCCTAGGGTAAAGGAAATGGAGGCCCTTAATTGCTAAAATATTTGGAAGTTCATGCCACTCTCAAATGGCCATGTCACATGACTCTGTGCTGCATCTAGGCTTGGGGACTTTGTTGACTGACACTAGAACTTGGGAGCTTCCAGCCCAGATTCGCTACATGGGAGGCAGGGGGCAGGGTCCAGTCTCACTGAACCCGCAGCCCGGCAGATGAGTCAGTGTCTCCCCTTCCTCACCCAGTGATGCTCCTTCTCCTCCACCCCCCATCCTCCTCTGGGCCAACCCAACATAATCTCAAGAAGTTCACATTTTAAGAATAAAAGCCAGGAAGGGAGACTGATATCAGAATATTTCTATTTTCTGTGGGGCACCTCTTGTGTTCTGCTGCAGCAAGAACAAAGCCCATGTTAATATCTCAATACACTATCCTTCTGTGCAATGAATAAATGAAAGCAGTTATTATATTTATGCCATGATATGATGGAAAGAAAAACTTTGAATTACACTTTAATCACTTAACTTAAACTCAGTGAAAGAGTTTTAGAAATGACTGTTTTGAATATATTGAAAATGAGGATAAAACATCAGACAATCAGAAATGTAAGATTTCTGTCAGGCTTGTAGAAAGGAGAAAAATGAATCAGTCCAACACTGAATGTTTGGTTTTAGGAATTTGTCCTAGTAATCAGAATGAATTTAGAAATCAGAAGCTAGGTCTCTATGATGATTAAAGATGGGAATGCAAATATTCATACAAACAAACAAAGTCCCCTCAATAAGTGGTGCTGGGAGAACTAGACAGCTACATGTAAAAGAATGAAATTAGAACACTCCCTAACACCATACACAAAAATAAACTCCAAATGGATTAAAGACCTAAATGTAAGGCCAGACACTATAAAACTCTTACAGGAAAACATAGGCAGAACGCTTTTTGACATAAATTGCAGCAAGTTGTTTTTTGATCCACCTCCTAGAATAATGAAAATAAAAACAAAAATAAACAAATGGGATCTAATTATACTTAAATGTTTTGCATAGCAAAGGAAACCATAAATAAAACAAAAAGACAACCCTCAGAATGGGGGAAAATATTTGCAAACAAAGCAATTGACAAGAAATTAACCTCCAAAATATACAAACAGCTCATGCAGCTCAATATCATAAAAACAGGCAACCCAAATCAAAAAATGGGCAGAAGATCTAAATAGACATTTCTCCAGAGAAGACATACAGATGGCTAAAAAGCACATGAAAAGATGCTCAGCATCACTAATTATTAGAGAAATGCAAATAAGAACTACAATGAGGTATCACCTCACACTGGTTAAAATGGCCATCATCAAAAAATCTACAAACAATAAATGCTGGAGAGGGTATGGAGAAAAGGGAACCCTCCTGCACTGTTGGTGGGAATGTAAATTGACACAGGCACTATGGAGAACAGTATGGAGGTTCCTTAAAAAACTGAAAATAGAACTACCATATGACCCAGCAATCCCACTCCTGAGCATATATCCGGAGAAAACCATAATTCGAAAAGATACATATACCACAATGTTCATTGCAGCACTATTTACAATAGCCAGGGCATGGAAGTAACCTAAATGTCCATCAACAGAGGAATGGATAAAGAAGATGTGGTACATATATACAATGGGATATTACTCAGCCATAAAAAAGAACAAAATAATGCCATTGGCAGCAACATGGATGAACCTAGAGATTGTCATTGAGTGAACTAAGTCAGACAGAGAAAGACAAATATCATATGATATCGCTTATGTGTGGAATCTAATAAAACAGGGTACAAATGAGCTTATTTACAAAACAGAAGCAGTCACAGATGTAGAAAACAAACATATGGTTACTGGGGGTAAGTGGGGGGAGGGATAAATTGGGAGATGAGGATTGACATATACACACTACTATATGTGAAATAGATAACTAATATTCAATACTCTGTAATGGCCTATAGGGAAAAGAATCTAAAAAAAGAGTGGATATATGTATAGAATAACTGTTTCACTTTGCTTACACCTGAAACTAACACAACATTGTGAATCAACTATACTCCAATAAAAATTTAAAAAATAAAATAAAAAACCTTGGGAAAGTATAAATCTATTTGAAAAAAATATTCTATTGAGATATTTTGGGCCACAGTTAATTACTTTAACTTCTCTTGAAAAAAATATTCCAAATTTGATCTAAAAAGTAGTTCCCCTGATAACTGTAAACATTGGAGCCCAACCTATATGTCTTGAAAAATAAAATTTTGCAAGAAAACCTAGACTACATAGAGCAGTGGGAGAGAAATGCATAATCAAGACTGGAAACTCAGACCTATAAAGGAAAAATGTAGTTATATTTATTAAAAGTTAAAAACAGTTGTGATATGTGGGCTTCCCTGGTGGTGCAGTGATTAAGAATCTGCCTGCCAGTGCAGGGGACACAGGTCTGAGCCCTGGTCTGGGAAGATCCCACATGCTGCGGAGGAACTAAGTCTGTGTGCCACAACTACTGAGCCTGCACTCTAGAGCCCGCGAGCCACAGTTGCTGAAGCCCACGTGCCTAGAGCCCATGCTGTGCAACAAGAGAAGCCACCGCAATGAGAAAGCCTGCGCACTGCAACGAAGAGTAGCCCCTGCTGGCTGCAACAAAGAACGCCCGCACCCAGCAACGAAGACCCAACGCAGCCAAAAATAAATAAATTAATTAATTAAAAAAAAAAACTTAACAGTTATGAAATGTGATAGCATAATCAAAGTAATAAATGATAAGTTTAGAAAAAGTATTAGTAATACAAAAGACAAAGGGTTTATATCCATAATTATACACACTTCACTGAAAACTTGGTTAAGACAAACTAGTAGAAATATGGAAAAAGTATGTGCTCAGTAATGCATGAAAAGTTGATATATCAATTTACTGACCTTAGACTGATAAAATTAAACAAACATGGAAATGTAAAGTCCTGTCTTGGGGGACACACACATAAAAGAGTACATTCATGCGCTGATGATAGGATTTGTGACGTCCTTTTGGAAAGAGACGTGGCAAGGCCTACTAAAATTAAAGAAAAATATACATATCTGTTGTCTTAGCGATTCCTCTTATAGAAATGTATTCCATGGAAATAAAATGTCAACTACAAAAGGAAATATAAATAAGAATATTTATTGTCATATTGTTCATAATAGTTAAATAAATTATGACAAACCCACAGCATGGAAAGTTATGCGTTTATTAAAAGGAATGAACTAGACCTGTATCAGTCATCTTGGAAGGATTTCTAGGAAATGCTGTTGACTAAGCAAACAAAGATTTGGAGAAATATGTATAATACAATCTAATTCTTATAAAACAATAACGACTCTCCCATATAAGTGACTGGGTGTATGTATGTGTATATGATTAGAGAGGTACACAGTAAATTTTAACATGGGTTACCTGGAGGGGTGGTGATAGGGTTGGGGGCAAAGGAAAGATGATAGATGGAAAGCAAGGATAAAAATATCTAGACTAAAAAGTAGATGTGCAGTATCCAAATAAACACACACAAATTCACATACAGAAATTAGGGGGAAAGAAGATAAATGTAGTTTTATGTATACTGCCTTATATGAATGGCCCATGATACTCTGTCAAGTTTTAATTTACAGAGTGCTTTGTATAATATGATTCTGTTTTTGTTAAAACAAGTAAATAATCACATATTTGTGTGTATATGTTTCTACACATATATGTATATATTTATACACAAACATGGGCAAGGGAATAGGCATGGAAAAGCACATACTAGTCTTAATATTGCATATTTTAGGAGGTGGGAATGGAACAAGGATGGGATTACATCTTTATCCTTTTATTATGCATTGTTTTAATTCTTATACTAAGCTTGAGTGAATTTTGTAATTTATAACACACCAAATAAATTTAAATAGTATGTAATACCTTACATATGTATAACTTTTAGATTCTACAAATCTGACTCAATCAAATAACATATCAACCCTGGCCTGTGGCCAACATAACCTAAACCAAATTCTGATCTTATCCCAAAGTGAATTTATTCTCCTTATGCTAAGTGATTGCTAAGATGCTGTTTTCTCATTCATATTCTCATCTACTTCTCATCAGTAGCCTGAAAAGATATTATTATCCCTGTATTTATATACAGTATGTGGAAGAAGGAATCAGAGGTCTTCATTGACTTGCCAAAAGTCGTAGAGCTAGTTGTGACCTTAATCCAGATCTCAAATTCCATTTTTTTTCCTTTCTATTATATCACAAATGCTGCTAAGCAAGTGTTTTCCTAGCTCCTTCCAAAAACTCAACACTCATCCCAGTCCTAGCCATGGATGTCTGTAAAGCTGCTCATACCAAATAGTGAAAATTTCTCCTCTGGTTGTCAACATACCATTTATTTTTTCCCAATCTCTGCTTGGCTAAATGCTATCCATTTGTGAAATCATTTGGGTACCTCCCAAATGCATGGCGTCAAAAGAAGACTCAGCCCTATTAGATGCCTCCTGTTTCAAGTAAAATAGGCTGGTCCTTAAGATAGTCCACGATCAAGATTTTCTCAGCCTGTGAGCTAAAGAAATAAGACAACTGACAAAAATAAAAAGACCTCACAGCTTCAGGCTACTACGGTGAAAGAAACAGAAAAAGAACCAAACTATAAGGTTGATATAGGCTGAGTGTTTGTGTCCTCCCAAAATTCATATGTTGAATCCCTAACCTCCAATGTGATAGCATTTGGAGGTGGGGTTTTTGAGAGGTAACTAGAGTTAGATTAGGTCATGAGAGTGGGGCCCTCATGATGTAATTAAATGCTCTTATAAAAAGAGGAAGAGACAGAAGCATTCTCTCTCTCTACCGTGTGAGAGTACAGCTAGAAGCCAGGAAAAGGGCCCTCACCAGACACTGAATCTGCTGGCACCTTGATCTTGGACTGCCCAGCCTCCAGAACTGTGAGAAATAAACCGTTGTTGTTTAAGTCACCCAGTCTGTGGTATTTTGTTACAGCGGCCTGAGTAGACTAAGGCGAAGGCGCAAACAATTGAACAGAAATCCTTGATGCAACTAGTCTTGTAACAGTAGCTAATAGGAAGTGGCAGGACTATTGCACACATATGTTGGTACTTTTATTTCTTAAATTATGCTTGTGGTAGGCAAGATTCTAAGATGACCCCCTATGAGTCATGGCCTTGCATAATCCTATCCCCTTGAATGGAGGCAAAACTTGGGACTTGCTTCTCGCCAGTAGATTATGGCAAAGGTGATGGGATAGTCAGTCACATGATTGCATTACATTACATAAGACTCTATCTTAGTGGACTGGGGAGAGATTCTCTTGCTGGTCCATATGGAGGAGTAAGTTGCCAAATTGTGAGAGGGCCACAGCTGTGGGTGGCCTCTAGTTGCTAAGAGTGGTCCCCAGCTGACAGTTACCAAGAAAAATAGGGCCTTCAGTTCTGCAACCACAAGGAGATAAATTCTGCCAACAACCACACGCACTTGGAAGAAAAACCTGAGCTCCAAAAAGAAATGCAGGCTGGCTGACACCTCTGAGACTCTGGACAGAGGATCCAGCTAGGCATCGCGTGGACTCCAGACCCATAGAAACTTGTATGAGATAAGAAATGTCTGTTGTTTAAGCCATTACCTTTGTGGTAACTTCTTATGCAGCAAAAGAAAATGAATACAATACTTAACAAGTACAAACCACGATGTTATGGAAAGAACACAGCTCTGGAACATAGGATACCTGGGTTCATTCCTCATGAACAAGTGAACTAGCTATGGGACATCAAGCAAGTCATACAACCTTTGGGGGCTTCAGTGACCTCATATGTGACGTGATGGCCTGTTCAAGATCTCTTTAAGGTCTTGATACTAACACCTCCTGGCTAATGTTGACATTAATTGCTATAGGATTTTTACCCATATCAAATATACTGCATATTATCATCATATATTTTAATCTGGCCCACTTGCTTCATTTATTTAGTTTTGGTATTATCATCCTCCCCCCCGCCTCCAAAAAAGTCCATTAAAATCAGCACCCTCGGATTTTGATTTAAGAAGGCAAGAAGAGGTCTAATTTGAGAAAGGTGCTTAAAAAACTGTATGATGATCATCATTACTTTTCAGAAATTTCATTGTAAAATTGAGAAGCAAAACATAGCTAAAGTCACAAAAAAGGAAATGAAAATTTTATTTTCTGAAACATTTCAGGAATGTGAAAGTTGGATTAGATGTGAGCCCTGCCTCTATTTCTGGAGCATTGCACAATGTAGGAAAACAGAACAAACTTTTAGCATCTCTGGAGAGAACTGTGTACATTCCCCAGGTGAGACTCTTATGTCAGAAGGTAGCACCTCATCAGCATCAGGATGCTGGTGGTTCATCAGGTTCATCTTAATCTGTGCACTCACTCATGCATAAAAGAGAAAAGTGAACAAGGATGCAGCCACCATTCGTTTTATTGCACTTTGTTACTAATATGAAGCATCATGGTTCATATTTATATTTAGCGTAAGAGATGAGCCTTCCGGAGGCAAAGCCCCAGCTCCGCAGGGTAAATGGTATATTCCCTCCTGATCCCACAAGGCGCTGTAAACAAAGGAGACTTCTGCTATAAATAGGACCTGGGTCAGAAAACGTTTTGTGGGAGTATTAATAATCAGGGCACTACACAGACAGTGTTAAGGTGAGGGCCGGAGTCATTATCCCGTTAGGAAACGAAGAAATGATTTCCTTTGTTGTAGGTGGCCTTTGGTGTGACCGCATGAAGGAATGTTTGATTAATCCAGCTTTTCCTCTTTGCATTGATTCAGCTCCACAGTGGACACCGGAGTACTGGGGCTTTCTCTAGGAGTCAGCCCTCGGAGCACAGGAGTTAGCCGTCATTTGCTAACTCACCACGCCACTGGAGGCAAAGCTAGAAGACAGAGCCGCCCAAAGCCAATCGCTGCCCCAACCTGTGGCAGGCTCCTGCCTGGGCTTTCCCCCCTGCCCCGCCCCGGCGGCTCCCGACCCCTCAGTCCTGCTCCTCCTCACGCCGGCTGCGCTCGCCTGCACCTGTCGCACCTCCCGGATTTGGCAGAAGGATATGAGGAGACAGCTGGAGTCACTGTAGTTTCCTCTGTTTGAAGGTTGCCCAAATGAAAAACAAACAAACAAATCTGGTGAGTTTCGTGTTTCTTTTAAGTGTACAGAAATGCAGCTGCTAAGTGGTGTAGGAGATCAAAGGAGCCTTTTAAATTTAGGACACCAAAGTGTTCTTCCTGGCTTGATCCTTGTTGGAGATTTGTTAGAAAACTTTAGAAGGAAGTTGCAGAAGAGGATTAGGTCTATTAAACTCATCTGAATTGTGAAAAGTTCTTTATAAAGCTCATTAAGTGTCCTCATTGATGATCCTGTGGAGAATGTGTTAGTGCAGTGAGCCCTGAGGTTGTATTTCTGTTTCGGGTGGTAGGAGTCAAGGGCATAGTTGAAAATATTTATTTAATAGAATGGTAAGGTGATATGATTGATTGCCTATTAATTGTCAATTTTGTAGCGAGAAACAAAGATATGTTACAAAGCTTTCAGTAATTTCAGTACTTGGTGTGAGATGAAGATTAATCTCAGTTTCCAAATTTGAAGTTATGTCTTAAAATATAAAGACATTGCGTAGGGAAAATAACTGGCATATTCTTTTCAGTGTACGTTGCAATATTTTAAATAGCTTAGATTCCAGTGATTGGGGCAAAAAAATGGTTAATTATTATTTCTATCAGTACCTTAGCAGTTGTTAATTTTCTTAAAATTTCTATTTATTTGTAAAAGAATGTAAAATTACTTACTGTAGATTGCAGTAGAAAAAGTAAGTGATAGTATTTGAATATTCCAATTTTCTGAACACAAAAATCATAAACATTATAGTTTTTAAGTTGCAGTTTTAATTTTATTTTGACCAGAATTGGGAAATGGCTGGTTTGTAAATGGTTTGTACTTTAAAGTTATTTTTCTTTAATTTGACATGCTTTAAATGACTTCTTGATCCCTCTCACTTCTCTATTTTGCATCAGAAAATTTTTAAATATGCTAAAGGGATAGAACTAACAAGGCAAATGTGTTCTATGGTACATTTCGGTTGTTGTTGATGATGTTTGTAAGCATGAAAAAAATCTATCTTGATTATTCCGAGTTTTTTTTTTTCTATTTGTTCTCTAAACTAATTAGTTGCTTTCAGTTAACTTTTTTTTCTGGTTAAAATAATATGTCTAAAAATTAATTTCCACCTGAAATCATTTTAATCCACAAATTTAATTGAGAACTATTTAATAATTCGTCATTTTGGTCAAGTTTGAATCTTCCTTTGACAACTTTAAGGGGCTTGCTGAGGAGGGGGAAGGAGAAAGTGAGTGTGGAAGAAGCTCTTGAATTAAATAATGTATAAAGGTTAAACATCAAACACTCCTGACTGTCATCATCATAATTCTAAATCACAGTTGACCGTGGATATTGATGTCTTCCTCCAATAAGTCCTAACCTCCTTGATGTATTTTTTTCTTCCGTTGACCTGATTTTCATTTTCTTAGCCTCTAAGATGTTAGCTCCATAAAAGGTAGGTTTGAGGACAGGATCCCCCAAAGGTAGGTTTTTCATTTCATATTCATACCAAGCAGCTTATGAGGGGAATTACAAATGAGGTCCTCATTCAGGTATAAAAGTGCTGAGCTATAGCGTTGGTTGGTTCTCCAACAGAAGGCAAGTGAATACGTGTACACATCTAATTGCAAGAGAAACTCTAGTTTTTAAACTATGTGTATAGAATTTCTGGAAATGAAGCTTTAAAAACAGTTTAGAGCTATGCATCAAAAAGCCATTTTATTTGTTTCTCCTCAAATTTGAGGAGTAATTCAGAAACATTTTAATTTGGTAATTGGAATATGATTTGACTTTTGGAAAGAAACTGTGATTGTCCATCTTTGGCCTTCTATGTAAAATGCTACCATTTTTCTTATTTCAGTACCCAATGGTATATGTTTAAGTTTTCGTCTTTTAATTTACATTTATAAAGTAAAGCCATCCAATTTGTAAAATAAAGCCTCTAATTAATTTCATTAGACATTGACTGGGGTATGTGTTTCACAAGGTACTTTGGAGCTGGAAACTTCATCAAGATGTCTTTTAATTCAAAGTAAAATACATGTTACTTTTTGAAAAAATCTTTAAACATGGTACATGTTCATTGTAGTTAAATTAGAAGATGTAGAGAAGTACAAAAACAATTATAAAAACCAGTCAGTCTCAATAGGCAGAGAGAACTATTAAATATTATGATGTATTTATTATTATAAAGCATGTATAATTTAAAAAGTGGAGTCATAATGTGTACAAACTATATTTTGATTTTTCCCATAAAACATTAATTATTTTTAAGCACTCTTGGCTATTTTTAGGTTAATACATGATAGTCTGTTAAGTGGATAAGCCATAATTCTTTAAAATATTCATTTGTTGACATTTAAAGGTTCATTTTATAGTAAGTGGATACAGCAGGATTTTCTTGGTACAATGCAGTATTGAAAACACTGGCTCTTCCCTATTCTACAAATGAGTTTTCACTTCTCAAAATGGAATGTTTCATTTGGAAATGGATAAAAGAGGCTCTTTGAGTGATTTCAACACCTTCATTTTAATTTTAGTGATAAGCATTGGAAACACCTATTATTATAGCTAATATATTGATTGAGTTCTACAAAGATTCATTTAAAAGACTTAATATGCCATTAATACATCAAGGGAGCACCTTGTAAAGAGTCTCCTTTACAAATCATTTAGAACACTTTTCCTCCCACTTGTATATTTGCAAGCAAGAGGGATATTTGTCTTTATTAAAATTCTCAAGGTACTTCTGATACTACTACCTCTAATATAGCAATAGTAGTGTCAGCTGAGGTCTGTGGTTTTAGGTGGGTTATAAAATCAGCAGGGGATGATGGATTTTTAAATATTAATTATTAGCTACTAGCTTAAATTAACATTTGGCTAGCAGTCCCTGATGCAACAGTTTTCCTACCTTACACTAAAATTCTTAGGAAGGCATTTTAAAAGATGAATTCATTATACTTCCAAAGACCGCTACTGACAGTCAACCTATTGCTAAGATCTGGGAGACATTTCACTGGGCTAGAAAATATCTGTAACACAAGGTTCAGTGTGACCAGAAAGTAGGAAGAAATCCACTTTATACTTTTTCTTGTGTTTGATTCTTAATTTACAACCTCACTGTCTATGCCAAACAGGGAACTGGGTTTCCATCTCTTTACTGGGTGCTGCTTTTGAGGAAGCCAAAGTACTCTGTCCTTGCCTCTCCCAAATATTAGTATTTGTCTTTCTAAAACTGTCAGAGGTGGTAGACCACATAAACAACTGTGGAGAAAGAAGATGGAACATTAACAATGTTGGTGGTGGCCTGCATCACTCAGTAAAGCTTTGCAGGCAGGCTGAGAGACTGGGAGAAGCCCAGGAGCAGTACTTATGGAGTTGATGGTGTTACTCTATCTCTTCGGCCAGGGCTACCTGAGCTGGGCAGTGCAGTTTGTGCCCCAAATGAACAGGGCAGATGGAGGCTGTCTCAAAAAGGAACAGTGCCTTTTTGAAATTGTGTAGTTGTGCGTGTGTGTGTGTTTGTGTTTCATACAAAGACCTTGCATGTCCTAGTGGTGGCCTTATCTTTAGAGCATCAGAAACCCAGGCTGTGTAGGTAGGAGAAATACCAAGGCCAGCAGAGCCATGATGCAAGTGTGACTAGACCCTGGAAATTGGGATGGGAGCTGTGCGAATCAGTTTATGTCCCAGCAGCAAAACTGAGAAAGGAATGTGACCAGAGCCCAGGTGACCAAGAGTGAGGTCAAGGGAAAGTCTCCTTGCCTCCTTGTCTGTCGGCAAACACCTGGCTGAATTCTTTTTATTGAAATTGAGTGCAATTCTGTTAGGTAACAGATAAATTTTAAAAATACCAGAAGGAAGATAATCTGGCTATCCTCTGGATGCTGAGATCATGGGATTATGAGTGATTTTTGTTTGACTTAAAAATAATCTGTATATAATATTTATTGACAATAATCAAAAAAATGAAAATTATCCTTAACTAAGAAGAGAAAAACAACTAAAATAAGTTTTGTATTCATTTGTGTGCCAACAATATAATTGGGGTCTTTCTTGCCTCTCCTTTTATTTGCTTTTTCTTACTTAGTGAAGGTATCTAATGAGAAGATGTTGATAGTTCTTTTTTCCTTTTGAATTGAAGTCTCAGTGACAGTCACCTTTTAGTTTATCACACACAGGTTGGTTAGGTATTGTGGTAAAGAGACAAGGATTGCTTAGTCACCCAGATTTTCTTCCTTCCTGGAATAGCCATACCAAAAACCACACCTGAAACAACTCTTAAAATCTCAGCAATTTTCCCCCTTGCTCTAGTTAGAGAATGTCAGAGAGTGCTGGGCAACCAAGGTTATGTGATCTGGTGGGCCAGATCTGATTAATGTTTTTAATTGTGTTTTCAAGATGTAACACACCCAGGGAGATTTGTTCCAGATGGATGCAGTACAAAATGAAAAATAAAATAAAACCCCCTCCAAGCACAATATTGTTCTGAATATTTCTTTGAGGCATCAGCAGTTTTTAAATCATTGGAAGATGAGCTGAAGGCATTCTCTACATTATTGTGCCTGTCCCAGTAATTTAAAATAATTTTTAGTCTTAAAGGCTTTTCTGTGTAGCCCTTTTCTCTACCTGTCATTGGTGATCTCACCCATTACATATTTTTAAAAAAAGTATATGATAGGTCATAATGTGAGTAATTATGACTCTTAAGAGTATTTTATATGACATACCCAATATTTTGTCTTAGTGCATAAAAATTTCTGCATGGGTTTGTATATGTGCATACTTTAAAAGGTCAAAGACAATACAAAAGCTTTGTCTTCCGAGAATATTAAGTTAAATGTGAAATGTATATGTAATAGAGCAAACCATTACATAAAAACTAATGAAACAAGTAGATTTGACACTTTTTTTGTATAAATACACAAGTTGTTGGGATATTTAAAAATATCAAATCAGAGAATTTATTTTTGTGCTAATTTCTGATAGTTATTATATTTTTTATTTGATACATACCCCTATAAATTAGAATTTAATAATATTTTAAATGGCTCTTAGAATCTGCAAACAAAAGCAAATTTGGGGGGAGGATATTTTTGAAAGTAACTTGGATTTGGGTAAAGATCTCACACACACACATTAGGCTTACAAGCTGACTAGTTTTATCTTGGTGCTCTTAGATTAATAACTACTTCTTACAACTGACAACTAAGGAAATATCTTTGCATATTAAGATGGTATGCCATATCTAATGCCATTTCGGCTTGTTGTCACTGGGGACTTTCAAGATTTATCTCCACGGTATTTTAATTGTGAAAACACAATAAAAAACCTAGGGCTTTACTTCTCTTTGGTTTTGCAATAAATTTGCCTTTTCTCTTTGGATTTAAGTAGTCTTAGAAAAGTAAAATCATCCTTAAACTCTCTCTCTTACAATTTAGAGGAAAAAGGAATGCATCGTAATCAGGGGCATTAGATGTTTAAGGAACAAAACTCTGTTTAGGAAATTGACTTCACGTTAAATCAGCCACCCCGAATATAGAAAATTGTGTTGAGTGCGGAATAGGAGATGTGTTGTTTGTCCTGGATCAGATGATGGGGAAAATTTGCACACGGGTAGGACATGAAAACTTAAGTAAGTTATTAAATGATATCTTTATAAACTATGCACACTCGTAAACCTCAGACAATTTATAACAGGCCTCTGCATTGCAACCTTAAGTTTCATTTTTAGGTAAATCAATGAAGCAGTTTGCCATGAAATTTTTCCTACTAGAGATTCCATAATTTCTAAAACAAAAGAAATAGTGTAAACCCATTTCGAATGTTTAGGCCATGGTCACTACCATTGAGGCTTTGTTCTCAATTTAGATTTCTATGTGAAGTTAAAATCACATAAACATAACAAATAGCTTGAGCATCTTCGGCAAAATACTGTAACTATTTGAGCCTAATGGGAGTAGTTGCCCTCATTTTTTTTTAAAGCATTAGGAGGATGAGTTTTTTAAAAAAAATTATTTTATTAATGTATAGTTGATTGACAGTATTGTGTTAATTTCCGCTATACAGCAAAGTGATTAGGTTATACATATATATACATTCTTTTTTATATTCTTTTCCATTAGGTTTATTACAGGATATTGACTATAGTTCTCTGTGCTATACAGTAGGACCTTGTTGTTTGCCCATTCTCTATACAATAGCTTGGATCCGCTAACCCCAGACTCCCAGTCCATTCTTCCTCCACTTCCCCTCCCCCTGGGCAACCACAAGTCTGTTCTCTATGTCTTTGAGTCTGTTTCTGTTTCGTAGATAAGTTTGTTTGTGTCATATTTTAGATTCCACATATAAGAGATATCATACGGTATTTGTCCTTCTCTTTCTGACTTACTTCACTTAGTATGATAATCTCTAGGTCCATCCATATTGTTGCAAATGGCGTTATTTCATTCTTTTCTATGGCTGAGTAGTATTCCATTATATATATATATTACCACATCTTCTTTATCCATTGATCTTTTGATGGACGTTTAGGTTGTTTCCATGTCTTGGCTATTGTGAATAGAGATGCTGTGATCATAGGGGTGCATGTATCTTTTTGAATTATAGTTTTGTCTGGATATATGCCCAGGAGTAGGATTGCTGAATCATATGCAACTCCATTCTTAGTTTTCTGAGGAACCTCCATACTGTTCTCCATAGC
Source organism: Balaenoptera acutorostrata (assembly GCF_949987535.1). Classification (NCBI taxonomy): domain Eukaryota; kingdom Metazoa; phylum Chordata; class Mammalia; order Artiodactyla; family Balaenopteridae; genus Balaenoptera; species Balaenoptera acutorostrata. The sequence goes on along the minus strand of NC_080069.1, from coordinate 77,064,688 downwards.
GGTTGTACCAATTTACATTCCCACCAACAATGTAGGAGGGTTCCCTTTTCTCCACACCCTCTCCAGCATTTGTTATTTGTAGACTTTTTGATGATGGCCATTCTGACCAGGGTTAGGTGGTATCTCATTGTAGTTTTGAGAGAATGGGTTGTCGACAGTAGCCTGGAGTAGGTGTGGAAAGCTAGGAATCTGTGCAACCTGAGCACTAGCACACAATTGTTTTCATAGCATATTCACTCCTTGTAGACACGAATGTCTGGGTGTGCTGCTTCTTTACCTCAAAGTTCCTAAAAATCTCCTTGAAAGCAAAATGTTCAGATATGTAGCTATCCAAAGAACAGATATTTGGAAGTGATTCAGGAAGCGAATAGAATAGGAACTGTTTTAGGTTGTTCTTTCAATCACAGTTGCTAAAATAACAATGTAGTTTTGTTTCAGTACACGGAAAATAAAACATACGCCAAGGATATCTTTTTCTTTTAATAAGTTTCCAAAGAACTGGAGAAAAGTTCCTGACTTGCATACTTAAAAGGATATGAATTGTGTAGAACCCTGGATTATGTATAGATTTGAGTTGGGAATTTTGTGGGAAGATGTCCAAATTATTTTCTCATTCCTGTATTCTTTGTAGGTCAATTCCATTTCCGTTAGTTTCTTTGGATGCAGTTGATGTGTGCTAAAATTCATTAATAAAACCTTTTCTGTAAACTTTGGGAGACCTTGCCAGTTTTAAATTGACAGTTTGGCATATGTGGAAATCAGCATTGTTGCAGAGAGGCTAAAATTTCACAGGCAAGCTATTTTCTGAGTGCCATTTGATCTGGTGGCATTTGAAGAGAAAATCCCTTTGAGATTAATGATTTACAGCAAGCCCTGTTGGGTGGTGTTGCATAACCTGCCAAGCTATGGCTATTGTTTTATCCAGACCAGATTTTCATTTCTTGTCATTTGTCTGTCATGACCTTACCTTTTATAGAATTTATACCAAATAGGAAAGTTAAAATTGATTGTGGGATTGAACCATCCTTTCACTTTTTTTTTTTTTTTTTTTTTGATTCTCAGGCAGCTTCCCAGTTGGGACATTGTTTATTTTATTTATTTATTTTTAACATCTTTATTGGAGTATAATTGCTTTACAATGGTGTGTTAGTTTCTGCTTTATAACAAAGTGAATCAGCTGTACATATACATATATCCCCATATCTCCTCCCTCTTGCGTCTCCCTCCCACCCTCCCTATCCCAGCCCTCTAGGTGGTCACAAAGCACTGAGCTGATCTCCCTGTGCTCTGTGGCTGCTTCCCACTAGCTATCTATTTTACATTTGGTAGTGTATATGCAAGTCCATGCCACTCTCTCACTTTGTCCCAGCTTACCCTTCCCTTCCCCGTGTCCTCAAGTCCATTCTCTACATCTGTGCCTTTATTCCTGTCCCGCCCCTAGGTTGTTCAGAGCCATTTTTTTAGATTCCATATATATGTGTTAGCATACAGTATTTGTTTTTCTCTTTCTGACTTACTTTACTCTGTATGACAGACTCTAGGTCCATCCACCTCACTACAAATAACTCAATTTCATTTCTTTTTATGGCTGAGTAATATTCCATTGTATATATGTGCCACATCTTTATCCATTCATCTTTCGATGGACACTTTTTTTAAGGTGGCTGATTTAGTTTGTAACTTACGTAGATCCCCTCCTGCTCCAATCTCATTTTGCAGCTTGTCTCTATCAGTGTTTATCAAAGTGGGAGCAAAATAATAATTGCTGGAGGTAAGGCCCTAGGATGCCCTTTCAACAGGCATCTCCAGGTAAACTTTGAGAATCATTGCTTTAGGTGTTTCAGGAGTCATCACTTTGTGCTTCAGATACTTTGAAAGGAGATGAAATACACCTTCCTCCCACTCCTCACCTTCATGCAGTAGATTTTTTTTACTTGGTATTTTACAGAGAGTTTTATGTGGAAGAAATTAACCTGGATGGCTAAGATTCCACTGTCTAGGAGTTTCGTTTATCCAGTGCACCCAGGTTAATGCAGAACTGATATGTAGTATGACTGGTCTAATAATCCTAAATGATGAATGTAGGTATAATAGCTCTGGAGGAAAATTTTTAGGACATTTCCTGAGTTTTGAAAATAAGAGGTCATCAGTTCTTCAGTATTATTGTTGATCATTGTCATTATTGTCATCATTAACAAAGGCAATTCAAAACATTGTGCTTTTAAAGTTGAGCTAAGAGGTCTAAATGGTTTCCAGATTGTGGGGAAGATCTTGACCTAGAGCTGATAATTTATAGCAAAGAAATATTTATATGTAAATAAGTCAGTGATAAAATCTAATAATATAAAATTCAATCATTTGTACCTATGTTGGTGTTTTTCAACTAAAATTTTGGCTGTGCACAAGGCAAAAGAATGGTTAAGTATATTGACACTCACAAGTAAACATATCACATGTCATCTTGGTATGCTACTGAAAACAATAAACTAAGATAAATAATAGCTAGGAGGAGAGTCATAAGCTATTAAATTCTGCTGATTTGAGACTAAAAATATGTGTATTTATGGATAAAATAAACTGTATGAATCAAGTCATATGTATGTAGAGAAGTGAGTGATTTGCAAAGGAAACAGTATTTAATAGTGTTCCGGGAGGACAGAGAAAGCAAATTGTTACGATTTTAGGGTTCCTAACATCAAGTAGCTCACAACTATTAGTAACCCCACAGTAACAGTATGATATGATAAATACCATTTGGCACACACATGTTAGGAGAGAAGGTAGGCAGAGTTCTAACCTTGGCCTGGGGAGGTTCTGGAACGTATGCCAGAACAGATAACCCTAGAGCTTATAGATACTGTGTGTTCAAGAAACGATTGTATAACATCATTATTGTTAATCCTTTTGACAACTGACCTTGGAAAAAGGTATATTTTAGGTGATTTTTTTTCTGGGTTTAGTTTGACTTTAGTCTGTGGCTTTGGATATATTGATTTTCTTACTTTCTTCCTGTCTGTAAATAGTATAGAAGTAGCAGTGAAACCATTTGGGGCTTTGATAAAAAGCCTGTAACAATGCTGTTTAACATGCATATAAGCCTTTAAGCAAAAACTCTGGAAATTATGTTGAAGGGTGTGGAGTTGCAGCTTTTGCAAATGGGAAAGGATGTCACAGAAGTACAGCTATTACAAAAGATAGTTTGAGATTTTTGAAAACTCGAAGAGACAGTGGATGTGGCTGCTAACAATATTATGTATCCTTTTCGGGAAAGCTGGTGATATTGAGGGGGTTGGTTGGGTTCTCTTTAATTATTTCCTTCATGGCCATTTTTTCTTCAATACCTAGAAAGGAAATAAGTAAAAAACAGAATTCACAAACAGGGGAAAGGTAAATAAGGTTTTACATTTTAAGTATGTAACCTAGGGGAAGCGCTTAGACTTTTAACTGCTCATTGAAGAGAAACTTGGCTGAGAGTGAGAGGCAGCTTGAGGTCAACTGATTTAAACCGCACTGAAAGTTTAGGACCAACTTCCTGGAAGAGCATTTCACTACAAGCTAAGAAAAGCTCAGATTGTGTGGTTAAAGGAAACCTTATGTACCAATGAGAAGCATATTAAACTTTATTTAAAAAACTGTATTTCATTTTATTTTTTTATTGAAGTATAGTTGATGTACAATATTATATTAGTTTCAGGTATACAACATAGTGATTCAATATTTTTATAGATTATACTCCATTTAAAGTTATTATAATATATTGTCAATATTCCCTGTGCTGTGTAATATATCCTTGTAGCTTATTTATTTTATGTATAGTAGTTTGTACCTTTTAATCCTGTACCCCTGTCTTGCCACTCCCTCTTCCCTCTCCACACTGGTGACCACTAGTTTGCTGTCTATATCTGTAAGTCTATTTCAGTTTTGCTATATTCATTCGTTTTATTTTTTTAATTCCGCATATAAGTGATAACATACATTATTTGCCTTTCCTTGTTTGACTTATTTCACTAACTCTCTAGGTTCATCCATGTTGTTGCAAAGGCAGAATTTCATTTTTTTATGGCTGAGTAATATTCCACTGTATTTATATACCACATCTTTTTTTATCCATTCATCTGTTGATGGACAGTTAGGTTGCTTCCATGTCTTGGGTATTGTAAATAATGCTGCTATGAACATTGGGGTGCATGTATCTTTTCAAGTTACTGGTTTCATTTTCTTTGGATATATACCCAGGAGTAGAATTGTTGAATCATATGGTAGTTCTGTTTTTAGTTTTTGAGGAATCTCCATTCTGTTTTCCATAGTGGCTGCACCAATTTACATTCCCACCAACAGTGTACTAGGGTTCCCTTTTCTCCACATCCTTGCCAACATTTATTATTTGTAGACTTTTTGATGACAGCCATTCTGACAGGTGTGGGGTGATAGCTCATTGTGGTTTTGATTTACATTTTTCTGATGATTAAACTTCTTTAAAAATTGCTTTCTAATACCGATTTTAAATACCGATTTCTAATACCGATTTTAAATACTGATTAGCCTTGCCTAATGGAGGTATATTAAAATTGCAAGTTTAATTTCTGTTCAAGTTGAGGTAGGGACTTGTATAAAATGGTAAATGCTAAACAGCACAATAGAGAAGTGATGGGAAATATCATCTTACTTTTTCTCAAAAGATACTGTATGAAGCATATGGTTAAAAAGATCATAGAGATCTCTGGTAAGTGGAAGCTAGAAAACAGTCCTTTAATTGGCAGAAACTCCTTCATTTATGAGATCTTTCTTATTAATGTAGAGCACAGAATACTGAGAAATATCTTTCTTGAAAGATAAGTGAGTAGAACATGGTCAAAGCATTGCATGTGACATTTATCAAGCTTCAGAGGAAAGAAAAAAAAGAGATGTCAGTTCCCTGTCAGTCACTGGGCCAATAATTTCTATATTTATTAAGTCAATGATATGAAGCACACAGAACCACAAAAGCAGGCTGATGTTCTAAAGGCAAAAAGAAAAATGTGTAATATTTTAGCAAGAAATGAGTAACTCTGTGGTTTCTCTCTTTATTTCTATCCTTAGCCTTTGTGGCTGTTACTACTTTTAGTGCTCTTTCCCATCTACATTATTTTTAGCATTGAGAATGAAGCTTCTAATCAGTCAGACATACCATCAGAATCTACAGATAAAATTATTGCTTTGGCATTATGCTTACAGAAACTGAGTTTCCTAGAATTGATGTAAAGGTAGTATGAGCAGAAGCAAAATATATCCTTTTAAGTGTGGATCTTTGCATCAAACTTTAGCCATCGAGCCAGAAAATCACACAATTCTGTTCTCTTTTTCATTCACCTCATGATGAGAATTCCCTTATGAAAGACCTGACAACTCTTGATGAATTGAGTGGTGCCATTTAGGCATTTTGTGGAAAAATCTCTTTTGAGAGGTGGGCAACCAAATGGCACTCCGAACTTCCGATATTCATAGTGACTTCCTGAGAGTTGTAAGGCATACTAGTTCAGTTTTGTATCCTTCTCCTTTGTCTTTTGTGTACAGACCATCCCCCCCACCATTTCCACAATTTAGCCTCCTCACAGCCTCCTCCCACCTGCAAGGTGCTGCAGTGCTGGCTCCCAAACTTATTCAGGTGGCTGAGGACCTGAACACTGGAGAGTTCTTTGTGGCACAGCATAGTAACAATAAGACAAACTTAGAATTATTAAACGTATCTTTGGAGCTCAATCACACATAATCTCATATGAGATTATATTATAAACAAGTGGTAGCAGCAACCAAAGGGTGAAGAAAACTCATGAGAGATTGACTTAGTAATGTTTTACTCATTAACGCATTGCTTCCCTTTGAAAATTGGAAAAAAAAAAATTGGGTTGAAAGCTATCCTATCCCTTCTTTTGAACACCAGTGTTTTGAACCATAGTTTAAAAAACGTTATGCTGAGGTCAATGTGTCTCAACCTTGGATGTGTATCAGAATCACCTGAACAATTTTTAAAAATCACATCAATACCTGGGATTCACCCCAGATGGATTTATTGAGAATTCTTGGGTGTTTTGCTAAGGCATTTATAGTTTTAAAAAGTTTTCCTTTCCAGGTGATTCCAAGTGGACAGCCAAGGCTGTGGATATCATGCCCAGCAGGGCTGTGAATAGACATTGAGAGAGTGTGTGAAGACTGTCTGTGATAAGCAGGGCAGCTGTAACTGTTACCCAGTGCCCTCTGCTTGATTACAGTAACAACCCCTGCCAATCAGCTGCCGCAGCCTACCTCCCCCAAACTTCTGTATCACATAAACCAATTTGTCTGTTCTTCTGCCTTCTGTTGGCTCTGCCTGTGCATTAATTCCTTTAATACCTGGTTACAGTTCACTCATCTTTAGGGTAGGTAGTATTGTCTAGTGGACAGAGCATAAGCAGTGAAGTCAGGCAGAGTTGGTTAAAATTTTAACAGCCATTTGCATATTGATACTTGGCTTTCTGAGCTTTTGTTTCCTCAACTATACATTGCAAGTTAAGATTGTCAGTTACCACGTGTAAACAGTGCCTGCTGCTCCCTGTTGTTGCTGTTGACACCTTAGAGCCACACTTCTCTTCTGTATGACATTAATGAATACTAGTAGTTATGACTGTACTGCAGATGTGCTGCTTCATGACTTGGTGGTCTGGGTCTATAGCTAGATTTCACATATACTTGTCAGGGATTCTGTCTTCTGTTTCTTGGTCATTCCCAATCTTCTTTTCATTGCTCCCAGCCCTGATCTTAAATATATCCCAGGCTTCACAGCTCTCTCTATAGTAGTTGTGTTCTAAACACTGATGACAGACTGTCATTTTCTGATTTCAAAATGCCATAGACTTCCTAATGTAGATATTGAAAACAATGACATAGAATCAAGTCTTTAGTAGTTCAATTAATAAACTATGTAGAGTTAGATTAAAGGCATTTTGAAATATGATATTTTGAAATATTTGTTCAACCCTAAATAGAATCACCATTTTAAACTAACAGGAAGGCATAATGATATTTTCATGTAAAACAAATTCTTTCATTAATAATCAGAGGCTGTATAATTGTATAAATGCATGCACAAAATCAGAGTCTGCCAAGAATTATCAGCAGACAATTTTCATTTAAGACTTCTTTCTAATGTAAAATCAGTTACTGTGGCCTTTTTTTCTTTGAGCTCAAATTTAGCTTTGATTATATCTAGGGGCTCTGCCTTGTGGTTATGTAGGCTTTCACACTGTGATGCTAAGAGCAGATGGGAAAATGTGCTATAATACTACAATATAGTCTTGCAAATAGCTGTGAAGAATCAACCTACTAAAATTTCATAGGCTTCTGCTTCTGATGGCTACGCCTGTGTGGTTGTTGCAGTTTTATAATGTAACTAGGATTCCTTCTTTGGAGTTTATCTTTATTTCTTTTAGGCTTCAAGTGGTTCCATAATGCTTTATTTGGGGTCCTGCCTTTGAAACTGGAATAGACAGGAAGGCTGTCCATAAAGCTGAGAGTAGGAAGGGAGGCTTAAGGGTTCGAGTAAAGGCTGAAGGTATTCTGTGCATGCTTCTGGCCAAGGATGAGGAGCTGCAGTGCATCAGAGAGGAAAGCCAGGAACACAAAATATATGCTCAAAAACCAGTTTATTGAGAACATAAACACTTGAATGAACGGATGGAGCCCCCACTATGTGCCAGACACCACCAACGATTCTTACACCTGTAGCTTTCCTATCTGGTCAACATCTAGACACCTTTCTCCAACTAATGCTGTCTTCAACTAGGTAATTCAGATTCTAAATTTCCTTTTAGTTCACTCTTCAAGTAAAGCAGGTACATTGTTCAAGAATTTTTTCAATTTTATTTCCTTCTACTATTGATATCCCATAGCTTTGAAGTATCAGTTTGAAAGCAAATTTACAAATTAAAAAATATTTTAAATATTCTACATAAAAATTAGTCAGTGTAAAATAAGCGTGACACTTTTGTCTTCAGGTTCTAGAAATGTGTGGGTTTCATGGTACTCCCCCACTTCATGCAGGGTTACTATTGTACAGATTTTGCACCATATAACTCTAGGGATTGTATGAGGGATTTCATTCTACCATTATCAAAGTGAATGGCAACCCTTAAATTGTGCAGTGTATAACTTGGACAGCTGTACCTGTTGGCTTAGTATATGTTACCTCCTCTTCTCAATCAACATTTGGAGCTCATGAAATATGGTTATGATGAATATTTGTTTGAAGTTTTGTTTTTTTTATTCAATACCACACCAGAGTGATCCATGCAGTTGCTGTTAGAAGAAGCTTTAACTGGACAGCCATTCCTGATGCTTCTCTATCTCATTCCTAGTTAACTATGATAGATGACCTCAGACCTTTCATTGAGGACCAGTTGGTAACTTGACTGTCTCTTTCATGTTCTGCTATTTTACATTAGCCAATTTTAGTCACCCACCTAAAGTACAGGTTTCAGTGTGACTATTTTAATTTGCCATTCCCTAGGGCAATATTTGTCCAATTTGCCTGATGTTAGGAATAACAGTGTCTGTAAATACACTGTAAATACAGATTACTACTCTCCTTTTTATGTTTATAGAATCAGAAGTTCTAAGATAGGGCCTGGGGATTTTTGTATCTGTTCTGAGGTATTATATTTATTATGATGCAGAATTTCCTTATAGTAAGACATTGTTCTAGCAGAGTATCTCCCACAAAATGTCTCCAATACCAAAGCCCATAACTAAAGTCAAAAGTAATAGGTCAGGGGTATCCCAGGAACTTCTTACAGGGTCCTTAAATCTGTACATTCAGTGAAGAGCCTCATGGTGGCTTTTGCAAATTAGTCCATTGCATAACGTTCTTAAGTCCATCCTATTTGACTTAGAGCTTTTCCAAAACATATTTCAGCGAACAAAGAGGTCAGTAACCAACCAGCGACTGTCCACCACTCATCAAAGGCAGGAGGCATGCTCTGATGGAGCCAGAAGGAGTCACGTGCATGATTAAGAAAACTCTTTGGAATTATGCCGTCTTGCTCAGGCTGCAGAGTACTTGCCTACAAACCACTTCATGGACACCACACAACACCCTCCAAAATGGGCATGACTACACCTCTGCCACTGATGGGGGAACTGATAGTCCGAGAGGCTAACTCAGTCTCCCAAAGACACCCAGCCAGCCAGGGGCACGGCCAGAGCACATTTCTGCTTCTCTGGGATTCCAGCTTGATAGTGTTTTTTGACAATACCACAGCACCCTCCTCTATAACAGTGTGTGCTTGTGTTTTTGTGTGTCGGGGGGAGGTGTGTGTCCTGACTTGCAGATCACTCTCTGGTCACGGGCAGAATGGATGTGCTGGGGTGAGCGTGTGGCCTGTGGCAATGTATGTGTAAGTTGTGATGGCTTGTAGGGTCATGGAAGACCATTCTGGATAGGAAGTTGCTTTTCTAGTATCATCATCTCATCTAGGGGGCCCATTTTCTCTGTGGCAAAGATGAAGAAACTCCAAACCAAGATGCGCTAACATTGGTATGGACTCCTCCTCAGTGTTTCTTTTCTGCCTGCCCCCATTTTGACACCAGTGCTTACAGATGCTGAATGTTCTCTCTACACACAGAAGACTTATGCTCCTGCAGTGTGTGCCTGTGAGGAGCCTTGATCTCTGGGGAGGTGGATCCATGTGGATTTTGGCAGTGGACTCTGCCTAGAAACAGTTTAAAAACAAATGTGCAGGGAGTGCCTACTTAGTCATTATGGATAGCATTATTGAGTAGGAGGTATTTGGGTCTTGAATGACTCTGTCATCCTTGGGTTCTGGCAAAAGACTTTGGGTGTTATTTCATCTCATGGATAACAACAGACTGACTTCCAAGTGATTCTCAGTAAATAATGGGCCTTGGCATTGGCTTGGGTTACAGTTGTACTTTGTTTATAATTTTAGGTCTGGTGTAGAAAAATTTCAGAGCGAAAGTTCTGGTCAGGTAAAACAGTGTTCCAAGGTAGCTGTCTTCACATGGGGGCTCGCACACACTGGGGGAGCATGAAGACGTCCCAGACTCTTAACATTTATGTATACTTTCCCCTAATACCGGTGGGCCTGAGGTTTGTTGGGTTTCTACAATCCTACCCTCCACGATTGCCCTTTCTTGGGTTACCATGTAATTATCATTCAAATTGGAACACTTTTGAGAGTGAATGAGGGAACTATTTTAATAATTATGGTGAGGCAGCAAGTGTGAACTGGGGTTATTTTGGATAAAACTGCATTGTACGGTCACATTACACTTCTCTCATTTTATGAAAGGAAGGCAAACCTCTTCCCCATGCTGATTCTTACTGTGGTGAATGACCCTAAGTTGGGTAAATTTCTGGATGCCAAACAAAGGGACAGTTGAGAATCCATAAATCCATAGGGAATAAGTAGTTAGAGCAAGGCCAAGACGTTTTCAGTAAGAAATAGGTGGTGAGGCAGTGGCACCTTATGTCATTCATGCAGTAAACTCATGGCGAGTCCCTGTGGCTTCTCTCTCTCACTCTCTATCTTAGATAGGAATTCAGAAGTGACCTGGTTGTCATAGGCATGTGTGGTAATACATTTATTTAAAATGAAAATGAAACCTGGCCCTTTAGGATGAAAAATAAATCTGATTTGGCTGATGGATTTGACAACGAGGACCGACATTACCTATCAGGTTAATATGACAGATATTTTCTCTAAATCAAATGAGCTAAATCTTCAGTTCTAAGGTTTTGAAAAAACAAATATTTAAGTCATATGCATTTTAATATATGCCATGAATTACACCTGTAGCAACTATTAAACATATAACGATGTTTAAATGTTAACTTAAAATGTTAACAACTTTAAATGTTAACTTAAAAGTATAGATGGTACATAGTTTTGTGATTTTTTTTTTAAGCAATAATCTTTGAAGACCATTTGAAGTGTTTACATTGAAGCTTCATGATGTTCACTGTCCTGGCCTCCTGCCTCATAGTTGCTGTGTCATCCACAATGGCTGTATTTTCAAATGCAGCCTTCCTGTTCCACACATGTGGACCCACTGTGGGCCCAGTGTCTCTTCAAATGAAGAAATCCCATGCTAGAGAAGGTACCTGAAAGGAAGACCCCACCATCTCGTCCAGTCAGGCAACTCAAATGTCCTGGTCCAGACACTTCATTTGTGCTTGGGTTTGTCAGGGCTCGAGTATACTTATTTCTGGGAAACTTGGTAAGGGCAGTTTATTCCAAAACATATACACTTTCCCCCCTTTATTTCCTATTTGGTAACTATGAATTATATTTCTTTCCTTTCTTTTTTATTTTTTTGTGATGGCATTTTTTCTTAACAGCAGGAAAGTAAATTGCTTTAATATTTGGTGCAACATGAAGGCTTTGGATGAGGCCATGAGATAAGTTTCTATTCATAGAATATTAGAATTTATACCCAAGCCGTGGTTGTCAATCTAATTAGATCTTTATTAGATTGGCAAATTTTTTCTTGTACCTAAGAGATTACTGTTTTGTCTTATTTTGTTCTTCAGTGAATCTTAATACAATGATAGAGATGAACAAAAAGGAAGGTGATTGAAAAATTTCTTGAGGAAATTGGACATCAGTCTTACCAGTCAATGCACAGAAGAATAAAATCAGGTTTACACAGGAAAGAAAATTATGATGGGAATGATCCATTTAGTCTTCTTTGCAATTCTTAAACTCAAACTAGAAAAAATGAAACTGGTGAGTTTTGTCCAGTTCTGGGAAATTGAAGGTAAGGAAACATAAAAGAATAGGTTCAAGAAAAGGGCCTGCTGCTTTGGAACAAGAAAGGGTAAGGAGGGCCAAGTGGGGCTGCTTTTTGTGGTGGATTGCTCACCTGTACAAAGGGGCTATCATAGACATGAACATTGTAATTACATAAACATAGAGGCAAGCTTATTTTTGGGCAAATAGGAATTCTTAACCCAATTCTTAGTCTATATCTCTGGATGCTTCTGAAAAAGTAAGTTCTCTCTGATCAGGTCAGCAATGCTAATGTACCTTTGGTATTTGACAATAAAATCTACAAAAAGTGGCTTATATTTTTGTAGGTTCTTAGTTAGAAATGGCACCCTCCCATATGTTATTCTGTTTGACTTTGACAAGAGTAGTTCACCACATGTAGAAATGGCGTTCATGCTGAAGAAGGCAACACTCAAGAGCATTCCTGCAAGGCTGGAAGGTTTATAAAAAGCATCTTGCAGGGTTGCACTCTGCTTCTTGTATAAACTCTACTCATATCAGCAAATTAGCCTGTGAAACAGTTAGTTGACTCATGCCTAATTAAAGAATGTCTCTATATGTAAGATGAAAACAATTAAATGAGTAATTTACAAAAATTATTTTTGAACACTTGACAGAGCTTATTATGATGACACTGCTACCGTAGGTAACCTAAAACTAACTGCATTGTAATTATAATGTACTCTGGCACAGATTTAACCCACTGGCCCAGATTTAACCCATGGTGTCAGGCTTCAAAAATTTTTCTTCAGCTCCCAAACTAGTAATTTTTCACAAAAATCCATAAAACCTTCTAAAATAATACATACACCATTAGAAGATAAACAACTGCCACAATTTTGTATGCTATCAAAAGGTGAAGGATTGGGTACAAGTAGTGTAATTTGACTGAAATAGTTGAGTCTACAAATGGAAAAGATGGGTTGGCACATTAGATATTAATATTTGTGTAGGATTTCTCCTTGTTTGTTGATTTTTACCTATCTTTTTTTATTTTGCTATCAATTTAGCACTTAATATAAATGGTTACAATGAGTTTTTAACATATATTTCTCATGGAAGTCCTAACTTAATAAACTAGAATGTTAGTTCAATACACAGCAGGGGAAATTACATAAAATTGTTTTAACCATGAGTTTTGTTCCACTTTTTCTTTCTATTTCTGCTGCCACTGACTAGATTCAGACACTTATTTCATTGGACTCTTGTAATAACACATTAAGCAGTCTCTGTTCCCATGTGTCCCCCCCTCCACTTCATTCTGCCTCTTCAGATTAATCTCTTCTGAGTGCCTGCTTCATCATTTACACCCCTTCAGTGGCTCAATGACTCATTTTACCAATAGTTGATAGGTAAACTACTTAGCCTGCCAATCAAAAGTAGCTACCATTTATTCATTATTTACCAGATACTAAGGGCTATGTATGTACATTGTTCTATTTATTCCTCACAATAATCCTATATGGTAGATACCATTGTCCCCCTTTTATAGAAAAGGAAAGAGAAGCTCAGAGAGTTTGAGTAATAGTCTGAAGATCACACAGCGCATAAGTGGTAGAGCTGGGATTTGAAGCTGATCTACCTGACTCCAGAGACTATGAATGTAACTGCTAGGCTAGACTTCCTTCAAAGAGATTCTAAAATCTGACCCGAATTTAACCTTTTGCCTTCATGCCAATTACTTCCCTGCATCTAGTATTATTCATTCATTCATTCAAAAATATTTAGTAGGCATCTACCATATGCCATGGACTGGTAAGGAATGGTTGGTCCCTGCCCTCCCATTGCTTGTGATCTTGTGATGCTGTTGCTCCAGGCAACCTGGTCAAATCACTGTTCTCTAAGCATGCAATGCACTTTTCCTTCCCTGTGGCATTTTCTAATGCCTTCTTGCCATATCCTGTTTATCCTTTGAGGACTGTCTCGTGTTCTTCCCCTCCATTATGTCTCTTAAACTACTCAGACCTATGGAGATTTCTCCCTTCCTAAAGTTTCAGTTTACATTCTTACTCTAGTTTCAAACACTAGCTCTGACACCAATTAGCTGTGTGACTTTGGGAAAGTTATTTAACTTCTCTGTACCTTAGTTTCCTCATCTGTGAATGAGAATAACAAAAGTACCTATCCCATACAGCTATTGTGAGGATAAAATGAATTTATTTATGTAAAGTTCTCAAAACAGTGCCTGACATATATTAATAATATGTGTTAGCTAACACTACTACTACATTATTATTGTATGGTTTATTTGTAAAGGATCATGTGACATTCCTGGTATTATGTATCTAGTATTACAATTCTCTTGTATTATTATTTTAAAACTGTTTATAGATTTCTTTTTCTTTCTGTGGCACTTACCAGAGTTCTTTGTCCTGCTCTAATTTTGCTCTGATTTTTTTTCTTTATAAGAGAATTTCCTGTCAGAAGAAATATTATCCTTATTTATAAAAGGGTCATATTTTAAGAAGTAAAAGACCATGTGGTAGTGACTTCCCAAATATTGGGTTAGTATTGTGATTCAGCTTATTCTATTTATAGTCTTATATTTTACTTAGCAATATAAACAAATCCAGCTTTTCTAGTGGCTATATATTTACTTGTATATAGTAAACTTATCTTAAAAATGAAGACTAGACTATGGAATACATTAATAAAAATCTTTTCCATCTGAGTCTATTAATTGTTACTAAACCTTGGATCCTGAAGATGTGATTACATTTTAGAGTTCTTATCTTAACTCATCTGCTTCAGAGAGCAACCCCCAAAATAATCTGAACAAGAAAATTATCCCTATTTCGGTGAAACAAATACCTGAAACATTTGAAAGGTTAAAGGAAAATGTGTACCTAGTATTGATAAAAATGTTGAAGGAACATTTTGTTCCAGGAGAATAATCAGTTTCTTATCTTTTCCTCATGAAATCTAGATGCCTGGGATAAACTCTGAGTATGGAGATCTTCATCATCTAAGAAAATACAAATTCCTTGAGAGAGCTGAGAATTCTTTTCTAAAAATATTTCTGTTTTTCATGTACAAGAGAGTTCTGAACACAGATATATTGTTGATAAAAGGATACCCTAAGCTGAAGGAAGAAAAGTGGGCATGAGAATTTTGTGAATGGGGGAAAGGGAACTAATATGAGGGCTATTCTGGGCCAGACACTCTGCTAGATGTTTTGCATGTTATTTTATTGGAGAAAGTTCAATAAGTGTTTTTGTTTTTGTTTTCTGGTAGCAGGTAACAAGAACTCAAAACAGCTTATTTTAAGCAAAAATGAAGTATTTTATTATGTAAGTAAATATAGTAATCCAAGATTGAGGCACAACTGGATGCTGGGGTACAATTGACGCCAATGAGAATTGGTTTGTCTCAACTCGGGTTTTCTCTGTGTTAGCTTCATGTTTAAGAAGACTCTTTCCATGAAGAGGCAAAGATGGCTGGCCACTGACTGATCTAGGCTTACATTATTCTTTCTGCTAGGAATTTCAGCAAAATCTAGTAGGGAAACTCTGATCAGCCTTACCTGGATTTGGTGCCCATCTTTGAATAACCACTTTGCCTAGAGGGATGATGTAATCTGATTGCCCAGTCTGGGTCACATGTTCACCTTCATTCTGGTGGAAGCAAGGCTCTGTGAGGTAGAGGAAGAACCGTTTCCAAAATGGGATTATGATGATGAATATCCACTAGAAAAGAAATAAAAGCACTAATAGTATTCTGGGCTAGTAGGAATGGGTATGGCAGATATTTATAAAATAAACAATGATAAAAGGGTTAATGCCCTCTTGACTCTCTGTCCTTTTAAATCCCTCAGTCCTAGGAGGTTGAGCGTGGTTGGTGCACATTTCTGACTGCAGTTCCACTTCAGGGTCTAGAGGGCAGCCCTCCTTTTAATCTTAGAAAGGTGAGGGTCACATAGGGAGCCCACCATGCATAATTTACCAGTACAGCATCAAGTCAGTCTTGCTCTTGGTCTCACTCCAAACTTGGTAGCCTAATTCTCCATTTATTGAGTTCCTGCTATGACTGCTTATTATTGGATTCACAATGAATGACTCCTTGTCCTGTTCTGTAGGGTGACAACAACTTGACCACTTCTAACTTTATGATCAACTTCTTTTTACTCCCCTTCTCTGGTTACTGAGGACTCCAGTTTCTGCCATGTCATTTTTTGACTGAAGCCCTGTTTAATGCCCCAGCTCTGCCAGGAACTAGGTTGTCTTCCTGCAAACTCCTTATATATAATTAAATCCAATACTAGTTTCCTGATCCCACTTCTCCGCATTGCAGCCCAACTTGCCGTAAAAACATCTTCCATTATTTTGTCTTTTGGATTCAGCTATTTACTTAAACATTCATTCTTTCATCTGTTAAATAGTTACACTATTTTTCCTCAATAAATATTATTTCAGCTCTCTTAGGTGCTTAGTTGTGGGTTATGGCTGGAAAGAAAAAAATGAATGCTTCCTACCATCAAGATTTTAAGTTTGGTGAGAAAACACACTCAATACTCTTCAAATTACTAGAGAGCACTAGGGGTGCATGTACAAAGGCCAGGCCTGAAAAGAAAAGAAGGTCAGGAAGGTTTCCCTGTTAATGTGCTCCTTGGTCCTTGAATGACTGGCAGTTAGCTGGAAGTGGGAGCTGCCCAAAGAAGAGGAACAGAATCTGCAAAGATTCAGAGTCCTGAGAGAACAGAACCACTAGAATCCTGTGTGTGATGTATATGGGAGAGTGTTGGCAGATAGGGAGATCAAGGTAGAGAGTGACAAGGTCATGAGGGATTTTTAAGTCATAGAAAGGTGTTTGATCTTTTTCTAAAAAAAATGTCTCCTGCCTTTCCCTACTTGAATAGACCCCTTTTACATTTATCTCATTAGGGGATTTTGGTGAATAGCAATTGAATTCTGCCTGTCTTCCTTTCAGTGTGACATATATGCAGCATCAGTTTACCAGAGCATTTAGATTTCTGTCTGAATGGCTGTCCTTAAAAAAACAGTACTGGGTCACATTTTTTGAGATCCTTTTTGAATTTCCTGACTCTGCTGAGGCTCACTCTCTTCCACTGTAAAGTTCTGAAAATATTTAACGATGGGCTGATCTCAGAGATGGTGGAGAAAACACCTTCCTTTTGGAGTAATCTGATATTACAGAAGAGCCCACCTAACCAAAAATACTTTCTCAATCCCTGAGCCTGAGACCATGATTAGAATTATTCTTAAGGATCTTCTAGGATAAGGGTGGGTGTACATTTTCAAAGTAATAGAAAAGAAAACATCCTAGCTCTCTGACATGTTGGAAGGGCTTTGTCTTATGAGTTTCCATGTAAGTTTTTATGAAGTTTAAGAGAAAAAGGATCAAGAAAGAGGAACATGGGGTGCTTCTCAAGTCTGTTAACCTTCCCTACCCTAAGCTTTAGAAGGGGGTCTCTAGCCTATAAGAAATCTGATGGTCTTCAGATATCCAATAGAATGGATGAAGGATACCAGAGTAATTTTAGCCTGACTCTCATTTTTTTTAGAGACAACATAATATAGAAGGAGAGAAATACTGATTATGGGATATGGGGGAGAGGAAAGTTTAGCCATAGAACCTGAAAGAAGAGCTGGATATGTATTAAGAGGTTAAAAATAGTCCTTAGCCAAAAAAAAAACTTGCAGCTACTGAGAGGGATTGGCTGGAACATCTTCTAGACTATCTAGAATATTCTAGGACACACTAGAAGTGAGCCAAGGCCATTTAAAGTTTACAACAGGCAGCGAATCCACATTTCCACTTGTCTTTGTAAATGCTTTGTATTACAGGGAATAGGGGATGGAGGGGGCGGGTGGAGGAAGTAGGAAAGCCCCCTCCCTTCTGAAAGCACTGCACAGTTCTGAGGAAAACTGGCTGTTCCTTGGTTCTGAGTCCATTTACTTCTAAACTCATGGCAATGGTTTGGTCTGACTATCTATGTTTTATTAGAGAGGCCCCATTTACAAAGGGCATAGTCATCTCACCTTTAAAAATACTTTTATATAAAGAGAAGTGCTGTTTTATGTATCCATGTTTTTATTGGCACCAGACTATATCTTGTACTCCAAACCTTCATCTCCTCCTGCCTTTATGCATATGTAAGGTCAACACAGCTGTCTTCTACCATATTACAATGCTGCCTAGACTGTTGTTGGTTTCCTTTCAGGCCACCATTAGCAGAAGAGAACTATTATTTAAAACAAACATATAAGAAGTGTGCCTTTTATACTTCCTTCTTTTTTTAAAAAAAATAAATTTATTTATTTTATTTATTTTATTTTTGTCTGCATTGGGTCTTCGTTGCCGGGTGCGGGCTTTCTCTAGTAGAGGCGAGTGGGGGCTAGTCTTCGTTGCGGTGTGCGGGCTTCTCATTGTGGTGGCTTCTCTTGTTGCGGAGCATGGGCTCTAGGCCTGTGGGCTTCAGTAGTTGCAGCACGTGGGCTCAGTAGTTGTGGCTCGCGGGCTCTAGAGCGCAGGCTCAGTAGTTGTGGTGCACGGGCTTAGTTGCTCCATGGCATGTGGGATCTTCCCGGACCAGGGCTCAAACCTGTGTCCCCTGCATTGGCAGGCGGATTCTTAACCACTGTGTCACCAGGGAAGCCCTATACTTCCTTGTCTCTTAACTCATTGCAGTTGCTTTCTATGTAAGGTGAACTGAGAAGTTCTGCAAAGTTGAGTCCACCCCATATATTCTCCTCCGTCAAGTAGCTACAGGACTGAGCTCTCTCCTTTCAGAATTATGCTTTTGGATAAAGAACTTGTCTGGTGAAACTGTGTTAAAAGAAAGCTATAGAATTGTAACATCTAGGAGGAGTAACGTTTGCATAAGGATGACAAATGCATGGCATATATGGTAACCATCCTCTACTCCTGCAAATCAACCGTGGTATTTTTGCCACTGAATCTCGATTGGGCCTTAGAATCTTTGCCATTACATGCTACAGGAGGCATTACCAATTAATTGGAATAGGACCTTGGGACAAAGTCAATTTGCTATCAGTGCATGGATTGAGTTGGCTTGATTAGTTTATAAAGTTGATATAGCAGAAAGCCATCAATAGGGGGTCATTAGAGCACTTACCTTTTGGTAAATGTAGGGAGTTGGGGAAAGAGGATGTCTTTCTGACTGTAGAAGAGTGGAGTGTTAAAGAAAAATTATATACAACAAAAATAAGTGTTGGGACAGTGACAATTCACAATTTGTCTCTAAACTACCTCTGCACAGGTGCCTTGTATTTCTCTATGTTCTAATTCCAATAGAAAGGAGAGCTGAGGGGTTGTAAAAAAAAAATTATGTAATTAAAAATATTCACCCCATTAGTTTCCACCATTTCATAGCACTTTTAGGTTCCAGGGAAGGTCTCTGCTGGGTAGAACACTGGCATAAAAAATCACATTGGAACCTTGTTAGGATCGTAATTTCTAAAGTTACTTATTGATTAGGAAAACTCTTTTCTGACCCTCTCAGATCACTGTTATTTATAATCATTTCTAAGGTATTTTAAAGGGCATCACTTCCTGTTTTCACCTCGATCAGAGCTTCCAAATGGATGAGCTCATTTCATCCAAAGAAAGGTTCTGTGAAGTAGAATCTGTTTTCAGTTTCCTCTCTTGTGTGAAGTGTGACATACAAAGATAACAAAATACATCTCGCTAAATTTAAAAGGTCCTCTCTGTCAGCTGTGTACAGATATGTTTCTAGGTAGTTTAATAGGACAACTCATTAGAGAGCTGAACTTCAGAAAACTGTATTTAGGAGCAAATAATAAATGTTGCCTGAATGTCGAATAGGTATTGAGATATTCCAAAAGGAAGGTCCTGTAGTCTAACCCACACAATGTTTCCATATTGGCCTCTTTGGGCAGACTTGATGATTGCGGACTGTGGTCTTGGACAATTTTTGAATTGCTTTCTGTTTTGTTTTGCAACTGTTGGAACTATTTTTAAAGCTGTATACAGTGAAGTTCATTTATATAGTTCTGAGTAATTTTTTCCTGTGCTATCGTTCATGTCTATGGCCCTGCCAAAAAGAACATAGGCTTCAAATTAATTTTTCCTACAGATACTATTTTGTACATGTTCTGGCTTTATTTTGGGTTGTTGTGAGGTCACCAATTTTGTTTTCCCTTTGGTATCCAGTATTCTTGGATAATTTTCTGTGGCCTCAGAGAGACTCAGAGGGAACAGATGTTGTATAAACCATATCCCCCGCATGTTTTCCCACTTATATTCTCCTTTTGAAAGAAAAAACAGATGACAGCTCTTGTGTACCAAACCTTTTCTTTTAAATTCCCAAAGACTATTTATGAAATCTGTCCTACCTCTATTGTGGGAGAGAATGCTCCTTTTCAAATGGAATGATTGATAAAGTCTCTGGCTGCTCAGAGGTTGATAAAGGACATTTTCTAGATACCCATCACTCTGGATAGCATATGTAAGCCACTAGTTTACTTATTTTTTAATCCCCTTATGTGGAGACCTTTTGAAACACATATTAAGTTCCAGCAAAGGTCAACTAGTCCAGGACCATATGTCAAAAATCTCAGCAGTGATTAATCACCCTACTTGGTTGAAAGACAGAGACAGATTCAGTGTCTATGAACTTTAATATCTGGGTATTATATCCATGGGCCTGTTCCAATTTGCCAAGTCAAGCCAGAAGTCCACGTCACAGCTTTCGTCCTTTTTCTCTGTGTAAATGTTGTGCCCCCTCCCCTGCAAATGTTTGAAATAAGCTGAATAAACAGAACACAGTAGGTAACCTGGGGAGTGTTCTAATCAGAAATATTTTCACTCATGGGGTAAGGCTTTATATAACCTATGAGGAGCTGTGATTTGAACCACCCATTGCAAGCATAAAGCATTGAAATAAGGATGTATTTTTATCAGATCTCCAGCTCCATATTTGTTTCTTTTTTCTCAGCTGCTCATGTAGAACTTCATTGTGAATTGTGCAGATGCATAACTCTACCTGCCTATTGGGCAATATGTTTAAATGTCAACTTTTCCTTCCAGATAATTTTTTCCGTTATGTTTTTTCTTCTTCTGTCTTCTGAGTGTCAGAAGATAATATAAAAACACAAATGCATTGAAGAGACAAATGCAAAATAAAATCTATCCTTGTTTGTTGCACATTTCAATATTGGGTAGCTGATTTCCAACACACCCTGGAGTCCAGTGTTTTTTAAACAGTAATTTGGTCCTACAGCATCAGCACAGTGAGACATGTGAAAAAGAATTCTCTTTATTTAGCTTTCTAAGAACACATTTTGCTATAAACTGTATCCTAAAAGGTCGTATAATGTATATGTGTAACGTTTATGTACCATTTAGACTAATAATAAATAGAACACCTGTGTAATCACCAACTAGCTTAAGAAATAGATCAGTACCTTCTAAGTCCTTTGCATGTCCTTTCTTAAAACCCCTCCCATCCGTCTACTCAGAGATAACTTCTATTCTGAAAGCTATTACCATCTCTTGCTTTTCTTTAAAGCTTTATTTATTTATTTATTTATAACACCTTTATTAGAGTATAATTGCTTTACAATGGTGTGTTAGTTTCTGCTTTATAACAGAGTGAATCAGCTATACATATACATATATCCCCATATCTCCTCCCTCTTGCGTCTCCCTCCCACCCTTCTTATCTCACCCCTCTAGGTGGTCACAGAGCACTGAGCTGATCTCCCTGTGCTATGCGGCTGCTTCCCACTAGCTATCTGTTTTACATTTGGTAGTGTATATATGTCCATGCCACTCTTTCACTTCGTCCCAGCTTATCCTTCCCCCTCCCCGTGTCCTCAAGTCCATTCTCTATGTCTGCGTCTTTATTCCTGTCCTGCCCGTAGGTTCTTCAGAACCTTTTTTTTTTTTAGATTCCATATATATGTGCTGGCATACGGTATTTGTTTTTCTCTTTCTGACTTTCTTCACTCTGTATGACAGACTCTAGGTCCATCCACCTCGCTACAAATAACTCAATTTCATTTCTTTTTATAACTGAGTAATATTCCATTGTATATATGTGCCACATCTTCTTTATCCATTCATCTATCGATGGACACTTAGGTTGCTTCCATGTCTTGGCTATTGTAGATAGAGCTACAGTGAGCATTGTGGTACATGACTCTTTTTGAATTATGGTTTTCTCAGGGTATATGCCCAGTAGTGGAATTTAAAGCTTTACTTTGTATCTGCGTGTTTCCATAAATGATTTTTGAGCATGCAGGATTTGAACTTTATATAAATAAATATGTATTCTGTTTATTTTGCTCAACATTATGCTTCATGTAAATGTGGGTAGCTTGTAGTTCATTTATTTTCACTACTACATAGTATTCCATTGTATGAAAAAAAACTCTCCACTATTCATTTAGCCATTCTGTCAAGGGACATTTTGAGTTGATTTCATGTTTTCTTATTGCAAGTAACACTGCTAGAGAGATTCCTGGATCATGTTATCTCGTAATTATGGGTAAGAGTTTTTCTAAGATATATATTTAGGAGTGGAATTACTGAGTTGTAGAGTTCGGACATCTTCAGCTTTTCTCAATATTGCTATCCTGCATTTGGTTTTTATTCAGTTTTTTAAAAGTGTATTTTAAAGAAGTCAAACTTGTGAATGCAATTGGAATTTAATGTTAAATTCTTTACCCCCACCCCCCGCATGCCAGAAGAATGGTCCCTCACTTATAGTTATAAGCTGTAGATCTGTATGAAGCTGTTGTTGGTAGCTTTGCTGCGTTTTTCTTTCCTGTCCATTCTAGTTGTGTGCAATTATTCTAGACAAGATTCCTTTCATTCCTTAGGGTAACACCATGGTTCCTTTGCTCACTCATCCCTACAATCTTTCCCATTAGTGCTAGGATAAACAGTCTTCCTCCCCACCTCTAACTGCAGTGGCCTAGGTTGTTTCATCTTACTGTCATCCTGTCCTTCTGGGAATAGTACTTCCTCTTCTTTTTGAACAATTTTTTTTAACATACTTAAACTACCACTAAACTGTACTCTTTAAAATGGTTAAGATGGTAAATTTTATATTAAGTTTGTTTTATCAGTTAAAAAAATAAATTTAAAAATTGTTTAAAATTTACCATCTTAACCATTTTAAAGAATACAGTTTAGTGGTAGTTTAAGTATGTTCATATTATTGTCAGAGCTCTTTTTATCTTGCGAACTGAAACTCCATATCCATCAAACAACAACTTCCCATCCCCTTGTCCTCCCAGTCCTTGGCAATCACCATTCTAGTTTCTATCTCTATGAATCTGACCACTCTAGGTACTTCATATAAGTGGAATCACACAGTATTTATATTTTTGTGACTGACATTTCACTTAGCAAAATGTCCTCAGGATTCATCTACGTTGTACCATGTGTCAGAATTTCCTTCCTTTTTAAGGTTGAATAATATTCCATTGTACGTATAGACCACATTCTATTTTTCTATTCATTCATCATTGGGCACTTACATTGCTTCCGCCTTTTGGCTATTGTTGATAATACTGCTATGAACAGGGGTGTACAACTATCACTTCAAGACCCTGCTTTCAGTTCTTTTGGGTACATACCCAGAAGTGGAATTGCTGGCATACTTCCTCTTCTTTGAGGAGTACTGCCCCTATCCCTATTCCAGCCGTGTGGTTCTGATGGAAGCTGCCAATCCAGTCAGCACCATGCCTTTCCTTGTCACAGCTGGCTGACAGGTGAATACCTGATCCAAACAAAGCCAGTAAGAGTTCTTCCCTGGGAGTTTTCCAAGTGGAGAAAATAATTCAGCCTTCTCTGTAGGGGAAACTGTGAAGCTTAGATGCTCTCAGTGGCTAGGTACTTTGTCATGTGGAGAAGACCCTTCTGTGAGAGGAGAAAATGAAACCATCAGGCAGAAAAAAAGTAGAGATTAAAAATGAAAAAGTCCTTCTAAGGACTTCCCTGGTGGTCCAGTGGTTAAGACTTCACCTTCTAATGCAGCGGGTGCAGGTTCAGTCCCTGGTCGGGGAGCTAAGATCCCACATGCCTCACGGCCAAAAAACCAAAACATAAAACAGAAGCAATATTGTAACACATTCAATAAAGACTTTAAAAAAATGGTCCACATCAAAAAAAAAATCTTAAAAAAAAAATGAAAAAGTCCTACTGGCACTTTGTTTACTGTCTTTTCCACAGTCATGTGAGCCAATAAGTTCCTCCCTTTCCTTAATCAATTTGAGTAGGACTTCTATTTTTGATAGCAAAAAGTATAGTGACTAATATAGTGTCATAGTTATACCTGCCCTATGTACTAGGGAAGTTCTACTTTATATTGGCCAAAAGTCAGTATTGATTTGTACAATTTTGAAAGCTGTTTAATGAAATGAGAAGAAATATAATGATATGAGACAGAGTAAATGGTGCCCCATATCCCCTACAGAAATTGGCAGTAGGAAAGAATGAAAGAATTAAACTGGTAAAGTTTAAAATTAAGAAGGGAAAAAGACAGTAATAAGCTATTGGAAGAAAAGATTTGGGTTCATCACAAATATTTGATGAGGAGGCTGACCTAGGTTGTAAACCTAGGAAGTATGAATAATAGATTTCTGGGATTATAGAATGTAGAACAACAAAATTTGGAGGGGGGCAGAATCTTTGGGGAGGGCAGATTTATCTTAAACCAAAGAGTGGGTATGGACTCTACTTACAAATGGCCTTGGTCTTCCCCAAAGTTTGGAACCTGAGAATGAAAGAAAGTATTCTAGCCTTGCTGGTCTGGAAAACAGGCGTTTATAGATAGTCTTAACTATTTCTTAGTTACAAGAAACAGACATCTACTTCAACTGAATGAAGTTAAAAAAAGAAGGAGGAGGAGGAGAAGGAGAAGAAGAAAAGGAAATTTACTGGAAGGATACAGGAGTGTCTCAAAGGACAAGACATACTGTTTGGACTCACAGAGGACTAGTGCCTCATATGGGAATGTACAGCAAGTGAAACATTTATTTATTTTTTGCTATTTTTTTCTCTCTCTGGACCCTCTCTTCTCTTTTTGTGTGTGTTCCTATCTTATCCTTCTCTGTTTCTCTGTATAGTCTGATTTTCTCTGTTTGCTCATCATCATTCATATCTTAAGCATGGCCACTTCAGCCCTGACTTTACATGTCTTACATATCCAACACTCGAATTTCAGAGAACGAGAATCTGATTGGCCTAGCTTGGGTCCCGTTTCTACTCTGGTCCAACTAGCAGTGCTCAGAGAAGCTTGCTATCTCTGCAGCAGGAAAGGGCTAAGTGATGACCTGAGAGAAGGATGTGGGCATTCTCTAACATTGAAGGGGGCAAAAGAGAGGAAATGATTGACTTGTCTTGTAGATGTATTAATCTGGACCAAGTTGGACACCATACATATGCTCTAGACCTAGTTTATACAGCATGGAGACAACTATCAAATTCCTCAGAGTTCTGTTCTCCACTTTCTCTGATGTCAGTGTTTCAGTTGTAGTTTTTCATGCTTGTAAAGCCCTCACTATGTATTTTTTGCTACCCGGAAGATATATATGGCTAACTCTCACATTAGTGTAAGAGCATGTCATCTGGAGCCACAAGACCTTATGAGAGAATTAGCTACTGTCTAGGTGAGTGACTTGAGCCATAATTTCCTTATCAATAAAATGGGGCTAATAATGCATGCCCCACTTACCTTACAAGATGTTTATAAAAGTTGAATGAGATGTTAGGAGTAAAACTGATTTTAACCTATAAATCAGTTTTAAAGAAGTAGTAACTAGAGCTGTGGTTCTCAAGCCCAATGTAGATACCCTGGAATCCCATCATAATTTGTGAGGGGTAGATTATTTGTTGCCAGTAATTTGTTATTAATCATAAAGATCCAATGTTTATGAAGCCCTTTTAAAATTTAAGAGTGGATTCTAAGTTATGTTTATAAAGATGTCACTCTTACTCATTTGCATTTCAACATTTTCCTTAGTGGGAAGAGAATAGGTGGAGTTTGGGATAGCACAGTGAGAATTGCCTATAATTTTGAACTCACCTCCGGCAGTGTGTGACACATGTGTGCTTCATCTATCATATTTTCACAGCAGAATGTGGTTGAGGGATTGGGAAATCATTAGACTATAAGCTGTGTGAGGCAGGATCCGTGTTTTCTCATTCACTATTTGTATGCCCAGCAATAAGCACAGTTCTGCCACGTAGGTTCTCAGTAAATATTGAAGCAACTGGAAGCTGACATTCTAAGGGACTACAGGTAGTTTTTCTCATGCTGTAGGTACTAGAATTTCATTCTTATGCCAAGTGGGAAGGCATATGTCTTCTCTTCTCCTCCGTACAGGAGAAAAATATGGTGTTCAGAGTATTTGTGGTTGATTTAAGATATTAGTCACAGTTGCTAAGTTGTTCCTTTGAGGTTCTAGAAGGAGTTGTGAACAGAGAGGCATTTATTTACTACACAACATCTTATTATGAGGCACTTCCTGATGTGTGCATCCTAAGCCATGAGGGATTTGTTGATGTATTAATGAAAATAATTGATTGAAATAATACAAAACCTTAGAATAGAAGGTAGTTCTGAGGAACAGAAGTTTAAGTGGGTGCTCCCTTGTTTTGAAGGAAAATGATATTAAATAAAATCTTTATCCTGGATGGGGGAAGACTCTAGATAAGGAAGAAATTTGAATTTCTTTAAGAAAAAGTTATAGAAGATGCTGATAACCAAGAGATTGAGAAATGAGATAAAAGACTGTAACTGACTACTTTGGTCTTTAAATATTATTTCATTTTTTAAAAAGTTGGTAACAAGTTGTAAAGTGATTTCCTATGGTGTTGGCAGAGTGGGTGTTGGAGAATAGAACAATTGCTCCTTTGAGGGAGCTTGTTGGGTGTTTGCCTCCTGCAGTTAGATTTTTCTATTTAAGAGAGCCATCTGCTTCATTAAACTTTCCAAGATCAGGCACTATCTACAGGGAGTTCCACAATGTCTTAAAACTGAGAGCTGCAGCAAAGTTTTAAGTTGCTGCCAGAAAACCAGATGTTAACCAGATTGTCAAGTTCTTTTTTCTTTCCAGAACCAGAGATTTCAAGTGAGGCTGAGTGAATGCAAATGTTGGACAATCCTTATGGTTAGAATTTGGAGCCAGCATTGGCCTCCTATGGCCTCTGTTCTTGAAGCCCCTCTAAACTCAGTCAAAGAGAACTCTGTTTATGGTTTAAAAAAAGAGGGAGTGTAGAGGGAGAAATTCTGGCCTTCCACATTCCCTAATGCACATTCCTTACTGAAAAATTACACATGCTAAATGCTGGAGAATTCAGTAGATATTCCCAGTGCTGTTTCCTTGGTCCAACATGCATTTCTCCATGTTTTGGATGGGTTTTCATTTCTGATTGTACCCTGCAGATTGCCTACTGATCTCAAAAAGGTTGAGTGGAGGACAAATGTGCAGTGGAAACTGAAAATGAAAACAGTTCCTTTCACGTCCCCCAAGAACTGACATTTGAATATCTGAATTATTTGGACTGGGTCTCAGTAGAGATTTGCAGGCATGAAAATAGGTATATCATTTCTAGAAACAAGTGCTGAGGGAGGCTGTGTGGTCAAATACTCTGGGGGTAGGAAGGCCTTCATTTTTGTTTTGACGAGTGCTAATTTATTTCTGGGGATTAGGGAGATCAGAGGTTCTCCCTATACCAACCAAACAAGGCAACATGCATATGTTTTTAGGGATCCAAAACTCATTTATATTTTCTCCTCTTAACAGCTTTTCAAATTAACTGAAGTTGGCTGTAATGTTTGAGCTTTAGCTGTTAATGCTTATGAAAACCTGCATTTTTAATAGCCTTAGGAGAATCAA
Organism: Balaenoptera acutorostrata; assembly: GCF_949987535.1. Lineage (NCBI taxonomy): Eukaryota > Metazoa > Chordata > Mammalia > Artiodactyla > Balaenopteridae > Balaenoptera > Balaenoptera acutorostrata. The sequence continues at coordinate 77,037,033 of NC_080069.1, read as the reverse complement.
AATAGATCGAATTCTTGGTATGCCAGATGTAAAGGTCTTCCACAAGTATACCTAAATGTCCCGATTCTGTTTTAGACCCACAGATGGGTCCTGTTGTCATTGCAAACAAGAAGGCCTGATTCCTCCTCTGCGATAAGGGCGTGGCTTTCTGTCATAATGTGCTATCATATGATGAAAACGTCCTTTAGACACACATGCACTTATGCTTCTATTGTTTAAAGGTATTTCAATTAAATTGCTCATTTCCATCACTGGAGTCTGCAAATATTTGGATTCAAATGGTACTGTCATAGGTAGTTTCAAGAATAAAAGGAAAAACTGGCTTAACACATCCTAGCAGATGTGTAGGGTCAGGGATATTCCATTTCTCAGTGTCCTTCATTCTTCACCTACATCACAGTCCTACCTCTGCTCAGCTTCCTTGAGGACCCGCAGGGAGACTTGTATAAAACAGACTTCTTCCATTGCTAAGGAAAGAAAAGCCTACATTTCCTACTGTTTTACCTTTATAGATAGATTTTTTTTCACAGAAAGAAGACTCTTATTTACCAACTTCAAAAGATGTAAACTGCTATGTCAGCATCACCTCTCAACTCTGTAGGATTCTCCATAGCTGCTTTTGTCATCATTTATGATATTTCACATCTTTCTATTTTTAGCAGTTATTATCCAGTCAAAGCAATGTAGCCTTCTGAAGCATTAGTTTGCAGCTGCAGGAGAAGTATCCTGTCCCCTGTAATAACAACAGTTTAAGGTTGCTGGCATCTAATTTTTCACTCACCACTGGCAAGCAGAAAGCTCACTGTCATGGCTGCACTGCTCTTTCTCCAACTGTATTTCCTTCTCTCCAAGTAACAATGTATTATCCTGTCACTCCTTAGAAACCGTTGGGTTTCTGCTACTCAAAGACAGAGCTGCTACAGATGGAACAGCTTTCTTATCAAATGAGCCGTGGATTTTAAAGCTGCCAATTCAATATGAATTAACATAAAGTTTCACTTGAAAAATGAGGATATCACTCAAAGAACATTTTTTAAACCAGAAAGCAGTCATATCTTTAAAAAAAATTAATCATCATAATCCCTTTTCAAGAATTCTCTTTGCTCCTAGGATCTGCAAATAATATGCCCCAGATTTTCTTTACAAATCTGAGTAGTCTGCCTTTCAGTTTTGCAAATATGAGAGACTTCTTGGCTATTTGCCTGGGTTCTGCAGCTTCTACACTACCAAACTGAGTTTGAATCAATTTTAGACCAATGCTGATATAAAAAGAGGAGAAAGCCCTACAGAGATCTCAGCAATACAAACAACTAAATATAGCCTTGGACCATTCTAAGGCTAGAACTAAATTGTGAGTTCCTTTTTGGCAGGAGCCATGCCTCTTACTTTCTTTGTCTTCCCAATTCTGCCTGTCACCGAACTGAGCATGTAGTAGGTGCTCAGTAATACTCTGAACAATTATGACTCTTTTTTTCTCCAGTTCAAAAAGCACATGCATTAAACAACCTTAAGAAAATGTAGGAAGAAGAACAAATTCACTCAAGGCCTCACAAGCCAAATTTCAGCACAAGTGGTTTAGTAAATGCATAGTTTGAAGTAAGGTCTCTGTTGAATATACTGGTGCCCAACTGTCCGGTCATTATCCCAGCCCACTCTTTCTCATTCCCTATAACCCCCAAAATTCTTAAATACGCTTGCATCTGAAAAATTCCCATAAGCCACAATCACAGCTGGCTGTATGAGAGATCACATTCCTTCTAGTACTCCCCTATTGTTGGGCTTAAGGGAATTCAGAAATTTGCATACAGAAAATGACATCAGAGCCCTTTTATCCATCCATTTTCTTAATTCAACAAATATGTGATCAGTGCTCACTTTGAACTAGGTCACTCTGTTATATTCTGAGAAAACAGTGGTGAACAAAATAGACTTATCTCTTTCTTCCTAGAGCATAAAATCTGGTGGGAGAGAAAGTATATAAATAAGTAAGCAAGGAAGTGAGTAAACATAGAATTCTGAGAAAATCAGGAAGCCAAGAGGCATAGGAAAGTAGATCAGATGGAGTTGCCTTTTTTTTTTTTTTTTTTTTTATTGTGGACCATTTTTAAAGTGTTTGTTGAATTTGTTACAATATTGCTTCTGTTTTATGTTTTGGTTTTTTGGCCCTGAGGCCTGTGGGATCTTAGCTCCCTGACCAGGGATTGGACCACCGGGGAAGTCCCCAGATGGAGTTGCTTTTGATTTCTTATTTGGCTAAGTGCTTTTCTCAATTGGATTTTTTGACTGTTAGCTCCATTATGCAGTGGGCATACGAAGAAACCATACATGGTACAAGGGCGGTTTGGGTCAAAGTACTTGCAATAGGAGGCCTGTATTCTAGTTAGACTAGCAAGATGTGCAAACCAAAAACCAAAAAAGAAACAAACAGGACAAGCTGTATTAAATTGTTAGACTGCATGTAACAGACAAGTCATAAGAATAATAGATGTGATATGGTGCCTATTGTGTTTTAGAGACAGAGTGAGGCAGATAAATAAAGGGGAGTTTAATGCAGGCCCTGAGTGTACTCTGTACTTCTGGACAGTTAGAACTTTGGAGTGTTCTGGACCTTTCCTCTCTTCACTGTTGCAAATATCCATATTTCCCAACACCAATCCCAATTTCAACATTAATTGAACAGACTATCTTTTCCCCACTGAGTATTATTGGATCCCTAGTCAAATATTAGTTGACTGTATATGAATGGGTTTATTTCTGGGCTGTTGATTCCGTTCTGTTGATGTATGGACTATCTGTTTTTATGACAGTATGATAATGTTTTGATAACTATAGCTTTGTAGTTTAGTTTGAAGTCAGGAAGTGGGATGCCTCTAACTTTGTTCTTCTTTCTTAGGATTGCTTTGGCTATTCAGGGCCTTTTGTTGTTCCATACAAATTTTAGGATTGTCATTTCTATTTCTGTGAAAAATGCTCTTAAAAATTTGATAGGGATTGCATTGAACCTATGGATGCCTTTGGATAATATGGATATTTTAACATTATTAATTCTTTCAATCCATGAACTTGGGATATCTTTCCATTTATTTGAATCTTTAGTTTCTTTTATCAGTGTCATAGTTTTCACTATACAGATCTTTCACCTCTTTGGTTAAATTTATTCTTAAGTATTTTATTATTTTTGATGATATTGTGAATGGAATTTTCTTTATATCTATTTCAGATAGTTTGTTATTATTATATAGAAACACTACTGATTATTGTATGTTGATTTTGTATCCTGCAACTTTACAGAATTGATTAGTTTTAACAGTTTTTTGGTGGGGTCTTTAGGGTTTTTTATATATAAGATCATGTCTTCCTCAAACAGAGACCATTTTAGTTCTTCCTTTATGATTTGGATGCCTTTATTTCCTTTTCTTGCCTGATTGCTCTGGCTAGGACTTCCGGTACTATGTTGAATAGGAGTGGTGAAAGTGGCATTCTTGTCTTGTTCCTAATCTTACAGGAAAATTTTACAGAGTTTCACCATTGAGTATGATGTTAGCTGTGGGCTTGTTGTATATGGTCTTTATTATGTTGGGGTATGTTCTTTCTATAACCAATTTGTTGAGAGCTTTTATCATGAAAGGGTGTTGAATTTGGTCAAACACTTTTTCTGCTTCTACTGAGATAATCATGTGGTTTTTATCTTTCATTTTGTTAATGTGATGTATCATTTATTTATTTTTCCTTATTAATTTATTTTATTGAAATATAGTTGATGTACAATATTATATGTTACAGATGTACAATATAATGATTTACAATTTTTAAAGGTTATATTCCACTTATAGTTATTATAAAATATTGACTGTATTTCCTGTGCTGTATAATATATCCTTGTAGCTTATTTTATTTTAATTTATTTATTTTTTAATTTTTATTTTATATTGGAGTATAGTTGATTAACAATGTTGTCTTAGTTTCAAGTGTACAGCAGAGTGATTCAGTTATACATATACTGATACATGTATCTATTCTTTTCCAAATTCTTTTCCCATTTAGGTTATTACAGAATATTGAGCAGAGTTCCCTGTACTATATAGTAGGTCCTTGTTTGTTATCTATTTTAAATATAGCAGTGTGTACATGTCAATCCCAAACTCCCAATCTATCCTTCTTCCTCACCCTTCCCCCCCAGTAACCATAAGTTTGTTATCTACATCTGTGAGTCTGTTTTGTAAATAAGTTCATTTGTATCATTTTTTTTTAAGATTCTACATATAAATGATATCGTATGATATTTATCTTTCTCTGTCTGACTTACTTCACTTAGTATGATAATCTCCAGGTCCATCCATGTTGCTGCAAATAGCATTATTTCATTCTTATTAATGGCTGAGTAATATTCCATTGTATATATGTATCACATCTTCCTTATCCATTCATCTGTTGATGGGCATTTAGGTTGCTTCAATGTCTTGGCTATTGTAAACAGCGTGGTAATTAACATTGGGGTGCATGTATACTTTTGAACCATGGTGTTCTCCAGATTTATGCCCAGGAGTGGAATTGCTGGATTATATGGTAGTTCTATTTTTAGTTTTTTAAGGAACCTCCATACTGTTCTCCGTAGTGGCTGTACCAATTTACATTCCCACCAACAGTATAGGAGGGTTCCCTTTTCTCCACACCCTCGCCAGCATTTATTGTTCATTTTGTTGAGAAAATTTGCATCTGTATTTATCAGGGATATTGGCTTGTTTTCTTTTCTTGTACTGTCCTTATCTAGCTTTGGTATCAGAGTAATTCTGGCCTTCTAAATGAATTTGGGAGTGTTCCCTTCTCTTCAGGTTTTTGGAAGTGTTTGAGAAGAATTGGTGTTAAGGCTTTTTAAAGTATTTAGTAGAATTCACCAGTGAGACCATCTGGTTCTGGGCTTTTTTTGTTGTTGGGAGTTTTTTTGATACTGATTCGATCTCCTTGCTTGTATGATCTGTTCAGATTTTCTTTTTCTTCATGATTCAGTTCTGGTAGCTTGTAGGTTTCTAAGAAAGTATCCATTTCTTCTAGGTTGTCTAATTTGTTGCTGCATAATTGTTCATAGTAGTCTCTTATGATCATTTGTATTTGTGTGGTATCAATTGTAATGTCTCCTCTTTTGGGCCCTCTCTCTTTTTCTCTTGGTTAGTCTACCTAAGATTTGTTAATTTTGTTTATCTTTTCAAAGAACCAATTTTTAATTTTGTTAATCTTTTCTATTTTTTTCCTATTCTCTATTCCACTAATTTCTGCTCTAATCTTTTTTATTTCCTTGTTTCTGCTAATTTTGGACTTACTTTGTTCTTTTTTTAATTCCTTGAGGTATAATGTCAGGTTGTTTATTTGAGGTCTTTCTTTTTTCTTGATGTATGTGTTTATAGCTATAAACTTTCCTCTTAGAACTGCTTTTGCTGTATCCCATAAGTTTTGTTATGCTCTGTTCCATTTTTGTTTGTTTATCTTGTTAAGATTTTTAAAATTTCCCTTTTGATTTCTTCTTTGATCATTGGTTGTTCAGGAATGTTGTTTAATTTCCATGCCTTTGTGTATTTTCCAGCTTTCTTTTTGTTATAGAGTTTTAATTTCATACCATGTGGTCAAAACAGATACTTGATATAATTTTTATCTTCTTGAATTTGTTGATACTTGTTTTGTGGCCTAACATATGATCTATCCTAGAACATGTTACATGCACTCATGAGAAGGGTGTGTATTCTGCTGCTGTTGGATGTTCTTTGTATGTCTGTTAAGCCCATTTGGTATAGTGTTGTTCAGATCTGCTGTTCCCTTATTGATTCTATCCGGATGATCTGTCCATTGCTGAGAGTGGGGTATCAAAGTCTCCAATTACTATGGTATTGCTATTTATTTCTCCTCTTAGTTGTTAGTATTTGCTTTATATTTGTAAATGCTCTGATGTTGAGTGCATACATATTTACAATTATTGTATCTTCTTGCTGAATTGATCCCTTTATCATTATATTATGACTTTTTTGACTCTTGTGACCATTTTTAGCTTAAAGTCTATTTTTTTCTGATATAAGCATGGCCACCCCTGCTGTCTTTTGGTTACCACTTGCTTGGAATATCATTTTCCATCCCTTCACTCTCAGCCTATGTGTATCCTTAAAGCTAAAGTCTCTTGTAGGCAGCAAATCATTGGATCTTGTTTTTTAATTTTTAAATTAAAAAAACCTATTCAGCCATTTTGTGTCTTTTGATTAGAGAATTTAATTGATTTACATGTAAGGTAATTATTGATAGGTAGGAACTTGCTATTGCCATTTTCATTGTTTTCTGATCCTTTTTGTTCCTTGCTTCTTCTCTTGCGGTCTTCCTTTGTGATTTGATGACTTTGGGGGTAGTATGCTTTGATTTCTTTATCATAATCTTGTATATATTTACTACAGATGTTTCCTTTGTGGTTATCATGAAACTTACAAAAAATATTTTATAGTTATAACATGCTGTTTTAAGTTGATAATAACTTAACTTTGATAGCATACAGAAACAATATTTTTTCTTCTCTCCCCCCTCACATTTAAGATTTGATGTTACAATATTTTTTAAACTTATATTGTGTATCCAATAAATAATTAATATATAGTTGTTTTTAACATGTTTGTTTTTTAACTTTTAAACTAGAATTGTGATTCATTCACCATTATTACAATATAAGAGAATGTGACTTTCATTACATATTTGCCTTTACTGGTGAGTTTTACACATGCATGTTTTTACCATGTTAATTATCTTTTCATTTCAGCTTGAAGATCTCCCTTTAGCATTTCTTGTAACGCTTGTTTAGTGGTGATTAATTCCCTCAGTTTTTGTTTGAGAAAGTGTTTATTTCTCCTTCATACTTGAAGGACAGCTTTTCCAGGTATAGTATTCTCTGTTGAGTATTCTTGAGTATTTTTAGAACTTGCAGGCTCACTTCATCAGGGAAAGACCTTCACCAGTCAGCTCAGTTTGGTGTACTAGATGAGTCAGCTTATAGTGTTCATGGGTAGGCAGGGTTTGCTTTCAGGGTTTCTAGTTGGGTAAGGTCACTGCTCATGCTTGGAGGTCAGTGGGGGTTGCCACTGGCTCTGCTCTGTGGTTGGTTGGGCCTATTCAAGTAGATGCTGATGGATTCCCTAGTTCGATGGGGCTGCTGACTGTGTTCTATGGTCAGATGGATCCACTATCTGGGCTCTGCAATCACTTCTGGTCAGGCAGTGTTTCCTAGCAGGGCGGTGCCACTCTTTGGATTCTGCAGTTTGGCAGGACTGCAGGATATGCTCCATAATTACTCCTGGTCAACTGGGGCATCAGACTGTGCTCCTCAACTAGATGGTGCTGCTGGCTGGACTCCGTGTTCAGGCAGGGTCACAGGCCAAGCTTCTCAGTCAGACAGGGCCTCAGGCTGTGCTCTGTGTGATCAGGCAGGGCCACAGGCTGTGCTCCACTGTTGGGAAATGTTGCCGGCTGGGCTCTCTGGTTGGGTAGGGCCTCTTACTGTACCCTCCAGTTGGGTAGGGCTGGAGACTGCTCTGTGGTCAGGCTGGGTCAGTGTCTGCGCTCCCTGGTTGAGCGGGACTTCAGGCTATGCTCTGCAACTGGGTGGGTTCACTGTCTGGCCTGCCTGCCTGGCAAAGCCACAGGCTGTGCACAGCAATCAGGCATGGCCATAGGCTGGGTTCTGCTGCTGGATCGGGTTTGTAGGCTGGGTTCCAAGGCTAGCCAGCACCACTGTTCAGGTTTGCTGATTGTGTGAAACCAGAGGTTACCCTCAACAGTTGGGCAGGGCTGCTGGCTGCTGGGTGGCTCCATAGCTGGTACAGCTCATTGGCTGGGGATCCCAGTCAGGTAGAAGTGCCAGCTGAGCTCCCTGACCAGAGAGGGCCCCCAGCTCAACTCTGCAGATGGGCAGATCCAAGTCAGGTAGAAGTGCCAGCTGAGCTCCCTGACCAGAGAGGGCCCCCAGCTCAACTCTGCAGATGGGCAGATCCCAGTCAGGTAGAAGTGCCAGCTGAGCTCCCTGACCAGAGAGGGCCCCCAGCTCAACTCTGCAGATGGGCAGATCCAAGTCAGGTAGAAGTGCCAGCTGAGCTCCCTGACCAGAGAGGGCCCCCAGCTCAACTCTGCAGATGGGCAGATCCCAGTCAGGTAGAACTGCCAGCTGAGCTCCCTGACCAGAGAGGGCCCCCAGCTCAACTCTGCAGATGGGCAGATCCAAGTCAGGTAGAAGTGCCAGCTGAGCTCCCTGACCAGAGAGGGCCCCCAGCTCAACTCTGCAGATGGGCAGATCCAAGTCAGGTAGAAGTGCCAGCTGAGCTCCCTGACCAGAGAGGGCCCCCAGCTCAACTCTGCAGATGGGCAGATCCAAGTCAGGTAGAAGTGCCAGCTGAGCTCCCTGACCAGAGAGGGCCCCCAGCTCAACTCTGCAGATGGGCAGATCCCAGTCAGGTAGAAGTGCCAGCTGAGCTCCCTGACCAGAGAGGGCCCCCAGCTCAACTCTGCAGATGGGCAGAGTCACTGGCTGGGAAGTCTGCTTTGGCACCGCTGCAAGGGGGGAGGTTGTCCGTCATAATCTGAGCGCTAGTTGCTGTAAGCTTTGGCCCCTTCTCTGTCTCTATCTGATCACCAGTGTTGAGCTCCACAGATTCCCCTAGTGTTCCCTGTGAGGTGAGTCCTGAATGGGCCTCCTGGGAAGCACCCCAGGAGGGGAACCTGGTTGTCCACTTTGGGCTCTCTTTCCCCACTAGAGAGACCTTAGGCCAGGGTTGAGGTGGGGTTTCCCTCATATGGCACTGTGCTAGTCTGGGACAGAGGTGGTTCAGTCAAAGTGCACTCCTCTTACCTTTCTAATGCAGTCCTTCTCCGTCTCTGTGGTCCAGGGGGCCCCAGGTTCTGGGATTTTCACAGTGGTGTCTCTTTATTTATTTATTTATTTATTTATTTATTTATGTCTGTCTGTCTGTCTGTCTTAGTTGAGGCAGGTGAGCTCCTTAGTTGCGGCTCGTGGGCTCCTTAGTTGTGGCATGCATGTGGGATCTAGTTCCTAGACCAGGGATCAAACCTGGGCCTCCTGTATTGGGAGCGTGGAGTCTTAACCACTGTGCCACCAGGGAAGTCCCCACAGTGGTGCCTTGCCTGTGAAGAGTTGCTAGTTGACCTTCTTGTGAGAGAGATCGAAGTCAGGAACAAACTGTGTCACCATTTTGATGACATCACTCCTCTTTTCACGATTTGCTGATTTCTGAAGACTGTCTTTGGACCTTATCCATGTACACATAGGAAGAAATAGAGTTATGCTGTGCATTTAAAGGTAATTAATATCTTTACATAATGTATAAAAGGAAATTATTTACTCATGCTCTGTGAACTTGAGAGCATGACCTGAAAGGATCTGAAAACAGAATAGCTTTTCTTTCCTTAAGTTGTGTGTGTGATAAAGGGCATTTCTAACAACAGGTACCAATTTTCAAATGACTTGAATCAAAAATCATAGAGGCTAAAAAAAAAAAAAAATCATAGAGGCTGCTTGATTTGAATCTCAATATGCCTACTTATTAACAGTGGGACCGTGGGTATGTTAAACCTCTCCGAACCTCAGTTTGCTTATCTGTAAGATGGGGAAAATTCCTGTTTCATTTATTAAGGACATTAAATGAAATACTCTATCTAGAGGTTTATGCCCAAAGCCTGGCATTTAATAGACATTCACTGGATGTAAGCATTCTCATTCATTATGGATGATTGCAAGAACTTGTGCATTATTCATTATCTGGTAGCTAAGAAGAATTTGAAAGGCTCACTTTCAGTTCAAATACCACAGTAGTTCTTAAATTAAAAAAAGATGTTATATAGGTCTTATAAATTAACAGCTTATACTTTAACACCATTCAGATATGTAACTTGTACAGATCTGTGGAAATACAATAATAAATTATAATAGCAATAATCGTGAGAAAAACAAAAACAATGATAGTAGCCAAAATTAACTGAAAGTTTATTTTGTGCACAGAGAACATGATCTTATTTAATATTTGCAAAACACTTGGGTATTTATTATTCCTGTTTTTTGGATGTGGAGTTGTAGAGATTAAATTAATTGCTCAAGGTCATGTAACTAGTAAGTAGAAGGTCCAGAGCTGGAAACTTTTCTGTCTTAATCCAAAGCCCAAGGTCTTCTATGACCAGTACCACTTTTCAGCCTGGGCCAATGGGCCCCTGCACTTCATCCTACCCTTAAAAGGATCTCTTCTGACCCTCCTTTGGCTGTGTCCTTTCCTAAGAGGCAAGAGCCTGAGGAGCAAAGGGGACATGCTCACCCAGAGCCTGTAACCTCTTCTACACTACAGCCTGGGTACTCAGGGCCTTGGAATTCTCTGCATTCAGAGTCCCCAGCCAGCTTCCCAAACTGCTTAGATTTATCCCCAGTGTATCCTCCTGAGCATGGACTATCCATGGTGTGCAAACCCCAAGTGGACTTGTAAGCTGGTATGTACACAGTAAGGAGATGGGGCACCTTGAGGTGTGGGATGAAATTGAGGGTGATAAGAAGGAGGCTGCATGAATGCAGCCAGGGTGCTGCCATGCTCTCCAGGGGTTGGCTGTTGCATTCTGGACTAAAACTTCAAGGAGTTCAAGAATTCTAAACCTGAATCTGGTCTTTCAGATCATAGCAAAGGCATTTTTCTCAAGAGAGGAGATATAACAAATTTTATTTGATAGTTTATTGTCTTGATTGATAGATTTTAGTTTTTGAGGATAGTTAGAAGAGCTGTTTTAAAAACCCTTTCTGCTAATTCATATATCTGGATTATTTGGAGATCTGTCTTTAGTGATTACCTTTTCCCTTGAATATGGGCCGTATTTTTTGGATTCTTCATAAATCTAGTGATTATGGATTGTATCCAGCAAATTGTGATTGTATGTTACAGAGACTCTACATTTTAATATGTTTCTCTGCAGTGTTTTTTGTTTGTTTATTCCTTTTCCATTTTGTTCTAGCAGACATTTAAATGGACTGAACTCATATTTTCAACTCAACTTCCCCTGTGTGGGCAGAAGCTAAGTCTCAGGTTAGTTTTATTAGCTTTAGCTGAGCTGCTTGGAGTCTTACCAGATGATTAGAATTTTATAGGTCAGCGAGAGATTTGGACAGAGTTTTTATACCAAATTTGGGGCTATCACTTTTCTGGTTCTCTTCTTTCTGGAACGTCTCTCCTCACTTTCCAGCTACTGTGGTTGCCCTGAAATCTCTCTCTTTATCAAGCCAGTAAAACTGCAGGTTTCTATCAGCATGATGATGGAAGGGACCTGCCCTTAAACTAAAGGCTTTAAAAATCAGGATGCTCATTTCTGTTTTCTTCTTTCAAGTGTCCACTCCTACCCTATGCCTTCTTTTAGTCACATGTAAACATGACTAATGAGTTCTTTACTAGTATATTTCCTTGGACATGAATATCACTCATTTTCAGATAACCAAATAGAATTTCATTTTAATTAAAATTTTCAATACCAAGAGGAAAAAAAATAATAATCAAGCCGTGGCTACTTGGGTTGATTTATTTTTTTCCTTTGTGCTTATCTACAAAATGATTATTTGATCACCTATAAAATTATCTATCTTTGGACATTCCAAATATATGTCTTAATGATAGTGAGTGAGTCAAAGTTATTGTCAATGTGTATATTATTTAAAGAAAAATAACATGATTTTCATGAAAGCAAGTATCTATTTGTTGAAAGCAAGACTGCATTGCCTATTTTCCCATTTTGGCCTATAACAGTGTTTACATATTGGCACTTGATGTTAATTGACTCCCAGGCCCTATTTGCCTTACTACTTTAATCCATTGAAAAGTATGGTAGCAATATTATTTCCACATTATAGAACTTCTGTGGTCTAGTTTACCAGTTGTTTTTTAAGTTAGAGGATGTTCTTTTTGAGTTAAGTAGTTGGAACAGAGTATGCTAAAGACCAGTAACAAATTTAGTATCCAAGGATCTTGCTAACAAAACATAATCCAAAGAGAAAAAAAATCTAAAAAAGATTATTTTTCATTTACATAGGTTACTTTTAAATCTCTTATTAAGAAGGGCACACATTTGAATAGATGGCTGAACACTTGTAAAAACTCTGGGTATTTTTCATTTCAAAGAGAGGTTTCAAATGCATATGATTCTTTATACCAAAATATACCAATACTGAATAATGAATCAAAGGTATTCAACTCTGGAGGCATTACTGCTGGTTTCTAATGAGCCCGTAAGTCAGGGCAGATGACTTCTCTGCACTGGAGTTAGAGATGGTAAATGTTCCAGAGAATATGCCGAAATAGAGGAGTTTTTTTTTTTTTTTTTTTTTTTTAATTTTATAGCTACTTTATTTATTTATTTCTTTATTTTTGGCTGTGTTGGGTCTTCAGTTCTTGCGAGGGCTTTCTCTAGTTACGGCAAGTGGGGGCCACTCTTCATCGCGGTGCAGGGACCGTTCTTCATCGCGGTGCGTGGGCCTCTCACTATCGCGGCCCCTCCCGTTGCGGGGCACAGGCTCCAGACGCGCAGGCTCAGTAGTTGTGGCTCACGGGCCCAGCTGCTCCGTGGCATGTGGGATCTTCCCAGACCAGGGCTCGAACCCGTGTCCCCTGCATTAGCAGGCAGATTCTCAACCACTGCGCCACCAGGGAAGCCCTAGAGGAGTTTTTAACATCATCATATGTCTAAGTCAGTTTGCTTCCTATAACAAGGGTGATGATTCAGGACAACAAAAAAAAGACATTTTGTAAATATGAGGTGTTTTTTATTTATCAGTACTACTATTCATCTGATTTTTCTGCCCCCAAGTATATTTTGTTCATTACTACAAAATTCTATATATAGCAATTTCTCTGTAATAGCCATGGTTAGAAAGTAAGATGCTCTGACAATAAATATCTTGATTAGTGGAACGTATGTTATGTTTGGCCATTCTTTGATTATTCAGAAGATAACACAATATCTCATTGTACTTTGGAGCCATTACAATTATGGACATCATTTTTTTACTAATATATTGACTCATTAATTTTTCTAATACCCATTTGTTGAATGTTTTCAATGTGTAAAATACCATGTTATACATATGTCTGGAAATGATGTTTAAAGTGCCATTTAATCAAATGATGTAAAATTAATAATTTGTTATACTTTGTATAAGCTTCTGCGTACCCCAGATTATTTTGCTCCCATATCACAATGCATTCCTGATGAAACTGAGGAATACATGAATTATTAACTGTCAGAAATCTGATAGAACCTGAAACATGAATATAGCTACCTAAATTTGGAAGCATAAGTCGCGGTTCGTTTTTTTTTAAATCACGTTTTTTGTTTGTTTTTTTGACAAGATGGAAAACCAAAACAAAGATAAGCAATGAGCACTCTCTCCTAGAGAAATTTGTTGCTGTCACGTAAGAGTTGGCATGTCCAATCTTGATGCCTTTATCTCTGATGGAAGGGTGTTTTGATGCCCTTCCTCTTAAATTGGGAAAGACCCCCTCACTCCACCTATTTCTTTCCTTCCTCATTCATTTTTTTAGCCTTTAATCTGTGAGTCAGAGACCTAGCAAGAAACATATGGAGTAACTGAAGAGCATTTAATAAAAGGAAAAAGTGTGGCTAGGGCTTAGGGAAACCAAGAAGTGTCTTAACCTTCCTTTGACTGAAGGAGCAATGGGAGGGAGCATTTACCTATTACCCAAAGTTGCTGTGTAGAGGCGGCCTTCTGACAGGAGCTGTGACCTCCTGGAGAGGGACACATCCAACCTGTGACAACTTGACAGGGAGGGATCCCGGGCAAGACATTCCCTGGCTTCGCTGTCTTCCTACTTTTTCTGGTAGTTCCAATTAGCCAAGTCCAACCAGTAGCCAGAGACAAGGGAGCCTCCAAGGGCTTAGGGTAAGTAGATAAGCGTGGACATTGGATCTGAGGACACAGATGGAAAATATTCAGCATGTGCTGCATTATATGTTATCAAGTTAGTATCCCCACCACTTTCTTCCAAATGCGAGGAACCATGTTTCCCAGAATCCCCTTTGTCATAGGGATCTTAGTTAGGGTCTGCCAATGAAAGCCACTTGTGGGATGTTAGAAGGAAGAGGAGGAGGAGAGACCATTCTTTTCCCTATGCAGCAGTGGACAGATGTGTGCCCAAACAAGCAGTTCCAAGCAGCTTCTAGGTAATTCCTTGAGAGCCACCCACTTCATGGTAAAGGCTGAGAAAGCTGGTGGGAGCATTTCAGAAGTTTTGGAGATTCACAGCCACTTTCCAACAAAAGGGCCATAGGTTGAGCTCATTGGTGGCAGCTTTCCTACTCCTTTGTTCTCTCAACACTTCCGATGGCTATGTATGTCTCTATTTCCAAATTTGGAAAATGTGGAGTGGCTGCAATTTTTCTGACTGAATTCTGATTGATACACAGAACAATTCCTGTCAGCTGAAGTGCTAGAAATGTTCATTTTATTTGAAGAGGGAATATTGGGATAAATGATCAGCTTGGCACTGATACGAGGCCACAACAGGGAGCCCTAAGGATGGTGAGACAACAGGAGGCTCCGGAAGTGTGTAAAGGGGAAGAAAGAGGAAGGAAAACAGAGTCATGCTGTGCTATGGAGTTCCCTGGGGTATCTATGAAGAAAAATTCCTTTGTAACCATGGAGTTGGGTGGCATTATAGGAATACCTAATAGATATGAGCCAGATTTGGTTTTGTAAACAATAGTCTGTTGTTTCAAGCATACTGTTATTATAATTATCAGGGCTATTAACCTCTTAGGAAAGTGACATGTGCCTCTTTTGCACACAGTTTAGCTCATGAAGATGCCATCTGTACAGCTTCAATCACAGCCTAAGCCAGTGGTTTTTTACTTCAGCTGCATATTAGAATTACCTGGGAAGCTTTTGGAAAAAATACCAATTCCCTGGAATCACCCCAAATCAGTTAAATCAGAATCTTCAGGCATCAGTGATTTTTTTTTTGAAACTCCACAGGTGAATATAATAGACAACCACATTGAGAAGTGGTTCTAGAGCCTTGCTCCTCCAGCTCAGATCCCCTGATAGCAGCATGGGCATCCATCCATCTGTCCACCCACCCACCTTGATAGCAGTGTGGGCAGCCCCACCCCAGGTCTACTGAATCAGAATCTGCATTTTAAGAAGATACCCAAGTGACTTGTGTGCACTGTTACAGACTGAGAAGCACTAGTCCTGGCCATTCTAAGTAGGCAAAATTTACCTTGGTTCCATCACATTTTCCTATTAGCACTTAAGTTTCCTCCTGCCCTTTTGTAATACCTTTTTCACACTCCTCCCCTCAGCCCTTCCCCCAACCCTATCCCCATGCAACCATTGATCTGCTTTCTGTCACTATGATTAGTGCATTTTCTAGAGCTTTATATACATGCAATCATACAATATGTACTTTGTTGGTCTGGCTTCTTTCACCTAGCATAATTACTTTGAGATTTATCTGTGTTGTTGTATGTCATTCTTTTTCATAGCTAAGTAATATTCTATTGCATGATGTAATACAATTTCTTTATTCATCTGTTGATGGGCACTTGGATTACTTCCAGTTTTTGGCTTTTACAAAGAAAGTTACTATGAACTTTCATGTACAAATCTTTGTATGGATATATATTTTCATTTTTCTTGGATAAATACCTAAAAGTGGAATGACTACGTTATATAGTAGATGTATGTTTAACTTTTCATGAAATGTGTTTCATAACAATCCTCTAAGGTAGGTATTATTGTTGATCTCATTTTGAAGTTGAAAAAAAGTGGCCCAGAGGTTAAGTGATTACACTGCCTATTGTGAGATATTTTCCTATCTTTATAGTGATAACTCAGTGATGACAAAATTTTCACATGTTCTTGGATATTTAATTATAGCCATTATTACAGTTTGGGGGCCATTGCTTGCGTCTCAGCCAGATATGACTCAAACCGTTTGGTCCAGGGAGGGTCCTTACATATTCAGCAAACTGCTTTTCCCTCTGGCCATCATATATTGTGAATTAACAGATGATGCTGGTTGAAGCCAAATGCCATCATGTCTATTGGGGAGTTTGCTGTTAGGCAAGTTGCCATACTTCATAGAAGATCTCTGTATCAGTCAGCCATTGCTGTGTAATAAACCTGAATGCTAAAACTTAAAAGCTTTTATCAATTCTCACATGTCTGTGAGTTGGCTGGGGGTCATATGATCAAGGCTGAACTTGGCTGGGTAACTGTTTCAAGCAGTAGGTCTGATTGAGCTTGGCTTTTCACTGTGTGTTGGGCTCAGGTTAGCTGCATTTGTCTTCATTTGGAGGCCCAAATATTAGTTATTAGTGCAATTATTCTTCGTTAGGCCAACCTGTATGCTGAATTTTCTGAAGCCAAATTGCCAAGAAAGTGAGTAAAATTAATAGAGTGGAAGAATAGAAATTGCACAAGTAGGAGTGGAGAGGGACAGACACAGAATTTTTTTTTTCCAAGTAGGATACCTTTAGCAGACATTGCAGTTATTTCTCACCATTCAGTCTGTGAAGAGGCTGATAAGTTCACATAAGGACTCTTGGATAAATTAAGGGTCAAATGAATTCCATTTAGCACATCAAATTTTACCCAGTATACCACATTCCACTCTGCTGCTTGAGGAAAGCCTGAAAATGACCTTGATAGTTTATAGAGGAGACTCATGAAGTGATAAACTCTAGTCTGCCATTTAACTTAAGGTTTGACTTTTAACAGACTGATGATCTAGCAGTATGAATAAGTTTAGCATACTGGATTACAATGAATTCTCTGGCATAATGTGCAAGACACAGATTCAGCTGGCTTTGAATGGGATGATCAAGTTGGTGAAAACAGAGTACAAATGAATGAATGATTGGCAGATGAGAGCATTAAATGATTTTAAAATAATAGCATTCTTAGTCTGAGATATTTCCATTAGCTACAAATGCCCTAAATGTTATTAGACTAAATCAGCCTTTGACTGAAATAACATTTCACCTTTTCCTCTTTAATTAGTGTTTGTGTCTCTATTTGGGAGCAAATAAACATTTTCTCACTCATGTTACCTAAACACCAAATGAAAATAAAGACGTAATTAGTATAAGTATTCAGTTCTTGGTAGGGTGTCCCAGTCTGTTAATCCTAATTTCAGAAATTCATTATCTTTATAAAACAGGTGAGCAAAAACCATTTGGTTTGCAAATAATGGTACCAGACCATCACCCCATTGGAACTAATTTGATGTGGCATCATGCAAATGAAACATGGGCGTGGTTCCCTAGGGAGGAATGCTTTTGGAGATAGGCAGAACATTGGCAGATGATCTGTACCTGCCAGCAGTGGAAAGGGTTATACTGTGGCCAGGAACGCTGTGATCTCTTGAAGTTTTTGTAAACATACAGGGACTCTTCACTGACAGGTTACAAAATGAGTCATTTCAATTTTATAAGTTGGTGAAACATTCAACTAACCCTTGCATCCTCATGAATATCTTAATGCTAGTTGGGATACAGAATTTGTAGAAGCTGGAGATTTAATTAAACTTATATTAAGGAATCCCATGATACTTGGATGGTAAAGCAATGTAAGGCACAACCAGTCCTCCAAATTCAAATTCATGTCCCTAATACTAACGTTCTTTAACTTTTGTCTATGACATACTACGCATGCAGTAGAGAAAGATATTTTTCCCTCATATCATTGGTTCTCTAACTTGAATGATAATAAGTATATTCAAGGCTGCTTATTAAAACTTTAGATCCCCAGGACCCACCTTAGAGTTTCTGATTCAGTATATCTTGAACGAGACTGAAAATCAGCATTTAAAGTAAATCCCACAGGGGATTCTTTTTAAGGTGGTCATGAGCTCACGCTTTGATATAGACATCATTGGACCTTTGTGATAAAGAGCAGAACTGTCTCACATAGATACAGGGTGACATGTCTTACCATCTTGGTGTCGGGATGTATCCCCTGGTTTACTACACAAAAGACTTGAAGTAGAAATAGCTTAAGATAAAGATAGATTTAAAAATAACATAAACAAGCAAACAATAAAAAGTAAGGAAGATTTAAAAGCAATTTGAGTAAGAAGTCAAGATTGAGAGAAAATAGTACAGATAAAAAATGTATAAAATCTTGATTACTTGCTATGATTAAACTAACAACTTGGTTTAAATTCTCTGGTCAGCCAAAATAACAGGAAGATACAGTCAGCTCTACAGTCAGTTTTCTGTTACCAAAATGAGGAAGAAATACCCTGACTTAGCAAAATTTGCCCTGGCATTGCCCTGGCATAGAAGGACACTGAGTGCTGGGGCAGGCCATGTCCTCAGTGGCTTTCTTCATTGGTAGGAAGGAATGGTCCAGTCCCCCACTCCATTATTGTCTCCCTGCTCTTGAAAGATGAGGTATGTGTTAGTGTAATCGGGGTGCAGAAGGCATCCAGCTGGGCCGAAATGCCCAGATCTTCTACTGTTTGAAAGCTGAAGATTGGCATAAAAGGTATTGTCCCCTAACTCTCACACCTTTCTTCACTCATCCCATCATTGGTAACAGTTACAGCCATCTTCTCTCCTGCCACGGAATCATGTTCTTCCAGCTAGCAGAGTCCTGCACACATACTATCTTCTCCAGGAGGCCCTTTAGTCATATGATGGTTGTTCCCAGGATTGTCCAACTCTATCTAAGGGGGACTGCAGTATGGAGTTTTTGCAATTGAAAACATGGTACGAGCCAGAATTATACCACCCTTCCCATCATTCTCAGATCCCACTCAGCTTTTAGGTCTGGACAGGGAGGAATGAGACTGACATAGGCTCCTGACTGTTTCTGGCTACTGAATTTAGTAAGATGAGAAGAAATCTTGAAAGCTGCCTTAGATCCTGTTCAGGAAGCCTGCCTGCATCTTAAAACCATTGCTACACTTATGTGGAGGTGCAGTCTAGATGGTGAAATCTAAATCTCCTCAAGTAATATGTAGTTTAGAGTTGAAATTCCACCATTACCAATTCATTCCTTTGTATTTAAAACTTTCAACTCTGTTTGTATCCTAAAATATACAGGATGATTCAATATGAGTACATTAATCAGCTTCTTTGTAGCAGAAGGACCAGGATTAATTGAGAACACTGAGATGCTAAAGGCAGGAATTGCTTACAAAAGGAACATGGGTGTGGAAGGGTAGCAGGAATTAAAGATATTTATCTATCTCATAATTTTACCTAGGGCTATTCTTGCCTACCACACTGCGGTGGAATGAAATGAAATTGTCTTTATTTTCTTTGTGAGGTGCCATGTGATCTGCTCATATTAGCATAAGAGACATAATCTAGAAACAAGGGAAACCCTTTAATGTTAGGGATGCTTTTGCTAAAATTCACATATGTAGTGCTGGTATATTTAAAGGGGCCAGAGGAGATCATAATTAACAACTGAAGCATGAAGAGGAGAATGCAGGACTTCAGGTCACAGCAGATGCCAATGAGAACCTAGAATGAATTTTTGTCCCCCAGGTGACCCTTATATTATTTGTGAGTAGTAAGGCTTGATTCCACTGGGAGGAGTCACAGGTCTGGAGTGGATTTTATCCAGAACATCAGGGAGGGGACATCGTTAGAGGGCCTTCCAGTCACTGGTCCCTACCCAATATGGCAAAGTTTGTGGTAATGACTCATGGTAGACACAATGCCTAATAATCTGGTAAAACCTGGGCAAAATGGAATTGTTATTCCATTTGAAAATGGACAGTCACTATGGCCTCTTTGCTTCATAAAGTACAGCTCAAAAGCACAGTGAGGTGTAATTGTCATTGCACATGAAAATAAGCCAAGTTTTCTCAAGATTAATCTGAGGGAATGGTCTTAACTGTAAAAGGAAACTGTCCAATGAAGTGACTGGTCTTGAGAACATTTCAGTTACACTTTAGAAAGGAAAATAACATTAGCTTTTCATGAAGGGGAAATGGGAGGAACGCGTTTTCTTTTTCTTGTTTTTTTAATATATACCAGTGGTATATTTTTAGAAGCTATTTTGAAAGTAGAAGATCTTTTTGCTTACACAAACATCTTCCAAACTTATTTGTAGGCTAAAGCCCAATTTTTCTTTATGAATTAAAAAATGTAAATCCTATTATTATTTGATCAATTCCATTCTTATTTAAATCTTCATAGATTAAAAAAATTCTAATATCGGTAGGTAGTTTAGAACTTTGAATAACTATACTCATAGACAAAATGATGTAAATAAAAGTTAGGTTCTTAAGTCCCTTCATCAGACATGATGGAACCCACAATGTAGCCCAAATCAAATCAACCCTAATCACCCTGCCACATGTCCTTGGATCTCTGTATTATCTAGAGCCCAGGACTCTCAATCCTAACTCACCACAGGTTCCTTGGGCTGGAGGTTTATCACTCCGTGGCCTTCTAATTCTTACTGGGGTAGTGTTCCTGCAGAGAATGGGGCTGTGGCAATGAGGGACAAGCTTAGGGAAGGGAAAGAAGGACCGAGACCCCATTAACAGCAGATTCTGAGGTCAGACTGGGGAAGGGTTTTATTGTCTTTGAAGTAGGATCATTGTAGGAGATTCATTGTGGGTAATTCATAAAGTCTTAATACTTTAAGGTGGGGACTACATGTCTCTCATTTTTGAGCATTATCTTTGAGTGGGGAAAAAAATGTTAGACCTTTTTCGTATTGCCCCTGAAATCAACCAACAAAGTTGTTTGTTTGTTTTGGTATTTTCTTTTGGAGAAAATAATTGGTTCAGAGTGATGCAGAATATAATGTTTCCTTTAGAAGTTTGACTCACAGCTAGCAACAAATGGATGTTTTAGATAAAAGGAAGCACAATTAATAACCAGGCAAGAAGTATATAGTTACCTAGGAGATCACTCTCCTTCCAGGTCTACTTATGTGGGTTCCTCTTTTCTTAGAAATGCAGTGGATTAGACGAAGTGCCAGCTGTAGGAACTGTGGAACACAAACATGGAATTGTGGAAACATAATTATGCCAGCCAAATAAAAAGCCTTTATGAAGTATACATTAATAACACTGAAGCTGTCCTTCTTGTAACATAAAAGACATAAAGTCTCAGTTTCTTGAAAAGACAAATCTATTCATGGAGAAAATCAGTAAATGAATACACAAAAGCTATAGAACATTGGAGCTGGGAGGTTTCTTAAAGGTTATCTGTCCAACTGCTTCATGCAGATGTGGAAACATGTTCAGAAAAGTTAGTAAATTGCTCAAGCTTGCAGAGCCAGAGGCAGGGCTGGGGTTGGATTAGAATCCAGGATTCCTAAATCCTTTGCAAATCTTTTCCCCTCCTTTCTCTACATACTCTGCTTCCAGAGCTGTGGTTCTCAAACAGGGGCAGTGTTGCTTCCTAGGTGTGCCCTCTGGCGATGTCTGGAGATGTTTTCAGTTGTCACAACTGGGTGTGTGTGTGTGTGTGTGTGTGTGTGTGTGCGCGCGCGCGGGGAGGGTTACTACTGGCATCTACTGGGTAGAAGCCAGGGATGCTGTTGAACGTTGTACAATGCACAGGACAGTCCCTATAACAAAGAATGATCTAGCCCAAAATGTTAATAGTGCTGAGGTTGAGGAAACCTGCTTTAATAATAAATCTTAGAGTATCCTGCATTAAGCAGCCTGTGAGAAAAACTAGATTTAAAAACAAGCAAATTCTTTATAAAGGATTTACCAAAGGGTTTGACTAATTGATCATATATTCTAATGTGAAGATCTTAAATAAGGTTTAACCAACAGCAAAAGACATAGTCAGAGAGACACAAGTACTATAAAAAATTCTGACACTCTTACATGAACAAAACATGAACACAAGTGAGAAGTAAGCATAGTAATACTGTAATTTCTATACATTCTATAGGGTATGAAGTGATTTCACAGGTTATTCCTCACTATTAGAGCCTTGTGACAACCAAGCCAAGTGGGAATGGGAAGCATTCCTATAAATCTGAAAACTAAAGCTCAGAGAAGTCAAAGATTCACTCCCATCATACGGCACTGGAGCTGGTACCCAGACCCAGTGTTTCGGTCTCCAACAACAATGTTCTCCCCGCATTTCTGTGTTGTCTACATAATATATAGGTATTTATAAGTATGTATTTTAAGAATTCATAGTCTAGAACATGTGAAAGTTCTTACATTTTACATATTTTGGAAGAATGTGCAGAGAAAACCAGTCTTGCATTATTTTTCACTGGGAACCAGAAATGAAAACAGTAGTAATATTTTATAGGAACTTCTCTGCCTGAAAGCGGATTAATTTAAAAGTCACAACTTGCCTAGAGCCTCTCTTCTTAGGATCATTAGGCCTGCGTTAAGATTAGGTGGAGAAAGCCATGACCAAAATCCATGGAGGGGTCCAGATAAATGTCACAGCTGTTGCTCTCAGCTAATTTCTCATGCACTTTTTACATGATTTCTTTGCTCACTGACTTGAGCAGAGTTATGGAGATGGGCTAAAGGTGACAGGACTTTATTATGATCTGTTGAAGTCAAAAGGCCGCCATCATTAAGAGTGTCAGCTCTGCTACTTTGGAACAAAAATCTTTATTTTCAGTTTCTCTCTAAGTCTGGGTTTCTGTCCTTTTCTCGTCTGAAAGATTTTAAAAGGAACAGCATCTCCAAGTGAATATTCGGTAACATGACATTTGATATTAATAAGGTATTTCTGGTGGGTTCTAGATTTTGCTGTATTACTTTAAACTTGAAAGGAAATTGTTCTTCTGTTTCAAGGAATTGATAATTCAGAACCTCTTACTTTTGAACCTTTTAATACACGTGTTTTTATAACATGTAAATACTGGTTTATACACCAAGAACAAAAATGAAATCAAAAGATTTTTATGGGAATCTATTTTAATATTGTTTTATTCAGTTTTCTGTAGCCAAATTCTAAGTACCTTTCTGGTAGGCTATTTGTCTTTGGCCTCCAAGGTAACATAATTCATTCTCACACTTTTCTCTCCATCATTTTAGTCTTTTAATCTCTCCCATGGCAGAATGAAGGCATTTTTATTCCCTGCCTTCACTTCCTCTCAATTGTTTCCATTTTGTACCCATCAACTAAGGTGAAGCGAATTTCTTCTTTGAAAGTAACTTTCTCCTAAATGTCCTGAGGAAGAAGGTATTCTTTCATACCTGACTGATCCTTGGCATCCCATGGCTCAGAGGCAGGAGTCAGGCTTGGTCTGGATTAGGTGTCATAGAATATCTTGAACTTTATACATTACCTTACGCTTGTGTTTACTCTTAGGAAGGCTGCCCATGGAAAGGCACTGCAGCAGAAGGGGGCGGGGGTTTAGGAGAGAGCGAGGGTTCTGAGCAGCCAACCCTGGGAGAGCCGTGAGTAGGTATCATGAAGCAGGACAGCACTGTTAGAAATGCAAGAAAATACTCAAACTATTTCAAGATACTGTCCTGGGAGGCCTCTGCCCATAGCAACAGATTCAGCTGCCAATATTCCATTTGTTCATCACTTCATTCACATATTCTTAATTCATTCATTTAGGCATTAGTTTAATCAAACGTTTTGATTATAGATGATTCCCAGCACCACAATCTCAGAAAATTAGCTGCCCAGTTTTCTCAGGAAAGAGTCCTCTTGTACCTGAATGTGCCGATGACATGAATTCTTCAAGAGTAGAAGAGTAGGGCTATGTTGTTATTACTTTTAGCCCTTGTGAAAAGTGCTTGAATTGGGACATCATAGGGCTGCCTGTTTGGGGAAGTATCCTCATAAACACACACTCCATAGAAACTAATGGAAACATTTACTTGGAGAATATTGCTATACAAAGACATAGATATGCGTACATAGGAGTTACGACTCTGAAATACTGAGGCTGATTTTACAGTCAAGCATGAAACTTATTTTATCATTTTAGAGTTATGACTTTGCATTGAAATATGCTGCAAAGGCAGGAAGGGTCAGAATCTAAGAGTAAAAAAGTTGGGAAAAAGAGGTATGTCTGAAAATTCCAGAGGTGGATGAAGTCAATGCATATTTGAGGACCAAGAGTAATATTTTATGGAATTAATATTTTTACAGGCTATCCCCACAATGGTATATTGATAATATGTTTACTTCTGCATGTTATGGTTAAAAGTAGAGAAATAGATATAAAGAAGTAAAAAGCCTGTATCCATATTTTCCCAATCCTGTATCTTATTGAAGAAATAAAGTAAATATCAGTCTCTTCTTCAGCAAGAATGATTTCTTTATCATAACATAAATAAAACAGATTAGAAAGAATTAATATCTGGGAGAAGTATCTAAATAAATAAATAGAAAAGAACTTAGATTTATTTTTGTGAGTTTTGTGGGCTGTGATATTAGATCTGGGCAGCTCAGTGTTGGACAGATATCGGGTGGTGTGGTGTTTGTAGCTTCAGATCCTTCCAACAGAGCCATCTTTGTATTTATTAAGAATGTGGAATGCAGGGTGGGACAATAAAACTCCAAATTAATCACAGCAAGGCTCAACAGGGGAAAAATACATGGGTAAGAAGCATCAGGAGAAGTCCATTTAGCAACAGGAAGCTAATTGCTTCATTTTTATTCCATGGCAAAATCAAAACCAGGTGGCTGGCAGTCAGCCCACACGTGAAGATGTTTCTTAGAGTTCCTCAGTCATGGGTCATGGATGTTGTCAGATGAAGTTGGAAGGCTGAAACAGCCATCTGGTGGCTGGTCATATTGTTGAACTCAATGGCCTTGGCTCCATCAGAGAGCTTTCTAGCTAGATCACCTCCTGGTCTGTACATCCTTTATTAAGAATCAACAGAGCTGCCAACACTAGCCAGACAGATAAAGCTGCACACACCTAATTAACTCACATTAAGGTTGATTGATGCTTCTTCCTTTATAAAAGTAGAACTCATTAAGCAGTGCTTCTTAAACTTTAGGATGAATCAGGGTGGCTTGGAGGGTTTGGTAAAAAATTGGTAAAACACAGAGTGCTGAGTCTCCTCCTCCCCCAGAGTTTCTGATCTGGTAGGTATTAGGTGGGCTCTGAGAATCTGCATTTCTAACAAGTTCCCCGGTGATGCTGTTCCTCTGGTTCACCATCCTCAGGGGAGCCATTTATTGTGTTAGGTATAAACAAAACAGAAGTGAGTTACATTGTAATGCAATTTTCTCCATTCACATTTGACACAAAATTCCTGAACTTTTATTTCTGACAAAGTTATAAGGCACGATTGCCTGTATTAACTTTTTCATAGAAGTTCCTCCTGATCATTACTTTTAGGTGATACACCTGTCCCCACCCTCTCACCCTGATAAGTGCAAATAAATTAATGTTCCTATTTAGAGTGACTCATTACTTGGTCAGAAAACAAATTCACATCCAGCGTAGGCTGACCTTACCTCCGGTTTATTAAAAAACAAAACAAAGCAAAACCAAAGAGCTCACCAAATCTATTGTGCTTTCACACTAACAAGCATTTAATAAGAAGTAAGGTTTCTTTTTCTTTGCTTCTCTTCCTGGAGAACTATATTGACCTATACCTAGTATTCTATGTAATGAACATTTTTCAGGGATTGCAATGGTAGAAAAGTAGAGAGCAGTGGTAGGCTGCAGAGAGATGGCAAGGGTAAAAGACGTGCTTTACAATGTATCCAGAGATGAATAGTATCTATTTTTTGTTAAAAGTGATAAAGACAGGCTATGAATATACAACTTTAATCTAATTGACTGAAATAGAAGTTGGTTAGGTGTGTTAGGGAAAGAAAACCTTTTTTATAGTATAAATCTTGAAAAGGAGAGACATAATCAGCATAGGCAAAAAGGAGACAGGATGGTTTAGAAGAGACAGTGATGTGTTTTCTTTTGTTTACATCTTTATTGAAGTATAATTGACATACAACATTGCATTAGTTTCATGTATACAACATAATGATTTGATATTTGTATACATTGTGAAATGATCACCACAATAAGTCTAGTTACCATCTATCATGACACAAAGTTACAATATTTTTTGTCTTGTGATGAGAACTTTTAAGATTTACTCTCAGCAACTTTCAAATATGCAATATCATCTTATTGATTATAGTCGCCATGCTGTACATTACATCCCCATGTGTATTTATTTTATAACTGGAAGTTTGTACCTCTTGACCCTCTTCGCCCATTTTGCCCACTCTCCCTACCCCTCTCCCCTCTGGCAACCACCAATCTGCTGTCTGTATCTATGAGTTTCGTTTCATTTGTTTCGTTTTTCAGATTTCATATATAAGTGAAATCATACAGTATTTGTCTTTCACTGTCTGACTTATTTCACTTATCATAATGCCCTTGAGATCCGTCCATGTTGTCACAAATGGCAAGATTTCCTTCTTCTCTATGACTAATGTTCCATTATATATATACATATATATGTATGTATATATGTATATATATATATTTATACAGCTCTACCTCGACTTACGATAGGGTTACGTCTGATAAACCCATGGTAAGGTGAAAATATTCTAAGTTGAAAATGCATTTGATACACCTAACCTAGTGATCATCATACCTTAGCCTAGCCTACCTTAAATGTGCTCAGAACACTTACATTAGCCTATAGTTGGGCAAAATCATCTAACAAAGCCTGTTTTATAATAGTGTTGAATATCTCATGTAAATTATTGAATACTGAATGTAAAAAGCAGAATGATTGCATGCATTCACAGTGGTTGTAACTGTATCAGTTGTTTACCCTTGTGATTGCATGGCTAACTGGGAGCTGCAGCTTGCTTTCTCTGCCCAGCATCATGAGAGAATATCATACCACATATTGCTAGCTTGGGAAAAGATAAAAATTCAAAATTCGAAGTATGGTTTCTACTGAATGCATATTGCTTTCACACCATCATAAAAATGAAAAATTGTAAGTTGAACCATCATAAGTTGGGGGCCAGCTATGTATTTTGGGTATTAGCCCCTTATCAGATATATGATTTGCAAATATTTTCTCCCATTGAGTAGATTGACTTTTCCTTTTTTTGAAGATTTCCTTTGCTGTGCAGGAGCTTTTCAGTTTGATGTAGTCTCACTTATTTATTTTTGCACTTGTTGCTTTTTCTTTTAGAGTCAGATTCAAAAAATCATTTCCAAGACCTGTGTCAAGGAGTTTACTGCCTATGCTTTCTTCTAGGAGTCTTATGGTTTCAGATCTTACATACAAGTCCTTAATCCACTTTGAGTTAATTTTTGTGAATGGTATAAGATAGTGGTCTAGTTTCATTCTCTCCTGCATTTGGCTGTTCATTTTCCCCAAAACCATTTATTGAAGAGACTTTCCTTTTCCTGTTGTATATTCTTGGCTCCTTTGTCGTAACTTAGTTGACCATATATGCCTGGGTTTATTTCTGAGCTCCCTATTCTGTTCCATTGAGCTACGTGTCTGTTTTTATGCCAATGCCATACTGTTTTAACTATAATAGCTTTGTAATATAGTTTGAAATCAGGGAGCATGATACCATCAGCTTTGTTCTTCTTTCACAAGATTGCTTTGGCTATTCAGGGTCTTTTGTGGTTCCATACAAACCTTAGGATTGTTTTCTCTGTTTCTCTGAAAAATGCATGTGGAATTTTGATAGGGATTGCACTGAATCTGTAGATCGCTTTGGGTAGTATGGACACTTTAACAATATAAGTTCTTCCAATTCATGAATACAGAATATCTTTCCATTTATTTGTATTATCTTCAGTTTCCTTCTTCATTTTCTTATAGTTTTCAGAGTACAAGCCTTTTACCTCATTGATTAAATTTATTCCTAGGTATTTTATTCTTTTTGATGCACTTGTAAATGGAATTAAAAAAAATTTCCCTCTCAGGTAGTTTGTTATTAGTTGTACAGAAATGTGACAAATTTTTGTATATTGATTTTGTGTTGTGAAACTTTACCAAAATTGTTTATTAGTTCAAAAGTTTTTTGGTGGAGTCTTTTTAATTTTTTATATGTAGAATCATGTCATCTGCAAATAGTGATAGTTTTACTTCTTCCTTTCCAGTTTGGATGATTTTTATTTCTTTTTCTTGTCTTATTGCTCTGGCTAGGACTTCCAATACTATGTTGAATAAAAGTGGGCATCGCTTTCTTGTTCCTGATCTTAGAAGAAAAGCTTTCAGCTTTTCGTCATTGAGTATAATGTTAGCTGTGGTCTTGTCCTATAGGGCCTATATTGTGTTGAGGCATGTTCCTTCTATATCCACTTTTTGAGAATTTTTATCATAAATGGCTGTTGAATTTTGTTAAATACTTTTTCTGCATCTGTTGAGATGACCACATGATTTTATCCTTCGTTTTGTTAATGTGATGTATCACATTGATTGATTTACAGATTTTGAAACATCTTTACATCTCTGGAGTAAATCCCACTTGATCATAGTGTATGATCAATCTTTTTAATGTATTGTTGAATTTGGTTTGCTAATATTTTGTTACAGATTTTTGCAACTATGTTCATTAGGGATATTGGCCTGTAATTTTCTTTTTTTGTGGTGTCCTTACCTGGTTTTGGTGTCAAGGTAATTTTGGAGAAGTGTGTTTTTTACTTTGGTGATTTAATGAAAATCTTGCCAATGGCTACAACAATATCCTTTCTGTCTTCCATTTTCTTTTTTTCTCTCTCTTTTTTCTTCTCTTTCCTTCCCTTCCCTTTCATTTTCTTCCCTTCCCTTCTTCACTCACTAGATTTTTACTTGTCCCTAATATGTGCAAACATAATTCAAGATTGTAGAGGGAGAGGTGACTCAAACACAGATTCTGTCCTCAAAAAAGTACAGGTTGACAATTTCACCATATTTAAATCTACTTGGGCTCAAACTATAATAATTTCTTCTCAGATCCTTAATATACACTTTCATTATGATAGACTCCTTTGAAGAATGACATGGTTGCCTCCCACTCTCCATCATGTTTTGCTTGACCTGGAAATTCCCTCCTTTCCTCCTGGGTGCCTCCCTAGCAGCCTCTGTCCTTTAGTTTGCTGTTATATTTTGGTAGGTTTAAATACATGTAGCTTACAATGGGTAGGGCTGTGTGTTCAACACTCAAAGGAACTGGGCAGTCAAGATAAGGAATGTCTACGCTTCCAGCTGCTCAACTATAGTATGTAACCCAAAGACAGGCAGTATGCCAGAGGTCTGTCAATGGAGCAGTTACTACATTCATACAGCTATGGCTAATACTAAGTTATATTGTTTCATTCAGCGGTTTAATGTGTGGTAACTAAATTAAATTATTTGCATTGTGGGCATGTTTATTGATTATTTTGTTGATGTGGAAATCCTGAAGAACAGAGCATGGTCATAACTTGGGTGAGTCTGTCTTTGAGGCATGTTGAGACCTTGACAGCACTGATGGTGGAGGAGGGAAGGAACTGGTGAGTGAGCAGGATTGGGGGGCATACCTTGGCTCTTGACTGTAGCATTGACCAGCAGAGAGTAGCAGAAGTACAACATATAGGGAAATATATGTAGTTGTTACCAGAAAAGTGACATCTGAGGAGTCAGGACCAACTCCACCATCTACTGTGTATGTGAACTTGCTAAGCCAAAATTCCCAAGTAATATGGGAACATTAATACTGTATTATTAATAACAACAATACTCAATTTATAGGTGGTTGTGAGGTAAGTGAGAAGTGTCAAGTATTTAGCACAATGTCCTCAATAAATATTAACTTTATTAATTATCTGTCTATGCCCTCAAACACAAGCTACACATAGGCTTCTTTCCAGATTTAAGTGATCTAGTTCTGTATGCAGATGTTCTCAAAGTGTGTCCTCAGACTGAAATCACTGGCATCTTGCTCAAAGTGCAGCCCCTCAAGCTCTTCTCATACCTACTAAGTCAGAAATGCTGGGGGTGGGGCCTAGTAACCTGTGTTTTCACAAGCATTCCAGGTGATTCTGATGTACCCCCAAGTTTAGAACTGTTGCTTTAGTGGGACATAATAGAGTCATTTTCAGCAAGGGAGTGATGATCAAAGCTGATGAGTGAAACACTGTGGTTCCAGGGGATTGGCAAATATAGCAGAGGCTTTGAGCCATCAGCCAGAGGTATTGAGGATGAGGTATAACCTTCCAGGAGAGAAGGCTGGGACAAAAGATAGGCAGCATGGCAGGCTTGGACCTATCCTTCCTTTCCCTATCCCATCCATACCAACTGGCTTTGGAGACAGGGTTCTTGTCCTTTGAGGGAATGGGGATGATAATTATACCAGAATCCCATCATAAATTGGGGCAAAGTAAAAAGAGGGTAAGGGAAACTTGCAATTCTGTGGACCTGTAGGTAACCAGGGTTCACTTCCTGGAGGAGCAAAACTTATTCCTGATCAGATATGAATTAGGTTGGAACTAATGCTGAAGATAAAAAGTTTTCACTCTTCGAGCTGAATAGAGCTTGGCAAGGTAGGGACTGAGATGCTCTTTGAATTAACACAAACTCTTTGGAAAAGCATAATCAACTTCAGTTCAAAATACCCCTGATCCTCTACTCTCTTGTTCTGTCCTCCTGGCTCACATATTCACAGGCTTCTTGAAAAAATACTTAGCATTTTCTTTGAAGGGCCAGAAGCAGGCTGTGACCAGGCTATTTGTGTCTGGTGGTGGCTGCATGAAGCCCCTGGGATTGCCCACTTAACTACAGACTGTGTCTGAATGCCCTGGGCTGGAAATTGAAAATGTGTGCTTGTGTGAGTGATCACCCTTGGCTGTAGGTGATGCTTTCCACAGTGCTCTTTGTAGAAGCCTCAGGGGAGGAAATCATGGAATGATATAACTGGGAGGACCTCTGAGAAATCATTTGGCCTTGCCTCCCATGGAGAGCCCAGGACAAAGAAAACAAGGAAAAGAAAAACAAAAAACAGAACCCTGATTCTCTTCCCTCTTGCTGGCACACTGTATAATGCCGGTGCTCTCTCCCCATGCTAGCAGAGGAAGTTAGGATCAGGGAACCACTTGGGTTTTTTCCCTGCCATCCATCATTTGAGCTTTCACAGTGTGATACTCAACAGCTTGGAAATATTATCACTAATATGTAAGATATGGATTGAAATTCAGCCTCACAATTATGATTAGAAATGAAATCACATTGAGCCGATGAGTGTCACATTGTCATTAAATAGAAATTAAAACGTAAAAATGTGAATGAGTTCAATAAATATTGAAGGTCCCATTAGGGTAGTTCTCAAATATCACATGGAAGTATCACCTGAAAGGCTTATGTAAAGTGTTTTCAGGATCCACCCCCAGAATTTCTAATTCATTGGATTAGGAATGAGGCCGAGAAATCTATATTTTTAACAATGTCCCCAGGGAGTGCTAATGCTAATACTCTACAAAGCATACACTAAGTAGCACTGTTTGGGGAAAAGGACAGATATTTTGTGAGTAGTTATTATGTTCCGTCCCTAGACTATAAGCTTCCCACCTGCAGAAGCTTTTCATTTGCCACCATATCATTCCTGTGGCTTGTGGCTTTAAATACCGTTATATGCCCACAATTCTAAATCTGTATTTTCAGCCCAGACAACAGTTCCTAACTTCAGACTCATATAGCCACTCAACACCTCCATACAGATGTCTAAAAGACATCTCAAACTTAACATGTTGAAATTGAACTTTTAATCTCCCCTAACCTACTCTACTTTCAGTATTCCCAACTCAACTAATGCTGAACAAATCCTTCCAGACGTTCAAGTAAAAAAATAGTGGGTCATCTTTGACTTCTTTCTTTCTCCCATACCCCTCATCCAATCTGTTAGAAATGCTGTTACCTGTGTCTTTAACCTATATCCAGACTCTGGCCACTTTCAGTCCTACCACCCTGATTCAACGTACTCTGTCTAATCTCTCTTGAGTTATGGCCAATTGTCTCATATCCATGCTTCCACTCCTGTCCCCTACTGTCTATTTTCAACATAGTAGCCAAAGGGATCCTGCGAAAATATAAATCAGGCCATGTGACTCTTTGGTTCAACACTATTTTGAGTAAAAGCCAAAGTTCTTACAGTGGACTGCAAAACCCTGTAAGAGGTGACTTCTCGTTGCCTCTCTGGCCTCATGTCTTGTTCCTCTCCTCCTTGCTTTGCCATATCCACACAATCACTGGCTCTTCCTGCAATATACTCATCATGTTTGCACGTAGGCCTTTATATTGGCTGTTCATTCACTTTTTCTGGAACACTATTTCTCCATATATCCACATAGCTCACTCTCTCACTCACCTTCTTCACGTCTTTGAGTCTTTGCTCAAATTTGTCTTTATTACCTTCTCAGTAAGGTCTATCTTGGCTGCCCTATTTATTGTTATAATGACTCCCACCCATCCCTAGCGTTTCTGAACTCCTTCTCCCCTCCTCTGTGCTATTTTTTCTATGGCATTTATCACCATTTAATATACCATGAAATTTACTGATTTATTATGTTTATTGTCTTTTCTCCCATTAGAATGTAAGCTTCACAGGCGTGGAGATCTTTGTCTCTTTTGTTCAATGATGCCACTCAAGCACCCACAGCAGTGCCTGCCACATGGTAGGTGCTTTATTAATATTTGTTGAACAAATTAATGATGCATAATAAATTCTTAATATTTATTAAATGATAAAACATTTAGAAATATTACTTCATTTAACCCACAGCAGCCCTTTAATCCCCATTTTACAAATGAGAAAACCAAGGTTGACATATATTAAGCAACATGATCAATATCAAATATCCAAATATGTCTGACTCTGAAATGCCTTCACTTTCTACTCTCCCACTACCTATACAATGCTCTAGGAACCATACTAGCTATTTAGAGGATATGAATGAAAGAGGCATCGTTCCTTCTCTAAGGATCTCATTTGTTAGAGAAGACAGATGTACAGAAAAAAAAATATCCTACAGGGAACTTACAGTCTATTACTGTAGCAAATGTACAGACAATTAACTACACTGCAAAGCAGAATGTGGCATATATTATCAAAAATGCACTAAGTGTCATAGGAGAGAGAGTTAGTCTTGCATGGAGTGACAAGAGATTGAACTTGTAGGAGGAGGAAATAATAATCATTGAAAATGTGAATAGTCCTTGGTTAGCTGCTGAATGATGGATAGGATTTAACAGCTAGAGATGCTCAGGACTAGTATTTCAGCATGAGAAAAGGATATAAGCAAAAGAGTGAAGATTAAGTGTGAGGAACGTAGAATTTTCTAGAAACACAGTATATGAGGTGGCATAAAGGCAATAGCCTAGGTAAGTCTATTGGATCTTTCTTCTAAATCTGCTAAAATGCTTTTGTTGAAGGGAAAGCTGTACTCTGGGAGAGCTATTCTGGCAGGCATGTGTTCATTTATGTAACATTATTTATTAAGTGCCTGCTATGTGTTTGATGAAGGGGTTAAAATGGAAAGAGAGATGGAAGATGCCTCTGCTCTTCAAAGCTTGTAACCTGGCAAAGATGGCAGCTATTTAAACAAGGAAATACAACTCAATGAAATATGTACAGTGGAAGGAGACACAGAACCCATGACAAGGGAGAATAACCTTATCTGAGGTCAGGGAAAATATCAGAGACTTACTAGAGGACTTACGTTTCAGCTGAGACTTGAGGGATGTATAGGCATTACCAGGGCAAATAAGAGGGCAAAGAGTGTTGTAGGCAAGGGAATGACATGTACAGACAACCAGAAGTGACCAGTACCATTCACTGAGCCCGCCAGGACCCAGAAAACATTCAAAATAGCTGGAGTATAGAATGAAAAAGGAGAGAGTGGAAAGGAGTAATGTGGAGGAGTAGGCGGAAACACATTATAGGCATGTTAAAAATTTTAACTTTATCAAAAGGGGAAAAGGGCGTCATCACAGGTTTCAAGCAGAGAAACTGTATGATCAGATTTTCATTTTAGAAGCTTTAATCTTGCTTTAGTGAGCAGAATGGGTTGGAAGGGACTGAAAATGGAAGTAAGGAGATCTATTCAGAGGCTGTGGTAATAATCCAGTCAGGTGGGGATAGATTAAAGCAGATGGATGAGATTGTCAGGATTTGGGGATTGATAGGATATATGGGATGGAGAAAAGGGAGGCGTCAAAGATGACTTGCAAGTTTCTAAATT
Organism: Balaenoptera acutorostrata; assembly: GCF_949987535.1. Lineage (NCBI taxonomy): Eukaryota > Metazoa > Chordata > Mammalia > Artiodactyla > Balaenopteridae > Balaenoptera > Balaenoptera acutorostrata. The sequence goes on along the minus strand of NC_080069.1, from coordinate 77,002,844 downwards.
GTGCAAATGGGTCATGGTGTAGTCAGTTACTGAAATATGACTGGATAGAAAGTATGCATGTGTGTGGGTGTATATATGTAGATGTAATCAGGGAGTTATTACAATAGACCAGACAAGAGACTTAACAATGGTAATGATAGAATAGAAGTCAGGCAAGTAATCTTCAACCAAATTTATAAATATTTTAAGGTTATTAGTAAGAAATCATGTAGACTTAGGAAGTGATGATGGCACAATTTTTGTAATCCATTTGTAGTTTTCTAGATCATTGTTTGATAGCCTGTCTGCGTACTGAGTTGAGTCAATGCCTCATTTATTTAGTCAGTACTTAGGGAGAGGATTTTAAACCATCTTATAAGATCAAAATTTATTATTAAAAATGTTAAAAATATCCATCATTTTCATTTTATCATTTCATATCTCTGATGTAAAGAATGAGTGCACTACTTAAACAAAGCACGAATTTATTAGCTTCAGTACAACATGAGCTGCTCCCTAGACCTGACCATTCTTTTTTAAGAAACACAGTAATTTGGGAATTGTTCAATTGTATAGGCTTAAAAAGTAAATAGGGGCAAGGAAAAGCCACATACGGCTCATCTACATGAAGGATGGCTGGAAGATCAATTTAGCTTGATTCTTCAGGGAGTGATTTTCTTTGAACACTTAGCTGAATTCGCATATAATATTCATCCAAGTGGCTCATTGCATCTGCAGAAAAAGCCTCATCTGGGCTTGCAAATATTCTTCTTTTAAAATGGTAAACTTAAACATTACTTTTGAAAGCACCAGTATAGAAAATGAGCCTTCAGAATATTCATTCAGGGCAGCCATCAGTAAGATGGCAATCCTCTCTGGGCTAAGAATGATGGGTGGCCAGTGCTCAGAGGCTACCTCTGCACACTCTGATGGAGATTGGGGTAGCAGGAAAAGATGATACAGCTTATAGGAAAATTAGCCTCGTCAACCAAATGGACTTGGTAAGATTCTCTTCTTTCTACCATTTTGAATAAAATGATGGGCTGTGTAGTTCATATAATTCTCAGGAGTGTGGTCTGCCTTTATTACATACCTCCTTTTTTCAGAAAATATATAAAGAATTCCAACCCTCCACCAGGCACTGTGCTAGGTCCTGGGGATACAATATACAAATTCTGGTTTCAAGAATCTTATAGGCTGGCAGTGGGGACATTCTCTTCATGCCATTCCTAGTAATTAAGCAACTAGCATGTTGACCTGCTTATGGTAGGTATTCAATAAATGAATAAATGAAATGACAAATAATTCATAATATATAATCCACACTGCCTGACTTGACTTCCCTGATTCCCTGTAGAGACCCCTGCGCTTGAGTGGTTCATTTCTCATGCAATAGCAAATATTTTGGATAGGAAATTTTTAATGAATACTTACTGCAGAGCCTTTAAATTGCCAAAATAGATTTTTCTCTATAACTATTGCTCTATAACACTGAACTTCTAAAACCAAAATTATTCCTTGCTATTCCTTGCTAAATTATTTGCTACAAAGTAATAACATGTTTCTGACCTAACAACCAAAAACTCAAAAATCGGACACACAGAGCTGAATGGAAGACAGTTTCCTCACTTAGCAACACATGATGGAGGAGAACTATCAGCAAGTATATGGTGACTTGAAGGGCCTTCAATTTATCTTTTCTTCTAGTAGCTCTCTCCTCCACACTGTGTCTTCTTCTTTGGATCTCTAATGCCATTCAGTTTTCAAAATCTGCTCTCAGGAAAGCACCTTATAACTTTGTAGAAGACAATTATTTCCCAGGTGGAGGGTCACAGGAGGAAGGATAGGGGATCCTTCTCAATATCCCTGTTATCAGACCACACAAGCACTGCCTTTGGTGTTCATAAGAGTGGGTTGCTCTTAGTAAACATACCTAATAAATTAATTTATTCATTCATTCCTTCAATAATTAAATGGTTAATAAGACAAAGTTTTTGGTGCTTATGAGACAAGATGGAGTTATGAATTGACAGAAATTATGATTCAGAAGTAAAAGGCATGCAGTAAGTAAAATGGAAACAATGAAGTCAGTAGATGAGAGAGCTGAGTGGAGTAGACTTAGGAAAACATAGACACTACTAAAAAGAGTAACTGGCCTCAAATGTCTTAAAAGGACTGAGATGAGGGCCACACTTGACCCACATGCCTTTGGAAAAGCATATTGGAAAGTATTTTAAAACTTTAAATAGAATGGAGATGAGAAGTTAGGAACCAAGAAGATAAGCCCAAACTCTTCCCTTCTATCTCGTGGTTCGTTTATCCCTCATAATTCCAGCTCTACTTCTCCCCTTCATGACATTAAAAAAAAAAATTGGCCTATCTTCAAACTACTTAATTTGTTCACCATTTCCAGAATACAAATTGCCTGAGAATAAGATTGGCCCAGCTCATCTGTGTACAGTGGACTTGTTGTATTTATGTCAAGTGCCTTTATCCTTGTCTAATCCATCATCCATCAATGGCTTCCCAATTCTGGGGCTATGGGTAAGTAGGGCTGTGCCCTTTAGAAGGGATTTGTGACACCACAGGCATGAAGGCTAAAAAAATCTAGAACAAAAATGAGTTATTAGAATATAAAAAGAGCTAACTTCTTTGAGTATTTGCCATATGCTACATACTGCTTTATATACTTTAAATTTAACCTTAATAACAATCCTTTCATTATACTTACTTTTTATATGAGGAAACTGAGGTACTGAGATATTCAGTAACTTGTCAAAGTTGACTTACCAAGTGGCAGAGTTGAGGATTGAACTCAGGCAGCCTGATTCCCGAACCTATGTACACAACAATTACGTTCTACTGAGTAGTTTAAAATTCTGTTTCTCACTTACTGTTAGGTATGTGCTTCTAGGCAAGGGATACAACTCCTTTAAACTCTAGTTTTTCCATCCATCCAATGAAGGTAATACCTGCCCACATACCACATAAGATTGTTCTCAGGATTAAGTAAAAATGTATTTGAGAATTCTTTTTAAACTGTAGAGCAAGGTATTACAATTTAAAGCAACAACATTATCAGTAGCAATAGGAATAATAAAAGTACGGAGAAGTTTGGTTAAGTAGTTAACTTTCTGAGAGCTCCTTAAAAAATTCATATGTTCTTTGCCCTCAAGTTCCCATTATAAAATAGCTGTCGTCATCTTTTACACTTCAGCATGACAATCTTTGGGGGGATTTTTTTCTTGAGGTTGATCAGATTACTGCTGTGTCATCCAAGAAATGATAATATAATGGGAAAAGGGCAAAAGTCCTGGATCTACATCTATTTTTCTCATTTCTCTTCCTGCCCATGATTATTTGTGGGATAGATAAATTTGTAACATACTTTAAAAGCTTCAGATGAAAGGTGTTATAGGCAATTTAAAATCAGTATGTTCTGTTACATTTTTTTTTTCTTGAGACTTTCAGCAACAAATTGCACAATGGAAAGTTCTCTTAACTTACTACTTATCTCTTTAGTTATATGTCTGTTTTATTTTAGCACACTCAGATTTGCATGGCATACATCTAAATAAATGCTATAAAAAAGAAATCATGGGACTTCCCTGGTGGTGCAGTGGTTAAGAATCCACCTGCCAATGCAGGGCACACGGGTTCAATCCCTGGTCCGGGAAGATCCCACATGCCGTGGAGCAACTAAGCCCGTGCACCACAACTACTGAGCCTGCGCTCTAGAGCCGGCGAGCCACAACTACTGAGCCCACGTGCCACAACTACTGAAGCCCACGTGTGTAGAGCCCTGCTCCGCAACAAGAGAAGCCACCGCAATGAGAAGCCCGTGCACCACAATGTAGAGTAGCCCCCGCTCGTCACAACTAGAGAAAGCCTGTGCACAGCAATGAAGACCCAATGCAGCCAAACATAAATAAATAAAATAAATTAAAAAAAAGAAATTATTGGGCTTCCCTGGTGGCGCAGTGGTTGAGAGTCTGCCTGCCAATGCAGGGGACACGGGTTCGAGCCCTGGTCTGGGAAGATCCCACATGCCGCGGAGCAACTAGGCCCGTGAGCCACAACTACTGAGCCTGCGCGTCTGGAGCCTGTGCTCCGCAACAAGAGAGGCTGCGATAGTGAGAGGCCCGCGCACCGCGATGAAGAGTGGCCCCCGCTTGCCGCAATTAGAGAAAGCCCTGGCACAGAAACGAAGACCCAACACAGCCATAAATAAATAAAATTAAAAAAAAAAAAGAAATTATTAAAAAAATTTTTTTTCTTATCTATGAGCCTTTCTTTTAACACAGTTCTGCAGATCCAGTAGGAACACGAATGTATGTGAAAGGGAATCATTGAGAATTGAGGCAGGTTTTTTTCCTTCCAGGTTTCTCTTATTTCAGTAGTAAGCACGTTAAATGCCAAAATAGCATTAGCCCCAAGAACATATTAGCTTGCTGTGGGATACTTAGAGCTCCATGGTAACAATTATTTGCAGAATTCACAAGATACACTTCTGGAATTAAAAGATGCTTATCTCATTTTAGGAAAAATAACATGCATAAACGAAGGAGAATAGGAGAAGTTTTAAAACAGACTGTTGTTTCAAGAACAGACTTTATCCATAATCTTTTCCTGTGGTTATATTTATGTTCTTTCACTTTCCCTTCTTATATTTCTCATCTTTCACACTAAAAAAGGGTAAGTTTGTGTTTGCTGTCTGCTGGGGGATTGTATATGGTTATGAGGTTGGAAGCTATTACATTTCACCTCATAAAGTTGATTACGTCCTCAGAGCATGCATAAAAATGAAATTTCCTTTGTTTACTCTTGGAGTAAGATTCTCAGGTAAACTACTTGTCTTCATTTTAACTAGGTTGATGGCCATATCCTCCTCCTGTCCTTTGTAACATTCCTATTATGTCTTTATCTCTGGGACAACAACCTGTATGCATAAACACAGAGATAAGAGTTGGAGTAGTCACCTGCAGACATGGTATACATGATCAAAAGCTCAGCTATTATCCAGTGGCCCTGGCAGAAATTATGTTATTAAAGGCATAGATTAATAAAGAGGTCCTTTGGAGTTTGGAAGATGTGAAATGAATACTGTCATCAGTTTCTCCTGGTCATAGAAGCAGTGAAACCAATAAACTTTGTCAAAATCATTGCCGATCATAGCTTTTCTTTCACCTCTGATTATGATCCTAAAGTCCTTCTCCCACCTAGATATAAAAATGTAATCCATAGCTGGATCAGTTTATGAGATTGTATTTTAATTTCTAACTGTCAAGATTGAGGACTTAATAGATATTTGTAGAACATTACATCCAAAAGCAACAGAATACACATTCTTCTTAAGTGTGCATGGAACATTTTCTAAGATCGTATGTGAGGCCACAAAACAAATCTAAGTAAACTTAAGAGGATTTAAATCATATCATGCTTCTTTCCCAACCACAATGGTATGAAACTAGAAATTAATGACATGAAAAAACTGGAAAATTCACAAATACGTGGAGGTTAAACAACATGCTACTAAATAACAAATGAGTCAAAAAAGATATCAAAGGAGAAATTGAAAAATACCTTATGACCAAATGAAAATAGAAATGAAACATATCAAAATTTATGGGATGAAGCAAAAAACAGTTCTAAGAGGGGAGTTCATAATGGTAAACACCTTATTCAAGAAACAGGAAAAGCCTCAAATAAACAATCTAACTTTACACCTCAAGGAACTAGAAGAAGAACAAATGAAACCCAAGTTAGTAGAAGGAAAGAAATAACAAAGATTAGAGCAGAAATAAATGAAATTGAGACTAAAAAGACAATGGAAAAGATCAATAAAACTAAAAAGCTGGTTCTTTGAAAAGATAAAATCAACAAATCTTTAGCTAAACTCATGAAGGAAAAAAGAGAGAGAACTCAATAAAATCAGAAAGGAAAGAGGAGATGTTACAACAGATATCAAAGAAATACAAAGGATCATAAGAGACAACTATAAACAATTAAATACTAACAAATTGGAAAACCAAGAGAAATGGATAAATTTCTAGAAACATACAACCCTACCAAAACTGAGCCATGATGAAATAGGACATCTGAACAGACCAATTACTAGTAAGGAGATTGAATCAGTGATCAGAACTCTCTCAAAAAGTGAAAGAGGGCTTCCCTGGTGGTGCAGTGGTTGAGAATCTGCCTGCCAATGCAGGGGACACGGGTTCGAGCCCTGGTCTGGGAAGATCCCACATGCCGTGGAGCAACTAGGCCTGTGAACCACAATTACTGAGGTTGCGCGTCTGGAGCCTGTGCTCCGCAACAAGAGAGGCCGCGATAATGAGAGGACCGTGCACCGCGATGAAGAGTGGCCCCCACTTGCTGCAACTAGAGAAAGCCCTCACACAGAAACGAAGACCCAACACAGCCATAAATAAACAAACAAACAAACCCAAAGTTTAAAAAAAAAAAAAAAGTGAAAGACTAGGACTGTATCACTTCACTGGTGGATTCTACCAAACATTCAAAGAAGAATGAATACCAATCTTTATCAAACTCTTTCAAAAAACAGAATAGGAGGGAACTCTTCCAAACTCATTTTACGAGGCCAGAATTATCCTGATACCAAAAACAAAATTACAGGCAATATTCCTGGTGAACATAGGGATGAACAAAAATCCTTAACAAAATACCAGCAATCCATTAAAAGAATCATACACCATGATCAAATGGGATTTATTTTAGAGATGCAAGAATGGTTCAATGTCTACAAATCAGTCAATGTAATATACCACATTATCAAAATGAAGGATAAAAATTATCTTAATAGATGCAGAGAAAAATTTGACAAGATTCAACACCCATTTATAATAAAAACTCTCAATAAAATGGGTATAGGTGAATATATCTCAAAATAATAAAGACCATATATGACAGGTCTACAGGTAACATCATATTTAATGGTGAAAAGCTAAAAGCTTTTCTTCTAAGATCAGGAACAAGACAAGGATGGCTACTCTTGCCAGTTTTATTCAACATAACATTGGAAGTCCTAGCTAGATCAATTAGGCAATATAAAGAAAGAAAAGTCATCCAAATTGGAAAGGAAGAAGTAAAACTTTCACTATGGATGATGTGGTATCAGATATAGAAAACCCTAAAGACTCCATCAAAAAACTGTTGGAACTAATAAATGAATTCAGCAAAGTTGCAGAATACAAAATCAATACACAAGAATTTATTGCATTTCTACATGCTAATAACGAAGTATCTGAAAAAATAAGAAACCAATCCCATTTACAATTGCATTAAAAAGAATAAAATACCTAGGAATAAATTTAACCAAAGAGGTGAAAGACCTGTATATTGAAAACTACAAGACATTAATGAAAGAAATTGAAGAAGACACAAATAAATGGAAAGATATTCCATGCTCATGAACTGGAAGAATTAATATTGTTAAAATGTCCATACTACCCACAGAAATCTACAGATTCAATGAAATCCTTACCAAAATTCCAACGACATTTTTCACAGAAATAGAACAAACAATCCTAACATTTGTATGGAACCATAAAGACCCTGAATAGCCAAAACAATCTTGAGAAAGAAGAACAAAGCTGGAGGCATCATGTGCCCTGATTTCAAACTATATTACAAAGTGGTTGTAATTAAAACAGTATGGTATTGGCATAAAAACAGACACATAGATCAATGGAACAGAACAGAGAGTCCAGAAGTAAGCCCACTCATTTATGGTCAGTTAATTTGCCACAAAGGAGCCAAGAATATACTATGAGGAAAAGATACTCTCTTCAGTAAATAGTGTTGGGAAAATTGGACAGCCACATGCAGAAGAATGAAACTGGACTGCTGCGTTACACCATACATGAGTATTAAATCAAAATGGATTAGAGACTGAACATAAAACCTGAAACTGTAAAACTCCTAGAAGAAAACACAGGTGGCAAACTCTTTGACATAGGTCTTGGTGATGATTTTTTTGATTCTGATACCAAAAGCAAAGGCAACAAAAGCAAAAATAAACAAGTGGAACTACATTAAACTAAAAACCTTCTGCACAGCAAAAGAATGCAATGAAAATGCAGCCTACTGAATGGGAGAAAATATTTGCAAATCATATATCTGATAAGGGACTAATATCCAAAATATATAAAGAACTCATACAACTCAATACCAAAACCTAAACTATCTGATTTAAAAATAGGCAGAAGATCTAATTAGACATTTTCCCAAAGAAGACATACATATGGCCAACAAGTATATGAAAATATGCTTTACATCATTAATCATCAGGGAAATGCAGACCAAAACCACAATGAACTATCACCTCACACCTATTAGAATAGCTGTTATCAAAAAGACTAGAAATAACAAATGTTGACAAGGAGGTAGAGAAAAGGAAGCCCTTGTACACTGTTGGTGGGAATGTAAGTTCATGCAGCCACTATGGAAAACAGTATGGAGGTTCCTCAAAAAATTAAAATAGAACTACCATATGATCCAGCAATTCCAACCCTGGGTATTTATCAAAAGAAAACAAAAACACTAACTCAAAAAGATACATGCACCCCCAACGTTCATTGCAGCATTGTTTACAATAGCCAAGATATGGAAACAACGTAAGTGTCCATCAGTGGATGAAGAAGATGTGGCATGTATATATAATGGAATATTATTCAGCCATAAAAATGAACAATATTTTGCCATTTGTGAGAACATGAATGGACCTTGAGGGCATTATGCTAAGTGAAACAAGTCAGACAGAGAAAGACAAATACTGTATGATCTCTCTTATATGTGAAATTTAAATGCATATGTTATATATTTAATATTATCTATTTCATAGATACAGAGAACAGATTGGTGGTTGCCAGAGGCAGAGGGTGTGGAGGTGGAATAAATGGTGTATTGGTTTTGTTTCGTTTTTTAGTTTAAATAAATTTGAAAAAAAAATTTTTTAAAATGTAATCCACACCTGGAACAGTTCATGAGACTCTGTTTTAATTTCTACATGCCAAGATCGAGGACTGAATTTGAATGAGTTACAGTGTTTCGTGGCTATTTAGTGTGAACAAGTAATCTCCTCCATTGGCTAGAAGGAGCACCTAAAATTATACTCTCAGAAGAGAATTCACTTAGGTGTTGCTTTATTTTCAGCCCTTGCGAGTTCCTTATTAAAATGAAGATTCCCAAAGTAGGGGACACCAGAGCCGTTATTTCTTCCTTGACTAATAGGAACTGAAACAGTAAATTTATCCAGATGAAGAAAATTTTTAGTCTACTAGTGGACAGCTAGCTGTATGCAAATCTCAAAAAGTAACAATGGGCTTCCAGTTCTGGACCAAGATGGAGTAGATGTACTTTCCCCTATTCCTCCCACTAAGTACAGCTAAAAACCCAGGACGTTAAATATAAAACAAACATAAGACTCTGAAAGTGGAGAGAGAAGACAGGTTGGCTATGGTCCTGGAGACCTGAGGAACAACATGGCAACATAGGTTATCTTTTTGCCTCATATATGTTGGACTGAGTGCTGGAGACGCGCTGAAAATGTCACTGTGAGCAGACCAAAAAAGCCCCAAGGAAAGCTTCCTGTTTCTAACCAAAGGACCAGAAAAGGGCAGCCTACTGAGACAGAAAACTTTTAGACAATGGCCACTCTACTTTATCCAATCACCATGGGAAAAACCATAATAATCCCACTTCCACTCTTGTCAGCAAAGGCTGAGTAGGGAGCCTAGACCTCCACCCTCATCCAGCTGTAATGAGGTTCCCCTTATCCCCTCCACCCATGAAAGTCTAATTAGGAGTCAAGACTTTCATCCCTGCCTAGGGGAGAGTGAATGGGGAACTTGGATTTTCACTCCCATTTGGGAGTAGTGAGTTAGAGCCCCCTTTCCCCAACCTGCGTTGAGTTAGAGGAGGCTTGCTAAAACAGATTTATATAATATACAACTGATACACAATTATACAATTGAAAATCACATCATACCAAGGGAAAGGAAAATCACAATTTGAATGAGAAAAGGCAGTCAACAGACAGAAACTTCAATATGACATAGGTGTTGGAATTATCTGACAAGGCAGATATTATAAAAATGCTTCAATAAGCAATTATGAATATTCTTGAAACAAGTGAAAAAATAAAAAGTCTCAACAAAGAAATTGAAGATATAAATAGGAACCAGTGGAAATTTTAGAAGTGAAAAGACAATAACCAAAATAAAAAGCTCATTAGATGGGTTCAATGGCGGAATAGAAGGGATGGAAGAAATAATCAGGAAACCTGAAAGTAGCAAAAAAAACATTCCCCAATCTGAACCACAGAGCCAAAATAGACTGTGGAAAAAAAAAAAAAAAAGACCCTTGAGAACCAATGAGAATAAAATAACTAAGCTAACACTCATGTCATCAGAGTCCCAGAAGAGAGGGGAAGGAAGGTAGAGGTAAAAAAGTATTCAAATAAATAATGGCAGAAAACTTCCCAAATTTGACAAAAAGCTTGTCTGTAAGCAGTAAGCTCTTTGAGCTTAGCAATATATATATATATGTATATGTATGTGTGTGTGTATATATATATATATATATATATATATATTTTTTTTTTTAGATCTCCTCAGTCAAGGAAAACAAAAGCAAAAATTAAAAATGGGACTACATCAAACTAAAAAGCTTTTGCACAGTGAAGGAAACTGTCAATGAAACAAAAAGGCAACCTACTGAATGGGAGAAAATATTTGCAAATCATATGTTTGGTAAGGGGCTAAATGTCCAAAATATACAAAGAACTCCTACAACTCAACATCGAAAAAAGCCAAACAACCTGATTTAAAAATGGGCAGAAGACCTGAATTTACATTTTCCCAACATGTACATGAAAAGATGCTCAACATTACTAATCATCAGGGAAATGCAAATCAAAATCACAATGAGATATAACCTCACACCTGTTAAAATGGCTATTATGAAAAACAAGAAATAACAAGTGTTGGTGAGGATGTGGAGAAAAGGGAACCCTTGTGCACTGTTGGTGGAAATATAAATTTATGTTGCCACGTGGAGGGAGTATGGAGGCAGTATGCAGGTTCCTCAAAGAACTAAAAATAAAACTACCATATGACCCAGAAATTCTACTTCTGGATATTTATCCAAAGAAAATGAAAACATTAATTCAAAAAGATATATGCACCTCCACGTTCATTTCAGCATTATTTATAGAAGCCAAGATATGGTAACTTTACTCAGCTATAAAAAGAATGAAATATTGCCATTTATGACAACATGGGTGGTCCTCAAGGGCATTATGCTAAGTGAAATAAGTCAGACAGAGAAATACTGTACAATTTCACTTGTATGTGGAATTTAAAAACCAAAACAAATGAATAAGCATAACAAAGCAGAAACAGACTCATAGATATGGAGAACAAACTGGTAGTTGCCAGAGGGAAGGGGGGGTGGGGAGATAGGCAAAATAGGTGAAGAAGATTAGGCGGTACAAACTCCCAGGTATAAAATAAATAAGAGGATGTAATGTACAGCATAAGGAATATTGTCAATAACATTGTAATAACTTTGGTGGCAAATGGTAACTAAACTTATTACGGTGATTATCTTGTAATGTATAAAAATATTGAATCACTATGTTATACACCTGAAACTAATATAATATTGTAAGTCAATTATTCTTCAAAAAAAAGAAAAAAAGAAAGATCCCAATTGATAACCTAATCCTCCACCTTCAGACACTGGAACAAGAAGAGAAAACTGAATCTAAAGTAAGAAGAAGGAAGAAAATGATAAATATTAGCATGGATATTAATGAAATAGAAAGAACAGTAGACAGAAATCAATAAAACTGAAAGTTGATTCTTTGGAAATATCAACAAAATTATCAAGCTTTTCGTTAGACTGACCAAGAAAAAGAGTAGATAAGACTCACATTGTTAAAATCAGAAATTAAAGAAGGAACATCACTTCTGACCTTACAGAAGTAAAAAAGGATTTCAGGGGAATACTGTGAACAACTGTATACCAACAAATTAGATACCTTAGATGAAATGATAAATTCCTAGAAAGACAAAAACTATGGAAACGAACTCAAAAGAAATAGAAAATCTGAATAGATCTTTAACAAGTAAAGAGATTAAATTAATAATTTTAAAAAATCCCACAAAGGAGCACCCAGGCTCAGATGGCTTCATTGGTGAATTCTCCCATACGTTTAAAGGAGAATTAATACCAATTCTTTAGAAACTCTTCCAAAAAATAGAATATTTCCCAGCTTGTTCTATGAGATATATAGATACTACTCTGATACCAAAACCAGATACAGATTATCATGAGAGCAGAAAACTACAGACCAATATCTTTTATGAATACAGATGCAAAAATCCTTGACAAAATAGCAAAGTGAATCCATAAGTCATTTTAAAAAGGTACACCATGTTTAAATGGGATTTATCTCAGAAATGTGAGGTTAGTTCAGTACCTGAAAATCAACTAATGTAACACACCGTATCAATAGAATAAAGTTTAAAAAACACATGATGATCTCAATAGTTACAGAAAAAGCATCTGGCAAAATCTAGTACCCTTTTGTGATTAAAAACACTCAACAAACTAGGAATAGATGGAAATTTCCTTAATATGATAAAGGGCATCTACAAAAAACCCACAGCTAACAGCATACTTAATGGTGAAAGACTGGATGCTTTCCCCTTAATATCAGGAAAAATAAAAGGATGTCCTCTCTTACCACACTATTAAACATTGTACTGGAGGTTCTAATCAGGGCAATTAGGCAAGAAAAAGAAATAAAAATCATCCAGATTGGAAAGGAAGCAGAAAAACAATCTCTATTTGCAGATGACATAATCTTGTATATAGAAAGTTCTAAAGAATCCAGTTAAATATCTATTAAAACTCATAAATACATTCTGTAAGGTTACAGGCTATAAGATCAATATACAAAAATCAATTATATTTTTATACACTAGCAATGAACATTCAAAAACTGAAATTATGAAAGCAATTACATTTAAAATAGCATCAAAAAGAATAAAGTACTTAGGAATAAATTTAGCCAGCTACATAAAAAACTTGTACACTGAAAATTGTAAAACATTGTTGAAAGAAATTAAAGATCTAAATAAAAAGAAATCTCACCTTCATGGATTAGTAGTCTTATTAGGATATTTTTAGGATAGCAATATTCTCAAATTGGTCTACAGACTTGATGCAATCTCCATCAAAATCCCAGTGGTCTTTTTTTTTTTTTTTTTTTTTCTCCAGAAGTGGAAAAGCTGACCTTAAAATTTGTGTGGAATTGCAAGGGACCCTGAATAGCCAAAATAACCTAAGAAAGAACAAAGTTGGAGGATTCACATTTCTCTATTTAAAAATTCATTACAAAGTGACAGTAATTAAGATAGTTTGATAGTGCATGAGAATAGACTGAAAGAACAATGGAATAGAATTGAGAGTCCACAAGTAAACACTTACAGTTTTGATCAATTGATTTTTCAAAACTTATCAAGAAAATTCAATGTGAGAAAGAATCATCTTTTCAATAAATGGTGCTAGGACAACTGTATATCCACATGCAAAAACATAAAGTTCGGATTTCTTTCTTACACCACACAAAAAAATTAACTCAAAATGTATCATCAAACTAAATGTAAGAACTGTTAAACTCTTAGATGAAAACATAAGGGTAATCTTCATGCCCTTGAATTAGACAATAGTTTTTTAGGTTACTGCACCAAAGCACAAGCGAACAAAGAAAAATACATAAATTGAACTTCATCATAATTAATTTTTATTCTTCAAAGGATACAACCACAAAGACAACCCATACAATGGGAGAAAGTATTTACAAACCATATATCTGAACAGAGACCTTTATCTAAAATATATAAATAACTCTTACAACTCAATTATAAAAATACACAAAAATAATCTACGGACAAAGTATTAGAATAAACATTTCTTTAAAGAAGATATACAATAACCACATGTAAAAATCCTCAACATCATTAGTCATCAAGGAAATGTAATTCCAGTTCACTGTGAGATGCCACTTTGCTCCCATCAGGATAGCTATGATTAAAAAAAAAAAAAAAAAGATAACAGGTGTTGACACAGATGTGGAGAAACTGGTACCTTCATACATTGCTGGTGGGAATGTAAAATGGAACAGGTGTTTTGAAAAACCACTTATTAGTTCCTCAAAATATAGGACGTACAGTTATTATATGACCCAGAAATTTCACTACCCAAGAGAAATGGAAACTACATGCAAACAAAAAGTTGTACACAAACATTCCTAGCAGCCTTACTCATACTAGCCCCAAAATGGTAACAAACCAAATGTCCTTGTGCTGATGAATGGCTAAATAATTTGTGGTATATCTATACAATGAATATCTTTTGGCAATAAAAAGAAATGAAGTATTGTTATATGCTACAATAGGGATGAACCGTGAAAGCATTATGCTAAGGGAAAGAAGCCAAGCACAAAAAACTGCGTATTTTATAATTCTGTTTATATGAAATGTCCAGAAAAGACACATCTATAGAGACAGAAAGTAGTTTTAATGGTTGCCTGAGCTGGGGAAGGAGAAGCAGGATGGGGAGTGACTGCTAATGGGCCTGGGGTTCCTTTTTGAGGTGATGAAATTATTCTAAAGGTAGATTGTGGTGAAAGTTGCACAAGTCTGTGAATACATTAAAAATCATTTTACACTTTAAATGGGTGAATTTTATGGTATGTGAATTATATCTCAATAAAGCTGTTAAAATAAAAAAAGTTGAACAAACCTTTAACAGGATAAACCCGAAGAAATTCATGTCAACACACATGATAATTAACTTCAGAAAACTAAAGACAAAAAAAAAAACTTTATTGTTTCACCTTTGAAGCAACACCTTTGAAATAACACAAATTGCATTAGATTATCATCAGAAACCATGGAGCACAGGAGTGGTACAACATTTTCAAGTGCTGAAAGAAAAGAATTTTCGATCCTGAATTCTATATCACACAAAAATTTCTGTCAGGAATGAAGACATTATGAGACAAAGGAAAATGGAAAGAATTTTCACCAGCAGTCCTATCCTAAGGGAAGATCTAAAAGAAGTTTTTGAAAGAGGAAGGACATCTTGGAACATCAGGAAGGAAGAGCCATCATAGAAAGAGCCAAAATGTGGGTAAATACAATAGACTTTCCTTTCACTCTTGAGTTTTCCAAATTGTGTTGGATGATCTAAGCAAAGTGTAGAACACTGTCTGATGTGGATCACAGTATGTGTAGAGGAAACATTTATGGCGATTGTATTATAAATGGAAGAGGAAAAGGAATTTAAAGGAAGGTGTTTCCACTCTGGTAGTGTTGACACCAGTAGATTTTTTTGGTGCTGGGTAGTTCTGTATATTGATTCCTATGGTAGTTTCAGGAATCTACACATGGAGTCAAATGACATAGAATGATGTACATTTCACCAATGTCAATTTCCTGACGTAGATACTGTGCTTTAGTTATATAAGACATAACCATTGATGGAAGCTGGGAAGAGAGTACATGGAAACACTCTGTAGTCTATTGGAAACTTCCTGTAAATCTACAAATATTTAGAAATAAAGTTTAAAAAGTGATGATTCAAAAACTAGAGAAACACCTATGGTGAAAGTGTGTGTGAGAGACTAGATTTAATTGATATTCATAGGACATTCCATCCAAAAACAGCAGATTACACTTTCTTCTCAAGTGCACATGGAACATTCTCCAGGATATATCACATCTTGAGTCACAAATCAAGCCTCGGTAAATTTAAGAAAATTGAAATCATATCAAGCATCTTTTCTGACCACAACGCTATGAGATTAGAAATCAGTTACAGGGGAAAAAACGTAAAAAACACAAACACATGGAGGCTAAACAATACATTATTAAATAACCAGGAGATCACTGAAGAAGTCAAAGAGGAAATCAAAAAATACCTAGAGACAAATGGTAATGAAAACACGACGATCCAAAACCTATGGGATGCAGCAAAAGCAGTTCTAAGAGGGAAGTTTATAGCTATAAAAGCCTACCTCAAGAAACAAGAAAAATCTCAAACAATCTAACCTTACAACTAAAGGAACTAGAGAAAGAACAAACAAAACCCAAAGTGAGCAGAAGGAAAGAAATCATAAAGATCAGAGCAGAAATAAATGAAATAGAAACAAAGAAAACAATAGCAAAGATCAATGAAGCTAAAAGCTGGTTCTTTGAAAAGATAAACAAAATTGATAAACCATTAGCCAGACTCATCAAGAAAAAGGGGGAGAGGACTCAAATCAATAAAATTAGAAATGAAAAAGGAGAAGTTACAACAGACACTGCAGAAATACAAAGCATCCTAAGAGACTACTATAAGAAGTTCTATGCCAATAAAATGGACAACCTGGAAGAAATGCACAAATTCTTAGGTATAACCTTCCAAGACTGAACCAGGAAGAAATAGAAAATATGAACAGACCAATCACAAGTAATGAAATTGAAAATGTGATTTAAAATCTTCCAACAAACAAAAGTCCAGGACCAGATGGCTTTACAGGTGAATTCTATCAAACACTGAGAGAAGAGCTAACACCCATCCTTCTCAAACTCTTCCAAAAAATTGCAGAGGAAGGAACACTCCCAAACTCATTTGACGAGGCCACCATCACCCTGATACCAAAACCAGACAAAAATACTACAAAAAAAGAAAATGACAGACCAATGTCACTGATGAATATAGATGCAAAAATCCTCAACAAAATACTAGCAAACAGAATCCAACAACACATTAAAAGGATCATACACCAGGATGAAGTGGGATTTATCCCAGGGATGCAAGGATTCTTCAATATATGCAAATCAATCAATGTGATACACTGTATTAGCAAATTGAAGAATAAAAACCATATGATCATCTCAATAGATGCAGAGAAAGCTATTGACAAAATTCAACACCCATTTAAGATAAAAACTCTCCAGAAAGTGGGCATAGAGCAAACCTACCTCAACATAATAAAGGCCATATACGACAAACCCACAGCAAACATCATTCTCAATGGTGAAACACTGAAAGTATTTCCTCTAAGATCAGGAACAAGACAAGGATGTCCACTCTCACCACTATTATTCAACATAGTTTTGGAAATCCTAGCCATGGCAATCAGAGAAGAAAAAGAAAATGAATACAAATTGGAAAAGAAGAAGTAAAGCCTTCATTGTTTGCAGATGACATGATACTATACATAGAGAATCCTAAGGATGCCACAAGAAAACCACTAGAGCTAATCAATGAATTTGGTAAAGTTGCAGGATACAAAATTGGTGCACAGAAATCTCTTGCATTCCTATACACTAATGATGAAAAATCTGAAAGAGAAATTAAGGAAACACTCCTATTTACCATTGCAACAAAAAGAATAAAATACCTAGGAATAAACCTGTCTAGAGAGACAAAAGACCTGTATGCAGAAAAGTATAAGACACTGATGAAAGAAATTAAAGATGATACAAACAGATGGAGAGATATACCATGTTCTCGGATTGGAAGAATCAACATTGTGAAAATTACTACCCAGAAGCAATCTACAGATTCAGTGCAATCCCTATCAAATTACCAATAGCATTTTTTACAGAACTAGAACAAAAAATCTTAAAATTTGTATGGAGACACAAAAGACTCCAAATAGCCAAAGCAGTCTTGAGGGAAAAAAACGGAGCTGGAGGAATCAGACTCCCTGACTTCAGACTATAAGCTACAGTAATCAAGACAATATGGTACTGGCACAAAAAAAGAAATACAGATCAATGGAACAGGATAGAAAGCCCAGAAATAAACCCATGCACCTGTGGTCAACTAATATATGACAAAGGAGACAAGGATATACAATGGGGAAAAGACAGCCTCTTCAATAAATGGTGCTGGGAAAACTGGACAGCCTCATGTAAAAGAATGAAATTAGAACACTCTATAACACCATACCCAAAAATAAACTCAAAATGGATTAGAGACCTAGATGTAAGACTGGACACTATACAACTCTTAGAGGAAAACATAGGAAGAACACTCTTTGACATAAATCACAGCAAGATCTTTGATCCACCTCCTAGAGTAATGGAAATAAAAACAAAAATAAAGAAATGGGACCTAATGAAACTTAAAAGCTTTTTGAAAGCAAAGGAAACTACAAACAAGACGAAAAGACAACCCTCAGAATGGGAAAAAATACTTGCAAATGAATCATCGGACAAAGGATTAATCTCCAAAATATACAAACAGCTCATGTAGCTCAATATTAAAAAAACAACCCAATCAAAAAATGGGCAGGGCTTCCCTGGTGGCGCAGTGGTTGAGAATCCGCCTGCCAATGCAGGGGACACGGGTTCGAGCCCTGGTCTGGGAGGATCCCACGTGCCGCGGAGCGGCTGGGCCCGTGAGCCACAATTGCTGAGCCTGCGCGTCTGGAGCCTGTGCTCCGCAACAAGAGAGGCCGCGATAGCGAGAGGCCCGCGCACCGCGATGAAGAGTGGCCCCCGCTTGCCACAACTGGAGAGAGCCCTCGCACAGAAACGAAGACCCAACACAGCCATAAATAAAATAAATTAAAAAAAAAAAAAAATGGGCAGAAGACCTAAATAGACATTTCTCCAAAGAGGACATACAGATGGCCAAGAAGCACATGAAAGGCTGCTCAACATTACTAATTATTAGAGAAATGGAAATCAAAACTACAATGAGGTATCACCTCACACCAGTTAGAATGGGCATCATCAGAAAATCTACAAACACAGATGCTAGAGAGGGTGTGGGGAAAGGGAACCCTCTTGCACTGTTGGTGGCAATGTAAATTGATACAGCCACTGTGGAGGACAGTATGGAGGCTCCTTAAAAAACTAAAAATAGAATTACCATATGACCCAGCAATCCCACTACTGGGCATATACCCAGAGAAAACCATAATTCAGAAAGACACATGCACCCCAATGTTCACTGCAGCACTATTTACAATAGCCAGGTCATGGAAGCAACCTAAATGCCCATCGACAGACAAATGGATAAAGAAGAAGTGGTACCTATATACAATGGAATATTACTCCGCCATAAAAAGGAACAAAATTGGGTCATTTGTAGAGATGTGCATGAATCTACAGACTGTCATACAGAGTGAAGTATGTCAGAAAGAGAAAAACAAATATCGCACATTAACGCATATATGTGGAACCTAGGAAAATGGTACAGATGAACCAGTTTGCAGGGCAGAAATAGAGACACAGATGTAGAGAACAAACGACACCAAGCGGGGAAAGCAGTGGGGGGTGGTGGTGGGGGTGGTGGTGTGATGAATTGGGAGATTGGGATTGACATGTATACACTGATGTGTATAAAATGGATGACTAATAAGAACCTGCTGTATAAAAAAATTAATTAAAATTCAAAAAAAAAAAAAAAGGAATTATGAGGCACAGAAAATAGTACAATTCAGGAGTCCTGGCATTTGCTAGAGAGATAAGGAACTTGGGCCAATTATCCTGCATATTCTCCCTTCCCCTCTACTTTGATATCAGAATGCTGAAAAAAATCCAGCTAAAACAAATTTAAAACATGAAAAGAAGTAAAAAACTGACGATGTTTACCCCACCACATTGGCTTGGTTGTGATGGAGGCAAGGAAATTGTGGGTTGAGGTACAATAAGAGCCCTCAGTTATTTTAAAAAATAATCATCGGTGGGTAGAGCTGCCACCTCCCCACCAACTGCCTCCATGACTCATGGCCCATTCCCCATCAGCCCTGGGGAGCAAGTATGGGGGTGGCTGGGTGATAGACCTTATGTAGTATTCAGTTGTTAGCTTACAAGTTTGGCTAGAAATCTAGCTGGTGGGAAGTGTTTCCCAAAGCACTGAAATGCCTGATAATGTCATCCTGGATTAGGCCAAAATCAACAGCAGATAAAGTAGTAGAAACTTATACAAATAAGCATATTATCATCATTATCATTCATAACCCCTAGCACCATCACTGCTGTTGTACTGGAAATGAGAAATCAAGAACTGGGTGGCTTTTCTCCATTAAATAAATTGCCAGCATTTGCCTTGCAGCAGTTTAAATATGTATATTTATATCTGTTGCAACTATTTTCCTCCATACTCTCACAGGGCTATTGGGAAAACTTGAAATTGATTTTGTAATCAAAAAGGGAAACAATATACAGGTGCCAAACATTATTTTAAAATGTGGAGATCGGTTCAAGACTGGAGAGTAGAAGGACATGCACTCACTCCCTCTTGGGAGAGCACCGGAATAACAACTAGCTGCTGAACAGTCATCAAAAGTAAAACACTGGAACTCACCAGAAAAGATGCCCCACCTCCAAAGACAAAGGAGAAGCCCCAATGAGATGGTAGGAGGGGCACAATCACAATAAAATCAAATCCCATAACCGCTGGGTGGGTGACTCACAAACTGGAGAAGAATTAAAACACAGAAGTCCACCCCCTGGAGTGAAGGTTCTGAGCCACACGTCAGGCTTCCCAACCTGGGGGTCCGGCAATGGGAGGAGGAATTCCCAGAGAATCAGATTTTGAAGGCTAGCGGGATTTGATTGCAGGACTTCAACAGCACTGAGGGAAATAGAGACTCCACTCTTGGAGGGCACACACAAAGTAGTGTGCACATCAGGACCCAGGGGGAAGGAGCAGTGACCCCATAGGAGACAAAACTAGACCTACCTGCTAGTGCTGGAGGGTCTCCTGCAGAGACGGGGGGCGGCTGTTGCTCACTGCAGGAACAAGGACACTGGCAGCAGAAGTTCTGGGAAGTACTCTTTGGCATGAGCCCTCCTGGAGTCTGCCATTAGCCCCACCAAAGAGACTGTAGCTTCCAGTGCTGGGTCGCCTCAGGCCAAACAGCCAACCGGGAGGGAACTCAGCCCCACCCATCAGCGGGCAAGCAGATTAAAGTTTTACTGAGCTCTACCCAACAGAGCAACGCCCAGTTCTACCCACCACCAGTCCCTCCCATTAGGAAATGTGCACAAGCCTCTTAGATAGCCTCATCCACCAGAGGGCAGACAGCAGAAGCAATAAGAACTAAAATCCTGCAGTCTGTGGAATGAAAACCACATTCACAGAAAGATAGAAAAAATGAAAAAGCAGAGGACTGTGTACCAGATGAAGGAACAAGATAAAACCCCAGAAAAACAATAAAATGAAGTGGAGATAGGCAACCTTCCAGAAAAAGAGTTCAGAATAATAATAGTAAAGATGATCCAGGACCTCGGAAGAGGAATGCAGGCAAAGATTGAGAAAATGCAAGAAATGTTGAACAAAGACCTAGAAGAATTAAAGAACAAACAAACAGAGATGAACAACACAATAACTAAAATGAAAAATACACTAGCAGGAATTAGTAGCAGAATAACTGAGGCAGAAGAACAGATAAGTCACCTGAAAGATGGAATGGTGGAATTCACTGCCACGGAACAGAATAAAGAAAAAGAATGAAAAGAAATGAAGACAGCCTAAGAGACCTCTGGGACAACATTAAATGCACCAACATTCGTATTATAGGGGTACCAGAAGGAGAAGAGAGAGAGAAAAGACGTGAGAAAATATTTGAAGAGAGTATAGTTAAAAACTTCCCTGTGTGTCCTCGGAAAGTTGCTGAGGCTCTCCAAACTGCAGTTTCTTACTCTTTAATACAGATGAGAGGATGAGATTAAGTGTGTGCTCAGCTGTGCTTTGCACTGTGCCTGGTTACATAGGAAATACTCCATGAATATTAGTTGTTTACTATTGTTATTGGTTTTTTTTGAATTTTTGAATTTTATTTTTTTATACAGCAGGTTCTTATTAGTTATCCATTTTATACATATTAGTGTATACATGTCAATCCCAATCTCCCAATTTATCCCACCACCACCACCGCCCCCGCCACTTTCCCCCTTTGGTGTCCATAAGTTTGTTCTCTACATCTGTGTCTCTATTTCTGCCCTGCAAACCAGTTCATCTGTACCGTTTTTCTAGGTTCCACATATATGTGTTAATATACGATATTTGTTTTTCCCTTCTGACTTACTTCACTCTGTATGACAGTCTCTAGATCCATCCACGTCTCTACAAATGACCCAATTTCATTCCTTTTTATGGCTGAGTAGTAGTCCATTGTATATGTGTACCACATCTTCTTTATCCATTAGTCTGTCGATGAGCATTTAGGTTGCTTCCATGACCTGGCTATTGTAAATAGAGCCGCAATGAACATTGGGGTGCATGTGTCTTTCTGAATTATGGTTTTCTCTGGGTATATGCCCAATAGTGGGATTGCTGGGTCATATGGTAATTCTATTTTTAGTTTTTTAAGGAGCCTACATACTGTTCTCCATGGTGGCTGTATCAATTTACATTCCCACCAACAGTGCAAGAGGGTTCCCCTTTCTCCACACCCTCTCCAGCATTTGTTGCTTGTAGATTTTCTGATGATGCCCATTCTAACTGGTGTGAGGTGATACCTCATTGTAGTTTTGATTTCCATTTCTCTAATAATTAGTGATGTTGAGCAGCTTTTCATGTACTTCTTGGCCATCCATATGTCTTCTTTGGAGAAATGTCTATTTAGGTCTTCTGCCCATTTTTTGATTGGGTTTGTTTTTTTAATATTGAGCTGCATGAGCTGTTTATATATTTTGGAGATTAATCCTTTGTCTGTTGATTCATTTGCAAAAGTTTTCTCCTATTCTGAGGGTGGTCTTTTCATCTTGTTTGTAGTTTCCTTTGCTGTGCAAAAGCTTTTAAGTTTCATTAGGTCCCATTTGTTTATTTTTGTTTTTATTTCCATTACTCTAGGAGGTGGATCAAAAAGGATCTTGCTGTGATTTATGTCAAAGCGTGTTCCTCCTATGTTTTCCTCTAAGAGTTGTATAGTGTCCGGTCTTACATTAGGTCTCTAATCCATTTTGAGTTTATTTTTGTGTATGGCGTTAGGGAGTGTTCTAATTTCATTCTTTTCATGTAGCTGTCTAGTTTTCTCAGCACCACTTATTGAAGAGACTATCTTTTCTCCATTGTATATCCTTGTCTCCTTTGTCATAGATTAGTTGACCATAGATACATGGGTTTATCTCTGGGCTTTCTCTCCCATTCCATTGATCTGTATTTCTTTTTTTGTGCCAGTACCATATTGTCTTGATTACTGTAGCTTTGTAGTATAGTCTGAAGACAGGGAGTCTGATTCCTCCAACTCCTTTTTTTCCCTCAAGACTGCTTTGCCTCTTCAGGGTCTTTTGTGTCTCCACACAAATTTTAAGATTTTTTGTTCTAGTTCTGTAAAAAATGCCATTGGTAATTTGATAGGGATTGCACTGAATCTGTAGATTGCTTCAGGTAGTATAGTCATTTTCACAATATTGATTCTTCCAATCCAAGAACATGGTATATCTCTTCATCTGTTTGTGTCATCTTTAATTTCGTTCATCAGTGTCTTATAGTTTTCTGAATACAGGTCTTTTACCTCCTTAGGTAGGTTTATTCCCAGGTATTTTATTCTTTTTGTTGCAGTGGTGAATGGGAGTGTTTACTTAATTTCTCTTTCAGATTTTTCATCATTAGTGTATAGGAATGCAAGAGATTTCTGTGCATTAATTTTGTATCCTGCAACTTTACCAAATTCATTGACTAGCTCTAATAGTTTTCTGGTGACATCTTTAGGATTCTCTATGTATAGTATCATGTCATCTGCAAACAATGAAGGCTTTACTTCTTCTTTTCCAATTTGTATTCCTTTTATTTATTTTTCTTCTCTGATTGTCAAGGCTAGGACTTCCAAAACTATGTTGAATAATAGTGGTGAGAGTGGACATCCTTGTCTTGTTCCTGATCTTAGAGGAAATGCTTTCAGTTTTTCACCATTGAGAATGATGTTTGCTGTGGGTTTGTCCTATATGGCCTTTATTATGTTGAGGTAGGTTCCCTCTGTGCCCACTTTCTGGAGGGTTCTTATCATAAATAGGTGTTGAATTTTGTCAAAAGCTTTTTCCTGCATCTTTTGAGATGATCATACGGTTTTTATTCTTCAATTTGTTAATATGGTGTATCACATTGATTGATTTGCATATATTGAAGAATCCTTGCATCCCTGGGATAAATCCCACTTGATCATGGTGTATGATCCTTTTAATGTGTTGTTGGATTCTGTTTGCTAGTATTATGTTGAGGGTTTTTGCATCCATATTCATCAGTGATATTGGTCTGTCATTTTCATTTGTTGTAGTATCTTTGTCTGGTTTTGGTATCAGGGTGATGGTGGCCTCATAGACTGAGTTTGGGAGTGTTCCTTCCTCTGCAATATTTTGGAAGAGTTTGAGAAGGATGGGTGTTAGCTCTTCTCTAAATGTTTGATAGAATTCATCTGTGATGCCATCTCGTCCTGACTTTTGTTTGTTGGAATATTTTTAATCACATTTTCGATTTCATTACTTGTGATTGGTCTGTTCATATTTTCTATTGCTTCCTGGTTCAGTGTTGGAAGTTTATACCTTTCTAAGAATTTGTCCATTTCTTCCAGGTTGTCCATTTTATTGGCATAGAGTTGCTTGTAGTAGTCTCTTAGGATGCTTTATATTTCTGCGGTGTCTGTTGTAATTTCTCCTTTTTCATTTCTAATTTTATTGATTTCAGTCCTCTCTCTCTTTTTTTTGATGTGTCTGGCTAAAGGTTTATCAATTATGTTTATCTTTTGAAAGAACCAGCTTTTAGTTTTATTGATCTTTGCTATTGTTTTCTTTGTTTCTATTTCATTTATTTCTGCTCTGATTTTTATGATTTCTTTCCTTCTACTAACTTTGAGTTTTGTTTGTCCTTCTTTCTCTAGTTCCTTTAGGTGTAAGGTTAGATTGTTTATTTGAGATTTTTCTTGTTTCTTGAGGTAGGCTTGAATTGCTATAAACATCCCTCTTAGAACTGCTTTTGCTGCATCCCATAGGTTTTGGATCATCGTGTTTTCGTTGTAATTTGTCTCTAGATATTTTTTGATTTCCTCTTTGATTTCTTCAGTGATCTCTTGGTTATTTAGTAATGTATTGTTTAGCTTCCATGTGTTTGTGTGTTTTACGTTTTTTTCCCGTAATTGATCTCTAATCTGATAGCGTTGTGGTCAGAAAAGATGCTTGATATGATTTCAATTTTCTTAAATTTACCAAGGCTTGATTTGTGACCCAAGATGTGATATATCCTGGATAATGTTTTGTGTGCACTTGAAAGTTTTACCTGCTGTTTTTGGATGGAGTATCCTATAAATATCAATTAAAGCTGTCTGGTCTATTGTGTCATTTAAAACTTGTGTTTCCTTATTAATTTTCTGTTTGGATGATCTGTCTATTGGTGTAAGTGAGGTGTTAAAGTCCCCCACTATTATTGTGTTACTGTCGATTTCCTCTTTTATAGCTGTTTGCAGTTGCCTTATGTATTGAGGTGCTCCTATGTTGGGTGCATATATATTTATAATTGTTATGTCTTCTTCTTGGATTGATCCCTTGATCATTATGTAGTGACCTTCCTTGTCTCTTGTAACATTGTTTATTTTAAGGTCTATTTTATCTGATATGAGTATTGCTACTCCAGCTTTCTTTTGATTTCTATTTGCATGGAATATCTTTTTCCATCCCCTCACTTTCAGTCTGTATGTGTCCCTAGGTCTGAAGTGTGTCTCTTGTAGACAGCATATATATGGGTCCTGTTTTTGTGTCCATTCAGCGAGCCTGTGTCTTTTGGTTGTAGTATTTAATCCCTTCATGTTTAAGGTAATTATCGATATGTATGTTCCTGTTAACCATTTTCTTAATTGTTATGGGTTTGTTTGTTTTTTTAATTTTTTTTTTAATAGTAATCTTTTATTTATTTATTTATTTTTATATTTATTTTTGGCTGTGTTGGGTCTTCATTTCTGTGCGAGGGCTTTCTCTAGTTGTGGCAAGCGGGTGCCACTCCTCATCGCGGTGCACGGGCCTCTCACCATCGTGGCCTCTCTTGTCGTGGAGCACAGGCTCCAGACACACAGGCTCAGTAGTTGTGGCTCACAGGCCTAGTTGCTCCGCGGCATGTGGGATCTTCCCAGACCAGGGCTCGAACCCGCGTCCCCTGCATTAGCAGGCAGACTCTCAACCACTGCGCCACCAGGGAAGCCCCTATGGGTTTGTTTTTGAAAGTCCTTTTTGTCTCTTGTGTTTCCCACTTAGAGAAGTTCCTTTAGCATTTGTTGTAGAGCTGTATTAATGTTATTGTTGCTGTTACTGTGAAGAAGTCAGGCTAACTTGAGGTTAATCTCAATGCTGCCACTTAAAAATTGAATAATTTGGGCCATGTTATTATTGTCCTGTGAAAGTCTCTTTTTTTCTCATTTGCAAAATGAAAATAACATTTCCTACTTTCTAGGGTTACTGAGAAGATTAGGGATCTCATTCAAGACACTCAGCACAGTGCTTGGCACAAAGGAAGCAGTCCCTATCAGGCAGTTATAATCACTCCCTCCCTCTGTCTGCTTACTTGCACATAGTTACATAGTGGGAAAGTGGATGGGCTCTGGAGCCAGACTCCCTGGGTTCAAGTCTAGGGTCTGCCACTCACTCTCTAGTTATATAACCTTAAGCGATTTGTTTAGCCTCTTTTGCCTCAGTTTCTTCATCTGTAAAATGGAGTTACTGTGAGAATTAAATGAATTAATCCACAGAGAGGGATGAAGCCTGGCACATAGTAAGTGCTTAATAAATGTTAACCATTTTAATACGATTGTTATTAGTGTTTTAGTTTCTCATATGCTACTTGGACTTTTAGGGACACTTTTGAATACTACATGAATAAATTGTTGACACTTGAAACTAAAATTACTGCCATTATCTTAATCAGTGTGTTTACTTTACCTCATAAAGTAATTTGGAAAGAATGTGGTCATGACAGATACATAGATTTCTATACATGCATAGAAAAGGTGGCTAGAAACTTTCAACCATCTTGCAAAGTTGTTCACACAGGTGAACGGTTTGTAGCATCCAACAGAATCTGTATTAGTGGGTATGATGGAAGTAATGAACAGGAGTGCTTCATGTTTTTGCCATGACTCCACGTTAGGTCTGGTTGAAAAATACTGGTAGAAAGTAAGAAGTGAAGCTAACTAACCAGTGAGCAAATACTGAGGCATCATGTTGTTAGAGATCTTAAAAATCACTTAAATGTTCACCTTTAGGTAAAAGAAACATTTGTCAATAAAGCCTTAACAGAAAAGAAGCATTTAGAGCACTATGACTTTCCCATTTGCATTCTCATTTTGGTTAAATTTTTATTTTAACCAGTTTGGCATTGCTTTACATCTTATTGTAGTTTTAACACTGATGAATTTTGTTTTTCAAGCCACCAAACTGGACATGTAAGTTCTTTCATTGTTGCAACATAATTCATACCTTTCAGCCAGTCAGACCAACTTTCTTTTCAGCT
The DNA here is from genome assembly GCF_949987535.1 of Balaenoptera acutorostrata. Taxonomy (NCBI): domain Eukaryota; kingdom Metazoa; phylum Chordata; class Mammalia; order Artiodactyla; family Balaenopteridae; genus Balaenoptera; species Balaenoptera acutorostrata. The sequence continues at coordinate 76,975,325 of NC_080069.1, read as the reverse complement.
AAATGGCACAACTCTACATAATTTGGTACATGTATTTCTTTTAACCCAATTTAATACAAACCATCTTTTAGTCTCAAGTGTTATAGTAGGCATTGGAGTATCTACTGAACCTCTTAAGAGCCCATTCACCAGGCAAAGATAATTTGTAATGGAATACATTTTGTTAATGACAATAGCGTGTCTCATTTTTAGCATCTTGTTGTTGGCTTTGTTTCTTTTGTGGAAGTCAAAGGAGAATGTGAAGCACTTGAGAGTTTTAGTTAGTTCATTGAGCCTCTGCCTTCAGACTCTTCTCAGACCCCCATAATGATTTTGCATGAGTTGGAGGAAATTAACTTTGAAATACATCAAAGATGAAAAGGTAACTAAGCTGCTGTTTCTTGTTTAACTAATTGCTTTCACTTCATTCACCTTTATACTTTGGGGGGGGGGGAAATGCACAAATTTGTTCTGTTTTGAGTAGTGAAAAATGCTTAATAGGATTCTAATTAATATGCTCAAATTCAAAAATCACATTTGAATAATTCTTTTCCAGTGTGAATAGAAATTGTGACTTTAAGAAATATGGGAGTTTTGCATGGTCAGTTACATGTTCCCTTTTCACTCTGTTTTGTATTGGAGCAGATGACATTACTACTTGTCCTTCTTCAGAAAAGGACAAAATTGCACAAAATTATTCAAGTGGACAGTTTAAAGTTTTAGTTTCATAAAGCCATTTAATACACTTACATTTAGGAAACTAAACGTGTTTAAGTGCTGGACCTAACTGTTTAGGACATTACTGAATAGTTTTATTTACCTGTGTGGTGCTTTTAGATATTCATACTTTCTTAAAAATTAAAAAGAAAAAGTAAAGTCTTCCTCTAGTGATTAGACCCTGTGTTCGTTTTGAAGATGACCTTTGATGTTTTCCTGCTCTTTATACTGGACAAACAGAAATAACTGGACTTTAGCAGAAATGATTGCCTTCTGTTTTAGTGGTCTAACTCAGGAGGAGGAAGGAAACAATAGTTTCCCTTTAGAAACCTCCAGGTGCTGCATTCTGTACCCACCTTATCACATCTGTGTTGAGTATCCTTCTCTCCCAATCTCCTGGAGTTCTTGCTACACACCTAAAAAAATCTTGACTTTAGAAAGGTGCTAATGAGTGATAAAATTTAAAGGATTACTCATTGAAGAAGGAGTGGCATTTTTAAAGAAGAAAAGTAGTGGAATTACAAAGGTTCAGGTATCCATGATGTCAGAAAAGCAGTTTGAGAAAACATGTGTCCCTTCTAGATGGGTAGCAACCAATTTCTTTGACTGTCAGCAAGACCAGTTCCTCCTGGGGATAGCTGAATCTTCTATCAGTTGAAAAGTCAGTTAAGCTTAAACAACATATTTTAACTTAAAACATTATATTTATTTACTATTTTTGATATAAGGATAAAGTCTTTTCTTTGACAATGGTACTAGTCATTGAACCTCTGATTTACCTCTTTACATAAACCACATCCATCATGTAGCATCTAATTTCCTGTTTTATTTCTTTAAAATAGAGATATTAATGATAACTGTAGAGCAATCTGGTGGAAGTGAACTTTTGTATTTTTTCTGCTTTATTATTCTTATTTTTACAGTTGTCTACACTACATTATTCTTATTGCTTCATCCATGGTTTTGCATATAACAGTGGTTCATTCATTCTTGTTACTGTATACTATTCCAAAACTTATATATCCATATTTATGCTGATGGGCATTTGTGTAGTTTCTAGTTTGGGACTTTTACAAATAGTGCTGCTGTGACTATTGTTTCAGTATTTTATTGATCGTATGCATGCATTTCTGTTGGGTATATACCTTGGAGTAGAATTGCAGCGTCATAGTATGTATATCATCAGCTTTAGTAGACAGTGCAAAATAGTTCTCCAAAATAGTTGTACCAGTATACTCCCACCAGCAGTGTGAGGGTTCCAGTTGCTCCACATCCTTGGCAACACTTGGTATTTTTTTGTCTGCTTAAATTTTCTGTCTACAGAATTTTAGCCATTCTGTTGCTAGTATTATATTAATATTTAAAAATCTTCGACATTATTTTATAATAGATAAGAATTTAGTTCACTTACGCTTTCCTTTTTTTGTTCTCTCTTCCTTTTCCCCCAGTTTTAATCATTAAATTATTTTCAATTCTATTAATTTATTTTTATAATCCTTATACAACTTACTTTAGTCATGATCTTTTAATTTTGAAATAAAAATTTTAAAAACCGTGTAGATTTAGAAAGAGGGAAAAGTGTTAAAATTTATGCAAATACATCAATGAAAGATAAAGAGGGTTTATCTAAGAATTTCTACAAATCATAATGTGTTTAGTGGGCAGTTGGAGGATTTTGTTTTATGTTGAGGGAATGGTCTACAGAAAAATTAAAAATAGGAAGGAAGGAAGGGGGAAAGGAGAGTGGAAGAGAGAGAGGAGAAAGAAGAAAGGAAGGAAGGGTTGGAGGGAGGAAGGAAGGAAAGAAAGAAAAGAACAGTGCAGATATGCAGCTGGATTCTCTGACCTGCAATGACTCCTGCAGGGAGGACTTGGGTGTGTACCAGCTGTATCAGCTGGTATTTCAGGAAAGATATGACATTGTTTTCAGGAGGGGATCCCCAGAGAATTTCATCCACACAGATGGCAAACTTATATAACCAGGATAAACCTACTGCTCCTTTTCTTCATTAACAGTCGTTGGGAGATCTTTTTGCTCGAATTACAGGAGTAATTGTGTCAACTCTCATGTTTGTTTGGCTTGTGTGAGAATCAGCCCTCATATCTACTGAAGGAAATCTAATCATAACTAAACACATCCTATCTCCTGCTTCATGGGTATTGACTAATCCCACTTCACTGTGAGTCTAGTCATAGTGATTAAGCTTTTAGTGAATTCACAAAGCAGTTGGCCCCAAATTCATTTCACACTCACCATTTTCAAATTTCTTAGTATGCTAGAATGCCAGTTCTGACTTTGCTCCTCCATGTGTGTGAGGATGTGACAAAAGGAACCAGACATTGTTTAGCTTAAGAGAAGATAAAAGTTAGGAAGCTTGTAAAGGCCATCTTCAAGGACCTGATGACTATCATGAGGAAAAGAACATATGTTAAATTAGGGTGACTCTAGAATTTGAAATAAGCATAGAAGGCATGGGTTTCAGCTTAGTTTATAAGGATGAGCTTCTAATGCTTAAAATTGTTTAGTAAGGAAATGTCCTGCTTATGAGAAAGAAGATATCTAATGCTGCAGACTGAATGTTTAGGCAGAGGATGAATGATAGCTTGTTGGGTTTCTAAGGACAGACCTCTAAGTGTCTATCTCACTCTAAATCTCTATGATTCAGTAAAACGTATTATTCTGAATTTGAGATACCATCTATTATAAAAAGCATCCCGATTTCAGAGAGGTTAAAACGTAAAAAATTGAGAGTGTTAAAATTGACGAAATATGGTTCATATTCTCATTTTGTGAGGAGAAATTGTGGATCAAACATGGCTTTGTAGTTTTTGTCACTGTCTCTATGTTTACTCTCCTCTCTCACACTTTGCTTGAGTTAGTCCCAGGGCATGCCTGTGGGTTTACATGTACTAGAAATAACCAAAGGAAAATATATTTACTGTTAACTCTCCTGCAATACAGTGCATGGCCATGTGACCCAGAGCAAATGGGATTTGGAGAGAGTTTCTTCTGATTATAGACTCATAATAGACTCAACAGGCTAGTAGGACCATGTGAGTTCATAGAGTACCTAGGGCTAACAGAGGACCTTTGGCATCTAATGTTTTCTTGAAAAAAAATTTTTTTAGTCCTACTTGAAGTTCACTTTCCAGAACACTTCACAGTATTATATTCTGATTGATTCATGCGTAAAATTTTTAAAATTTTATGTAGAAAATCTATTATTTAACAATATAAGTAATTTTGCCTTAATCTTTATTTATATTAACATTCTTTAATGCCAAGAAACAGTGGAGAAAAAAAGGTTTATGTCATACTTCCCGTTTACCTTTTTAATGTATTAACATCCACCTTTGTAATTGTGGTGACTCTTCCGGGAAAGTTAAGGTGCTCTGGAAATGGCTTCTAAGCCTGCTCCCAGAATTTCAATGCTGGTGATTTTAAACATGTTCTTAGTTTTGATGCTACTATGCTCTGCTAAGTTTGTGAGAAATATGATAGACATTTAACCTAGTTTTCCAGTTCCCGGCTATTAGGGAACTTGAAAAAAGACAAATGAACATCAGAAGAGGAAGGGGTCGATTTTCTGCTTGCTTATAATCATGTCTAATTTAGCCTCTTGTACAGTTCACAGACATTTTTGGTCCTTGTCAAGTGCAAAAAGAAATGCAGAGATGGTCTTCAAACAAGGCTTTAAAAATATTGCTCTAAGATAAGGGCAATTGAAAGCTCATTTTCAGACCAAACAGCTAAAAAAAATGACAAATGCAATCAAAACTCATCATTAAATTTTTCTAAGTGTGTTTAAAAAACTCATCAGTTGCTCTGAGTGCTCATGGATGTGCTGGTACCATTGTTCATGACAGATACCATTGATTGATAGCAGGGTTATTTTCCCCTTAATAGGCAGATGCAGGTGAGCCAGGGGCTTGTGGCTCTGTGAGCTGAGCATTCTTGGATTTTATGTGCCTTGATATATCTGTGAAGGCCCCTCGTAGCTCCTTTTCAGGGATTTTATCATTACACCTAAAGAATGAACTTTCAAGTCATCCAAGTTGGCACACAGGCTTTTCATCTTCTAGGGAGTTCTCACCTATATTTCCCTTCACTGACAACTAAAGGAAAAGGTAAACATTTACTTTATCATAATTTGTTGACTTTTATTCTATACCCTAATTGGTATTTAGTTCTCATACTTGTCTAATTTGTAAACTAAGCATAATCATTTTGATTTGTTTTTGTCAGGGGGAGGAATCTGGGCTGAATTATTATATTTCCATGAAATGTCACTAATAATTTCAAATCCATGAACCTAGATAGGAAGTGTGAAAACGCAGAATGGAGCCTGTGGTTTTCTCATTAAATGGCATTGTGTGTTGCAAACATTGTTTAGAGTCTCATTTTGTTTAATATGGGTGTGTGATTTCTGGACACAGAGGATTGTTTAAAAAGGTAGAAAGTATGCTCTGTGAGTCCCTTTGCTTAAAATGACAAGATTAATATTAATGTAGCACTACATACAGGTGCACAGCTGTGGGATATTAGGGCTCTGTATTCCATTCCTGTGAACTAGCCAATTCCAAAACCTCTGCTTAATCAGACTGACCACTGACAAATCAAATTATGCTTTTCATAACTGGCACCACAGCACCAATTTTCCCACAGCATTTCTCACTCTCTCTCCTTCCCTCTTATTCCCTTTTCACCTTTTCCTCCTGGGAAGACCTGGAATTACTCAAATAGGAGGGAGAATGCTGGATTTCAGAAAGAAATGAAAAATACATCTGTTGCCATTGCAACAGTTAAGCAACCAGACAGCCCTTTTCAACTAGGAGCGAGTTTAGGTCTCCTTCCCTTTAGTAATGAGTAAGGTCATTGTTTCAGTTTTTGTAAATTTATGATGCCCCCTACGGCCTTCTCTCATCTGATCAAGGACATTTCTGAATACGAGGACAACTCAGTCTGGTAAAATAACTAACACAAAACCGATGAGAGCCTGCCGGCTTTCCTTCTGATGAGCAGAAGGCAGACGCATGAACACAGGCGGAGGTGGAGGTGTCAAAGAATGTACAACAAACAGAAGCTCAAGCATCATCCTCACTGCTTAACGGCTGTACCACCCTTGCCCCAGGAGTGAAAGGGTAAACTGAATACCCATTCCTACCTCGGAGAGAGAAGTGTGTTGATTTAAGAAGTATCAACCCTCTTTCCCTTCCAAGGATCCTCCTCTGCCCTGTCCCTATAGCGCAGGTCCTTGAAGGCTCTTAATTGCGGTTAGAACAGCAAGAATCACCCGGGGAGCTTTTAACTATCCTGATTCCCAGGCTACAGCCAGGCCAATTAAATTAGACTCTGAGGAATATCAGCATTAAAAAAATTTTTTTTCCTTAGCTAACTCCAGTGTGCAGCCAAGTTTGAGAACAAGTGGGTTAGTCTGACCAAGCGTGAGAAGGAACTAGCGTGGCGTCTGACAAGGGGACGAAGCTTTACTTTCCCCAAGGATACTTGGGAGACAGTTGTTGCTGCACAGGGGAGAAGGGGAAGAAAGAGAAAAGGAAGAACAAAGTTATACGTTTCCAGTCTTTCTCCAAGCCAACTGGAGTCTCCACCCACCCAGTGTGGGTAACCCGGGCTTGCACCTGCAGCTCGTGGTGGGGTGAGGTTGATCTCCAGGCCTGGGGGACTGGGCGGGGTGGGGTGGCCGGAGGTAGCTACTCAGCGGCGCATCAATAGCCCCAGGTGTGGGCCGTGCCCTCCCTCCCCCCAGGGAAGGCGGCGGCCGCGGGTGGAGAGCAGTTTGGGGGGCGCAAAAGGAAACTGTCTTGGGCGCAGGTGGCGCTCGCAGCCCCAGCCCCCAGTTTGGCCAATCACGGGCTCAAGCGCAGCCTGGTGGCAGCGGCGGCGGTAACGGAGTGCAGCAGGGCTGTGGCCGGAGCCGGCGGAGGCAAAAAGGCGGCGCCAACAGTGAGCTACGCGCAGGCGGGAGTGCGACCCGGCGGCTTGAGGAGCAAGCGAGAGCGCTCGGCGCCGGGGTGTTGCCCGGCCGAGCGAGGCGAACTTAGCATGGGGAAGAAGTGGAGAGACGCGGGCGAAATGGAGCGGGGCTGCTCGGACCGCGAGGACAGCGCGGAGAGCCGCAGGCACAGCCGGAGCGCCAGCCGGGGCAGGTTTGCCGAGTCGTGGAAAAGGTTAAGTTCCAAGCAGGGATCCACCAAGCGCTCGGGACTCCCGTCGCAGCAGACGCCGGTGAGTGGCTGGGGGAGAGCCCCTGGTGTCTTACCCCCCGTGCATGCGACTCGAGCCCTTTCCATGGTGCTGAACTTGCCTCCTTAGAGGCTCAAGCCGGGAACTTGTGGAGCCGCTTCTAATGAAAGTGTTGGGGGCTGTGAGGAGGGGCAAGAAGGAACGACTTTCCTTTACTCAGCTGGGGGAGGGTCTCCTGACGTCTCTGGTGTCTCTGCAAAAAATGGAAAACATGTTCGAGAGGCGAGGGCTCACTGTCAGATCATTAGAGTTTTGCAATTAGCGGGGCGTGGGAGATGTTGTCGAGTGTGTTGTTGTGACTCGCATACGTCCCGAGGGTCTGCCTGTGCAGCGTGTTCAAAGGTACTAGGCATCCGCTGAATGAGGGCGGAATAGGGAGGGCATGCCATATTTTTACTCTTAACACTGGCTCTTTTCCATTGCACACCCCCACTATGTTAATAGGTGCGTTTAGTTGTTTGCAGAGTCATTTGCACGCAGAGAATAGCAAGAATATCCCAGGTGTTTATAATCCGACTGTTAACATATACAGCGTCCAGAAAACAGTTTTCCCATGTGCCAGCTCCTTTTAATGTCTAATTAGTGCAATAAAAGCACTCAAGCGAAATTAATATGGGCATCGTATGTGTGTAGAGAAGTACAGTTGATAAAAACTTTAGCCGCATTTGCATTTTTAGTATTTAAATATTATGTTTTCCTTCAGCCTAGAGGGAGAGAACTCTGTTCTAGAAGAGAGTGCAGAGCCCTCCTGTTGCTCCTAGGGAAGAAGGGTACACCACTTTAACTTCCAAGACATCACTGAGAACATCAGTGTGTGTGTATTTATGTTTTACATCCAGAGGAGTTGACAGCAGAGATTGTACAGTGAAGAGAAATTGAATTCATTTTTTTAAAAAGGGATGATACATAAACATTGTATAGCACGAATAATGTTACCCTGTTCTGTTTTTGAAAGGTCATCATTGCAGGACAAAAATTAATCCCTAAAAAGCAGGATGTCTAAAATATTCCTTCAAAAGAGTATAATATAAATGCATACCATTTTTTGGTATTTGTGTTTGTTTTGTTTGCTTGCTCACAAAAACTACTAGCAGAAAATGTTATTAGATATTTGAAATATTTTAATATTTAGTGTGTTGAATGGGTAGGTTTTTTATTAAAATATGGATATAGAACACTTAAAATGCAATTAATTTTATTTCAGCCATTGAAATATTATTTTTCTAGAAATGTAGACTTGAAAATATTTTAAAAAGGAAAATATTCTGAAGATAGTTTTTTCTGAAATAAATTATGTAGAACATATAAAATTGATGACTTTGGTTTCTATCAATTATGTGAACTAAGAATTAATTTTATCCCCTTTTTAATAAAAAGTCTAAATATCAATTTAAGTAACTTCTTGTGCTGCTTCTTTGATTTTGTTCAACAGGTACATTCAGAGTCTATATCAGGAACATATAAAATCTTCATAAAACTGTAAGTTAGATTAAATAGCTTGCAGGTCTGTTAGCTAGAATAAAAATGTGAGAGAAAGAGGACATAATAGATACCATGACAACCAGAAGACATCTGGAAAAGTAACCATGTCTCCTGTTTACTAAGGGTGATGATGGTGCTGTATTTCTCTGTAGTACTTGTTAATTGCAACATTAGTAATTCAGCTAAAAACAAGTTATGGCAAAAGCCTGTGCTTATTCTCACATTGCATGGCAAGTTTGATATTGATTTTGTTCTGAAAAAATCTAATAAGTGCTCCTAGCCGTGATTTTAATTATCAGAATTTTTTAAACAAATATAATGAGGTTTTGTAAATGTTGGAGCTGGGATGATGGTTTTTAACCAAGGTTTGATTCCATTAATACATAACAAAGACTTTCTACTTCATTTGTAAGTAAGACATCCAACTTATTTATGCAAACAGGAGGGAAGCAATAATAATGTTTTCAACAGATATGCTTATAAAAGTTTTTAATCTTTAAGGTAAGATGTTTTTCTCCCTCTTAAAGTGAGCTGGTGCTATTTTCAACTTTCAGTGTATTTCATGTAAAAAATAGCTTAAATTATAGAGATTAGGAAGAGATTAAAGCAGTTAATTTGATTAATACTGCTTTTTATTTATTCTTATGAATAAATAAGATATTCTGTGATGTGGCTTTGGATCTTATTCATTTTGTGTTGTACTCAGAAATATTGTGGCATCCATCCTGATAAAAATCATATAAGGATTTTACTCTTTCCTTTGAAGACAAAATAGATAAATGGGGAAAAAATTAGTTAATAAAACATGGAAGCTTTCTAACATCTTTCTGTCTTCTTTCCTTTGAGAATGTAAAATGATTATATAGTTGTTTTAATAACGTGGCCTTTGTTAACTCTCTTCTCTGCTTTAGTTAGAGTCTTGAAATCACTTCCAGTTAAAGTTATTCCCAGGGAATGATACAGCCTATGACTCTGTCCCCAGTGGGAATGATTGCATTATTTTTCATTTTCACTAACAACAAAGCAGACATACATCATGGATAATGGGGGAGATTTTCTTCAGCAAAGAGAGGTCTGCCATATTCTTGGTTATCCAGAAGTACTTTTCTTCTGTGATCTGAGTCATGGTGATTTTGTGTGTGAAGTATAGAGGAGGTGTGTTTGAATCAACCTTGGCAATTAAATTTCTTACCTATCACTAAATATGCTGGGGTTTTCTTAGAAATATCTTAGAGGCTGGGGTGGTCCCATGATTTTAATGCTGCTATTAGAAATCAAAAAGTCACATTCCTGGCAATCCCTTTGGTACTCAGAAAATGATCTCCTGATAGTCTTTACAGAGTATGGCAGGCCCACATTAGGACAGTGTGTGCCATCCCTGCCCCGTCTCTCTGGGGTCTGCCTCTGTTCTGCAGAAGCAGCACTACCCTGTGCAATAGCTGGAAGAACAGGCAGCCATTCTGAGTCCTAACAGTGGCATTTAAAGGGCATGTTTTCAATTTCTGGGCCACAGTCCTAGGTGTGTCTGACAAATCAATCCTTGCTGATTTGAAAAGTTTTTTTTTTTTTTCATTTTTCTAATTCAAGAAACACTCTCCTCTCCGCTTATTTTTAGTCTTCATGGTTGACAATGAAAGCTTTAATCCAGTAATCTGCAATACTCAAAATGTACCCCAAATCATAAAATTCTGATAGAGTGAAGTAGGATTTAATCATATTCATTCCTTGGAATTTGTTCCTCTCTGAAAGTGCATCATGGATTATTTTTTAAAATCTAAAAATACTGAGTTTTTTTTTTTTTTAGTAAATGTAAAGGAATTTTATATCAACTTTACAGTTAAATTAATATGAAAGTTATATATTTGAATTTTGGATATGAATTGAAGTTTCTGGATATTAATGTTTTATGTAATGTCTCTGTTGAATTGGTTAATAAGCATAAAAGTAACTTAAAACTTCTTTGCCTCCATTCTATAAGATCTGGATTTCATATTTCTCCTTGAAGTATTGTTCTTGTTATTCCTATTATTTGTTTTAATTCCACCCACATAGAAATATTTGGAAATCTATTGAAAGCTGAGTCAGCAAGTGCTGTCTGGTGTTACGATATCAAATGTTCACCTGCGCATATAGTACTTTTAATTTTGAAAGGCGATTTCCTCCTCTAGTCCATTTATACAGCTATTTAAAGGCTTGTTTTCAAATGATGCAGATTTAATTTAATCTCTGAGTAACCTCTGTGCAAAAGAAGAAGAAGCAGTTCTGAGGGAGTCAAATGATGGAGTTGTTTTTCAACCTTAGATGTCATGCTTGCTTCCACTAATGCTGTAATTACCCTCATCAGCAGGTGCCCACCACAGAACATCACACCTTGTGCAGACAAGAGGGCAGCTAAGAGTGTATAGAAGCAGCAGTGAGTCTATGAAACAGCAGTCCTGCGAAGTAGATGAGACCCGTTCAGCTGGTACTACATTCACTCCTCCCACAGCTGTTTGAGATGCTTTGTGCACAGGGGGGATTCCATGAACAAACCTGGTCCATTTCCAAGGCTGACTTGTCTCTTTTGGAGCAAGTGACTTCCAGTTGTTCCTGCCAAAAGCTGGGTTCTTCAAGATCTTAAAATAAATGAGAGAAAGCTGAGTCAAAGGCAGGGCTAAAGTCAGAAAAACTCATTTCCCAACCGATTGCCCATTTGAGGATTGTGTGAATGGTAGATCCCATGGTGGCCGTAGAAACAACAGCAACTTGGTGAAAAGAATCCTTGTTTCCTTTTTCAGTGTCTAATATGCTATTGCAGTGTCATTAAACCCTTAATAGTTTGTTCTTGTTACACAAAGGGCTCGCTGGTGAAAGCAGAACAAATCCCCTGTAGTGCTAGTCCATTACTGAATAAACCATTTCTTGACAGGTGATTTTGTCTACTGCCTTTTACTCCCTGTGTTGAAAAAATAAAAAAAGGGACAATGTTGTATCATTTAGGAATATGGCTGTATTTTCTTGATATTGTGATTTTTTTCATGGGGAAAAAAGCCATTTTCTGATAATCGTCTATTTTGCTTAAGCATTTCTGAATTCTTTTTCTAGTAATTAATATAACTAACAAGCTTTTTCTCATCAATCACAGTGAATTAAAAATTTAATTTAATTTAGTTTCATCTTTAATTTGAGGGCCATGGTATTAGGTGGCACGTGAGTAATTCAAATATTTTAAGTTTTGAGGAGGAAAAATATCCTTGTATGGGGATGGTTTTAAACATGTTTTCAGTTATTCCCAAATATATTACAGCAGTTTCTTCTGCCATTATTTATTGAGATCTTGAAAAAGAATTGAATCATTAAAAATCATTTATAAATAGTAGCAAAACATATTCATTTGTTCTGACCAGCTGTGCTGGTCTGTGCATTGGCTTTACTTTTTGTTTCTTTCATTTGCAAAGCCAAATGGGGGGCTGGTAGAGCAAATATGAAAGGATTATAGAGAACAATGTTTAAAGAAACTTTTATTCCTCTAACATTCATTGAGTACTTAGGAAGTGTTAGGCACCATGGTAGGTACTGAACAACTTCCTCAATAGAACTAATGGTTTAACACAAGACAGAGATATGCAAAGCAACAAGACAGGGTTATACATAGCCTAGCTTCATGGTCAGAATACAGTGGAGCAAAGATGAAAGTAGTCAATGCCTCTTAATGGATGGTGATGGAAAATTTAGATAAGAAGCATCCTAGACTTGGTGCCTGATTCTCAAAAGATGAGGAAGAAAAAGAGTTGCTTGGCTTTGGCAATTTGGAAAGAGGGCAGTAATTCCTTTCTCAGTCATTTTAACAGACTCATGAGGGTCGATGCCTGACTGCACAGCAGATGAGACAGAGAAGTAACAGCGATGACAGCAACGAGGCAAAACACGTAGGTAGGACTCAGTATGTGCCAGCATCACAGAATTTATTATCTATTGCCTGACTTCAGCTAGACTGTAAGCAAAAGTGGGGATCTTTGTTTTGTTCACTGATTTATCCAGATGCCTTGAATAGTGCCTGGTGTATAGTAAGCACTCAAATATTTGTTCAATGAATAAAGTGACTAATTAATTGTAAAATGGTGCTTTTTGATTAATGTGAGGTAGACTTTAGGTTCTTAGCTATGAGGGAAAAAAGAAATATAGGCAATTTTTCTTTTTTTTTCAAGATGGGAGAAATTTGAGCTTTCTATTTGCTGGGTGAAGAACCTATTAGAGAAGGAGGGTTTAAACAAGTAGGAAGAGAGAAAAGCGATGAAACTAGTTTATACATTTGGAGGAGTTGGGATTTGTTTAATGGGAGGGTTAAAGATCTGTTTTCCCTCATGTTCAATCCTGGCTCTACCCTCTTTGTCTTAGGGACTTGCCTGGTGGAAATTGGACCCGATTGTTGATTATTTTGCAGGTTTTACTTAGTACATATTTAGTCTATAGTGTTAGTGAATAATTCAAAATTATCACGCAAATATATGTATTTCTGGGAAACTATTGTTTGTTAATAATTAATAGATTGCTGAAATGCTACTTTGTATCTTTGACCTCTCTAAGTACCTGAATTCTTTGATCTCACCAAATACCTCAAGAGATATGGGAAATTCCTCAGATCTCAACAAGATGGGAATCAGTACTTCAGTTTTCCTGAGGATGGTTATCTTAGTTGAGTTGACATGGCAAGCTGCCAATCCCTGCATACAATGTCATGGGATTATATGTTTATTTAAAATGCCTCTGTAGAATACCAGAACTTCAACCACAAAATAGTCACACAAAACGGAACACATTCACAGTGATAATCAGTAGGTTTTGTCCTCCACAAGCGTTGATTTTTCTAGGACTTCCTTGGGAATGAACTTTATAATGGTGAGATTAGGAGGGACAACTCTTTTGGGTAAGTGTTCCCAACAGGCTCAATTTGAATGCAGTTCATCTCTACTTGGAAAGTTCTATGGACAATCTGAATTGATTTTAGAGAACAGTATGGTGGCTTTGGAAGCAAGCAGATCTATATTGGAACCCTGGCCTCTCTCAGTTTTCTCCCCAGTTCTATCAGGAGGATTCCGTCTTCCTTTCCCACTGTTTAAGATTCACTGGTGTTCTTTTTTTTTTCCTAATAAAGAAAAAGTAATTATTGTATTTATTTTTATTTAAAATTTAAATTGGCCCAAATAGGCAAAAATAGAAAATACTATGAAAAGAACTCACATACTCATAATACACATTAAACCAAGGTTAACAATTTGCCGTATATTCTTTATATCTTTTTAAGAGTAAACTGCTACAGACACAGCTAAAATATCCCCTTACCATTCTCTTGATTCCTTCCGAAGGTAAGAATTATTCTGAACTTGAGGTTCATTCTTCTCATATAGGTTTATTTAAAAAAATCTCTACTACATATTTATTTATTCATAACTATATATAAATAGTATGGTTCTGTATGTTTAAAAATTTTTACGTGAACGTATAGTATACTTTTGCAATTTGCTTTTTTTCATTCAACATTGTATTTTTTGAGGTATATCAAGGAGTTAGAAGTAAATGTTGCGTATTATTTCAGTATGTTTGTACAACAGGTAATTTAGTCATTTCTCTACTGGCAAAATTTTAGTTTATTTCCTTATTTTTTTTGGCTATTACAAACAATATTCAATGATAATCTTTGTACTTGTCTCTTTGGTCCTTAACTTGCAAAAATAGGATATAAACTCAGGAACTGACCTTGCTCTTTGGAAGATATAAGGACCAGGGCTTCTTCCCTAGAGAAAGTTCAAGCTTGTCCAGCTCCTAATCTCTGAACAGATCCAAAATTTGCAAGGAGTTGAAGGGGAATGGTGCTGGCCTTCTTTAATACTGGATTGACATTCAGATCAGACAGACTTGATTTCCAGTCTGGCTCAGGTCATTAACTGGTTTTGCAGCTTTATCTTTCTGTGTCTCAGTCCTTTATAGTAAAATGAGGATGGGAATACCTGTCTCCAGGATGAATTGTGAATGTTAAGTGTATTGATGTGTGTAGGTATTTCAGTGTCTGCAAGAGCTACTTGTTAAATGGATGTTACCTAACTCTTGGTATTAATCAGAGGTCTTACAACAAATATAAGAAGTTGCCTTTGTTTGATGGGGAAGTGTTTATAATCTTTAATTCTTTTGAAATTAAAATGTTGGTTACAGACAAGAGGTAATATAAGGCTAATGATCATTTGTATTGGGCTTCTGGTTTTGAAAGTGCTTCGGAAAATAAAGTCAGCTTGTCTCCTCCAAGGTGATTGTTTTCCACAGTTGATTCTGGTCCTTGAAATGTCCATTACTCTATGTTTTTACTGAAGGTAAATTTATTGACATTTTTAGGAATAAAATGTGAAATCTGTACCATATTGAAATACAGGATACTCTTTGCTTTTGGTATTTTTACCATTGGGTTCTTTATGTTTTGAAATAAATTATGATTATAAAATTGTTATCTTCATGAACCTCAAGATTTTTGGGAAAGAATGCTTTTTAAAATACCTTTATTAAGGAAAATCCAAACATATACAACACTAGAGGGAATAGTGTAATAACCACATTTACCCATAATCCAGCTTCAACAATTGTCAAAACATGACAAATCGTATTTCATTTGTATACCCCTATTTCCTGTTTTTTCCCTCTTCACTAGATTATTTGCAAATTCCAGATATCATATTACTTCTTCCAAAAACATATCTGAAAAATAAGGACCCCTTATCAAAACAAAACTGCAATACTATTATGAAGTTTAGACAAATTAATAAGTTCCTAATACCCACATATATTAAATTGGGATCACATTT
The DNA here is from genome assembly GCF_949987535.1 of Balaenoptera acutorostrata. Lineage (NCBI taxonomy): Eukaryota > Metazoa > Chordata > Mammalia > Artiodactyla > Balaenopteridae > Balaenoptera > Balaenoptera acutorostrata. The sequence continues at coordinate 76,960,052 of NC_080069.1, read as the reverse complement.
CCTTAATGATCTCACAATTCTGTTTTCTACCCACGGTTTGTTTGAATCAGAATACAGCTGTAGTTTACACATTACAGTTATTTGTGTTTTTCAGTCTATAAGTTTCCTGTCCAGGTCTCCTTTTTTTCTGTTGAAAATTATTTTTCAAAGAAATTTATTTGTCCTATAGAGTTTCCTACATGATATATTTTGCAGAATACATCCCAATGGTGTTAATCTTACATGTTCCTCTGTCCATTGTATTTCCTATGAACTGGTAGTTTGCTCAGGAGCCTTGATCGGTTTTGATTTTTTTGGAGAGGATACTGCATAGATATTCTGGTTTCCTCTCATTTTAGGTATTAGCTACCATTGATGATCATTGTCTAGAGCAGGTGTTGGCAGACATTTTATGTAAAATCCAAATAGTGAACATTTTAGGTTTTGTGCACCATAAGGTCTCTTAGAACTACTCAACCCTGCTATTACAGCCTCAAAGGAGCCATAGACATTATATAAATAAGTGGACATGGCTATGTTCCCAAGCAACTTTATAAATAAACACTGAAATTTGAATTTCATATAATTTTTTACATGTAATGAAATATTATTCTTCTTTAATTTTTTTAACCATTTAAGAATGTAAAAATCATTCTTAGCTCACAGGCTAAGAAAAAAACAGGCCACAGACTGGATCTGGCCCTTAGCTGGAGTTTGTTGATCCCTGACTAAGATCCATTGCTTTATTAGGGCATTGCAAAATGATAATATACAATTCTGTCTTTCCTTTTTCACTTATTAGCTGAAATTTTATAAATAGGAACCACTGCATCAATGATTTGCTTACTTTGAGTTATAATTCATACCATAAAGTCAAGATAAATATTTGGGAGAGACAGTTTTAAAAAGCTGAGCTAATAATAATAATAGGAGCTATGTGGTGGCATTGATCTCTTAGTTTACTGTCAAGCCTTAGATTTTAATTGGGTCACTGTGTTCAATTAACCATCAGAAAATATTTGGCCCTTTATTATGGAGACCAATTAAACTGTCATTAAGAAATGGAATATGTAAAAACATATTGTCAAACTATTTCTGTATTAAGGCTTTTGCTCTCAGTATTTAAAAAAACCCTGGGCATTGTGTTAGGTTTCTGCTGCTGCCATAAAAAATTACTACAAACTTAGTGGCTTAAAGCGACACGAATTTATATTATCTTATAGTTCTGTAGTTCGGAAGTCTGATATGGGTTTCTCTAGACCAAAATCAAGGTATTGACAGGGCTGTGTTCCTTTCTGTAGTCTCAAGGGGAGAATCCATTTCCTTGCCCTTTCCAGCTTCTAGCAGATACCAGCATTCCTTGGCTCCTGGCTCCTTTCTCTTTCATCAAAGACAGCAAAGTTGTCCGTCATTGACCCCTGCTTCTATTGTCACAATGCTTTCTCTGACCCTCTCTTTTGCCTCCCTCTTCCATGTTTGAGTCTTATGATTACATTGGACCCACCTGGATAATCCAGAAGACTCTCTTTAAGGTCAAGTAATTAGCAATCTTAATTACCCTTTGCCAATGGAAAGTAACATATGTATTCACAGGTGCTGGAGATTTAGGATGTGGCCCTCTTTTGGAGGCCACTATTTTGCCTATCATGGGCATTAAGGTATCGTTGTTTGGTTTGTTAAATCTTTACTAGACAGGTTTTTCTTTCTATTTTAAAAAATTTTTATTGGGGTATAGTTGCTTTACAATACTAGAAAGTTTTGAAGGTGGTGGTGAAAGATCCTCTCTGAGGTGCCTTTAAACCCATGATAGATACTCATCTCCTCAGAATGATGTTCTGCTGGCAAACAAAGGAACAGAATAGATAAGAATTTACTGCACTCTTTTTCTCCCCTATTTTTCCCCAGCTTTGTTGAGCTATAATTGACAAACATTATATATATTTAAAGTATATAACATAATGTTTTGATATAGTATACATTGTGAAATGATTACCACAATCAAGCTAGTTAACATATCCGTCACTTCACATAGTTACCTTTCTGTTTTTGTGGTGCGAACATTTAAGATCTATTCTCTTAGCAAATTTCAAGTACGTAATACAGTATTGTTAACTATAGTCACCATGCTGCACATTAGATTTCCAGAGCTTATTCATCCTGCATAACTGAAACTTATACTCTTTTGTTTTCTGAATGTTGAATTCACAGTGAAAACTGTAGAAGTGAAAATTACCTTTCCTACCAGTGGATATTCAGTAGATTTGGCGATATGAATGTTTTGTTTTGACATACATTTTAATGAGCACCCACTCTGTACAAGGTAAAGTCTCAAATGCTACAGGAGAGAGAAATGTGAAAAAGACTTCTGGAAGACTTACTTGTGATTGGTGGGAGGGATGAAACTATAATTTGGCATATAACATGATATATTTACTGTAACATATTAGGTATATAGTTAGCAATTATACATAAATGATATATTTTGACTATTACTCATAAGTATCTTAAAATTGCCTTAATTATATTATTAGTCTGCTAAAAAGCTTGGTAAGACTTGTCAAATGGTTGAGAAAATCAGTTGATTGGACCCATGGTGGAACTTTCAGTTTTTGATCCACAGACTTGAAGCTGTACAGGTAAAATGATTTTTTAGGATATCTTTAATTAGTATTTTCTTTAAAAAATTTTTTTAAACGTTTATGCAATTTTTAAAGGTTACTTTCCACTTACAGTTATTACAGAATATTGGCTATATTCCCTGTGTTGTACAATACATTCTTGAGCCTGTCTAACACCCAGTAGTTTGTACCTCCCACTCCCCTACCCCTGTATTCTGCCCCCCCAGCCCCCCCCATAACCACTAGTTTGTTCTCTAGATCTGTGAGTCTGCTTCTTTTATGTTATATTTACTAGTTTGTTGTATTTTTTAGATTCCACATATAAGCGATATCATACAGTATTTATCTTTATGTCTGACATTTCACTTAGCATAATACCCTCCAAGTCCATCCATGTTGCTGAAAACGGCAAAAGTTTTTCTATGTAGATGTTTCAAAAAGCAATTTTTACTAGTTTGTAAATATTTTATTGATTTTTTTAATGAATGAAAATAACCCTTAACTTGAAATTTTGAATTACAACTACTTTTTAAATAGGGCTCTTAATGTTTTTTCCCGTTATTTGAGTACATCTGATTATTCATATAATTGCTTGTCTCCTTTATTCAATAATTTTAACAATAGATAATAATTATAAATCACTGTTAATAGAAAAGAAAGAAGGATGAATAATTAGCACCAGGTGAGGACATAGCAATAGATAGTCTTCAAAATGCTAAGGTCAAATAGGGTGAGAAATTGAGTCTCTCTTTTTAAAAATGTTCCTATTTCTTTTTTTATTGAAATATATTTGACTATAACCTTGTGTACATTTAAGGTATACAACATGTTAATTTGATACATTTATATATTGTTATACGATCACTATAAAAGGCAGAAGGACCAAGATGAAGACAAAAGATCTGGACCTTGACTCAAGATAAAGACATTTCCTTCTATCATTCCTAACTAAGGGTTTTCCTGTGGTTATAGCTACATATTATTGTTACTATTAATTATTACAACTTATATGTGTGATTAGGTTTAAGGTAATATTGGTGAGTAAACTCCATTTTATTCCCTTTTTCTTGACTTTATAAAGTCTGTCATAAAATAAAACCTTCAGGAATTATTGAGGGGAAGTAGCAGAATTGGACCTGACAGACATTTGTCACCAGCCCATTGTCCATTGTGGGTGCCAGTTTCAGAATAAGATCTATTTCCATTTGTTTGGACTTTATATCACAAAGTTGACCCCCCATGTAAAGACACATTTTTAACAAAAAGATAAAGTTTAAAATTGCTTTCCTTTTTTCGGAGTTATTGGCAGCCATTTTGTGGGAATATGGGTTTTTAAGTATTTAAAAGTGTTAGATACCCTAGCACTAAATGAAATTAGTTTTCTTTAAAAGATAAACAATAATGATTCAAATTACTAGAGCCTAGGACAAAGTGGGAATGATTTGGATTACAGCTACAAAAAGAGCTCATTGTTTAAAAGGTGTATCACGTTATCGGATGTAACTATAGAATGCAGTGGTAACAGTAACTAAAACAAGAGCTTAATTCATGTTATGAAAACCACATACTCCAGGTGAATAGACTTTGAAAAAATGAATGCAGAAGGAACCAGTGATAAATAATGGCTAAGTCCTGCTTTTGTCTCATTACCCATTAAGTACACTTAGGGGAGGGGAGGGAAAAAAAATGTGTGACTATACTGTACCTTGTATAACTGGTGCCTTTGGGTCCACTGATGGAGATAGATGACTAAGCTGGTATGATAACATCATGGTCCTGCCTTGATCTGGGCAGTGAGGTAATTCACAGGATATTGTATTACTGCATAGTTTGTGAATCCTACACATTGTAAAACCTTTGGATAGCTGGGCATTATTTCTTCTTCCTGGGGAAAATGTCTGATTGTCAAATATAATCTTAAATGTACCTGGAGTATAATTTAGTCCTTTGGTTTAGGATCTCCTTTAGGATGAGGTTTGTATTTTATTTACCAGTGTAGCCCCACATTTTGCACAGTGCCTGGCATGTTGTGGAAACTCAGTACTTGTATGTGGAGTAAATGAGAGAACATAGTGAAAATGCTCTAGACTTAGATGTTTCATACCTTGGACAGAAAAAGGGTGAAGAAAGGAAGAAAAATAAACATTATTTTGGTATTTTTAAATACCAGGCACTTTCAGTGATCTCTTATGTAATCTTCTGTACACTATTCTGATGTAGGATTGATTTGGATGCCCAAAGCACAGATGAAGAAGCAGAATTTCAAAGAAGTCAAGTCAGTTCTTACCAGGGTAACTGGGAAATGGTAGAGGTAGAATTCAAATGCAACCATCCATTAATTTTTTTTCAATACTCTGCTGACTTGTGAGCTAGGGATAAGATGATTTAAAAAGCATAAACAAAGTTTATGTATGTCTCTTCCCTCACAAAGGTGGTTTGTTCTTGGAGGTGGCTTAAAGGTCACTATGGGTAGTGAGACTAAATCAGAGCAGCACTGAGTAATGAAAGCAATTAAACTGTATTGTCAACAGTCCTGCCAACAAGCTTAGTCCCAGGAATAAACTATTGAATGGAAAAACAAAAACATGGTAACTTGTTATTGCTGCTACTTCTCTTACTGTTGTTGGGTGAGAATAGGGCAATATAGTTGCATTTACATGATTGTGACACTTTATTTCCTTTATTTTAAAAAATATGTTGAGTCATTTACTTATTCTTTCAAGTTTTAAATAAACTCTGGTTATTTCATTTTTGTGATGTCAAACAGAACCAGATTTAGAAAACTATAATTTCAAGTGAAACTTGAGTATAGAACCCTTGTTAAATAGGTTCTGTGTGTGTGTGTGTGTGTGTGTGTGTGTTAGAAAAATGTGACAAATAAGAGATAAATAAGAACCTTTCCTGGGAGTTTAATTTGAGAAAGTAATTACCTTGGTTTGTCTTGAGGTCAGAGTAGAGTCAGGCCAATATACCGTATCATTAATATCTTACATCAAATGGAATTGGTGTCCATAATAATGACCCTGAGCCAAGGTGTTGTACTCAGACATAAGAGAAAGATGGGTTTGTGTCCCGTGCTTCCTACTTACTAAGGCGAGAAGCTGCATTAAGATCAGGAAGAGAGATGTTCAATAACAATGGGTGAAAGAAAATGAGTTGTTGATTAACTAGGAAAAAAACAATCAAAAGAACCCTTTTCACAAGCATTCTTATTTAATCGTACTCTGTGTGCATGTAAGAAGTATATGCCTATATTTTCACAACCAAGGGTGTTTAAAATCTAATTAGGATATGCTGACATTTGCTGTAAATCTAAATAATGACCATAAAATTGAAGTTTCCATCCATTCTTCTCAGGTCTCTGGGATACTCATTGTGGGGGATGGCAGTGGTGGTAGAGATACAAGAGAGGCAACGTGCCCACCCTCTTTACTTGTTATCATGAAGAATGGGAGAAAATGAACATTTGCTGTATGCTCAGCACTTTGTTAGGCTTTTTTTTAATATTTATGAAGGCTTTATATTTTATACATGCTATCTCATTCAGTCCACACAACAACCTGATTAGGTAAGCATCCCTCCTGGAGCTTATATTCTAGTGAGGGCTGACAGAAGATACACAAACAAGCACGTGAATATGTAATAAAATGTCTAGTGATTATAAGTACTATGAGGAAAGATAAAACAAGGCCAGGAGGTAAAGAATGAGCGAGGGTGCTATTTTAGCTAGAGGGAAAGCCTCTCTGTTTGGTGCTATTAGGCAGATGTCAAGATGAAGTGAGGAAACAAGTCATGGAGATACCTGGGGAAGAACATTCCAGGCAGAGAGAACAGCAGGTACAAGTGTCCTGAGGCAGAGGAATGTCTGATGTGTTCAACCAAAGACGCTGGAGCAGAATGAGCCAGGATGAAAGGGGAAGGAGATAAAATCTGATTTGAACCCAGGTCTATCTGACTCCAAACTGATGTCCACAACGTTCCTCTCACACCATGAATTGGGAAGATGTGTAGCACTAGAGAATGACACAGGAAATTGAAAACAATTTGAGACTTTGTAGTATGGACTGTAACTATTGTAGAAAATCAGGAATAGGACGGCAAGATGTTTTGTTGGAGGCAGGATGACATGGGCTTGGGCTCTAGGATACACATAAATGTGGGCTTGCAGATTCAAACTACAAAGAGCAGATTAAAATGAAAAGAGCACTGACATGGGAATGTTAATAACAGTTACACATGTTGAATTTCATGTGCCAGAAACTGTTCTGTGAGACTTACATGTATTGAATAATTTTCTCCATATAACAACCTCATTGTACCCATTTTATGGAAGAGGAAACCGAGTGACAGAGATATACAGTAACTTGCCCAATGCCATGGAATTTAGGTTTGAAATCAGGATGCCTGGCTCTGTATTCTGTACTCTTAAAGAATGGTGAGATTGAAAGAAAATGTGGAGCAATTTTTAAAATTCTTTTTTAAATCTTCTCCCATCACTTTCCTGAAGTATGGAACAAAGATTGACAGATGACCTATCAGAAACAAAGTTTACTCTTACCCTTCTGAAAAATATAAAAGGAAGTTTGGGCAGAATCAGTTGGGGAGGATGGTGAAGATACACATTAGTCAAAGTATTTTCTCATCTCAGTTTTCCTCTGGCTTTTGGCTAGGGTGAAAAGGTGATTAGCCAGTGAGATACAGTACTGTGCACATAGTTGTCCTCAATAAAGAGCTCATTAAATCTGCTTAAAAATATTCTTTATATTATTTTTTCTTTTTTAAAAAATAATCTTTATATTAAATGAAGAAGCCAATTTTTGAAACCTGGGGCAATTGGATGATTATAATGTATTAAATATGTGCTCAAGGGTTAAAAGAAGCCATGAGACAGTATAAATTTGTTTTCATTATTGCTTTTGGTTTTTTTTGTGTGTGTGTCTGTGTTTTGTGTTTTTCACTGAGCAAGACTTTCAGGCTTGTTTCACTTGTAAATTGGCTGCTGAAACGTGCCAGAAGCATCAGAGCAAGTAGTTTTAGATTAAATTTGTCAAAAGCTCTGTAGAGATACATCAGTGAGATTTAAAACAAACAAAAAATCTATCCAGGAATTCTGAAGGAACTTAACTATGAAATAGGAAAACAGTTCATTGAAATGTGTAACTGATTGTAAATAGCCACAGCATTGGAGAAGTGTTCGCAAATCTGCTGGCCATTGGGATCACCTGGGAACTGTTTGAAACTATAGACTGCTAGACTGGCCACACCTTGCCTGTGGACTTAACATCTCTGTGACAAGGCTGGAAAAACTATAATTTGACGAGATCCTCACGTGATTTAGATGATAACCCATATTTGGATACTACTATTTTTATAAGTATTATCTGTGATGGTGGGTCTCAATGTTAGCACATATCAGAATCACCTGGAGGGCTTGTTAAACCACCTTCCGGTGGGCTCTAACTTCCAGTGGGCCTTAACTTCCGGTGTTTCTAAATAAATAGACCTGAGGCATGGTCTGCGAATTTGCATTTTGAACAAGCTCCCAGATGTAATGGCCGCTGCTGGTCTGAGCATTGCACTTTTGGAGCCATGACTTATAAGAACTTCAGAGTAGGATGTGGGTGACAGCCGGACAGGTAAGCAATATGACTTTCATTAATGGGATCTGGAAGACTTCATGGTATGGGATAGAATCAGTGACCACTTAAAAATAAAAAATTATAGTGAGTAAGGCAACGTTATTGCTCTAAGGTATATTCAACCAGTTCAGTTGTTTGTGTTTTTAGTAAGTTTGTGAATAATGGCTTAACAAGGACAATATAATTTATAAGCCAAAGACTAAGAACTTCTAAAACAAACTAGTTTCACGGAATTGGAAAAAGTGGATGTGCGAAGGAAATCTTTTGTTCAAGGATGAGATCAGATTTAACGACAGACGTGAGAAGGAGATTAGCAAGCATTTTTAGACACAGAAAACAAAATAGTGAATTACCTTTGGCAATAGGTCTGGGAATTTCTTTAATGCTAGTAAATGTCTTACAACTGTGAATACCGTGGTAAATCACTCAATGTACTTAGATCCTAAATTCTTCCCAGTAAGAAAATGCCAAGCTAGTAGAAATAAATTTAGGAATCTCTTCACAACAAAATCTGTGGTACAGGCAGGAGCAGCTGCATAATTTGTGGAGCCCAGTGCAAAACGAAAATGTGAGGCCCATGTTCAGAAATTACTAAGATTTCAAGACTGCAACAGGAAAGTATTAAACAAAGTGTGGGACCCTGTGAGACTAACACGGTCTCACATCCATGAAGCCAGCTCTGGGTATAGAGTCTAAGGGGCTTCAAGAGATTTGGAGCTAGAGCTAGATTTGAATTCCATCCCTGACACTGTGTCATTTTGAGTGATATACTTTTGCTCCTCAGTTTCTTGATATGTACAGTTTGTTGAATAATCCCTACTTTGAAAACCCATTGAGAAAAACAAGTTAGGGAATAGATGAAACTCTCTATGGCAGCACATGGCATAGGGCAGACAATTTTGAAAAATTCTAAATAAAAAAAAGAGTTGGTAGGGCTGGAGAGATTATTGAACTCCCCAGTATGGGTGTGTCATCTCTCATATTCTTATAAAACTGACAAATTCATTAAAGGTTTGTTGACTGCTTATAAAGTGCTAGGCAGTGTCCTAGGTGCTGGTGTTTATGCAGGTCACAGTCTAGTGGGAGACACAGCCAGTAAACAAGTAGATGAAAACATACTTGTGAAATGCAAAGTGCAATGGAAGGAAATAACTGACACAAGAGGTATGGCCTTGGAGGGAGGCCAGGGAAAGCCTCTCTGAAGAGGTGGCATTGAAACTGCTACAATCTACAGGTGAGGAAAATCTAGTTAGGAGACGAGAAGTCAAGTTGGAGAGAGCAACACATGCAAAGCTTCTTAAGCAGGAAAGACTTTGGTGTGTTTCAGGAACTAAAAGAAGACCAGTAAGCCTACTAGAGAATGAGATAGAGAGTGGTAGGAGATGAAATTGGGGAGGAACATAGGACCAGAACGTAGCCCTTTGTGGGTGAGAGTCAGAAGTCTGGATTTTATTCTAAGCGTGATGGGAAACCATTGAAGACTTTTAAGTAGGGAAATGATGTGCCGATGGCTATTGCTAAAATATCTCCAGATGCTTTGCATATAATAGTTGGAAGAGGGACAGAAGAGGAAGTGAGAGGCTATTGTGCAAAACCCAGTGAGAAACGATAATGGCATGGACTAGGTTTGTGACAGTGGAGGTAGGAAGAAATTGACTGAGTTTCTTTCTAATATATTCTGGTGGGAGGAGCAATTGAATTTGCAATTGGGATTTGTGTGAGTGTGAAGAGAGACAGATGAATCAAGAATGGATCCCAAGTTTTGGGCTTGGGCAACTGGGTGGATGGTAATATTCACAGAAATCATGAAGACCTGGAGGAAAACAGGCTTTGGAGGAGAGTGAGAAGTCCAGTTTTGAACATGCTGATTTTGAGATGATGGTATCAAGTTGGTTAGTTGAATATATGTGACTGGAGTTTAGAGGAGAGGTCAGAATTGGAGATAATCCAGGTGTTATCTGTTTATAGATTATATCAGTATTAAAGCCCTGGGAATGAATGATGATTAGCATGACAGTACATAGATAAGGGAGTCCAGAAAAGACCCCTGTGGATCTATTTAGTAGAGGGACCATCCAAGGAAACAGAGCAACCTCTTATGTTACAGAGGCCAAGAGAAGATCTTTCAGGAAAGGAGAAGTGACCAAGAGGGTTGAATGCAGCAGAGATTGATCAAGGAAGATGAGGATACCAAAGAGCCCATTGTATTTGGCAATTTAGTTTCTTGTGAATTTGCTACGAGCAGTTTTGTTACAGTAATGGGGACAGGAGCCAGATTGGAGTAGGCTGAGGAATGAGGTGTGAAGTAGTGGAGACAGGGTGTATACTCAATATTTTGAGAAGTTTAATGTACAAAGGAGTGGGAAAAAAAGGGGATGAGCATTTAAGAGGGCATGTGCAGTCAAGGTACTTTTTCTCTTTTAGGATGAATAATACCAGGGCATGTTTGTGTGCTGACAGGAATGATACCACATAGAGGGAAAGAATAATGATGGAGAGAAGGGATGCTTGTTAAACACAAAGTCATAGAGAAGGCTGAGGGGATCTATAAAATTATGCAAAAAAGCAGAGTGACTCACTGAGAATAAGTGGCCAGCAGGGTAAACCTAACATTTGAACTATGTCCTGCCTTATGATATTGCTTGTATTTGAATTATTTAACCTGTTTTGTATATTTATTTCTCTCCTTGGCTTTTGTCAACTCCCAGAGGAAGAGGACATGCCTAATTTACCTGACCTCTTGCACAGTATCTTGGCATGAGTGTCATCCAGATGAGTTTTCTAAAATGTTGTAGTGGGGAAAATAATGGAAATTTGAACCAGCTATCTTAAGAATTGGTAGATGGTTTGCCATAAGGCACAAAATGACTGTTTCTGAACAGTATAGGAAGGAGTGCAAATGCACATCAGACCTAGGGTTGCTGAATTGGGATAAAAAACAGTAAAGAAATGAGATTTCTTCACAGAAGACTGTGTATTGAATTATCTATAAGAAACCTTATGATGTTGTAAAGTTGACGGTGGTCTATAAGGCCTCCTTAAGAATGCAAATGATATGAGCTCTGGGTGGAAACCAAAAGGCAGACCCTGGAAAGCTGGAAAACCGTTGAGCTGTACTTACTCTAACTGGGAGCACTCAAGGTCCAGAAGCTCAGCCAGCCCGATTTCATTCAGCCCTTTCTGTCACCTTGTCCCAGACAAGGTGGAAACATTACTGGATTTGGAAGAGAGGCCGATGAAGGAAGTAGGTTAGTTACATGAAGCCTTGGTTGACATTTTAATAATTTTAGCCTCATCAGAAAAAAACATTGTTTCTCTGGGTTAAGAAATTGGGGGCTGAGGCTAAGATTTAGGAAGAAAAACTGTCAGAAATAGCAGAAAAATATTATTCAATGGCTTAGGCAAGGCTGTCATTGCTCTATAATGTTAACATCCTGAATTATCCTTTGAGATTTTTTCAAATATGTACTTCTTAAATTCCATAGCCAAAGATATAAAAAACAAAACATTAAAAGCAAAAACATTGTTTGTTTTTATTTCTAGAAGAACATGATACTGTTTTCTATTCACAAAAGCTCAGTAATGAGCATAAAATATTGAGAGAAAACAAACTTAAACTGTTTTTATGGTGCCAGGCTTTAGTTCTGGAAGACTGTTTTGTAGAGAATGGTGACAATAAATAACTCCTAGAGAACAAAGGAATGGTTACTCAAAAATGCCAGGTTTATTTATTGCTTAGATGCAGTGTTTGCTTCTCCTGTATTCTGGTCACATTCCCAAATAGTCTGAAAGGATGAATCTTGAAAACAAAATGGCAAATTCCATGGTTTTTAAAGGGTAGTTTGTAAAAAAAAAAAAAAAAAAAAAAAGGAAAAAAAAATTATAATAATAAATAGAAAATTTAAAAAATCCTATTGTAGTTTTATGGCCATCCTTACTGGATCTTTCCTGTTTATTTTGTATAATGTTAGTTTAAAGTTGTCAAAGAGTGAAAATCTGCTATGAACAGAAGTAAATTTAATGGTAATGAAAGTGACTTGCTCACAGCAGGGAATGGAGTTTTGCTCCAGGTTTTTTGCTTTAGTGAGCAAGTGATGAGAGACTGAAATGAAAGTGCTAGGAACTGAACGAAACTCTTAATCAGCTATATAGAGGATTGTCATAGAATTCATTTGTTCAGTTCACTGGGATGGGAATTAGAGCAGTTTTTGCTTTGTAGATATTGCATATTGATGTGGTAATGAATGTGGGGGGCACTTCAAAGGTTACCCATATCACTGGGTATGTGGGGTGAGCTGATAAAGCCAAAGGTTTAAAGATTATTCTTAAATCTCCACTGAACAAAAACTTATGAGTTGCTATAATATGTAGTTGTCTCAAAGATTCGGAGATACTGGAAAATTAGTATTTTATCAGCTGAATAATCTTCAAAAGCTAACTGTTTGTAAGAAGTCAAGCATAGCAATATGATATGGGTTCAGCCAAATGTGTCTCATTTGGACTCCCTTTTTAATTTCAGTGATCATGGAAATGTTTTTAGCTCCCTTGAAGCCTTTGGAGATATGCTACTAGAAAAATCTTCAAATTATGTTACCTAAAGTATAAGGAAACTGATTTTTTTTTTTCCAAACTACTTGGTGAAATCCCAGGTTTTCATAAAATGTCTGTTGGGATTCCTTGGGGAACTAGGCGTGTGGTCATGCGGTCATAACTTTTGCCACTGAGTCCAGTAGTGAACGCAGATTGAGGGGTCTCATAGGCAGAAGGTGACCCAAGTCAAAAGGATGGAAAACCGTTGCCTTAAATAATACATACAGATGGCATTGCTTGCTGTGAGTGTCTATTTATAAGTGTGTAGATAATCTGCCACATTTTCCTTCAGCATCTGAGATACTGATTCCTTTTTTTCATATTTTCCTTTTAGTATGATGTCAGAATGGTCATGGTTCCTTCCTAAGTTAGTAGTCATATTATCATACCTCTGTGATATTTGCTCCAGTACTCCCTTCAGAGTCTGTGCTTGACATATTTGCTCTAAACACCATCCTGAAAGAAAAAGGGGTTCATATAAGACACATCTGTTCAGTTAATTAGGCGGCCCTTTACGGGAGGAAGTGGGCAATAGAGCAAGTCCGTGTAGCATTCCTGTCCTTGGTTTTTCTTCAGTCACCTCTCTAATTCTCTCCTTTTCCAGTCCCCTCCTTACCAGACTTCCCACCCACACCACCCACCTGGTGATGTCTCAGATTCCTGCAGGTTCTCTCCTCATTATGGCTCAGATTCCTCAGATTTTCTCCTCATTATGAAGAGTAATGTAAGACAAAGATGGTAGCTAATGTTTATGAAGATTTTAAATATGGAAACTATGAAAACTGTTATTTAAAATGATGCGCAGCAGAACACTTTATTTTATTTTTTTAATTTTTATTTTATATTAGAGTATAGTTAATTTACAATGTTGTGTTAGTTTCAGGTGTACAGCAAAGTGATTCAGTTATACATATATCTGTTCTTTTTCACATTCTTTTCCCATATAGGTTATTACAGAATATAGAGTTTCCTGTGCTATACAGTAGGTCCTTGTTGGTTATCTACTTTTGTAAAAAATAAATTTATTTTATTTTATTTTTGGCTGCATTGGGTCTTCGTTGCTGTGTGCGGACTTCCTCTAGTTGCGGCGAGTGGAGGCTACTCTTTATTGTGGTGCTAGGGCTTCTCATTGCGGAGGCTTCTCTTGTTGTGGAGCACGGTCTCTAGGCACACAGGCTTCAGTAGTTGTGGTGCGTGGGCTCAGTAGTTGTGGTGCGGGGGCTTAGTTGCTGTGCAGCATGTGGGATCTTCCCAGACCAGGGCTCAAACCCGTGTCCCCTGCATTGGCAGGCGGATTTTTAACCACTGCATCACCAGGGAAGTCCTACTTTTTAAAAAATTTTTATTGGAGTATAGTTGATTTACAATGTTCTGTTAGTTTCTGCTGTACAGCGAAGTGAATCAGTTATATTGGGTTGGCCAGATAGTTCATTCGTGTTTTGCCATAGGCTGTTAAAGAAAAACCTGAACGAAGTTTTTGGCCAGCCCAATACATATATCCAATCTTTTTTAGATTCTATTCCCATAAAGTTCATTACAGAGTACTGAGTAGAGTTCCCTGTGCTATACAGTAGGCCATTATTAGTTATCTATTTTATACGTAGTAGTGTGTATATGTCAATCCCAGCCTCCCAATTTATCCCTCCCCCCTCTTTCCCCCTAGGTAACCATAAGTTTGTTTTCTACATCTGTGACTCTATATTTCTGTTTTGTAAATAGGTTCATTTGTACCATCTTTTTAGATTCCACATATAAGTGATATCATATGATATTTGTCTTTCTCTGTCTTCACTTAGTATGGTAATCTCTAGGTCCATCCATGTTGCTGCAAATGGCATTATTTCATTCTTTTTAATGGCTGAGTGATATTCCATTATATATATGTACCACATCTTTATCCATTCCTCTATCAATGGACATTTATGTTGCTTCCATGTCTTGGCTATTGTAAATAGTGCTGCAATGAACAGTAGGGTGCATGTATCTTTTCAAATTACGGTTTCCTTTGTATATACGCTCAGGAGTGGAATTGCTGGATCATATGGTAGTTCTATTTTTAGTTTAAGGAACCTCCATACTGTTCTCCATAGTGGCTGTATCAATTTACATTCCCACCAACAGTGCAAGAGTGTTCCCTTTTCTCCACACCCTCTCCAGCATTTACTGTTTGTAGACTTTTGGATGATGGCCATTCTTACTGTTATGAGGTGATACCTCATTGTAGTTTTGATTTGCATTTCTAATAATTAGTGATGTTGAGCATCTTTCCATGTAGCAGAACATTTTAAATGTAAGAATGTATAACCAATTGGACTGTGATTGGTTGACTATTTTTTTTTTAAATTTTATTTTTTGGCTGTGCCACGTGGCATGTGGGATCTTAGTTCCCCTACCAGGGATTGAACCCATGCCCCCTGCATTGGAAGCGTGGAGTAGTTGTGGGAAGTCCCAGTGATTGGTTGACTATTAATAACAATTCATAATTTGATTTAAAAGAATAGCTTTGTTGGATTTCATTGAACCTTAGGAGCTTTAATGTTTGGTGAGTATCAGAATTATACCTTAAATATGTATCTGAACCAAGATATGAGCATTTGTTATCCTTATTCTGACCTTCATTATAGAACAGAAACCATTAGTCTCACATATTATGGAAAGGAAATAAGCCAAAATGAGATTTTTAATATCAACTTCTTAATGTATTTTTACTTTATTGTGGTAAAATATATAACATAAAATTTATCATTTTGTCACTTTTAAGTGTACAGTTCAATAGCATTAGCTACCTTCACATTGTTATATTAGAACTTTTAAGGAAACACGTCTTGTGACATGTATTTCTGGTTATAAATTTTTTTTGCAAATGTTTTGATCTCTTTTGCTATTATCCAATTATGAAAATTAAGAGAATTCAAGATTTATGGCCAAAATAAATAAACTGACTTGATACCTGACTGATTTTTCAACATGCTCAGAAATAAATTATTCCTCAGGCAAAGAGAAGCCTACCAACATACAAACAAACAAAAACACCACTGGTATATACACTGGACTTTTCTCAATCTTATCTAATCTGTCATTGGATTTCTTGGTCCTTTGGGAGAAATTTTTTAATTCAAAGTCTTTTTATAATACAAATATCCACACATTACTACTACCATAAATAATTATTGTACTGCATTAAATCCTGTCAATAAGGCCTTTTCTATTATGAGTTCTATAAGTTATTTTGGAAGAAAAATTGCCCTAGGAAGTAGGTGCTATATTAAGATGAGCAAAACCCATAATAGCTCTGAGGTTTTACATTTTATGATAGCTTTTTAGTTTTATTTCCCTTAGGTTTACGTTCACTGCTATGTGTTTTCATATGTCCTCTTTAAGTTCATATCAGTGTAATGAAATGTTAACATTTGCTAGGTGCCTATGGTTTTCAAAGCACTTATGTACATATATTGTATTATTAGAGCCTTTTAGGAACCTTTCAGTTGGGGAGGAGGGGCCATTCTCAGGGTTTTATAGATTGAGATATTTAACTTGCCTGAGGTCATTAGTGGAGATTGATTAGTTCCTGAATGCTCAGGACCTTTTTCTCTTTCCTAACAACACATGAATACGCTTTCCCCCTAGATACAGTCACCTAGGGCTGTAGTGAGGGGCCCACCAATACCTGGTCATGGGGGCAGGTATGAGACCTAAAGCACAGGCGGTTAGAGGCTCCCTTTTTGGAGCATGAACAATGAGATTGCTAGAGGTTGAGGTTACTCCATCTCATCAGAGGCATGTCTTGATGTGACTGTTCCTGCTGAGAGCACTGCAGAGCTTCCAACTTCCTCAATCTGAAGTGGCCTTGCTTCCTCTTTTCCAGGTTCTGAAGCCTCCTGGAGACTCTGGGAGTCCTTGATAACCTTTCAGTAAATTCCCTTTAGTTTGAGTTTGCTGGAATCTTTTTCTGTTGCTTGCCACCCCAAAACCAACACAAGATCATTCCCAGTGTCGGTGTGGTAGAAATCATTGCTTGGACCCAACTATTCCCTCATGATGTTCCATCAAATATTGGTTCTTTTAAAGCATATTATTAAGGCTAATTAAAACAATTGCTCGTCCTTTTAAAAAAAGATTTCCAATTACTTCAATGTTTATTCCCATTCCTTTTCCCCCTTTCCATATGCCCTTCTCACCAAAGAAAAGTTTTTAGTCTTTTTAGACTTTTTAGAAACTTAAAATTTTTTTTTTCTTCAGGCCTTTTGCTGACAGTGACAGAGCATGATAAAGAGAAATGGTTCATCTAGTGCAGGCAAATAATGTGTTTTGAAGAGAAAATTAAAAAATCTTACCTCAAAGTTGAGGTAAGTCAATGGTTAGATAGAGATGGGTGTGAAATTGTTTGATATTTGGATTTCGAAGTAATCACGTCTCCTCCTAAACTATGAAGTCATTTTCTTAGAGTTACTTCTTGTTTACATGTCTGTGTGAGATAGTAAAAGAACCCAGCATGCTGTGTTCTTTAATATTTCCATTTTGTTGGCACTTTACTTCTTTTATGCCCTCTCACATGTGTTTCTAATACCTGTTTCCTGTAGATTCTTTATCCACTAACTTAGATTAGGACATTAATGTCATAGGATTATGAGATAATACTTCGGAATACCAAGTCATTTATTCAGTCACTATTGAGTGTTTATGGGGTGGGCATTGTGTTAGAGTGGGTAGATATCTTTCAACAAATGGACTATTCTCTGAAAGATTTGACCAGGGACTTCACAAAGGAAGATATAGAAATGGCCAATAAACACACGAAAAGATGCTCATTATCACTAGTTTATCCGGAAAATATAAATTAAAACCGCAATGAGATACAACTACACACCAAACAGAATGACTAAATTAAGATTGACAATACCCAATGTTGGTAAGGACGTAAAGCAAGTGAAACTCCCATATTTGTTACTGAGAATATAAACAGATACAACACTTCAGAAAACAGTTTGACAGTTTCTCATAAAATTAAACATACACTTACCATATATTGCTGTCTTCCCTACAAAAATATCACCACCCAAAGACTATCACTTGAATGTTCATAGCAGCTTTATTTGTAAGAGCCTTAAACTGGAAACACCCCCAAATGTCCACTAATAGGTGAATTAATAAACAAATTGTGGTATATCCATATAATAGAATATTCAACAATAAAAAGAAATGAACTGATATATAAAATTGCGTGGTTAAATCCTAAAAATATGTTGAGTGAAAGAAGGAGAGAACAGAAGAGTACATATCGTATGCTCTCACTTATATGAGATTCCAGAAAAAAAAAAATCTATAGCAGAGCAGGGATTGCCTAGGGGTGGGAGTTAAGGTGTTTGGGAAGGGGCACAAGGAAGCTTTTGGGGGTGATAGAAATGTTTTGTATCTCACGGTGGTAGTTTCCCAGGTGTATAATTTTGTTAAAACTCATTGACATGTACTTTTAAAATGAGTGCATTTTATTGTATGTAAGTTATACCTCAATAACACTGGCAAAATGTAGGTGGATACTGTCTTTTTGTTTTACAAGCCAATTTGAAATATGACTGTAATTAAAATGGAAACATCACAAGGCACTTAATTGTTATATTTTTAAAAGTATAGTGCTTTTTTGAGAATTTTAAATAAAAATTCCCATCTATTTACAATGATATAGGATGGGGAAATTATCCAAGAAACCAAATATATTTTCCACTATTAAATAATCTTTTATTATGGAACAAGAGTTAGACAAGTCCTCATATCTTTAAGTAGCTTGTGCTACTAGTTTGGGGGAAAAATGTTAAAACAGCAACAGCAAAAAATTTATGCTGGGTGGTAATAAATTGTCAACCAATCCAAACTGATTTATCAAATATAAAAAATGATAATTTTAACATACTTAACTCAATATTTTATTATGTTTTATTAAAATTGTAAGAAACCATGTGTTAATTTCTCCCCTGCTTTCTTAAACACCTGCTTTAAGTTATATGTTGTGAAATCATCTCCATGGACATGTATCTTTTAACAGGTGCCAGACAAAACCCAAGCAATACTTTGATTCTGTAGGTAAAATGACTAGGTTCTTTCTTTGTGAAATAAAAGCATATTAAAAACTCATTTATTGGTATGGTGATACTCAGCCTTCCGGTCAATTAATAGAAAGTAATACCTTACCAAAAAAAAATCATTGGGATAGTATAACAGGATTATTAAATGTTTTCCTGAGGCCTCAGGTAATAATAGAAATTCAGTGTTCTACCATCTGTTCTTTTAATGCAATTTCAAAGTAAGTTTTTCAGGAAACAGTCTCCTCACAATTCCTTTAAATTTTTACTTTTCTAACACTATTTCATTTTTTAGTGCTTATATTTTAAAAAAATCCATTTACTATAAATCTAGAGAGGCTATTATAGGTGAGAACCTCACAAAGAGTCTCTTGGATACCCATTTGGAGAGGCAGTGTATAGAATACTCTCCCAGTGAGGCAGCAGTAGAAAGTAGGTGAAGCATTTTATAAGCTGGAGTCAATCAACTTCCACATTAAGAGTTTAATGGCCATACATAGCAGTGGAGGTTTATAATTTAAGTCTGTTTGCATTTTTTTTTAATAGTTCTGAAACTTGAGGGTTTACCTCCTTAAAAGCATATTTTGGTAGCACCCTTAATACTTCTATTTATAATTTAGGAAAAAGAGTTTTTCTTATTAGGTTGTCTTTAACAGGTCTAGATAAGTAGAAAAATATTTTTATATGTATTTGAAGAATAATAATTAGATAATTATATCATATTGAAACTTAATTATGACTGTATCAGTTTCCTATGGCTAATATAACAACCACAAAGGCAACAGAAATTAATTTTCTTGTAGTGCTGGCGACCAGAAGTCTGAAATTAATATCGCTCTCTGAAATCAAGGTGTCAACAGGGCCATACTCCCTGCACAGTCTTTAGAGGAGCATCTGTTCCTTGTCTTTTCCGGGTTCTGGTGGCTCTAGGCATTCCTTGGCTTGTGGCCACATCACTCCAATCCTTGCTTCCATGGCCATGTTCTCTTCTGTCTAGGTCAGATATCCCTCTGACCTAGACAGACTTGTGACTTCATTTAGGGCCCACTCAGATAATCCAGAATCACATCTGCAAAGACCCTTTTTTCAAATGAGGTAACATTTACAGTTTCCAGAGATTAGTTAGGACCTCATATCTTTGAATGTCATTATTCAGGCTACTGCAAACACCTAAAAAATGAAGCTTGCTATGCTGATTACATTGCTCTTTTTCCTGTCATTTCAAAGCACATATGGTCTTTCCTACACATTTAGTAGTTTAAATATATTACTTATTTACCCCAAAAAAGACTATTTCTGTTGTATAAGACACTGTCTGTTGTCATTTACAATAATCAGAAGAATCTTAGGTTTTCTCTGCCTAATGAGTTAGTGTCCTGTGTCTCCATTACAGTAGTAAAGATTTTGAGCACAAGACCTATGTGATACTATGCCGTGTACTGTGAACCTGAGAATTTCACTGATAGTATTAATTTAAAATATTCAGTCCTGTTAACCAATGTGTTTATTACATGCTAAATTCTTGATTCAGAAAATGTGATTGCTGTATACAGACCATCTGATAGAGTAGGACTTTTAAAAATATCTGTTCAAGAGAATAACGGCATTTCAGTTTTTTAAAGCTAGTTCACCATATCCCACTTCTATTTTTTTTCACTTTGGGAAAGGAAGTAAAAAGGTAATCAATGAATAAGCTGTTAAGAGTGGCAATATCAAGTCTGTTTCACAACATAAAATTATGACAGCCTATTGTTATGATGAAATGATTCTTGTAATAAGGCATTGATGTAGGAAAAAAATCCATCATATTAAAATTTCATTTCCATGGTTTCACTTAGATGCTGACATCTTCCCTCAAATGGTGTATATTTTTTTCATTTTAATAGTATCTTTTAGCTTTGTAGGCCACAGAACATGCTGCTTCTGTGTGAGAGGTCAGAGCTACCCTATACGTCATAAAGAATGGAGCTACAACAATTACAGTACAATAGGACAAATTAAATTTTATTTTTACACAGCACAATTAAAAGGTTATATTTCAGTTTAGCCTGATGAATATTACAAAGCAAAGGGTCATTCTTGGGAAGCCATTTTTAGAATAGTGTCCATCAATGAGGTGTGGTGAAGTACAGAAGACTGAAAAGTGAGTAGACAGTATACAAGCCAGTGAAGAGTATGCACTATTCATTCGTCCATTGAGCAAATATAAAGAGCCTGTACAAGGTTGAGAGGCTTGTTAAGGGTGTAGTTTGGGGGCCCTGCCCATATGCATACACATCACATTGTGACCACTTACTAATTTTATGACCTTGAGAAAATTATTTAATCTCAGCTACCAAAGTCTATTTTCTTCTCATCTATAAAAAACGGATGAAATAGAAATTATCTCATACTTTTAAAAGTTAAGTTAGACGAACTGTAAGAAGCACTTAAGACTGGCACATACTAAATGTTTAACAATATGAATTACTGATTTTCAGGGTCTGAACTAGATATAAAACCATATAGGAGATAATAGCCAGTTTGATGAATTTAAGCCATGACCACCCTCATCCAAATTAATAAGTCGGCCATATTCAATGCATATGACCAACAAAAGTTTTTCCTTCAGTATGGATCAGAGCTTCTTTGCAACTTCCAAACTGGCCCTCAAATTCCCCACATCAAACCTAATCATTACTCTAAACCTGCAGCCCTAAAGTCTGAGTTCTGAGACTCCAGACCACTTTGTTGTCTTTGAGTTCAGTCCTTGATCCCTCAATCAATACTATTATTTCCATTTTTAAAGAGGACTTAATACCTCGAAACAAAGTCCCCTAATCCAATGGAAACTGTTTGTTATGGTTCATAAAGACAGTGACACAAATGACATGACTGTAACAAAGACGATTGGAACAAAATAAACACATTGGGGTTGGGTTGATTTCAGGTCACTCTAAATATCTGGAGAAGTTTCAGCTACATTTTTTCCATGGACAGAATTTCCATTTTCTCTATGTCAAAACAAAACAAAACTAATTTTTGCTTCCTGTGTATGTGTATTTATGTGTGGTGTGTGTTGTGTTTTTCTCTTGGTAAATTGATGTAAATGGTTTTCATATTTAGGAAGGCAGGCTCTAGCTAAATGCTGATGTTGGAAATGTTTAAGTTAATTCTCAGATGTTTTCTTCCCTTGGAGTTACTCCTTTCTAATATATCTGAATGTCCTCTTATTCCTTGAGGAAAATTTTGGTCTACTTTTACTTACTTTTTTCTTTTCTACAAACTGTATCTCTGTAGACAGAGGCCATATTGTGTGCCTTCTTCCATGCTCTACATTCATCTCTTTAATTCAACAAATAGTAAGCACTGCCTATATCCCAGGCATTGTGCTAGGTGCTAGGAATACTACAGTAAACAAAATAGACAAGGTTGGATCTTTTTTTATAAAGGGAGCTATTTACCAACTTCTTATTGTTTTAAAATAATGACACTGTATTCAGTAATGGAAGGCTTTATTTTTCTTGTTTTACTCTGTTACCTTTTGAGTATTTATGCACTTAGGTGTGAGGCAATGAAGAATAGGTGTGAGGCAACAAAGAATAGGTACAGAGATGTTTTCTTAGCCTTTGGCATCCTTTAAAATATATTTTCATCTTGAATATGTATTAGTTGTGATCTGCCAACTATTAATTACTGTTCTTTGAAGCATGCCTGGTACAGAGAATAAAGACAAATAGAGTTGATAATTTTGCATAGCACTGTGAAAAAAGGAATCATCAGGAGGAGATGAAATGCATAAAATGACATTTTTGTTACCAAGCAATTATAATTAGATCTCAATATGTACAAAGCAAACAAAATTTTTCCAACAGAACTCTCTGAACTTACGGTGGTTAGAGTGGTTTAAGCTTACTTTTGTCCTCCTCTCATCTTCCAAAAGGAAAAGACACAAATCTATTTGTATAACATTGACAAGCAGGAAAAAAAATCCATATTTATGGTTGAAGTTTCAGGTCTTGTTTACATGGAAAGAAAACCTACCAATTATCTACTACTGTTGAACTACCTCTGGGAATTAGGAGGATGTGGGCAGCTGGTTTGTGTCTCTACCTAATCTAAACCCAATGTCTAATGATTATTTGTGCCCTTTCCTAAATTCCTAGAATTTAGCACAGGAGGAAAGATCCTATTTCTTTTTGACTTTGTATATTCCACTGGGCACAGGACAGGGCCATTACGTATGGTAAGGAAGTGCTAAATTCTAATAGACTCAGAATGAAGTTGTTTTTATATGATGGTAGAATCTATGGAGACAGTAAGACAAGGAGTAATTATCACTACATTTGCCAGTTGACAAATATTTACTAGTAATTAGATAAATATACCAAGTGTGGAGGATATGAAGTCAAATGAAAAGAAACCTCCAATTTAGAGGTACCCACAGTTTAGGTGTGACCCATGCATGTTAATTATAGTACAATACAGGAATACCAACATGTAGGTACGTACAAAGTACTGCAAGAGCTGGAAGGGTCATGTACCCATGCTGCCTGGATAAGTTGGAGGGCCTTACAAAGCACAGAGATATTTGGTTTAGGCCTAGAAAGATTTTCTAGGTGTCGAACAAGACAAGGGCCGATGAATCTGGTTTGTGGGGAGGTGCCAGAAATTGAGGCAGGATAGTTAGATGGGAGCCAGGTAAGGATGCATCTTGGGGGTTGTGTGTAAAAGTTCAGAATTCAGTCTCCATACAACGAGAAGCCATTGGAGGTTCTAAGACGACCAGTGGCATCATTTTAAGACCCCCATTGGTCAGTTTCGAGAACAGCTTGGAGGAGAGGAAGAGACTGACACAACTAAAGCCTTCAGAAGGTGATAGCACCAGTCCAGTCAAGAGATGACCAGGATCTACCTGACATAAGGACAAGAAAGGGAGGAGAGATTTAAGATTTCATAAGGTAGCTTTGAAAGAAATTGGTGAGTAATTGAATTGTAGGAAAGGGAGTGATGAAAGATGGGTAAGAGAAAGGCAGCTGGAATAATTTCAAATTCAGAATATTCCCATGTTATGCTACATTATTCAAGTGGAATGCATCTGATTAAGGTTGATATTAGCTAAATTTATTTCCTAATGAAAGTCTATTAATGTAACAAACAATCATTGAACACCTGTTTATTTCTTATGTGTTGGACACTCTTTTATCCTTAAAAATCCAATAACAAAAACTAGCATTATTGAGCTACTACTTTGTGTTAGGCATGGTGCTACGCACTTAGATGTTTCTGTCTAGATATCTTAGATATGTTCTATCATCCTCACAGTCACCCTGGGATGTGTGTATTATGGTCCTAATTTTATATATGAGGATGCTGAAACTCTGGTATCTAGTTTTCTGTGTAATTGAACTTATAAGAGGTTTACTAGTTGAACAAAAACTGGACATTTCTGATTCTAAAACTCTGCTCTTTTCATTAGCTTACCCTGCTTCTGTATGTCAGAATTTCATATACCCTGCATTTTCAGGATTTTGAAAGGAGAAATATTCCTAATTGGTCATTAGGAAGCACCAACTTGTTGACATCCTCTGGATTCCTTTAAGCCTTATTCCTGTGAGTTCCTAATTCTCATTAGGAAAATGCACATGTCCTTTATCCTATAGGAGTTTGTGGGGTTCCGTAAGTCCTACCTCTTTGGATGGCATCTCCCGAAGACTTTGTGGTGATAACTGCTTCATACTTGCCTTACTAGTGGTATAGCGCGTAGGAGTTACACTGCCTGGGTTCAGACCTCTCCTCTGTCATTCATTAGCTATGTAACCTCACTTCCGTTCTCTCTGCATCCATTTACTCACTTATCAAATGAAGGTTATAGTTTTACTTCAGAGGACTGTTGTGAAACTTAAATGAGGTAATGAATGTGAGAGGATTAGTAGAGTAGTATCTGACAAAAAGCAAACACTAAAAAATGGTAGTCATTATTAATCTTTTTCAACTACCTACGCATGAAGTGCGTTGTAATCTGGTCCATGGTTATCCCTCTAGCCACATTCCTCCCCACTCCCCAAGCACACTGTGTGTTCTAGCTACTCTGAGCCACACACAGTTTGCTTTGAAACAACCAATTTTTTTTGTCACTCTGCTATCTTTGCATGTGGTTCCCTTCCAGGATGGCCAAATCCTATCTCCAAATCCTCCATTGACTCTTTCTCTAGAACAAGAGTTGGCAAGTTTTTTTTGTTTTTGTTTTTTGCAAAGGGCCAGACGGCCTATTTTAGGGTGTGGTATGTGGTATCCATAGCAATTACTTAATGCTGCCATTGTACCACGAAAGCAGCCATGACAGTAATCGAAGGAATAATAGAGGCTATGTTCCAATAAAGCTTCCTCACAAAAACAAGTGAGCTGGTTTTACTTGCAGGCATATTTTGCCAACCCTCTTTCTGGAAAGTTCTCTGGAAGCTCCCAGTCTGAGGTAGGTGCTCTTCTAGATGAGCCTTTACCCACTCATGCTACCTGTAACCAAGCATTCTTTACCCCCAGGAAATTATTTGTCTCTCTGTCTCTTATAAGACAGAAATGTGAGAGCAGGGATTGCATCTTGTCTTTTCTGGCTTTTTATACCTTTCCAAGGGGAGAGAAGTCTCATTAATGTTTCTTGTGGAAATGGATGAATCTCATTAACAGGATGCTGTGCACTGACTTTGTGATTCATTTGCTCTTTACAAAATCTGGGCTAACCTGATAAGATTAGTGGAAGGTTCAAATTGAGGCCAAATCAGCATGGCTCATACTTGCAAAAGGCGTGGCCTCTCTGTCTCATAGATAACATGAAATCGGCATATACCACTCCTTTCTGTTTGCTTTAAAGTATTTTCCCTATAAAAGAGTACAACTTTCAGAGGCCATTGAAGTGAAATAATTTAATAAAAACTGTTCGTTCATTTCTTAGTAATGGGATGATTCAGTTAAGTGCAATTTTAAATTTAATGATGTGGGGAAAAATTTGGAAAGGGAGTGTTGATTGTATGCTTTGGAAGTACCTGTCCTATAAGATTATTGAAGTAGGTAGAAGAAATACCATGGACCTTTGATACATCCATACAAGCCCTTAGGCTGTCTTCAACATAGCTGAGTAGGGAGGAGGTTAAAGATAGGGGTTACCAAAATTATCAAAGAAGAATTATCTGGAGAAGATGGCAAACCACATATCTTAAATTTGATAATTTTCTATCATCTCTTCTCCAATTTCGGGAGATTGTGTACATTTCTTATTGTTGACTACTGAAGCAGCAAGGTTTTGTGGCATCTTTTCGAATTTTCATTAAGTTATCTTGACACATAAAAATGAATCCAATATCTAAAATAGCTTTGGATTTAAATTTATTTTGGCATATGTAAGCAGCAAAGTGCCAGGCTATGTAGACTTGCATGCTGATTCTAATTTGTGACAAGCAGTTGATGACAATTTGTTTGAGTGTTCATTTCTCCATTTCAACCTTGCTGGCTAAAAGGTGGCAGAAACAATTCTGGTATGTAGGCTAGCCGTAACTTTATTGCTTACATATTGATCATGAATCGTGTGCCCTTTTAGAACTCTTTCTCCTAGTAACCCATGAGAGTGATCTGAGGAGATAATATTAGCTTGAAATTTCGATTTTTGCCTCTTCCTAACGGCTGTTCAGCTGGATAAATCATTTACTTGAAATAATTCTTCAGTTATTCAATTGTCTGTGGTCAGATTTGAGTCTAAGCTTTATTTTGACTTAGCCTAAGGAATCTTAGGCTGTGTCAATCTTTTCAAAGACTGTTTTGAAATGACAAACAGGGGCTTTGCCTTCCTCTCCATTGTCATCACTCAAGTTCAGCTCTTTAGCACTTCAGCCTTACAGCTCCTTTCCCATTCTCTGATTACTCTCTAACCACCCTGTGTATTACTTCTGCTTTCAGGAGATCATTCTCTGTTCCAGAATATTCAGTGAATCCTTGCTATGCACATCATCAAGAGCAAACTCTTCAGCTCTGCTTTTTAAGACTGCTAAAATCTAGCTCCATCCTGTCTGTCCAACCCTCAATTTTCTCTTTCACCTAACTTAAAGCACTATTTTTATATCTCAGCTATTGTGAATAATGCTTCAGTGAACATGGAGTGCAGATATCTGTTGTCCAACTCATAGAAGTAGAGGGTAGAATGGTAGTTGCCAGGGTTGGCGGGGAAAAGAGAAAATAAGGTACAAAGTTATACAAGAGGAATGAGTTCTGGAGATCTAGTGTACAGCATGGTGAAAATAATCAACAGTACTGTATTGTATACTGGAACACACACACACAATTGTAACTATGTAGAGCTAATAAGTTACTTAGCTTGATTGTGATCTTTGCACAATGTATGCATATATCAAAACATTGTTATATACCTTAAATAATACAATATTTATATGTAGAAGATATAATAAAGTTGTTTTTTAAAAAAACCCCACTATTCCCAACAGATGAATTATTTGCTGCCCCTTAGGCCTGCCAGAACCATGTCCCCCATCTGCTTGCCTTTTCTCTGTCTGCTCGTATGAATCCTGGGGGCCCTCTGAACCCCTTCAGTTCCCCACTTCCCCTAACTACCCCAGCCTACTCTGATATCCTTTTCTCATCTTTATCCTACTCTATGTCCATTTGTTTCAATTAAATGGAACTCTAAGTTCCTTGAAAGCAGAGGTTAGTGGCTATATCACTGATTCTTAATGAATATGTGATCTTTTTTTTTTTTTAAACATCTTTATTGGAGTATAATTACTTTACAATGGTGTGTTAGTTTCTGCTTTATAACGAAGTGAATCAGTTATACATATACATATGTTCCCATATCTCTTCCCGCTTGCATCTCCCTCCCTCCCACCCTCCCTATCCCACCCCTCTAGGTGGTCACAAAGCACTGAGCTGATCTCCCTGTGCTATGCTGCTGCTTCCCACTAGCTATCTATTTTACATTTGGTAGTGTATATATATATCCATGCCACTCTCTCACCCTGTCACATCTTACGCCTCCCCCTCCCCATATCCTCAAGTCCATTCTCTAGTAGGTCTGTGTCTTTATTCCCGTCTTGCCACTAGGTTCTTCATGACCTTTTTTTCCCCCTTAGATTCCATATATATGTGTTAGCATACTGTATTTGTTTTTCTCTTTCTGACTTACTTCACTCTGTATGACAGACTGTAACTCCATCCACCTCACTACAAATACCTCCATTTCATTTCTGTTTATGGCTGAGTAATATTCCATTGTATATATGTGCCACATCTTCTTTATCCATTCATCCGATGATGGACACTTAGGTTGCTTCCATGTCCTGGCTACTGTAAATAGAGCTGCAATGAACATTGTGGTACATGACTCTTTTTGAATTATGGTTTTCTCAGGGTATATGCCCAGTAGTGGGATTGCTGGGTCGTATGGTAGTTCTATTTGTAGTTTTTTAAGGAACCTCCATACTGTTCCTCCATACTGTTCTCCATAGTGGCTGTATCAATTTACATTCCCACCAACAGTGCAAGAGTGTTCCCTTTCCTCCACACCCTCTCCAGCATTTATTGTTTCTAGATTTTTTGATGATGGCCATTCTGACTGGTGTGAGATGATATCTCATTGTAGTTTTGATTTGCATTTCTCTAATGATTAATGATGTTGAGCATTCTTTCATGTGTCTGTTGGCAATCTGTATATCTTCTTTGGAGAAATGTCTATTTAGGTCTTCTGCCCATTTTTGGATTGGGTTGTTTTTTTTGTTATTGAGCTGCAGGAGCTGCTTGTAAATCTTGGAGATTAATCCTTTGTCAGTTGCTTCATTTGCAAATATTTTCTCCCATTCTGAGGGTTGTCTTTTGGTCTTGTTTATGGTTTCCTTTGCTGTGCAAAAGCTTTTAAGTTTCATTAGGTCCCATTTGTTTATTTGTGTTTTTACTTCCATTCCTGTAGGAGGTGGGTCAAAAAGGATCTTGCTGTGATTTATGTCATAGAGTGTTCTGCCTATGTTTTCCTCTAAGAATTTGATAGTGTCTGGCCTTACACATAGGTCTTTAATCCATTTTGAGTTTATTTTTGTGTATGGTGTCAGGGAGTGTTCTAATTTCATACTCTTACATGTAGCTGTCCAGTTTTCCCAGCACCACTTATTGAAGAGGCTGTCTTTCCTCCACTGTATATGCTTACCTCCTTTATCAAAGATGTGACCATATGTGTGTGGGTTTATCTCTGGGCTTTCTATCCTGTTCCATTGATCTATATTTCTGTTTTTGTGCCAGTACCAAACTGTCTTGATTACTGTAGCTTTGCAATATAGTCTGAAGTCTGGGAGCCTGATTCCTCCAACTCCTTTTTTCGTTCTCAAGATTGCTTTGGCTATTTGGGGTCTTTTGTGTTTCCATACAAACTGTGCAATTTTTTGTTCTAGTTCTGTGAAAAATGCCAGTGGTAGTTTGATAGGGATTGCATTGAATCTGTAGATTGCTTTGGGTAGTAGAGTCATTTTCACAATGTTGATTCT
This sequence comes from Balaenoptera acutorostrata, assembly GCF_949987535.1. Classification (NCBI taxonomy): domain Eukaryota; kingdom Metazoa; phylum Chordata; class Mammalia; order Artiodactyla; family Balaenopteridae; genus Balaenoptera; species Balaenoptera acutorostrata. Next base: position 76,930,632 of record NC_080069.1, on the reverse strand, counting down.
TCCAATCCAGGAACATGGTATATCTCTCCATCTATTTGTATCATCTTTAATTTCTTTCATCAGTGTCTTATAATTTTCTGCATACAGGTCTTTTGTCTCCTTAGGTAGGTTTATTCCTAGATATTTTATTCTTTTTGTTGCAATGGTAAACGGGAGTGTTTTCTTAATTTCACTTTCAGATTTTTCATCATTAGTGTATAGGAATGCAAGAGATTTCTGTGCATTAATTTTGTATCCTGCTACTTTACCAAATTCATTGATTAGCTCTAGGAGTTTTCTGGTAGCATCTTTAGGATTCTCTATGTATAGTATCATGTCATCTACAAACAGTGACAGCTTTACTTCTTCTTTTCTGATTTGGATTCCTTTTGTTTCTTTTTCTTCTCTGATTGCTGTGGCTAACACTTCCAAAACTATGTTGAATAATAGTGGTGAGAGTGGGCAACCCTGTCTTGTTCCTGATCTTAGTGGAAATGGTTTCAGTTTTTCACCATTGAGGACAATGTTGGCTGTGGGTTTGTCATATATGGCCTTTATTATGTTGAGGAAAGTTCCCTCTATGCCTACTTTCTGCAGGGCTTTTATCATAAATGGGTGTTGAATTTTGTCGAAAGCTTTCTCTGCATCTATTGAGATGATCATATGGTTTTTCTCCTTCAATTTGTTAATATGGTGTATCACGTTGATTGATTTGCATATATTGAAGAATCCTTGCATTCCTGGAATAAACCCCACTTGATCATGACGTATGATCCTTTTAATGTGCTGTTGGATTCTGTTTGCTAGTATTTTGTTGAGGATTTTTGCATCTATGTTCATCAGTGATATTGGCCTATAGTTTTCTTTCTTTGTGATATCTTTGTCTGGTTTTGGTATCAGGGTGATGGTGGCCTCGTAGAATGAGTTGGGGAGTGTTCCTCCCTCTGCAATATTTTGGAAGAGTTTGAGAAGGATAGGTGTTAGCTCTTCTCTAAATGTTTGATAGAATTCGCCTGTGAAGCCATCTGGTCCTGGGCTTTTGTTTGTTGGAAGATTTTTAATCACAGTTTCAATTTCAGGGCTTGTGACTGGTCTGTTCATATTTTCTATTTCTTCCTGGTTCAGTCTCAGCAGTTTGTGCATTTCTAAGAATCTGTCCATTTCTTCCAGGTTGTCCATTTTATTGACATAGAGTTGCTTGTAGTAATCTCTCATGATCGTTTGTATTTCTGCAATGTCAGTGGTTACTTCTCCTTTTTCATTTCTAATTCTATTAATTTGAGTCTTCTCCCTTTTTCTCTTGATGAGTCTGGCTAATGGTTTATCAATTTTGTTTATCTTCTCAAAGAACCAGCTTTTAGTTTCATTGATTTTTGCTATTGTTTCCTTCATTTCTTTTTCATTTATTTCTGACCTGATCTTTATAATTTCTTTCCTTCTGCTGGCTTTGGGGTTTTTTTGTTCTTCTTTCTCTAATTGCTTTAGGTGCAAGGTTAGGTTGTTTATTCGAGATGTTTCCTGTTTCTTGAGGTAGGCTTGTATTGCTATAAACTTCCCTCTTAGCACTGCTTTTGCTGCGTCCCATAGGTTTTGGGTCGTCGTGTCTCCATTGTCATTTGTTTCTAGGTATTTTTTGATTTCCCCTTTGATTTCTTCAGTAATCACTTCGTTATTAAGTAATGTATTGTGTAGCCTCCATGTGTTTGTATTTTTTACAGATCTTTTCCTGTAATTGATATCTAGTCTCATAGCGTTGTGGTCGGAAAAGATACTTGATACGATTTCAATTTTCTTAAATTTACCAAGGCTTGATTTGTGACCCAAGATATGATCTATCCTGGAGAATGTTCCATGAGCACTTGAGAAAAATGTGTATTCTGTTGTTTTTGGGTGGAATGTCCTATAAATATCAATTAAGTCCATCTTGTTTAATGTATCATTTAAAGCTTGTGTTTCCTTATTTATTTTCATTTTGGATGATCTGTTCATTGGTGAAAGTGGGGTGTTAAAGTCCCCTACTATGATTGTGTTACTGTCGATTTCCCCTTTTATGGCTGTTAGTATTTGCCTTACGTACTGAGGTACTCCTATGTTGGGTGCATAAATATTTACAATTGTTATACCTTCCTCTTGGATTGATCCCTTGATCATTATGTAGTGTCCTTCTTTGTCTCTTGTAATAGTCTTTATTTTAAAGTCTATTTTGTCTGATATGAGAATTGCTACTCCAGCTTTCTTTTGATTTCCATTTGCATGGAATATCTTTTTCCATCCCCTCACTTTCAGTCTGTATGTGTCTCTAGGTCTGAAGTGGGTCTCTTGTAGACAGCATATATATGGGTCTTGTTTTTGTATCCATTCAGCCAGTCTGTGTCTTTTGGTGGGAGCATTTAATCCATTTACATTTAAGGTAATTATCGATATGTATGTTCCTATTCCCATTTTCTTAAATGTATTGGGTTTGTTATTGTAGGTGTTTTCCTTCTCTTGTGTTTCTTGCCTAGAGAAGTTCCTTTAGCATTTGTTGTAAAGCTGGTTTGGTGGTGCTGAACTCTCTCAGCTTTTGCTTGTCTGTAAAGGTTTTAATTTTCCCATCAAATCTGAATGAGATCCTTGCTGGGTAGAGTAACCTTGGTTGTAGGTTTTTCTCCTTCATCACTTTAAGTATATCCTGCCACTCCCTTCTGGCTTGCAGAGTTTCTGCTGAAAGATCAGCTGTTAACCTTATGGGGATTCCCTTGTGTGTTATTTGTTGTTTTTCCCTTGCTGCTTTTTTTTTTTTTTTTTTTTTTTAAAAGGCTACTACTCTTTTTTTTTTTTTTTTTTTTTTTAAATTTTATTTATTTATTTATTTATGGCTGTGTTGGGTCTTCGTTTCTGCGCGAGGGCTTTCTCCAGTTGCGGCAAGCGGTGGCCACTCTTCATCGCGGTGCGCGGGCCTCTCACCATCGCGGCCTCTCTTGTTGCGGAGCACAGGCTCCAGACGCGCAGGCTCAGTAGTTGTGGCTCACAGGCTTAGTCGCTCCGCGGCATGTGGGATCTTCCCAGACCAGGGCTCGAACCCGTGTCCCCTGCATTGGCAGGCAGATTCTCAACCACTGCACCACCGGGGAAGCCCTCCCTTGCTGCTTTTAATATGTTTTCTTTATATTTAATTTTTGATAGTTTGATTAATATGTGTCTTGGCGTGTTTCTCCTTGGATTTATCCTGTATGGGACTCTCTGTGCTTCCAGGACTTGATTAACTATTTCCTTTCCCATATTAGGGAAGTTTTCAACTATAATCTCTTCAAATATTTTCTCAGTCCCTTTCTTTTTCTCTTCTTCTTCTGGGACCCCTATAATTCAAATGTTGGTGCGTTTAATGTTGTCCCAGAGGTCTCTGAGACTGTCCTCAGTTCTTTTCATTCTTTTTTCTTTATTCTGCTCTGCAGTAGTTATTTCCACTGTTTTATCTTCCAGGTCACTTATCTGTTCTTCTGCCTCAGTTATTCTGCTATTGATCCCGTCTAGAGTATTTTTAATTTCATTTACTGTGTTTTTCATCGTTGCTTTGTTCCTCTTTAGTTCTTCTACGTCATTCTTAAATGTTTCTTGCATTTTGTCTATTCTATTTCCAAGATTTTGGATCATCTTTACTATCATTATTCTGAATTCTTTTTCAGGTAGACTGCCTATTTCCTCTTCATTTGTTTGGTCTGGTGGGTTTTGAGCCTGCTCCTTCATCTGCTGTGTGTTTTTCTGTCTTCTCATTTTGCTTAACTTACTGTGTTTGGGGGTCTCCTTTTCACAGGCTGCAGGTTCATAGTTCCTGTTGTTTTTGGTATCTGTCCCCAGTGGCTAAGGTTGGTTCAGTGGGTTGTGTAGGCTTCCTGGTGGAGGGGACTAGTGCCTGTGTTCTGGTGGATGAGGCTGGATCTTGTCTTTCTGGTGGGCACGTCCCCGTCTGGTGGTGTGTTTTGGGGTGTCTGTGGCCTTATGATTTTAGGCAGCCTCTCTGCTAATGGATGGGGCTGTGTTCCTGTCTTGCTAGTTGTTTGGCATAGGGTGTCCAGCACTGTAGCTTGCTGGTCATTGCGTGAAGCTGGGTCTTGATGTTGAGATGGAGATATCTGAGAGATTTTTGCCATTTGGTATTACGTGGAGCTGGGAGGTCTCTTGTGGACCAGTGTCCTGAAGTTGGCTCTCCCACCTCAGAGGCACAGCCCTGATGTCTGGCTGGAGCACCAAGAGCCTTTCATCCACATGGCTCAGAATAAAAGCGAGAAAAAATAGAAAGAAGGAAAGAGGATAAAATAAAATAAAATAAAATAAAGCTATTATAATAAAAAATAAGAAAAAATTATTAAGAAAAAATTTACTAAGAGAAAAATTTTTAATTTTTAAAAATAAATTTATTTTTTGTAATAAAAAATTAAGAAAAAATTTTTTTTAGTTTTTAAAATAAAAAATATGAAAAAACTTGTTAAGAAAAATATTTTTTTTAATTTTTAAAAATAGAAAATAAGGAAAAAGTTATTAAGAAAACATTTATTAAGAAAAAAAAATTTTTTAAGTTAAAAAAAAACAGATGGACCGAACCTTAGGACAAATGGTGAAAGCAAAGCTGTACAGACAAAATCTCACCCAGAAGCATACACATATACACTCACAAAAAAAGGAAAAGGGGAAAAATTAATATATCCTGCTCCCAAAGTCCACCTCCTGAATTTGGGATGATTCGTTGTCTATTCAGGTATTCAACAGATGCAGGTACATTAAGTTGTTTGTGGAGCTTTAATCCGCTGCTTCTGAGGCTGCTGGGAGAGATTTCCCTTTCTCTTCTTTGTTCGTACAGCTCCCGGGGTTCAGCTTTGGATTTGGACCCGCCTCTGCATGTAGGTCGCCTGAGGGCGTCTGTTCCCTGCCCAGACAGAACGGGGTTAAAGGAGCCCCTGCTTCGGGGGCTCTGGCTCACTCAGGCGGAGGGGAGGGAAGGGTACGGATGCGGGGTGAGCCTGTGGCAGCAGAGGCCGGCGTGACGTTGCACCAGCCCCAGGCGCGCCGTGCATTCTCCTGGGGAAGTTGTCCCCGGATCACAGGGGCCTGGCCGTGGCGGGCTGCACCGGCTCCCGGGAGGGGTGGTGTGGGGAGTGACCTGTGCTCGCACACAGGCTTCTTGGTGGCGGCAGCAGTAGCCTTAGCGTCTCATGCCTGTCTCTGGGGTCCGCGCTGATAGCCGCGGCTCGCGCCCGCTTCTGGAGTTTGTTTAGGCGGCGCTCTGTATCCCCTCTTCTTGTGCGCCGCGAAACAAAGAGGCAAGAAAAAGTCTCTTGCCTCTTCGGCCACCGCAGACTTTTTCCCGGACTCCCTCCCGGCTAGCTGTGGTGCGCTAACCCCTTCAGGCTGTGTTCACGCCGCCAACCCCAGTCCTCTCCCTGCGATCCAACCGAAGCCCGAGCCTCAGCTCCCAGCCCCCACCCGCCCGGGCGGGTGAGCAGACAGGCCTCTCGGGCTGGTGAGTGCTGCTCGGCACCGATCCTCTGTGTGGGAATCTCTCCGCTTTGCCCTCCGCACCCCTGTGGCTGCGCTCTCCTCCGTGGCTCCAAAGCTTCCCCCCTCTGCCACCCGCAGTCTCTGCCTGCGAAGGGGCTTCCTAGTGTGTGGAAACCTTTCCTCCTTCACAGCTCCCTCCCACTGGTGCAGGTCCCGTCCCTATTCTTTTGTCTCTGTTATTTCTTTTTTCTTTTGTCCTACCCAAGTATGTGGGGAGTTTCTTGCCTTTTGGGAGGTCTGATGTCTTTTGCCAGCGTTCAGTGGGTGTTCTGTAGGAGCAGTTCCATGTGTAGATGTATTTCTAATGTATCTGTGGGAAGGAAGGTGGTCTCCACATCTTACTCTTCCACCATCTTGCCCCGATCTTTTTTTTTTTTTAATGAAAATTAGAAACCCCTTCTTTGAATGTATTTTTATAAAGTTTGTCTTTTTCCTTGTTAAGACCTCTGGCAAATAAAGTGTAGGAGTAAAATTAACACCTGTTTTCTAATTATCTGAAGATAACATTGTTCTCACTTTAGATTTCCTTTTAGTCTTTGTTTGAATACATATAATACATAACATAACTACAATCGCTGTGACCATATGAAATCTACAATTTATCTCATTATTTCCACTTAGACTCTAAGCTCCTTGAAGCAGGGAGTTTGTCTGTTTACTCTCCACTCAGCTCCCAGTGCTTTGAAAATTCTCAGCTGTATGCTGGGTGTTGACAAGGACAATCCCCTCTGCTTATTTCCACATTAAATGGTCTTCCAAGTCCTGATGGTTAATGGCTTCATTATATTCCTTCTTACAATTATACTATATTATTTTAACATCCCCTGTTTTTGTGCATTTAGGTTGTTGCCATATTTTTCCTTATAAAATTGCTGCTATGAAGCTTCTTTTTTTTTTAATTAATTAATTAATTTATTTATTTTTGGGTGTGTTGGGTCTTCGTTTCTGTGCCAGGGCTTTCTCTAGTTATGGCAAGCGGGGGCCCTTCTTCATTGCAGTGCGCGGGCCTTTCACTGTCATGGCCTCTTGTTGCGGAGCACAGGTTCCAGACGTGCAGGCTCAGCAATTGTGGCTCACGGGCCTAGTCGCTGCATGGCATGTGGGATCTTCCCAGACCAGGGCTTGAACCCGTGTCCCCTGCATTGGCAGGCAGACTCCCAGCCACTGCGCCACCAGGGAAGCCCTGAAGCTTCTTGAACACAGATGTTTCTGTACATATTTGGGTTTTCTTAAATGGTAAATATTACTGTTTTAGAATTGAGGCAAAGCATATGGCCAAAATTCTTCTATTTAAAGGCAAATTATGGGTATTGTTAATGCCCTTGATAAATATTATCACTTTTGAGATTGTTCTCTTTCTGTTTAATGAATAAAAGGAGAATTTTAAGGCCTGCAGTTCTCTTATTTATGAAATTGAACAGTTTCCTAACGTTTATGGATTATATTATCAGTTGCCTGTTCATGCCATGTGGCCTTTCTTTTATGAGGATGCTCCTCACATTTCTCACTTTACATTTGTATAGTGATTTACAGACTCAAAGTACAGACGGTCCCTGGCTTATGATGGTTTGACTTACAATTTTTTGACTTTACTGTAGTGAGAAAGTGATACGCATTCAGTAGAAACCGTACTTCAGATTTTGGATTTCGATCTTTTTTTCAGGCTAGCAATCTGAGGTACAATGCAGCTTCCAGTTAGCCAGTGCTATCATGAGGTCAACAACTGATATTTAGAATCATTCAGGGACTTCCCTGGTGGCCCAGTGGTTAAGAATCTGCCGGTCAGTGCAGGGACACGGGTTCGATCCCTGGTCCTGGAAGATCCCACATGCCACGGAGCAACTAAGCCCACGTGCCACAACTACTGAGCCTGTGCGCCACAACTACTGAAGCCTGTACGCCTGGAGCCCGTGCTCCACAAAAAGAAGCCACTGCAATGAGAAGCCTGCATGCAGCAATGAAGACCCAATGCAGCCAAAAATAAATAAATAAATAAATAAAGATTCATTACTATAAAAAAAAATTTAGTTTTTCCCTTTCAGTATAGTATTCGCTAGATTACTTTCGATAGTCAACAGTTTGTTATAAAATGAGCTTTGTGTTGGATGATTTTTGCCCAACTGTAGCCTAATTTAAGTGTTCTGAGTGCCTTTAGGGTAGGCCAGGCTAAGGTGTGATGTTCAGTAGGTAAGTGTATTAAATGCTTTTTTGACTTTATTTTCAATTTATGATGAGTTTATTGGGATGTAACCCCATCTTAAGTCAAAGATCTGTACACATAGCACCTTATTTACTCATTGTAACAACCTTCTTGGAGAATAGGGCCATGTATGAGCCTTATTTTATATATGAAGAGAGACTCAAAAAGCTAAACTGCTTGCTCAGGGTAATGGGCTAACAGATGCAGCTGGGACCAGAACATGCCTTTTTACTGTTATCCTAAAGCTTTTCCCTCAATAGTACTCTGGCCTAAAGGAAACCTTTTCAAAGGAGAGATCCTTGAACTTGTAAAGAAAAATTAATACTATATGAGAGTATCAAGTGTAATTAAATAGATGTATCATGAAGCTTATCACGACACAGACCAGTGTTGGTCAACTCAACAGTCCTATGCCAGTGCCCGACACAGGCGATGCACTTCATACATGGTTGCTGAGTAAATAAACGGGCAGAGTCTATGTTGGATAAACTGGATAAAGTTGCTGGGAGCGTGCATGTTTTGATTGAAAATCTAACCTGTTTGGATGGGAGTTTGTCTTAGTAAAGAATCCATTTTATTTATCAGGCAATGTTCAGACCTACATTTGAAAGCAATTTTTGCTAATTTAAAGAATCTCTAATGTGGAGTTGATGAGGTTTGATGGACTCAATATTTCTGGAGTATATCATATAGGTTCCCCATCTTTTTCAGTCTTTTTCTTTATGATGTAAAAATGAGTTCTGAAAATGCATTGTAATATTAGACTCATGAGTTCAGGTCACTGTATTTCAAATTGCATAATCCTCGTCTACAATTTCATTTCAGACTCCTCTGATTTAGGTGGGCAGATTTTTTTTTTTTATTTTTAAATTTATTTATTTTTGGCTGTGTTGGGTCTTCGTTGCTGTGCGCGGGCTTTCACTAGTTGCGGCGAGTGGGGGCTACTCTTTCATTGCAGTGCGCAGGCTTCTCATTGCGGTGGCTTCTCTTGTGGAGCACAGGCTCTAGGTGCGCTGGCTTCAGTAGTTGTGGCACATGGGCTCAGTAGTTGTGGCTTACGGGCTCTAGGGCGCAGGCTCAGTAGTTGTGGTGCACGGGCTTAGTTGCTCCACGGCATGTGGGATCTTCCTGGACCAGGGCTTGAACCTGTGTCCCCTGCATTGGCAGGTGTATTCTTAACCACTGCACCACCAGGGAAACCCCTGGGCAGATGTTTAATGCCAGGGATTTAACTCTTTGTCATTCCTTGTGCTTCTGAAAAAAGGTATCAGAGAACTATGGGGGACAGAGGGTAAGCCCCAACTTTTCCTCTGTAAAGTTTGCATTTTTTGGGTTTAATCTAACAAACATTCATTGTGATGTTGTATGTAATAATCAAGAGACCTTAGGGTATCAGGAATCAGAGTTATTAAGATATGGTCTATAAGTTTATTTGATTCAGAAAGACTATACTTTAGAGTAAAAAGGAGAAGCAAAAATCGAAGAGTGGGTATACTTAAAGGTCTTAAAAAACAGACAGTAGAATAGTATTAGAAAATATATGCCTTATAAACAAAACCTATTATCCCTGGCCAATACCCTCCAGATAAAGGCTATACTGTTCTGGCTGTAAAGAAATAATAGTAGCTTCAAAAGTGGTCCTTCTCTAAATTGAGACACATTTCATCATTGGATGGGCATGGTTTTATCCTGGTTACCAACTGTACTATTTTATTTAGAAATATCTTATTGTACTACATGAATGTTATTGAATTTTCTACATTGGAGACACAGCTTCTATTTTATTTGTGATATGAGACTATTTTTCCTGCCTAATAAATTAACATAATTAGATATAAACATCGGCAAAACAAAGCTTGTGTGTGTTTTTATTCAACTGTGTATGTTGTATTCTTTTTCTTACAGAAGGATTTTTTTCCAAAGATTGATTTTAATTTTCCTAGACATGGTTCTTAAACATCTATCTTCTGAGCTGATACTCCTATGATTGGAATTTCCCAAGCGTAAGGGCATAATAGGATGACTCACATATAAAACTGGCCCTCTGACTTTAAAATATTCTGTCCCGTAGCAACAAACCTATTGCTTTAAATGAAAACTAAATCAAAGTTTCTGTAAATTATGATTGTTTTACAGCTGTTTAAGACCAAACTGTGTCACTCTCTAGACTCTTAAAAGTTGTTAAATAAAACTGTGCTTTGATAACCGTAATCATTACTGATGTATAAACATGTACATCAAGAGTATCTTTTTAAACAATAGTTCTTAAAAACAATTTATAAAGTTAAATATAGAAAAAGTATATCTGTTAAGTAGTCTGTGATAAATTCTAAATATCATGAGCCAGAGCAGAAAACAATTGCAAAGTTATTTCTATTACCAGCCTGCTTGAATCCATTTTATGGCTCTAGGAGTTGTTTTCCACTGGTCATGGAATTAAGACCAAATTACCAAACTCTTCTTCAATGTAATCCTCTTACTTTTGTTAACTTTTCCTGTTTTCATTTTTTTTTCCATTTTAGCTTTTCTAGGTGGTTTTCCTGAACATTTTCTTCACTTGATTTTTTTTTTTTTTGGTTCCCACTCTTAACCTTGTTCATTCCCCAAATTCACACCCAGTGGAAATTGTTCCCCCTGCTTTCAGACTGTCAGCTCCTAAAAATTTACATTAATTCTGTAATTCCATTTCTCCCACTAAATCTTTACCTGTTAAAGAGGGGCATTACTTTTCCCTCCAGCTGTGTCTTTTCCAAAGCATGCAATTTCTTCTTTGTTCACATCTTTTGCTTCAAGGCTCTCTCTCCTTGACCCCCTACTAAAAAACCTTAGGTCAATTTTAATTGGTATGAAGCTTGCCCAGCACATGAATCTAATAAGTTCTTTTGATCATAATGATAAAGAATGAACTAACCTAGAGTTTAAGACCTTAGTCAAGATGTCTAATCCAAATGTTGAAGTAAGCTTTCATTAATTTTCTAGCAGCTAGAAAAATCAGAAAGGGAAATAGTTAATGTTTGATCATCTACTGTGGTACCAATATTGCCTGAGCACAGTACTGCTATTGTCAGTTATACTAAGTTAAGGTTAACAGTTCAGCTCAACATGTGCTTGTTTCTTTAAAAATAACTCTCCCTATTGTTTTTGCAATATCTGACCTCTTTCTATATAACCTATTCTGATTTGTTGACATAGAGCTTAGCATTTCCTAGATGATAGTACTCAGAATTTTCCTAGGTGACCACACACTCAGGACCTCAAGGTTCTGTTGAGGAATGCAAAGCATTTATATATGAAGTTGTTAATCCTTATATAAAAAAACATAATTAAGTACCAAACTGAGTACAAGAGATGGAGATACAGAGAAGTGATGTGATGAAGTGTTTGGGGGAAGTTTCATAGAGAAGATGGATTTGGACTTGAGCCCCATAGGAGAATAAGAGCGTATGGCAAGAACACAGACAAAGGCTCAGTGCTTCTCAGTAGAAGTGCTGTTGGCATTTTGGCAGTACTGCTCTTCATCATGAGGGACTGCTCTGGTCATTGCAGGATATTTAGCATCCCTGGTCCTTGGGTACTAAATGACAGCAGTATTCCAGTTACAGTGTAATCAAAATACCCTACACAGGTCCAAAACACTTGCATGGGTGCTGTGCTGCCCTTGGTTGGGAACCACTGTGGAACATGCCATCCTTTTATGGAGTCCTGATTTTGGCTTTTCCAGGCAGAGTTTATGATGCCAAGTAACAGGAAGTAGAGGTTTATTTATTCACACTGTAACATATTTTAGAAGGTGTAGACTTGAGTATTTTTAAAGGATAGGTTGGATTTTTCTTTTGAAGTTATTTCGAAATGAGTTTTTCAGTCATCCAGGAGAAACCTTTTTGTAGGTTAGAGAAAATCATGTGTGAGATAGGTAGATCATACATAATTAAAAAGACTGGGATGTGTGAGGACAACATAGGCACCAACAAAATATAATTTTCTGAAATTGGTGAGTCTCCAGAAAAATTTGGGACTGGTCATTTTTGGCTGACTGATACACCTACACAGGGAAAATATTGTCACATTTAATTCTGGAAGCCTGTACTCTCCATGTATCTTTATAAATTATGTATACATATACAGATTAAGTCTAAAAAGGATAAAACAATACATGCTTATTTAAGAAAATTTAGTGGACACCAAACATTGTGGGGAAGAAAAACTAAAAATTATAACCTCAATAATGAGGGATATTTTCTCAAAATGTTTTCTATGGTTCATACATACAATGTAGTTTCCTGCTTTTTTTCCACTTAAAGTTCTGATGAAAGTATTTTACATATATATTGAACTCTTTATAAGCATATTTGTCATGCATCAATAGAATATTTAATATGAATGATTGAGTCAGTTGTAGTATATTTTGTCTATTATCAGTTCTATGAAACCTCTCATGTTAAATGAATCCTGGCAAGTAGGTGTCATTGATTTTTTTTTCTTATCTTTTAGCAATGGTTCTTAATTTCTTGCATCCTACATCTCTTTGAGGGCCTAAGGAAGTCAGTGGATCTCCCGTCAAAAAAAGGCATATATGTATATGCTCAAAAAATTTCTAGACCACCTGAAGACTCTCTGTGGATCCTTTAAAGAAATATAGATCTTGGATTACAAACTCTTATTTTTCAGCATAAACTTTCTCTCAAATGCGGGAAATGTCAGGGGAAGATTGAATGCCACTGTCGAGATGTCTGTCACTTGGTGGTCTCTGTGGAACTTAATGACATGAGTGTGCTGTGTGGTATGCTGTTGCCAACTGTTCTGAACCCTGAGGCCATCTAGAGTTCGCTTATTCCAGGCCGTTGTACCAGAACCTGTTTATTGATGGAACTGGCTGTGTAGTGTTGGAAGGGATATGAAGAGTCTCTAAGTTATTAAGATAGGAAGAACTGATGTCCACATTTCCAAAGAGTCTAGAGATAAGGCTTTTTCTCTGAGCACTGCTGATTTGCTGCAGAATTGGGAAGTATCCAGATTTTTGTTGGTGACTTCCCACTTTTCCTTCAGGTGTTTTTATTCCTTCTGTTTGATATTGCATCCTTAAGTTAAGCTCTACTGCCACTCTCCCCCACAAGCACCCTTAAGTAGCACTTACCAGCATCTCCTTTTTCATTTCTTGCCCCATCACAATCTCATCTGTTTTATTCTTTTCAACCTAGGCCAAATTCTGGGACCCAAGAATGAAAATGGATACCCTTTTCTCAATACGTGGAGCATTTTACCCCATATTATGCTATTCAGTATCTATAGAAATACCTAGAAAGTGGTGTTCTCAAACTTAACTCTGTGCTTCCCCTTGGCTGTTTTATTGCCATAGAAACTTTAACAGGTTTAAAAGTTAATTCATTTATCTCACTCCCTTGGCTTGAATCGGTCTCTCCTTTTCTTACTGCTACATTATTTCAATCCCCCCAGACTCAACTGCCCTGTCATCTTTGACATCTTCATCTCACTGGCCGTTTAGAACTATGGTATCCTAATTCCTTCTAGAAAACAAATCACTTCCTCCTTTTAATTCTGACTACTACTGGCCTAATCCAGGACAATAATTTATGTCCTAGATTGGTTTCCTTTCTGTATTCTATATTCCTACCAAATCATGTTCTAGAATATTACTTTGACCACATTACACATGTACTCTAAAACGCTTAATGGCTTTCCCATTTCCTAGAGGGTAAAGTGCTTTCAAGTGAACAGTTATTCAACTAACATGTCTTAAATGCCTTTCTCCATGCTGTGTAGCGTACAAATGTGATTTAGATATAGTCACTCAAGAAATTGTTCAGTAGGAAAACCAAGATGGGCATAGTTAACTATAATGCTAGATAGAAGGTGCTCTAAATTTTGAGAGGTAGGAAGTTATAGTGAATTTGAGAGGAGAGCGATGATGTTTCCCTCTGACTGAGAGAAGTAAGGAAGGCTTGTTAAAGCCAGAGCTGAAAGAATGAATGGGATATAGATGAGGGAGAAATGGAGCAATAGGCTTTGAAAACAGGGAGAATAAGAATAAAGACTGACACTGAGCCAAGGCACATTTGGGGAAATTCAAGTTGTAGTTTAAACTTAGTCTTGCATTGAGGGCCTTCCAGACCTTGGCTCAACCTTCTTTCTGGTTAACTTAACTCCTTTCATGTCCTTAAATGCACCCTTTGGTCTAACGAAATTGGCCTATACTTTCTCCTCTGACAAATGCCTTGATTTCCCTGTCTTCATGTCTTTGCCTTTGTGTTTCTGTTAGTAGGCTCTTTCCCATTTTCTCCATAACCAAAGTTCAGACTATCAGTTACAGGTCCTGACTCACTTCTGAAGATATGTCTTGTTAACAGGTACAATGTTTGTTTTTAAATTAAATTTGAATGCCTGAATGTGGGGCACATATGCTCTCATTCACCACAGTTCCCCTAAATTCTCTCGTCATATTTTTTTAAAAAGGCTTTTCCTTTTAGTTCCCACCCAGGCCCTTGTCAGCATTTGAGTTTGCAATCCCTATGAGCTTGTTCAAATCCTACTGAATTTTTCTTTAATGATTTTCCAAATCACTCTAGCCCATGGAAATGACTTCTATCTTTAAATTCTCTTCCTTCTCTGAACTTACTGTTTTATCTCCATCAGTTGGAAATTAGGTACTGCTTTAAAATGTCTATGGATTTAATGATTAAATTCGCAAAGATGTTTAACTATTATACCCGGTATCTTCAGCACCAGATATGTGGGAGCTAGAAATGTTTTACAAGTTCTTCATGCCACAAGAATGCCTTACATTCAGCATGAGTGCAACAAATATTAGGTTGAACCATATGAAATTGTTATTTGTGTTGGTCCAAATGGTTGAATATTAACAATTTCAAACAGTTCAACATAAGAAAAATCAAATTTGATTTTTAAATTTGCAAACTTATGAAACTTCCTAAAATGAATTTTTTTTTCCTACAACAGTATGAGATAATTTTATTATGTTAAAAAGTAACCTCACATTTCCAATTTAATGTATATTTTGAAGGATAAATTTTAAATATTATCAAACATGTTTGGCATCATTTTTTTTTTAAACATCTTTATTGAAGTATAATTGCCTTACAATAGTGTGTTAGCTTCTGCTTTATAACAAAGTGAATCAGTTACACATATACAATATGTTCCCATTTCTCTTCCCTCTTGCATCTCCCTCCCTCCCACCCTCCCCATCCCACCCCTCTAGGTGGTCACAAAGCACCGAGCTGATCTCCCTGTGCTATGCGGCTGCTTCCCACTAGTTATCTATTTTACATTTGGTAGTGTATATATGTCCATGACACTCTCTTACCCTGTCACATCTCACCCCACCCCCTCCCCATATCCTCAAGTCCATTCTCTAGTAGGTCTGTGTCTTTATTCCCGTCTTGCCACTAGGTTCTTCATGGCCTTTTTTTTTTTTCCCTTAGATTCCGTATATATGTGTTAGCATACTGTATTTGTTTTTCTCTTTCTGACTTACTTCACTCTGTATGACAGACTCTAACTCCATCCACCTCATTACAAATACCTCCATTTCATTTCTTTTTATGGCTGAGTAATATTCCATTGTATATATGTGCCACATCTTCTTTATCCATTCATCTGTCGATGGACATTTAGGTTGCTTCCATGTCCTGGCTATTGTAAATAGAGCTGCAATGAACATTTTGGTACATGACTCTTTTTTTTTTTTTTTTTTCATGACTCTTTTTGACCTATGGTTTTCTCAGGGTATATGCCCAGTAGTGGGATTGCTGGGTCGTATGGTAGTTCTATTTGTAGTTTTTTTAAGGAACCTCCATACTGTTCTCCATAGTGGCTGTATCAATTTACATTCCCACCAACAGTGCAAGAGTGTTCCCTTTCCTCCACACCCTCTCCAGCATTTATTGTTTCTAGATTTTTTGATGATGGCCATTCTGACTGGTGTGAGATGATATCTCATTGTAGTTTTGATTTGCATTTCTCTAATGATTAATGATGTTGAGCATTCTTTCATGTGTCTGTAGGCCATCTGTATATCTTCTTTGGAGAAATGTCTATTTAGATCTTCTGCCCATTTTTGGATTGGGTTGTTCGTTTTTTTGTTATTGAGCTGCATGAGCTGCTTGTAAATCTTGGAGATTAATCCTTTGTCAGTTGCTTCATTTGCAAATATTTTCTCCCATTCTGAGGGTTGTCTTTTGGTCTTGTTTATGGTTTCCTTTGCTGTGCAAAAGCTTTTAAGTTTCATTAGGTTCCATTTGTTTATTTGTGTTCTTATTTCCATTTCTCTGGGAGCTGGGTCAAAAAGAATCTTGCTGTGATGTATGTCATAGAGTGTTCTGCCTATGTTTTCCTCTAAGAGTTTGATAGTGTCTGCCCTTACACTTAGGTCTTTAATCCATTTTGAGTTTATTTTTGTGTATGGTGTCAGGGAGTGTTCTAATTTCATACTTTTACATGTTCCTGTCCAATTTTCCCAGCACCACTTATTGAAGAGGCTGTCTTTTCTCCACTGTATATGCTTGCCTCCTTTATCAAAGATAAGTTGACCATATGTGTGTGGGTTTATCTCTGGGCTTTCTATCCTGTTCCATTGATCTATATTTCTGTTTTTGTGCCAGTACCAAACTGTCTTGATTACTGAAGCTTTGTAATATAGTCTGAAGTCAGGGAGCCTGATTCCCCCAGCTCCATTTTTCGTTCTCAAGATTGCTTTGGCTATTCGGGGTCTTTTGTGTTTCCATACAAACTGTGAAATTTTTTGTTCTAGTTCTGTGAAAAATGCCAGTGGTAGTTTGATAGGGATTGCATTGAATCTGTAGATTGCTTTGGGTAGTAGAGTCATTTTCACAATGTTGATTCTTCCAATCCAGGAACATGGTATATCTCTCCATCTATTTGTATCATCTTTAATTTCTTTCATCAGTGTCTTATAATTTTCTGCATACAGGTCTTTTGTCTCCTTAGGTAGGTTTATTCCTAGATATTTTATTCTTTTTGTTGCAATGGTAAACGGGAGTGTTTTCTTAATTTCACTTTCAGATTTTTCATCATTAGTGTATAGAAATGCAAGAGATTTCTGTGCATTAATTTTGTATCCTGCTACTTTACCAAATTCATTGATTAGCTCTAGGAGTTTTCTGGTAGCATCTTTAGGATTCTCTATGTATAGTATCATGTCATCTGCAAATAGTGACAGCTTTACTTCTTCTTTTCCGATTTGGATTCCTTTTATTTCTTTGTCTTCTCTGATTGCTGTGGCTAACACTTCCAAAACTATGTTGAATTATAGTGGTGAGAGTGGGCAACCTTGTCTTGTTCCTGATCTTAGTGGAAATGGTTTCAGTTTTTCACCATTGAGGACAATGTTGGCTGTGGGTTTGTCGTATATGGCCTTTATTATGTTGAGGAAAGTTCCCTCTATGCCTACTTTCTGGAGGGCTTTTATCATAAATGGGTGTTGAATTTTGTCGAAAGCTTTCTCTGCATCTATTGAGATGATCATATGGTTTTTCTCCTTCAATTTGTTAATATGGTGTATCACATTGATTGATTTGCGTATATTGAAGAATCCTTGCATTCCTGGGATAAACCCCACTTGATCATGGTGTATGATCCTTTTAATGTGCTGTTGGATTCTGTTTGCTAGTATTTTGTTGAGGATTTTTGCATCTATGTTCATCAGTGATATTGGCCTGTAGTTTTCTTTCTTTGTGACATCTTTGTCTGGTTTTGGTATCAGGGTGATGGTGGCCTCGTAGAATGAGTTTGGGAGTGTTCCTCCCTCTGCAATATTTTGGAAGAGTTTGAGAAGGATAGGTGTTAGCTTTTCTCTAAATGTTTGATAGAATTCGCCTGTGAAGCCATCTGGTCCTGGGCTTTTGTTTGTTGGAAGGTTTTTAATCACAGTTTCAATTTCAGTGCTTGTGATTGGTCTGTTCATATTTTCTATTTCTTCCTGGTTCAGTCTCGGCAGTTTGTGCATTTCTAAGAATCTGTCCATTTCTTCCAGGTTGTCCATTTTATTGGCATAGAGTTGCTTGTAGTAATCTCTCATGATCTTTTGTATTTCTGCAGTGTCAGTGGTTACTTCTCCTTTTTCATTTCTAATTCTATTGATCTGAGTCTTCTCCCTTTTTCTCTTGATGAGTCTGGCTAATGGTTTATCAATTTTGTTTATCTTCTCAAAGAACCAGCTTTTAGTTTCATTGATTTTTGCTATTGTTTCCTTCATTTCTTTTTCATTTATTTCTGACCTGATCTTTATAATTTCTTTCCTTCTGCTGGCTTTGGGGTTTTTTTGTTCTTCTTTCTCTAATTGCTTTAGGTGCAAGGTTAGGTTGTTTATTCGAGATGTTTCCTGTTTCTTGAGGTAGGCTTGTATTGCTATAAACTTCCCTCTTAGCACTGCTTTTGCTGCGTCCCATAGGTTTTGGGTCGTCGTGTCTCCATTGTCATTTGTTTCTAGGTATTTTTTGATTTCCCCTTTGATTTCTTCAGTAATCACTTCGTTATTAAGTAATGTATTGTGTAGCCTCCATGTGTTTGTATTTTTTACAGATCTTTTCCTGTAATTGATATCTAGTCTCATAGCGTTGTGGTCGGAAAAGATACTTGATACGATTTCAATTTTCTTAAATTTACCAAGGCTTGATTTGTGACCCAAGATATGATCTATCCTGGAGAATGTTCCATGAGCACTTGAGAAAAATGTGTATTCTGTTGTTTTTGGGTGGAATGTCCTATAAATATCAATTAAGTCCATCTTGTTTAATGTATCATTTAAAGCTTGTGTTTCCTTATTTATTTTCATTTTGGATGATCTGTCCATTGGTGAAAGTGGGGTGTTAAAGTCCCCTACTATGATTGTGTTGCTGTCAATTTCCCCTTTTATGGCTGTTAGTATTTGCCTTATGTATTGAGGTGCTCCTATGTTGGGTGCATAAATATTTACAATTGTTATACCTTCCTCTTGGATCGATCCCTTGATCATTATATAGTGTCCTTCTTTGTCTCTTGTAATAGTCTTTATTTTAAAGTCTATTTTGTCTGATATGAGAATTGCTACTCCAGCTTTCTTTTGATTTCCATTTGCATGGAATATCTTTTTCCATCCCCTCACTTTCAGTCTGTATGTGTCTCTAGGTCTGAAGTGGGTCTCTTGTAGACAGCATATATATGGGTCTTGTTTTTGTATCCATTCAGCCAGCCTGTGTCTTTTGGTGGGAGCATTTAATCCATTTACATTCAAGGTAATTATCGATATGTATGTTCCTATTCCCATTTTCTTAAATGTATTGGGTTTGTTATTGTAGGTGTTTTCCTTCTCTTGTGTTTCTTGCCTAGAGAAGTTCCTTTAGCATTTGTTGTAAAGCTGGTTTGGTGGTGCTGAAGTCTCTCAGCTTTTGCTTGTCTGTAAAGGTTTTAATTTCTCCATCGAATCTGAATGAGATCCTTGCTGGGTAGAGTAATCTTGGTTGTAGGTTTTTCTCCTTCATGACTTTAAGTATATCCTGCCACTCCCTTCTGGCTTGCAGAGTTTCTGCTGATAGATCAGATGTTAACCTTATGGGGATTCCCTTGTGTGTTATTTGTTTTTTTTCCCTTGCTGCCTTTAATATGTTTTCCTTATATTTAATTTTTGACAGTTTGATTAATATGTGTCTTGGCGTGTTCCTCCTTGGGTTTATCCTGTATGGGACTCTCTGTGCTTCCAGGACTTGATTAACTATTTCCTTTCCCATATTAGGGAAGTTTTCAACTATAATCTCTTCAAAAATTTTCTCAGTCCCTTTCTTTTTCTCTTCTTCTTCTGGTACCCCTATAATTCGAATGTTGGCACGTTTAATGTTGTCCCAGAGGTCCCTGAGACTGTCCTCAGTTCTTTTCATTCTTTTTTCTTTATCCTGCTCTGTAGTAGTTATTTCCACCATTTTATCTTCCAGGTCACTTATCCTTTCTTCTGCCTCAGTTATTCTACTATTGATCCCATCTAGAGTATTTTTAATTTCATTTATTGTGTTTTTCATCATTGCTTGGTTCCTCTTTAGTTCTTCTACATCCTTGTTAAATGTTTCTTGCATTTTGTCTATTCTATTTCCAAGATTTTGGATCATCCTTACTATCATTATTCTGAATTCTTTTTCAGGTAGACTACCTATTTCCTCTTCATTTGTTAAGTCCAGTGTGTTTTGAGCCTGCTCCTTCATCTGCTGTGTGCTTTTCTGTCGTCTCATTTTGCCTATCTTACTGTGTTTGGGGTCTCCTTTTCACAGGCTGCAGGTTCGTAGTTCCCGTTGTTTTTGGTATCTGTCCCCAGTGGCTAAGGTTGGTTCAGTGGGTTGTGTAGGCTTCCTGGTGGAGGGAACTAGTGCCTGAGTTCTGGTGGATGAGGCTGGATCTTGTCTTTCTGGTGTGCACGTCCACGTCTGGTGGTGTATTTTGGGGTGTCTGTGGCCTTATTATGATTTTAGGCAGCCTCTCTGCTAATGGATGGGGTTGTGTTCCTGTCTAGCTAGTTGTTTGGCATAGGGTGTCCAGCACTGTAGCTTGCTGGTCGTTGAGTGAAGCTGGGTCTTGATGTTGAGATGGAGATCTCTGGGAGATTTTTGCCGTTTGGTATTACGTGGAGCTGGGAGGTCTCTTGTGGACCAGTGTTCTGAAGTTGGCTCTCCCACCTCAGAGGCACGGCCCTGATGCCTGGCTGGAGCACCAAGAGCCTTTCGTCCACATGGCTCAGAGTAAAAGGGAGAAAAAATAGAAAGAAAGAAAGAAAGAGGCTATAATATAGTGAAGTAAAATAAAGCTATTGTAAAGCAAAGCTATACAGACAAAATCTCACCCAGAAGCATATACATATACACTCACAAAAAAAAGGAAAAGGGGAAAAATTAGTATCTCCTGCTCCCAGAGTCCACCTCCTGAATTTGGGATGATTCGTTGTCTATTCAGGTATTCACCAGATGCAGGCACATCAAGTTGTTTGTGGAGTTTTAATCCGCTGCTTCTGAGGCTGCTGGGAGAGATTTCCCCTTCTCTTCCCTGTTCGCACAGCTCCTGGGGTTCAGCTTTGGATTTGGACCCACCTCTGCGTGTAGGTCGCCTTAGGGCGTCTGTTCCCCGCCCAGACCGGACGGGGTTAAAGGAGCAGCTGCCTCGGGGGCTCTGGCTCACCCAGGCCGCGGGGAGGGAGGGGTACAGAGGAGGCGGGGCGAGCCTGCGGCGGCCGAGGCCGGCGTGACGTTGCACCAGCCCAAGGCGCGCAGTGCGTTCTCCCGGGGATGTTGTCCCCGGATCCCGGGACCCTGGCAGTGGCGGGCTGCACAGGCTCCCGGGAGGGGTGGTGTGGGGAGTGACCTGTGCTCGCACACAGGCTTCTTGGTGGCGGCAGCAGTAGCCTTAGCGTCTCATGCCTGTCTCTGGGGTCCGCGCTGATAGCCGCGGCTCGCGCTCGCTTCTGGAGTTTGTTTAGGCGGCGCTCTGAATCCCCTCTCCTTGCGCACCAGGAAACACAGAGGGAAGAAAAAGTCTCTTGCCTCTTCGGCAGCTGCAGACCTTTTCCCGGTCTCCCTCCCGGCTAGCTGTGGTGCGCCAACCCCTTCAGTCTGTGTTCACACCGCCCGCCCCAGTCCTCTCCCTGCGGTCCGACCGAAGCCGAGCCTCAGCTCCCAGCCCCGCCCGCCCCGGCGGGTGAGCAGACAAGCCTCTCGGGCTGGTGAGCGCTGCTCGGCGCCGAGCCTCTGTGCGGGAGTCTCTCCGTTTTTCCCCCTGCGCCCCTGTTGCTGTGGAATCCGCGCTGATAGCCGCGGCTCGCGCCCTTCTCTGGAGTTCGTTTAGGCGGCGCTCTGAATCCCCTCTCCTTGCGCACCAGGAAACACAGAGGGAAGAAAAAGTCTCTTGCCTCTTCGGCAGCTGCAGACTTTTTCCCCGGACTCCCTCCCGGCTAGCTGTGGTGCGCTAAGCCCTTCAGGCTGTGTTCACGCCGCCAGCCCCAGTCCTCTCCCTGCGATCCAACCGAAGCCGAGCCTCAGCTCCCAGCCCCGCCCGCCCCGGCGGGGGAGCAGACAAGCCTCTCGGGCTGGTGAGTGCTGGTCGGCACTGATCCTCCGTGTGGGAACCTCTCCGCTTTGCCCTCCGCACCTCTGTGGCTGCGCTCTCCTCCGTGGCTCCAAAGCTTCCCCCCTCCGCCACCCGCAGTCTCCGCCCGCGAAGGGGCTCCTAGTGCGTGGAAACCTTTCCTCCTTCACAGCTCCCTCCCACTGGTGCAGGTGCCGTCCCTATTCTTTTGTCTCTGTTATTTCTTTTTTCTTTTGCCCTACCCAAGTACGGGGGGAGTTTCTTGCCTTTTTGGAGGTCGGACGTTTTCTGCCAGCATTCAGTGGGTGTTCTGTAGGAGCAGTTCCATGTGTAGATGTATTTCTACTGTATCTGTGGGAAGGAAGGTGATCTCCGCGTCTTACTCTTCCGCCATCTTCTCCAATCCCCTCCTGAATTTTTTAATTGTATGAGTAGAAGTTCATTTATTTAGCATCCTTCATGTGGAAAAATTCCAGTAACATTTAATAAAGTTTGACCATTATATTCATGAATTAGAATTTTAAAAAGTCATTTTAATCTAAGTATATGAATAATAACCATTATTAACCTATACTTATAATAGGAAAAGTTTTGAGAAAAGGTAATATCTTAGGAGAATCACTTTATATATTTTACCTATGTATAAATTTTTTTTCTTCAAGAAATAAAGAGGTAAATAGATGTAGTTGCATTTGTATTATTGTAGAATCAGTTATCTGAACTTGATTTCTGGTTCTGAACAAGTCACTTCATCTTCTTAACCTCAGTTTTCTACTGTATAAAATAGAAATAATGGTAATAATACCCCTCACAGGTTTGTTGGGAGGATCAAGTAAGATAATATACATCAAGAGGCCAAGGATGGTGCCTAGCGTGTAATAGATGCTCATGTTGTTTTCCTTTCTTTTGATCTTCAGGCAGAGATGGTCTTAGGGAGTATGTTGATGATAAATGAGGGTAATTTGTAGTCATCAAGGCTATGGGGAATGTTTGCTTTTTTATTTATTCATATGTTATTCATTTGGATTTGCCTAATCTCTCTGGCCTTGTGTTCAACACCTTTTACCTCTTCATTATACTGCTGTTCCCTCAGTTCTAGCCAACTCAAGGTTATCTTTTAATCTTTGCTCGAACTATAGTCTTCCCCATACTCATGAGGACAGTTCTCCCAGGACTCTGTGCTTTCTCCCTCGTAGCATGTAACCACAACTGCAGTGAAAAGCAACCATGTACTTCAGTGTTTATTATCTTCTCCTTCACTAGATTAAAATCTCCAATACAGTGACTATGTCAGTTTAATTTACTGCCATCACTACAGGGCCAAGCATGGTACCTGGTCCATAGTAGGGTAGGGTTCAGTGAATATTTGCAGAATCAATGACTGACTGACATCTACTTAGTGAATGTCTAGATCTAAAGTGGTGCATGTACAATCAGGATGGAGGAAGAGTCTGTTAGGTGGTCACCTCAAGGTAATTTGCCAGCTTAAACTGTGTCTAAAAGAGGACTACTGATTCTTATTTATGGAGCTGGTAGAAAGGGGAGTCCTGTCTTTAGCCAAACCAATGATTGTGTTCTGCATTTAGAATGGTCAGAATTTAAAGATATGCAAGTGACTGAAGCTGAAATTTAGACAACTCCTAGAAATATAAGTGCTGCTTAGATGACAACAGCCAAGTTCAATTGTTGATTGAGATGAAGAAAGTTATTTAGTTGTTTGTTATGCACATAAACAAGGGAAACTTAATACTCTGGACATAGTACACTCATTCCTTTCTCCAGTACACTCATTCCTTTCTTCCTTTAAATAAATGGGCTCCTAATAGTTTTACCTCTTGTTCTTTTCTATGTGCCAGTGAGATCTATTTATCCATCTCATATGGAGAATGTAGGTGAATGTATGTTATGTGTGTATACATGTCTATCTGTGTGTGTATATATGTATATATGTGTGTGTGTATGTATGTATAGTCAATGCTGTCTTGTCTAAAATATGAAGTCTTCTAGATGGGTTGTTTGAATTTTTATAGGGTTGAGATTATCTCTTATTTTTATCACATAACATTTTGTTCTCCTCTTTTTGCTCTAAGAGGCTGTTGCTTTGCTATAGTTCTTACAGCACGGTAAGACTTTTCAAGTGGCCAAACCTATTCACATCAGTTCAAGTCCCCAGAATTCTCATTTTGATTTCTCTGAAAAACAGTAAAGTGTTGATCCCTGGGCTCTGGACTGCAAATGTGCATTTCCTCAAACTGTTGAGAGTAATCTCTCCTGTGGCTCTCTGAAGCCACATTAGGGAAATTAAAGACAAAAATTATTTTTTTGTTCTTGAGTTTTAAATGACTTTGCTCTGAAGATAAAGTCTTCCTTGACTGGTATATGTAGAGAATTTAGAGGCTAGTAAAATGTGCCTGTAGACCCTAATATACTATGTCAGCTATTCTCTAGGCTGAAATAGGTAGATCGGGCAGGAGCATGGATTAATTTCTGCTTCAGCAGCAAATGACTTACATGTTCCTTAAGGGATTTTTCATACTGCCATTGGCTTTCCTACACACATCCCATATTATGAGGCCAAGATAATATAGCAAGTGCCATGTATGTACTCTAAGATTTTATCTCAGAAACTTTGTGGGGAGGGATTTGTGGCAAGCTTTCCTTCTCATTTGTTCAATTTTTATTTTAAGTCCTTCTCATAGCCCAGACTTAATTTGATTCTCTCAGACAGACATAATTAAATAGCCAGATTTTATACTTTTCTTGAAAAAAGATGATGCACTTTGACTTTTTTTATTCCTCTAAATTTTGTGTACCTATGTGTGTTTCTGTGTAAGCTTGTAAAAATTAAAAGTATGAAAAAACAAGCCCAAAGGCAAGGTTTTCCCCTCCTGGTTCTTCATGTAGAAGGTGGGTCTTCTTTTTCTAGTCTAGCTATGTAAGATGGGTGCTGCCAAAATCTTCCAGACAGTAGCACAGAAATCTCTGACTAATGAGCCCTTGATTTCTGTGGCTTCTTTGAAGAAAGGAAAAGAATCCTTCAACTTCTTAGAACTGGAGCTGTCCAAAGAATATTATTTGGCAATGGAAAAGTTTTTGGAGAATATAGGTGAATATATATGTGTATGTATATATATGGAAAATATGTTTACAATGTAGGATTGAGTGGAAAAACATTTTACAACATAGTGTCTAAAGTATGATCTTATTTTTATCCAATGAGAGAAGAGTTATATGTGTTTGTATCTGTGTGTGCCTGCATGTGCATTTCAGTGCTAGTAGCGGTTATCTCTGGAGACGGTGCTTTGGTTTTTAGAAAACTTTTATAGTAGAAGTAGCTACTGGTAGGTAGTCTTAACTACTATGTGTCAGGCATTGTTATGCCTTACCTAATTATTTCGCTTCTCATATTTTGTAATATTATACAAGTAATATTTAGTGAAAACAATAAAAATTAATGTTTCTAAAGAATGCTACCTTTTTCTTTTCCCTATTTTTCCAACTATACTAAAAGTGATGTATATAGTTATCAAATATTTAACTTGGAAAGTTGTGGCACTAACATTACTTTTCATAAGGATTCAAAGCCTATCCTATTTCCTTGTAGTTTAAGAACCCTCTTCATAGACTCAATTTATGGATGTAAAATACCATGGTTATTGGCAAAAATAAAGATGGTATTTAGAACCCTGTCACTTCTACTTATCTTTGGATCTGCCCACACTGGGTCCTTCCCTGATAGATATCCCCCACAGATAATTTGTTATCAATCAAAGATTAGGTTCTAATATCTGATTTCATGTGACCATGAAGACTTAGAATTCAGAATCATGTTTAGCATCATGTTTGGCAACTGTCAGCTCTTTGGTGTCTGGTGGTCTACAATGTAGTGGTTGCTGAAGCTGTTTAGGAAGCTTCTTAACTGAGTTTAGTCATATATTCAACCCAGATGGTCTCAACAACACCTTATTCTTTCGAGGCTATGTCCTTGAAATGGCTGCTGGCATGGGAACAGTAGGAATATATATCCCAAGGACAAGTGATAGGGTGAGGAGCCTCGATTGCCAGAGTCCAGCTCGTGGGTCAACCAGTAGTCACATCCTCTTGATGACCTCCTCCAACACTAGTCATTCTGATGTGTAAGGTAACCTTAATAAGTGTAGGAACCATCAGTTGAGTAAATGCTCTCTCTGGGAAAAGCAGCCTACAAGTACATTTTCCAGTATTCTGATTGTTATTCAGCTGTGTGCTCTCAGTGCCACTGGAGAAATGGTGCTCTTACTAGAAAAGTAAATGTTTTTACTTTATGTATATGTCCGTCAGTCAAGCCACATGGTCAACTAAGAATCAAACTGAATTTATAGAATATTTTCTATAAATTCTCTATTGTCATTTTCTTCAGAAATTCTGTTAAGTTCCCAGGTTTTAAAATATTTAAGTTATTCCTATAAACTGAGTCCTTATCCATGGCTTAAGCTACAGGCCAAGTATATATTGAGTGATAGTATCACGATGCACAATATTATTAGTAAAATTTTCTAGGGATTACCATTATTAGCAGCATGAAAATTAATAAAGGTTAGCTATATATACACACACTCCCAATATCCAATTGGCTACCTGACATATCTGAACCTCAATATTGCATAGGTACTATAAAGCCAATGATTCTAGATTTATGCTCATTAATTCTGCTACCTCTGCCCCTCTGAATGTATCCTCTTCCTGTATTCTCTATTTTAGGTAGTAGTGTACCACTCTTCCCCTTTATCCCCACCAACCCAGAAATCTCAGTCATTCTTAGTTCCACTCTTTCCCTTGTAAGTTCCAAGTGGTGGTAGTCCAACCAACCACCATTTCTTACTGATTTATATGCCTGTATATTCTAAGAATTATTTAAATTATTTAAATTATTTAAAAATAACAGATAATCTGTGAATGTCAGTGTAGTGACTAGTATGTTTTTATTGTAGATAGGGCTAGTCATTTAACTTGAGCATCACAGTTTGGTTGTAAAGTGATTGGGAATGGCAGGGATTGTGGCAAACTGAATAGTAGCCATGAAGAAGTGCAGACTCCGAGTTTTCAGATATTCCAGTATTTTAAGAGAAGCTGGAAATCTGAATCTTTGTGTCAACTCCTGATTTTTAAATGTAAGCTTCTAGTTTAAATAAAGAATATGCCAGGCTAGTTAATAAACTCTATAAATCCAATTTACCCTCTGGGTAAATCTATGCATATAGATCATGTTGGGTACTATGTTTCATATACATTCAAAATTTTTTTTTCCTAAACAGTTATTAAAGAAATAACTTCTTTTTCAGAAAAATTGATTTTTCTAGATTGATATTTTGAGAATACTGAAGAGACAAATATGGAGATAATATTCTACCTCCTTGTATTCTGGAACCATTCTCTGGGACTTCAAGGACAAACTTTCATAATCCAAATTTAGGGCTCTCCGTGTGCTGCTCGAAGTTTTTAGATCTTTTCTTTGTCTTTCCTTTTATCAAGGGAAGAGTTTAGTTTCACTCTCGAAATGGAATGGGAGGTAACTGTGTCCCCATATCTCAGGAGATTCAAAATTTTATAATTCCTCGGTTACATTTTGCCAAAGGGGTTAGACTTCAAAGTCTATTATATTAACTTTTCTTCTCCATTATTTGAGAGATTTTTATTAACTGAAGAATTAATGCCTTTTATACCTGTTGATTCTTCTTAAATGACATTATAAATCTTTTATTTAACAATATTGAAAGCTGAGCAGTTTTAAGGCTCACCTGGGATTGTATTAAAATGAATTCTTGCTCATACTGTGTTCATTGCACAGCATTCGATGACTAAAATTGTTACATTTAGGTACAAGATACCAACAGTTTTTTTTTCTTTGTTTGTTTTCTTTTTGTTGTTTTTTTTCTTTCTGGCATCGCCAGAAAGCCCTGAGACTGCTAAAGCCTAAGAAAATCATAGCGGAAAATTCAGTGGTATCTATGGGAGAGTCAAGGAATAGAAAGGCTAGTGACTGGCGGTTTCCATGGCAACAACGGAATTTTCAGGCTAAAAAGATGTGTAGGTTACACCATCAAATGTGCCAGAGATTGGTCTCCATGACGACAGCACTGTGAATGGGGAAATGTACGCTCATGAGATTTTGTTTTAAAAGCCTGTTGGGTTATTTTAGAAGAAAATCCTTGCCAAATCAATATTTTTTTCTATTATTATTTCCCTAAAAAATACATAGTCAAAATAAGGAATTCCATTTGTTCCAATATTTGAGAAAGTAGCATTCTTGAATATTTGTTACAAAAGGGGTTACTGACTTACAAATAACTCCTTTGGCAGCATGTCTGAGATAAAGAACCCGAAGAGTACAGATTTTTAAAATGTATTTACTTTTAAATTTCAACATTTATTTCAGAGAGCAGTGCCTCCAAATGTGAAAATAACTACAGAGTTATTTAACTTATGTTTCTGAACATAAATCAACAGCCAGAATGCATGATGTATTAAAGCTTTACTCCTGTTGTATCAGAAAGACAGGATTTATTACAGCAGTCATAGAATAAAAGAATGCTCAAGACTAATTACTACTCAAGTTCTTCTTATGCTTCGATTTCTAAGAGCTCTTGGCGAATTTTCCTTATTGCTGCATTTTGAAATCTCTAATGTAAGCACTAGGGAAACAGACCGTGCGGTTAGTGTGTTGTGTGCATAATTAAGGACTCATATACATAGTGTTAGTTAAGGATCGATTCAACCATAGAAATAAACACTGGCTTTATGCCTAAGGTTTAAAACACTTGGTGAACACATTTTGTTTTCATTTCATGGGCAGATGCTTGTGTAATCATTTTTTGAGACCTGCTTGGTAAGATTGATTTGTTTGTATTAGTGAGGAAATGTAAAATTTATGAAACTGTAAACAGGGTTGAGGAAAAAGGGATAGCATCCTCTGGGCTGGTACTAGCTGGAAGCATTTAGGCTAACCAGGACAAGAAGGCAATCCCAGAACTTGGAGAGAGGAGCTGCTGCACTTTTGTAGAGGGACACAGATAACTAACTTGGAGCAGCCTAACAGAGCAGGAGCTGAGAGTAAACACCCCGACCACATTTTCCACCCTTCTCAATGTCTCATTGGTGTTTCCCATCGGCTGATCCCAACAGAAGTCAGAAGGCAAAGAAGCAAATAGTCTCTGAAGGTCCATTGCCAAGGGCACAGAACAGGGAAAAGAAGGGTGGAAAATGAATCTAGAGGGGCAAATACAAGATATCCAGCACTACCAGAAGTGAGACATTTAAAAGTGTCAAGAATAAAAATTAGCTTGATTTAAAAATATCACATAACATACGTGTATGTATAGTAGTTTGGGTTAATAGTGTTGTAAATATTGATGTAAAATGTTAGAGAAATCTTTTTATGCTCTGTTTTTTTAAAAAAAGCAAAACTGAATAGTAATACAGAATATTGACAAATGTCGTTTTAAAATGAGTTCTATTTCATCTTTGTTCATAGTCATTTATCCAGTATCCATATATAATATACAGTATTATTTGGGGTTTATACAAAGTAAGCTAAAAAAGTCCCCTTTTCTAAAGATCAGTACTGTAGACCTGAAAAGGATTATCAGACGCTATTTTCACGTTTGTTCTCTACTTTGAGACAATATGTAATATCAACTCTCAGTGAATTGATAAATAAAATGCATATGGTGATTTCTGAGTAAAGGTGAAAAAGGAAGTATAAAACATTGCTCTGGCCTTTAAAGAGCTAAAGATTTAATTGAGAAAGAAGAATGTGTATTCGAGAGACTGAAGGACATTAAAAGCAATATGGGATAAACTGCAAAAACTATGGCTTTACAGACATAAAAGTTCTATAACTGTTTTGAGGTGGGTTTTTTTTTTTTTAAGATTTTCAAACAAGAAAAATCAGGATATCACTCATTTCAGGGTTCATCTGGTGCTTTTGCTGGGTCTACGCAAGGCAAGCATTTTCTATTAGTTCTCCCGTATATAGTCTTATGTGTGGATGTTTTTCCCCCTCTTACTGTTTAAATTCAATTCTAAATACCACGGTACTTAGAGTAAAAAAAACAAAAACACAAATTCACGTCTTGGTTTTACCATTTTCTAGTAGTGTGGTTTGGATTTTTAACATTAGCGCCTCAGTTTCCTTATCTGTAAAATGTGAACTTAGAAGAAAATAATAAATGGAAAGGTTTTTCACATGCAGCTGCTGCACAGTAAACCCTATAAATGAAGTGGAGCCTGTCCTTTTATTTATCAGTTAAGCACTCAGTCAGGTTTTTATGGAGGGTTAGAGAAGTAACCATTTCAAAAGTTTAATTAACTAAAATTCTCATTGACTTTTCTAGTCCATGACTCATTTCCCCCTAGGTGAAACTAGTAGTTCCTTTCAAGGACTCAGTTTAATAACTGAATCTTTAGATTGGCTCCATGAGTTATACATACTTAGCTTCTTGTAAACTTATACAAGTATTTCAAGTTCCAAGTCTATAGAAACTATGAATTGGTTTTCTTGAATTCACTGACCAATGTGGTAATTGTATACATTCATGAACAGCAAGAAAGGTAGACATTTGTTCATGTTCAAACTTGTTAGTGCTTGTGCCTAGTGGCATGGAAACGCAGGTCTGTCTAGACTTTAGACCACAGGACACCACCACTTCTAACACCAGAATGACAGCAATTTATTGAGTGCTTACTCAATGTCAGATACTGCACTGAGTGCTTTACATACGTGACTTCACTTAACCTGAATAGGGACCCTGTAACTCCTAGGTCTTATGATCCTCATTTTATGGATGAATAAACTGGAGTTTTGAGAAATTACTTACCCAAGGCTGCGTAGGTAATAAATGACAGAAGTGGGATTCAAAATAAAGTCAGACACTAAAGCAATGTTCTTAACCAAAACCAGTTTCAAATACTTAATTGTGTTAAAGGGCATGCATTTATTTATCCATTCATTTATTCAATCAACCGTGGCATGCGTCACAGAATACTGTGATTGTTTATTTTCTCCTCTCTCCCGTGGGATCTGTCAGCACTGTGAGGTCAGGTCTAAGTAGAGAGGAGGTGCTCAAAAACTGTAGAATCACTCAGTACTTACTGAACCCAGCCTCTTCTCTAGGTGTTGGGGACAAATAGGAAGGATGAGGAACTTAGAATATTTAATAATCCCTCTGTCCAAGAACTAAAGCCCTCCCAATATTAGAGAAAACCATGTAACATAATGAATTGTGTGGGCTCTGAAATAGAGAAACCCACTTCCACATTTTAATTTGCTTGTTAGAGTGAATTTGCTTGTTTCTGTGAGCCTCAGTTTCCTTACCTGTAAGTTGTGGTTAATAGTGGCTACATCATTATGTTGTCCTGAGCACTTGTATGCTGACAAATATTAAACATTCAATAATAATAATACTTTAGTGCCATATATTTTTCAATTCAGCCACAAATATTTTTTCAACTTTGAACTTGGCAGTTGCCTAGAGTCCCGCTTAATCAGTGAGAGTACTAAATGACACATGGGACCTTACCTAGTCATTGAAATGGCCAGGTTCTGACTTGACCATACTTACGGGACTCCTATTTCTTCCTACTCTGTTTTCTTCGGGGATGTACTCACCTGCTCTCTTCTGCCTCTGTGGTTTTGATAATATTCATCCTTATGTCTGGGATGATCATCTTCTCTGTTCCCCCATCTGACTGTTACTAGCTCTTTAAGATTTAATTCCAACTTTCATTCTTCTAAAAAGTTTTTTCTATCCTCTAGTGTTTATTGATGGCTGAGTGTTCTAGTCTCTACCACATAATGCAACACTATTTTATGCTGTCTGAGGTCATCTGGTATCATTCCATATGCATGAGGCTTAAGGGCAGTGATTATGTCTTATATTTCTTTAGTCGTGGTTGGTCCTTATTTCAACCTGGGGACTGACCTGACTCTGCTTATCTAAACCTGTGTGTGTAATGTCTTTCCAGTGGGTTACAAGATAGTTCCAGCTTTTCATTCTTCAATCTTCTACTCCCTCGTACCTAGGAGCAAGATGCATAACTTCTTCCCTCGTAAGTTTTAAGCAGTTCTGAGTTGAGATGTTGAGTGCTTCAGAGTCGTCTTGGCCAAAGATCAGGGGAGTGCATTCTCCCTGTCAGGCCCTAAGTTACTAAGTAGGTTTTATTTATGATGTAGTGAGTGAAAGATTTAGAAATCTAAGAGACAAAACTCAGGAAGAATGGATTTTTTTTTTTTAGTGAAGTCATTTATTTTTTATGTAATAGAATGTTCAATAATAATAACCAGATATTGGCCATACAGTACTGGTTTCTCATCTCTTTGCTGATGAAGTTTCTTTCCCTGGGAAGAATTGTCTTTCTTAGAAGGGGGTGCTTTAGGGAGGTTGATCCATGTTTCAGCCCTGTGGATTGAAGTTGGTTACTGCTTCTCCAGGGTCAAAATGACCTGCCTCCCTCCTTAGGCAATGAAGTGATTGACAAAGATGAAATAAAGTTTCAACTTTTCCGTTCTTAATTGTGGTGCTGAGAGTTGGGATTCTTTGTCTTCTAGTTGATAATATTACAAAATCACAAGCATGCATAATTTCTCATAACATAGGACAAGATTTAAAGTGTTTACGTGCTATTTCATATATTTGTTCTTCTTCTGCCTTGTATGTATTATCCTTTGGGATTGGAATGGCCAAGGACTTACTGTATCAAGCACAAAGAACATCAATGACATTTTATAACCCTATCTTTTCCTAGAAAGAAGAATTTCCCTAGGCAAATAACCAAGAAGACCACTGCACATTGAGGAAAAATGGCAGTCCTTTCTAATTTTGGGACTGTTGGACACTAACCTTTTAAATCAAGATTTGTACTTCTTGAATCTACACATATTAATAAATTGACTATGTTGAAGGATTGTGAAAGCAGTGAAAATTAATGCATTGCTTTTACAAACCTGGGCAATCATTATCTTGTCTTAGAAAAATTGATAATATTTAAAATATTATTCCAAATAATGCTCTTTATATTTGCATTAACCTGCTTGAATAATGAAGATCTGTTCTGTCATGTCATAAAGATATGATTAAGAATTTATATCATTTATATTCTCTTATAAATATGCCACTTGATATTTTACATTTATCTAAATTGATACAGCCACTATGGAGAACAGTATGGAGGTTCCTTAAACTAAAATAGAACTACCATATGACCCAGCAGTCCCACTACTGGGCATATGCCCTGAGAAAACCATAATTCAAAAAGACACATGTACCCCAACGTTCACTGCAGCACTATTTACAATAGCCAGGACATGGAAACAACCTAAATGTCCAATGATAGATGAACAGATCAAGAAGACACGGTACATATATACAATGTAATATTACTCAGCCATATTAAGGAACAAAATTGCGTCATTTGTAAAGATGTGGATGGACCTAGAGTCTGTCATACAGAGTGAAGTAAGCCAGAAAGAGAAAAACAAATATCATATATTAACACATATATATGGAATCTAGAAAAATGGTACAGATGAACCTATTTGCAGGGCAGAAATAGAGATGTAGACATAGAGAACGGGCATGTGGACAAGGTGGGGAAGTGGAGGGTGGGATGAATCAGGAGATTAGGTTTGACATAAATACACTACCATGTGTAAAATAACTAGTGGGAACCTGCAGTATAGCACAGGGAGCTCAGCTCGGTGCTCTGTGATGACCTAGATGGGTGGGATGGTGGGGTGGGGTGGGAGGGAGGTCCAAGAGGGAGGGGATATAGGTATACATATAGCTGATTCACTTCATTGTACAGCAGAAACTAACATAATATTGTAAAGCAATTTTACTCCAATAAAAAAAGAAAAGAAAAGAAAAAAAGAAACAATGTGCTTAGTGATTAAAAAACAAAACAAAACAAAACTCCAACATTTTGAAAAAAAATTAAAAAGTCAAAATGTTATTTAAGTATTATATGGTAAAGAAAGAGAAACATGGTCTTATTTCCATGTCCTTTAAGTCACCCCAAGTAGTTGTAAATTTCTGTGATGCAATACTGTACCTAAAATGGAATTTAAAAAATAAGACAACAATTACTTTTGCTACTTAAAATTTATGCTCCTTTAATATTAATATCTTCACACTCATATCACATAGCAATTTTCATTTTACTATCATTAGACTTTTAAGAACAAAGATATATCTAAATTACACCATTGACTGTTTCAGCGATAGTTGTACACACTGTATATTATTATTCAGTAATATCTAATGCTATAATAGTATTTAAAGCAAAGATGGACATGCTTAGGTTCTAGCAAAGGGAATTTTTTAACAAACAACTTGTTAAAATTTTACATAGATGGTATTTGAAGATATTCACTCAAAAGGGCATCGTTAAAGTTATAGTCTAATGTTTTGATAATTTGAATAATGACAACATAGAAACATCCCCCAAAGGTTCCAAGGGGCAGCAAGAGGAAGCATCTCAGCATGAAAATATGAGGGAAGAACTAAGTTGGAGTCTTGTATCCTCAGAACCTGGTACAATGTCTATGACTTATTAGGTATTCAGTAAGTGTTTGACTGACTAGCATTTCCATTTTGCCCGAATCAAGAAAATTACGGCAAAGGTTTTCAGTGCCTTGGATGGCTCTAACTGTAGCATTATTAAATAAGGAATATTACAGATGGTGCTACTATGAACATTTTTGCTAAATAGTTTTTTAAAGTAGTTACACCAGTTTACAAAGTGGTTGTATCAGCAGTGTGCCTAAATTCTAATTGTTCCATTTTCTTGCCAGTACTTGGTATTTTCAGTTTTTTTCCACTTTAGCCATTTCAGTCTGTGTATAGTAGTATCTTATTATGTTTTAATTTGTATCACCCTGATGCTTAGTGAAACTGTAAATCCTTTTGACATGTTTATTGACTATTTGCATATCTTAACTACCTGTTTCAAATCTTTTGTTCGTATTTCTATAAGGTTATCCTTTTATTTTTGATTTGAGTTATTCATATATTCTGGATATGAGTCATTTAGACATGTGTATGGCAAATATGTTCGCCCACTGTGAAGCTTGCTTTTTATTTTTTGAATAGTGTCACTTGACAATCCAAATGTCCATTAATAATAGAATGGATAAATATATTGTGGTAATTTCATACAGTTGAATATTATATAGCAATGAAAAAAATGGGCTACAGCTACATGGACAACATATTGGGTTGGCCAAAAGGTTCATTCGGTTTTTTTCCATAAGATGGCTCTAGTAGCACTTAGTTGTCTTTAATTTCATTTGAAATAATTTTGTTAGATTGTATGCGACAGCTGTCATATCAGTGTGCATTTAAAAAAAGACATTGAAATTGGTGAATTTTTGTGTAGCTATTTTAATACTGAAGATGGAAGAAGAAAAGCAACATTTTCAGCATATTATGCTTTATTATTTCAAGAAAGGTAAAAATGCAACTGAAACACAAGAAAAGATTTGTGCAGTGTATGGAGAAGGTGCTGTGACTGATCGAACATGTCAAAAGTGGTTTGTGAAGTTTCGTACTGGAGATTTCTCACTGGACAATGTTCCACGGTCGGGTAGACCATTTGAAGTTGCTAGCCATCAAATTGAGAACAATCAACGTTATACCACGGGAGATAGCCGACATACTCAAAATATCCAAATCAAGTGTTGAAAGTCATTTGCACCAGCTTGGTTATGTTAATTGCTTTGATGTTTGGGTTCCACATAAGTTCAGCGAAAAAACCTTCTTGACCATATTTTTGCATGCGATTCTCTACTGAAATGTAATGAAAACGTTCCGTTTTTAAAATTGTGACGGGCGATGAAAAGTGGATACTGTACAATAATGTGGAACGGAAGAGATCGTGGGGCAAGCGAAATGAACCACCACCAACCACACCAAAGGTCGGTCTTCATCCAAAGAAGGTGATGTTGTGTATGTGGTGGGATTGGAAGGGAGTCCTGTATTATGAGCTCTTTCCAGAAAACCAAACAATTAATTCCAACAAGTACTGCTCCCAATTAGACCAACTAAAAGCAGCACTCGACAAAAAATGTCCAGAATTAGTCAACAGAAAATGCATAATCTTCCATCAGGATAACGCAATACCGCATGTTTCTTTGCTGACCAGACAAAAACTGTTACAGCTTGGATGGGAAGTTCTGATTCATCCGCCATACTCACCAGACATTGCACCTTTGGATTTCCATTTGTTTCGGTCTTTACAAAATTCTTTCAATGGAAAAAATTTCAATTCCCTGGAAGACTGTAAAAGGCACCTGGAACAGTTCTTTGCTCAAAAAGGTAAAATGTTTTGGGAAGATGGAGTTATGTAGTTGCCTGAAAAATGGCAGAAAGTAGTGGAACAAAAGAGTGAATACGTTGTTCAATAAAGTTCTTGGTGAAAATGAAAAATGTGTCTTTTATTTTTACTTAAAAACTGAAGGCACTTTTTGGCCAACCCAGTAGCTGTGTCTCACAAACAAAATGTTGAGTGAAGGAAGCCAGATACAAAATAGTATGTGAATGTTATGTAAATGATCTGATACAATGCAAACAGGCAAAAGTAATCAATGCGAGACTAGTAATGTTCTGTTTTTATATCTAGGTGTTGTTCACATAAATATTGGTTATGTTGGTGTGTTTACTTAGTTAAAAATAAACCTATACTCTAATGATTTGTATACTTTTCTGTATATATGTATGCTTTTCTATATGTATGTAATACTTCAATAAAAACTTTACATAAAAAAGATATAGACTAACCCCACTTACAGAAGGATAATGTATCAAAAATAGAAACTCTTTAACAGAAGATGAAAAGTAATGGGCATGGTGATTTATTATAGATCTACCTTATGATGAGCTGGTTCTGGTCAGGGTCACATCAAAATTTTGGCTACTGAATACGAGCAATTCAATGGAACCAATATTTCATATTAAGCTTAAACTTGAGATTTGGTCTAAAGAAACTTAGATGAGAACCTCCATATGATTATTTCCTTCATGTCAAATGACTCAAATGATTATCTTTGGATAGTGGTTAATACTCCATCTCTGAGGTTAAAGAATAATAGAATGTTTTAATGCCCATATATCTCAGGTTTATTATAATAATCTGTTACCAAAATATCTTTGGTTAATAGGAATTTCTAATAAATGGCTATTGTATTTAAATATTTTATCCATACGAGGCAGTAAAGCAGGGTGGAAATAAAAAAAATGACTTGGCATCTCCAAAAAGTGGTTTGAAACTCATTTCGGTCATGTATCAGTTGTTCGCATTTGTGTAATTTCCTTAATTTTTGAGCCATTTTTCAGTTGTGTAGTACTCAGAGAAACACTTTCATAGCAAATAGTAGATACATGATAATTGGTAGCTATTATGCAATTTTTATAGACTTTTGAATTTTAAATTCCATTCTTTGAGAGAATCTTAATTGCAGTGATATAGATGAAGATTACATTTCATAAATAGCATTGAAAATAGGAAACACTTTCAAATTTAACTTAAATATTAAGCAGATATATAAATTTTCAATCCATGATTCACTGTGCCTTTGTGAATAGAAACACAGAATTTCAAAATTTTCGGTTTTCTTAGCATGTCATTAAATTCGAATAGCACTGAATGTAAATCATATTACTTATTTTTGATGACTAGAACCTGGATGTATGCATTTAATATGGAAAAAAGGAGTTATGATTCTAATGATCAAGATGATAATGATGATGATAAAATACCAAGCAATTATTGAGCCCTTACTATGTGGCAGGCACTGTTTTACTAGTTCCATATGGATTTTCCTATTTAGTCCTAACAACTTGGGTAAAATAGAACATTTATATTCCTACTGTACTGACAAGAAATGAGTAAAGTTAAGACATCATTTAAAACATGCTACAAATATAGAACTCTTGGAAGATTACTTATGTAACCATTTACTGATAATTATGAAACACAGTGTTGTAGATTTTAAATCTTACTCTATTAAGGAGTTTCATGTAAATCACTTGGAGGGGAAAGTTGTTTTCTCAAAGTTGCAAGAGTTGGCCTTAGAATTCTGTCATATTTTGTCTGATCTCCCATAATCCTAAATGAAAATGAGATATAAAAGTTTATATTTTCCAGATTTTATTTAGTTTAATTCAGATTTTTTTACTATAACTCCCACCCCCTCACCACTCAGTGTTAGAAATTACTATCTATGAGTTTGGGGAAAGAGGTTGCACTCTTGTCAGGAAGTATCTAGTTACATAATTTTTTAAAGAAATGTTTTATTGCAGTATAATATACATGAACAAACAACAAATTATAGGTGTAGAAACTGATTGAATATTCACAAAGAACACATTTGTGTAACCATAACCCCAATCAAGACCATTATCAGCAAGTCAGAAATCCCCCACTAGCCTCCTCTAGATGTAGCACTAGTATATCCCCCTAGATGTAGCACTAGTATATTGTCTGTCTTCATTTAGTTTCTCTAAGTTTTGATTTTTTTAAACAAATGTGTCCTTTTATTTATATTTTCAAGTGTATTGGCATAAAGATCATAATAGCCTCTTATTTTTTAAATGTATAGAGTATTATCCCTTTTTAAATTCCTGGTATTAGAATTAGTATTTTCCTTCTTTGTCTTTTGATCAGCATTACTAGAAATTTTATTAGACCTTTCAGAAAAACAGTTAATTTCTCTTTTTATATGTTTATCTTCATTTCATTCATCTGTGTTCTCTTTCATTTTCATTATTTTTTTCCTTTTACCTTTTTAAAGGATTTAATTTGTATTTCTTTTTCTAAGTTAAGATGGATAGTTTATTGATTTTTAGCTATTTTGGTAATATATATATGCTTACGACTATATCCCCAGTAAGCATGGTTTTTTCTATATCCTACATGTTTTGGTATGTCCTATTTTTATTATTCAGTTTACCGGTTTTTAAATTTCTGTTGTGATTTCTTTATTGACCTGTTTTTTGGGGGGAATTGCTGCTTGTCATACATTTTATTTTCACTTAATATTTTATTCTGCAAAATTGAGTGGATTCAACAGAAGTCCATTATTACAAATTGTCTAGCTTGCTTGTTTTAGTATTTATCTAGTTGTTTTGTTATGGATCATATAGAAAATATTTGATTCTTTTCATGAACCAGAGCCAAAGCATTTTGTTTATTGCCTAAACTTAGGTGTGAAAGAACATTTCAGAACAGTAAATCACTAAAAATTATTCCATGCAATTATATTAAAGCTAGAGACGATTATACAACAAAGGTATTATAAATAATACCACATATTAAGCATTACCTATTTTGATTTGTTGTTTTAGAACCTTAATACTAATATAGAATAATGGAAGATTAAGCTCATCCTAGCCTGATATTGAAATTGGTGGATATTTGGAGCTCTGCTTAGGGTACTAATGAAATTTAATTTATAAGGGACCAGAAAGAAACTTTATTTCAATGCTATGACATTTAGAAAAACATAGATTAAAATTAATATGTCATCTTTAAAGTGCTATTTAAATTTTACTAAATAAGTGAAACTTTTGGCCCAAAAAGACAGAGTGTTGAAAGTTATATTAAATGCTTTAGAGGAGCAATAATAACAGTAATTGGTGAGTCATGATCTTATATTTCTACATATCAAAGGATAGTTTAATGATTTTTATGAGGCAGTAGCATTTCAATAGTAAGAAAAATCTTAAAGGTAATCTAAAATCTTGACTCAAAATCTTGTATCATATTATATATTTTGACGTAAAGTATACAATGCCTACAATGAAGAGTAACATCATTGTTAGGAAGAAAAATCAGAGGATCCCTACAACAGGGTAAAGTGATAAGACTCTAAAAACAGGTATATGGATATTCCTATAACAGCTGCACGTAGTGCATTTTCCAGTTCCTGGTGAGGAATTTGTGAATGTTCCCAAAGCAATACTCTAGGTATATGAGATAATAAAGTATACGGGAATTTTAAAAGTTGCTACTTGAGTAAATGAAAATCCTTTTTATTTTTTAAAATTTTTATTTATTTATTTATTTTTGACTGTGTTGGGTCTTCGTTTCTGTGCGAGGGCTTTCTCTAGTTGCGGCGAGCGGGGGCCACTCTTCATCGCGGTGCGCGGGCCTCTCACTATCGCGGCCTCTCTTGTTGCGGAGCACAGGCTCCAGACGCGCAGGCTCAGTAATTGTGGCTCACGGGCCTAGTTGCTCCGCGGCATGTGGGATCTTCCCAGACCAGGGCTCGAACCCGTGTCCCCTGCATTGGCAGGCAGATTCTCAACCACTGTGCCACCAGGGAAGCCCGAAAATCCTTTTTATTTTAAAAAATGTGATGTTTATTTGTACTGTATTACCAAACCTAACGTCTTTAGAATTTGATAATTATGCCTTCTTTTCTCTTAGCTTGAAATTATTGCAACTTTTTGTTATACATTGTTAAAGGGACTTACTGATACGTCTATGCAGGTTGTACTGTAGGCTCAGTGGGGTTTTTTTGGGGGGGAAGGAGGAAATTTCTTTAAAAAATTAGAGATTCCATTAAAATAAGAGAAGGCTTCTGTGAAATAAAACACTTTAGCTTGTACTTAGCATGTATGAAAGTGGGAGGTGGGACCTTATAATCCTCATACTGTGTTACTTTTTCCAAAGCACTTCTTGGGGTGACCAACTATGATTTTACTTTGTTGTGTTGTAGTGAGTTGGTTTCTTCATGATGAAATGGCTTCAGTTAGTTGAACTTGTGATTCTTAAACCTCTTTTAACTTTAAATTTTCTTCTAGCTTTAAGATCCTAGGAATTAATGGGTAAAAAAAATTTTTGTCAGACCTTATTTCCCTTTTTTAAAGGACAGTGGATTAGTAAATACTACCTGAAGTATACAAATATGAAATTTTAAAACCTTTATTTACATGAGAATGTGGTTATAAATATGGTTATATAGGTTTTTATTCTCTGGCTGCCATTAGATTGTATTCCTGTGACTACTGCAAGCAGGCATTATCTAGATAGCCAATGAAATAGCAAGGTAACAAATCAACCAGCAAATTTAGCTACTGAAATTCTTTTCGAAGAGAAAATGAAAGTGAAAGTAAAAAGAAGACGAAAAAATAGGTGAATCAGTTAAACTAACAGTGTGGTTTAAAGTACACAGGGCCACATATGTGTATATTTTGTGGCACCTCTTGCTAAAGATGCACATCATGTCTGCGATATGCAGTGTAAATACTCATGCTTCCCATTGTAGTAGGTTACAACATTATGCGATTTGATTAATGCTATTAAGCAGGAAACTCCAGGACACACAGAACTTAGGACAATTGAGAGTTGTAGGAATTCCTATGATTTGTGTCTCTAAACTTTATTGGAAAAAGTCATGGCATAGATAATAAAAATATTCATGTATTATTTATGAATTACCCTAGAGTACATATGGGACTATAATATTTCTTTGCCTTTTTTCCTTTTTTTTTTTTTTTTTTTAGACTCAACTTACGCACTTTCAGGAGCTCTGCATGGTGTAGATGCAAAGGACCCTTCCCCTAGATATACATACACATTTTATTGCAGGTCTATTCATTTATTAATTTAATAAACATTTTCCAGACCACATCACTAAATGTAGGCCTTCTGTTCCCCACTGGGCAAACACAATTAAACAAGATAGACAGGGTCCTTGTTGTCAGGGCTTTCCATCTACTGGTTGGGGCACTGCTTTACTCCTTAGGTACCAAAAAAAAAATCCAATGATGGAACTTTTTTCCTATAGGCCTTGGGATAAGACTTTGGGATAAAAATTTCCTTGCTGTCACTAGGGTTCACATGGGAGTTCAGGCCTGGAGTTTGGCCAGCTGATTGAGGATTATTCTAATCCTCAGTTTTTCAGTAAAAGTTTCAAGGTAGCAGTAGCTCCCCTGAGCTAATGGATAAACTCTGTAGCTGTCAAACAAGTAATCAGAAGCTCTAAATCAGCTTCTACAGTTGTACTCACAATCAGAGGGAATAGCGCTGGTGGGAGTCTTCATCACATTTTACCAAAGAAAATTATTTTAAGGTCACTGTGGCACATCTAAAATCTTGGTCCTCTCTTTAATGGTTGCAGATCCGTCCCTGGTTACTGATAGTTCTTTAGTCAGTTAACCTAACACACACACAGACACCCACACACACACACACTCAGAGGAAGATACTATGACAGCAAGTAGAAAGACCAGGTATTTAAGACATTCAAAGTAGGAGAAACATACCTATTAGGAGGATGGCAAAAAAGCAACCTCAGACCATCCTAAGAGTAACTGAACATTTGCCCAGGACCTGGGAAGACACTAATAGCACATATTCCCCAGGAGAGGTGACAAATTCCCCATGGGTATTCTGCCAGTAACTTAGCAACATGGAGAAATTGCTAATTCCTCATGTCTGTCCTCATCTGTTTACAGAGCACTTTTGCCTTTATCCTTTTATTTAATGGTTTTGGTGAGTTTGTACCTGCACTAGATCTTTTTGGATGAGAAAACAGGCTGGGGGAGAGTAGTGAAACTGTAACTAGAGCTCAGGTCTTCTTTCTCCTCCTATTACTGTTTTTCTGCTACATGACTGTCTCTGATCAAAACGTCACAAAATGTTATACTTATAAACTTTTATTGTGTAAACCATAGACAGCTTGTTGAACTTCAGAAAATCTCCATTTCCCTATCTTCCAAATGGAGATGAAAATAAAATCTTCATCATTGAGTTCTCCTGAGGATTAATGGCCTTATCCCCAGCACCTCTAACAGAGGCAAACACTCCAGAGGGGTCAGCTGTTATTATGCAACACGTTCCAAAATGCTTTACTGTGTGTAGTCTCTTTTCATTGTTTATATACATCCTTTTCAAATTGTGCTCTTAGCCTGGGGTAAAGCATTGCTAATATCCCCAGATTTTTCAAACTGTTGTTTTAAGGAAGAAAATTTGA
The DNA here is from genome assembly GCF_949987535.1 of Balaenoptera acutorostrata. NCBI lineage: Eukaryota > Metazoa > Chordata > Mammalia > Artiodactyla > Balaenopteridae > Balaenoptera > Balaenoptera acutorostrata. The sequence goes on along the minus strand of NC_080069.1, from coordinate 76,887,811 downwards.
TTCTGAGATTGCACTGAATGTTTTTCTTATGATCACTTTATTTTGTTTATCCATCTTGTTAGAACAAGACAGTTCTAAAAAAAAAAATCTGCAGGAAATCCCTTATTAATTCTATTTATCATATACAAGTTAATGCCCTCTGTCTGCCTGGCACTTTGAAACAGTCAATTAAATAGGTTCATTCGCCTTATGAAAATCTTCCACTTCTTCCAGTTGGTGGAATCTCATCTATATTTGAATTTGAATTTGTAATGATCTTTTAAATTTCTGAATGTGCAGATTCATCACTGCCAAATTATTTCTGCTAGAGAGTAATCTGCATTAGAAAGAAACTCTTCTTCTCATGACCCACTGCCCTATGGAATAAATTATTAGTAGGAGAATGCTCTCTTGGAGATAATATTTTAAGATAGCACCTGGCCCTGTGCCCTTAAAATACAAAGAGAATTACAGTGGCTCTGTAAGGTCAAGTCCTAAGCAAGTTGGTCACATAGGTGGGCTCAGGTGTGGACCCCATATTTCCTTCTCTCCTCCCCACGCCACCTCAGCCTCTCTTCATGCTTGTTCCATGAGACTCCAGGCTGTCTGCTGGCTGCTGAGCCTAACATGGCCCTTCCCTTCCTCGGCCAGTGTGTGTCTCAAGCCCCATCCACCTCCCTGCTCTTCTCCCTGGTACCATCACAACGTGTCATTCCTTTAGGTTCTCTAACTCCATTTCTCCTGTTTTGCAAGGAAACAGTAAGAGGATAAAACTGTCCATGGTAAGGTGCTTGTGTGCGCTTTTGTACAAGTAATAACACTTGTGTATTTTAATGACATGGGCCTTAATAGAAAAGAAATAAACTTACAGTTTTGTTACGACACCTACTGTGTTTGAGTGCTTACTAGGTGCTAAGTGTTGCCTGTACTAGTTCCTTTATTTGTAAAAATTTGTATAATGGTTAATCTTTGGAAAGCTCTTTTAACAGCCTTCATCTCACTTTATTCACATTATAGTTCCAGTGTAACCTCCAAAAGACCTTCCAAAAGATTTTAGATAGCATGGCACCCTTTATCCCCCTTTTCTATTTCATTATGTTTTATATCATTTATCACATTGGTGTTATATCCAATATTGATCATATGTTTGTTAATATTCTGTCACCTCAACTAAAATGGTAGTCCCATGAGGGTATGACCTTTGTTTTGTTTGCCACCATTTCCCCATATTTAGAACAATAGGTATTACATGCATATTTGTTGAATGAAGTTGGACATTATCCCTATTTCCACAGTTGAAAAAAACTGGGCTTAGAAAAATAAGCTCAAAGCCACACACTTAGAAAGTGCATGGAAATGGGTGGGAATCTAGGCTTGTTTGGGCCCAAATCCTGCATGTCTTATTTACATCACGGTACAACTTTTCCCACCCCCACATACCAACAAGAGATCCTAACTAAATAAATGGCAGATGCCACTAGCTCTTCAAGAGGCAGTTCTTTGTTAAGTCACACCATTCAGAATCCCTAAAATCATAATGCTTAGGTTGTTATCAATTCTACCCATATAGCTAGCCCAGTTCATGTTTCTATCGGGGGAATTTTAGACTCTAAAAGTGATGTCTTGAGTGAAATGAAGTGAAAAGTAACATTACAGGATGAGAGAAATAATATGAAGATCAATATGTCACCTGGACATTGAAAATAGAAAAAATATCCCTATGGCCTCTACATGGGGTCTGGGGTTTGCTTAGTAGGAAAACAAAACTCAAAACCATGCTATTTCTCAAGAAAGAAAAACGGAGCTGGAGGAATCAGGCTCCCGGACTTCAGACTATACTACAAAGCTACAGTAATGAAGACAGTATGGTACTGGCACAAAAACAGAAATATAGACCAATGGAACAGGATAGAAAGCTCAGAGATAAACCCACGCACATATGGTCACCTTATCTTTGATAAAGGAGGCAAGAATATACAATGGAGAAAAGACAGCCTCTTCAATAAGTGGTGCTGGGAAAACTGGACAGCTACATGTAAAAGAAGGAAGTTAGAACACTCCCTAACACCATACACAAAAATAAACTCAAAATGGATTAAAGACCTAAATGTAAGGCCAGACACTATCAAACTCTTAGAGGAAAGCATAGGCAGAACACTCTATGACATAAATCACAGCAAGATCCTTTTTGACCCACCTCCTAGAGAAATGGAAATAAAAACAAAAACAAACAAATGGGACCTAATGAAACTTAAAAGCTTTTGCACAGCAAAGGAAACCATAAACAAGATGAAAAGACAACCCTCAGAATGGGAGAAAATATTTGCAAATGAAGCAACTGCCAAAGGATTAATCTCCAAAATTTACAAGTAGCTCATGCAGCTCAATATCAAAAAAACAAACAACCCAATCCAAAAATGGGCAGAAGACCTAAATAGCATTTCTCCAAAGAAGATATCCAGATTGCCAACAAACACATGAAAGAATGCTCAACATCATTAATCATTAGAGGAGTGCAAATAAAAACTACAATGAGATATCATCTCACACCAGTCAGAATGGCCATCATCAAAAAATCTACAAACACTAAATAATGGAGAGGGTGTGGAGAAAAGGGAACCCTCATACACTGTTGGTGGGAATGTAAATGGATACAGCCACTATGGAGAACAGTATGGAGGTCCCTTAAAAAACTAAAAATCGAACTACCATATGACCCAGCAATCCCACTACTGGGCATATACCCTGAGAAAACCATAGGTCCAAAAGAGTCATGTACCAAAATGTTCATTGCAGCTCTATTTACAATAGCCAGGACATGGAAGCAACCTAATTGTCCATTGACAGATGAATGGATAAAGAAGATGTGGCACATATATACAATGGAATATTACTCAGCCATAAAAAGAAACGAAATGGAATTATTTGTAGTGAGGTGGATGGACCTAGAGTCTGTTATACAGAGTGAAGTAAATCAGAAAGAGAAAAACAAATACCGTATGCTAACACATATATATGGAATCTAAAAAAAAAAAAAAAAAAGGTCATGAAGAACCTAGGGGCAAGATGGGAATAAAGACGCAGACCTACTAGAGACTGGACTTGAGGACATGGAGAGGGGGAAGGGTAAGCTGGGACAAAGTGAGAGAGTGGTAGTGTATATATGGGCATATAAACACTACCAAACGTAAAACAGATAGCTAGTGGGAAGCAGTCGCATAGCACAGGGAGATCAGCTCAGTGCTTTATGACCAGCTAGAGGGGTGGGGTAGGGAGGGTGGGAGGGAGGGAGATGCAAGAAGGAAGAGATATGGGGATATATGTATATGTATAACTGATTCACTTTGTTATAAAGCAGAAACTAACACACCATTGTAAAGCACTCATACTCCAATAAAAACGTTAAAAAAAACAAAACAAAACCATGCTATTATGTGATTTAATATAAAAAAGCAATTCATTAGGAACCAGTGGTGGGACGTTTGTGGTAGACTCCATTTGCTCATTTATTCCAGGGACCCAGGGTCATGGAATGGAGTGGGAAGAGGGGTCTTTGCCTGTTGTCTACAGTGACCTCAAGGAGTAATCAGCTCTTCTTCTCTTAAATCCCCTATCAGTTAGCTTATTTCCTTCTGTACCTTTTTTTTTCTTTTCCTTTTCCTTTCTGACCTGGTGTCACTAATACCAGGTCTTTCTTTTTTTGTCAGTAGGTCTACATTGTTAAAATGAGCAGATTCTAGTGAGAAACAAGATTGTATCTTATTATTCTGTTTCCTTTCTGAAAAATAGATTCTTTTCCCTCAGGCAAATGTCTATGAACATTCATGTGATTATTCAGTTAAAAAGAAGAGGGATGTATTCCTGTGTCTGAGTAAATCTTTAGTGATTCACGGTTCATGGTTTTCTTAATTGTAGACTTCTCTGTCATCACTTTTAGTACCCTGGATCAGTAACTTCAGTCACCCAGGATGATAAAAGACATTTTATTTAATGAGACACACACTACTCTCAAGCTGTAGGTATAAATATTCTTTTATTGTCTCTCATCCATAGGATCCTTACCACCTCCCCTCTCCTAGGATTTGTGAAAATTTTAAAATCACTTCTTTGTCCCAGTTTAGCTCTGAACCTCACGTTAAACTCTAAGAGGATTTATAATTTTTTATAGTCATTTGGAATAAGCAGTCGGTTCTGCGATAAGCAAACAAATTAGCCAAGCTTCTTCTAATGACTCTCCCTTTTGCACTGACACTGCCGAAGGCAGATGTGTTAAGGTAATCTGCCCACCACACACGTTTTACCCCAACCAATTAGTGGCTGAAAATGTTCAGAAAAATATCCCATTTAATTAGGCAAAGATAAATGATGACTGCATGTGTCTCATATCTTTGAGTGCTCAAGTTTCCTTAAGTGATTAAGGAATTCGTTTTCAATATTGTTTTTGGAATTGATGTATTCTAATAGTGGTGAACAGAAATATTAAGGCTGCCCCAGGAATGGACGATGTTCTCTTTGTATATGGGAGCCCAATACTTTATTTTTTCTTGGTCATATTCCATGTGCTCTGCTTCTTATTTATTTATTTATTTATTGCATAAAGATGTCTTACTCTCCCACTACGAGATAGCACTAAATCTTTTTTCCAGTCCTATTATTTTTCCTGGTTGGCATTAACAAATAAACAGCTTTCAAGATTCAAATGAACTTCAATACCACAAGCTTAGCATATTATTTCATCCATTTATTTCATAAATATTTTTGTACATTATTGTATGTGCTAGGCCTGAGCACACAGTGGGGTCTAAGCCATGTTCAGGGTCTACTCTCAGAGAGTAGCACTTAATTCTAGTGTGATGTATTCTGGTAGTGCATGGGAGCTATGGGAACATGTGTCAGGGTCCTCCTGTTCAGGGATCAGGAAAGAATTCCCAGAGGAGGATATGTTGTAGGCTGAGAAGTGATGGGTGAGAATAAGTTAGCTTAGAAAAAGAGATTTTTACAAAAATACATTTTTACTTTTTATGCTTATGAGCTTCTAGTTCTGACAGATGTATTTTATGAAGATGGCTAGGGACAGAAGGGTTGTTTCAAACGAAAAGCAACTCATTGAGTTGAAAAAATAAAACAGATAATGAAACCACATGGGGCAGTGTGGTGACATGAAAATGGAATGACATTAAAATGATGGGGACTTGGGTTCAAATCGCACCTCTGCTGTTTATTAATTGTGTGTCCCTGGACACATTAGTTAACTATGCCAACCCTCAGTTTTCTCTTCTCTACCCAGGGTTTGTCTGGATGAAATAATGAGGTATAAAGTATCAGCATACAGTAGCTCCTGTCTAAATGGTATCATTTTTGTTACTGATTCAGGACTCAAAGCAATCTATCACATTAAACATTTGCAAATAGGGTGAGCAAATTAGTCAACTGGAAGGCATTTGATTTGAGTGACCATTTTTGCTCTCTTATTCATGACATGGCATGGGCACCTTTTTTTCAGGATAAAATTACCCAAGCCAGGAAAGATGGTGATGATCATTGAAATTTTCTTCAGTTAGTAGTGAATACAAATGAAGTTAGCTTTACAAACACAGTGAATTTTATATGTTCTTACTGGACTTAAGAACCTATGCCAACATTTTGGAGTCACCATTGCTATGTGGTTTTCTGGAGCACAACTTTGGAGTTCTGTGTTTTATTCCTTTAATTTAAAAATAGATGAACTTGATGGAATTAAGAGTATTTATTTAACAAGCTCTTAATCCAGATTCTGTGGAGAGCATTTTCACGGCACATTACATTTAAGCAATATGTGTGGGCATCTGCATGAGAAGCAGTCACTATAGTGGCTGGGGACCAAGATTTCAGAGTTACCCTGACTCTGTTCTAGTTCTGGCCCTGCTACATACTAGCTTGTACAAGTAGATATCACCAACCCTCTCTTTCCCCATCTCTAGAGTAATAATTATTATAATAATAATAGCCATCTGATAGTGATTTCTGGATCAATTAAGATAATGTAAGCATATACTACATGCTTAGCATAGAGCAAGGGCTCAGTTAATGGTAACTATAATCTCTCAACCTGGTTTGTAACATAAAAATAAAAAGCACAACTCCAGGTCTGTTGGCTGGTGGACTGCTTATATATCTAGTATAGACAGGACTTAATACAAAATTAGTTATTCCGTGATCATACCAAGAAAGGATGGTAGAATGGTGTTATTAACCTGGGAGTGATGGCAGGTATCCTCTTATTTAGCTGAGTGTTTCCCTTGATATACTCTTAACTTTCCAGTAGTTATTTAAGTTCTAGCAGAACCCACATGCAGAAATCTTGCCATATGAAAATTTTATCAGAATGATCCCTCAGGAGTAAGTAGTACAGGTAGTAAAATGAATAAAATCAACATTTCTGGTTTCTCAATCGTAGTACTGGCAAGACTTCTTGTTTTCAAAGTATTGTTCTGAAGAAGATTTTGCTTTTGTAGTTTGCTTGTTTTAAATGAAAGAATTGCTCTTTATGATCTTAAGCAATTCCAATGAAATGCCAGTGTGTTTCCCCAAACCCATGCTTACTAAGCTTAATTCCTAAGATGGTTATTATTATTATCTTTATAAGTTCTGACCTAAATTTTATGCAGTTGTTAACTAGAGCCATAATCTGTGTTCCCAAGTCACTCAGCTTTAGTAGATACAGGTACTGTTTAATTTGAAACTTTAGATCTAATTTATTATGTTAGAAGAAAATGTATTTAATTAAGTTTCAAGAATTGTTATCCATTATGTTCAGGAGGTTTATCTGTAGTCATAGAGACAGGCAGTAATATTAAAGAGAGGGGATCATTCTGGATGTTGGTAGTTTGAAACTTTAATTTCAACTCGTATTTTTAGAATGTGTGAGTACAAGGGCTACCCTTGCTGAAATTTGCTTTAAATAGGTAAGAGTAAAGTCCTTCAGGGCCAGCCGCAGGGCAAATAGTCAAGTTGACAGTTTTTCTTGGATCCAGTCACAGCTTCCTGTTCCACAACTCTCCTTGCTGTTCTGAAGAAAGCCCTGAAGTGAGCACTTTTGACTTCCTATTCACTGGACCCTGCCCTTCCCAAGGTCAGTATCCTTTGTTCTGGGCTGACTGTTAATGGCTATGGGCACATCTCCTCCCAGGGGAACTGGGTTTGTAATTCTTTATTCCTGAACAAGGCAACCTTTAAGAAGCCTTCTCTGCAATGAAAGATGTTCAGGCTGTGAACAGGCCTAGACGGGGGATGGAGGAACCTTGCCTGAAGTTCCTCCAGTCACCCATATATACGTGTGTGGCCTTATCCATGGGCATCATTCATGCAGTGAAGAGCACTAGGGGAGTTTGTCCAAGGCCCCATCCCAATGCGGCATTAAGTAAGGTGTGATGATCTTGAAGCAAATCGCCTCCTAGCTGAACCTTGGATCTTTTGCCGGCAAAATGAAAAAGCTTCAACTTGAACATCCTGTGATTCTGTAATCTCTTTCATGTCTTTTTGCACACTTGCTTCCATTGGACTGCAGGAAAAAAAACAATGGAAAGGTTTTATTTTTCAAATATATTTGAAACTAATTAGGGAGAAATGACTAGTCTTTCAACTCAGCAATAAATCCAGTTTAATTACTGTCAGCTTTTGGGTAGAAGTTGTAGAGTAGTGTAGACTTTGAAAAAAATTGGAAGAATTTCATACAGAATAATTCATAGGCACTAGAAACAATGAAAGCCATTTTTACAAACCAGAATTTCTCCATTGCTGTGGCAGTGCCATAGGAATAACCACCAATAAGTAAGCAATCTGGTCAAAAGAGTGAGCTTGGGTGCAAACACATATGCAAGAGAAAAACTTGCTCTCTTTTCCAGCTAGCTTGCTATACCTGAGCCCCTCGTATGTAAAGCTTCTATAGCTACCACTATCTAATCAACAATTTTGGTATGGTCAACCACAAGGACTGCACATGAACCAATTCCTGCCATAAGTATTTCCACCTCAGGGAGGTAGTGTTTTTGGATAAATTTTTCTCATCCCTTTTGTTTCCTCTGTCTCTAACTTGTCTCTTTCATTTTCCTGAAGATCTTTGATTGAGAGTTAAATTTATTATTCTGTGATCTTTCAAAACATCATAGGGACATTCTCATATATTTATCAGTTTTTGGAAATGCAAGGCTCATTTCAAAGTTACATTAGAGTTAAGATTTATCAATGTCTAATTTTTAAAAAATTATTATGAAAAATTTCTAATATACCCAAAAGAAGATAATATACTTACTCCTCACATATCTATCCTCTAGCTTCCACAATTTTAAACATGTTGGCAATTTGCTTTCTTCCTGACTATTTTTCTGGAGCATTTTTCTACAAACTCCACTGCTACAGTTAAAAGTGTTGTGATATAAAACGATGTTGTGCTGGGCTCTGGCTATTGAATCTTCTAAACTAGAAATTCTTCTAAATTAGAAAAACTCTTAATGTACAGAAAACTACAACTAGGCTGTGTTGTCTGATTCCAAAGAGATGATGTTATGATGACGCTATGCAATCATACAGTCTCTCAGAGTTGGTATATGGAAACTATCTTATTAGTGAATCATCTACTAGAATGCAAGTTTGTGAGAGCAACTTTCTTTTTTTTTTTTAAAGTGAGTTCACAGTATTTCGACTGTGGTTTTCAATTTAGATTAGAATACCTTAGAAATTTAGAAATTGAATGAGCTTTTGTTACCCTTTTACATCCAACTATAATACCTAATCCAACAATTTATGGTGAAATTCTAATTTATTTTAAAGCTGATTTCAGTGAAATTAAGATATCATTTTGAAATTCATAACATTTTTATTCATTGTTTTAGCTCTTGTGATCTTTGTACCCAGAAATGTTAATAACAAAACTGTGATATTTATCATACCATTCTATCAGTTCATTGATTACCAAAATGGTAGAGACTTGTCCAAGGTTGAATAATTGTATGTGGTTAAGTTAGAACTGGACTCCTGATCCCTGACTCTTCAGCCAGGACATTTACCACCAGCTCATAGTGCTTTCTAAAATCCAGTGGGAAATTAGAGGTTAAATAACTACCTTATGGTTACACAGCTAGAAAGTTAAGATTAGGACAAATATGATGATAAGAACAATACTGATGAAAATAACAACCAACAATTATTCTAGCTATGTGTCAGCTACTTTTCCACCAACATTGTTCATTCTTTCTCCTTTATTTAATAAATGTGTATTGAATTCCTACTAAGTGCCAGGTACTGTTCTAGCTGCTGGAATGTAGCAATAAGTAAAGCCCCAAATCCCTGCTCTCATGCATCTTATCTTGTAGTAGTAGTCTATGTAGATCATTCTATTTGAATTTATACAGCAACTTTACAGATAGCTACTCTTTATTTTCCCCATTTTATTGTTGGGGAAATTGAGTCACAGAGAGTTGAAGTGTCTTCAACTCCAGGTCACACAGGTAGGATGTAACACGCAGAATCTGAATACAGATGGTTTGGTTTCAGAAACCATTATTATAAGCATCATGCCCTGTCGTCTCCATATTGAGCTCCAAAGCCTTTATTTGTGATCACTCTGCTATGCCGCACCTCTAGTTCTGCATTTCTTACTGAAGTTCTTACCTTTATCCTAAAAAGTGAAACATGGACGGCAAACAGATTTTATATCCCTGTGATTCAACCTGTTTCCAGGGAACTTCTTTTGGAGGCAAGGGGACAGTTGTATCTCCGTACTTGTTCAGTCATTGGTATGTTAGGTAAGATCCTCAATTGTGATTGTGATTTTTCTGATGGTAACACAGAGGGCTGGCTTCTTTCAAAATCTGAGCAGCTTTTTCCCTTGGGATCAATCTTTGAGCTGCCCAGCTGAGATGCCCTAAGTCAGTCAATATAAAATTGGATTTAGAGGGAAGGAAAATGGACTTCTTAAAATACCATTACCACATTTTAAGTACTTTTTTTTATTTCTAAAAGATAGCTCTTCTATGGGAGAAGAAAGTAGGAAATAAGAAGAAATATAGCATATTTCTAGTACTGACTCATCAAGAATATATCAGAAAGCGAGAGACGTAGTAACCAGCCAAAGACATGAATTAAAGCAGCCAGAAATTGACAAAATGGAAATTAAGAATTTGCTTTTAACAACAAAAGCATTCTCTTATAGTGTGCCTAGAAAATATGCCAACTGATGAGATGTTTGAATTTTTTTTTTTAACATCTTTATTGGAGTATAATTGCTTTACAATGGTGTGTTAGTTTCTGCTTTATAACAAAGTGAATCAGTTATACATATGTTCCCATATCTCTTCCCTCTTGAATCTCCCTCCCTCCCACCCTCCCTATCCCACCCCTCTAGGTGGTCACAAAGCACAGAGCTGATCTCCCTGTGCTATACGGTTGCTTCCCACTAGCTATCTATTTCACGTTTGGTAGTGTATATATGTCCATGCCACTCTCTCTCTTTGTCACATCTTACCCTTCCCCCTCCCCATATCCTCAAGTCCATTCTCTAGTAGGTCTGTGTCTTTATTCCCGTCTTGCCACTAGGTTCTTCATGACCTTTTTTTCTTTTCCCTTAGATTCCATATATATGTGTTAGCATACTGTATTTGTTTTTCTCTTTCTGACTTACTTCACTCTGTATGACAGACTCTAACATACAGAGATGTTTGAATTTAAAAAGTAAAACAAAGGCCTTCAGAATCGAAAGTTAGGTTTGTTTCCCTATTAAAGGCTTCATACAGAGTAAGGGTAGTTTCCCTCCTTAGTGTGAGCTATTAAATATAAGTGTTAAGGACATTAAGTTGGGTCTCAAAGGCCCTAAATTGCAAAGGCTTCTATGGAAGAATCCATGGGTAGAAATAGCCATGAAGAGTTCTGAAGTGGATTAAAACCATTAAGACATCGAAGGCATTTGTGTTGTGACCAAAATCGAGGGTGGTGCTTAATTTAAAATTTTAACATCTTTCATGAGCCATCTTGACACTCTTGCTTAGGAACCAAGAAATACTCCCTGTGTGCCCCTTCTATTAGCCTGAGTCCTGAAAATAATGAAATTTTCTTCTTAATGTGAAACTCCAGGATGGAAATATGCACCCAAAGAGAAAATTATTAAGAATATACAAGTTAAAAATTTAAATATTGGCATAATAAGAACTATGGGAGGTTAACCATAAAATTTGTCTCCAGCAATTAAATTGACAAGTTAATGCAGTGGGTTTAAAATTATTTATATCTTAGAATAATAGCATTTACTTAGGTGCATTTTAGAATTTTCTGTCAAGGTTTCAGTGACTTCTGTTCCAGATTTCCTTTCTTCATGGGTGCAGCTATACTTGATCACAGATATAGCTCACAAAACAGGCATGTTTCCCTTTTTCCTTACTAACCATTTCTTGACTCTTCACCAAATGGATTGTTTAAATTCTAACAGATTTATTGCCTCACATTCAAGCTGTAAGCCTCCTCTTTCTTCTACATATTGATTGTTATCCCCTAATTCTCTCTCTTTGGGTAGAATAGGATAATTGATATAATTAATCCTCCCCTAACCCCAGTTCTTAACATCTAGGTAAATGACACCTAGCCTTCGTTTCAAGGCTCAATGAGGCACCATATCATCAAAAGAAATATGACTGAATTCTTAAACAAATGGTCAATAGAGTGATTTAAATTTATTTTGATGTATAAAAGTCATAAATTATTTTTAGAAAAATTTAAAAGGCCTGAGGTATAACTGCTGCTGGCAAAAAGTTTGGGAATTACAGGCTATATCTGTTCATTCCTTTAGCAGTAGCATCTGTGTGTTACAAGCCATGATAATTCCCAAAGGTATGCAATTTCCATAAAACTTAACCTATAAATGTTCTTCTTAATGACTTGTGCATTACAGGTCTGCTTGAAGAAGTCTTTGTGACACCAAAGTCACAAATATATTCTCCTACATTTTCTTCTAGTAGTTTTTATGATTTTTTTCCCCTTCCACATTTATATCTTTGGCATATTTGGATTTAACTTTTGAATTTGATATGTAGTATTAATCTAATTTTATGTTCTTCTATATATAGACCTAATTTCCCCAACACTATATACTAAATAGTTCATTCTTTCCAGATTGACACATTCTAAGTTCCTGTGTAAATGCTTCTGTTTCTGTATTCTCTACTATATTTCCTTGTTCTGTTTATCTGTTACTGTTCCAGAACTGTGCTCTTGTAAATTCTGTGGATTTGTTATATGACTTCACATATGATAGGGAAAGTCTTCTGCGTTTACTCCTCTTTGAAAAATTGTTTTATCTCTGTATTGAAAACTTTGTTCCTCCATGAAAAAAATTCTAGATCTGTCAGTTTTATTTCCTTCCCCTATGATCAGATACTTGGTAGAAGAGAGATGTCACATCCCAGTTTTAAAACTTCTGCTGACTTCCCCATTCACCTTGCTTTGTTATCTGTTCTTTCTGGTCTTCTGACCACACCCTATTTTCTATTTTCAGTACCTTTACATTTAGGATCTGAAATTTGAAATATCTTGTGATTAGAGGGATTGTCAGTAGATTGTAAAACATTTCGGTTTATGGTCCATTTAATCTGAAGAGAACAGAAAGCTTGAGCAAATAGGGATGCTTGGAGCCCTTCATTTTGGAGTATATTCTAACCCACAATCTCTAGGATAGACTCCTTTAGTTTTTTTTTTTAATTAATTTTTATTGGAATATAGTTGACTTACAATGTTATGTTAGTTTCTACTGTACAGCAAAATGAATCAGCTATATGTATACATATATCCCCTCTTTTTTGGATTTCCTTCCCATTTAGGTCACCACAGAGCATTGAGTAGAGTTCCCTGTGCTATACAGTAGGTTCTCATTAGTTACCTATTGTATACATAGTATCAATAGTGTATATGTCTCCTTTAGTTGTTTTGCCTTACTGGTGGTGGGTTGTGTTTGTCTAGCTGTGCATCTCACTTGGCCATGCCGGACAGATAATGCACATTTTCTAAAAGAGTGTTTTGGGCTTAAGTGTCTGTGCTCTTGAAAGTGATGTAGAGTTAACAGATCCATGTGGGGATTGAGCCTATAACCTTGGCCTTATTAATCCCTACCAATGAGTGAATTGTTTAGATAAAGCCAAGAAGAAAAAGAGAAAACAACAATAACAACAAACACTGTTGGGAATGATAATGTTTGACAACAAATTAAATGGATGTTCTGGTAATTACTGAACTTTCAGACTGTTTTGCCGAAAGTGAGATTTGAGCCCAAATTTATCTATAGTTTATTGAAGATAAAATGCCTGCTACCTTCTTGTCAGTAATTAGGTTCTGTTGAGGAAGTATTGTATTCTCTTAAAATACAACAAATATTTTACCTCCACTGTATTCATTTGTTTCTACACTTTTTCCTACTCCCCATGGCCCTTGTTGCATTAGGATCTGGGACAGAAATGTGGAGTGAGTAATCTAGCCCATTTTGATAAACTGAAATTTGTTTGCAACAGAGTATTATCTTTCAAATTGCTTTCCAGATGCTTTTGGAATCACTTTCCTTCATCACAGGTTCATGGGAAAAGCTTTAGAACTGAATAGTTATTTGACTCTGGATCTCTTTATAATGATTAAAAAAATTTTTTTTCTTTCAAAGATAGCATATCACTTGAGTATGAAGCAGTTAAGCCTGCTTTGAGCCTAGTTCCAGTGAACTGAGGGCATGATTTGTATTTCAGAGAAGGTCAGTCAGTTTCGGTGTGTGACATCAGACAGGGTTCCCAGTTCCAACAAAACATCTGGCAAATGCATACTGTTGTTAGAGACTAGGCCAGAAAATGTTGATGGATGCAAATTCAAGCCAAAGTGAGCACACAGTAGTGCTGTCTTTGTGAGTGATAGCGTTGTTATGAATGTCAGTACAATAAAACGTGTCTGCTTAGCTTCACGTTTGGAACTCCTGAGCTTGGTTCATTGTCACGTTACACATCTCTCACTGTTTGAGCAAGTGTCACTTGAAGAACGTGAACGTGCTTTTTAGGAAATATTAAAAAAAAATTTTGGTTTGAAGATAAATGACATGAAATTGTATCTTTACATGTACCATTTGCTTCCTTAGAAATAACAGACTACACAGAAAATATTGGTAATGCAGCAAGAAGTAAAGCTTGCGATGTTTGAAAATGAGTCAAAGAAATCAATTTTAACTGAGTAGTGTGTTCATTTTTTAAAAACAATTTCCTCCCATAGCAAACCTAGCATTGTGGTAACCCTAAGTGCAGTGGTATGCTGGAGGGTGGGCTCTCTGTTCATATACATCCTGTTGTCCCTGTTCACTATTTTGTTTTTCACGGGTGCCATCAACAACATGGTTTGCCCACTGCTCTGGAAGAATTTTCTTGTCTCCATTTGGTCCAATCATGTGGTTCCTGCCCTTCCACTAACCTCTCTCCTTGGGGCTCAGGGTTGGGATACAGAAGGAGTAAGAAAGATTAAGAAATAAATATGCATAATAAACAAAGTGGTAGAAAGTCTCTGGGTTTTGTGCTACTATGTCAAAAAGTTACATTGTTCATAAATAACAATTGAGCGTCTCAAGCATCGACTGAGAATCTACTATGTGCCGGACACTGACTCAAGCAGTTCCCATGGATTATCTCATTTAATTCCCACAGCAACCTAATGACATTGTTATCCCCATTCTATAGCTGTGAAAACTGAGGTCTATCCAAGTGAAGTAACATGCCCATAAAGGTGGAAAGAACCTGAGATTTGAATTCAAGTACATCTTCCTGATCACTTTTCTATGCTACTATCTTATAGTATAGACACATTAACCTCTGAATTTCCTGGGTCACAGACCTCCCATGAAGAGAGTTCAGTTAAAAGTACATGATCTTCTGGGCCAGTCAGTGTAGCTGTTTTCATTGGCTGAATGGGTAGTCACTTACTTGGCATGATTTCATGTGTGGCAGAGAGACCCACCTGCTGGTTATTGCCTGAAAGTTCACAATTAGGGGTTTTCTCCAGGAGTGAGAACACATTGATGCCTAATGAGCTACTAACCGGCAGATTTTCTTTTTTTTTTTTTTTTTTAAATTATTTTATTTATTTATTTATCTATTCATAGCTGTGTTGGGTCTTCGTTTCTGTGCGAGGGCCTTCTCTAGTTGTGGCAAGTGGGGGCCACTCTTCATCGCGGTGCGCGGGCCTCTCACTATCGCGGCCTCTCTTGTTGCGGAGCACAGGCTCCAGACGCGCAGGCTCAGTAATTGTGGCTCACGGGCCCAGTTGCTCCGCGGCATGTGGGATCTTCCCAGACCAGGGCTCGAACCCGTGTGCCCTGCATTAGCAGGCAGATTCTCAACCACTGCGCCACCAGGGAAGCCCCACCGGCAGATTTTGTTTTTCCTAAAGGGTGCTTTTTCTAAGTGCCATAGTTTAGATCATTTGGACTTTAATGTGTTAGCTCTCCATTAAAAATCTTATTTTTTTCAGTGTATTCTCTCCTTTCAAAGGCTTATAATAAGTATAGCCCCTAGGAAAACCAGGATGGACTGCATTATGCTGTGATAAAAATATCCTAACTATAAGTGGTTTGCAGAGACAAAGGTTTTGTTTAGCTCATGCTGTGTGTCCATGTCCATTGTAGGATTTTAGGGACCAATGTATGAGGGAATGAGAGATTCTGGAGGGTCTCACATCAGCAGTAAATTGCTTTTCCTGTAAGTAATACATGTACTTCTCCTTATAGCTTATTGGAGAAAAATAGTCATATAGCCCCAAATAGCCATAAAAGGGCCGTATTAGTTTCCTACGGCTGCCATAACAATTACTACAAACTAGGTGGCTTAAAGAAAGAGCAGTTTACTCTCACAGATCTCGGCTAGAAGTCTGAAATCCAGGTGTTGGTAGGATTGGTTTCTTCGGAAGGTCTGAGTAAGAATCTGCTCCATGCCTCTCTCCTAGCTTTTGGTGCTCACCAACAATCTTCTTCTCTTGTAGAAACATCACTCTAATCTCTGCCTCTGTCTTCACATGGGATTCTTCCCTGTGTGGGTCCAGAATCTGTGTCTAAATTTCCCTTTTCTTATAAGAACAGTAGTCAGTGTATTAGTGCCCACCCTAATCCAGTATTACTTCTGCGAAGACGCTTTTTCCAAATAGTCACATTCACAGGTACTAGGGATTGGGATTTGAACATATCTTTTGGGAGGATAAATTCAACCCTCAACAAGGGCCATGAAGTACAGTTAGACCATGAGGTTAGAAAGGAAGAGACATGGAAATATATAGCGAAGGGCACTAGTGATGGCTGCACCGCTCTTTGAAATTTGAAGAGGAGACACTTCTTTTCAGAAATTGCTAGGAGTTTAAGAAAGGTTAGCAGCTCAAAGAACTAAGACTTGACTATGGATGTTAACCAAATAGCCTGACCTGCTAAGAATGTGTGAATAGCGGAGGGATACTATTTGGGAAAAGAACACAAAGATATTATTTATGGTCTCAGTAGTTTGATGGCCCTGCATCTCTACCTATCTCTGCCACCTCATGGAAGGAAGTGAATCAGGGCTTTTGTGAGCATAGGGGCAGAAATAAAAACGAAGTCTTTTACCTAACTGGAGCGTTTTGTGTAGGATATGTGTATTCTCTTGGTGGTGATTATAACAGAAGATAAATTAGAAATAAGTAAGATAAGACATTTTGGTGCCAGGGATGTCTCAAGGTTGAGGGTTTACTACAAAGAACACAGTTTAATTACGAACAATGACTGTATAAACTAATGCTAAAAAAAATTCAGGATTAACTGAAAAGTTGACAAGCTGTATCTTTTGGTTAATTAATACTCAGGTATCTTTTAAAATAAAATTACTTTGTATTTAAATTCTGCAGTTTAAAAATGAATTATATTTGGATAAATAAGCTGTGGGAAATGCATAGAAATAAATGCCTTTGGGGTTAAGAAGGAGGCCCCATCAGAAGCTTGTTTAAAGTATCCATGAAGCAGTTCCATGGGGTTTGGGTCATGAGTTTAGTGTAAAGGATGACACTGAATCCATAAATCAAAGTGGTAGCAACTGATCAGCAAGAAGTGCTGATATGGGACCGGGTACAGTTAAGAACGTGTGTTTATGTGTGTGTGTGTGTGTGTGTGTGTGTGTGTGTGTGTAGGGAGATCATCCCGGAAGTAACATTCAAGTTGTACCTTGACGGATGCACACCAGTGAAGGGAGAAGAAAGAAGGTAAAGAGAGAAAAGTGTTTGTAGCAGAGAGAACAAGTGAGAAGAATCTAGAGCTAGCACTTAAACTTTGGACAGGTGCTGACGTAGCAGCTTAAGTTTCACTTGAGATTCTGGTTTGGCAGGTGTGGGCCTGGGCATTTATATTGTGAACAGAGTGGTTTGAATGTCAGGCTGGTTTGTGAACCCTGAGTTTTAGGTTTTTGGCTTCAGGAACCCCACATATTCTAAGGTCCTTCCTGGAGGTTCTGAATCATTTTGGAAAAGGACAGGAAAAGAACCTGGTTGGATGCCAGAGATTACAACCTCCAAGGGAGCTTCCTGCTCTGGGTGGATTTGGGTGGTGTTTGAGACAGACAAAGGCTGGACCTTCTGAGGGCATTCTGGGAGTGGCTTGGACCAGCCAGGGGGCATAAGTTCAAGGAGTTGCTGAAGCGACATGAGAGGACCTATTTTCTTCTTGTTTGAAAAACTGTATTTGGGGAAGTATTTCATTCTCAAAGACTTGTGGCAGAGTTAAATCACATGATGAGTGGTGTTCATTTAGGTGCCCTCTCTCACATGTGAACCATGTGGCAAGTGTCTGTTAGTTTTGTGCCAACATTTGTAGATATTTTGCATTAATGTCATAGGCCAAATGCTGTGATAGCTTATCCCATTCTTATCAACAAAAAACCGTAAAGGAATATAAATGGGACCATCAGTTTTGGTTGTCTCAGTGACATCTTTATGCTATTCTTTCTAGGAAAAAGGTTCATTATGTAATCTAGTGAAAAAAATCTCTGAAGTTATACTGTATTTGAGTCACTTTCAAAGTAATCACGAGAGAAGTTCTTAAGTCAGTTTTCTTTAAAAAACTTACAGATTTTTTTCTTTCGTATTATGGAACTTTTCTAATATATAAAAGGGTAAAAAGAATAATATAATGAACACCTATATGTATCCTATTCACTTTAAAAATCTTCCTGATTTCCCTTCCTTCTCCCTTCTTTTTATCACCCAACCCCTCCCATAACACTTCTTATTGAACTTGGTGTTCAGTTTCAGTTGGTGTTCAATTTAAATAATGTTTTAAAATGTCCAAATTACTACATATTTTAGAGTTATACCCTTACATAGTAAATGATAACATCTAGGGCATTTAAAAATATTTTTCTATGTAAGTGTATCACCCTAAAAATATATAGTAATTTGGACATTTTAAAACATTTTTTTTTTTTTAACAATGGAACATTTATTTAGGTTGTTCCAGACCCAGCCTTTAATGGTAAAGGTTTTTTTTTTTTCACACACACACACACACACACACACACACACACTGTATTTTATTTTTACAAGAGATAAATAGACTGACACCAAGCATTGTACATGGATGACCACAACAAAAGCAACAATGATTGCAATTACCAAACATGAAACACACTCATACTATGTCATAATATTGACATTCAGTCCAGTAATCCTCCACTGTAACAGCTCCTTTACTTTGCAGTGAAAATTGATTTGTATATTCTTTGCCTCTGAGTCCTTGTGGGATTTTTTTTTTTTTTAATTCAGACAGAAAGTCACAAAAATTATACTCATCCTCATCAGTTCACTCAGTCCCATGTAATTAATATTTTTTTTCATCTTGATCTTTTGTTAGCACTTTTATGAGTTCATCAGTTTTTCATTAGAGTTCTGAAAATGCTTATTAATTCAGTTCAGCAGTACACTCAGTTACCAGAAACCTGTACTTGTCAGAGTCTTTTCCATGAATTTCTTGAAGATGAAACCCTTTTATAGGAACATATTTGCAAAATCATCAGAGTACACCCAGAACTGTCTGTAAATGACAAAAGACTTAAAAATGACCACGGTTAAAGATTTGATGAAAGTTCATAATAATGCAGTTGACAAGAAAATTAGTTATTTCTGAGATATACATTTTAAAGTAATAACTAGGATTATTACTTATAACATTATACCAGAACATATAAGATTTTTAGAAATTTCATGTAATGTCTGAAACATTTATATTAACATATTTCCATACACATACAAATATAAGATTTTTAGAAATTTCATGTAATGTCTGAAACATTTATATTAACATATTTCCATACAAATAACCCAATGAAAGTTTAGTATTAGTTGTTTTGTTTGTTTTTTTATACTGCAGGTTCTTATTAGGCATCAATTTTATACACATCAGTGTATACATGTCAATCCCAATCGCCCAATTCAGCACACCACTAAAACATTTTTAAAATCATAGCTTCCTCTACATATCTTTCCACAACTTTTTTTTTTTTTTTAGCCCAACATTACACTTTGAAGATCTATCACTATTGGTGTGTATCACTACTTCATTCATTTTCATTGCTTTATAGTATTTCACAATCTAAAAAGACCATGATTTATTTATTCTCCTATTGATAGGCATTTAAATTGGAAACAACCTATCAAGTTCATGACTAATTATACCTATAACTTAAATTATTCAATCTTTGCCATTTATAGCTGCCTCCTTCCTCCATTTTCTCAATGATCATCTAAGGTATACAGCCATTTTTCAGGAAGATTAAAGAAAAACAGACAACATTGCAATAACTAAATTTGTGTGAATCTAATTACAGCTTGAACACTGTGTGCCTAAGCTTACAATTGGAACTAATGGTGACTTTCTAAATGGAGAGGAGCCAGTGAGCCATAATAAAGCTGAAGCTCTGGTCATACTCCCTGACTTAATATTTTCTAGGTCCAGTGAATTTGTTAGAGACCAGTAAATTGGTAGGTATCTACAGGAAAATATTTTCATATCAGCTTCTTCAGGATTGCCCAGCAGATTCACCTTTAAAAGAATTATTTATTGTAAAAAATGGTCACCCAATCAGATCCTGTCACACTCTGGGTCTTTTCGGTCTTGAATTCTAAATTTTAAAAAGACTGTTTTTAGCCATTCCTAATTCAGAAAATTTTAGAAATATTTGTTTCATGAGCATGGAGATAGCTCCATATGGTGATTAGGCCATATTGATATCTATCATCCTCTCCCCAAAATATCTTCAATATCAGTTATCAGTGATGTTTCAAATGATCTCACCAGAAGACACATCTTTTCTGCTGTATGAATAAAGATAGCACTTGTTAAATTTGGGTGACATAAATTTTGGCAAATGATTTGTAGGTTAGATGACAGAGGTGGTAACTTCATGCACTTGAAGGAGAAACCCAAGTCAACAAAATAAAATCCCATTTTTAAAATTGCTTTGTTTCTTTTCTTATTATTGAATTTTGAGAGTTCTTTATATATTTTGGATATATGTTCTTTGTCAAAAATGTGATTTGTAAGTATTTTCTCCCAGTCTGTCAGCAGCCTTTTTCATTCTCTTAATATGGTATTTTTTGCCATGTAAATCATTTTATTTGTATATAGTAGTCAAGGTTATCAATCTATAATTTTATTGAATATAGATTTTTGAGTTTTAGTTTGAGAACTTTTCTAACACTTAGGTTACAGAAGAATTCACTCATTTTTCCCCTTCTAATATTGGCAGTTTTATTTTTAAAGTTTAGATCACTTATGCTTGGAGTTTACTCTAGTATGTGGTATGAGGAATTGATTCGGTAGACCCAATGTTACCTTTTTCCAAATGGCTATACAATAATCCCAATACTATTTACTTGAGTATGTTTTGCCCCAGTGGTTTGAGATGCAACCTTTATAATATGCTACATTTCCATAAGTTGTTAGGTCTATTTCAAGGCTTTCTGTTCTGTTTTATTGGTTTGTCTGTTCATGCACCAATACACACACTGCTTTAATTTTGGAGGCTTTGTAGTATGCCTAAATATCAGGTAGAGCTAGATTTTCCTCAGAGCTCTTTTTTTTCACTGTTTTCCCAGTTTTTATTGCATATCTGTTTTTTCCACTTAAACTGTAGTGTCAACTTGTCTAGCTCCAGGAAAAAAAGATTTTTATTGTGATCAAATTAAGTTTATGAATTAACTTTGAGAAAACTTACATCCTGATGCTATTGAGACTTTAAAACCAATAAAAGGGATGTTTTCCATTTACACAAGTCTCTGTTTATATGTTTTATGGGTGATTTTATAATTTACTTCATAAAGGTTTTGAAGTTAACTGGCTAAGTTCATTTCCGAGTATTTATCTTTATTGTTGCTACTGTGAATTGTTTTCTCTTCCATTTTACCTTTTAACTTGTTATTTGTTATATAAAGGATATTGATTTTTGCTTGCTAATTTTGTATCTGCTACCTTGTCTAATTCTTTTATAATTTGAGTTAGTCTTAACATTGATTCTCTAGGTGTTTCTTGGTATAGTGGTATGTTACTTACAAATAAAGACAGTTTTATCTCTTCTTTTCTCTTGTCTAATTGCATTGGTTAATACATCCAGTACAATGTTAAATAGTTTTGGAGATAGTGGGTATTAGAATCCTTGCTCTGTTATTGATCTTAATGGGAATGTTTATGCTGTTTCCTCGTCAAGTAAAATGCTGACTCCAAGACTGAGGTAGGGATGGGTGTGTGTGTGTGTGTGTGTGTGTGTGTGTGTGTGTGTGTAAGAAGGTATCCATCCATTCTTCATCAAGGGTTTTATTAGAAATAACTGTTGAATATTTTCAAAGGCTTTTTGGCTACCAATTAAATATTTTATTTCAGACAGTGCTTTTTTTTCAGTTCTAGGATTTCCATTGGTTTCTTTTATAGTTTTCATCTCTCTCCTGAAATCCCCATCTCTTTACGCATAAATTCATCTTTTCTTGGAGTTTAACATTGATCAAATGTTCTTTTTTGTTTTCTAATTCTTGTATGTTAATTCCAAAGTCTGCCTTGTCAGTGGATCTGTTTATATTGACCTTTTTTCTCTTGACCAGGAGTCGTATTTTTTTCTCTGATAATATACAGGGCATTACATATGACACACTGAAGAGATTTGGGTTCTGTCATATCCCTCTGAAGAGTGTTGAGGGTTGTCTCGCAAGCCCTTACATTACTGGCAGATCACCTTTATTTTCTGGAGGCTTGGTTTCAGGTTTTGTTGGAGTGGCCCTGTATCAGTTTTTCCCTTAATCTAAGCAACATCTTAGTCATGGAATATGATTTATACTACTCAGGTAGACTGAGACCTTCAGTGGAATGGCTGAGGTGTTTACTAAGCCCCTCTGACTTAGTATAGTAGTTCTTTCAGTATTCTGTGTTTTTTTTTTTTCCTTGGGCTGTTTGGGGTCTTGCCTTTAATCATGTGCAGTGCAGTTAGAAGTCACCCAAACATCCTGAGAGAAAATTTTATGCAGATTTTGGGACTCCCTACATTTTAGCTCCCTCCTCTCAGGGAGTTTCCTCCTTGATTTATAGTTTTTCTGGCAACCCCAAACTCTGACATTGGACTCCTCACTTCATTAAGATTACCGTTTTCTGCTTGAGTTCTAGCCCTTGCTCTGGAATGAATGGACTGTGCTTGCAGAGGAAAAGCTGTATTCATGTGGATCTCATTCAGTGTCATTTCTTTTTTCAAGGGATGGATTCTGTCCAGTTCCTATCTATTTTTCAGTCACTTTCCAGTACCTCCAAACACGTTAAAAATATTTTACTTAGTTTTTTTATTGTTATCGGCAGGATACAATATAGTCTGATACAATGACTCTGCCATTACTTGAATCCAGAAGTACAGAACCAAGATTAATCCCAGTGGAATTAACTCCACAGTGTATGCTCGTTCCATTTTACCACACTTCCCTACCTACTTTATTGGTACTCCCTAGGTGTGAGAAATGAGTTTTATTATTTTCTGGTCATTTTTCAAAGCCAGATTGCCAGAAGTAGTCTTCTTGGAGTGTGGTAATAAGCCAACAGTTTGGCTGTTTTTTTTGTTTTTTAATTATTTATTTATTTACATTTTGGCTGTTCCGAGTCTTAGTTGCGGCCTGTGGTCCCTGGTCGGGGAACTAGATTCCGCATGCATGCCACAACTAAGAGTTTGCATGCTGCAACTAAGAAGCCCACACGTCGCAACTAAGAAGTCTGCATGCTGCAACTAAGTTTGGCTGTTTTTAATGAATTGATCGGTAGTTTGGAGGAGTAACTACCGTGACTATTTTCTCCTGTACTGATCAGTCTCACTGAACCCATGATAATTTGCCTGACTTTGGTAAACCCCTCTCTTGATTTTATGTTGTTTATATGCAGAATCTGAAGTCAAAGAGTACCATATCTTGCCACTTCTAAAAGGGTTAAAGATATTTTATATTGCAACCCCAAACTAGTTTATGAATGTTATATTTGTTAGCTTCTACTTGATAATAGACCTTTCCCAGATGTTCCTCATGTTTATAAATTTAATGTGAAGATTTGGAAAGTATATGGTATGTCTGTAAGAGAGAAACTCATTTAAAAAATGGTTATTTGCGTGTTCTTTCAAGTAACCCAGTTTATTGGTCCTAGAGCATAATACAGACTAACTTATGATTTCTTTCTCATTATTTCAAATGGAGAAGTGGTGAATTTAATTTTGGCAATTGTCTTCAGAGTTGTTTCATGTCAATGGTGAGGAGATACTTTCATATGCAGCTTCATCAAGTTATAAAATGTTGGTATGAGTCATATAATGGGAAGATTATAAAAGGTGTGTTCTATTTTAAGAGTACTCAGTATTTGAGAATTTAACTACTAGTTGTTAAGTTTAAGAATGGCTACTCATTTTATAAAGCATTATTTCCTTAATGTTGGTTTTATAAAAGTGGTCTTCTGATATAAATAAAATGTAATCTAAAAGAGTTTGATTTGCCAAACTTCTACCCAGGGTTTTAGGGGAGGGTTTAGGTTCACTGAAATCTGTGATAATCTATGCTAAATAGCAAACCTTGCCAAAAAGGAGAGCTAACTACAAGTCCCCAGTGAGCCATGACTATGACTCATGTCTACAAACTTATTAATATGCTTTCATGTCACTAAAATTGATTATAGTTGCTGTTATCCATAATTTTTGGTTATCCATAATCTCCTTCCTAATATCTTATAGTTCATTTCATCCCGTTACGGTGGTTAAGATTTCAGTTGTGATTGCGTTTTGTAATGTGGGGCAAAATTCTATCATATTATCATCAACAATTGATATTTTATTCAGTGACATTTTAAAGAGTTTGATATTGGTATGTATTTATAGTATAAATTAATAAAAGGGTGAATAGTTGGAAAGAAAAAGATGAATAGAAGAAAATGACATAGTAATTAGGGTGTTAGTTGGTGAGGGTTTGAACCCGCCGTCATTCTTGTAGAAATATAAAGGCAGTAATGTTTAAGATAATTAGATTAAAGAAATAAAATAAAGAATATCTAATCCGACTTGGTAACTGGATGAAAATGGCTATGGTGGAGCAGTGCAGTGGGGAGGCAATTTGAGGAGAAAAATGAGTGTTGAATAAGAAATAGAATAGCTAAGAGAAAATACAATTTGAGATAAAGGATTGTAGTTTAAGAATCTGGCCAGGGATGAAATGCATATTTGGGATTCATGTTCATAGAAGTGATAGATGAAATGTTGAAAGTGAGTAAAATGGGATTAGCCATCATCCATATGAAAGCAGATGATGCTATGGTAATTCTGTGGCACAAATTTATAGAAACATTCTGTCTTAAAATATTTTAGTATGACTTATATCCCTGAGTACATTTCTATATTAGAAATTGGCCTCTTTTTCCTAACAGTTAGGAACTCATGTATATTAACCATAGTATAGGTTTTTAAATTTAAAAAGGAAAAAATAATCCCTTGGGTTTACTTTGCTGCTTGCTTATTACCATTTGGTAGAAACACATGAGCCAAATGTTAAGCAGCTTTAATATTAGAGCTTTGATTGATTCAAGGTCTCTGGTGAATTGCTCAGTTAGTTATGATTTTTTTCTTCTACTTTTATTACTGATTATCATACATCCTTGAAACAGGAACTTCTTACCTTTTAATATGTCATCTCTGTTGTCATGTTATACTTCATAACTGGAAGAAGAAATAGTTTATTATTTTAGAGGACTTTGTCCTCATTCCCATCTTTATCAATGCGTGTTCACTTTTGGTCATCATCTCTGGCATTTCCCTTGTTAGTGTATCAGAAACTGGAAATTTGTAATCCCCTTTAGCATTAAGATGTGGCTATAT
Organism: Balaenoptera acutorostrata; assembly: GCF_949987535.1. Lineage (NCBI taxonomy): Eukaryota > Metazoa > Chordata > Mammalia > Artiodactyla > Balaenopteridae > Balaenoptera > Balaenoptera acutorostrata. Next base: position 76,862,417 of record NC_080069.1, on the reverse strand, counting down.
ATTTATCTATTAAATGAATTGGTTTTCAAGTTTTAAAAGTTAGGAGATTTCACACACCTGAATCTGAATTTCCAGCTACTCTGGAAAAATTGGAAAATCTGGTGACACTCTGCATTAGCTATCTACCACTTAACACAACAATGTTTGTTATGTCAGTTTCTGTGGGTCAAGAATCCAGGTGCAGCTTGACTGGCCCCTCTGGCTCAGGGCCTCTCACGAAGGCTGTACTCAAAGTGTGTACTCGGATTGCAACCATTGTTAAGATTCCACTGGGAGGATCATCCAAGCTCACTGCCAAGGTGGTTGGAAGCATTCAGCTCCTCAGGGGATGTAGGTTTAAGGCCTCCCTCGGTTCCTTTTCATGTGGGCATCTCCATAGGGCAGCTCATCACATGGCAGTTTGCTTCATCAGAACAAAAATGAGACGAGACAGAGAGAGTACCAGCAGGACTAAAGTCACAGTCTTGTAACCTAATCTTGGAAATGCCATCCAGACAATTTTGCTGTGTTTTTTTTTCCATCGGACACAAGTCACTAGGTCCAACCCATGCTCAAAGGGAGGGCATTACCCAAGGGAATGAATGCTGTCATGAGCTGTTTTAAAAGTCATCCATTGCTCCCTGTTCACGAGTTTTCACAATACAGGCATGTGTTAGAGCTGAGTCACGACGGGCTCCTTATGAGTGGGTCATGAACTCTCTGGTCCAGAGCTGACCTCGTCCAGTCCCCTTAACCTTTTTATGTTCCCTGCTGGGATTCTACATGCAGTTGAGTTAGTGACAATGACATTAGACAGGAATCATAATCTTTTTTGTGGAGATGTTTTTCCACAGTTCCAAATTCTTCCCTTCTCTGCTCTGTGGAGACAAAATAACCACATGAAGTCAGAATAGTAGATTTGAAAAGGACCAGATTTAATATAGACTAGTTGTTTAAAATATACCACTTAGTTTTTCAGAAGTTCTTTAGGTATTCTCCAAATTTTGAATTAAACTTTATTAATGCAGATATTTCAATAATTTAAAAACTGTTTAAGTAAACCCACTAGAGGTATTTAGTAAAAGTTGTCACATTTAGAAACCAGCAAAGCTTCATTTGCACATACATTTTAAAGTATTCTAAATGTGTTATTAATTAGAAGCTTGTGACACTGCACTGATTTTTTTTTAAAAAGTTCTATGAAATTCTGCATGAATGCTCAGTGGTATGAAGCATTAGGTAGAATGGTATGAAGCAAGTTCTTCATGAAATTGTGTAACTAAAATGAAATATATGAATAAATTGATGATGAAGCTGATATAACACTGTAACTTTAATACTCGGATTTCACATTTTTCGGTTTATCAGATCAACGTATCAATGTATTCTCATTGACTTTATAAGTAAATTTTTTAAAACATGAACTTACGTTAATAAAATGCCACTTTTAGCTCAATTGCAGTACTGTGTAAGAATTCACTTGAGCAAAGAGTTTCACTACTAAAAAGCATAAACAAATTACATTCAAAGCTACTGATCTGGAATAATTTTCTTTTAGGTTAAAGAAACTTTAGCAAGAGATATTTCCAGTAAAAGCTGTATTATTCCTAAACAAAATCATAAAATAGCCATTTAGAATAAAAGATATAGTGGAGCGGCATATTTAAAATACAAACTCTGAGGTGCAGCAAATTTCTGAAGTGTCTTTTTTAATCTCCAAGATTTAATATTCAGAGTATAGTTTACACCTTGAAGAGATTATCAGTTACCCAGATGTATCATTATGTTACCTGACTACCATATTCAATTAACCAGAATTTGCTATTCCCTGACCTGCAGAGTTTATTTTATAAACACTATGTCTACACAGTAACCTATCTAAATACTTATTTTATTTACCATGTTTATTTATTACTATTTTTAGGATATCACTTTAATGATAAGAAACATAAAACGTATGCTTAGATCTCCTGAGATTCCTCTTAGGTATTTATCCCCCCCTCTGGGTAGAATTTAGTAGAGAATGGTGGCAGCTATATGTAGTAACAATGTTAGCAAATCAAATGTTAGTTAATCATATTTATTATAAGTCTACATTCTTCAAGGATATTTATTATTTATGCATTAAAATAAATATGTGGCTAGTTTATCCGAACATTAATGAAAAGTTTATTGTGCTTTTAAACATAGATATTTTAAGAGTTCACAATATAACTTTTTTTGATGCATTTCTGTTGCATAGTATTTGTTTTTATTTCACCCCATTTACCACTCCAATATGGAAATGGCTTTATTGTATTATCTGTAGATGTGCCATGTGGTTAAGGAACCTGATACCCAAAAGAATTTGCCTCATCCCATCTTTCGTGCTAACCCCCTCCTGACACTCATAAAAAGCCCCTCAGGAGGAGGCCACCACTAGAACTGGGGGTATTAGCAGCCTCCTGGTTGAAACTCTCGAGTTCTATCTGAAATGGCAGATAATTAGTGACAGGCATTTGTACATGGATATGGGAATCCAACTGCCATTTATAATCCTTTGCTACAGTAAAGTATGTGCTAAATGCTAGCTTAGAGTTGAAATTTTAGAAGCCCACCTATTAAAGTTGAAGACTTGCTGGTACTCTGGTGTTCAAATAGGTGTGTTATTATCTCGTCAATCAATACTTCTATACAGGCGGAATCCTATTCTCAGATTTCCCTTTTCCAATCTGAATATAATATTTGTTTTTATAAGAAATTTTATAAATTCGCCTATTTGGATGGACAGTTGCTGGGATGGTTTTCTTTCTTCTCACACTTCCCCTCCACATCCTTGTATCCACTGCAGCCTTTAGCACATGCCTCAGTGTTAGCTTTCGAGCTACCCGTCACCTTTGTTCTTGCTTCTCTGAGATGGAGAAATCAGAAATGTATTCTGGGCTCTTTCTATTACACCATATTGAGAATTTCCCAGTATTACAAAAATATTGACAATAATAAATTCTAAGATTTCAGGGATGGTTGTGATCATTAGTAATATAATACCTGGTAAGTGACTGGTATTCAGTAAATAATGCTCATTACCCTTCTATTAGTGCAACTAATTAGTATAAGATTCTGAATTTTGGGAATGCCATTTATGTATGAATTAATACAATGACTATAAAAAACATTTTTCTCTCATTAAAGCAGGTCCCACACTGAACTAAAAACCTTTTGTTAGCCTAATTGAGTTACTGTGTGTCCTTAAGTAATTAAACTACATAATATAAAAAAGTTCTGCAATTTAGTTTTTCAGAAATCCAGACTACAATTATTGCTCTGATTAGCCAACATTAGTGAGATGTTCCTCTTTGTGGTCTGACAGATGTGAGTTGCCTGCATGAAGGATGCACTAGGACTGTGCATAAAGAATGTATTTTTGGGTGCTATGTTGGGAACTGTGCTACAGCTGCTACCAGGCTATGATTTGTGAGGGGTTAGCTTTCTTCTATTGTCTTTCTAAATATGGGTCTTTTTTTCTCACTATTTTTTCCTGGTGTGCCAGCTTACCTCCAACAACTCCTTCAAATTAAAACTCGGAATATGATGCTTCCAAAAAGTTTTCTATATTTGTATAAAGGTTTATGAATACTTGTGTTTGAGTTATTGGATAATCAGCACATAGCAGGTGCTCAGGAATGCTCCTTTAAAAAATTCAGGACTATAAAACACATTTTTACCTTTTTATATAGGGAGACAGTATCCCCCAAATGCTGGGGTCATGCATATATCTCTTTTCCTCAGAATGCAGGAAGAGTATAGATGATCACTCTAGTATTTAGAGATAAGTGGTTTGATGCAAGATATCTAAGATGTGTATTGATTTGTCTTTAAGGTGGCATATCATTTTGATTACCCATAGCAATGGTTTTCAACTCCTCTTTAATTCTCTCCCTTTTACCCAATTTCAATTTCATTCATATCTCCAAGTTATAAAGCATATAAAGTAAAGCTTCTGGAGTTGAAGTTGTATCTCCTTGGCCACTTTGAGCCCTTTGCTGTATCCCCAAGGCTCGGCTCAGCTATATGGCTTTGGGAGACACAATAAAAATTACAAATCAGCTGAATAATCTTTTGCATTTTGAAAGCAGCTTTATATACATTATCATAGATATGAATTTTTCATGATAAGCTAATGTTGTAACAGGTTTTGCTATGCACATTGGAAAGATGAGGAAATATACCAAAAGATCTTAAATGACTTGTCCTAGGTTACAGGGCTAGGAATAGATCTAGCAATAGAAATCAGTATACTGGACTCCTTTCCACCAAGGTTTTCTTCAGAATTGGGAGACAGAGTAAAAAATGGATATTTTTGTGGGCTGCCTGAATATTTTTACTAATAGCAATTTTCAGTCTGTAACAATGATTCTTGTTTGTCAAAGAAGTACTGGGTGGGAATTTAACATTAATTGCTTGGACATGGATATTTGATTCATACCTATTTTTCATTTTTTTTTGCAATCTTTCAAATTCTCCTGGAATTAAACTTGAACCTCTTAATTATTTGATCATATTCTGCCCCAATAGCAATTGTAGAGGAATTCAAACCTGCTTGCATGAAACCTAATTGCAGTCACCCAGACAGTAGTAGTTACTGGCAATCTTTAGACTCTTGTGGTCAATCAGTTCTTGAGTATTAGTAAATTAGTTTAAAAGATTTTTCCCCTTGGCTCAGAATTTCAGAGAAGCTCCACCTCAGTCACATGTTGAGCTCTTGATCATTTGATACCCCATGGCCTGATAGAGGTGAGGAGAGAAGATCAGGATGAAATATGAGGTGTCCTAGTTAGACACCCTACTCACAAACCCGACAAGTTGGGCTTCCGGAGAGGTAGCAAAGATGAAAGAGAAGCCAGAATATAGATAGGGGATTGAGGACCCTTTGGCCTCTTCATTCTGGTCACTTAGGTAGTTTTTACTCAGCAAAGCATATCTTTTCCTTGGCTAATGCCATCTGTAGTCATTCCCACTCTTTTTGATATTCAGAGACTCATCCTCACTCCCAAATGAGTCCACCTCAGCAGTGCTGTAGAACAGCCAGCACAGCTTCAGACAGGAGGACTGCTCCTTGAAGGGCTACATTCCCATTGTGCTACTTAATGTTAAATACCACACGTAGCTGGCACTCATGAACTGATTCCCCTTACATCCTTTTTGGAAGCAGGGAAGAGATAATGATTAATACATTACAACATTTTTAAAACATTGGTAGAACCTCTTAGGAAGATGTTAGTAGGTGCAGATTGTTTCCAAAGCAAAGCTAACTTCTGATCGGAATTTAGAGGTTGTTGGAGAGATAAAAGAAGAGTTGAGGGAACCTAGGAACAGTGTGTGTTTTCTTGAAGATACGCAGAATTAAAAACCAGGCTACATTATTTAAACCTTTTGAAACACTGATTTATAGCTTTTGGTTTGGAAGCCAGTGGGTGACTCGTTCTGCAGTCTTCCATTTGGTTATAGTGTTAATATCATATTTCATATTTATCTGGTGAATTTTGTCTCAGAAGCTGTCAGTGTGACTCTTATTGCACATAAAAATTCTTCTGTATCCCTGGAAAGCCAATACATCTCTGCTGGAGGCAACATTAGCTGGAGAGGCAGAGTGTATGGTGTGGCTGATCAGTTAGCTTGTTGTAGCATGCTAGGTGCTTAGACATCCCCAGAAGTACTACCATTGGATGGTTGTCCATTGCTCTCCACACTCACCTTTTTTTCAATGATCTTTTGACCCTTGTAACATTTAAACAAAATCCCAACTTGATAGCAAATCTTCGGCATCCCCTTAATAAAAGCTGAGACCTCCAGCCTCAGTACCACAAGAAAGCAAATGCTGTGGTCCAAGGAAGATGGAGTAGTAACATAACTACAAACAGCAGGTCCTAGTCTAAGTGTAAAATCTTGGATCTGTAACTGAGGAGAGTTTTCCATAGTAGTAGATGCTCTGCCAGTAGCACACACAATTGGTCTGGCCATGCAGCCTTATCTAGAGAGGCAGTCCTGATGTCATCATGCCAGGTGAATTCATCATCAGTGTGTTGTGCACCTGGAGTGAGAGAGTTGTGGACTTGGGAGCCACACCAGGGACACTAGCCCTGTTGCTTGTCTGCTGGGTCAGAGGAGGTCATGAGAGGGGACCCTCATCCATTACCAGGGCTCAGAGTTACTAAGGATGTGAAGATATTTCTGGGTTTGGAAAAGCTCCAGTTGTCTATTTCTCCTGTTGATCTTCCCTGTCACAAAAGAGTGTTCTTGGGCTGCTTTGCCAGCCAATCAGAAACACACCGTGGCAGCGTCAACCATGGTAAAAATTGCATTAAAACAGCAATCATCTCCTTATTTGCCTTTGCTATAACTCATGCTTGAGGAGTTTGAGTTGCATTTTACAGATTCTTGACTCATTCAAACAATACTTAATAGCACACTCATGCTGAGCCAAGTAAGTTGTTGGGTGCTATGGATACAAAATGAGTGAAATGCATAGTCCCAAGCTCATAGTCAGCTAAAGAAATAATGGCAATGTTAAGAGCACCTGATAAGCATTACCAACCTGCCGGTCACCTGGGAAAGCTTTAGTTTCCTCATCTAAAATGGAAACGTTGTATAAAATGGTTTCTTGGTTCTTCTCTAGTTGGATGTTCCATGATTCCTTCCGACCTGTTATCAATAAATGTCCTTCTTAGGAATGCAGAATATTTTGTTTGATAGCCTCAATTTGTTGGTTCAATTACTACATGTGCTCTTGCCCACAGTTACCAAATACTTGAACAACAATATTATGGTAATAAAATACAACGACTATATTTTAACACTTTAAAACCTGAGAAGTAAAGATATTTTCTCACATGGGCAAGTACTGTTGAACTGAAGGAAATATGTAAGTCAAGTACCATGCAATATTTATCATATGGCTGGAATCTGATCTTTAGAATGGACTTCTGCTATAGTAGAAATATCTTCTGAAATGATAGTCTTAGATTCTGCCCAAGCTGGCCACAAATGTGTAAAATCCCTAGGTGAATTTGGTTATGATTAGCAATTAAAAATATAAGCAGAGTGAGAGAAATAAAATCCCCAAGGAAAATCATCAGATTACCATGCCCATTTAATGAAGTATGCGGCAGCATCTGGATCACTGTGTGCATGTGTGCGTGCATGCGTGTGTGTGTGTGTGAGAGAGAGAGAGAGAATATGAGAATATGGCTGGCATCTTTGAGAACAAAGAAGGGAGAAGTTGCAGCTTTGTTGACTTGGTTATTGCCATGATCTTTCTGCCTAAGCAATTCTTTCATTCATTAACAAACTTAATTACCTGCTATGTGAAAGGCAGTTCTTCAAAAATGTGTCTTGTCCTCTCTCACATACAGGCAAAGATGTATTTGAAGTTACATGATGGTTTCTTCAATTCTTTGTTTTATAACTTAAAATTTCTGTGAATCTAGACTTGACATTTGCTCTCTCTGAGCCTCAATTTCCTCACTTATGAAATGGGGGGCACTTGCCTCACAAGATTTTTATGAGGATTTAACAAGCATATATGTGGGAAAAAAAGGTCACACATATGCCAGTAGCCTTCAAAGATGACATGTGGTAATAAACTGGTGCTCGAAGACATGTCAACACCTTTTCTTACCATATCAGCTCTGTCGATGAAAAATTAATCAGTCAATCTAAGAAAGAAATAGAAAATTTTATTTGAGCCAAATTGAGGATTATAACCCGGGAACAGCCCCTCAGAAAGCTCCAAGAACTATCCTACCCATTAGAAGTCAAAGCACAGTTATATAAGTTTTTCGAGACGGAGGACTGTACGTTAAATGACGTATTATTGACAGTTTACACAATCTAGATCTGCAAGTACAAAGTGGTAGGTCATGTGACCCCTTACAAGATCAAGAAGGAACATTATCTTTAAAGGAGTTGTCTTGTTGGTGCTAGGAGAATGTTGCTCTTTATGGTTGAGCAGGTATTTCTGCTGATGGGTAAGTTTGGTTGATGCATAACGCAGATATGCGACGCACGGTGAAGGGGAGAGAGGAGACCAAAGGGCAGAGAAAATTTTTTGTTTAAATTTTTCTTGTCTTGCCATAAACTATGAATTGTATTTCACAGCTCTAAATGTAGAAATTGGCTTCTGTTGATATTAGTCCTGTTTCACAGTCATGTGGAAGCCTGTTTTAAAATTTTGTGCTAGGGAAGGTCTGCATTTATGGTTTGGGTTGCAGAAAATTCCATGAGTTTGGATCACGTATTCAAGAGACCTGTGTTTTCCAAGACTCTTTTCATTTACACATTTCCCCTAATTATTTCCCAATTATTATTTTCCTAATTATTTATATATATGATAATTCTATTATATTTATAAATAAAACAACAATAAATCTATATATCTCTATATAGAAATTGAATAGAAAGTTATACCAGTGAGCACATTCTGACACTATTTAAGGCTATCAAAGAAATAGATTCTATAAAGAAGAGCAAATTCACAATTTTGTGCATGACAAAGAACTGTGGGAATAAAATCCAGAGCATGATGGTTCCAATTAGGTCTCTGTTTTTTAGTCAGGGCAGTTTGGATTGTGACAGAGCCCACTCTAGCTAGCTTAAGCAAAGGCATTCATTGTCTCTAGTAGTCAATTTCATTGTCATCCAAGATCAGGAAGTAAAGTGCAGCCAGACCTCATGGGAATCAGAATTGGAAAGCCACGTGCAAGATTCTTTATCTCTTCTAGGTTGCATGGCTCCTTTCATGTTGTTTTCTCTCTGATTTCAGTGTGTCAACTTCATTTTATTTTCTTAACCAGTTTCTTTGGCTTGCTCATATTTCATATGGCTTAACAAAGTCATTTTTTCATCCCTCAGACTACAGTGTGGCCTTTCATTTTTGATGCTTACATCCAACTGACAACAGTCTCTTTGTATCTTGGTTCAAAGTCTCAAGACAATCTCATGGGTTGTTCGGGGTCAAATATCCATGCCTGATCAGTTTAGTAGTTTTGGTTGGGAAGGGTACAGACAGCAAACCATATCTAGTAAAACCGTTACTAGTTTAGTAAACTTGGATAAGATTCAGATAAATTTTGTCACCTGAAAAAATGTGAATAACACTACTTCAAAGTATAATGTGAGAATCAAAATCAAATATTGATAGGTAAAGTGTAAAGACTTCTGTTTAGGGGTTAACGGATATTGGGTAAGTTGAAGTGTTCGGCAGCTAGTATTCCTGAGTCTACAGCTATTCCCCTTTACATCCACTCCAACTCATTTCAAGGACTTAAGTCCCAATCGTGCTATAAGACATGAAGGCTGATGAAATGGTATCTCTGAAGAATGAATAGAGACCACGGTGTGTTTAAATTACTGGGGTGTGAAAACAGGACAGATTAGCTTGAACTGCAGAGGAGAAAAAATAACTGTGTTCCCAAATGTTGAAATATATTTAATATCCATCCAATCTTGACATTTAGAATGTATCAGCTTTTTTTTAAATTATAAAAGGCAAAAAAGACTTAGAAATATTGCAAAAAATGTGAATGGAATGGCAGATCTTTTTCTCAGCAAACACACTTTTTAAGATGAACTATTACCTTGAACTTGAACTAACTACTTTTTATCAAGTCAATGTGCTTAATTTGTGGTTTGCCTTAAGAACATTGTTTTTGTTGTTTTTTTTGGCTTTTTTTGTTTGTTTTTTGTTTACTTTGGAAATGATGGAATCTGGGAAGAATTGCTTAACTGTGCAACTCATCATTTAGAAAATATATCAGAACTTAGAGATCAGCCAAAAAATAAACAAAAAATAATTAACAGGTTGATATGGTGCTTTTACATGAAATCCTGGGCTGAATATCTAGTGTAGTTTATTTTTTAATTGTCTCCATTGACGTCATAAAATATAAATTGGAAAAAACTGCTTTTTTTATGCCTTGTTCCTAAAATGTTGTTCATGAGAGAGGACTTGACATTTTCATTGTAACCACCTCACTCACACAGAACATGCTGGCATAGTCTAACTCTGCTGTAACCTGAGGCAATATGACTGGCTGAGATGTCATTTGTAGGGTAATATATCAGGTTGAATAGCTAGTTATATATGAAGATGCTTAACGAATTTACTGCAACCTTACAAGAAATATTTTGAATAACAATATTTCATCCCAACAACTATGACATCATCATCTGATTGTATGAATCATTTGAATGATTTCTCCAGATGTGAAATATCTGGGCAAATTCACAGGCCAACATTCATTTAACATACCAGTGGGGTCTCTCCTGCCCTCTAAGATGGCTTATGGCCAAATGAATGATGATTTTAATAATCTAAAATATTTAGGGAATTAAAAACTACTAAACATTATGAATCTTAAACTAGATTAAATATATGGTATACCATTATTCCTCACCATCACAAAAAATCCAAGTTGTCTTTACAACCAAAAATTATTTGATGAAAGCTGCCATAAATCAAAGTTCCTGCCCCAACCCATAGGCTACTTCATCTACAACTTCTTGCTAAACATTTAGATTTCCTACTTCTGTTTATTTCCTACAAAGCTTGTATAAACCTATTAATCTCTTTTCCCTCACCTCATTTTTTCCTTCTGTCATATCTTCTGGTTGCATGCATTTAGACTTTTTGTTATATGTTAGTTACGTCTCCTCAACTAGATTCTGAAGACCCTGCGAGTAAGGATCATTTCTTACACCTCTGTACTAAAAGTTGCTCATCAAATTAATGTGCATGTACTCAATAAATATTTTCTGAATAAGTAAGAACTTTTCTCTTTACAGACAGCAGCCCCAGCTCAGACCCCTCAACAGCTCATAGGCACTTTTAATCTCTCATGTCTAATATATTTACCAGAAAGTTCTTTTTATAGTAACTATTAACTTTTTTTTTAACATCTTTATTGGAGTATAATTGCTTTACAAAGGTGTGTTAGTTTCTGCTTTATTACTATTGACATTTAGTGGATGAAACATGTATGTAAAACAATTTATATCTTGTTAACCAATGCATAAGTGTTTTAACTTTATTTTATTTTATTTTATTTTTTAATTTTTTATAACATCTTTATTGGACTATAATTGCTTTACAATGGTATGTTAGTTTCTGCTTTATAACAAAGTGAATCAGTTATACATATGTCCTCATATCTCTTCCCTCTTGCATCTCCCTCCCTCCCACCCTCCCTATCCCGCCCCTGTAGGTGGTCACAAAGAACCAAGCTGATCTCCCTGTGTTATGTGGCTGCTTCCCACTAGCTATCTATTTTATGTTTGGTAGTGTATATATGTCCATGCCACTCTCTCACTTTGTCCCAGCTTACACTTCCCCCTCCTCGTATCCTCAAGTCCATTCTCTAGTAAGTCTGTGTCTTTATTCCTGTCTTGCCCCTAGGTTCTTCATGACCATTTTTTTATTTTATTTTATTTTATTTTTTTAGATTCCATGTATATGTGTTAGCATACGGTATTTGTTTTTCTCTTTCTGACTTACTTCACTCTGTATGACAGATTCTAGGTCCATCCACCTCACTACAAATAACTCAATTTCGTTTCCTTTTATGGCTGAGTAATATTCCATTGTATATATGTGCCATATCTTCTTTATCCATTCATCTGTTGTTGGACACTTAGGTTGCTTCCATGTCCTGGCTATTGTAAATAGAGCTGCAATGAACATTGTGGTACATGACTCTTTTTGAATTATGGTTTTCTCAGGGTGTATGCCCAGTAGTGGGATTGCTGGGTCGTATGGTAGTTCTATTTTTAGTTTCTTAAGGACCCTCCATACTGTTCTCCATAGTGGCTGTATCCATTTACATTCCCACCAACAGTGCAAGAGTGTTCCCTTTTCTCCACACCCTCTCCAGCATTTATTGTTTGTAGACTTTTTGATGATGGCCATTCTGACCAGTGTGAGATGATATCTCATTGTAGTTTTGATTTGCATTTCTCTAATGATTAACGATGTTGAGCATTCTTTCATGTGTTTGTTGGCAATCTGTATATCTCCTTTAGAGAAATGTCTATTTAGGTCTACTGCCCATTTTTGGATTGGGTTGTTTGTTTTTTTGATATTGAGCTGCATGAGCTACTTGTAAATTTTGAAGATTAATCCTTTGTCAGTTGCTTCATTTGCAAATATTTTCTCCCATTCTGAGGGTTGTCTTTTGGTCTTGTTTATGGTTTCCTTTGCTGTGCAAAAGCTTTTAAGTTTCATTAGGTCCCATTTGTTTATTTTTGCTTTTATTTCCATTTCTCTAGGAGGTGGGTCAAAATGGATCTTGCTGTGATTTACGTCATAGAGTGCTCTACCTATGTTTTCCTCTAAGAATTTGATAGTGTCTGGCCTTACATTTAGATCTTTAATCCATTTTGAGTTTATTTTTGTGTATGGTGTTAGGGAGTGTTCTAATTTCATTCTTTTACATGTAGCTGTCCAGTTTTCCCAGCACCACTTATTGAAGAGGCTGTCTTTTCTCCATTGTATATTCTTGACTCCTTTATCAAATATAAGGTGACCATATGTGCGTGGGTTTATCTCTGGGCTTTCTATCCTGTTCCATTGATCTGTATTTCTGTTTTTGTGCCAGTACCACCCTGTCTTGGTTATTGTAGCTTTGTAGTATAGTCTGAAGTCTGGGAGCCTGATTTCTCCAGCTCTGTTTTTCTTTCTGAACATTGCTTTGGCTATTCGGGGTCTTTTGTGTTTCCATACAAATTGTGCATTTTTTTGTTCTAGTTCTGTGAAAAATGCCAGTGGTAGTGTGATAGGGATTGCACTGAATCTGTAGATTGCTTTGGGTAATAGAGTCATTTTCACAATGTTGATTCTTCCAATCCAAGAACATGGTATACCTCTCCATCTATTTGTATCATCTTTAATTTCTTTCATCAGTGTCTTATAGTTTTCTGAATACAGGTCTTCTGTCTCCTTAGGTAGGTTTATTCCTAGGTATTTTATTCTTTTTGTTACAATGGTAAATGGGAGTGTTTCCTTAATTTCTCTTTCAGATTTTTCATCATTAGTGTATAGGAATGCAAGAGATTTCTGTGAATTAAGTTTGTATCCTGCTACTTTACCAAATTCATTGATTAGCTCTAGTAGCTTTCTGGTAGCATCTTTAGGATTCTCTATGTATAGTATCATGTCATCTGCAAACAGTGACAGCTTTACTTCTTCTTTTGCGATTTGGATTCCTTTTATTTCTTTTTCTTCTCTGATTGCTGTGGCTAACACTTCCAAAACTATCTTGAATAATAGTGGTGAGAGTGGGCAATCTTGTCTTGTTCCTGATCTTAGTGGAAATGGTTTCAGTTTTTCACCATTGAAGACAATGTTGGCTGTGGGTTTGTCATATATGGCCTTTATTATGTTGAGGAAAGTTCCCTCTATGCCCACTTTCTGGAGAGTTTTTATCATAAATGGGTGTTGAATTTTGTCAAAAGCTTTCTCTGCATCTATTGAGATGATCATATGGTTTTTCTCCTTCAATTTGTTAATATGGTGTATCACGTTGATTGATTTGCGTATATTGAAGAATCCCTGCATTCCTGGAATAAACCCCACTTGATCATGGTGTATGATCCTTTTAATGTGCTGTTGGATTCTGTTAGCTAGTATTTTGTTGAGGATTTTTGCATCTATGTTCATCAGTGATATTGGCCTGTAGTTTTCTTTTTTTGTGACATCTTTGTCTGGTTTTGGTATCAGGGTGATGGTGGCCTCGTAGAATGAGTTGGGGAGTGTTCCTCCCTCTGCAATATTTTGGAAGAGTTTGAGAAGGATACGTGTTAGCTCTTCTCTAAATGTTTGATAGAATTCGCCTGTGAAGCCATCTGGTCCTGGGCTTTTGTTTGTTGGAAGATTTTTAATCACAGTTCCAGTTTCAGTGCTTGTGATTGGTCTGTTTATATTTTCTATTTCTTCCTGGTTCAGTCTTGGCAGGTTGTGCATTTCTAAGAATCTGTCCATTTCTTCCAGGTTGTGCATTTCTAAGAATCTGTCCATTTCTTCCAGGTTGTCCATTTTATTGGCATAGAGTTGCTTGTAGTAATCTCTCATGATCGTTTGTATTTCTGCAATGTCAGTGGTTACTTCTCCTTTTTCATTTCTAATTCTATTGATTTGAGTCTTCTCTCTTTTCCTCTTGATGAGTCTGGCTAATGGTTTATCAATTTTGTTTATCTTCTCAAAGAACCAGCTTTTAGTTTTACTGATCTTTGCTATTGTCTCCTTCATTCCTTTTTCATTTATTTCTGATCTGATCTTTATGATTTCTTTCCTTCTGCTAACTTTGGGGGTTTTTTTGTTCTTCTTTCTCTAATTGCTTTAGGTGTAAGGTTAGGTTGTTTATTTGAGATGTTTCTTGTTTCTTAAGGTAGGATTGTATTGCTATAAACTTCCCTCTTAGAAGTGCTTTTGCTGCATCCCATAGGTTTTGGGTCGTTGTGTTTTCATTGTCATTTGTTTCTAGGTATTTTTTGATTTCCTCTTTGATTTCTTCAGTGATCTCTTGGTTATTAAGTAGTGTATTGTTTTGCCTCCATGTGTTTGTGTTTTTTACAGATTTTTTCCTGTAATTGATATGTAGTCTCATAGTGTTGTGGTCAGAAAAGATACTTGATATGATTTCAGTTTTCTTAAATTTACCAAGGCTTGATTTGTGACCCAAGATATGACCTATCCTGGAGAATGTTCCATGAGCAGTTGAGAAGAATGTGTATTCTGTTGTTTTTGTATGGAATGTCCTATAAATACCAAGTAATATTTTATTTTATTTTTTTGGTTGTTTTTCCCCACATAATTTAATTAATTAATTAATTTATTTATTTTTGGCTGCATTGGGTCTTTGTTGCTGTGCGCGGGCTTTCTCTGTTTGCGGTGAGCCGGGGCTACTCTTCATGGCCATGCGTGCGCTTCTCATTGTAGTGGCTTCTCTTGTTGTGGAGCATGGGCTCTAGGCGCATAGGCTTCAGTAGTTGTGACACACAGGCTTAGTTGCTCCACGGCATGTGGGATCTTCCCGGACCAGGCATTGAACCCATGTCCCCTGCATTGGCAGATGGATTCTTAACCACTGCACCACCAGGAAAGTCCCTTAATTGTTTATTTGTGTGTTCTTTGTGTCTTATGACATTATAGGAGGGGGAAGTCTCATGAATGCCTCTTATGAGATGAAGTATATTATGCATATTCATAGTTACATGTTAATGAATTTTCTATTTGTATGATTTCAACTAAGTGGTTTAAGCAAGGGAGAGATTAAAATCTTCTGCTTTAGAAGAATCAATTTGACTGAACTTGTAAAACAGATCAGGGAGGCAAAGGCTGTAAGTTAAGAGAATGGTTTCAAAGAACAATTTCAATAATCTAGGCAAGATATGATGATGATGATATCAGAGTCTAGTTGTGAGTGACTTTGGGGGTCGAGAAAGGTAGGTAGATGCAAGGGATATTTAGTAGGTATAATAAAAAATTTTGGTTGAATTTCAGATAGGGTGAGGGGCAAGAGGGGATGGTTTGTGTTTTAAAAGATCCCTCTGACTGAACTGCAGAGACTAAATAGAGGAGGCTGGAAGAAGTATGGATTGACTTGTTAGGGAGTCATTGCTGTTGTCCATGATGGCAGTTTGGACTAGGACGAAAGCAGGGTGAATGGATAGAGGTGGACTGATTTAAGAGAGATACTGTGTTTAGAGGGTTAAAAACAAGAATTGATGATGGCTTAAATATAGGAGGGGGATAAGGAAGAAGGAAGGGTCAAGGATGGCCCTGATGTGTGGGTAGCTGGATGAATCATTCACTGAGTTAGGGAATTGTTCAAGAGGATCTTGTTTGGGAGGAAGATCAAAAGTTTATTTTTGGGATGTTGATCTTGAGATGGCTTTGGAACATTCAAGAAGATTTTTCAAGTAGATGAGTGAATATGTATGTCTAGAGCTATGAAGGGAGGTCTTGGCTGGAGATACACTATTGTGAGTCATCATGTATAGGTGGCAGTTAAAGACATTGCAATGGATGAGACTGTCAGAGAAAAAAGAGGGGTCTGACAGTTGAGCTCAGAAAAACTTGAGCATTTACCCACTAGGTCGAGGAAGTTACACCTGAAAAGGAGATAGAGGAGAAATTGTCAGGGTTGGATTCTGCTGGGCTGGAGCAATGACAGAACAAGTGATAAAGAGTGTACAGGATATTAATAGAAGAGGGTTTTTCCCTCTCTCGTCTCTGACTGACATTGATATTTTCTTATTTCCACACTATCTATGTTTGTCTGATTCATTTGTGGAGACTGTTCTGATAAGCAGAGAATTCTGTTTCATGAGCAACTGCTCAGTGCTTAAACCATAGAAAATATATTTGTTTTTCTTTTTAATTAACATTGCAAATATGTTCGCAACACCAGAATGCAGGAAATATAATTCCAGAATTAACATCACACTATCCTGCTGCTCTTTTTAATAGAACTTTCACACTTTAGGGAAGACAGATAGTTTTCTGGAATGATTATGGCCCGGAAGACAGCCCCCCTCTCCCTTATTTAAATCCCGATTCTTCTTTTAGCTTTATAGGAAGTTATCTTTTAACTGCTCTTTGCTCATATGTTCTAATTATAGTAGCACAATTCTTAAAATAACAAAGTTATTTTAACATAACATAATAAAAATGTTTTCTCAAACTGGGATTTTGTAATTCCTCCTTTCAGGCATCACAGGAACCAGCAGTAATGGCACATGGAGTGTATGTTTTCCCCTCTCCAAATTTCCTTTCCATTTCGTGCAATAATAACCATTTGCTAAGGACCATTTGCTTGTTGCCAGAGTAATGGAATGTCTGAGGCTGAGGTTAACATTTTTTAATAGTAATATTACATTAATTTAATAATATTATATTGCAAAGTGCATGTAGCATTTGGCCATGGAGAAAACCGTGAATGCCAGCTCATTAATTTGTCCACTCAGGGTTCATTATATGAATAAAAAAATTAGGCATACTACTCAGAAATAAAAAGGAAAGAACTATTGATATCAGCAAAATGGACGAATCTCAAAATTATTATGCTGAGTGAAAGAAGTTGGGCAAAAAAGAATACATGTTGTATGATTTTATTTTGGTAAGATTTTAGAAAATGCAAATGTATGTATAGTGGCAGAAGAGGTCAGTGGTTGCTGGTGGCTTGGGGCTGAGGGTAGAGCAGAAGCCTAGGATGGATCATGAAGGGGTGGGAGGAAACCTGAGTAGCTAATAGAAATAGTCATTATTTTGATTGTGGTGATGGTTTCAAATGTCAAAACTAATCAAATTGAATACATATTTAACGTCTATTATACTTCAGTAAATTATATTTAAAAAAAAACTGACTCAAGAAAAATCAAATTTAATGTCCCTTTGAACTCTCACTTTCTATGTTCCTCTTATTTTAGAGGTGAGCAGATTGAAAGTGGACAATATATTTTATGAAAGTTTCTCTGCCAAGCATTAGGGCTAGTTGGTTATGATTAGATTGCAATTTCTCAACAACTGCCCTTCCAACAGAGCATCTCCTCCTTCTCAGAACCTTATCTACTGAGAGAAAGAGGCTCTGAAATACTAACATCCTTGATGGTTGAACGAGAGCTGTGCATGTTGTGAACACAGTTACTGAAAAATGAAACACTCTACTTACCACTCAGATGTCCTTTAGTTATATGCTGTAAAACCTCATTATCAACGTAGAGTTGTGGAAGTTCCTTCCAAATTTGTAATGAGTCAAAATTTTACATTTTTAAAGAAAAATGTAATTTTAGTTGTCAAAGATAGTGCTGTATTAATGGAACATGATTGTATTTACAGTTAAACCTCTATTATATAATGGCTCACATTTTAAAACCTCTGATTTTGACTACTTTTTAATAAGTTAGAATTCAGTAATAATCAAATACATTTCTGAATTGTTACAAAGTCTGTATTAATAGACGTCTCTTAGAAAGATTCAGTTTTTCACAGTCTATTTAAAATGTTGAAACCCAACATTCTACCTGCAGTTTTTCTAGGATGAATTCAAAAGATGCATTTTTGTTTGTGTTTTATGGATGGATCAAAATTGAATGAACAAGATTAATGTTATTTTTGATAACTTCTGAGTACTTTCTTAAAAATAAAAAAATAGTTCATTAAGTGAGAGAATGAAAAGAATAGCAGTTCAAAAATGTAATTAGAATTAAGATGACAGGATTATTTTGCCATTGTATATTTTGAATAATTTATTTTCTTGACCCTATAGAAAACACAAAAGTTGTTTATATTTATCAATCATCATTTTTTATTTAACATGACATCGTTATCATTCCAGCCAAGATACTCACCATTCCTTTTCCAGTAGAGAGAGTTGATTAATCTCTTTCTTGTGCATTCATTTTTTGAGCCTTTAAGCTCAGCATTCATGGGGGTGATGCAGTGCAGATGTCATATGACAGGACAGAATTACATCCTGGTTGTAAGAGTGCATCATTGACATCTTCTGGGGAAGAGAGCAAAACAGTGACAGAAACCGAAAAGCACAGGGAATATGGCTTATGTATAACCTCAAAGTCATCCATGTCCCCCAAAGGTGGGGATTCAATATGTATAAATTATATTAATAGAAAAAAATACTTTAGAAGTGATAGTGTAGACTCCTGAATGACATTATTTGTCTGAAAAGCATAGTAGTCAGTTGGCCCACAAGACTTTTTGTCCTTTACAATAAGATTCATTCTTGTAGGTTGTATCAGTTTTTTTCTTAATTTTTATTTTATATTGAACTATAGTTGATTTACAATGTTGTGTTAGTTTTAGGTGTACAGCAAAGTGATTCAGTTATACATATATATATTTATTCTTTTTCAAATTCTTTTCCCGTTTAGGTTATTACAGAATATTGAGCAGAGTTCACTGTGCTATACAGTAGGTCCTTGTTGGTTAACTATTTTAAATATCATAGTGTGTATATGTTGACCCCAAACTCCCAATTTATCCCTCCCCCCACCTTTCCCCTTTGGTTACCATAAGTTTGTTTTCTATGTCTGTGAGTCTGTTTCTGTTTTGTAAATAAGTTCATTTGTATCATGTTTTTTTTAGATTCCACATATAAGTGATATCATATGGTATTCGTTTCTCTCTTTCTTACTCACTTCAGTCAGTATGACGATCTCTGGGTTCATCCATGTTACTGCAAATGGCATTATTTTGTTCCTTTTTATGGCAGAGTAATATTCCATTGTATATATGTACCACATCTTCTTTATCCATTCCTCTGTTGATGGACATTTTAGGTTGCTTCCATACCCTGGCTATTGTAAATAGTGCTGCAATGAATATTGAGGTGCATGTATCTTTTCGAATTATGGTTTTCTCTGGATATATGCCCAGGGGTGGGATTGCTGGATCGTATGGTAGTTCTATTTTTAGCTTTTTAAGGAACCTCCATACTGTTCTCCATAGTGGCTGTACCAATTTACATCCCCACCAGCAGTGTAGGAGGGCTCCCTTTTCTCCACACCCTCTCCAGCATTTGTTGTTTGTAGACTTTTTGATGATGACCATTCTGAATGGTGTGAGGTGATATCTCATTGTAGTTTTGATTTGCATTTCTCTAATAATTAGCGATGTTGAACATCTTTTCATGTGCCTCTTGGCCATCTGTATGTCTTCTTTGGAGAAATGTCTATTTAGATCCTCTGCCCATTTTTTGATTGGGTTGCTTGTTTTTTTGATATTGAGCTACATGAGCTGTTTTTAAATTTTGGAGATTAATCCCTTGTTGGTTGCATCATTTGCAAACATTTTCTCCCATTCTGTGGGTTGTCTTTTCGTTTTGTTTATGGTTTCCTTTGCTGTGCAAGAGCTTTTGAGTTTGTATCAGTTTTCTATTGTTGCCATAACAAACTCCCACTACCTTAGTGGCTTATAAACGATAAAAACTTATTATCTTAGGGTTCTGTAGGTCAGAAGTCTGATGCTGGTCTTGCTGGGCTAAAACCAAGGTGTTAGCAATGCTGTGTTTCCTTCTGGAGGCTCTAAGGGAGTATCCATTTCCTTGCCTTTTTCAGCTTCTAGAGAGCTGCCCTGTATTCCTTGGCTTATGTCCTCCTCCCTCCATCTTCAGAAATAGCAAGGTAGAATCTCTCTGTAATCTCTGACTCTTATTTCAGCCAGAAATGTTCTTTTAAGGAGTCATGTGATTAGGCTTGAGCCCACCTGCATAATTTAGGATAATCTCCCTTTCTCAAGGTCCTCAACCTTATCTGCGAGTCACCTTTGCAACTAAAAGTAGCATAGTCACAGGTTTCAAGGATCAGGGCATAGACATCTTTGGGAGGCCATTATTCTGCCTCCCATATGGGTGAAATTCTAGAACAGTTAGGGACTAAAACAAGGGCAGGGAGAGATTGAATTAATGGATATGTTTTGGAGAGTATCTGTTGGTGTGGTCTTCAACAGAAGAGTCAAGAAACGAAAAAAATTATCAACAGAAAGAAAATCAGGCATCAGGATAGCACTTTGAGTTATGTACGAGTTGCCACACTTTGCACGTAAAAAGCAATCCTCTTTGTTCAGTCAATATTTAAATAAGCTAATTACACGAATGGGCCTGTTCTGTCATCTGTTTTTCAATCTGGTAGCAGATACAACTCCATCACTTAGGTACTTGAAGTTCTGTAGCAAACATTTATGAGAGTGAGTTGACAATTATTAGTGTAAAAGAAAAGCTAGGTTAATACCATTTTTAAACCTAGAGTTTCTTGCTTAGGATGTATTAAAGTTAAGGAAGATAAAACATTTAGAAAATGTTTCTTACTTAAATAGATAAAAACTGATATCAATAGGAGTGCAAGATTAGTTCTAGCTTTTAAATTAGCAAAACAAAAAAATTCCAGTTTTCACAAAACTTAGTTGATAAGGAAAGGCAGATTATACTAAAAGAATCTTTTAAAAACACTGATGGATAATCTTTTAAAAACACTTCTTTTTGTTTTAGTTAATTAAACACCTTTAATTCCTTACAGAATCCTTTTAAACTGTATTTTTTTTTAAATTTATTTATTTATTTATTTTTGGCTGTGTTAGGTCTTCGTTTCTGTGCGAGGGTTTTCTCCAGTTGCGGCGAGTGGGGGCCACTCTTCATCGCGGTGCGCGGGCCTCTCACTGTCGCGGCCTCTCTTGTTGCGGAGCACAGGCTCCAGACGCGCAGGCTCAGTAGTTGTGGCTCACGGGCCTAGTTGCTCCGTGGCATGTGGGATCTTCCCAGACCAGGGCTCGAACCCATGTCCCCTGCATTGGCAGGCAGATTCTTAACCACTGCGCCACCAGGGAAGCCCTGTATTTTTCTTTTTTAAAATTGATTTTAATAAATGGGCTGGATAAAATTAATATTCAATTGAATCTAATAGCTGCAAATATAGCTGGATTTGATGGTCTTAAAATTAATTGTAGTTTGCAATTTAGAGCTCAAGCAATAAAATCAGTGACAGGTGAGTAAAGCAGAGATCCAGACAGAGTGGGAAGATAATTTTGTGTGTCATGGGAAATTCCTCAGGTTTAAATATGTAGAACGTTTAAAAAATGCTCTCTGATCTTTATAAGGAAAAACTGGTTTTATATATAACAAATAGCTGAACTGTGCAATAGGATTATTTGGTCTGTTTTTTAAAGTTAACTCTATATAGTTGTAAATTAACACCATATTTACTTGTATAATTCTCTTATTCCACCTCCTGGAGTGGGCTAGACACCTAGAAAGAATCCAGACTTTGCTTGATTTCATTCTTCCTTGAGCCTTGGAGGAGAAATGGGAAAGATTGAGTGAAGTGGAGGCCATCTGGAGGCAGGGAAGGGAATGAATGCTTCTTACCACCAACTGTGTGCTAGGTACACTGCTTCATGCTTTACACGCATTGCCACAACTTTAGTTATTATCCAAGAAAGAGAAATGAAACTTACAGTGGCCAAGAATTTTGTCAAACATACCCTAGGCAATAAAGCCTGACTTGAACTCACGTACACTTGACTCCAAAGGTTTGTTCTTCTCATTGTCTCTATGCTTCCTTCCTGAACCTTGAGACCCATTTTTCTGATTCCTCTCCTTAAATAGAAGGCACTGTGTACTGAAAAGAAAGGCGGGTCCCTCAAAACCGATGACACTGACAGGTTTACAGGATTCCCCAAAGTATCCCAGGGCCCCAAATTAGAAAAGCCTTCAAGTCAAGGAGCCATTCTTGTTATAGTTGTGTGAGCCATCTACTCCTTTAACCGAAGGCCTCACTTCCAAGTTATGAATCTTCTCCAGGAACAGACGGACTATGAAGTCAGCCATGCTCTCTGCATGGTGACAGGGCATGGTTAAACTTCAGCTCGGATCTTCCTGTCTTATTGACTCACATGAGATTGCTCAGAGGACTCCTGCTTCCCTATCTGTTGCTCCCTTCCTTATACACATCAGGGGTTAACAGGATAGAATGTGGGACCCAAATCATTTTTCCTTATTTTAAAAGAACTTCAATAATGTGGACTGAAGTTGAAACTAGAGAATAAAAGGAATTATCACACAGGCTACTGAAAGGGGAAAAGAACCTCTTACGTGTTGTGGAGTAAGGAAGGCAGGAATATGTGGAAAATATGATGAAAAGGATGGAGATCTATGTGATCTTTGTATGTGATAAAAAATAATATAATTGTGTTCATGGTGTATTTATCGCAGATATATTTTATCTTTAAGGCCAGTATGGTATCATTTAGAAAAGCACCTATGGGGGAACTTAAAATATAGGCAGGCTTTACTGTGAAAAGGTGTTGATTACATCATAATGCCCAGCAACAATAAAATGATTGTACCTCAATGTGATATCCTTAGTCTTTAACACTGATGTTTATAAAGAATTAATAGTGATACAACAAAAAACCTTTACAGTAATATTTTAAAAACAAGATGGAAAGTTGGGGATATGATTTTTCTTAATTATGAAATTGCATAAAATTCTAAACATAACTGCTAAAATGTTAACAGTGTTTGCCTGGGGAATTCTGGTTTATTGCTGTTTTTTTTTTTTTTTCTGCTTCACTGTATTTTTTCCAACACTTACAAGCAGAAAAACAAATAAGGTTCCATGATGAGAAAAACAAAAAGCAGAAGATTTTATGAGTATTCTCAAGTGACCAGTGAGGAAACAAAAGATCTTCCTGGCCAGATGAGACTTAATATTACTGCAAGTTAATTGATTCAGTGATCCTTCTGTTTAGATTAAAGCCAGTAGAAATCAGATGGTGACTGTACACCTAATTATCATGTTATTTTAGCAATAGGAAAAAATAATAAGAAAAGTTGTGCAACAATTTTTCAACTATAATGAATCAAGAAAAGGCGTGTCAAGAATCATATAAGGCACATGTTTTAGACATTAAAATGTTGTTTGTAGAAACAATCATAAGTCAATTATATAATTTTGAAGTAAAATACGAATAGTATGTTAATGCATTTGCTGTGTTCTACTTTTTGTAATTTCCTTTGATATAAGATTAGCTCTGTCTAAAGAACCACACAGGTCATGTAGAAATTTGGAAATCAGCTATCAGGTATCAGTTCATCCTTTTTAAAGTTATTAAAGTACTATATTTGGGGATTAACATCAGTAAGCAATGAGTTAGATTATGTAAATTCATAAATATATTACTTTTTAAATTCTTAGTGTTTTATTTCTTTTAAATAGACTTTATCAGAGCAGTTTTAGGCTCACAACAAAATTGAACAGGAAGTACAGAGAGTTCCCATATTTCTTTATACCCCTTTCCCCCACATAAATACAACCTCCCTCTCCCCGCCATCATCATCCCACACCAGAGTGGTACATTTGTTACAATCGATAAACCTACATTGACACAACATTATTACCCAGAATCCATAGTTTACATTAGGGTTCAATCTGGGTGTTGTACATATATATAATGATATGTATCTACCATTATTGTATGCAGAGAAGAGTTTCACTGCCCTAAAAATCCTTTGTGCTCTGCCTATTCATTGCTCCCTTTCTTTAACCCCTGGCAAACACTGACCTTTTTACTGTCTCCATAGCTTTGCCTTTTACAGAATGTTATATAATTGAAATCATACAGCATGTAGCCTTTTCACATTAGTTCTTCCACTTAGTAATGTGCACTTAACATTGTTCCATGTCTTTTCATCGTTTGATAGCTTGTTTCTTCTTGGTGCTGAATAATATACCCTTGTCTGGATGGACCACAGTTTTTTTGTTTGTTCACCTACTGAAAGTCATCTTGGTTGCTTCTAAGTTTTGGTAATTTTAAAAAAAGCTGCTATAAATGTGTGCAGGTTTTTGTGTAGATGTAAGTTTTCAAATCTTCTAGGTAAATTCCATGGAGCATGATCACTGGATCATATGGTAAGACTATATTTGGTTTTATAAGAAACCGACAAACTGTCTTCCTAAGTGACTATCATTTTGCATTCTCACCAACAGTGAATGAGGGTTCCTGTTGCTCCACATCCTCATCAGCATTTGGTGTTGTCCATGTGTTGGATTTTGGCCATTCTGTTAAGTGCGTTTTAATTTGAAGTTCTTTATTGACATATGACTTGGTGCATCTTTTCAATAAGCTTTTTGTCATCGCTGTATCTTCTTTGATGAGGTGTCCAGACCTTTGGCCCATTTTTAATTGGATTGTTTGTTTTCTTATTGTTGACTTTTAAGAGTTTTTGTGTATTTTGGATAATGGCCTTTGATCACATATGTCTTTTGCAAATATTTTCTCCCAGTTTGTAGCTTATCTTCTCATTCTCTTAGCAGTGTCTTTCACATAACAGAAGTTTTTATGAAGCCCAGCTTATCAATTATTTCTTTCATGGGTCGTGCCTTTGATATTGTATCTAAAAGATCATCGCTGTACTTAAGGTCATCTAGATTCTCTCCTATGTTATTTTCTAGGTGCTTTATGGTTTTGCATTTTACATTTAGGTCTATGATCCACATTGAATTTTTGTGTAAGGTATAAGGTCTGTGTCTAGATAGATTTTATTGCATGTGGATGTCCAATTGTTCCAGCACCATTTTCTGAAGAGACTATCTTTTCTCCATTGTATTACAGCCTTTCCTCTTGTCAAAGACCAGTTGACTATATTTATGCAAGTCTATTTCTGGGCTCTCTATTCTCTTCCACGGGTCGATTTGTCTATTCTTTCACTAATACCACAGTGTCTTGAAGAGATACTACTTTGAAAACTAAAAGAAGGTATTAGAGTTTTTTTTACTTGACTGTGATACATATTTTCTAAAACATAATTGTTCTTGTAGAACACGTTTCTCTAATGTTGAAATTAGTTCTAATATCCTAACGAGCTTAAATTGTGTTGAAAAAATGAATTTACAGAAAAATACACTTTCCTAGTGACCATTTGGTTTCACTATACATATTTGCATACAAGTTTTAAACTACTCATTTGTGCAAGAATAGACATGAAATAATTATCAGAATGACATTATATTTTCTTTTGTGTGTGTGTGTTTTCTTTAAAGTCACTCTCCAAAAAGTATGTAAGGAAAAAGAGATGAAGAAAGAAAAAGTATAACGTTGTGGTTTCTGTTCGCCACAGTTCTAGAGTAATTTTTCTAATAATTTTTAGTAGAAGTTTATATTGAAGAATAAAACTCAATAGAGGAACAGATTGAGAAGTTAAATCAATATCAGATTAGAAACTGTTTCAATGATTTATTATAATTTCTTAAAATTTTGAAAATTGTATCTCTTATTTCACCTCTTATTTGACTGGCTCTGTGATAAAGAAATACATCAAGCTGTTTCAGGTTTAGCCTTCCTTGGTGCCAACATTTTGGTAAAGAAAGTTATTCAAAATATTGTTCTATGCTTGAGATCTCAGAGCATGTCTGTTCAGCTGGAGGTGATACAGCCTGAAAGATTGATTTGTATTAGCCAAAGTCACAAGACACTGATTTATAAGTCTTAATGCCCACTCATTAATTTACAGTGGGAGCTACATTTAGTACAATAACTGGATCAGTTATACAAGACACTCCCTTTGGGTGAGTAGATATACTCTAGTGGCCAAACTATAGATAGGAAACTTGCTTGGAGGCTATGAAATTAGACCAGTGGGAATTGAATATTAATAGATATTTCTTTCCAGCTAGAGGAGCCTGATAATTTGTCCTTTGCCCCTCTAGGAATTTTTCTATTATAATAAGAGATGTTGCTCAGATCTTTCCTTAAATTTTTTTTTAACCTACCACTCCTTTCTCTAGATTGTGTAAGGTTACTGAAACATACTGTCATGAAATCATCCTTCATGAAATGTTGGTTTCTATTTCCAAGCTTATAGTATGTTTCTCACTTGTTTAATTTTACTATGAGTTAGTTCTGTTAACTCTTGGAGACAGATCTTCCTCTAAAAAAATAAACTATCTGAAAATAATGGTATAGTTTGCAATGAATTCCAGCTATTGTATGTTGATTCTTACCTCCATTAATTTCAGAGATTACCATACTTTGATTTAGGGTTCTACCTTATTCTTTTGGCTTTTTCTCTTTCCCTGTAGCATATTGAATGATAGGTTATACCTATGATCTGAATTTTAATTTTATATTTTATTTTGATAGTTACAAATATCAGTAGTATAGCATTTTTGCTATCTACCTTAATATATGTTATACTCTTTCTTTTATGAAAGAAATTCTTTTTAAAGGTTTGTTCTTCATTATAAAGTTCTTTCATAATTTGGTTTATGGGCTGAATGATAGAAATCCTTCATTCAGTTTTAAATTCCATAAATCACCTTCAGAAAGTAAAAACGTATGCTGAGGGAATTTTTTGCTGTAATTTTTGTCAACTCTGCCATGATATTTTCATGATATTTTGATGAAAATGAATGTATATTTTAGTTGCAAATTAACATGTCAGTATAAAGGTTGTAGGAAGAATGTCATTCTAAGAAAATCAAAACAATGAATTAAATATTCAAGTTGTGTTTTCCCCTGAAGTATTATTAAATACAGTGTGTTTGTTATTCCTTTGTACATTATTTCAGAATTACAGAGTTGTAAAATCAAGAGAATAATGACAGATCCAGCATTTAAAAAGTGAAGTTTGGTGGATCTTTCCAAGCATACTTTATTTTTGAGTGATATGTGTTTACAGTGATGGCTGGAATACTTTGCTTGTGTCTACTAAGTAATTAAAATGAATCTGTCTTTAACAATTTGTGCTGGGAAATGTCTACTTTGCATGCATTGAAAATGAAACTGTTACATTGGTATCTTTATGGAAAAAATATGAAAAATGTTTATTATTACTTTGAGCCTGTTTGTATTAAGACTATTCATGAAACAAATAGAAATTTTGCCACGAATATAACACAAAAGTGGAATATTTATTAAACTCACCTCAAAAAGTCTAGATGTCCTAAAATTATAGCTGTAAGGAAATGGGCAATAGCCTAGAATGTTTGTTGTGGTCCTTTTGAAAAGGATACGTAATCTGAAGAAGCTATGTTATTCAATGCCCATTAAAAAATTAAAAGTGAGTTTCAGATGTTGATGTTTCTATCTCTCACACTAAGTTATGTTTCATAAGGTGACTCCTGTGATGCTTTGGAACATGTAGCGTAGCAGGATCTTCAAATATTGACCAGACAAGAGTGCCAGTCAGTCTTATAGTACGATGTCACTTGATGCTAGAACAAAATAGTCTCTGGTAAACTTGAAAGAGAGATATTTAGGGAAGTATATAATTTAATACCAGTACAAGATCTCAGTTCATTAGAATTGGCTTCATAATCTTATGTTCCTAAAGACTGGGAAAATCGGTGTGAAGCCCATTGGTCTGTATATATTTTCACTGAAAGTTTACCTTGGTTTTCTGCTTCTGTGGTTTCATGGTCTGTCTTTGAGCTTCAGTTACAGAGCACAGCAGTACTGTTTATGTCAAAGCCCCCCATTACTTTGCTGAAGTGTAAAATAATTTTTATTCTGAGCCAGAACAAGTCCTACCTAATCTCCAACTGGCCTCAGAAAATAAAATGACTAAGTTCTTTAATTTAAGGGTGTTAAGTACTACCTTTAGGAGAGGCATTTTAATGAAATAACTGATCATTAAATAGTTATGACAACTATACATTCTGCCTGAATTGCTAATAAGACCAGATAAATGTAGTAATCACAAATTGGTGTTTAAATTATATGTATAAACAACCTTATTAATCTTCCCCTCGGTCCTCCTGGATTCATGCTGAGAAAATCTCAAATAATTCTCTATGCTCAGACGATGACAACGTGTAAAAACAAGTTATCTTTTTTTTTTCTGAGATAAATATTTC
This sequence comes from Balaenoptera acutorostrata, assembly GCF_949987535.1. Lineage (NCBI taxonomy): Eukaryota > Metazoa > Chordata > Mammalia > Artiodactyla > Balaenopteridae > Balaenoptera > Balaenoptera acutorostrata. The sequence goes on along the minus strand of NC_080069.1, from coordinate 76,834,040 downwards.
TCAGTTATCGTACTTTCATATAGACTGTAAGTATAAATTATTTTTATTAATTTTGAGAGGCAAGGATGTTAAAGTATATTGAGGCTTACATAAACCTTAAGCATTTAATTATTAAATATGAGTAAAAGTTTTAGATAAAAACAGTTTTAAATAAATGGTGGTCAGTTCGGGTGACAAATTTAGTTAGATGCACATTTTATACAATTTACTACAATAATTTCCAAGGAATTAAATTATAATAAATACATAAATGAGAAAAAATAATAAAATTGAGTGTTAGCTCTCAGTTGAAAAAATAATCTGAATTTAAAAGTGCCAGAAGAAGTTTAAAAGGAAAAAAATTAACAAATTTAATTAAATAACTTTTTTAAAAAGGTAGGCACCCTAAGGACCCAAAATAATTAGGTAACTAAGTACAATACTTGAAAAATGTTAAGAGGAAATAGAATTTTTCAAAAGACAATGTATTTATATTAGTAATATATAAATGTATAATGTATTTATAAAATAAATGTATGATGTAAATATGTAATTTGGTAAGAAAAGTATTTAATCAAGTAGATAAAGGACCAAGTCTAATGTAAAATTCATAAAAGAGGGGCTCTGTTGATAAATAAACATGAAAACAGAGAAAGATCAAAGCATTATTATGTTAGGAAAAATTAAAAGAACAAAGCTAAAAGAAATTTTTTTTAAAAATAAGAAGAAAATAGTTTCTCCTAATGAGGTTGCCATGAAACCACTAGTCCCATGTACTGCTGCAACCAGTCCACATAAAACTAACTTCAGGGGCTTCCCTGGTGGCGCAGTGGTTGAGAGTCTGCCTGCCAATGCAGGGGACACGGGTTCGAGCCCCGGTCTGGGAAGATCCCACATGCCGCGGAGCAACTGGGCCCATGAGCCACGATTGCTGAGCCTGCGCGTCTGGAGCCTGTGCTCCGCAGCAAGAGAGGCCGCGATGGTGAGAGGCCCGCGCACCGCTATGAAGAGTGGCCCCCACTTGCCGCAGCTGGAGAAAGCCCTCGCACAGAAACGAAGACCCAACACAGCCATAAATAAATGAATAAATAAATAAAAATTTAAAAAAAATGCTGACAACTACCACAAACACCACACAATCCAGAAAAATAAAATATTAAAAAAAAAAACAAAAACCTAACTTCAAAAATTTTCAATAGTCACAGAAGTGTTCCTAGCCTTTGGCCCAGTAATCCCACTCTGGCATCCCAGATTAATCTAAATGATGATAAAGCCAAAATCATTAGGCTTAAAGATGCACGAAATGTTTAGCACAGCAGCATTTATTCTAGTAAGAATATTGGTAGCAAACTAAATAGTGAACAATATCTGAATTGTTAAATTATGTTTCATTGTAATGTCAAGGGAATCGTAATTTACGGACAGTGACAATGATACAATATGGAGAATATCAAAATATCCTTGAACAGATACTTGAAGTTTTTTTTTAACTATCTCTATATTTGAAAAGAAATATAGAGAAAACTTAATAGATAGTAGAATAGTGCTTATATATATATATCCCACTCTGTTTGCCAAATTGGATTTTGTAATATAAAAAGAACAAACTTTAGGGCTTCCCTGGTGGCGCAGTGGTTGAGAATCTGCCTGCTAATGCAGGGGACACGGGTTCGAGCCCTGGTCTGGGAAGATCCCACATGCCACGGAGCAGCTGGGCCCGTGAGCCACAATTGCTGAGCCTGCGCGTCTGGAGCCTGTGCCCCGCGACGGGAGGGGCCGCGATAGAGAAAGGCCCGCGCACCGCGATGAAGAGTGGCCCCCGCTTGCCGCAACTGGAGAAAGCCCTCGCACGAACCGAAGACCCAACACAGCCAAAAATAAATAAATAAATAAATAAATAAATAAATAAGAAAATCCTTTAAAAAAAAAAAAAAAAAAAAGAACAAACTTTAAATTGAGAGAAAAAGGGAAACTTTCCATATTGACTATATCTGTTTATTGCTTATAAAAATATGAAACTAAGAGGAAAAAAATGAAAAAAAGTGTTCATATGGATGTTCCTCATTCAATTCAGGTAGGGTTTTCGCTGCCGAGTGGTGCCAGTTACAAATGCAGGCCCTGGAGGCCAACAGAAGTCATGGTTGTTGAGTCTAGCAAGAACTTGTAAGAAAGGAGAGATGGTCCAGTCATGTAACTGGAAAGTTAACAGATCTGCATGGATTTCCTGTTCAGTCCAGAATTTAGACTGCAGGATTATGATAAGATCTCAGTAACCAAAATGTTTCTTTCTACCTTCTAAACTATAACGGACCAAATATGTTTATGGTAATAGCAAGTAGCAAAGCAAGGCCCCTGTGCGTTTTTGCTTAAGAGCCTATGCACTTAAAACAATTATGTATATGCATGACAATCAAACATCCTTTTTATTAATGGCAACCATAAAGCCCTACAAGAGGATCAAACTATCAACTTGAAATGCAGAATAGGAATATCTAGTGTACATGAGCCACTTTTCTTGGATGTTCTCCTTACAGTTAGAGAAAATTGCAAAGAAACATTCTGATCAGGAATAAGCCATGATTGCATAAAGAAATTTCCAAAAGAAATAATTCTGGCATACATAAATAAGGTAAATCCTCGTAATAAGATGATACAGCTGTGAAGAATAGGCACCATGATCTAAAGAAAGAGAGAAAGCAGGACAACACTAGCTCTTTGGAATTTCTAAAACCTAGTCTGAGAGCTCATATTCTATGTCCTTCTCACGTATTCTGTAGAGTGAGTCTCAAGCCTGGCTGCACATGAGTGTCACCTTAGAATGCTTAAGAATTCCTGACACCCAAGCCGTGACAGAGCAATTAAAATGGAATCTCTGGAGGTGGACCCAGGCATCATTATTTTTAAATCTCCACAAGGGATATCAATATGCAGCTAAGGCTGAGAACCAGTGCCTTAATGAAGTGTCAGTGGTTTAAGACAGTTATGTTTATTTTCAACCCCTATTTTATGAAATATCTATGGGGTCCTGATAGGTAGTGCAAATGAGTAAAGCTGACCAGGTTTTTTTTTCATAGTTGTGTCTTCAGTAGTATTTTTTCAAAGCAAACAATTTGCTTACATATTAAATGTATAGGAATGCTTTGTTCTTCCACCCACCCCCCGCCAAAAAAAAAAAAAGTGTTTTCCAATATACATTTGGGTCTGTTTTTGGCTTGGGCCTATCTTTGGTTTGGCCAATTTTGATAGAGCTCAGCACAAGAAATATTTCACTTTTTACTTTATTGTATGAAAACCTAGCACTAAGGTGATAATAAAAGACAATCAACATTTGTAGGCTATACCATGGCAGCTGCTCTTCAACCTTGGCCTTTGGTTACCATGCAGGAATGTAGATCCAATCATTGCCATATTTTTCGGATATTTCAGAAGACAGAGATTCAGATTTGCGTAGGAAGTCACTCAGTATTTATATATTGACAATTCAATTTAAAATAAAAAAACTCAGTGTACATCAACATTGCAAGCCAAAGAACACATCTGTGGGCTTTTTCTGCTCACAGACTAAATCTGGTCAGCAGGGTGGCAGTTCATATGTTTTGGTCTAAGGCAAATCTATTGAGGCTGCATAACCAGTTGACCTTATTGCATCATTTCAGAAAGAATCTGTTATTGGCTATAAAATAAGCAGGGTCCAGATTCAGATACAAAAGATGCTTGTCTCAAAAATAAGGTCAAGGCACTAGACTTAAGGCATGTGGTCAGATTTAGACTACTGGCCAAAGAGATTTGATAATGAGTGACTCTATAGTAACATTAAATCGGCTCTTACCAGGGGCAGGGCATATTCTATAGACTCTGGCAGGGCTTAGTGGGGAAGATGAGAACTGTAGGAACTAACATCAGTCAAGTCTGAGGTGTTGGAACAGATCTTTGCACTGTTGACCCATCCTGTGGCTTGTTGATATGGAAATGTTGTCTTCCTCTTGTTACCACCATGATCTAAACAGCTCACATAATCTGCCATATGGCCTTTTCACCAAGTTGGTTCTCGGAGAGAATTTGGGGAGAAAAATATGTTCTCCTTTGGCTGGCTAGACAAAAGATTGATTTTATATCTGGAGAGCAGTGATTCTCAAACTTCAGTGCACATCAGAATCATCTGGGATGATTTGTTAAAACACAGATTGCCAGGCCCACCCCCAGAGCTTTTTTTTTTTTTTTTTTTTTTAAATGAAACAAATGTTTCTTTTTTTTTTTTTTTAATTATTATTTATTTATTTATGTCTGTGTTGGTCTTCGTTTCTGTGCGAGGGCTTTCTCTAGTTGCGGCAAGTGGGGGCCACTCTTCATCGCGGTGTGCGGGCCTCTCATTATCGTGGCCTTTCTTTTTGCGGAGCACAGGCTCCAGATACGCAGGCTCAGCAATTGTGGCTCACGGGCCCAGTTGCTCTGCGGTATGTGGGATCTTCCCAGACCAGGGCTCGAACCCGTGTCCCCTGCATTGGCAGGCAGATTCTCAACCACTGCGCCACCAGGGAAGCCCACCCCCAGAGATTTTGATCGGTAGGTGTGGAATGGGACCTGAGAATTAGCATTTCAAACAAGTTCCCTGCTGGTGTTGATTGCTGCTGGTCTGGGAACTACATTTTGGATCCTCAGGTCTAGGATCTTTAATTCTCATTTTCCCACTAACCTATTTTTGTACCTTTGTCTCTGATAGTGGGAAATGATGTTCTTTTGGTGTGTGTGTTAGAGTTCTCCTTTGAATAAAATAAAATACAAATGTTGAATAAATATTATAAAGTATTTCTTCATAGGGCCAGCACTAATCTTCAGGTTCTATTAATTGACAATTGTAGGAGCCACTTGAGATCCTTATCCTTTTAAGTTTTCTGTGGCAATCAATGGAAGCCGTTTCTGTACTTCCAAACTTCCTGGCATGTTGACGGGGATGGTGACTGGGGAACCCCAGAGCCCGTACCTCATATAGTCCAAATACGGGTTCTTGGATTGTCTGGTTGAAAGTGTGGTGTCTGTCTTTTCCTTGTCTTTGTGTATCTGGCGTTATCTTCTAAGACAGTTGAATCATGAGGCCCATCCTGGAAGCTGCTTATGATTTCCTTGTTATTATAATGTTAGTTACTGGAGCTGCCATTTGTCAGGCATGGACCTAGTAATTGAACTCTCTGGAGGTCAGAATTACTGAGAGAGGGAAAGCATAAGTATATTCAGTTCAGCCAGATATTTTTTCTGTATTATTTTCTGGGAAGGATACCATTTGGAACAAATCTTCAAAGAAACAGGCCAGTGATTCTCAGCTGTGGATGAGACATCAAAAAATCCTAGGCAACTTCGAGGTGAGAGGATGAATGCTTCGACCCCCAACTCCCACCCCAGACTAATTAAATCTGATGCTCCACGGTGGAGCCTGGTCTTGTTATATTTTCAAATCTCCCTAGGTTAGTGGTTCTCAAATTTTGGCCTGCATCAACATCACCTGCAAAGCCTGTTGGAGATTGCTTGGTCCCACTGCTAGAATTTATGATTGAGTAAGTCTGGGTTGGGGGCCTAAGAATTTACATTTCCTACAGGTTCCCAGGGGATGCTGATGCTACCGGTTTTGGAACCATGCTTTGATGATTACAGTGTACAACTCTAGATAGCATGGCTGCTCTGGGCAGAGGTTGCCTTTTCTCTGAGCTCAGCTGTTAGCTACTTCATTAACCTCGGCTTCCCTAGCAGGCTAAATAATAACTCTCAAATCCACTGTGAACCTTTTTTTTTTTTTACAGACTAAAGTATTTTGGGAGGTTGTGCTCTTAGTTACATTGGAGCCCATTAAATTATATGGCAATTTAATTTTGTTAAACAAAACTATATTTGTATCAAATATGTCACTTTAGTCGCTTCTAGCTGTATCAGTCAGCTTCAAAGAGCTCTATCTTTGCTGATATTTTTCATTATATTTTCCTGTAATTTTATTTACCAGACCCTTAAATTGAAGAAAAATAGCAACCACAACATCAGCAGGCCTAAAATAAATTAGATCTATACGGGCAGTTTTCTGCATTATACTCCCCTGGTATGATAAATTCAGTCATTATTTTATGAGGCTCACCATTCCTGGAAAGGTTATTTTTACCAAAAATGTCTAAAGAGCATCTTCAAACCCAGTGAACCTTAGGAGTTTCCAAATCTTGGTTCTTGACCTGATCCTGCAGAATTCTGAATGTATTTTAATCATAAGTATACCTTTTAAAACAGGTATGTACATTGGCTTTCTCACTGTACCAAATGTTCATGCCTCTCTTGCTCGTGTGATAAGAAGAGCAAGGCCTTCACAGACATATCTGTATTAGTATTACCAGCAGAGTAGGTTGGGCAAATTACTTGCTCACTCGCAGCCTTAGTTTTCTTATCTGTAAAATGGTAGGAATAATCCCTGTCTCACAAGGATATTGCAAGATCAGATATGAGGAGACCCAAGTCCCCAGCATAGTGCCTGCTAAAAAGTGCTGTATAAGTGGGAGCTGTTTTTTGTGGTGTTGATGGGGCCTAAGAAGATCTTGGAACCCTCTGTGTGGGGAGAGGATACCATGATCAAAACTGGATATTCACCCAAGCCACAGAACCAAATCAAACAAATCATATGTAACTCCATTGTGTCTACACATGAATTCACCACGTCTACATTACTTTTGTACTTTATTCTAAAGTATTAAAATGTGTCAGTGGAGAACATTGCAGGTCAGAGTCCTGCTCTAAAAAAAATAACTTGTGCAAATATGATTGTTGACCTAGTTTTTAGTACTGTCTTTCATTTTTACATGGTGGTGTCATATGTCTGTTAGGCACTATTTTTAATGTGGATTCTTGGCAATAATTCATTTAGGCTTAATTAAAAATGGAACTTGATTTAATTAAAGGATTACCTTCACAATAAAAGCTAGGGTGGATTTCTTTGAAGTTTGTAAATCTTCATTCTAATGATCATATGGCTGATGCCTTGTGAGACTGTGCTTATTTACAGCTTAAACCAGTCCTTGCAATACAGACTTCTCATTTCCCTGAACAAAAAGGGTTTTGGAACTTTATCCTCCATTGAATGAGGTGGGTGCACCAAGCAGGCTACTGTAGTTTTTCAAAGTCAGCACTAGTTTGGAAGAAATGAAGTCCATGTGAAAAAACAAAACCAAAATCAAAACCACACCTGGAGAACTCTAATTATTCTTATCTTGATATGTTAATTTAACAAGGTTATGATATGATTATATAACTATATGATATCATTATGTAAATGTATAGTTTATTTTAAGTCCATTAAGCTCAACTTGTTGCATCAATTATGTGTTCAGTTTCTTCAAGTTAGGAATTTTCTATACTGGTTCCCAAAATGCGTGTGTCTCAGTCTTCACAGGTGTGTTGATGTGTGTGTTTTTGTATAGGTCTGTGAGCATTTTGTTTGGTTGTTTTTATGATGCACAAAAACAACCCTTGAATAATCATTGTAATATAATGACCATAAAGCATAATTTTGCTTTCCTTCAGTATTTCTGTTACAAACCCATTTAAAATAATATAAAAATCGTTATATTCTACCTTTTCTCTTGAAGTCTTGATAATAAAAATTTCTGTCTCTTTTTATTTTAATAAGCTAGTGAAACAAGCTAGGCTCTTAGATTTAATTTTGCCTAACTCTAGGTAAGGGTTGAGCTTTCTTCTATAGGGTGACCATTCCTCTTTTCTCTTCCTCAAGGAGCTCATCTCTTCTTCTCACTGCTGAGCTAAAAACTTAACAATAGTGATATGCCAAAAAAAAACATGGGATTAAGACCCCTGGATGAGGACAGTCCCCACATCTTTTATCTGTATCCACTGGGCTTCTTGCCAACCTTCTACTTCTCTAGAGATTCTTATTGAACATTTCTGCTTCTCTCTTCTGCCAGTGTTCAAAAGTTAACCCCTAGGAAAGCACTGTCATCTATTGGGATTTACACTGTAGGATGTACATGTACAGAAACTTGACTTTGTTTTCTGTAATTGAACTCAACTTGATCATGAGCTCCCATTTCTGCTGATGGTGGGGGAAAATAAACTTTTACTTTTCCAAAGTAATTTGTTTTCTTCCTTTATACAATTTTGTCTTTAGATAAGGCAGTGGGTCCTGGATTGTTTCCTACCATCCCCTTTCTCTTTCCTTGTCTTGAGAAAGAGGGGAAAGCTTATCGAACCTTATAGTAGTGAGATGGAATGGGTGCTCAGGATGTCCTCAGTCTCCTTCTGGCCACTGTGGGTGAGGTAACCAGATTTATTCACCTCTGAGTAGTAGTCAGCACCACTGCTAGTGTCCCTGGAGTCTGTGATAGAATCAGGCCTCAAAGTTCAGCAACTCTGTAAGCGTCTACTTTAACTTCACTGTGGCCACCAGGTATTCTCCTCTCAGAGCCCCAGATATGAGCCAGGGCACAATCCCTCTCTAACTTCCCCTTCAATCTATCTGTAGTTTATACAGTTTCCTCTTGGACCCTCATCTTCACCCCAGCCAGGGTTTCTCAGGGACACAGGCAGTATCTTAATGCTAGACTTCTCATTTTACAGTCTCTTCATTCTGCAATACAGCTTGTAAAAGGCTTTTAAAAAAACCTTTTTTTGGTAAAAAAAAAAAAAATTTTTTTCCCGTATTCTGCAGTTGACCTTATTTATCTCTGTGTCGAATCTTCCAGCTTTGACTCATTGGTCCTCTGAATGCATCCTTGCAACAATGCCTGCCTCTTACAAAATAAAAGCTTTTGTTCTCACAAGTGTCGTCTTTAAAATGGACATTAAGAGCCTTTTTTTGGAATTCAAAAGTAGAGTATCATTTTATTTTCTCTGCTGGATTCTGCCTTTCTCCTGAACCAACCGATACCTCAACTTCAAGGAGCACAGACTAAAGGTTAGCAATAATTAAATAAATGAAATTATATCAAATAACATTTCAGAATTATTTGATATTACCACTTCAAGTAAGGTGCTTATGTGCTGCAGATCTTACATAATGGTTTTGTCCAGTATTGTTTCAGAGACTATTTTGGTGGGTTTTGGACTTTCACATGAATTAGATAGCCCTATTTACTCAAATAGTCTGTTGGCTTTTCAATTTGATCATAAAATAGTATATAATGAGGATGCATAAAATATTTACTAATATTTATTGGCAAATTTCTATGATCCCAGACATATTAAGGAGTATCTGCAATGACCCTTATTCTCACTGTGTGATTTAAACAACTATGGTTTATTTTTTAACTGTGTAGGTTTTTAAAACTACAGTTACATAGAAAGCAATTTAAAAACCTACTGTGTAGGAGTTGATTGTGACACTAAATTATATATATAAAACAAAAAAAAATGTATATTTGGAGCTTGCTCTATTATTCCAAAGCTATGGCAATTATCTCTAATGGTTCAGAGTAAAGAAGGGTAGAAACACACAAGCCATTTCTTTTTTATAAATTTATTTATTTTATTTATTTATTCTCTGGCTGCGTTGGGTCTTTGTTGTTGTGCACGGGCTTTCTCCAGTTGTGGCGAGCAGGGGCTACTCTTCGTTGTGGTGCATGGGCTTCTCATTGCAGTGGCTTCTCTTGTTGCGGAGCACGGGTTCCAGACACGCGGGCCTCAGTAGTTGTGGCGCACAGGCCTAGCTGCTCCGCAGCATGTGGGATCTTCCTGGACCAGGGCTCAAACCCATGTCCCCTGCATTGGCAGGCAGATTCTTAACCACTGAGCCACCAGAGAAGTCCCCACAAGCCATTTTAATAAGGTTCATTCAACGCAGAATTGGTAGGGAGAATAACTGATCAGATTTTACAACTATTGAGAAGACCCCTTGAGGGCAAATCCATGTTTCCACAGAAACATAAAGGGAATTAATATTTATGAAGCATCTACTGTATGCCAAGGTACTACACTAGTAGCTCATATGTATATGATGTTTTACTTAGTTTCTATTAGGTAGGTAGTTCTTATAGTAAGAGAAGCATTTTATAATGAAGCAACTGGCACATGGCCAAGCTGGAATTAAAAACTAGGTCTCTCCCCTACAACCCATTGCCAAACACTAAAATCAGCTTTTATAATCTTCCTATTAGATAAGCAGTAGGTGACATTTGAATAAGGTAATTTTTTTTAAAGGAATTCCTTTATTTTTATTTATTTATTTATTTATTTATTTATTTTTGGCTCTGTTGGGTCTTCCTTTCTGTGCAAGGGCTTTCTCTAGTTGCGGCAAGCGGGGGCCACTCTTCATCGCGGTGCGTGGGCCTCTCACTATCGCGGCCTCTCTTGTCGCGGAGCACAAGCTCCAGACGCGCAGGCTCAGTAGTTGTGGCTCACGGGCCTAGTTGCTCCGCTGCTTGTGGGTTCTTCCCAGACCAGGGCTCGAACCCGTGTCCCCTGCATTGGCAGGCGGATTCTCAACCACTGTGCCACCAGGGAAGGCCCAAGGTAATATTTTTAAAAGATAGTCATTCATAGAAAAAAGTTAATTGTATAATTATAAAATGATTAAGAACTTTTAAAAATTGAAGTGTAGTTGACTTACAATATTATATTAGTTTCAGGTGTACAACATAGTAATTCAATATTTTTATAGATTATACTCCATATAAAGTTATTATGACATATTGGCTATATTCCCTCTGCTCTACATTATATCCCTGTAACTTATCTATTTTGTGCCTAGTAGTTTGTACCTCTTAATCTCCCTTACCCATTTTACCCTTTCCCCACCCCTCTCTCCTCTGGCACTTACCAGTCTGTTCTCTATATCTGTGAGTCTGTTTCTGTTTTGTTATATTTGTTCATTTGTTTTATTCCTTAGATTCCACATATAAGTGATAACGTATAGTATTTGTCTTTCTCTCACTTATTTCACTTAGCCGAATACTTTCTAGGTCCACCCATGTTGTTGCAAATGTCAAAATTCTATTCTTTTTTACACCTGAGTAGTATTCCATTTTATATATATATATATATATATATATATATATATATATATATATATACACACACACACACACACACACACACACACATATAGATACACACAACATATTCTTTATCCATTCATCTGTTGATGGACACTTCAGTTGCTTCCATATCTTGGCTTTTATAAATAATACTGCTATGAACATTGGGGTGCATATTTTTTTTGATTTAGTGTTTTCATTTTCTTTGGCTAAATACACAGAGTAGAATTGCTGGATCATGTTAGTTCTGTTTTTAATTTTCTGAGGAACCTCCATACTGTTTTCCACAGTGGCTGTACCAATTTACATTCCCACCAACAGTGCATGAGGGTTCTCTTTTCTCCACATCCTCACCAACACTTGTTATTTGTTGTCTCTTTGATAATAGCCATTCTGACAGGCGTGAGGTGATATATCATTGGGGTTTTGATTTGCATTTCCTGATTATTAGTGATGTTGAGCATCTTTTCATGTACCTGTTGGCTATCTGTATGTCTTCTTTGGAAAAATGCCTATTCAGGTGCTCTAACCATTTTTAAGTCAGGTTGTTTCCTTTGATGTTGAATTGTATTAGTACTTTATATATTTTAGATATTAACCCCTTATCTGACATATCATTTGCAAATATCTTCTCCCATTCAGTAGGCTGCCTTTTTGTTTTGTTGATGGTTTCCGTCTCTATGCAAAAGCTTTTAAGTTTGATTGGGACCCTTTTGTTTACTTTTGCTTTTGTTTCCCTTGCCTGAGGAGACAGATCTAAAAAAATATTGCTAAAACCAATGTCAAAGAGTACTGCCTATGTTTTCTTCCAGGAGTTTAATGGTTTCAGATCTTGCACTTAGGTCTTTAATCCATTTGAGTTTATTTTTGTATGCTGTGAAAAAATGTTCTAATTTCATTCTTTACATGTAGCTGTCCAGTTTTCCCAACACCAATTATTGCAAAGAGCGTCTTTTCCCCATTGTATATCCTTGTCTCCTTTGTCATAAATTAAATGACCATATGAGCGTGGGTTTATTTTTGGGCTCTCTATTCTGTCTCAGTGCTCTATGTGTCTGTCTTTGTGCCAGTACCATGCTGTTTTGATTCCTGTAGCTTTGTAGTATAGTCTGAAGCCAGAGCACATGATATCTCCAGCTTTGTTCTTATTTCTCAAGATTGCTTTGTCTATTTGGGGTCTTTTATGGTTCCATACAAATTTTAGAATTATTTGTTCCAGTTCCCTGAAAAATGTTATGAGTATTTTGATAGGGATTGCATTAAATCTGTAGATTTCTTTGTAGAGTATGGACGCTAAAAAATATTAATTCTTCTAATCCATGAACATGGGATATCATTCCATTTATTTGTATTATCTTCAGTTTCCTTCTTTAACTTCTTATAGTTTTCAGAGTACAGGTCTTTCACCTCCTTGGTTAAAGTTATTCCTAGGTATTTTATTCTTTTCAATGTGATTGTTTTCTTGATTTCTCTTTCTGATAGTTCATTATTAGTGTATAAAATTACAACAGATTTCTATTACTAATCTGGTATCCTGCAACTTTACTACATTTATTTATTAGTTCTGATAGTTCTATTGTAGAGTCTTTAGGATTTTCTATGTATAGTATCATGTCATCTGCAAATAGTGACAGTTTTACTTTTTCCCTTCCAATTTGGATGACTTTTCTTTTTCTTGTCTGATTGCTGTGGCTAGGACTTCCTATATAATATTAAATAGAAGCAATGAGAGTGGGCATCCTTGTCTTGTTCCTGATCTTAGAGGAAAAGCTTTCAGCTTTTAACTGTTAGTATGATGTTAACTGTGGGTTTGTCATACATGGTCTTTATTATGTTGAGGTATGTTCCCTCTATACCAACTTTGTTGAGAGTTTTTAGTCAAATCTTTAAACATTGTTTTCACATAAAGTATAAACATTTACTCTAACTCTTATTTATTGATTCAGTTTATGACTTTGAAACTGGGTGTAAGTGATTTTGAGAACAGTTGGACACAATAGTTTGGCACAAGTTCACTGACTCTAGGGAGCTGGGAATAACAGTAATCAACATAACATATAAAGCATTATTTCCCCTCCTGGGAATTATTTTAGAAATAGAAGGATTTCCCGTTTCATGCTTTGTCCTATCCATAAAGTGAAAAATTACTCATCATCACATGCAAGTCCCAAACATTACTTGGGTGGCTGCGGGCAAGGTACTATACCACTCACTCAGAAAACAAAGATGTGATCTCTTACATGTAATCAGATGTCTACACTAAATTAAAAGGTTTTTGGCACATGTTGCCCTGAGATAGTTCCCGGGAGCAGGTATACTGTGTGTGTGTGTGTGTGTGTGTGTGTGTGTATTTTAAATGTCGTATGTGTAAGAAGTGCCCTATACATATTCATTTGATGGTAATGCAATGAGATCATGGTTAAAAGGAGCCTCAGTGTAGTGGCATGGAGTTTAGCACATATTAGCTATTCAATATGTATTAATTACTTTAAAGTGAATTTCAAAGTACTACTTAGACTTGATTGAGGGTCCAATCTGATTCTGAGAACATGAGTCATTAGCTCATGTCCTTCTAAGCTCCGAAATCCCATATATCTTTTGGGGACATCATTAGCTTTCTTTTCATTTCATAAGGAAAAGATCTTTGAACTATATCATCTAGGAATTACACAACTTGGAAAAAACTGTCAGGGCTTTTCTTACTAATGAATGACCTTGGGTTAAGGATTCTAAATTGGGAAGTGTGAGAAAGTTTATGACTTAGAATTCTGTTTAAATCAATATGATCTTTAAAAACAAACATATATTTTAAAAGGCCTTGCTGTATTCATCATTCATACAGTCATTCTGACTTAACTGTACTGAGTTGAAAGTGTTGAATATGTAAATTGTGGTTAAGTGTGTAGGTCCTAACACTTACACCTTCACTCTACATTTTGGCAAGATAGGATCCTTAGGAAGTCACTAAGATACCTTATGTAAGCTAAAAAATGCATATACTTTACAAATAAATGGAAAAATAATCCAATTAAATAACTTGCTATCTCATTAATAGGCAGGCATCTCAGTTCTGGGCTTCCATGATAGTACCATTAAAACCAGCTTGCAGCTTCATGCATTTTGAAAATATTTTGACCACCAGTGAGAATATATTTAAATTAAATTTTTATAAAGTTAATATTTAAGTTACTTTTCCTTTGATTGTCTTATGATTAAAAATATTTCACTAAAAAAATATTTCATTATAGAGTTCTTTTTATCTTTAAGAGCCATGAAATGAGGGACAGTGCCAGTGATGTCTTGTTTCTTTATTGCTCCAAGCACAGGAAGAGAAAATTTTCAATTAGAAATTCCATTTTCTCTTTATATATGGGAAATAGCACATAGAGGCAGATGAGACATTGGCCTAGCTAATTTTTTTTTAACATCTTTATTGGAGTATAATTGCTTTACAATGGTGTGTTAGTTTCTGCTTTATAACAAAGTGAATCAGCTGTACAGATACATATATCCCCATATCTCCTCCCTCTTTTGTCTCCCTCCCACCCTCCCTATCCCACCCCTGTAGGTGGCCACAAAGCACGGAGCTGATCTCCCTGTACTATGTGACTGCTTCCCACTAGCTATCTATTTTACATTTGGTAGTGTATATATGTCCATGCCACTCTCTCACTTCGTCTCAGCTTACCCTTCCCCCTCCCTGTGTCCTCAAGTCCATTCTCTACGTCTGCATCTTTATTCCTGTCCTGCCCCTAGGTTTTTCAGAACCTTTTTGTTTGTTTGTTTTTAGAGTCCATATATATGTGTTAGCATATGGTATTTGTTTTTCTCTTTCTGACTTACTTCACTCTGTATGACAGACTCTAGGTCCATCCACCTCACTACAAATAACTCAGTTTTGTTTCTTTTTATGGCTGAGTAATATTCCATTGTATATATGTGCCATATCTTCTTTATCCATTCATCTGTCGATGGACACATAGGTTGCTTCCATGTCCTGGCTATTGTAAATAGAGCTGCAATGAACATTTTGGTACATGACTCTTTTTGAATTATGGTTTTCTCAGGATATATGCCCAGTAGTGGGATTGCTGGGTCATATGGTAGTTCTATTTTTAATTTTTTAAGGAACCTCCATACTGTTCTCCACAGTGGCTGTATCAATTTACATTCCCACCAACAGTGCAAGAGGGTTCCCTTTTCTCCACACCCTCTCCAGCATTTATTGTTTGTAGATTTTTTGATGATGGCCATGCTGACTGGTGTGAGGTGATACCTCATTGTAGTTTTGATTTGCATTTCTCTAATGATTAGTGATGTTGAGCATCCTTTCATGTGTTTGTTGGCAATCTGTATATCTTCTTTGGAGAAATGTCTATTTAGGTCTTCTGCCCATTTTTGGATTGGGTTGTTTGTTTATTTGATATTGAGCTGCATGAGCTGCTTGTAAATTTGGAAGGTTAATCCTTTGGCAGTTGCTTCATTTGCAAATATTTTCTCCCATTCTGAGGGTTGTCTTTTTGTCGTGTTTATGGTTTCCTTTGCTGTGCAAAAGCTTTTAAGTTTCATTAGGTCCCATTTGTTTATTTTTGCTTTTATTTCCATTTCTCTAGGAGGTGGGTCAAAATGGATCTTGCTGTGATTTATGTCATAGAGTGTTCTGCCTATGTTTTCCTCTAAGAGTTTGATAGTGTCTGGCCTTACATTTAGGTCTTTAATCCATTTTGAGTTTATTTTTGTGTATGGTGTCAGGGAGTGTTCTAATTTCATTCTTTTACATGTAGCTGTCCAGTTTTCCCAGCACCACTTATTGAAGAGGCTGTCTTTTCTCCATTTTATATTCTTGCCTCCTTTATCAAAGATAAGGTGACCATATGTGCGTGGGTTTATCTCTGGGATTTCTATCCTGTTCCATTGATCTATATTTCTGTTTTTGTGCCAGTACCACACTGTCTTGGTTATTGTAGCTTTGTAGTATAGTCTGAAGTCAGGGAGCATGATTCCTGCAGCTCTGTTTTTCTTTCTCAAGATTGCTTTGGCTATTCGGGGTCTTTTGTGTTTCCATACAAATTGTGAAATTTTTTGTTCTAGTTCTGTGAAAAATGCCAGTGGTAGTTTGAAAGGGATTGCATTGAATCTGTAGATTGCTTTGGGTAGTATAGTCATTTTCACAGTATTGATTCTTCCAATCCAAGAACATGGTATATCTCTCCATCTGTTTGTATCATCCTTAATTTCTTTCATCAGTGTCTTATAGTTTTCTGCATACAGGTCTTTTGTCTCCCTAGGTAGGTTTATTCCTAGGTATTTTATTCTTTTTGTTGCAGTGGTGAGTGGGAGTGTTTTCTTAATTTCACTTTCAGACTTTTCATCATTAGTGTATAGGAATGCAAGAGATTTCTGTGCATTAATTTTGTATCCTGCTACTTTACCAAATTCGTTGATTAGCTCTAGTAGTTTTCTGGTAGCATCTTTAGGATTCTCTATGTATAGTATCATGTCATCTGCAAACAGTGACAGCTTTACTTCTTCTTTTCTGATTTGGATTTCTTTTTCTTCTCTGATTGCTGTGGCTAAAACTTCCAAAAGTCTGTTGAATAATAGTGGTGCGAGTGGGCAACCTTGTCTTGTTCCTGATCTTAGAGGTAATGGTTTCAGTTTTTCACCATTGAGAATGATGTTGGCTGTGCGGTTGTCATATATGGCCTTTATTATGTTGAGTAAGTTCCCTCTATGCTTACTTTCTGGAGGGTTTTTATCATAAATGGGTTTTGAATTTTGTTGAAAGCTTTTTCTGCATCTATTGAGATGATCATATGGTTTTTCTCCTTCAATTTGTTAATATGGTTTATCACATTGATTACTTTGCATATATTGAAGAATCCTTGCATTCCTGGGATAAACCCCACTTGATTATAGGGTATGATCCTTTTAATATGCTGTTGGATTCTGTTTGTGCCTAGCTAATTTTATTAGACTTTCCTAGAAGACCTCTACCACAAATCTCTCCCGTATAAATGTGCCCTTCTTGGGGATTTTTATCCTATTTTCCCTCTCCTTTACATTGCAGTGTGACATATCTCTTTGAATTCAGGTGATCTTTGCCCACTTATCTAGAGTTTGCTCCTTAATAGTTATATTTTTTCACAATTTTTTTTCAGTTTTTATGTTTTAAACGTGTTCAAGACCATTTTAAGGGAAGGCATGCAGTCTTAGTCACAACTCCAAGAACTTTCTAGGTAGAAAGTGTTCTTTGTTTTTTTTTCTGAGAACTGCGAGGCACATTTTACACTAAAACTAATACTTGAATAATGTTACAGTTGGAAAACTGAAATAATTTCTCCATTACTGTAGTCCTTCCTTCCTTTTTTGCTTCCTTCCTTTTTCTTTTTCTCTTTTCTCTCCCTTATTCCCCCTACTTCGTATTTCTTCTCTTTCCTTCCTTTCCTAGCATCTTTTTATATCTATTTTACTCTTTAACTTTTTACACTTTTATTTTGGTATAGTTTTAGATTTATAGACAAGTCATAAAAATAGTATAAAGAATTTCCATATACCATCCATCTAGCTTCCCCCAAAATGAACATGTTACATAACAATGGTGTATTTATAAAAACTCTTTCTTTTGTATCTTTCATGTACATCAACCCTCTATTGCAATACCTGTCAAGCACTGCTATGTAATAGGACTGTCTTATATCAGTGAAAATAATGCATTTTTTAAAAATAAATTTATCTTATTATTTTTGGCTGTGTTTGGTCTTCGTAGCTGCGCGCGGGCTTTCTCTAGTTGTGGCGATCGGGGGTACTCTTCATTGCGATGCACAGGCTTCTCATTGCCATGGCTTCTCTTGTTGTGAAGCATAGGCTCTAGGCATGCAGGTTTCAGTAGTTGTGGCACACGGGCTCAGTAGTTGTGGTTCGCGTGCTCTAGAGCGCCGGCTCAGTAGTTGTGGTGCATGGGCTTATTTGCTCTGCAGCATGTAGGATCGTCCTGGACTAGGGCTCGAACCTGTGTTCCCTGCACTGGCAGGTGGATTCTTAACCACTGCATCACCAGGGAAGCCCAATAATGCATGTTTCACAAGGATACAGTGAAATAACCTCAGCCCACATCCTCTTTTTTTCCCTCTACCACTTATCCTTATTTACGCTCTGATAGTGTAATTTTATGAATGATTTTAAAAAAAATTTCTCTAATATAATAATCTCATTAAAGAGGCTGTTTCAGAGCTTTTCTGTGGTTTGATATCACCCAGAATTTACTCCTGGAATACTGAAGCCATATCTGAACTATTCCATTTGTCTCCAGTCTTGGCATCTCCATCCTTTCTCCAGCCAGCTGCCAGGGTAATCTTTTTAGAGAGTACACCAGAATCATGTCATTCTCCTGCTTCACATCTTTCCATGGTTCCTCACTGATTATAGCTGTGGTTCCCAAACTGTGTGCTAGGGCACCCCAGGCATGGCAGTTAATTCACATCAGTACCATGGGATATTTTAAATATTTGGGGGAAACAAAGCAATCTATCCCTTAAACACCCTCTGTAACAGCTTGAGGTAGTTCAGTTTCAACATTAGATTGGCTCCATTCCTTCTGATGATGTCATATTTTACAAAGCTGAGTTTTCAGTGGTTGTTGTGATGAAAAGCAAGCATTGTGTAAAAAAACAATGTAAAACAAAAAAGGTGGCAGTGTTCAGTCTGATTCCAAAATCTGTGAAGATGTGCAGTGCCCAAGCAAGAATGTCCCATTGGTAAGTAATGTGGCTACTTAAGGATGAAATAAAAATGTTAATTTTCTTTTAAATTTATGTGTATTATGTTTTCAAATGGTTACTAAGTTTTAAGACATAAATATTTATTGGTGTTTTTTAGACATAACTACTTAAAGAGAACTGTTATTTATCTCTTTTGGCCTAGAGTCTCAATGAAAATAGTACTGACACTAAGAGTGCTGCAAACCAAAAAAGTTTTCAAATGTCTGGTCAAAAATTAAAATTCAAACTCCATGGCAAGGTATGGCAGGCACAGTCCTTCAAAATCAGTTTTCTGACCTTAAAATGAGGAAGTAGTACCATTCATGCTTACATTTCTAGGTTTCAAATTCCTTATCTATAAGGTTGGGATAGTATTAGTACCTAATATATATTAAGAGAGTTGTTGATATTAAATTAACATGTACTGGCACTTAGCACAGTGCCTGGCACATGGTAAGTATGCAGTGAAGTTTTGGTGATTAAATTAAGCACAATGATATTTGCTCTTAAAATTAACATCATCTCAGTCAAAACAGATACAGACTTAGAATCTGAGAGCCCTAGTAGTCTTAAGAGTCCTAGTGTTGGTTAACTTGCTTAAGGTAGTTCAGCTAGTTAGTGGCAATGTGAAAACTTGAAGTCAGATCTTTTGGGTCTGTCTCATCAGCCTTTCCTCTACTCTGCAAGCAAGATCAGTGGTTTTCATCCTTCAAAAGGTGTGCATTACGAAGTAACAGTCATGAGTAGAAACAAGTTTTCTAAGTTCAAGGAGGACATTAAGAAATCAAGTCCAATAGTGTCTTTTTATTTTTTTACTTATCTTTGGACAAAGATTTATCTGGTATTACATTTGTGAAAATGGGAAGAATAAAATACTGAGTTGTTTGCCTTACCTAGAAAAGTAGGACAATGTGGGCTATATAATTTGAATTGGTTCTTATTCCCATATTGCTTTTTTGCTTCTGTGTCTTTTTTTCCTTAAAAGGGAGGGTTCTATAAAAATACTCATGTTTATTCTGCAAGTGCAAACACCTTGCTTTAGTGACACAAGTACCCTGAAGGAGGCCTGTTTTGAGCTAGAGGAAAGTGTAGAGAGATCGTAGAGGTGACATTAGAAGGTCTTTCCTGTGTTGCTACCTGCAGTTTGGTCTTGGGCCCTGGCCAAGCAGTGATGGGACATCTGTTTAGGCTTTGAATCCCTAATATTGAGAGAAACAAAACTAAAACAAAAAGGAGTAGATGATGGTCTCAGGATTAGTGAAGTGCCATACTAAGCATTACTGCTGCTGAACAAACTTAGAACTGTGAACCCTGATTTCCTCATCTAAGTAAGAAAAACATATTTCATCAGATTATTTCTAAAGTCCTTTCTTGTTCCATGATAATTTGGAGGATCAAATTTATTGTTCACAGGGCCATAAACTCATACTCTGCCCCTGGGGCTTAGAAAGGTCACTTAGCTCAGTGCATGAGTTTCCTGATCTGTTGGACTGATCCAGCTGGGTCTACGGATTATATTTCCTGATATCATGCAAAACAAACAAGCAACAAAACCAAACAAATCCTTATTCTAGATCAAATAAGTTCAGCATATAATACATCCTATATTCCTCTTAGAGATTCATAATACACATTATTATAAGACTAAAAGTATCCTTCAGTAAAGATAGATTTATTTGGCTCACTGTCTTAAAAGAACTTTTTTGGTGACACAGTTCATTGACATACCATGGACTGACCACTCTGGACTAGAGTATTTCTAAATCCCAACTGTAAACATTTCGACTCTATGTTTCCAAAAAATAATTTGAGATCAGATGAGTTGGTAGCCAGCTCTCTAAGTCTACTGAGCTATGTATGCCTTTCACCTTTTATTATATATGAGGGTCAATTATATTCTGGGCATGCTAAGTAAACCATGAAATTATTGCAGTCAAGTGGTCCAGAATAAAGATAATGGAACCAGACTGCTTGGATTCAAAATTCAAGCCCTGCCTCTGCCACTTACTCGCCTTGAGGAGTGGGACAAGTTAAGAAGCTCAGTGCTTCATTTGCTATCATCAGTTAAGTGGACATGATGATAGTACCTACATTGTAGGGTTCAGACCAGGAGCAGGGCCTGGTACATAATAAGTTTTCAATAAACGTTAATACTACTATGATGATAGTGATGATTGCTAAGGGAACCTGCAGACTTCTCTCCTGGAGATATTGAGAAGAAATGGAAAGAGTCTCATCTCAGGTTCACGCATTGTTAAATTTTTATCTCCTTAAAATTTCTCCTCTCCATAGTGTTTGCCATCTCAGTAAATGGCATTAACCTTCAGTCAGTAGTTCAGGCCCCAAACTTAGGAGGCCAATTAGTAAGTTCTTTGTCCTCTACCTTCAAAATATCCTTCAAATTATATCTCAAAACCTGTTCTTTTGAGATATCTATTAATATTATCACAGTGCAAGCCACCACCATCCCTTCCCTGGAATCCTGCAATAACCATCTAATGGTTTGTGATCCCCCATAGTCCCTTTATCAGTAGCAACTAGAGTGCTTATTTAAAACTTACATCAAATAATTTGCCTATGGCCCCATTGCATTAGAATAAAATCCAGACATCTAACCATGATCTTCAAAGTCCCTAGCTGCCTCCCTAATCTCATCCCCTTCATTCACAGTGCTTTGGACATCTTGGCGAAACACAGAAAGTTTGTTCTTACCTTGGTCTTTTGTATTTGATGTTCTTTTTGCCTACAATATTCGTTCCACAGATTTTTATAAACCTGGTTCCTTCTCTCTCTTCTGGTCTGAGTCCTTCTCTCTATTCTGGTCTGAGTCCCATGTTACCTTCTCAGAAAGACAATCTGCCATCACTGTAGTAGCCCCCAACACACTCTATCTGAATTTTTAAATTTGTTTATGTGTTTATTTTTCTATCCTTTAACCAGAAAGTAAAGCTGTACGGGGGTAGAGATCATGCAAGTCTTGTTCATGGGCATTTAGAATAAATTTTATTATTTCCATTTAAGTATATATTTAATGACTGAATGAAGTTTTGCTTGAGGGTCTAATGGTCCCCATCTCGCAAGCTTGTTTTGAAGGTTAAAAGAGAAACTACAGGGCTTCCCTGGTGGCACAGTGGTTGAGAATCTGCCTGCCAATGCAGGGGACACGGGTTCGAGCCCTGGTCTGGGAAGATCCCACATGCCGCGGAGCAGCTAGGCCCGTGAGCCACAACTACTGAGCCTGCGCATCTGGAGCCTGTGCTCCTCAACAAGAGAGGCCGCGATAGTGAGAGGCCCGCACACCGCGATGAAGAGTGGCCCCCGCTTGCCACAACTAGAGAAAGCCCTCGCACAGAAATGAAGACCCAACACAGCATAAATAAATAAATAAATAAATAAACTTTATAAAAAAAAAAAAAGAGAGAAACTACACATAAAGCAGCTGAATTCAGTACTTAGCAGATGGAAGCTGCTTAGTATCTGTCCTTAGTATTCCTTAGTATTTTTATGCCACTTCCTCATTTTCCTGTTCTATCCCCTCAGAGGTACTGAGAAAGAGGCTCAAGAGACTCCCCTTCCCCCTAATATCTGGAGGGTGCAAAGAAGCAGAGTCAGGGCTGGAACCTCCATCTTTGGGCCTTCTTTTGGTCCAGGATGTCTCTCACTATGTCACCCAACTTCTATAGTAAAATTTATTCAGCATTTAAGTTTTAAGAGAAATTATATATATTTTCATACCCCATACAAATAATTCTTTTTAAAGAGAAAGGAAACCACAAGAACAAATTTGAACCCATGATGGAATTAATTCATTATCCTGTAATCATTTAAAATGTTTAAGATATAGCTAATCATCTGTATTTTTTCACCTCTGCTAAGATTCAACATTTGGAATGAGTTCTCATTCTATAGTGTTATACTCAGTCTACTTTAAATCCTAATGTAATTAAAATTTTTTATTTCCAAGCTGAAGGTGCTGACCATAATTATTTATCATTTTCCATACCTAATCCATATTCTACCCTTCTGAGCTTCATGTTATTTGCATACTGAATTAGCAAGATTCATATTCAGGTACCTATGTTACTGATCAAATTGTACACATTGAAAAGTATTGAGATATATCATATGTACAAATGTGTGTAACATGAGCATTTATATACATATATACACATATATGTATATATATATGTGTATATATATAGTTTAAACAATAACAAATAAGCATCTCTATTCACCATCCAGGTTGTAAAAATAGAACATGATCAGTACCATTGACATTCCCTGTGTGCCCCCCTCTATTTACAGAATTTGGTAATAATCATTTCTTTACTTTCCTTTATATCACTAAACAATATAAGTTTAGTTCTGCCTATTTTTGTTCACTTCATACAAATGGAATCATACTGTATATATTGTTTGGTGACTTGCTTTTTCACTTTATGTTATGTGTTTGAAATTCATCCATGTTGATGAATACAACTGTGATTCAGTCAGGCTCACTTTAGTACAGAATTCCATTGTGTGAATAAATCACAATTTATTTCTCCCCCATCTTGTTGATTTGAACTGTTTACAGTTATTTACTATTATGAACAGTGTTGCTGTGGACAGTTTCTTATGCTTGTTAGTACATATGTGCAAGGGTTTTTCTAAGGTTTATACCTAGAATTGGATGACTCTGTCATAGGATATTCTCATATTCAGCTCTCCTGTGTAATACCAACTTGCTTTCCAAAGTGATTAAATCAAGTTACATTTCCCTCCAGTGGTACACAAAAATTCACGGGGCTTTCTATCTTCCTGAACATTGTTAGGAAGACTGTCAGGCTTTCAAGTTTTGCCAGTTTGGCAGGTGTGAAATGGTATCTCCTTGAGACTTTAATTTGCATTTCTTTGCTTACTAAAGACACTGAG
This sequence comes from Balaenoptera acutorostrata, assembly GCF_949987535.1. Lineage (NCBI taxonomy): Eukaryota > Metazoa > Chordata > Mammalia > Artiodactyla > Balaenopteridae > Balaenoptera > Balaenoptera acutorostrata. The sequence continues at coordinate 76,810,375 of NC_080069.1, read as the reverse complement.
CATCTTTACATATATTTATTTGGCATTCCCATTTTCTCTTCTAGGAAATGTTTATTCGTGGTTTTTTTTTGTATTTGTCTTACTGATTTATGAGTTCCTTTTACATATTCTAGGTACTATTTTGTCTGTCATATGTACAACAAACACCTTTTCCCAATTATTTGGATTGTCATTTCATGATTCCTTTTGATATACAGAAGTTTCAAATTTTAATATCGTTGAATTTACCAGTATTTTCCTTTTCTAAAAATTGGCACATAAAACATTCTCCATATTGATGTCATAAAGATATTCTCCTACCTTTTTCAAAAACCCTTAATGTTTAACTCTTCACATTAAAGTCCTTGAATAGATTTTTCAAGGAAGGAATATTGTGTTTTCATGTGAATTTGTAATTATTCCAGCATAATTTATTGAATAATGTGTCCATTTCCCACAGATGTGCATTACCACCTCTATCATATATCAATTCTCCAATTATGCATGAATCTGTTTCTGAGCTCTCACTCTCATTTTGTTGGCCTATTTGTCTATCCCTGGGATAATACCATAGTTTAAAAATTGCTCTAGCTTTATAATAAGTCTTAATAACTGGTAGGGCTAACCTTTTTTATCATTTTCTTGACTCCTACATGAAGATATTTAGAATCATTCTGTCAAGTCCTATAAAACGTCCCATTGGGATTTTTATTGAAATTGCATTGAAAGTGTAGATCAATTTGGGGAAGGGGGTTGATACCTTTACAACATTGGGTATTTCTGTCCATGAAAATAGCATCTCTCTCCATTTATTTAGCTCTCCTTTAGGGTTTTTCAATAGAGGTTTGTACTTTCTACATAAAGAATTTGCACATCTTTATATTAAAATTATTTCTAGGTACCTCATCTTTTGGATTTGTAAATGATGTGTTTTCAAATTGTATTTTCTAATTTGTTCTATTAAAAAGCAATGTACTTTTATTAATTTTGATAATCAGGAAATGCTTAAGTTTTCTATATATACAATGATGTTATCCTGAAATAATAGAAGTTTTATTTCTTCATTTACAAACCATTTGTATGTTTTTTTTTGTTTTTTGTTTTTATTGCACTGATTCAAAAATCAAAGGTAATGTTGAATAGAAGTGATAGTGGGCATTTTTTAAATGTAAATTCAAAAGGAATGATTTTGATATTTCACCACTGAATAAGATGTTTGCTCGAATTTTTTTGTAGGTACACTTTTCAAGATAAAAAAGTTCTTTGATTTCTAGTTTTTAAAGAATTTATTATGAAGGGATGCTGAATTTTATAGAATGCTTTTACCAGTTAATGAAGATGAATATGTAGATTTTTTCCCTTTGAACTGTTAATATGAAGTACGTTTCTGATTTCTAATGTTCAACCAACTTTACATTCTTGAGATAAACACAATCTGGTCATAAAAATTTAGGGTTTTTCTGCGCATTGCTGTGTTTGTCATACTATTTTAAATACTTTTATTATTTATTTATTTACTGAAGTATAGTTGATTTACAATGATTAAGGTTTACAACAAAGTGATTCAGTTTTATATATATATGTTTGTGTGTATATATATGTGTGTATATATTCTTTTCCATTATAGATTATTACAAGATATTGAATATGGTTCCCTGTGCTATACAGTAGGTCCTTGTTTATCTGTTTTATGTAGTAGTGTGTATCTGTTAATCTCAAATTCCCAACTTATCCCTCCTTGCCCTTTCCCCTTTGGTAACCATGTTTTCTATGTCTGTGAGTCTATTTTTGTCTTGTAAATAAGTTCATTTGTATTATCTTTTTTTAGACTCCACATATAAGTGCTATCATATGATATTTATCTTTTTCTGTCTGACTTCACTTAGTATGATAATCTCTAGAATACTTTTATTTGTATAATTAGCATTGGCCTGGTATTTTTCTTTCCTATCTGCTTGTCTGGTTTTAGTGTCAAAAGTTACTCATAAAATTATTTGGAGATTGTTTCTTTCCTTTATATTACCTAAGATTAATAAATATGAGATTATTGATTCCTTGAGGATTTGTAGAACTTGCTTTTAAAATGCCCTGGGTATAATGTTTTCTTGAAAAGAAGATTTTTTTTTATAGCTGTCTTTTTTTTTTTTTTTTAAGTGTTATTAGCATTCAAATTTTCTCTCTTCTTGACTCAGGACTAATAATTTGTACATTTCTAAGACTTTGTCCTTTCTACTTTGTTTTCATATTTAATTGTATTTTGTTGTTTGTAATGTCCTCTTATCTTTTAAATTGTTTCTTTTAGTCCTAAAATTGTTTATTTGTGCCTTTCTTTCTTAAAAAAAAATCTGTCTTTTTCTGGAGATTACTCAGTTTTTTTAGCCATTAAAAACTAAAAAATTTGACTTCTCTAATCCTTTCTCCTGTATCTTTGTTTTCTATTTTCCATTCTTTATTTTCTATTTCTGCTTTTAATTATGTTGTTTTTTTACTGCCAGCTTTAAAAAAATGACTTCCCTTTTTTACACCTTAAATGCCTTAGCCTATTTTAACCATGTATATGTGTACATATATGCATTCTATACTTTTCCTTCTAAGTGTACTTTATAAGTTTTGATACATTGTATTTTTATCATTTTCGAGTTTTAAGCATTTCTTTATTTTCATTATGCTTTATTTTATACATGTGCTATTTAGAAGCGTATTTCTTTAATTTCTATTTTTCTTTCTCCTCCTTATTCTATTTGCTCTTTTTGTCTTCCACCTCTTTTTATCTCTTCTATTATTTGTTTCTACCTTGTTTATAATAAGAGAACATGATCTATATGACATTGATCCTCTGAAATATGGTGAGATTTGCTTTGTCCTACATTGTGATCAGTTTTCCTTAAATGCCCCATGTGAACTCGAGAATACATACTCTTCAATTAATGATTGTCCATCAGATCAAGGTTCTAATTATGTTTTTCAAGTCTTTACTGTTTTCACCAATTTTGTTAATATTCCTTTATGGTATCAGTTATTAAGTGAAGTATATCAGAACTTCCCACTGTCATGGCAGATTTATCATTTTCTTGTTTTTATATTTTTCCTTTTGTGTTTTTGAGGTTCATAGAAATTTGGAATTGTTATACATTCTTGGTAAGTTAAACAACTTATCAATAGATGGTGACAAACTTTTACCTCTGCTAAGATTTTACCTTAGTCTATTATGATTAGTAAAAATAAATTGCATTAGCTTGGTTCAAGTAGTATTTTACTAATATAACTTTTGCTGCCTTTTTTCTTTTAACTTTTTTTGTCTTTGTAAACACATATGTAAATTTTATCTTTTTTGGATCATCTGATATTTTTTATTAATTGGAGATTTAGTTCATTTATGTTGAATATTTCAGGTGTATTTGTCTTCATTTCTAACATATTATTTGTGTTTGTATATATTTTTTTACTTGTCTTTTTTTTCCAGAATTATTTTCTCATTCCATTATTCTCTTCCTTGAGTTTAGAATTTATGTATGCTTTGTCTGTTCTTTTAGGCTCAATACACTTTAAATGCATATTTAACTTATCAGAGTCTAATGTTAATCCATATTTTATTATCCACCCAAATAATAAAAGGATTTTAGAATGATTTAGTTAGTATTTTCTTTCTGACTTGTATAATTGTCCTAGCTTTTATCTATATCTAGATTCTTTTAACACCAGAAATAAGGCATGTATTTTTTTTTCACTAGCTTAATTAATTTATTTTTTAAAGGGATCAATATTTTGATTCTTCCTTTTTTTTAAGGCGTGTATTATTATTATTATTAATTATATACAGTGTCACACATATGTTTGCAAATTTCCTTTCTTCATCATTTCTTGAATCTTATATATTCCTTTTGAGGTCATTTTCTTTTTTCTAACATACAAGCTTTAGAAGGGCCTATAGAGAGAGTCTCTTGATTCTAAACACTGTTTCTATCGATTGGTCTGTAAATCTTTGTTCCACCCTCATTACACTGGACATTCTTGGTTGACTTTTTCTCTCTCAGTATTTTGAAAGTATTATTCCAACTACTGGTTTCCAGTATTGCTTGTAAAAATCATCATTCAATGTAGATTTTTATTTTAAATCTATTTTCTTTGTTTATGGTGTTCTGAAATTTCACTATGACATATTTAAGTATGTACCTCTTGTTGTTTATTCATGGGATATCTTGAACTTCTTAAATATATAAATCACTATCTTAGAAATACTAAGTTATTATCTCTTCAAATATTGCCTCTGTCCCATTTTGTCTTTCTTCTTTTTTGTGAACTTTGACTAGATCTGTGTTGCTGTTTCTCATTCTATTCTCTAGCCTTTTAGCCTCTTTTATATTTTGCCCCTCAGTGCTACATTAGAGTAATTTCTTTAGATTTATCTTTTAGTTTCACAATTTTTTTGTCAGCTTTGCTCAACCTCCTGTTGAACTCATTTATCAAGGTTTTGATTTCTATTAATAGGTTTTTATCTCTAGAAGTTTTATTGCTTTCTTTTGCAAAACTCTGAGGTTGTTTTTTTTTTTAATTAATTAATTAATTTATTTATTTGGCTGTGTTGGGTCTTCGTTGCTGCGTGCAGGCTTTCTCTAGTCGCGGCGAGTGGGGGCTATTCTTCATTGTGGTGTGCGGGCTTCTCATTGCGGTGACTTCTCTTGCTGCGGAGCACGGGCTCTAGGTGCGTGGGCTTCAGTAGTTGTGGCACACGGGCTCTAGAGCGCAGACTAAGTAGTTGTGGCACACAGGCTTAGTTGCTCTGTGGCATGTGGGATCTTCCCGGACCAGGGCTTGAACCCATGTCCCCTGCATTGGCAGGCGGATTCATAACCACTGCGCCACAAGGGAAGCCCTCTGTGGTTAATTTTTGAAGGTCTCTTTTTCCTTTGAGGTACTCTCAGTGTCATCTTCTATTTGTTGCACTGAAAGCATTTATAGATACTAAATATTTCTGGGTTTTACAGGACTGCCCCTGCAGTTTGTGTTTTCTGCTGACTATTTGAGTCTACTGCTGCCTTACATGTTTTGTTAACTTTTTTCTTATGAGCTTCTGTTCCTTGGAACTTCACCCGTGGAAATTCTTTCAGGCCTGGTTTTACAGTGTGTTCCTCTAGAGAGGATTTGAGTTTGCTTTGTGTTTGGTGTGAGAGACACTACTCATCCGTCCCTCTTTAAAGTAAATGTGTACATCAGGGATTCTTGAGCGAATCAGTTTGTACAATAGGATGTGGGATTAGAAAGTCTCAGGGAAAAGTTTTTCTCTCATTCCCACCTATAGTCAAGAGCATGAAGGGATGATACCCACTGTTGCCCTCTGCAGGAGGTTTTATTTTTCTCTCAAACACTTAAGAGATTCCAGCTATATGTACACTGGTCTTCTGTCTGACCTCCCATCTACTTGGGCCTTAAGCTTTTCCCCCCTATTTTCTGGTCATGCAATCTTCAAAAACCCAGGCTCTGGGGAACTATGGTTTGGCTGATACTCCCAGAGTAAACACTGGCTTCAGTGCTATTTTACCTCTCTGAATTCATCCTTTCTTGTCATTTCTCTCCTCCAACGAATTCTCTTCATTTCTCCATCAACTCAGCCCTGCATTGAAATTAATTTTTAAAAATCTATCATTTTTAGTTCTGTATTATAAAGATGTCTGTGTGTGTGTTTAAAACTAGCCTGCCATACTACTGGAAGGTAAATGTGCATAGTTTTCACTAGAGAACTTTTTTTTATATTCAGATGAGCCTTATTTTTATTGTCTGTGTGTTTGTGCCTCTCTGCATATACATGTGTTTAACATATACAAATATATGTTAAACAATTGAAAGTTATGGATAAATAGCATCATAAATTTTTATTTTGCTAATAATCAATTTTAGCTCTACATACAGGAAATAACATATACTATGGATGGCATTGTAGATTTAGAAGTTGTTCCTGTGCTAACATGTCTTCTCCTATCCCCAAGGTATCTTTTTTTAAAAAAATATTTTATTTATTTATTTATTTATGGCTGTGTTGGGTCTTCGTTTCTGTGCGAGGGCTTTCTCCAGTTGCGGCAAGTGGGGGCCATTCTTCATCGCGGTGCGCGGGCCTCTCACTATCGCGGCCTCTCTTGTTGAGGAGCACAGGCTCCAGACGCGCAGGCTCAGTAATTGTGGCTCACGGGCCCAGCTGCTCCGCTGCATGTGGGATCCTCCCAGACCAGGGCGCGAACCCGTGTCCCCTGCATTGGCAGGCAGACTCTCAACCACTGCGCCACCAGGGAAGCCCGGTATCTCTTTTTTTGATGTCATAATTTAGATAAAATTTCAGGCATTTAGAATGAGGAATGATGTGGGGAAAAACCCTTCACTTTCAGGAAGTAGCAAATCTTATAAAGTTTCCCTCCAGCCAACAAAGGATAAGCCAATTTAACAAATACTTAGGATTGGACTTGGTCACAGAAAACAGACAGTTAACATAGGCCTTCTATCTTCTAGAAAGTTTAAGTTCAGGGCCATAGGTACCCGTCCTTGGCAGTACCTGTAAATAAGCAAATTGGCAGAGGACTTCTCAGAAATGTGACCTTGCCTGCAGAGCTGGCTTCTAGACTTAAAATGCCAGTTCTTATTATACAGGTGACATTGGATGCCTTTCTTAACCTCTCTAACCACCACTTCCTCATTTATTAAATGAATTTAATGAAAATAATAAATGTGTCTGTCTCATATAGCTGCTGTGAGAAATAAAATAGTTTATTCAGTTGGATATACAGTTTGTGATTAATGTAAAGTATTAATAGGCCAGTCTTATTTTTCTGAGTCAGTGACAACATGTTCTATGATTCTGAAATTTTAGCCTTTTTAATGCACTGAAATCCAGCAACTGAATTTTGAAGGCCTTCCTGCCTATCCCCCAAATTGAGAACCTACACTTGTCATGTTCCCACTCTTCTGAAGTTGATCAGCATTCAAAAACTATCTTGTCTATTGCCAGGAGCACATGTAGATTTTTGTACCCAGGTTAGTGTTTTTTCTATACTCCACATAAGGTGGAGTTTGTGTGCCAACCCTATAGTGACTTCCGGTTTTAAAATCTGTTTGATATGCAGCCACGAAAGCACATTGGTGTATATTCCAAGATTTCTGAGACTCAGGAAGGAAAGGCAAGTCATTGTCTCTTCCCTGAATGCCTATAATTCTTCCTCTTGGCGTTTGTACAATGCATCCAGGTATTGTTTTCCTCAATACTGTATTTCTCAAATTAGGTGGTAAATCTCCAGAGGGTGGGTATCCTGAAATGGTTTTCTTATGTTAATTATTCAATATATATTATTAAGTTTTTGAGAATAATCGTATCCCTAATTCATTCATTCACTCATTTAACAAGTATTCATTAAGCACCTAAAAAAAAAAAAAGCACCTAAAAGAAAAGTTCTAGGTCCTAGGGTATGCATGTCAGTGAACAAGAGATACAAGGCCCTGTTCTCATGGAATTTACATCTGCTTAAGAGAGACTGGAAAATAAACAAGTAAATTAAAATGGATTATAAATAGTGGTAAGTGCTATGCAGTCATAATGGATGTGGGATGGGAAGGATCACTTTGGCTAAGGTGGAGGGAAGACCTTGGTAAGAGGTGATATTCGAGCTTTGTATTAAACAATGAGGAGAAGCCAAGCATGTGAGGATATGAGAGAAGAACGATCCAGGCAGGGGAAAGAGGTTGGCATTTTGAAAAACAAGAAGAAGGCCATTGTAGCTGGAATATAACAAACAAGGCGCATAGACTGGTACTAGATGAAATCTGAGAAGCTGACCAGGGCTGGATCATTTAATATGTGATTTTTACTAACAGTATTCCAGATGCAATTGAATAGGATTTACCATATTGACTTCTGTTTCATTTTGTTTCTTCTCCCTGTAAACTTGCTGCTATTCCCTTTGCTTAAGCTATCGATGCCAGTGAATGTCTCTTTTCCTGTCTCAGCCTTCCACACTCATCATAACTCAAATGACCACAAAAACTAGTTTGATTAGTAAGGGATTAAGGATTAAATGTATTAAGGTCTGGATTCTCTGGAAAGAGATATTCCCTCTGAAAAGTGAGCTTTGCACATGAAGGGCAGATCACAGCAAGATTCTGGCTTCTTGCAATAAACAGATCACAAATCTGAATAAATTACATGTCCTCCCTTGGCTTAGCTTAATTTGAATTAGTGTTGTCTAATATGCGTTTCCTGAGCTGTTAATCATGATTTATCAACAAGTTGATCGTGAAGCTATTAAACTATCTCTAATCTGATGACACAGCATTTCAGTGGTTACCACACCTTCCTACCCATAGGAGGAGCTTATGAAAGGGGATTCTTAGGAGCTTAGGGGACATCGTTAAACCTTCTCACAACCTTCTCATAGATGCGGGGCCCTTGGTCTTGTGGCTTATAGGTCTCTAGAAGTGTTGACATAGGGCCATTCTTTTCTGACAGTTGCATGGCTTTTTGCATTGGAAGAAATAAGTATTTGAAGGAAAATTGCAAGCAAATATGAATAATTTTGTGGCATTATCAATCTTCTGCTTTTGTAAAATGGATATGTTTACTATTTTGAAATTATGGGGCATAATGGTAATTTGCACCTGCAGGGTGACTGTCAAAGGGAGTCTAGTTGGCATTGCTCCGTGAGACTTGATTTTGAAATCTGGTACAAACCCCAGCTGGGAAGTTAGGCTACAGAAAGCAGCAGGAGCAAGCTAAATGTGCATAGAAACTGGTGGTGCTGGTGCTTGTTCTCAGCAGAGAGAGCCTTGTATGATGTCTGAGCACTTGAGAGACTTGGACCAAACAGCACTGGCATTATTTGATTTTGACTAAGTAGCCCTGGGATGAAATGGCCTTTCATTCAACTTTGTTAAACTTAAGGGCATGCTGGGCCTTGCTTCACTCTGAGTTTGCCAAGGACAGGGTTGGCAGCTGCAGAACAGAGCAAGACATTTCTGCCACATCAATCTCTTGATGGCAGCTGTATGCAGTACGGGCTAATAGGCACCTTTTCAACTCTGAGAGTTAGACTGTTTGCTCAGTGTTTCCTTGCTTGTCTGGGTACACAAAAAAGAATAGAAAGACAAGAGGCACAGAGCCTCTTTTTACATAATGTAGCTGGCGCCCTCTAGTGGGGGGATGGTAAGTATGCAGGTAATTTGAACTGCAAGTCTGGAAAAATAGGATTATTTCTAGCCTTCAGATAAATGACGCATACCGAGGCAGGATTGGGTTTGGGTTAGTGAGGCCTAAAGCTTATACAATTTAGGGGTCCCTTTTAGAAAACAATGCAAAATATCTTATTTAAATTTTACAAAAACGGGCAAACATGTAAACACAACTAGGATTCCTCCCTTATCACCTAAACCTCATGAAATTCATGGTAGATCCACCTCTGGATTTACTGGATTCTGTTTTTGCTGACTTTAAATAAAATAGAAATTATGGAGAATTTTTTTTTTAATGTTTGGGAATTACAGCTTTTTAGTCTATAAAAGTTTGGACAAAATTATAATATAGTTTTTAAGTACAATACAAAATTCAGACTTAACTTAATTCTTTCTTTCTTAGAATTAGTTAATCCAGCCTTTATAGCATTTCTCAGAATGACTATTCTTCTATTCCCTAGCTGAGTTCAGAACTGTATGTGCTAAGTAATGTATAACACATTAGTCTTTAACCTATAAAATCTTACTTGAGTATGGTAAAGTACAAAGTTAGTAAAGGTTAGTAAATAACTGCCTTCATTAACCTGAGGAGAGTATTTTAGTGATCAGCATATTCAACTTTGCTTATCCATTGGTAACTCTAGAAATAGATGAACCTCATAAGCAGAAATGTTGGAATTTGCAAATTGGCTTGAAGATCTGCAAAGTGGGAGCCAGAACCTGCCAAATACAATGGAATAAGATTGATTCAGTCTTGAAGTGCAAAAACATTAATGAAAGACACTTCCCACTCAAACTAGGGCCTTAAAAAGTCCATTTTCTGAAACAAAATAAGCAATCCAGTTTTGACTGTTTCCTTGAATTAAAGGGGATATAGATTTGTGGTTTTGTGCTCAATTACAAGCTCTTTCTTAAAAATTAAAGTTCCAAATAAAGTTACTAAGTCACAGAGTTTTCTATACTAAAAAGCTCCTAGATAATGATTTATAGATGTGTCCTTTTTCAAATAGTTGAATTTGTGAATGGGTTTTAAGCATATAATGTGTTTCTTTATTGCCAGAAGTATGCAGTCTCACCACTCAAAAGGACCGTAGGCTAATAAAACAGTACAGAGTTTTTTGGAATCAGATTCAGAGAGACAAGAGCCGAAAAAGAACTTGTAAGGCCGTCTCGTCCAGTCTCCTTTTCCATTAGACAGGTCAGGAGTTGTGTTCTTCATGTTTTCTTCACACATAAGGATGGCTGATTTTAAAGAAAAACTTAAATTGAACTTCTCTGTCTTCATAAACATTGAGGCAAGCTACCTGAAATATTAAAAACCCTGGACTTTTAACCTGAATCACTAGCTATTTTTATGTAGAAATATAAGTTGATTTTATTTTCTCAAAGATAATGTATTCCAATTTAAAATCTAAGGTAATATTGGCTAGCCTTTTTGTTTGGTTTTTAATATATCAGGCACTGGTCTGTGTATTACTATAGTGCTTATGCTTCTCGTGTGTTATTTCCCTTTTATCCTTACGACAACCCATTGAGGCTGGTGTACTGCAGATGAGAAAACTAAGAGCCGTAAAGGTTAAAGAAATTGCCCAGGGTAATTTAGCTAGCAAGTGGCAGACCAGGGCTCATACCCAGGCAGTCTGGCTTCCTGATATATTATCTCCCTGTTAGAAGACTTTGAGGAACCCACTGGAGCATGTGACAGATTAATGCATTAAAAAAGAAGGAATACAGATTGGATTATAAAACACAAACTTCGGAAGACAATAACTGTACTCACATAGATGTTGGTGTATTAGAAAGTGCACTCAGCTTGGAATCTTAAACTTCTGAATAGTGGTGGTAGTTAAAAATGGAGTAGACAGCCATAAAAAAGAGATGAAACCTTGCCATCTGTGACAACATGGATGGACCTTGAGGGTATTACGCCAGGGTGAAGTAAGTCAGACGGAGAAAGACAAATACTGTATGATTTCACTCGTATGAGGAATGTAAGAAAACAAACAAAACTCCCAAATAAATGAACAAACCAAACAAAAACAAACACATAGATACAGAGAACAGAGTAGTGGTTACCAGAAGGAAAGGGGTGGGGTGGGAGAGGGCAAAATGGGTAAAGGGGATCAGCTGTATGGTGACAAATGAAAACTAAATTTTTGGTGATGAACACTCTGTAATGTATACAGAAGTAGAAACATAATGTTATGCACATGAAACTTAGATAATGTCATAAACCAGTGATACCTCAATAAACATTAAACTTTAAAAATATAGGAGTAGATACAATTTCCAAGACAGGAATTCTTGCTAAGAGTGGAGGGGTCAGAATGTGGAAGCTTAGGGAACACCAGAGAAGAGGAAAGGTGGCCTGAAAGTGACACGACAAAGGAATGGTCAGTGGGGTGGGAGAGCTGCCGTCTGGCAGTGCCCCGGGGGAGGGAACAGACAGTCTCACCAGTTGAGCGTAGATGGCAGTGCTGGTCATCCAACACACCACACACCGCCTCCTTGAATAAGAACACCTGAAGCTGACCTAAAGGTGTCTGGTCACATCAGGCACATTTAGAGTCTGATTATACCCTTATAATCAGACTGAGTCTTATATTCAGTCTGAAGTACTTGAGTTACTTCACAGGGGGTGGGGGCAGGGTGTTAGTATTCCTTAGATAAGAACACTGATCCAAAGGTTTTAAGTTATCCTGCTGGTGAGCCTCAAACAAGAAAAAGCAGGCTGCTACTTTTGATTTTGAATTGCTATACAGATGGTGCTAACAGATGTTTCCAAGCAACAGACTTCTAAAAATCACAACTCTACTTGAGGCTTCAAACACAAATACACACAGACTTTGTAATGCTTTGGCATACCTCTTGTTTTAAAAATAGTACCACACTCTCAACCCCTTGGGGTGAGCGGAACTCTGTATAATTACCCTTTTCACATTTAGATGTACCTTACTATGGTTGAGAATGTCCATGTATGCTTAAACGTGGTTTTCCTGTCCTTTTAATGGTTTTAACGGGATAGGAACAATATGATGGCTCATAGATCCAGCAAATTCTAGAATAATGTGAAAAGCACACTTCCCCAGCTTAGAAAACTACAATCAAAGAGATGTAGATAACAAAAGTGACAATTAAAAAAGACTTTTTTTAAAACCCCCAGCAGGAGAATTCATGCAATCATTAAATATTTGAGTGCATACCAGTTATTTATGTGGGGAGACAGCAATGGAGAAATGCATTCCCCTGGAGCCTTATTCTAGAAAATAAAATAGGTAAATAATGGATAGTATGCTAGGTGGAGGTGAGTGTTTTGGAGATAAGGGGACCCAAGTTTGTTCCTGATCCTTTAAGTGTCTCAGGGTGCTTTAGTACTCTTTTTAAAGGTCATTCTGGTTCTATCACTGTCCCTGCTGAAGTTTGCCTCTCCTCTGTCCCTTGTGTCCTGAGTTGCTGCTGCCTTCTTGGCTTCGTGTATGGTGTAGGTTAACCTGGTAAGGTTACAACAAGCCAGGATAGGTCTTTATCATATTGATACACCTCTCAATTTCTCTTTTGGGGTCCTGATTTTGTCTGTAGTGGTGCTTCTTCCTCCAGTGTATTCACTGATCATTTCAGCAGGTCTATATTGAGAACACATTATATGTCAGGCACTGTGCCAGGGGCTTGGGGGCACAGTGGTAAGACATACATGGTCCTTGCCTGCATGGAGCTTATTGTCTAGATAGGGGGAAGAAAAACAAACAACATAAAACCTGTAAACACTCAAGTGAATCGGATAAGTTCTACGAAGGAAGCGAACAGACTTTTGAAATAGAGAATAGTAAGACATGGTGGTCAGGGGACTCCTCCTAGAAAGGGTACCATTTAGGCTGAGATTGGAAGAAGGAAAGGAATCAGCCTTTTAATTTATGTATTTGTGTATTTGTGTGAGGGGAAGATGGAGGGTTGCTTTTCAGGCCGTGAGAACACCATGTACAAAGTCCCTTAGCCAAGGGGAGTAAAATCTGGCGCCTTCAAGGATCTGCACGAAAGCTTTTGCAGGACTGAGTTGGAATTGGAATACTCAGTGCCCTGAATCTGTCTCTTAAAAGCAAACCTGATGGTAAAATTTGACTCCATTATTTACTTTTCCCTACACACCCCTCTTTCAGGAACTTGGGGATTATTTCCATCCATGCTGGGTATTAGTGCATTTGACAAAGTCTGAATCAGCACTGCTCCCAGAACCACCTCTCCCTGTCTACCTTGAGTCCCACCACCTAGACTCCGTTCTCAGAGATTGTTTTCTGAGCATCGGGGGACCAGTACTTAAATGTTCCCACCACTGTTCTTCCTAGGATGTCACAGAGTCCCTGTCAGTCTCCCATGTCATACCCAACCCTCAGAGGCTTGACACCCTTCTGAGACACCTGTCACCAACACACATGTTTGGTAAAAAGATACAATTTTAATTTTTTTCAATTAGATAAAAAAGTTTTCCTTTTAAGTCTAGATTTTGTTTTTCCTTTAAAAATACTGTATTTTCCTAAAGTTCCAGGTAGACAAATATTTAACTACATTCTGAATTGCCTTGGTAAATCTCAATAAGACAACATACCTTTGAGCTCTGTTGTGTAACTGTCCATATTTGGGTGTTTTTTTTTTTTTTCATAGTGTATTTTTTACCCAGTGGGTAACACTCCAGCTGTTGATACTTTCACAGGAGGGGGTTGCCCTCCTCTGCCTGTGTGAAAATTTTGGGCTTAGCAGCTGGGGCAAAGGAAATACTTGTGGTAAAGGACAATCTGTTAAAGAAACTAAGTTACTTCCTTTCATTTTCACTATGGGGTATTCAGCAATTTGGAGAAACTGGAAGAAAATAATAAGCAGAAATGGTCATTGGGTGTTTTTTGTGCTGAAGTGGGATAAGTTTGGTGAGAAGAGAAATCGAGAAATAAGTGTAATCTTTGCCAGTCTGATGTCCAAAAAGTAGCATCTTACTGATTTAACTTGCATTTCTTTGATTACTATTGAGATGAACTATCTCTAGGTGTACTTGGTGTGCATTGCTTCTTCTTGTCTCTTTAGCCATTTTTCTTTTGAGGTTTTACTTTTCTTATTGATAAGTAAGATTTCTATATATGTCACATACGGATATGTTAGTATGTAATCATTAACGCTCTTGTCATATATGTTTCCAGGTTCTTATTTCTGGTCAGATCTGTCTATTTCTTTATATCATGTTGAACCATATGCTGTTGCTGTTTCTGTACTTCAAACATGGTTAAAAAAAATAATATAGAAATTACAAATGGTTCAACCTAAATAGTTTATGACTTAGAGTTTGTACTCACCCCAGATTATATTGTTTCATATGTACTTTTTTTCTCATGCCTAATAACCTATATAATCCTTTAAGAGTTGTGTTTCTTTGAAAATAAGTACTTTATTACTCCTTAGTGTATTAAAAACACTCTCTTCTAACATAGTCTGCTTTTATCTGATTTGGTGCCTTTTGCTTTTGTTCTAATACAGTGGTGTTCATACCCTGCCTTAACTCTTTTTAGCTTCAGCTCAGGAATTGCCCGCTCTGGGAAGCCTCCTCTGAACCCCTTAGCTTGGTTTGGTGCTAATATTCTGTGCTTTGGTGGGACCGTGTATATCCTTCTCCCCTGGAATTTACCACATTTACTGGGATTGTTGATTTCTCCACCTCCAATCTGGGACCACATTTTGTTTACTTCCAAGTCCTAGGATCTAAGATACTGGTTGCCTCATAATAAATTCCCAATTTATGTTCCTTTTACCTGAATTAAACTACTTGAGCAGGAGTTTCCCACGGATCAAGGAATAGAGTCGTTATTTTTATAGCCTATGTGATATACATGCAAGTAACCTTTTCAGCGCAGCACTGATACACATAATAGGACCATGAGAACAAAATGTGCTGAATTGCATTGTGATCCTACACTCTTTCTAATTAGATCTCTCTTCCTTTTTCTTTCCTTCTAATTTATTTTCCTTTTTATATTTTCAAAATAACCTCCTTCCTTACATTTCTAGTCTCTGCATCCTTTTCCTGAAACCCATCTGTTGAGTGCAATGTTTAACTATTTCATGTGCATGTGTATTACACCATGATGAAGTGTTTTCCTACTTGAATATTTTACTCTTCATTTTACTTAAATATAGGCTAGATGTTTGTTGAAAAAAATGTAATTAGAAGAGTCATATCATTATATTCAGGCTGGACTGTAGGCATTTTCTATTTGGGGAGATGCTCTGCATTTTACCTGATCATAAACATATTGTAGGCCATTAACCTCCTTCATAGACTTTAGAATTTCCCACTTTGTACTATTCTTTGCTGACCACATCTTTCTTTTTCAAGCCTGTGTTAAAAAAAAAAAAAAAATCACCAAATCCAGTCATGCTACTGTGATTTATCACACTAATTTTTCCAAAACTTTCCCCTCATAAATGTTGTCTTTTACATCAAGTATAAATAGTTCATCATAAACTCTTTTTATTTATTTATTTATTTATTTTTCACATCTTTATTGTAGTATAATTGCTTTACAAATAAACTCTTTTTAGAAAGCAAAAATGAAAAAAGATTGTTATTGAGGAATAATGACTACATATGAAAAGGCACAGGAAAACATGAAGTTTAAATCAATAAAGAAATGCATATCTCTATATACTTAAAGCAAGAAATTTATTTACCATTTCCATTTTACTCTCATCTTTTTTCTGTGCAGGCCTGTGTGGGGAGGGTCATTATCCTGAATACTATTGTGTTAATTATTCCCTTACTTTTCTTGATAACTTTTAGAAAACAAACTTTCTAGGAATTCTGACATATTATATTGTTTAGTTATCTGGTTTTGTAATTTAGGTAATTACAGTAAAATCATACCACATGAATTTTTAGGTGATTTGATTCTATCATTCAACATTGTGTTTTTGAAATTTATCTATTTGATGAATGCAACTTTCATTCTTTCTTTTTCATGGCAACATAGTATTTCATAGTATGGATATATCACAACTATTTTTCCATTTTCTTTTGAGGAACACATAGGGGTTTTCCAGTTTTATTGCTATTTCAAGCAGCATAATTGTAAATATACGTATTTCCTGGTGCACATGTGTGAGAATTTTTTCCAGGATAAATACCTAGTAATGAAGTTTCTGAATCATAGGCTAGGCAACAAGTTCAACTTTCCTACATGATTTTCCAAAGTAGTTTTACCCATTATCATACCTAGTTTCAATGGATGAGAATCCTCTGTGTATATTCATGGCAACACTTAGTATTACCCTACATTTACATTTTTGCCAACCTTGTGGGCATGAATTGTATCTCATTGTGCTTTTAATTTACACTCCCTTGATTACTGAAAAGGTTAATATCTTTCAATATGCTTTGGGGCCATTTGTTTCTTCTATTTTGAATTCATGTTCATTTCTCTTTCCCATTTTTCAATAGTGTTGTTTGACTTTGTCTTATTAATTCATAGAGTTCTTTATATACACTGTGTAGTAACCCTTTGATTATGTGTTTTAAGTGTCTTATCCAAATTTATAGCTTGTATTTTTATTTATTTATTTACATTATTTTATTTATATATTTATATATATTTTATATTAATTAAATTTTGTACTTCTTTTAAAAATATAATTGCATTTACCAATTTTTCCCTTCATAATTTGCCCATTCTGTGCCTTGTTTAAGGAATAATTTTCTATCTCCCAAGGTAAAGAAGAAACAAATCTTTCCTAAATTGCTTCTAAAATCTTGTCTTTTATATTTAAATGCTTAATTCGTCAGGAATTGATTTATCTGTATGGTCTAGAAGGGGATTTTTTTTCTTCCCACGTATGTAGTCAGTTGTCCCAGTACAATTTATTTTAAAAAGTTCATTCTTTCTCCACTGATCTGTATTATAATCTCAGTCATATATTTTGACTGTGCAGTCATCATCGTATTTCCAGGCTATTTTGGTTCGTTGCTCTATTTGTTAATCCCTGTTCCAATACTTGACTACCTTTATTAATATGGCTTTATAATAAAGTTTAGTATCTGGTAGTCAAGTCCCATGATATTATTCCTCTTCTTCATTAGTATATTAGCAATTATTGGAACCTTGAAATTCCTTATATATTTTAGAATCAGTTTTTCAAGCATCACATATAAAACACACACACACACCCACAGAGTTGGGATTTTGATTGGAATTGAATTTATAGATAAATTTTTGATCAAATAATATTTTTGTAATACTGAGTATTCCAGTCTGTTAATATAATATTTCCACTTTTAAAATTATTCTTTCATGTCCTTCAATAAAATATTATAACTTCGCCATAGAGATTTTGCATGTGATTTTTTATGCTACTCTAAGTGGTGACTTTTTTTTAACTTGTCATTTTCTAAATTTTGTTGCCAGTGAATAGAAATTCAAATTTTTTTGTGTGCACTGATTTTTATATCTAGTAATCTTGCCAAGTGTGTTAAAAGTCAGTAATTTATTGTTTGAATCTTTTTTTTATTGTCTACAACCATTATCATATCATGGTGAATAAAGATAATTTTGTTTTTCCTTTTCTAATTCTTATGCCTTTATTTTTTCCTTGCCTTACTCTATTGGCTAAGAACTTCAGAACAAGGGCAAACAGAAGGGGTGATAACATGCCTCTTTGCCTTTCTTTGCAAACTCAAGAGATACTTTCAGTATTTCAACATTGAGAATCAGATGGGCTCTCTCTGTCTGCACTAGATCTTAATATTGTGTAGGCCCCTAAGTTGAGATAAATCACTGGAGGCAAAGGAGAGAGTGCCAGCTTAAATTTATATTTCTGCCACAAAGCATATTAGGATCTTAAAGTAAAAATTAATTTCTATCAGAGAAAAATAAAATGATATTATTTCTTGTACACCTAAGTTTGTAGACTAAGGTACATTTCCACTACATAGTGAATAGATTCAAGAAAATGACACTTTTTCCAGTAAGGAAAATATCGTCAGAGCATTTTCCAGCTCCCTCAGTGGACAATTTCTTAAGGAATTCCTTTGCAAAAATTCTCCCTATTAGAGAGCAACACAGTGGGGACAGATTAACTAGTCATTGCAGCATTTTCTGGAGGAAGGGAAGATGGCAGGGTGATTGCAGTTCCATTTAACTGTCCCAATAAGTATATGAGGGACCTGGTGTGCTCTTTCACCAATACTTTACTGGGTAAGTGTAAGTGATGGAAAAAAAACAGGACAATTGTACTACACAGCTGTCTCATTCTAAAAAAAAAAAAAAACAGAGCCTCTGAAGTCTCACTCAGTAAAACCACTCAGTTCCATCCCAAATAAAAACAGAATACTTGGTGCTGGTCCTGACATAAAGAAGGCTTTCTGTGTAGTAGACATTCATCCTCCTGAAATCCACTTGGAGGCTTTAGAAGTCAACCCCAGGCATAGCAAATCTAAGAGCACCTCTGGTTGACACACCCCTGTCTCAGTGAAAGTGCCCTGAGTCACAGGAGCAGCCTGTTGCTTGGGTGAATATGGGCAAGGGAGATAGTTTATTCACAGCTCCAGGGAAGGAGAGAATGAACATTATACAGAAACCACTGGTCACAGCTGAAGAAATATGTGGATTGTATCCATGGGCATATGTTATTCTTATACAGTTGCTCAGAGATAAGAGATGGCATATCCTATATTGTCAGGAACTAGAGTTGAGACACACAGGTTAACTCAGGGAGGAGCATCTTGGGGAACAGTGTGTAGGCTATAACTAGGATGTTCGTTGGCCTAGAAAACATGTTTCATTAGGCCTAGTGGACATGTCTCTTGGGCAGAGTAAGCCAGGCTTTGCTCTGGGCACAAACATGAAAAAGATGCAGAAACTTGAAATGTTTTTTAGAGATTCATCATCTCCCCCAAGAGTTCCAAACCCATTATGGGCACAACATGCTTAATTGGCACTTTAAGGAGTAGATTAATAGTAAACATTGTAAAGTTCCCAGAATTACATAAAGTCTTCCTTTTGATATTGTAAACTTAATGTATAACTTTACTGACATCCTAATGACAGTGCTAACAGGGAAAAATGCAAGGCATAGTGATACTTTATCAAGTTATCATTTATTGATATCAACTTGGCTTGCCAATGCTATCTCCCTGTTCCTGTGATAAGAGATGAAAGGGAATAGAAGACAGGAAAACAGGATTGGTGGTGAGAAGTCAGATGGCAGGGCCATCCTTCCTTTCTTCTGATAACGTGTTGTCATGTTTGTTGTCAGTACCACAATGCAGTGATTGTGGCTTTGCTCTAGTAACCGCTGTTGAAGGACTGTATAGATGGAACTGAACATGTCTCTGATGGTGAAGGGGGACATAGAACAAGTCAGATTTTGATTTTTCCCTTTTAACTTTAAGATTCTGGTCATGTAAAATTATTGTTAAGGAATTAAACATGCTTCAATATCATTTCTATCTTATAAATTCATGTAAATTTTTTAGATCCTGGCTCTTTGCTTTCCTAGAAATGTACATCTGAGCTCTCTCTACATAGCGCATAATTATGAATAAATACTATAACCCTATAATAGATGATCATATAAAATGATAAAATATATAATATGAAATTTTAAATTTGTATGATTCCTTTTACAAATGGGCTAATTTCACTGTGTTAGACTTGAGGAATAAACTATATTCAGGCATGTGAGCTTGGTCTGCTGGATACAGGTGCATTTAATCTTTTCATCAGATTATAAACTTCTGAGTCTGTTTCATCTTTGTACTTCCCAGGCTCCTTAAGTACTTATTGAATGAATAAATACATGGATGAGTTAGTAAATTAATAAAAGAGCTAATACGTAAGTACATAAATACATAAATACTTGGTATTTCTCTAGGAAAAGTGGTTAGTACATATTGGCTTATTTGGGCTTTGTGCACTATATTGCCAAATAGACTTTCATTATTTTTATACCCCTTACATCAATGTACAAGGTTTTGTATTTTTAACTTAAAAATTTTTTGTTATTGTTTAGAATCTAGCTATGTGAAATTGTAATCACCTTTTAGAAATGTCAGTTTCTTTCTATGCCACTTCTACTTTCTTGATATCTTCATCATTGAAAATTAAAAGAGAGAGAGAGAGAGAGAGAGAGAAAAATCAAACACTTCTCTTCCATACCCAGGCACTGTTTGAATAGGATGCTCTCTCATTCAGTTTACTACCTGCAGGGTTCATTTGCCAAGATTCCTTTGAAGCACAACTCTTAGCTTTCTAAGTTTTGAATTAAAAAGTATTCCCTCTATTACCCAAAATTATGTCTCAGATGATCCAGCTGGCAAAACAAGGCTGGGATAAGTGGTACAGGTCTGCTCTTCATAAGACAACGGATGAGAGCCACTAGTTTGGCCCCCCAGGGATAGAGAATGAATAGATCTTTATCCTTTTCCTCCTCCCATCACACTCCTGTTCACCCCTTTCTCTCATGTCTTTTGATTGAAGGAGACAGCTTCTGTTACTGTTCATCAAGTGGAAAAATGACTCCGTGTGTTTGGGACTTCGTTTCTAGGGCTCCTGGAGACAATAATGACACCTCCCATTGAGAAGTGTGTTTGCCAGTTTAGTCATTTTCCAAGTCAAACCAGGTCCCTCTGGGAGCCCCTTGTGATTCTTTTATTTTATTTTTAACTTTTGCTTTTGTTTTTTCTACAACCAGACACTATTCTTCTGCCCCTTAAGTGGAATTTGTGTTCCTCACTTATCATGGTCTCTCAGAAGCCCACTCTCCTTTTCCTTGTTGTAAGAATGATCTACATTTCCTTTACCCATGACCATGATAAGCTGGTGCTAAGTTGCACCCATGGTGGAGAAATCCAGAAAATATATTAAGTCAAAAGATATGAGACCCTTTCCAACTGTGATTCTCTTAATTCAGTAGTTAAGTTTTGGAACTAAAATAGGCTTAATAATTTTGAATATAGGGAAATTCTTTGTCAATTTTGTTCTTAGGTAGGAAAAAGGGAAAAATACTCACACTTTTTTATACTTGTCAACTGGGACTCATTTTATTACTAGCACTTATTGTAAATTATAGGGTTAATATGTTTATTCAAAACTCCAATAGCTCCACTCCCTGCAAAATTTCTCTCTTAACTGCATGGAAAATACTCTCCACATCAAATTTAGGAGAACTGTATTTTATTTCCTCTTAAAATTTTGATTGGAATTAGACACACTGGATGGTTTGTGTCTTTGTAGGTACATGAATGCCATTATACTTCCCACTGCAGCACGATTGGGAAGTCACACACACAGGAATGCATTGCAAGTATGTGAGGGTGTGAGGGGGTATAACGTTGCTTCATTTTTGAGAGCGCTGATTAAACAGACACCTTCTGCGGCTGTGACTTTGTACAGATGGCAAGACTAAACCAGAGAGGCTGAAAGCGCTTTCTAAAATGAAGCCAAGAAGCAGATCTAGTTTTCTCCACTGAAAGTTTGGAGAAAACCACATAAAGTACATGCTATTTGCATGTCCATGCATGCTGGATGTGTGTAGATCTTTTACCCCTATTTTTGGTCATGGAATTGTATATGCCACATCTACTACCTACTGGTGAAGTCTTAAACCATATACATATTATGTAGAAGTTTTAAAAATGTATGTTTTATTTAACAGAGAAAGTGGCTGGATATAGAGCAGTTTTCCCTGCCTTGGATCTTTGAAACTGCTTTGGACAACTTGGGTACAAATCTTTTAGAAGGTCTAAGGACAGCCAAAAGATTACCTCTATTACATTTGTTTGAATTGTTTTCCACCTCCTCATATTTTTCTTTTTCCTTTTTTCTTTTTCTTTTTTTCTGATGATCATCTCTTCTACCTTAACTCTGGTCCTCTAATATTTTCCCCAGTTGGTTCTTGCTTAAAAAAAAACTTCTCTACATCATGTACATTTCTACTAGATCTCCATATTCTCTGCCCTAAAATCTTCCCTAAATAGTGGCTATCACGCAAAACAAGACAAAACAAAAAATTTTACCCTTTCTGCAGTTCAGAACATGCAGTTTTGCTCGAGGGATAACTGAGCCCTGGTTCCTCTTCTTGTCTGGGTTCAAATACTTCTCACTCTTGGATGGAATCTGAGCCACCACACAGGTTGGGAGAAGGATTCAACTCACCAACCTCATATGCCTTGGAGAAAAAAGTGAAATCAAATTTTCACAGAGTGCTAAGTTACTCTCTCCACGGGTATCTATGGAGCATCTACTCTAGTTGACCCAATTCTTGGCATAAACATTGGTAAATCGGGCAGATAAAGTTTCTGCCTTCAAGAAGCTTACATTCCAGGACTTCCCTGGTGGTCCAGTGGTTAAGACTCCCGCTTCCAGTTCAGGAGCCGTGGGTTCGATCCGTAGTCGGGGAACTAAGATCCCTCATGCTGCGTGGCGTGCCAACCCCCCCAAAAAAAAACTGAAAAAAAAAAGCTTACATTCCAGTGGTGGGGAGACAAACACTAAACAAAATAAAAATGAACAAGACAATAAGCTATGGATAAGTGTAAGAAAGAAAATAAAATGGAGTAATTTCATAAAATGTGACAGGGTCTTAAAATGTGTAGCGTCTTGGATTATATGTCAGGGGAGACCTATATGAGAAGACATAATAGTTATTATTGCTGTGTAACATATCACCCCACATCTAACAGCTTAAAAACATTTATTGTATCACATGATTTTTGTTAGACAGGAATTCAGTGATGACTAAAATGGGTAGTTCTATCTCAGGGTCTCTTAGGAGATTGCAACCATCTGAAAACTTGACTGGTGCTAGAGATTCTGCTTCCAAGATAACTCACTCCCACTACTGTTGGCAGGAGGCCTCAGTTCCTTCCCCCGTGGATCTTTCCATAAAAGCACACGAGTGTTCTTGTGACATGTTGACTGATTTTCCCCAAACAAATGATCCAAGAGGGCAAAGCAGAGTAGCAATATATTTCTTAGCCTTGGAAGTCGCATGATATCACTTTCTGTGCTGTTGGTCACACAGTTTAATGCTGGTGCAAGGTGGGAGGACACTACTACAAAGATGTGAATACCAGGATGTGAGGATCATTTGGGGGGTGGGGGGACATTTTGGATGCTGGTTACCACAGGAAGGGATAGTTGAACTCAGGCCAGGATAATTAGAAAAAAATCTGTTAGGTGAATGCTCAGGGGAAGGGCATCCCAGCTGGCAGGAACAACAGTTCATATGACACTGAGGCAGGGAATACTTGGTATTTTCAAGGAATCAATACAAGGCTGGATTGAGTAAATGGGAGAGTTGCATAAGATGAGTCCAAAGAGCAAGGGCCAGATTACACAGGACCTTAACAGGGGTTTGGAATATATTCTGAACGTGGGGAGAAATTGTTGGCAGGTTTTAAGCAGAGGAATAACCGAATCACATGAGTACGTGTTGAACCAAAGTACACTTTGAAGAACTGAATTGGACCTGAAAAACTGTAATACTAAAGAGAATGAGTTTGACTAAGACTTTTGACTGACTCTTGATGGTCAAACTGTGCCAACGCATCAAAGATGTGACGTGTATTTATTCAACTCTGTTGAGTAATAGAACAAAATTGATCCAGAGATTTAAGCATAAAGTGTGAGCGTTTCTGAATTAGCCCTAACTCCCTATTCTGTCATCAAAAGGAGGCTGTACTTTTGACCCCGACCATTTATAGGAACCAAAACCCGCAGGGAATTTCAGGCAGGAATATACCTATTGAGGTATTTTATAAATGTTTCAAAGGTCAGATTGAATTCCTGCTGAAGCAGTTGGGTGTTTTCCCCTTTGTTTGCCAGATAGAATGTCATTCACTCCAATTTCTCCAGTTCTTTTTCGTGCTGTTAAAAGGCAGGAAAATTTTCTCATTTTTAGAAAATTCACTTCAGACGTAAAAGAATAGCTCTTTCTTCTCTTGACCCCATGCCCCACCCTCTCAGCTCACTGACCAGTGATGTCTTGCCCTTTAGAAGGTGGTTCTAACCTACAGAGAAAACGCAGCATTTTATTTTAAATGAGATTATTCTGCTCTGTTGCTCTGTGCAGGTGCTGACATTCTGGCCATGGTTCACTGACTTGGAGGAGGGATGTATTCAGTTTTTCTCTTAACTACCTGCCATGCCCCTCAAAACATTTCAACAGTAATAGAATGTATTTTATGCACATAAAAATGTTCATAGTCTCTGATCCTGATCATGTACACAAAATTAACCTTTGCTCCAAGTCTAATGGTTTGATGTGACATTCTTATCTCTTCACTGCTTACATTTCCTTCTTTTTACTTAAGAACAGGAACATTTGACTTGCATATCATGTACCAGCTCCTCAAATACAAATCTACTAAATTTTGTGTGTCTTTATTATTTAAATATTTCTAACAGTTGGAATGTACCTGCATTGTAGAACTGAAAACCCATATCTTGGTTCACTCTCCACCTGTGCCCACACCCTACACCCTATGCTGTTAGTCACCGATGAGTATGCCATGTACTTGGCTGTCTTCACTCCTTGTTCATGTGGTTTGCTCTGCCTGAAATGTCCTCTAACCTTACTTCTCTCATGAACTTATACTTCTCTTTCAAAGTTCAATACAAATATCACTTCCCCTGAGAAGCCTTCTCTGATGCCTATAAGTAGATCTATCTCCACTTCCCACCATAAACCCATGCTAGGACATTCAGGTCTCTGCAAAGAGCATTTAGTTCTAAGTACCATAATTGCTTAATGACATAATTCAATTCATAGTCTCTGATATATCATAGGCTCATAAATATTTATCTTAACCAGTCAGCCCAAAACCATTTTAAGTAATCAATATAAAGTATTTCAGTGTTATCAAGCAAATATGCTTCTGTGTCCTTTGCTCATCAGAATCTTGTAACAGCTTCAAGAAAAGGAACAACTTCAGGGTGACTGATCTCAAGGGATTTTAAATCCACTGAGATGGAAAGTAATTCCTGACTTTTCTTATACACCCTAGAAGCTTTGGTAGCAACAGTCAGGAAGATCAGAGGTTCATATTATTTGTGTGATGATTGTTCTCATCATTTATCACTCACTGGGAACATTATCAAACATGATACTCGCAAGTTCATCTTCTGTCATGTCCATTTATTTAGATTACGTGGCAGTAAACAAATGCCGACTCACATCTCTGGGCATTCTAAAAAGTAAATATAATTAACAATCACACAGAAAGAGTGAGCCTTGGCATTTAAAGTGGGATACGGGCTGTGGAGTTTTAGGTCCTCTGAGGGAGGAATGGCAGAGATGATGAATAGAGTCTGAGTGCGGAGCCTCCCTGGGACTTGTGAATTTCTCTGTGCCTGGGGGAGTGACAGGAAGGAGCTGCAGTACAGAGTCCTTAGGGAAATTATCATCTGTTTACTTACCTGTGTATTTGTTTATTCATGAATTCAGCAATCATCTATGGAGCTCTCCCAATGTGAAGCCACTGTGCTGGGTACAGTGGTAAATGAGACAGAAGCATATTGCCCTCATGTTGCTTCCGGTCTAGAAGGGAAGACAAACATGATTACATGAATAATTTGTCTACTATCCTTTTGATAAATACCATAAAGTAATATTCTGGGTTGTTAGAGCATGTAATAGTGGTTAGGGTGTTAACTTAGTGGGGGCCCTTAGGAGGCCTTCCTAAGGAGGTGACAGTTAAGTTGAATTTTAAAGGATAAGGTAGTCAGGCAAAGAGAATGGGGCATGGGGAGAAGGACAGGTAGGCCAGGATGGGGGAGAGAGATCAAGCTCCAGGTGGGTAGAACAGCCCCTCGGGCACTCTCCATGGATGAATTTGCCATAAAAGATGGACAGAGTTAGGTTTCTTGCTTTTTTTTTAAGTTTGAGTTATGTGGAATTAAAATTTACTTTTGACATGACTTTTTTTGGGGAAGGAGAAAGATATGATATTCAAAGGATTCAAATTTTGTTCATTAATAAAAATACAGAACACACTAAAACAATTTTTGTTTATGCTTCTGTGCTCATTCTGCCATTTATGGAGAGAGTTAGGAAGGGAGAGAAAGAGAGATAAAAGGAAGGAGAGGACTCCTAGAAGGAATTACTGGAGGGACAAAGGCAGAGAAAGAGAAAATAGCAGAATAAAATATGAATAGAGTGATGATGCATTGTTTGTATCAGCTATTAAAAAATGATTTTGTCCTTTCTTGCTGGAACATCAAGGTTTAGATCACTATCTTTTTTCATTCTTTCATGATACAAAAGTTACAAGGTTAGTCTGTGTTTATTTTGACATCTTCAAATAAATTATTCTCCAGGTTTCAGTGCCCAGATCGCCTAATTTTGAGAGCAGGACAAAATGCAGGCAGGGCTCTAGATGGGCTTCAGTTCACTAGTCCTGTCAGTGGAATTCAAAGGGGTGAGCTAGGATATGAAAATGGCCAGGAAATAGCAAATATCTTAGGATTCTGTGTTTGGCTGCAGTAGAGTCCCTAGGTTTGAGAGGCCTGACATGCCTCAAGCACTCACGGTGTTGGCACTGGTGAGAGACACCCACTCCCTTTCTCTAGCCTGAGAGGGGACAAGCACAGCAAGTTGGTTGACACTGAATGGTATGATAAGTTACTTATATTCAAAGAGAAATCAGGGTGCAACATAAGTTGATAATAACTGCAACAGTTTTGAATTTTAATTGAGTGGGTCACTTGAATTTAGCATATGGGGAAAAAAAGGTGAGAGAGGAAGAGAATAGTCACTGGTTAGGAGAGGTGACCGTGTAAGGGAAGAACTACAACAGTAAATAGCCAATTAACTCAGCCAACTGTTGGACATTAGAAAGGAAAATGTGAATACACAAAAGATGTTGTTTTTTAATATCAAGGGGATTTGTCCTTGATGCTTGAGCACTTGTAATAAACTTATGAATAGCCCTAGGCTGCATATCATGGAGGAGTGAAATCAGTTAAAAGAGCTTTGAGCATCTTTTAAAAACAGATGTTTGAAAACATATGAGGTAGGTGAGGAGGGATTAGAAAATTAGTGAAACTGAAATCAAAGGTGTCTTGAACTCAGTTAACTTAATGTATGTACTAAGACAGGACAATAAAGCAATAACTATTTAGCACACGCGTTCACTTACACATCCCCAA
Source organism: Balaenoptera acutorostrata (assembly GCF_949987535.1). Taxonomy (NCBI): domain Eukaryota; kingdom Metazoa; phylum Chordata; class Mammalia; order Artiodactyla; family Balaenopteridae; genus Balaenoptera; species Balaenoptera acutorostrata. The sequence continues at coordinate 76,783,013 of NC_080069.1, read as the reverse complement.
ATATCACCCATTTCAAAGAAGGCTTTTAAAAATCAGTCTTACTAATTTATAGTTCCATCTCTTATCCAAATGATTCTCTCTTCTAAAGGATGTGAGAGAAAACAAGTTTAATAAGCTGCATGAGGAAGTTAATGTCAGAAAGATAACCTAGGATGATAGTCTATGTGACTACCATAGGACATCTCAGTATCATTATGCTCAAAGAAAATTTAAAATTACAAAATAATTTTTTATGTTTTAAAGATATTTTGTAAGTAACATACGAGAGTGGCTTTATTAACCTTTTTCTTTGTGTCAGAGAAGTTCTAATTCATCTTTTCCCTTAATTCATATTGAAATAATAAAGATCCCACACTTGGATTTAAGAGAACCGAGTGGGTATTGCATATTATAAAAATATCTTTCTTTGCTATCATCCAAATTAAATGTATTTCTTTGTTAAAACACCTTGTGGTAAGATTTAAACATTCTTTTCTCTAGTATTAATGAGAAATGATACACCTACACACAACCAACATACTTCTAAGAATTTTATTTTTAACTTGGAATTAAGTGGATTTTCAAAATATACCTTACCATAGAAATCTCTTCTTTGGGACATAAAGGCTAGAAGATGGAACACTTTTATAATGTGGGAAGAAAGGAAGGCAGAAATGAAGCTTAAGGAAAGGCAGAGAGGCACGATGGATATGTGTGCAGCTCTGAAGTACACTTGTCTGGATTCTTACTGAGGCTCCATTCAAGGGCAACCTTGAGCAAGTCACCCAAACTTTCCTAGCCTCAGTTTCCACATCTGCAAAATGGACGATAGTGGTTCTCCCCTCATAGGGGTTTTGTAAGGATCAAATAAGTGAATGCAAAGCTCACATAGAGACTGCACATGGTACAGCCTCATCTACTATAAGCCTCATCTATTATTTTCTTCTAAGAGGAGGGCTATTCCTATGCTGATTTGGGGACTTTCCTTTGGGTCACTTAATGTGACTATGGAAACAGCATTCACTTTGTTGTTTCCTGGGGATATCAGGCAGTAGAGAAGGTAAGGGAGGTAAAGCCCACTTTTAGCAATATGCGTTCTCCTCTCTACCCTCTAGACCGGCATACCATCCCACACTGTTGTTTCCTTATTCAGCTCTTTACCCTTTTCTTTGTCACTTTTGTTTCCTTTCCCTTCTCCTGTTACTTCAGAATCTTAACAGTTGGGTCAAAGGTAACAGCATTAATTGTGTGAGCCAGAACAAGGAGTTATGGATTAGTTCAAATTTGAACAGGGGGAGAGGGTTGCATGTTTGAGATCTGGGGTGGTTATTCCCTTGGCTGGTTCAGTCACCCTTGTACATATTCATGGGCACAGTATTTCTGGACTCACTGTGATTATGCCAGAATTAACACATAGCTTTGCTTATCTCTTCTATGCAGAATAATCTAAGTGCTAAGAGTATAGAGAAGATAAATAAGACAAGATCACTTAGCCTAAGGGATGTGTCATCACAGGCATACATGTTAACTGACAGTGCCATGGAGATCTGTGATAAGGGCCATGAGAATTATGGCTCAAAGAATTGAAAGATGAAATAGATAGTTGTAGGCCCAGAAGTCATCTTGTATTTTGGGACTTTTTTTTCTCATGCTCTTGGAAATAAATTTCAAGCAAAATAAACAGTCTCTTGACTGCATCATTTCCTGCTCGTTTTTAAAGTTTAATTTTATAGAATTAACCCCAAAGAAGAAAAAAATATGCATAGATTTGGTTACTGTAACTTTTATTTAAAAAAATTTTTTTAAACATCTTTATTGGAGTATAATTGCTTTACATTGTTGTGTTAGTTTCTGCTGTATAACAAAGTGAATCAGCTATACGTATACATATATCCCCGTATCCCCTCCCTCTTGGCGTCTCCCTCCCACCCCCTATCCCACCCCTCTAGGTGGACACAAAGCACCGAGCTGATCTCCCTGTGCTATGTGGCTGCTTCCCACTAGCTATCTATTTTACATTTGGTAGTGTATATATGTCCACGCCACTCTCTCACTTTGTCCCAGCTTACCCTTCCCCCTCCGCATATATATCTTCAAGTCCATTCTCTAGGTCTGCGTGTTTATTCCTGTCCTGCCCCTCGGTTCATCAGAACCATTTTTTTTTTTTTTTTTTTTAGATTCCATATATATGTGTTAGCATAGGGTATTTGTTTTTCTCTTTCTGACTTACTTCACTCTGTAGGACAGACTCTAGGTCCATCCACCTCACTATTAATAACAATTTTGTTTCTTTTTATAGCTGAGTAATATTCCATTGTATATATGTGCCACATCTTCTTTATCCATTCATCTGTCGATGGACACTTAGGCTGCTTCCATGTCCTGGCTATTGTAAATAGTGCTGCAATGAACATTGTGGTACATGACTCTTTTTGAATTATGGTTTTCTCAGGGTATATGCCCAGGAGTGGGATTGCTGGGTCATATGGTAGTTCCATTTTTAGTTTTTAAGGAACCTCCATACTGTTCTCTATAGTGGCTGTATCAATTTACATTTCCACCAACAGTGCAAGAGGGTTCCCTTTTCTCCACACCCTCTCCAGCATTTATTGTTTGTAGATTTTTTGATGATGGCCATTCTGACCAGTGTGAGATGATATCTCATTGTAGTTTTGATTTGCATTTCTCTAATGATTTGTGTTGTTGAGCATCCTTTCATGTGTTTGTTGGCAATCTGTGTATCTTCTTTGGAGAAATGTCTATTTAGGTCTTCTGCCCATTTTTGGAATGGGTTGTTTTTTTGATATTGAGCTGTATGAGCTGCTTGTATATTTTGGAGGTTAATCCTGTGTTAGTTGCTTCATTTGCAAATATTTTCTCCCATTCTGAGGGTTGTCTTTTCATCTTATTTATGGTTTCCTTTGCTGTGCTCTTAAGTTTCATTAGGTCTCATTTGTTTATTTTTGTTTTTATTTCCCTTTCTCTAGGAGGTGGGTCAAAAAGGATCTTGCTGTGATTTATGTCATAGAGTGTTCTGCCTATGTTTTCCTCTAGAGTTTCATAGTGTCTGGCCTTACACAAAAATAAACTCAAAATGGATTAAAGACCTAAATGTATGGTGTTAGGGAGTGTTCCAGTTTCATTCTTTTACATGTAGTTTTCCAGTTTTCCCAGCACCACTTATTGAAGAGGCCGTCTTTTCTCCATTGTATACTCTTGCCTCGTTTATCAAAGATAAAGTGACCATATGTGTGTGGGTTTATCTCTGGGCTTTCTATCCTGTTCCATTGATCTATATTTCTGTTTTTGTGCCAGTACCATACTGTCTTGATTACTGTAGCTTTGTAGTATAGTCTGAAGTCCGGGAGCCTGATTCCTCTAGCTCCATTTTTCTTTTTTCAAGATTGCTTTGGCTATTCAGGGTCTTTTGTGTTTCCATACAAATTGTACAATTTTTTGTTCTAGTTCTGTGAAAAATGGCATTTGTAGTTTGATAGGGATTGCATTGAATCTGTAGATTGCTTTGGGTAGTATAGTCATTTTCACAATACTGATTCTTCCAATCCAAGAACATGGTATATCTCTCCATCTGTATCATCTTTAATTTCTTTCATCGGTGTCTTATAGTTTTCTGCCTACAGGTCTTTTGTCTCCTTAGGTAGGTTTATTCCTGAGTATTTTATTCTTTTTGTTGCAATGGTAAATGGGAGTGTTTCCTGAATTTCTTTTTCAGATTTTTCATCATTAGTGTATAGGAATGCAAGAGATGTCTGTGCATTAATTTTGTATCCTGCTACTTTACCAAATTCATTGATTAACTCTAGTAGTTTTCTGGTAGCATCTTTAGAATTCTGTATGTATAGTGTCGTGTCATCTGCAAACAGTGACAGTTTTACTTCTTCTTTTCTGATTTGGATTCCTTTTATTTCTTTTTCTTCTCTGATTGCTGTGGCTAAAACTTCCAAAACTATGTTGAATAATAACAGTGAGAGTGGGCAACCTTGTCTTGTTCTTGATTGTAGTGGAAATGGTTTCAGTTTGCTCCATTGATAACGATGTTGGCTGTGAGTTTGTCATATATGGCCTTTATTATGTTGAGGTAGGTTCCCTCTATGCCTACTTTCTGGAGCATTTTTATCATAAGTGGGTGTTGAATTTTGTCAAAAGCTTTTTCTGCATCTATTGAGATGATCATATGGTTTTTCTCCTTCAGTTTTTTAATATGGTGTATCACATTGGTTGATTTGCATATATTGAAGAATCCTTGCATTCCTGGGATAAACCCCACTTAATCATGGTGTATGATCCTTTTAATGTGCTGCTGAATTCTATTTGCTGGTATCTTGTTGTGGATTTTCACATCTATGTTCATCAGTGATATTGGCCTGTAGTTTTCTTTTTTTGTGACATCTTTGTCTGGTTTTGGTATCAGGGTGATGGTGGCCTCATAGAATGATATTGGGAGTGTTCCTCCCTCTGCTATATTTTGGAAGAGCTTGAGAAGGATAGGTGTTAGCTCTTCTCTAAATGTTTGGTAGAATTAGCCTGTGAAGCCATCTGGCCCTGGGCTTTTGTCTGTTGGAAGATTTTTAATCACAGTTTCAATTTCAGTGCTTGTGATTGGTCTGCTTATGTTTTCTGTCTCTTCCTGGTTTAGTCTCGGAAGGTTGTGCTTTTCTAAGAATTTGTCCTTTTCTTCCAGGTTGTCCACTTTATTGGCATAGAGTTGCTTGTAGTAATCTCTCATGATCCTGTGTATTTCTGCAGTGTCAGTTGTTACGTCTCCTTTTTCATTTCTAATTCTGTTGATTTGAGTATTCTCCTTTTTTTCTTGATGAGTCTGGCTAATGGTTTATCAATTTTGTTTATCTTCTCAAAGAACCAGCTTTTAGTTTTATTGATTTTTGCTGTTGTTTCCTTCATTTCTTTTTCATTTATTTCTGATCTGATCTTTATGATTTCTTTCCTTCTGCTAACTTTGGGGGTTTTTTTGTTCTTCTTTCTCTAATTGCTTTATGTGTAAGGTTAGGTTGTTTATTTGAGGTTTTTCTTGTTTCTTGAGGTAGGATTGTATTGCTATAAACTTCCCTCTTAGAACTGCTTTTGCTGACTCCCATAGGTTTTGGGCCATCGTGGATTCCATTTGTTTCTAGGTATTTTTTGATTTCCTCTTTGATTTCTTCAGTGATCTCTTGGTTATTTATTAGCGTATTGTTTAGCCTCCATGTGTTTGTATTTTTTACAGTTTTTTTCCTGTAATTGATACCTAGTCTCATAGCATTGTGGTCAGATAAGATACTTGATACGATTTCAATTATCTTAAATTTACCAAGCCTTGATTTGTGACCCAAGATATGATCTATCCTGGAGGATGTTCCTTGTGCACTTGAGAAGAAAGTGTATTATGCTGTTTTTGGATGGAACGTCCTATAAATATCAATTAAGTCGATCTTGTTTAATGTGTCATTTAAAGCTTGTGTTTCCTTATTTATTTTTATTTTGGTTGATCTGTCCATTGGTGAAAGTGGGGTGTTTAAGTCCCCACTTAAACTATTATTTAACACAATACTATTATTGTGTTACTGTCGATTTCCCCTTTTATGGCTGTTAGCATTTGCCTATGTATTGAGGTGCTCCTATGTTGGGTGCATAAATATTTACAATTGTTATATCTTCTTCTTGGATTGATCCCTTGATCATTATATAGTGTTCTTCTTTGTCTCTTGTAATAGTCTTTATTTTAAAGTCTATTTTGTCTGATATGAGAATTGCTACTTCAGCTTTCTTTTGATTTCCATTTGCATGGAATATCTTTTTGCATCCCCTCACTTTCAGTCTGTATGTGTCCCTAGGTCTGAAGTGGGTCTCTTGTAGACAGCATATATACGGGTCTTGTTTTTGTATTCATTCAGCCAGTCTGTGTCTTTTGGTTGGAGCATTTAATCCATTTACATTTAAGGTAATTATAGATATGTATGTTCCTATTATCATTTTCTTAATTGTTTTGGGTTTGTTTTTGTAGGCCTTTTCCTTCTCTTGTGTTTCCTACCTAGAGAAGTTCCTTTAGCATTTGTTGTAGAGCTGGTTTGGTGGTGCTGAATTCTCTTAACTTTTCTTGTCTGAAAAGTTTTTAATTTCTCCATCAAATCTGAATGAGATCCTTGCTGGGTAATCTTGGTTGTAGGCTTTTCCCTTTCATCACTTTAAATATGTCCTTCCACTCCCTTTTGGCTTGCAGAGTTTCTGCTGAAAGATCAGCTGTTGACCTTATGAGGATTCCCTTGTATGTTATTTGTTGTTTTTCCCTTGCTGCTTTTAATATTTTTTCTTTGTATTTAATTTTTGATAGTTTGATTAATATGTGTCTTGGCCTGTTTCTCCTTGTATTTATCCTGTATGGGACTCTCTGTGCTTCCTGGACTTGATTGACTATTTCCTTTCCCATATTAGGGAAGTTTTCAACTATAATCTCTTCAAATATTTTCTCAGTCCGTTTCTTTTTCTCTTCTTCTTCTGGGACCCCTATAATTTGAATGTTGGTGTCTTTAATGTTATCGAGAGGTCTCTGAGACTGTCCTCAATTCTTTCCATTCTTTTTTCTTTTTTCTGCTCTACAGTAGTTATTTCTACTATTTTATCTTCCAGGTCATTTATCCGTTCTTCTACCTCAGATATTCTGCTATTGATTTCTTCTAGGGAATTCCTGATGTCGTTTATTGTGTTGTTCATCATTATTTGTTTCTCTTTAATTCTTCTAGGTCATTGTTAGATGTTTCTTGTACTTTCTCCATTCTGTTATCAAGATTTTGGATCATCTTTACTATCATTACTCTGAATTCTTTTTCAGGTAGGCTGCCTATTTCCTCTTCATTTGTTTGGTCTGGTGGGTTTTTACCTTGCTCCTTCATCTGCTGCATATTTCTCTGTCTTCTCATTTTGCTTAACTTACTCTGTTTGGGGTCTCCTTTTCACAGGCTGCAGGTTTGTAGTTCCTTTTCGTTTTGGTGTCTGCCCCCAGTGGGTAAGGTTGGTTAAGTGGGTTGTGTAAGCTTTCTGATGGAGGGGACTGGTGCCTGTGTTCTGGTGGATGAGGCTGGATATTGTCTTTCTGGTGGGCAGGACCAAGTCGGGTGGTGTGTTTTGGGGTGTCTGTGGCCTTATTATGATTTTAGGCAGCCTCTCTGCTAATGGGTGGGTTTGTGTTCCTGTCTTGCTAGTTGTTTGGCATAGGGTGTCCAGCACTGTAGCTTACTGGTCGTTGAGTGGAGCTGGTTCTTAGCATTGAGACAGAGATCTCCGGGAGAGCTCTCGCTGATTGATATTATGCGGGGCCAGGAGGTCTCTGGTGGTCCAATGTCCTGAACTCAGCTCTCCCACCTGTGAGGCTCAGGCCTGATACCCAGCCAGAGCACCAAGACCCTGTCAGCCAGATGACTCAGAACAAAAGGGACAAAAAGGAAGAAACAAGGAAAAATAAAATAAAATAAAACAAAATAAAATAAAATAATTAAAATAAATTTTTTTTAATTATTAAAATTAAAAATTTAAAAAGTAATAAAGAAAAGAGAGCAACCAATCCAATAAACAAATCCACCAATGATAACAGGCGCTAAAAACTAAACTAAGATAAACATATAAATCAGAAACTAGTCAGTTGCATACAGCAAACCCCAAGTCTACAGTTGCTCCCAAAATCCACCACCTCAATTTTGGGATGATTCGTTGTCTATTCAGGTATTCCACAGATGCAGGGTACATCAAGTTGATTGTGGAGATTTAATCCGCTGCTCCTGAGGCTGCTGGGAGAGATTTCCCTTTCTCTTCTTTGTTCGCACAGCTCCTGGGGTTCAGCTTTGGATTTGGACCCGCCTCTGCGTGTAGGTCGCCCTCTGGTGTCTGTTCTTCGCCCAGACAGGAGGTGGTTAAAGTAGCAGCTGATTAGGGAGCTCTGGCTCACTCAGGCCGGGGGAGGGTGGGGTATGGATGCGGGGAGAGCCTGCGGCAGCAGAGGCCAGTGTGACGTTGCACCAGCCTGCGGTGTGCCGTGCATTTTCCCAGGGAAGTTGTCCCTGGATCGCGGGACCCTGGCAGTGGCGGGCTGCACAGGCTCCCAGGAGGGGCGGTGCAGATAGTGACCTGAGCTTGCACACAGGCTTCTTGTGGCTGCAGCAGCAGCCTTAGCGTCTCATGCCCGTCTCTGGGGTCCACGCTAATAGCCGCGGCTCGCGCCCATCTCTGAAGCTCATTTAGGCGGTGCTCTGGATCTCCTCCCCTCGTGCACCCCAAAACCATGGTCTCTTGCCTCTTAGGCAGTTCCACACTTTTTCCCGGACTGACTCCCTCCCAGCTAGCTGTGGCACACTAGCCCCCTTCAGGCTGTGTTCATGCCGCCAACCCCAGTCCTCTCCCTGGGGTCTGACCTCTGAAGCCGGGGCCTCAGCTTCCAGCCCCCACCCACCCCGGTGGGTGAGCAGACAAGCCTCTCGGGCTGGTGAGTGCTGGTCGGCAGCGATCCTGTGTGCGGGAATCTCTCCACTTTGCCCTCCGCACCCCTTTTGCTGTGCTCTCTTCTGTGGCTCCGAAACTTCCCCCCCCCCACCCCCATCTCCGCCAGTGAAGGGGCTTCCTAGTGTGTGGAAACTTTTCCTCCTTCACAGCTCCCTCTCAGAGGTGCAGGTCCCGTCCCTATTCTTTTGTCTCTGTTTGTTCTTTTTTCTTTTGCCCTACCCAGGTACCTGGGGATTTTCTTGCCTTTTGGGAAGTCTGAGGTCTTCTGCCAGCGTTCAGTAGGTGTTCTGTAGGAGCTGTTCCACATGTAGGTATATTTTTGATGTATCTGTGGGGAGGAAGGTGATCTCCACGTCTTACTCGTCCATCATCTTGAAGGTCCTCCAGCTACTGTAACTTTTTAAAATTATTTTTTAATTGTGAACAAACTAAGTCCAGATGTTTGGAAGAAAGTTAACTAAGTTATAATGTCGACTAAGTGAAATAAGATGTAGCCATTAAAAATGATAATTATAAAAACACATGACATAATGTTAAGTGAAATCAGTATTATAATAGTTTTAGAAAGAAGAGAAAAAAGACAATGCTAGTCAGTGTGAAATGTAGGATTATAGTGATTTTTAGTTTTTTCCTCTTTTCCTTAAGTCCACTAAAGTTCTTACAAATGTAGTTTTAAAATAAAATTGAGGAGGTCAGGTACCCAACTACAAGTATCACCAGGAAATAAGTTTACAAAGCCATCTTGATCCCTAAAATAGTAAGAAGTCTGTAATTTTTTAAAATTGCAGTATATTTTGTTTACAATATTGTGTACAGCATAGTGATTCAGGTGTAACGTGTACAGCATAGTGATTCATTTTTCTATGCAGATTATATTCCATTATAGGTTATTACAAGATGTTAGATATAATTCTCTGTGCTACACAGTAAATCCTTGTTGCTTATTGTCTATTTTATATATAGTAGTTTGTATCTGTTAATCCCATACTCCTAATTTGTCTCTTCCCCCCTCCCTCTCCCTTTTGGTAACCGTAAATTTGTTTTCTATGACTGTGAATTTCTGTTTTGTATATAGATTAATTTGTATTATTTTTAGATTCCACATACAAGTGATATCATGTAGTATTTGTCTTTCTATATGACTTATTTCACTAAGCCTAATATTCTCTAGGTCCATCCAGCTTGCTGCAAATGGCATATTTCTTTTTTATGGCTGAGTAATACTCCATTTTATATACATACACACACACATACACCACATCTTCCTAAGCCAATCGTCTGTTTATGGGCACTTGGGTTGCTTCCATGTTTTGACTGTTGTAAATAGTGCTGCTATTATTCTGTAATTTTTAAGAGGACTACTTTCTGGATGCTGAGACCAGGGAAAATTTCTTTACCCCTTTGATTCTCAGATTTCTCATCTGTAAAATAATCTGTGGATGTTGGAAAGATTAAATATGATGATGCATGTAATGCAATTACCATGGTACCTGGCAGTCAGTAATCACACAGAGATCTTAATGAGTTGGTATATTTAGAAGTATTGATGTAATTAATTAAAATATAAAAACATTACTTCAAGGGGTAGAAATTTAAAGTGAAAGTTCTATAAGGTAAATACCAATTTATCGTTATCATGAAAGTCATTTATTTTTGAATAAGAAAATAAGAAATAAGAGGAAACTTTTTCTCAATGTAAAAAATCCAGATCATGGATAGATACAAAGTCTAGATGGATAGATTTCCTACAATAAAAAGAATTCATGGGAACAGTGGGGACACCTGCTTTAAAGTTTAATGCTAGACAAATACAAATAAGTGATGGCCAGGAGCTCAAGAGCTCATACTCTTAGCCAGTTTGCCTGGGTTCATGTCCCAACTTTGCTGCATGAACTTGGACACCCTACCTAACTTCAGTTTCACCATCTATAGAGCAGGATTAATAACAGCATTATGGTAGGAATTAAATGAGTCAATACGTGCAAAGATCCGAGAGCAGCACTTGGTACATTAATGAGTGCCATGTAATTTACTTAGAAAATGGAATTATGAAGTTTTAAGCCTTATTATAAGTTTGTTTCCATAATTTTAGCCATTCATCCAATTTTGATTTGATAAGAAACCACTTATGGTATTAATAAAATAAAATATCATTCTTGGAAAAGGTAAGCCTTAATGCTTTTAGATGGTGAAAATCTTCAGATGTGTGTTCTCGAGGTGTAAATACTTATTGAATGAGTATAAGCAAATCATTCCATAGAGCAATTTAACACCTAGTGACCATATTACCCTACCCTAATTTTATGTCTCTTATAAAGAAATATCACTTCATTCTCAGGAAGTGAAGCCATAAGACCTCTGGATGAAAATTAAAACAGTTCACTCAGTTACTAGGATATTAACTGGAATGGAGAAGTATTGACTGTCAAATGATATTATCAGAAGACTCACCAGCACTCTGCTTATCTCAGATTTAAAAATCAGCAAGCATTCAGGTGTAGAGTTAGTACAAATGCATTCATTTGTGATTATAGGTTCTATGAAAGTATTTTCCTAAGGATTTCTATAAGTAATTTCTCTTGGTGTAAATCAACTCCATTTAGATAAGTTGGTATATATAAATATGTAAAGAAAATATGTCTCAAATAGCTCAATCAGACCCATACCTTTGCTATTATAATGAAACATATTTCATATGTAATACTTTAGTCATCACTGTCACATGCTATTATTGACCAGCCATTGAGCCCATGGCATGAATGTTTTCACCACATCAGCACAAGATCATTATTTGCTCCCAACTTGCTCTTATTTCCCTCTTTTATCAGATGACCCCACCATGTATTAAGTTACCCTGTTTGATAACACAGGGTCCATCTTCTCCTCATCTTCCTTACACAGTACCCACCTCCCATCCAGTCAGTTACCACACTCTCAGAAGTCTCTCCCCTGGGAATCTTTTGCTATCCTATTAAAGAACTTGTCGTCTTCATCTGTACCATTATAGCACTTTCCTACCTGTTTCTTCCTCTTATGTCTATTAAATTACTTTAGAAGATGACCTTAAAGCAACTCTTCTAAAATGCAAATTTAATTACGGTGCCAGACACTTCCCATATTGCTCTGCAAATATTCATTCTGCAGGATGTTAAAGATGTTACATTTGGGAAATTCTGGGTTAAATCATGTTAAAACATGATTCTTCATTGTAAGACTTATCAGGGCTTTTGGGATTTATACATTATGATGTCCAAAGGGTGTTTTTTTTTAATTTTTTTTTTTTTCTAAGATGAGGACACAGGTGCCCCCTTCCCTCCAACTGATCTTTATTCACTCACTATGCCTTTGCTTTTACATTCTTCTCTTTTTTTTTCCCACACACACACACTGTATTTTATTTTTACAAGAGATAAATAGACTGACACCAAGCATTGTACATGGATGACCACAACAAAAGCAACAATGATTGCAATTACCAAACATGAAACACACTCATAGTATGTCATAATATTGACGTTCAGTCCAGTAATCCTCCACTGTAACAGCTCCTTTACTTTGCAGTGAAAATTGATTTGTATATTCTTTGCCTCTGAGTCCTTGTGGGATTTTTTATTTTTTTTAATTCAGACAGCAAGTCACAAAAATTATACTCATCCTCATCAGTTCACTCAGTCCCATGTAATTAATTTTTTTTTTCATCTTGATCTTTTGTTAGCCCTTTTATGAGTTCATCAGTTTTTCATTAGAGTTCTGAAAATGCTTATTCATTCAGTTCAGCAGTACAGTCAGTTACCAGAAACCTGTACTTGTCAGAGTCTTTTCCATGAATTTCTTGAAGATGAAACCCTTTTATAGGAACATATTTGCAAAATCATCAGAGTACACCCAGAACTGTCTGTAAATGACAAAAGACTTAAAAATGACCATGGTTAAAGATTTGATGAAAGTTCATAATAATGCAGTTGACAAGAAAATTAGTTATTTCTGAGATATACATTTTAAAGTAATAACTAGGATTATTACTTATAACATTATACCAGAACATATAAGATTTTTAGAAGTTTCCTGTAATGTCTGAAACATTTATATTAACATATTTCCATACATATTTCCATACAAATACAAATATAAGATTTTTAGAAATTTCATGTAATGTCTGAAACATTTATATTAACACATTTCCATACAAATAACCCAATGAAAGTTTAGTATTAGTTGTTTTGTTTGTTTTTTTATACTGCAGGTTCTTATTAGGCATCAGTTTTATACACATCAGTGTATACATGTCAATCCCAATCGCCCAATTCAGCACACCACCATCCCCACCTCACCGCAGTTTTCCCCCCTTGGTGTCCATATGTCCATTCTCTACATCTGTGTCTCAACTTCTGCCCTGCAAACTGGCTCATCTGTACCATTTTTCTAGGTTCCACATACATGCATTAATATACGATATTTGTTTTTCTCTTTCTGACTTACTTCACTCTGTATGACAGTCTCTAGATCCATCCACGTCTCAACAAATGACTCAATTTCGTTCCTTTTTAGGGCTGAGTAATATTCCATTGTATATATGTACCACCACTTCTTTATCCATTCGTCTGTTGATGGGCATTTAGGTTGCTTCCATGACCTGGCTATTGTAAATAGTGCTGCAATGAACATTCGGGTGCATGTGTCTTTTTGAATTACGGTTTTCTCTGGGTATATGCCCAGTAGTGGGATTGCTGGGTCATATGGTAATTCTATTTTTAGGTTTTTAAGGAACCTCCATATTCTTCTCCATAGTGGCTGTATCAATTTACATTCCCACCAACAGTGCAAGAGGGTTCCCTTTTCTCTACACCCTCTCCAGCATTTGTTGTTTGTAGATTTTCTGATGATGCCCATTCTAACAGGAGTGAGGTGATACCTCATTGTAGTTTTGATTTGCATTTCTCTAATAATTAGTGATGTTGAGCATCTTTTCATGTGCTTCGTGGCCGTCTGTATGTCTTCTTTGGAGAAATGTCTATTTAGGTCTTCTGCCCATTTTTGGATTGGGGTGTTTGTTTCTTTGATACTGAGCTGAATGAGCTCTTTATATATTTTGGAGATTAATCCTTTGTCCGTTGATTCATTTGCAAATATTTTCTCCCATTCTGAGGGTTGTCTTTTCGTCTTGTTTATGGTTTCCTTTGCTGTGCAAAAGCTTTGAAGTTTCATTAGGTCCCACTTGTTTATTTTTGTTTTTATTTCCATTACTCTAGGAGGTGGATCAAAGAAGATCTTGCTGTGATTTATGTCAAAGAGTGTTCTTCCTATGTTTTCCTCTAAGAGTTTTATAGTGTCCAGTCTTATATTTAGGTCTCTAATCCATTTTGAGTTTATTTTTGTGTATGGTGTTAGGGAGTATTCTAATTTCATTCTTTTACATGTAGCTGTCCAGTTTTCCCAGCACCACCTATTGAAGAGACTGTCTTTTCTCCATTGTATATCTTTGCCTCCTTTGTCATAGATTAGTTGACCATAGGTGCGTGGGTTAATCTCTGGGCTTTCTATCTTGTTCCATTGATCTATGTTTCTGTTTTTGTGCCAGTACCATATTGTCTTGATTACTGTAGCTTTGTAGTATAGTCTGAAGTCAGAGAGTCTGATTCCTCCAGCTCCATTTTTTTGCCTCAAGACTGCTTTGGCTATTCGGGGTCTTTTGTGTCTCCATACAAATTTTAAGATGATTTGTTCTAGCTCCGTAAAAAATGCCATTGGTAATTTGATAGGGATTGCATTGAATCTGTAGATTGCTTTGGGTAGTATACTCATTTTCACAATGTTGATTCTTCCAATCCAAGAACATGGTATATCTCTCCATCTGTTGGTATCATCTTTAATTTCTTTCATCAGTGTCTTATAGTTTTCTGCATACAGGTCTTTTGTCTCCCTAGATAGGTTTATTCCTAGGTATTTTATTCTTTTTGTTGTAATGGTAAATGGGAGTGTTTCCGTAATTTCTCTTTCAGATTTTTCATCATTAGTGTATAGGAATGCAAGAGATTTCTGTGCATTAATTTTGTAACCTGCAACTTTACCATATGCATTAATTAGCTCTAGCAGTTTCCTGGTGGCAGTTTTAGGATTCTCTATGTATAGTATCATGTCATCCGCAAACAGTGACAGTTTTACTTCTTCTTTTCCAATTTGTATTCCTTTTATTTCTTTTTCTTCTCTGATTGCCGTGGCTAGGACTTCCAGAACTATGTTGAATAATAGTGGTGAGAGTGGACATCCTTGTCTCGTTCCTGATCTTAGAGGAAATGCTTTCAGTTTTTCACCATTGAGAATGATGTTTGCTGTGGGTTTGTCATATATGGCCTTTATTATGTTGAGGTAGGTTCCCTCTATGCCCACTTTCTGGAGAGTTTTTATCATAAATGGGTGTTGAATTTTGTCAAAAGCTTTTTCTGCATCTATTGAGATGATCATATGGTTTTTCTTCTTCAATTTGTTAATATGGTGTATCACATTGATTGATTTGCGTATATTGAAGAATCCTTGCATCCCTGGGATAAATCCCACTTGATCGTGGTGTATGATCCTTTTAATGTGTTGTTGGATTCTGTTTGCTAGTATTTTGTTGAGGATTTTTGCATCTATATTCATCAGTGATATTGGTGTGTAATTTTCTTTTTTTGTAGTGTCTTTGTCTGGTTTTGGTATCAGGGTGATGGTGGCCTCATAGAATGAGTTTGGGAGAGTTCCTTCCTCTGCAATTTTTTGGAAGAGTTTGAGAAGGATGGGTGTTAGCTCTTCTCTAAATGTTTGATAGAATTCACCTGTGAAGCCATCTGGTCCTGGACTTTTGTTTGCTGGAAGATTTTTAATCACAGTTTCAATTTCATTACTTGTGATTGGTCTGTTCATATTTTCTGTTTCTTCCTGATTCAGTCTTGGAAGGTTATACCTTTCTAAGAATTTGTCCATTTCTTCCAGGTTGTCCATTTTATTGGCATAAAGTTGCTTGTAGTAGTCTCTTAGGATGTTTTGTATTTCTGCGGTGTCTGTTGTAACTTCTCCTTTTTCATTTCTGATTTTATTGATTTGAGTCCTCTCCCTCTTTTTCTTGATGAGTCTGGCTAATGGCTTATCAATTTTGTTTATCTTCTCAAAGAACCAACTTTTAGTTTTATTGATCTTTGCTATTGTTTTCTTTGTTTCTATTTCATTTATTTCTGCTCTGATCTTTATGATTTCTTTCCTTCTGCTAACTTTGGGTTTTGTTTGTTCTTCTTTCCCTAGTTTCTTTAGGTGTAATGTTAGATTGTTTACTTGAGATTTTTCTTGTTTCTTTAGGTAGGCCTGTATAGCTATAAACTTCCCTCTTAGAACCGCTTTTGCTGCATCCCATAGGTTTTGGGTCGTCGTGTTTTCATTGTCATTTGTCTCTAGGTATTTTTTTATTTCCTGTTTGATTTCTTCAGTGATCTCTTGGTTATTTAGTAACGTATTGTTTAGCCTCCATGTGTTTGTCTTTTTTACGTTTTTTTCCCTGTAATTCATTTCTAATCTCATAGCGTTGTGGTCAGAAAAGATGCTTGATATGATTTCAATTTTCTTAAATTTACTGAGGCTTGATTTGTGACCCAAGATGTGATCTATCCTGGAGAATGTTCCGTGCGCACTTGAGAAGAACGTGTAATCTGCCGTTTTTGGATGGAATGTCCTATATATATCAATTAAATCTATCTGGTCTATTGTGTCATTTAAAGCTTCTGTTTCCTTATTTATTTTCATTTTGGATGATCTGTCCATTGGTGTAAGTGAGGTGTTAAAGTCCCCCACTATTATTGTGTTACTGTCGATTTCCTCTTTTATAGCTGTTAGCAGTTGCCTTATGTGTTGAGGTGCTCCTATGTTGGGTGCATAAACATTTATAATTGTTGTATCTTCTTGGATTGATTCTTTGATCATTATGTAGTGTCCCTCCTTATCTCTTGTAACAGTCTTTATTTTAAATTCTATTTCATCTGTTACGAGTATAGCTATTCCAGCTTTCTTTTGATTTCCATTTGCATGGAATATCTTTTTCCATCCCCTCACTTTCAGTCTGTATGTGTCCCTAGGTCTGAAGTGGGTCTCTTGTAGACAGCATACATATGGGTCTTGTTTTTGTATCCATTCAGCCAGTCTATGTCTTTTGGTTGGGGCATTTAATCCATTCACGTTTAAGGTAATTATCAATATGTATGTTCCTATGACCATTTTCTTAATTGTTTTGGGTTTGTTTTTGTAGGTCCTTTTCTTCTCTTGTGTTTCCCACTTAGAGAAGTTCCTTTAGCATTTGTTGTAGAGCTGGTTTGGTGGTGCTGAATTCTCTTAGCTTTTGCTTGTCTGTAAAGCTTTTGATTTCTCCATCAAATCTAAATGAGATCCTTGCTGGGTAGAGTAATCTTGGTTGTAGGTTCTTCCCTTTCATCACTTTAAGTATATCATGCCACTCCCTTCTGGCTTGCAGAGTTTCTGCTGAGAAATCATCTGTTAACCTTATGGGAGTTTCCTTGTATGTTATTTGTCGTTTTTCCCTTGCTGCTTTCAATAATTTTTCTTTGTCTTTAATTTTTGCCACTTTGATTACTATGTGTCTCGGCGTGTTTCTCCTTGGGTTTATTCTGTATGGGACTCTCTGCGCTTCCTGGACTTGGGTGGCTATTTCCTTTCCCATGTTAGGGAAGTTTTCGACTATAATCTCTTCAAATATTTTCTCTGGTCCTTTCTCTCTCTCTCCTCCTTCTGGGACCCCTATAATGCGAATGTTGTTGCGTTTAATGTTGTCCCAGAGGTCTCTTAGGCTGTCTTCATTTCTTTTCATTCTTTTTTCTTTAGTCTGTTCCGCAGCAGTGAATTCCACCATTCTGTCTTCCAAGTCACTTATCCGTTCTTCTGCCTCAGTTATTCTGCTATTGATTCCTTCTAGTGTAGTTTTCATTTCAGTTATTGTATTGGTCATCTCTGTTTGTTTGTTCTTTAATTCTTCTAGGTCTTTGTTAATCATTTCTTGCATCTTCTCGATCTTTGCCTCCATTCTTATTCCGAGGTCCTGGATCATCTTCACTATCATTATTCTGAATTCTTTTTCTGGAAGGTTGCCTATCTCCACTTCATTTAGTTGTTTTTCTGGGGTTTTTTCTTGTTCCTTCATCTGGTACGTAGCCCTCTGCCTTTTCATCTTCTCTGTCTTTCTGTAACTGTGGTTTTTGGTCCACAGGCTGCAGGATTGTAGTTTTTCTTGCTTCTGTTGTCTGCCCTCTGGTGGTTGAGGCTATCTAAGAGGCTTGATGGGAGGCTCTGGTGGTGGGTAGAGCTCTTTAAATTTTTAATTTTAATTTAATTCAAAAAAAACTTTTGGCCTTCCAGCATGTGGGATCTTAATTCCCTGACCAGGTATCAAACCCACGCCCCCTGCAGTGGAAGTGCAGAGTCTTAACCACTGAACCACCAGGGAAGTCCCCAAAACGGTGTTTTAATATGTAATTTTTCCTAAACTGTACTGACCAAAAACTTTTTTGGGGGTGGGGTGGGGTATAGTACAGAGAGGGCTGATGTCCTTCGGAATGCACTTTGTGAAATACCATTTTATTTGCCTCTCCAAATCCACATTAACCTGTGAGATAAAGCACAAATTCCTTAACATAACTTATAAGAACTTCTGTGGTCAGCTTCCTGGTATCACCTTAGCCCCATTTACTGCTCTTGCACACACACCTTTTGTTGTGATCCTGTCAAACTATATTTAGACCCAATGTACTGTATATTGTCATGACTTGCATGCACTGCTCTCTCTCTACCTGAAATATTTTCTCTTACCTTGTCTGCTTGATGAACTCTTTATCCTTCAAGATGAAGGATGGGGTACAAATGACACCTACTTTGTAAATGTTCCTGGACCGATCCAAGCAGTCAGTCTCTTTCTCCTCCATACTTGCTGGTACTTACCTCTCTTGTAGTTCTAATCAAATTTTATTAAAAATAAAATATTTGTATGTAGTCCCCCTTCTGTGCCAGACTAGGGGTTCCTTAATGGTCAGTATTCTTTGATCCTGTGTCCTGGCATCTGGTCCATGATTGATGCTCAGTAAGAAAAGGAGTGGTGCTTCTGTGGAGGTAAATGGACACCCTATTGTCAGAGGAGAGACATGCAGTGTAATCAAGTTAAGACTCTAATGAAATCACAAAGGCAAGACTGCGTTTGCTAATTAATACATGGCAACTTCAGACATGAAAACATTTTCAGCAGAAACAGCTTCTGAATACCAGTGCCTTTGTCTACTAACAACGATGTCCTCAAATCAAATGGTGAGCATTTGTAACATTGAAGGTTACTTCCTACCTTTTTTTCTGCTTTCCTGATCACCATATCTCTGAATAAAAGAGAAAAGAACAGAATGGCCTTCAGAGAGGCTGGAATCATTATTGAATATGTCACATCTCAGATCTTAGAAAGGGATCAAAGGAGAAACAATAAATAGGGGTTCCCCCCTTTTAATTTAACCACTCACTCTTGCTTAGCTATATAGATCATTCATTTTTGAAATCAAGATAGTTGTGGCCACAGCTCTCTGTAAGAAGCAAATAGCAGAGTCGGCTTTATCTCAGGACAAAGTATATTCAGAAAGTAAATTTACTCAGAATAATAACATTAGAGTTTTTACAATTAAAAGGGGCAAATAAAACCCATATTATTACACGTAAGAAAATGATGCTGGAACAGGGTAAAAGACTTGCCCAGGGTCACGAGAACTTACATTTTCTAAATTGCAAAGGTATGTTTTTAGTCATGTTTAAAAATACAACTCACATAAGACTAGAGAAATAAAGCAAAGTAGACTTTAAGATCAGCAGGCAAAATCTTATTGTCAAGCTTTTGTCTCTTTATCTTTCATTGGTGTAGAGCATATGTCTTTTAAGTAATTTTTACACTAACTGATGTTTTACAGAGATACATGGAGAGGGTATCAAGGAATGATTTAGGAGGAGACAGGTGGTGTTTGTAAATTGGGGCAGGGTGGGCGAATGCTTGGCCAGCCAATGGGAGTGATGGTGGATCACCATCTTGTAAAAGTTTTGCAAGATGAATCTAAAGCATTCTTCTTAAATTTTCATTCATTTTTGTTTCCTAGTACAGAAGACCACGTATTATTGACTCACCACTTAGCATTTTCTTTAAAATGAGCATTTAAAATTTTGTTAAAAAACAACAGAAAATTTTACCGTTTATGGAAGCAGGTTAACTGAGAGATGAGGCAATGGGAAGGCAGATGTGAACAGAGATGGTCACAGTAGTAGCTTCTGGTCGTGTTTGCTTAGAGCAGGCCCAGCGATGGATTGGTGGTAGCTGTAAGGACTTTGTCGTAATCCTTTTGTGGACTCAGTTGGGCTGGCTAAAGGAAGGACACAACTCCAGGGCTACTGAAATCAGCCAACAGGGTGTGCCGTTGCTGGGATGAGGGCTATCTATGAAGGAGGGAGGGGCTTTCTTTTGATACTTGGGAAGCTTCAGCCAACCTTATCTGACGGAGAGGTAGGAGGGATAGTTTATCTTTTCTCCTTGCCCTTACCGCCTCTGCACTTTAGAGGCTGCATGAGATTTGATCTTACCATTGTCAAAAATCCAGCAACAGTAAAAATTAAAACCAGATCAGTAAAATAGTATTTGTTAATAATTTATTGTGCACATAAGAAGAGTTCATGAACTGGGAGCTTTCAAACCCCAAACTGATGTGAGGCTTACAGAATGGCTTGTAAAGTGAAAATGAGGAAGTTGATTAACCTTTATAAAGATTGGTTATTACAGTGGGGATTTCTAGAAGGAAGGAGATTGGTTAAAAGTGTTTATCTTATACTTTAAGGAAGATGACTTTAATTTCTTTTATGATGGCCAGAAACATTTACCAGCATTTACCTAAATTAAATTTTGCTTATGATTTTGTTTTGCTTACATGGCTTAAATGGTTTGTCTGCTCAGGGAGTTTTCAAGTTGAGTCTCCACTTTGTATTTTACTTTAGCACCATCCACACATAAATCTTTACAAACTATCTAAGGATATACAGGGCCAGAATGCTGAAGTGCTTTTGCATTCAACCTCTTAAAAATACTGTTTTGATAGATCATAAGACTTTGGATAAAACCAAAGCAGCTTCTAGTAGGATAAATTTGGGGGCTGCTGTTTCATTTTAATATGTGTGAAAAGTAATAGAAACCTTAACCTAAAGGAGGATGTCTCAGTCTTGGCACTATTGACATTTTGGACCATATAATGCTTTGTTGTAGGCGGCTGTTCTGTGCATTGCATAATGTTTAGCAACATTTCTGTCCTCTACCAACTAGATGACAGTAACACAACCCGTGGCCCACCCAGTTGTGACAACTAAAAATATCTCCAGATATTGGCAGATGTTCCCTGGAGGCCAAAATTGCCCCAGGTTGAAAATTACTGACCTAAAGCACAATGTATCGTTTCCTGCTTACTATGAAGTGAAAACTTGCCTTTGAGTCAGGAAACTTTCAATTAGTGCTGAAATCCCTTTTTCTTTATCCATCACACATGTGTTGAACATATTACAATTAATCAGATCCTGGGGATACAAAAATAAATAAGAAATTGCCCTTCTGGACTTAGATTGTAGTAAGGAAGACAGGTATGTGAAATAAATCATTACTGTATAGGGTTCGAGTGTAATTTTGTAGAGGTAAGTCCACGGTGCCACGCAAGCTCCGAGAATGCAGAACCAAGTTCGGAGTGAAGAATCAGGGAAGTTCTGTAATGAAAGGCATCTCTGGATTATTTCAGAGCTGTTTCTCCCGTGTTAGATACATTCCCTGGGAGATGAGGCCCCTCTTAGCCCCATGGATGCAGGAAAGTCATTGATTTTAGTTATAAGAACCTGCTCCCAATAAAAATTGCACAATTTTATGCTGGAAGAAGTTGGTCCTGGTGTGCGACTTTCACAGCACTGTTCTGTGTTGATGTGGCGAGTCATCCTGACAGAGGTGGTCGATATCACAGACTTCCATCATTTTGAGAAATGTGAAATGAGCAAAGTCCACATCAGGCAAACAGTGCCATCACTTTAAAGACAATGAACTGAACTCAGAATGTCACATAAATTCCCAAGAAAAACTATTGTTACCCTAAAATGCTGTGTTTCCCTTGTTTAAAGAGCCAAGCAGTAGAGTTAATGAAGAATCATGTATTCTACCTCCATTGACTATAATTAGAATATGTGAAAGAATAATGTTTTTCTTTTAGGTTAGAAAAGCTAACAGAATAAAGAAACTCAAAATTAGCTTGTATCTGAATTTTCCTTTGGGGAGGCGAAGGTTCTAATTTTAAAAATTAAATTTCTCTGTTACAATGAATTAGTATTACACGTAAAATTTTATTTAGTTAAGTATTTATTGTATAGCTACCAAGTATAAAGTACAGTATTGTGGGACTGTAAACAATGAAGAAGACAGTGTTTACTCTCAAGCACTTATCGTCTTGTAGGGAAGATGAGCACTAAATAACCAGGCTAATTCATCAGAAGGTAAGATTAGTGCTGTAATAGGGGAGTTCAGATGAGACAGTGAAGAATTATAACTGGTGAATGAAGAAAAATGAGCATCAACTCTTTGTCTTTCTGATTTCCTGAGCCCAATAATATATATCAGGAATATTTGCAGGTCAAAAGTTTCATCCTCTAGTATTAATAAAGCTGGTAGAAAGCTGTGATATGGTTTTAGTAGCTTGTTCTCAAATTCAGTTTTCTCTTCAAACAAAACAGTAAAAGGAAACTTTCTCTAAAAATGCAAGAATACCCTCTCGTGTCTTCCATCCTTCCTTTCAGTTATTCTGCCTTTTTCCCTATCTTAGGACCATTACATATGCACCTTCAATTCTGTCCCTCTGCTCTTGGCTCCTGCACGGCACTCTGCTGGCTCCTTCTCATGTTTTACATCACAGCTTAAATGTCACTACCTAGAAAAGGTCCTTATTTACAACATTTGTTCACTTCCTCCATTACACTTCAAAGCATTACGTGAAAGTAGGATCCTTGTCTATTTTGTTCACTAATATATCCCTGAACAAGGCACAAGAAATAGTGTATACTTAATATGTATACTTTGAATGTGTAGACAAATACCTCTCTTCAAGTGTTTATCCCTACACTAGATTACATATAAGCTTCTTAAGGGCAGGATAAATGTCTGTTTTGCTCACCGTCGTATAACCATTACCTAGATCAGTGCCCAGTTCAACGAAGATTTTAAAGAAATATTTTTTTAAAGATGGAAATGAATTAATCAAGGTCTAGTTCAGGTAAAAAGCAAAAAAGGAAAACAAGGGCAATAACAATAACAAAAACATATGATCCTACCAATAGCTTGCCAATAGGTATGGGAAGGAAAAGTAAACATTTGATGAGTCAATTTTAAAAAAGTATAGCTTCAAGGTTAAATACATGTAATCGTCTTCTCAATTTGAATTTATTATGGTAAAATTCCTTAAACATCATTTATTAAACCAAATGTAATAATTTTAAACATACTCCCTCTCCCCCATAGAATTGCGGCTGATAATCCATTATTAACATTCCTTATGAATCTGTCATTACTCTAAGTTAAAGAATAAGTGTTGTTAATGGGGTTTACTCTGTTAATGGCAGTGGGGAGTTACCAAGCCTTAAACTATGGACCACGTGGAAGACCGGTATTCACATTGTATAGTTTTATCAGTCTAAAATGATTCTCAGTATTGGCCACCAGATGGCAGTGTATGGGAAAACTTTCCCACTTCAAAAAGAATTCTTTCTTCAGCCACTTGATGGCATCTCCTCATTGTTTTCAAGAACTCTTGACCCACTCATCTTGGTTCCTTTTGTGTTCCCTGTCTGCACCGCTTTCCTCCTGCAGTTCTTCCCTATCACATGGACTCCCACCTGCAGTGCCAGTCATGCATACAGTTCCCTAAAGAGAAGGTCTTTAGGACATTCCTTTGAATGTTATTCATTGTGAAAAATTTCCACTCTAATTGTTTAAAATGTACTTTAAAGAAGAATTTTTTCTTGTATTTTAAAGGCAACAGAAAGCTGCATAGGATTCTTTAAATATTATGATAAAATTATATATATTTGTATATACATATATATATACACACACACACATGCATATTTATAATGGAAAAAATGTGTGTGAGCGAGTGATGTTTTTGTTGAAAGGGTTTATGATTGGCTTGTACAATAGCATCACGTTGTTGAACTATAATATTATGATTCCATATAGGGAGCTTTAAGCCCTACTCTTCATAGGACGATATAGACTATTTACACCTCTTTGGCCTATTAAAAATTCCTGATTAAAAAAAAAATTAGGGTAAAATGTAGAACCACATCAGCATTCCAGTGTAATTTAGACTTTGATTTTATAGTGTTTGCAGGCAAATTAACCTTTTAAAGTATGTATATATATATGTGTGTGTGTGTGTATGTATTTTTAAGGGCTGGTAATTTTTCCTCTCAGGATATTATCTCGTTAACATATTTGACTTGTCAACCAAAATTCTCATAAGGCCATTATATAAAGTGAAGCTTTGGGGGATCATACTTTCAGGGGTCACTATTTCAAGCATTTTAAAGATACTCCACAGGAGAGGAGAGGAGGGCATTTGCCCCACCCACTCGAGCCCAGGAAGCCTGCTGGGCTCCCAGGTGAGGTCCCCCACCCTCTGAGACCAGGGGTGGGGGGCACACCTGGGCCCCTTCTGTTCCTTGAGCCTAAGCCCCACCCCCCACAGCCCCCAGGGCCTTTTCCAGCACTGTGGGTCCTGAGCATTGGCCCTGCCCACCATCCAAACCTTGCCCTTGTTTAGGCCCCGCCCTCCACAGCCAAGGCCTTTCTACCCCCCCCCCCCTTTTTTTTCCTTCTCCCTCCTCCTCTTTCTTACTATGGTGGTACTGTTGTACCTTCCAGTTGTTGATTCATCTATATTTTTATTTTTATATTCTTTCTAACATATCTGTTAGTTTCCTAGTCTAATTTTATTTTTTTCTTTGTTATTGTCTCTCTCTCTTTTTTTTTTTGCTACCTCACACAGCTTGCGGGATCTTGGTTCTTGAGCCAGGGCTCAGGCCAAAGCTCCTGCAGTGGGAGTTCTGAGTCCAAACCACTGGACTAACAGAGAACCTCATACACCAGGGAATATCCATCGGCGTGAGGTCTCACAGAGGTCCTCATCTCAGCACCAAGACCCAGCTCTACCCAACAGCCTACAAACTCCAGTGTTGAAAGCCTCAGGCCAAACAGCGAGTAAGACAGGAACACAATCCCACTCATTAAAAAAAAAAAAAAAAAATGAGACAGCAAAAAAAGATGTTACAGATGAAGGAGAAAGGTAAAAGCCTACAAGACCAAATAAATGAAGAAAAAATAGGCAATCTACCTGAAAAAGAATTCAGAGTAATGATAGTAAAGATGATCCAGAATCTCAGAAATAGAATGGAGGTATGGATTGAGAAAATACAAGAAATGTTTAACAAAGATCTAGAAGAGAACTAAAGAACAAACAAACAGAGATGAATAACACAATAACTGAAATGAAAAATGCACTAGAAGGAATCAATAACAGAATAACTGAGGCAGAAGAACAAATAAGTGAGCTGGAAGACAAGATGGTGGAAATAACTGTCGAGGAGCAGAATAAAGAAAAAAGAATGAAAAGAATTGAAGACACTTGGGCTTCCTTGGTGGCGCAGTGGTTGAGAATCTGCCTGCCAATGCAGGGGACACGGGTTCGAGCCCTGATCTGGGAAGATCCCACATGCTGCAGAGCAACTGGGCCTGTGAGCCACAACTACTGAGCCTGCGTGTCTGGAGCCTGTGCTCCGCAACAGAGAGAGGCCGTGACAGGGAGAGGCCCACGCACCGCGATGAAGAGTGGCCCCCACTCGCTGCAACTAGAGAAAAGCCCTCGCACAGAAACGAAGACCCAACACAGCCAAAAAAAATAAATAAATAAATGCAGTCATTTAAAAAAAAAAAAGAATTAAAAAAAAAAAAAAGAATTGAAGACAATCTCAGAGACCTCTGGGACAACACTAAACACACCAACATTCGAATTATAGGGGTCCCAGAAGAAGAAGAGAAAAAGAAAGGGACTGAGAAAATATTTGAAGGGATTATAGTCGAAAACTTCCCTAACATGGGAAAGGAAATAGTCACCCAAGTCCAGGAAGCACAGAGAGTCCCATACAGGATAAACCCTAGGAAAAACACACCTAGACACATATTAATCAAACTAACAAAAATTAAATTCAAAGAAAAAATAGTAAAATCAGCAAGAGAAAAGCAAAAAGTAACATGCAAAGGAATCCCCATAAGGTTATCAACTGATTTTTCAGCAGAAACTCTGCAGGCCAAAAGGGAGTGGCAGGATATACATAAAGTGATGAAAGAGAAAAACCTACAACCAAGATTACTCTACCCAGCAAGGATCTCATTCAGATTTGATGGAGAAGTCAAAACCTTTTCAGACAAGCAAAAGCTAAGAGAATTCAGCACCACCAACCAGCTTTACAGCAAATGCTAAAGAAACTTCTCTAGGCAGGAAACACGAGAAGAAAAAGACCCACAAAAACAAACCCAAAACAATTAAGAAAATGGTAATAGGAATATACATATCGATAATAACCTTGAATGTAAGTGGATTAAATGCCCCAACCAAAAGACACAGACTGGCTGAATGGATACAAAAACAAGACCCATATATATGCTGTCTACAAGAAACCCACTTCAGACCTAGGGACACATACAGATTGAAAGTGAGGGGATGGAAAAAGATATTCCATGGAAATGGAAATCAAAAGAAAGCTGGAGTAGCAATACTCGTAACAGATGAAATAGAATTTAAAATAAAGACTGTTACAAGAGATAAGGAGGGACACTACATAATGATCAAAGAATCAATCCAAGAAGATACAACAATTATAAATGTTTATGCACCCAACATAGGAGCACCTCAACACATAAGGCAAATGCTAACAACCATGAAAGGAGAAATCGACAGTAAAACAATAATAGTAGGGGACTTTAACACCCCACTTACACCAATGGACAGATCATCCAAGCAGAAAATAAATAAGGAAACACAAGCTTTAAATGACACAATAGACCAGATAGATTTAATTGATATTTATAGAATATTCCAACCAAAAGTGGCAGAATACACTTCTTCTCAAGTGCACAAGGAACATTCTCCAGGATAGATCACATCTTGGGTCACAAATCAAGCCTTGGTTAATTTGAGAAAACTGAAATCATGGCAAGTATCTTTTCTGACCACAATGCCATGAGACGGGATATCAATTACAGGAAAAAAACTGTAAAGAATATGAACAGGTGGAGGCTAAACAATGCGCTAATAAATAACCAAGAGATCACTGAAGAAATCAAAGAAGAAATTAAAAAATGCATAGAAACAAATGACAATAAAAACACAATGACCCAAAACCTATGGGATGCAGCAAAAGCAGTTCTAAGAGGGAAGTTTATAGCAATTCAATCTCACCTCAAGAAACAAGAAAAATCCCAAATAAACAGTCTAACCCTACACTTAAAAGAACTAGAGAAAGAAGAACAAAGAAAACCCAAAGTCAGTAGAAGGAAAGAAATCATAAAGATCAGAGCAGAAATAAATGAAATAGAAATGAAGAAAACAATAGCAAAGATCAATAAAACTAAAAGCTGGTTCTTTGAGAAGATAAACAAAATTGATAACCCCTTAGCCAGACTCATCAAGAAAAAAAGGGAGAGGACACAAATCAATAAAATTAGAAATGAAAAAGGAGAAATCACAACTGACACCACAAAAATACAAAGGATTATAAGAGTCTACTACCAGCAACTATATGCCAATAAAATGGACAACCTCGATGAAATGGACATATTCTTGGAAAGGTACAATTTTACAAGACTGAACCAGGAAGAACTAGAAAATATAAACAGACCTATCACAAGTAATGAAATAGAAACTGTAATTAAAAATCTTCCAGCAAAAAAAAAAAAAAAAATCTTCCAGCAAACAAAAGTCCAGGACCAGATGGCTTCACAGGCAAATTCTATCAAACATTTAGAGAACTAACACCCATCCTTGTCAAACTCTTCCAAAAACATTGCAGAGGGAGAAACATTCCCAAATTCATTCTATGAAGCCACCATCACCCTGATACCAAAACCAGAAAAAGTTATCACATAAAAAGAAAATTATAGACCAATGGCACTGATGAACATAGATGCAAAAATCCTGAACAAAATACTAGCAAACAGAATCCAACAACCCATTAAAAGGATCATATACCATGATTTATGGGATTTATCCCAGGGATGCAAGGATTCTTCAATATACGCAAATCAATCAATGTGATACATACATCCTTAACAAATTAAGGAATAAAAACCATATGATCATCTCAATAGATGCAGAAAAACTTCTGACAAAATTAAACACCCGTTTATGATAAAAACTTTACAGAAAATTGGCTTAGAGGGAACCTATCTTAACATAATAAAGGCCATATGTGACAAATGCAAAGCAAGCGTCATACTCAATGGTGAAAAACTGAAAGCATTTCCACTAAGATCAGGAACAAGACAAGGATGTCCACTCTCGCCACTCTTATTCAACATAGTTTTGGAAGTCCTAGCCGTGGCAGTCAGAGAAGAAAAAGAAATAAAAGGAATAGAAATTGGAAAAGAAGAAATAAAACTGTCACTGTTTGCAGATGACATGATACTATACATAGAAAATCCTAAAGATGCCACCAGAAAGCTACTAGAACTAATCAATGAATTTCGTAAGATTGCAGGATACAAAGTTAATGCACAGAAATCTCTGGCATTCCTATACACCAACAATGAAGAATCAGAAAGAGAAATTAAGGAAACATTCCCATTTACCATGGCAACAAAAAGAATAAAATACCTAGGAATACACCTGCCTAAGGAGGCGAAAGACTTGTAGTCAGAAAACTATAAAACACTGATGAAAGAAATCAAAGATGACATAAACAGATGGAGAAATATACCATGTTTTTGGATTGGAAGAATCAATATTGTGAAAATGACTATACTACCCAAAGCAATCTACAGATTCAGTGCAATCCCTATCAAACTACCAATGGCATTCTTCACAGAATTAGAACAAAAAATTTCACAATTTGTATGGAAACACAAAAGACCCTGAAAAGCAAATGCAGTCTTGAGAAAGAAAAACAAGAGTTGGAGGAATCAGGCTCCCCGACTTCAAACTATACCACAAAGCCATGGTAATCGAGACAGTATGGTACTGGCATAGAAACAGAAATATAGATCAATGGTACAGGATAGAATGCCCAGAGATAAACTCACACACATATGGTCACCTAATTTACGATTAAGGAGGCAAGAGTATACAATGGAGGAAAGACAGCCTCTTCAGTAAGTGGTGCTGGGAAAACTGGACAGCTACATGTAAAATAATGTTATTAGAACACTACCTAACACCTTACACAAAAATAAACTCCAAGTGGATTAAAGATCAAAATGTAAGGCCAGACACTATAAAACTCTTAGAGGAAAACATAGGAAAAACACTCTTTGACATAAACCACAGCAAGATCTTTTTTGACCCACCTCCTAGAGTAATGAAAATAAAAACAAAAATAAACAAATGGGACTTAATCAAACTTTTAAAAGCTTTTGCACAGCAAAGGAAACCATAAAAAAGACAAAAAGACAACCCTCAGAATGGGAGAAAATATTTGCAAGTGAAACAACAGACAAAGGATTAATCTCCAAAATATACAAACAGCTCATGGAGCTCAGTATAAAAAAACCAAACTATCCAATTAAAAAATGGGTGGAAGACCTAAACAGACATTTCACCAAGGAGACATACAGATGGTCAAGAGGCACATGAAAAGATGCTCAGCATCACTGATTATTAGAGAAATGCAAATCAAAACTACAGTGAGGTATCACCTCACACCAGTCAGCATGGCCATCATCAAAAAATCTAGAAGTAATAAATGCTGGAAAAGGGTGTGGAGAAAAGGGAACCCTCTTGCACCGTTGGGAATGTAAATTGATAGAACCACTATGGAAAACAATATGGAGGTTCCTTAAAAAACTAAAAATAGAACTGCCATATGACCCAGCAATCCCACTACTGGACATATACCCTGAGAAAACCATAGTTCAAAAAGAGACATGTGCCACAGTGTTCACTGCAGCACTATTTACAATAGCCAGGACATGGAACCAACCTAGATGTCCATTGACAGATAAATGAATAAAGAAGATGTGGCACATATATACAATGGACTATTACTCAGCCATAAAAAGAAACGAAATTGAGTTATTTGTAGTGAGGTGGATGGACCTAGAGTCTGTCATACAGAGTGAAGTAAGTCAGAAAGAAAAACAAATGCCGTATGTTAACACATATGTATGGAATCTTAAAAAAAAAAATGGTACTGATGAACCTAGTTGCTGGGCAGGAATAAAGATGTAGACATAGAGAATGGACTTGGGGACACGGGGTGGGAGGGAGAAGCTGGGGCAAAGTGAGAGTAGCATCTACATATATACACTCTACCGAATGTAAAATAGCTAGTGGAAAGCAGCAGCATAGCACAGGGAGATCAGCTTGGTGCTTTGCAATGACCTAGACGGGTGGGATAGGGAGGATGGGAGGCAGGCTCAAGAGGGAGGGGATATGGGGGCATGTGTATGCATATGGCTGATTCACTTCAGCGTACAACAAAAACTAGCACAGTATTGTGAAGCAATTATACTCCAGTAAAGATTTATTAAAAAAAAAAAAAGATGCTCCAGATAAGTTTAGCTATTAACCAGCAGTTTGCAAATAAATGACCAAGTTTTGCAAATGCTGTTTTTAAGTCAGAGAGTATATTCCACATGAAACATTGTTTGAGTTACCTACTGTTTAAAAGCAAATCATAAACATCTTAAAGCTCATTAGAGTTGATCTGCTTTGAAAGAAATCTGTTTTCATATTCTTCCCTCATGAAAATTTTATCTGTGTATCCTCAGATGGCTTTTCTTTGTACTTTGTGCTATAAGGCTCTTTTTTCCCATAATTCAGAGAACTTATATTTATGATCTTGAGGGCTCTTTCAAAATGTTGGTGTTCAGGGAAGTTGACAACCTTAGGGAGCTATGTAAGTGTATAACAATAATTGGATGTGCATTATTAACACAGACCAGGGCTCTGTTAAAAGTGCCTTGGGGACTTCCCTGGTGGCGCAGTGGTTAGGAATCCGCCTGCCAATGCAGGGGACACAGGTTCGATCACTGGTCCAGGGATATCCGACATGCCGCAGAGCAGCTAAGCTCGTGTGCCACAACTGCTGAAACCCACGCACCTAGAGCCTGTGCTGCAGAACAAGAGAAACCACTGCAACGAGAAGCCTGTGCACCGCAACTAGAGAAAGCCTGCGCGGAGCAGCGAAGACCCAATGCAGGCAAAAAAATTTTTTTTAAAAAGTGCCTTTGTTGAATGGGAGAATCAGTCAGAAAATGAGAGACATTGGTAATTAGCTGAGAATAGGAGCTTTCTCTTATGCCGCCCCCCTTTTAAATCAGTTAAGATGGGATTTGCTCCAACTAGCAACAAACAAAAACTTAAAGTAACATGTAAGAAAAGTGTGTTATCTCATATAGAAAAGAGGGCTGAGGTGTGATGTTTCCAGGGTTGGTTAACATAGAACCTGACAGATATCCTTTCTGTCTTCCCCTTCTAGCTTTCCCAACCTGTCAGCGTTGTCTTCTGGCTTGTCCCCTCATGGTTAATAGATGATTGTATCTTTCCAGAAGCCACATTCAAACACCAGAATGTCCAGAGAAAAAAAGATAATGTTTAACCATACCCAGAGGCCGTGCAGGCAACTCCCTCAGGTCTCATTGGCCAGAATTTGTTGTATGTATACTCCTTTCTAAACCAATCCATTCCTGCTATTTCCTCTGCAAAGCAATTTGATTTCCATGATGGCTCAGACTATTTAGTTTACCACTGAGTCACATAGTGGAGGGGAGAATTTTCCAATGAAAAACAGCCAAGAAGGGTGGATGGGCTTAGGGTAGACACCCAATAATTTCTGGTGCCCTACCTTTTTCTCACTTGGTGGAAGTGTGGGAGAGCTTGGAAAAATTCGGTAATCAGATAAGAGGGAGAATTTGCTTAAAATCTCAGTAGTTGTAATGTTCTTGGCTCGTGGACCCTTTGGGAATGATGATCCATTAGCCTTTGAGATTGTGCTGTCAGCTCAGGAAAAACTGGTCTCCTATTTATTCCCTCAAATATTTCGCTCTAATATCAGCTTTAAAACCTTCACTCTAGCTAGTAAAATAGAGTATTTATAAAATGAAGACTTGGGGTCCTGGACCTCCTTGTTTTAAACCCTAGTTCGTAAATGTTGGATTTCATATTTCTGCCAGGAATGGTGATTCTAGACCCTCCGTGATGATCAGGCAGGAGAAGGGAATCTGTCCTGTATTCCACTAGCCGGTTTCCCACAGCAGCTGTTCCCTCACACTGGGCTGATTACCTTGTATCCCTGAGAAAATAAAGGTCAGTGCATAGGAATCACATCAGTTGGTCCTCCCTTTGTCATTTCTGAGTCTCTGCTCCTTCCCTCTCATTTTCAAGTATGGAATACCTCTCCTCCCTTCCTATTTCCTCCGCTAGTGTTTTTGATTCTTTTCTTTCCTGACTCCTTGAGCTCTGTCATCCCAGTCCTTCTCCAGGTCACCTGGGCTGGACACTTTGGACTTTGACCCCTACATGCAATGAGGTGCCAATTTCTATTCTTCCTCTCAGGTGTCACTCATTCCTTCCTGCTGCCACTGTTGTCTCGTACTGAAATAATTTTAGGTTCTTGGAGCTCAGGTTATGCTCCTTTAATCGAGTTGTGCAGTAGTCTGGCATTTGAAATAGAGTTTCTATTTTGCTATTTTTTATCTTTATTAAGTATTCTGAGAGGTAACCTTTTGGTGATCTATATTTGCTTTGCAGTACACTAGAATTGCAGGATGCACATAAAACCTGAAGAGGCTGAAATGGTAGCAACTAACTACCAAGTACAGAGAGAGCACTAATTAAAGTGTCTTACAATTAAATCTTCCTTATATTAGGGTAGATAAATTAGAACTGTGTGAATTTACAGGGGCCAATTTTGAGATGACAAAATAAATCCCATTATTATTTACTCCCTAAAAGTAGATTGATAGTATTGTAGGCAAATGTCAGTTAGTTTTGTGAAACCAGCTATTTGTATAAAATGGCTATTCAATAGGGCCAATTCAGTTCTGGGTGCTTTTCATTAAAGCCATTGCTTACTTTTCTTTTTTTCCTTTTAGTTGAAAATCTCAATCCATTTTATATTATCGCCAAGACTGAAGGGCTTGGTGAAACATCTCATTTTCCAGAACCATATGCTAAAAAGTGTAAAGCGGGAAGCACCTTGAGTAATTTTATTTAGTTTGTGCACAACGCTCTGTTCACTGTTCTACTCGTTTTCATTGATTTCATCCATTCACAAATCCAAAATATGATCAGTCTTATTTGCAGGCATGATAAACATGCCTTTTTTCTAATGGTTTCTAAAATATAAATACTTTGAAAATTTAAAAAAAATCATTTAAGCATCTACAAACTCTAGAGAAGAACATAAAACATTCTGGCAAAACCATTTTAGTGTTAGAACTTTTATTGAATTTACTTCTCCACCTATCAGTGGATCAAGTAAAGGGTACATTAGGCAACCAAATAAGGATCCAAATTATTCAGCAATCCGTTTCCCAAACCTCATTCAAGTCCCATAATTTTAAAAGTTTTAAAACTATTTAAAACCCCAGCCCTACTCTAATCCCTTCCTTCTCAACTGATGATCTTGGATTCTGCTTCACTGAGAAAATAACGAGCCATTCTTTATTAACTTCATGAGATATCCTTACCACTTCTTTTCTGTAAATCTCTTTTCCATTCTTTCCCTCTCTGGGGCAGTTGAGCCCTCCTCTTTTCCAACATAAACTCCAAACCCATGTATTTGATAACATTTATTCCTGTCTCCCGAGCCTTTAGCCACTATCCTTCTAGTTGTCCAGGCTACACACTTCCAAATCATTGTCAGCCCCTATTGGGAGCCCCTTATCAAGTGATTACTCATCCCAGTTTATTCAACTTCTCCATAATTCTTCTATCAGATTCTTTGCATTTCCACCACTACTGCCCTGTGTAAAACCCAGCTCATCTGCACATCCTTGGCACTACTAATTTATTCTTCTTACGAATTCCTTCAGCTGTGTTCTCAAAACAATTAAAATTACGTTACTCCTTGCCTCAACAAAATTCATCAGTGCCTCCCTGTGGTCTAAAGATAAAATTCAGATGTCTTCACATTTCATTCATACTCTTGCTTAGTCTGACATAAAACTACTTTTCCAACATCTTCTCCCAGAGTATTCTTCATTCTGCCCACCTTGGACTTGCCCACGATGTACCAGTCACTCTGATTGTCCTGCCTCAGCTCAAGTTGTTCTAGCAACCCAGGAAGTCCTCCCCACCAACCTGAACTACTGAAGTCCTACTTATCTTTCAAGATCCACTTCAAATGCCATCTGGAGTTTCATAAACTCCTTCTCTTGATCCTTCGTTGAGAATTAACCCAACATTCCCTGTACTCCTAAACTAAATTTCTTATAGTGCTATCAAATCACTTCACTTATCCTGCTTTTTATTGTATCCAATAGTACATTTGCATTTTCCTCCACAAATGACACATCTTTTGAAGATGGTGACTATATCTTATTTATCTTTGTAGCTATTCTCACTTCCCTGCCCCAAGCACTTAGCAGAGTGTTTTGGACAAAGCAAGAACTCAGTAACATTTGCTGGAATGAAATTACCTGTTATTCAAATAGTCTGGCTTACATTTTGATGTGATCTTTATAATTTCATGGCATTTACAATGAAAAGTAAAGCACAGTGTTCAACTTTCTAGTGTTCAATGCAGTGGTTTGCCTCAAATGATCTTTGATATGTCTAAATACTGATCCTCTTAGCATTCAAGGCAGCATGACAGGGCTTAGGGTACCTTGAATGATTTACCCCAATATGCATTACAAACATTGTCATTTTCTATGTTAACTGATTTGAAAAGGTTGTCAGAGTGCTTAAAAGCATGGGTATTGGAATCAGAATGGCTGGATTTGAAATCAAACTGCCACTCACTCTTTTAAGGCTCCAACTTTTGAGTCTTAGTTTTAGTTTTAGACTCGGGTGAAAGGGGTCCCTGCTTTAGCAAGCTCTGGTTTTCCTCTGGCCACAGCTTTCTTCACAGGATGAAGAGTTCATGCCACCAAAAGGATGTTCTTACCTGGAGCCTGTATCTCCACTTTTAGAACATGCTTCTGGATTCCTGAGGCCTTTTGTGCACATGACCTGGTACCCACTTCCAGGTCCTGCAAAGGCCTCTCTCCTCACCTGTCTTCCCATGGGTAGACCACAGGAACAAAGTGTCCTCCGGGGAGAGCTATTTGATGGGGCAGGGACTGAGCTTGGACATGGGAGCTGGGCTGTCCACAGACTCTACACAAGGTCCCTCGCAGTGTGGGACATGGCCTAGGGTGGGACATAAGGGAGGTAGGCGGGGGGTGGTGGGGGTCCACAATGATCTTTTCCCATATCTCTGCATCCTTGTGTGGAATCCGAGGAATTAAAAAATTCAAGCCTGATCTTACGTGTTTTATGATGTTATATTGCCAAGATAAGAGTAGAGAATGTATTTTATGTAACAGTTTCTTAGCTTGGTTTATAACTTTTGAGTATTTGGACTCAAAGTGTCTGGGTCCCCATTTGTCCTCCTCCCTAAGCCTTGCATATGTTATAGGCTATAACAAGAATTAGGTCTCATTCATACTTTTGAAAGCTCAGTCTGGTTGCAGTATGGAGAATGGATGATAAAAGTGATGAAGGCAATGATGGATAATGAAAGTATTAGAGTAAAGCTAGTAAAATTAGTAGGGAGGCTATTACAGAAGGCCCAGGCAAAGAGTGGTTGTGGTAATGATAACAATGGTCACAGTAATAGATGTAGAACTAATAATAATTATAAAAAGTAACATCAACATTAGTATCAGTAATAAGAGCAATAAATAACAACAATGATGATAATATAGATTTATCTTTCTTTGTCAGGTTCTGAATTGAATACTGTAGAATTAAATTTTTAGGTAGCCAACTTAAATTGATTTCTGTTTTTATTGAAGTATAGTTGATTTACAGTATTAGTTTCAGGTGTACAGCATAGTGATTCAGTGCTTTTACAGTTTACACTCCTTTGAAAGTTATTACCAAAAAATAAAAGTTATTACAAGATAATAGCTTTGATTCCCTGTGCTGTACAATATACCCTTGTTGCTTATCTGTTTTATATACAGTAGTTTGTATCTCTTAATTTCATCCCCCTGTCTTGCTCCTGCCCCCCTTCCCTCTCCCCACTGGTAACCACTAGTTTGTTTTCTATATCTGTGAGTCTGTTTCTGTTTTCTTATATAAATTCATTTGTATTATTTTTTAGATTCCACATATAAGTGATATCATACAGCATTTGTCTTTCTCTGACTTACTTCACTAAGCATGATATTCTCTAGGTCCATCCATGTTGCTGCAAATGGCAGAATTTCATTCTTTTTTATGGCTGTGTAATATTCCTGTGTGTGTGTGTGTGTGTGTGTGTGTGTGTGTGTGTGTGTGTACACCACATCTTCTTTATCTGTTCATCTGTCTGATGGACATTTAGGTTGCTTCCACATCTTGGCTATTGAGAATAGTGCTGCTATGCACATTGGGGTGCATATATCTTTTCGAATTAGCGTTTTCATTTCTTTTGGATATATACCCAGGAATGGAATTGCATCAAAATCTAAATTCCTTCATTGAAATGTTGTTCTGTTAACAAAAGTCAATCTTAAATGAATAGGTTTTTCTCTATTTAACCCATTAAGGACCTAGACTTTTCAGAGCAGGGCTATACAGTTATAGAGGGTGTTCGGCTGCGGGGAATCAGACACTTCCTCAGCTAACTGATCATTTCACAGGGTCAGCCTTTTAGAGCTGAAAGTCATCCTCTGGATCCTGTGGATCATTTGCCAGTGAAGAAACTGCCTCTGAGGATTTAGCGACCTAAGCTGGAGATGCCTCAATTTCTTTGTGGCTTCTAATCTGTATCACAGCCACCCTCTGCACGTAGCCCAGTACCTTGTGCTGCTAAAGGACAATGGAAACTTATGCCTGAAATATTGCTTTCCACATCTGTCTGCCACAAAAAAACGATTTAAAGCTGTTGAGAGGCAGTGATTTCCCAAGTTGACACATATGCAAATGTGACAGATGCTTTTGTCTTAAAGTCTCCTTCCAAAAGCAATGTATATCTGAGTCATCCTGATTCTGTGTGCTCACTGTTGAAATGAGCATTGCTGCTGGATGTCTGATGAAATGAATGTCCTGAATAAAGTCACATGAGATGGATTTTCGCCTAAGAATATTTTAAATCAACACTAATTTGCACAAAGTTGGTTTCTTAAACCTTTACTTTTAAAATGAGTCTGCATACATAATGTTTATTTCTATAACTTGTTTTTTTGCCAGTTGAGTTTAGATTTCATAGCATATCAAATTAGTAAGCTTATGAAGCATTCATACATTGCATAACAGAATTCCAGTATATTCTGTAAAGCATTTTTACATGAACCCAGGCTTCCAACCAGGATTATTTTTAAAGTGTTGAACCAATTGAATTTTTGGCTAGATACGGTTAAGAAAAGGCCACCAGAACTATAGTGAAAAGAGCTATGAGGGCATAAGCAGGAAGAGCTCTAGCAGCTTTGCCATCATTACCACTGAAAAGGATTTTAAATTTAAAGGTGTGAAACAAGAGAACTGGTGAGTGTGTGATTGCCTGAGGTTCAAGGTCTGTTTGAAGAACTGTGCATGTAGGTGAAGGAATGTATTCTGCTATTAACTTTAAATCTTACAAAGTGATCATTTTGAGGTATTTTCCTCCATTTGCATTTCTCTTGGAATCTAAGAAACTTAGAGCATTTTTAAGGCTTTTTATATCTTTGGAAATAAAAGAAATAGTTTAACAAGGACACAATGTTCAGAAAAGTTCTAATGATCAACTAATAATATAAAGCAGAATCTACATTGTAGGAAATTTTCAACACAGAAAATTTGGTATCCTTCTAGGAGCCAAAAACGTTCAATTAAAATGTTATTCCTGGCATGACCTAGATACTACTCTGAATTCCTTGTAGCAGACCTAATCCTACAATGGGTAGACTACAGACTTCTGTTTTATTTTGCTTTTTCTCAAAAATGTTGGTATTCCTCTCTCCCTCTCTCACTCTTGTGTCCTTTCTCTCTCTTTTTTCTTTCCTCTCTTCCTTCTCCAAATCTACCTTAAACACTAAAAATGTTTTTGTAAAAGCATTAAACACAAGAAATTGTTTTTTTCAAATTTTCTTTCTTGGTTCCAAACATGAAAAAATACATTTGTTGTTATTGTTGTTGTTTAATTCTGGGTGTTTAATGCAAACATTTAAACTTATATTGACACTTTCAGAAACTATCTGTATTAGAGTAAATGTAGACTTAGATAAAAGATGTTAAACTAGTGGGTAAAGCCGTATGGTAAAAATAATGCATCCCATTGGCTAAAAGTCGTGGCTAGATTTACAATGCATTTACTCGTTCACTCATTCAAGATAACACTTGTTATTGCTTACTCAGTAAATGGGATGCCAGGGATAAAAAGATGACTATGACCTAATTCTTGCCGTCCAGGAATTTGTAATCTGGCCAATCTCTTTTCCCCTGATGGTCATTTTGAAGAGTATGACAATAACTTAACATTTCCCTAAAAGAATCCAAATAATTATTCAGTGTCTATGTAGAAAATTATTTTTAAATTTATAAAATAAATTTCCAATAAAGAATCTGAAACAGGTGCAAAAATTGGTATATGTAAGGCTCATCCAGTTCCAATGGGAAAAAAACTTTACATTTATGTAATGAATTTCAAGATGCACTAAATTATTCCTCTGAGCTATATTTAGATGCTATAAAGGTCTCTTCAGCTAATCCTTGACAAAAGAATGAAACCTTTTAAGCAAATAAATTCTTATATAGCAAATGTGAATAAATTCCACAGGCTGCCCAAATTAATTCCATTTTCTAAATACAATGAACTCCCTCTTCTAACAAAGATCTAAATAGGCAAAGTAATCTTTGAAAACCCCAATCCATGAGGCTGAATCTTGGTGATATTATAGTTTCAGTGCATAACTTTTATATTTGGCATATTTAAGGACTTGGAGTTGGTTAATTGCATGAAAACATATTTTCCTCATTCCTATTTAACTAAAAAGAAAAAAACAGGCCGTCAATAACTTATTCTAAGAAATGCATAATATATTGTCATTCTAAGGAATGAATAAGTATATTATATTTCCTGTTGAATTATATTCTGAGTTTATATCAAAGGAAACATGCAAATACTTTCTGTAAC
This sequence comes from Balaenoptera acutorostrata, assembly GCF_949987535.1. NCBI lineage: Eukaryota > Metazoa > Chordata > Mammalia > Artiodactyla > Balaenopteridae > Balaenoptera > Balaenoptera acutorostrata. The sequence continues at coordinate 76,743,887 of NC_080069.1, read as the reverse complement.
TAATGCAATCCCTCTTTTGATTCATGACTTTTGATGTAGAAAGGTGATTTTGTTTTAAATTTATGCTACTTTTTTGTGAAGTTATTTTCTTCAAAATATTTATTTGATGATTTTTGAATGACAAATTCATGGATCAGTGTGGTTGTATGTTTTCCTATAGAACATTGAACTATAGTGATTGTAATTTAATATCTCAGTGATTTAGAAGTGCCCTGAAGATATTTGAATTGCAAGAGCTGTGCACTTTGAAATGTTTATCTGTGAGAGACTTTTCAAAATATACCAATAGTAGTGGTAGTAAACCTATTCTGCCATTCTGGTATGAGAAATGCTATAAATAAAAACATATTAATATGGTTAAATTTTACTGCATGAAATGTTAAAAATTCCACATTGGATTTGTAGCACGAGATTTGTAAAATTCTGTCATTTTATCCCTTCTTCAAGGGAAGGAGGTAGGGAAGGCCATCTCAAGAAGAGAAGTGCATTTGACAGAATACAATCATATATATTTTGGAATATTCTAATCTGAGATATTTTGTACCACATTGCACAGTTGGTAGGGGGCCATATCAAAGAGAATATTAATATCTCTTAGAATAAGTGTTGCAGTTTTTCAAAAGTGTTCTTCAAAAGTAATGTTAATACTTTTGAGGTGTGCTAGGGAAAAAGAGAGCCCAATACCCTTCTACAAGGAAGAGTAGATGACTGTTTGTGAGTTGTGATTTAAGTAGCACCAAGAAGATCCCCCTTTCCCTAAGTTTTCTTGACAATCTCACATAATCTCATTGCTTAAAGTTCTACTGATTAGAGGTACATTGAGTTTATGAGTAAATGGCCCTTGAAGAATAAAGATGTGTAATGCCAAATTTTATATTCATGGTACCTTCATTTAATCGTAACTCCAGAAAGAGGGCTTCCTTAAAAAGTCAGTAGATATTGGAGCATGGGAACTTAAGAACTGAAACCCGAGAAATAAAGGAGCAAGATGGTCAGAATTAACTGAGGACAAAATGAAGGAGGACATCAGAGCCTGGTTTCACTTTGAATGTTTTTCCTGTGGTTGAGCTGATAATTTAATTTACATCATTGTGTAACACTTGGATAGGGAGAGATAATTGTCATTTTACCTGACTTTAGGGAATGATATATGGAGAAGGAAGCCAGACTGACTTCCTGAAATACTGGGCATCATCTTTGGCAGACATTGTTCATGATCCATGTGAGATGGAATAAAAGTAGGTTTACTGAGGAGAAAATGGTTATATTAATAATTTAATGCTGCTACTGCTTTTATTTTTCATAGAAGTGTATTATGGATATGCAGAAAATGTGTTACTTTGAAAAACATGTTGAATTTCTGCTAATCCTTCATTGTAATGAGCCATTAGAAATTTGATAGGTATAACCTACATGCCCCAATGGGGAATATGAAGGTGAAAGATCTGCCAATCACTTTTTGGTAGTCTTCTAATCTTTTGCTTGGGAGATTCATTTTTATATTGAAAATGGCATCAAAACCTAAAGAATTAAATCCTATCAGAAGTGCCTGAAGACTTTACAATGGAGTTCATCTTCCAGACCACCTAATAAATAAAAGTATAAAATTTGGGCTTTCTATGGGCTTCCCTGGTGGCGCAGTGGTTGAGAGTCTGCCTGCCAATGCAGGGGACACGGGTTTGAGCCCTGGTCTGGGAAGATCCCGCATGCCGCGGAGCAACTGGGCCCGTGAGCCACAAATTACTGAGCCTGCGCGTCTGGAGCCTGTGCTCCGCAACGAGAGAGGCCGCGATAGTGAGAGGCCCGCGCAACGCGATGAAGAGTGGTCCCCACTTGCCACAACTAGAGAAAGCCCTCGCACAGAAACGAAGACCCAACACAGCAATCAATCAATCAATAAATAAATAAGAACGTGAATTTCTAAAAAAAAAAAAAAAAAAAAAAAAATTTGGGCTTTCTATTGCTACCCATACCTCCTCCCCCAGCCTCTTTGTAAGAAATTGAAGCAGGTTTCTGTAACAGTGTACCTGGATGAAGAAAGACTACCTAAAATCCCAAGAAGGAAGTATTTTGAAAGGGTATGGTTTAGACAAATGTCAAAGTCATATTGGACATGCTCTAGAACTATGTTCACACTATCATCACCTCATTCAGAGAAAAGCAAAGAATATTTGATTCACGAGTATACTAAGAAGACTTTAGATAGGTCAAGTTCATGAATCAGGAAGTGTGAAAACCACACAGCCTAATTGTACCCATTTCTGTTATAGCTCAGAATTAAACTATTTGAACATTTAGCAACTTTTATGTACAGAATTTTTTTTTGCTCGGAATGTACGAAAAGTTTTGCACAAAACTTGCTGTAGGGAGAAACACATTGGCATATTGTGAACAATTATTAAGCATTCTAGTTAGGTAATTGCTGTAAGACATAAGATATATTATCCTGCCTCTGTCCTGAGGGGACTTAATTAATGTTTGTGACTAGGGTGTCTTATATGTAGAGAGTTAAAATTATGAAAGTCATCATAGCTAATTGAATGCCACCTGCCTTTGTTTTAACAGAATTAATAGGGCTGCTTATTTTCCTCCAATTGAAAAATCAATAGAATTGTGTATTGTATGACTACTCTTATGACATGAAGTGTGATAACTTAAACCTCCAGAAAATCTTCTAGAGATGAATTGGGAACAGCAGTTGAGGAGGAATAAATAGTACCTTTCTTTTGATTATTATTAAGTGAAATAATATTATTTGCTTATATACCACTTCTCTTCCTCAACTTTTCCAGTTACTTCTTTTTATTTATAATGCAAATCTGAAGGTAATTTATTACATAACGATAGATAATTAGTATAATAATTAAAGGGAAAAGGACTCACCAAGATAGCTATATTCCTTCTTGTGAATCTCAAACTTGATCAGTGGGGTTTCATTCAGTCTGAATTAAAGGAAAAGACTTTTGAGCTTCACTGCAAAAGAAATCCCAAGCCTAGAATGACATTTAAAAGGGCTAACTGAATATTTGGCTAGGATCTTGAAAGTTGGGGTTCTTAAAAACTCTGGAAGACCTTCTAATGCTAATAATAACACCTACAGTGTATTACCTGTAATTTAAAACACATGTTCACATGAGTTTAGTTTAATTTGGAAGGTGGCAATTATTTCTGCAATTTCCTAGAATTTGCATAGTGCTTTTCCAAAATTATCAAGGCTGCTTCCCCATGGGATGATGTATATGATGATGGTTTTGTTTTTATGGCATAAATGATGCCTTTGCAAAATAAAATAAGACTCTCTCCCATTTTAACATGCCTTTTACTTTTGCATATACTACTTATACCAAGAAAGGAGCAAATGAAGATATCTGCATATAATTAAAGCAGATATGTTGACTGAAATATGAGTATTTGGTATTGAAACTCAACCTTAATTATCAAATTGTAATTTGTAGACAAATGAGATGTCTGTTGACTATAAGTGATTTCGGCTTTTATAAAATGAAAGCATGGAGTCTGATAAAGTTAATATGGATTGATAATGCTCCTTTTGAATTTTTTTTAAACATCTTTATTGGAGTATAATTGCTTTACAGTGTTGTGTTAGTTTCTGCTGTATAACAAAGTGAATCAGCTATATGCATACATATATCCCAATATCCCTTCCCTCTTGCGTCTCCCTCCCACCCTCCTTATCCCACCCCTATAGGTCATCACAAAGCACTGAGCTGATCTCCCTGTGCCATGCAGCTGCTTCCCACTAGCTATTTGTTTTACATTTGGTACTGTATATATGTCAATGTTACTCTATCACTTCATCCCAGCTTACACTTCCCCCTCCCTGTGTCCTCAAGTCCATTCTCTACGTCTGTGTCTTTATTCCTGTCCTGCCCCTGGGTTCATCAGAACCATTTTTTTTTTTTTTTTTTTTTTTTAGATTCCATATATATGTGTTAGCACACGGTATTTGTTTTTCCCTTTCTGACTTACTTCACTCTGTATGACAGACTCTAGGTCCATCCACCTCACTACAAATAACTCAATTTCGTTTCTTTTTATGGCTGAGTAATATTCCATTGTATATATGTGCCACATCTTCTTTACCCATTCATCTGTCGATGGACAATTAGGTTTCTTCCATGTCCTGGCTATTGTAAATAGAGCTGCAATGAACATTGTGGTACATGACTCTTTTTGAATTATGGTTTTCTCAGGGTATACGCCCAGTAGTGGGATTGCTGGGTCATATGGTAGTTCTATTTGTAGTTTTTTAAGGAACCTCCATACTCTTCTCCATAGTGGCTGTACCAATTTACATTCCCACCAACAGTGCAAGAGGGTTCCCTTTTCTCCATACCCTCTCCAGCATTTATTGTTTGTAGATTTTTTGTTGATGGCCATTCTGACTGGTGTGAGGTGATACCTCTTTGTAGTTTTGATTTGCATTTCTGTGATGATTAGTGATGTTGAGCATCTTTTCATGTGTTTGTTGGCAATCTGTATATCTTCTTTGGAGAAACGTCTATTTAGGTCTTCTGCCCATTTTTGGATTGGGTTGTTTCTTTTTCTGATATTGAGCTGCATGCGTTGCTTGTATATTTTGGAGATTAATCCTTTGTCAGTTGCTTCATTTGCAAATATTTTCTCCCATTCTGAGGGTTGTCTTTTTGTCTTGTTTATGGTTTCCTTTGCTGTGCAAAAGCTTTTAGGTTTCATTAGGTCCCATTTGTTTATTTTTGCTTTTATTTCCCTTTCTCTAGGAGGTGGGTCAAAAAGGATCTTGCTGTCATAGAGTGTTCTACCTATGTTTTCCTCTAAGAGTTTTATAGTGTCTGGCCTTACATTTAGGTCTTTAATCCATTTTGAGTTTATTTTTGTGTATAGTGTTAGGGAGTGTTCTAATTTCATTCTTTTACATGTAGCTGTCCAGTTTTCCCAGCACCTCTTATTGAAGAGGCTGTCTTTTCTCCACTGTATATGCTTGCCTCCTTTATCAAAGATAAGGTGACCATATGTGTGTGGGTTTATCTCTGGGCTTTCTATCCTGTTCCATTGAGCTATATCTGTTTTTGTGCCAGTACCATACTGTCTTGATTACTGTAGCTTTATAGTATAGTCTGAAGTCTGGGAGCCTGATTCCTCTAGCTCATTTTTCTTTCTCAAGATTGTTTTGGCTATTCGGGGTCTTTTGTGTTCCCATACAAATTGTGCAGTTTTTTGTTCTAATTCTGTGAAAAATGCCATTGGTAGTTTGATAGGGATTGCATTGAATCTGTAGATTGCTTTGGGTAGTAGAGTCGTTTTCACAATGTTGATTCTTCCAATCCAAGAACATGGTATATCTCTCCATCTGTTTGTATCATCTTTAATTTCTTTCATCAGTGTCTTACAGTTTTCTGCCTACAGGTCTTTTGTCTCCTTAGGTAGGTTTATTCCTAGGTATTTTATTCTTTTTGTTGCAGTGGTAAATGTGAGTGTTTCCTTAATTTCTCTTTCAGATTTTTCATAATTAGTGTATAGGAATGCAAGAGATTTCTGTGAATTAAGTTTGTATCCTGCTACTTTACCAAATTCATTGATTAGCTCTACTAGTTTTCTGGTAGCATCTTTAGGATTCTCTATGTATACTGTCATGTCATCTGCAAACAGTGACAGCTTTACTTCTTCTTTTCCAATTTGGATTCCTTTTATTTCTTTTTCTTCTCTGATTGCTGTGGCTAAAACTTCCAAAACTATGTTGAATAATAGTGGTGAGAGTGGGCAACCTTGTCTTGTTCCTGATCTTAGAAGAACTGCTTTAAGTTTTTCCCCCTTGAGAACGATGTTGGCTGTGGGTTTGACATGCTCCTTTTGAATTTTAAAAGAAGGAAATAAAGTTGATTTGATTTGAAATCTTATCTAGGTTTTATAGGTTTACTAGGTTTGTTAATTCAATTGTCCTATGCTCTTTTAGGTAAGGATGATGTATACTGTTGGAAAGTAAAGCAGGATGGTAAAATGAAGTCTCTGGCTTGCCTTTTCTGGGCTACATATGGCACTTACAAATGTAACCCCAGATGGAGTCTGGGGCTGGAGGCAGGTCACTCCTTGATAGAGGCTGAAGACAGACGGCTGATAGAGCCTGCTCATGGAAGCAAGGTGAACCCCATGTTCCCCCAACACAGTGGTGTGATAATGGGGGCTAGAGAGTTAGCACACCAAAGCAGAGGGGCAAAGACAACACAGTGCAGGGAGAAGAGACACAAACTTAAGTTGTGGGCCAGGAAGAGAGATGGCACAAGTTAAAGAACAGGTACCTTGACACTGAATCCAATTTATATATGCATTAGAATATGCATCAGTGAATGGACAGGGTAAGGAAAATGAACAGACAGTCTTCTCATGGTGAGTACATGGGAAGCAGGATGGTAGAACATTGACAACATGCACATTGGAGTCATATCAGCTTCAGTTTAACCTCTGGTTCCACACTTTACTAATCAATAGTGTGATCTTGGCAGGTTGTTATACTAGTGCAACAAGATACCTAGCACAGGCCAGACTAACATACAAGAGGTACAAACAATGCTGGTTCTAGTGCTAGTCTAGATTGGAAGCACAGATTCTTTATATTTGCTATATTCTTTTCCTTCTTAGAATCCACTCCACTTGGTATCAACATTTGCTTGAAATCCTGTTCTCTAAGGCTATTTGTTTTTAATTTGTAAAGTATGGTAGCTTATAGCTACAGACATCTTTTAAGTCTCCAGTGGAACACAGTGCCTTTGGAGCACTTTGATTTGAGCTCCTTGAAAGGACTAATCTAAATGTAACATTTAAATAATACCTGATTTTTAAATCTATTATTCAAATGTAATTGTGTTTATATAATATGTGTGTATTAGTTTCCTATCCCTGCTGTTTGACCACCAACTTAATGGCTTAATGTCTTGCTTTGGACCACTATTTGAACGTCAAGAAAATTTAGTGCATCCATTGGTAGTGGTCCAATAATACATTTAGTTAAGACAAGATCAAAGCAAAAAAAAAAAAAAATTAACCAATTGCTTCTTGAAGGAATCTCTTAAGCTGAAAAATAAGAGGAGTTAAAAAGTTCTATAATTCCATGAATCCTAACATTAAACTCGTGATCCTGGGCATAAATGAATTGCAAAGCGGAGCCCCCAGTTTAACTTAACCTTGGAGGCTTTCACAGAGGAGGCGACAGAGAATGCCTATTGTAATAATACAAACAGATGCCAGGAAACAATGGTATTTGTCTTCACTGTTGGTTTATTGGCATGCTTTTTTCAAATGACTGCTTTTCAATTGTCTGCTCCATATGCAAGCCAAATTCACTGTCTTAAGATACATTAAGCAGTAAGGTTTTTTAAAAAATGTTGCTTTCTAATGAAAATATGAGCTATGTTCAGGGATATTAGTCGTTCAGCAGATACTTTATGAACCACAACTTTTTGTCAGGCATCTGTATTAAGCATGAATAAGGCATATTTCCTATCCTCATGGAGCTTACAGTTTTGAGGGTTTGGGGTGTGTGTGTGTGTGTGTGTGTGTGTGTGTGTTGGCAACAGTGGACAGATAAATAACAATAAAATCTGTCATAAAGTAAACAATGATAGACTTATGACCGTCATGAAGAGGCCAAGCTGTAGAAAAGGAAAGGTTTTTAAAGGTGGAAAGAGGTTGAAAAATAGGAAGTTATTAGCAAGGAATGCATTCATTCAGGGAAGGTCACCCTCCAAAGGGGAACAGATTATCCTTACTAGTGCTGACTAGGTAATTCCAGGTTGATGGGTTAAATGTTACATTCCGGGAGGGACTGCAGTTAGGTTAGATATTAAGTCTTTGTTTGCTGACGTGGGATTTAGCACAAGTGACTCCATTTGGGGCCTGCTGTCTCCTTTTTAACAAGACTTAAGTTTTCAAAGTAAATATAAATTTGCACCAGGGTCTACTGTGGCAAACAGGTTCCATTGTGTGTTTGTGGTATCGGAAAAAATTAGGTGTTCTTGACTTCTGGTCAGAATTTAAAAGTTGGAGATCTTTGTAATATCTCTTGAACGCACTCCCACTTCCTAGTAGCCTCAAGAACTGATGTTTCCCATCTGTAGGGAGATGCTGTAGTGCCTAGTTTAGCAGATATCATAAAAATATTTAGAGATGTTATTTTGACCATGAAATGTCATATTCCTTTATGTTTATAATAGTTTATAATTAATGTTTATAATAGTTATTTATTCTGAGCTTAAATGTCATAAACCAAAGAAAGAAATAAAGTGAATATCTAGTTTAGTGGTCAGCAAACTTTTATCTGTAAAGGCTCAGCTAGGAAATATTTTAGGATTTGTGCACCACACAATCTTGGTCACAACTGTTAAACTTTGCCATTGTAGTGCAAAAGCAGCCAGAGACAAAATGTTAACAGATTTACATGGCTGTGCTCCTATAAAACTTTGATGGACACTGACATTTAAATTTCATACAATGTTTGTGTTGTGAAGTATTCTTTATTTGATTCTTTTCAACCATTTTAGAATGTAAAACTCATTCTTATCTCATGTGCATACAAAAACAGACAGTGAGTTGGATCTGGCCTGTAGGCAGCAGTTTGCCTCCTCACCATGGATAGTTCCCCTCCTTCTCCATCATCTGGTGCTCTTTGCCTCTCCCACAACTTTTGCCAAGCTCACTATTGTTCTTTGTGCGCCAACAGTACATATTTGGTAGATGTAGGGGAGCAACTAAGATGGGCTCCACTACCAGGTATTGTTTTGCTTGAGATTATTTTGAAAAAGTTTTTTTCTTTTTGTCCAGTCGATTTATATTCATGTTAGAGGAGGCAACGTGTTCTTGAGATTGACAGGAAGACAATGTGTTCTTGATTCTCTTGTTCAAGAGCATCACATTCTCTTCCTCTCCTCTCTCCCTCTTTCTCCTCTATCTCTGTCCCTAACTCAATCTCTGTTTCTCCAGTTTAAATTCCCTTGATTTGGTTAGATGTTTTAACTCAAAAAATCACTTTTGGAACTGGCTCCCTTAGACACGAGTTAAAACTTAAGAAATGAATAAATTTTGCTTATGAAAATGTGAATGTTCACTTCCTAATATTGAGAAATTATAAGCTTACTCCTTAAAAAAGCAAGCAGTTAGTTTTAGCAACCATTATGCAAAATAGAAATGGGGCATCAATTTGCTAATTATTCTTTCCCACTCTAACATCAGCTAGAATTCAATTTCTAGCTATGGCATATGAATAATTAAAAGGATTGAAGTTTCATGATTTACGTTATGTCTGGATGGGCTAAGATATATTCATTTAAATTCTTCACAAGAAAATAGTTTCAGGGACCACTACTAAAAGTCTTGATATTTTCACAACTGGACATATTTTAGGTTTACTAGGGTTTCCAAGATATGTAATAAAACTTCATAGTAACTTTTAAATCCCTGAGGGTTACATTTATGTTTATATTTTCCTGGCCATTTCTATTTTTACCTTGGAAAATAGGACAGTAAAGGGAGAGCTGTAGTGCCTAGTTTAGCAGATATCATAAAAATATTTAGAGATGTTATTTTGACCATGAAATGTACTTCTATGATGGTAAATATTTCTGATGAGTTAATTTAAAAAATTTTCATGTTAATTATAGGATGCTTTAATTTGATTGACTTCAAAGACCCAAGTAAATTCTTGGTTCTTTCTTGGAAACTGACCTCACAGTCAGTGTTAATGAATGCAAACCAAATTAGGCCTTTATAAAGCAATTTGAACTATTTATTCTTAACACATGCACCACCACCACCAAATGTTTGTATATCTTCTACTGCAGGAATGTTTTCTATTGACTTTTATTCCAGGTTTTGGGTAAAGGATGAAAGTCAAGGTCTAGCATTTCACTCAATGTTTCCAAAACTTTTTAATACCTAAATTATTGCTATATTTTGTGAATGATTTGTTTAAAATGAAAATTTTAAACTGCAACAGTAAATTGTGTTCTCACCTTTCCCCTTACCCCAGCAATATAATTTTGCGCTATTATTCAGTGGTCAGTTCCAGTGAAGGTCAATATCAATTACTGGTTGGATAGGCATGCCAGATCAAATTAATTAGCTTAAAGTACAAATGTGTTCTGTCTATGCTGTTTTTCTGGAAAAACACCAGAATGCTTTTTTCAGGAGCTCATTCCTTGTCCTTTCCAGGGCTAGAGATGGAAGAACAAAATTGAAATAATTTTGGCCTTTTCCTGTTTTGTTAACTGCCCTCCCTCCTCCTTACCCCTTCTGATATAAGATGCCTTACTCTATTGGTCAAGTGTGGACCTAAGAAAGGGAGGCTTTGGTAATAAGGAAACAATTCCTATCAAAGAATGGATCAGCATAATTTTGGAGCAGTTAAGGAAAAATAAAAATTTAAGCTATATGGAGAACTGATGAAAATTTAAAACACTTGACATACATCAACTCTTTTTGTTCTTTCATATTGATTTTTTTCAAAAGGGCAATGAAGATCTGTTGAAAGGCATTAAAATAGACCAACCGGTTTTCTGTGACATATTTAAAAATACTTTAAAGTTCATTCTCATTTTGAACAATAACTGATTCAGGGAGTTTCTGTGATTACACTATCCATTACTATATGGAAATTTTATAGTACCACACTATAAAGTGCCAGATTTCCCACTGAAGAATTAACCAAATGGTATGTAATATTTATTACAAAATATATGTTGAATATTTCACATTTATCTCTTTATCTTTTATGCCAAAAATCAATTTAGGGAATAATGACCGATTTGACTTAATTGGGCACACTATTGAAGAATCTCAGTATATTTTTTTCATTTAAAAGAGGTAAGATACATAAGAGATGTATTATTTATTCCAGAAAGTAGGTCTGTAATTGTTAATAGCATGTTAGATGTTTTTATAGTGTCTTAATCCTTTTACTTAAGAAAAAGAAATTTTAGTAGAAATCAGCTGCTTCTTCCATAAAATTTCAAGGAAGAAAGCTGTCATTCCTAATCAGTTTCCAGGTATATAGCATGGATTTAAAAGATCAACACTTTATTTTATACTGGTAGCTACTTCTTCAGTCTTCTTGTTTAACTTCTGTACCCATTTCAACTGCTGAAAAGAAGAACATCCCAGTAAGGCCATCTTTGAGATAGCTTTGGGGTCATGAATTATTCTTTGAGGTAAGTTAGAGAAACCTTTTGGTACCTACATAAACCATTTTTGCCCTACAAGGCTTTTGGCAAACTTGTGTACATTAGTTCCCGCTTATCTGCAGGGGATATGGTCCAGGACCCCCAGCGGATGCCTGAAACTGCACATAGTACCCAACTCTATACAGGTGACTCTTGAACACTGTGGGCGTTAGGGATGCCAACCCCCAAGCAGTCAAAAATCCCTGCATAACTTTACTGTCAGCCCTTCATATCAGTGGTTCCACATCTTCAGACTCAGTCATCCACACGATCTGTGGATTGTGTAGTACTATAGTATGTATTTAGTGAAAAAAAATATGAGTATAAGAGGGCCTACACAGTTCAAATCAACGTTGTTTAGACACTGTATATGTTTTTTTCCTATACATACAAACCGATGATAAAGTTTCATTTATAAATCAGGCACAGTAAGGGATTAACAACAGTAACTAATAATAAAATAGAACCATTATAACAATATACTGTAATAGAAGTTTGTGAATGTGGTCTCTCTCTCTCTGTCTTTCAGAATATCTTATCATACAAATTTAATGCCTTTTCCATCTTAACTAAGCACTTATCACACACTGTGGCTGTAACTTGTAGTTTGAGGTGTGACAGCAAAACTAACACAGTTTCACAGATAGAAGATTCATTCTGACCCTAGATCTTAGCAACCTCAGCATACGATTTTTTTTCTTTCCTTATTAAATCAGGAACTTCCATCTTTTCACTTAAAGGAAGCACTTTACTGCTTCTCTTTGGCATATCCGAACAGCCAGCATCACTACTCTTGCGCTTTGGGGCCGTTATTAAGTGAAATAAGGGTGACTTGAACACAGGTACTGTGATGCTGTGACAATGGATCTGATAACTGAGGTGGCTACTAAGTGACTAATGGGAGGGATAGGCTGGGCAAAGAGATGATTTCACATCCCGGGCATGACGGGAGTGTGACTGCGCAAGATTTCAGCACTGCTACTCAGAACAGTGCACAACTTAAAGCTTATGAATTGTTTACTTCTGGAATCTTCCATTAAATATTTTCAGATCTCAGTTGACCATGGATAACTGAAAATGCAGAAAGTGAAACAGTGGGTAAGGGGGGACTATTGCATTTATTTTACTTGGTAAGCTTTTTCTTTACCCCAGCTGTCCAGTATCCTTCATCTTAAAACTCCATTTTCCTTTCAAGTTCCTGAAAGAGTGTTCTTAGAATGGAAGCCAAGGCTTCGTTTGCTGTTTCCTTCCCCTGAGGTAACTCTTTCACACTCTTATTTTTACTGAAACCGTAGTGCGCAAACACAAGGATTCCTGTCATTTCTCATGGAAACTACCAGGAGACGGTTCAGTTTGTTCATTTGCAGTCTTAGGCAAGAGATATTTATTAATTCACGTGAATGAATCACTTTTTTTTTTTTTTTTTTAAAGAGGTAATTCTTTTTTTTTTTTTTTTTTTAACTTTGGGTTTATTTATTTATTTATGGCTGTGTTGGGTCTTCGTTTCTGTGCGAGGGCTTTCTCTAGTTGCTGCAAGCGGGGGCCACTCTTCATCGCGGTGCGCGGGCCTCTCATTATGGCGGCCTCTGTTGTTGCGGAGCACAGGCTCCAGACGCGCAGGCTCAGTAATTGTGGCTCATGGGCCTAGTTGCTCCGCGGCCTGTGGGATCTTCCCAGATCAGGGCTCGAACCCATGTCCCCTGCATTGGCAGGCAGATTCTCAACCACTGCGCCACCAGGGAAGCCCTGAATCACTTTTAATGCTACATGAAATGTGAATTTGAGAAGGATGAGTAATTACTTCTTGAGCTGATATCATTCAAACTACATAGTATATAGTTCAAAATGTATCAGCATATTTTTTTAAGAAAATGCATAATTAGTGATATACTTTATTTTGTCCTCAAACAATCCCTAGTGTGTTTTAATGTTTCACACAGCATTGCATATAATTTTATTTTAAAAGTGTTTGCCCAACAAACTTGACATGGGTGCCATTCCATCTTCCTCACCCTCCCGTCCAGCCCTATTCCTCCTCAACCACTGTCTACCCCACTGAGAAAAACCTGGGCAGGGCACTCATAAATTCAAGCAAAGCAGAACAAGTTAAATTCATTTTGAACTCAATGAGTAGCTTTGTTTTTAAGCTTTGAGAATAAAGACTAATATGTATTTTCATAGAGGTAATCTTTTTCCTCCTTTTATACTCAAATCTTTGAAATGGTATTAGTAACAATTCTACTGCTATCTGTGGCACCAAATTGCATTTAGGATGATGATAGTTGATGTTAGCTGATACTTCCATAATGCTCTTCACACTGTACCAAGCACTATCCAAAGTACCATAGGTGTATTAATTCCTTTAATCACACGACAGCCCTCAGAGGTAGATACAACTATAATTGCTGTTTTACAGATGAGGAAACTGGGACACAAAGAGGTCAAGCAACATGCCCAAGGTCACACAGCTAATATAGTTGATAGCAGAACTGGGATTTCAAACCAGACAATCTGTCTCCAGGGTTATTCTGCCTTTCTAATATCATTAGCACTCAGTTTTACCCAGCCCCTACTGAGACTTTGAGATGTAATTCTGGCTGAATAAACATGAGAAGATAAACGCATAGAGTGGAATTTGTGTCTGTTGCATTTTGGTACAAAATTAGGAATGGTAGGTTTGGCTACAGCTTACTGAAACATGTTAAAGGGGAAAGGTGGGGGTAACAATAATATTGAATATGCATTATGAGCCACGATGGTCCAGTAAGGGGGATATTTTTCAGATTTGCAGATAAGGGAGAATGAAGCCAAGAAAGGTTAATAAATGTGCCCAGAGTGACACTAAAGTGGTGAAGCCAGCATTCTAAACAGCTCTGTCCTGCTCCAAAGCTTCTCTGCTTCTCTGGAACTAGACTTTCCTCAGAGAGTATGTGTCAGTGTCAACCAGAGAAGCAGAACCAGCTATATATCTATACTGGCTAAACCAAACACTTCTGGGGGCCAACCTGCAGGCCACCAATTTGTAACTTGGCTTTAAATAATTGATACTGTTTTCATACAGTCACTGCAGTGGGCATACCATGGTATTACTTGCCTATTTGGGGATTTCTCTTTTACAAAAAGAAATGCATAATTCAATATTTATAATGTCTTTGCTTAGAGAACATTTTTCTAATACCTACTATGTATCAAACACTGTTTTAAGCTATTCACATACATTTTCTAATTTAACCCTCACAACACATTTATGAGGTCAGCTATACCATTAGGTTCATCTCACAAATGAGGGTACAAAGGAGGAAAGGACATTGTCAGTGGCATAGTTGGCATTCAGATCTGAGCAGTCTGGCTGCACAGTCTGAGCTCTTAAAAATGATTCTTTGCTAAAGTGTTACAACCAAGAACTGACACATAATCCTACATTGTCCAACTGAGTACCTGGGCCCATCGGTCTTCCCCATGAGGCTTATATGTACCTGCCACGCTATACCTGGAAAGATGCTCAGAGTAAGCACAAAGCAAAAGTCAGAAAGTGTTAAAAATAACAACCTGGGATCTCTATCTGCCTATGAAGTCTGTGCCGGAAAACTCTGTAACAAGATCCTTTTAAAGTGTTAATAATCGAGTTCTCTTGTGAGATGTACACAAGGACCTAACCTGTGATCCATTCTGCCTCATAACAAAGAGTGCTGTGCAGTGCCACCTGTATGCATAAACAATGGTTTAATCCCCTGTTCATATCTTAGTTTTCTTTAGAAATATATAAAAGTCTTATAAGTATTACTAAATAAAATTTAAAGAAGAGAAAAGCTCCCTCTTAATGCATCTGATACTTATTTGGTTTAGCAGGAATTTAATTGCCAGGTGTCAATGAGGAAACCAAATATTGGGGATGATTTGTGGTGGAGGTGGGGTGAGGTGACAACAGCAGGATAGGTCAGTATATCGGGGAAAAGGAGGCAATCTGGTGAAATACACATGACATTTGTAAACAGAAAATGTAGACTATAAAACTCTACCTGTGATACTAGGGTAAAAATGTAAATACCAAATATGCACATGAACAAGGACCAAAGAATGATAGATTTTCAACAGTGCAATTGAGGATGTGAGTATGAAGTAATGGTTTTTTTTTTTTTTTTTGCTTTCTGTTATTTCAGTACTATTTGAAATGAAGTATTAAAAAAGAAGGGAAAGAAAACAATTAAAAAATAAAAATAAAATAAAAGAAGGGAAAGAAACGTATATTAAAGATCAAGAAATTGGGAAGCCAAATAAATACACCACAAGTAGAGCAAATAAGATACAGAACACTATTTTGTGGGAATTTAAAAAATGCATATATCTTTTATAGTAGTCTTTAAAGTGACAGTCGGTGCCTATTATAAATTGCTTCTTTTTAGTTAACTCAATGAAATAAGAGATAGGGTGTCAGTGTTTCTATGGGTAATATACATGTCATTGCTCCTAGTGAATTACTTACTGAGAAATTGGTTCAGGGTGATTATTCTTGGTGGTTTTTGTTTGTTGTTTTGGGGTTTTTTTTTTTGATGTTGTTGTATACAGTTTGGTAACATTTGATCCCCTTTTCAAGTCTAGCTGAGTTCTCAGAACTAATTGAAATCAGTGTGTTCTTTTTTTTCTAAGTAACTTCAGCACACTTCCAACTGTATACTTTTAATATGATCTATATACAACTGGTCCTACTCTAAAAATATTTTCTAATGCATGTATATTAGTTAAGGTAAAGCTTGCTGATGTGGCAGATAAGTTTAGTGGTTTAGCACAATAGGAGTTTCTCATACGTGTCAGAGTTCAGTGAGGGTGGCCCTGGTTGGGTATCTCTTCTCCAAACAGTAATTCAGGGCCCAGGCTCTCTCTGTCTTGTGATTTCACTGTCATCAGTTTGACACCAAGGCTCACCATGGGGGCCATATTCACTCCAACCAGCCAATCACCTGAAGGGGGTTTTCATGGACTGACAGGGTCTGGAAGTAGAATGCATTCTTTTGTCCAATTCTGTTAGCTACAATTCAGCAACAGGGCCACACCTAACAGGAGGTTGGGAAACATGGTGTAGCTGTGTGTTTGTTAAGGAAGAAGAGAAGGATTTAGTGAGCACATAGAGTCTGTCACCATTGACCCTCTTGGTCACCATATCTCTATTTCAATCTTCCTCCCATACATGGAACATTCTCACCCCCTTCCCATGAGAAATCCTGAACTATTAGAGCCAAAAATCACTTACTAAAAATTCCAGTGATCTGTAATTGTAAGTTCAATTTTCTAATTTAGCAGAAACAAAGTGAGGGAGGGGGGAACCTGATTCAAGCTACCGGTTACAAAAATCACAAAATTACAACTATCAAGTTACAAAAATTGCAAAAATATCACCCCTTCAATAAAGTGAAACAACTTCAGCATCAACTATACTCGTAAAATATATCTATCTATTCTTTTTCACAGTCTTTTCTATTATAGGTTATTACAAGGTATTGAATATAGTTCCCTGTGCTATACAGTAGGTCCTTGTTGGTTATCTTTTTTATATATAGTAATGTGTATCTGTTAATAACAAATTCCTAATTTTTCCTCCCCCCCTTTCCCCTGAGTTTGTTTTCTATGTCTGTGAGTCTATTTCTGTTTTGTAAATAAGTTCATTTGTATCATTATTTTAAATTCTGCATATAGGCAATATCATATGGTATTTGTCTTTCTCTGTCTGACTTCACTTAGTATGGTAATCTCCAGGTCCATCCATGTTGCTGCAAATAGCATTATTTCTTTCTTTTTAATGGCTGAATATTATTCCATTGTATATATGTACCACATCTTCTTTATCTATTCATCTGTCAATGGACATTTAGGTTGCTTCCATGTCTTGGCTATTGTAAACAGCACTGCAATGAACATTGGGGTGCATGTATCCTTTCGAACCATGGTTTTCTCCAGATATATACCCAGGAGTGGGATTGCTGGATCATATGGTAACTCTATTTCTAGTTCTTTAAGGAACCTCCATACTGTTCTCCATAGTGGCTGTACCAGTTTACATTCCCATCAACAGTGGAGGAGGGTTCCTTTTTCTTCATACCCTCCCCAGCATGTCTTGTTTGTAGACTTTCTGATGATGGCCATTCTGACTTGTATGAGGTGATACCTCTTTGTAGTTTTGATTTGCATTTCTCTAATAATTAGCAATATTGAGCATCTTTTCATGTGCCTATCGGCCATCTGTTATAAATTCTTTTAAAGAAACTTTCATTCATTTATTAGTCTCCTTTAGCCTGGACCTTAAACTGCCAAATTGCTTTCAGAGACCGAAACCTCATGCCTTATTTCAGCCCCATCCCCACCCTGAAGCCTAGATTTGGGAGAAGAGAACATTAAAAATGCTCTAAAAAGGAGAGAATCACAATGATACCCGTTGGAATTTCTGTTCAATAATTTGTGCTTTTGCTATATTTACATAGAGATTAAAAAAATAGATTTAAGATAGTGTCTTCCTTTAGCTTCGAAATAAGTGTTACCGTATATTAAATACATTTTTCTTAAAAAAATTTTTTTTATTCCACTACTGAAAAGTTAGCGCAATAAAGTAACAAATCTATTAGAATGTTGCATTCATTTCTATGTGAGGGAATAAAGCAGTCAAAGGCACCTTCTCACCAGCTCTCCAGGTCAGAAAAGGGAAAAAGGTATTGTGTCTCACAGATACTGTATTACCCTGAGGCCAAGGCTCCCAGCAGCTGAATTCACACTTCAGTTCTCTGATCCTTGATGATGTGGTGGGTTCAGAAATTTGCTATTCAGTTGTTTCTTAAGGAAACAAATACAGATTAAAGTTAAAATAATAGTTTGTCCATAACAAAGGATACAATGTTTACATTTGAAAAAGAAGTGCTCCAAATTGTCAAAACAGCAATACTTACAGTTTTTATCTCATAGTATTACAGGCAAGTAGTCCAGCACAGAAAATGCCTGTATCCGTTATCACTGGGGACCAGACATTAAGCTAGATGGTGTAAAGAATTCAAAGTTTAAGAATTAATGAGACCATGAGAATAAAAATAAGTGAAACAGAAGGACAACAAATACATAAATGTTACAGGGAATTTGGGTATTAATTATGATTTTCTAGTATAGACCATGAATTAAGGAGAGATTGAGGTAAGCTGCTAAGTCCAGTCATGGAAAGCATTATGGAAGAATGTGAACTTGAGAAAGGGGTTGAAGGTTGTAGGGAGGTAGATGGGCATTTTCAACATAGTCAAAAAGCAAACAAACAGACAAAACCCACAGGATCTTGTTTTATTTATTCAAAAAAAATTTATTGAGTGATTACTATGTACCATGCTGTCACTGAGGATAGAGACAAGTGTTGAAGTCAGAAATTACAGGCCTGTTCAATACAGCTTTAGGTTTAAGAAGGCTTGGAATAAGTGTTCAAACACTGGCTATGTTATTTTTACTCTGTATGGCCTTAGAAAAGTTACCTTATCATTTTAGGCTTAAGTTTCCTCATCTCTAAATATTAAAAAAAAGAAAGAAAAAGGCTCCCTCGCAGGGAAGTTGTAAGGAATAAATGAGAAGAATAAATGAGAAGATTTATCTCCGCTATTACACAGTTCAGGGTGTGTATGTAATAAGAGCTCAGAAAATGAGAATTGCTCTTCCCTGGATTGAAGCTTATATTTAGTGGAATAGTAAGAAATGTATCCAGGTGCTTGGTTGGGAGACAATCTGTGAAAGGGTTTCAGTGCCAGTCTGGGAATTTGGGCATGTTCTATAGGTTGTGGAGAGTCCTGCCCAGGGAATATCATTTTTCTTTTCTTTTCTTTTCTTTTTTTAATGGATATCTCTGGTAATAGCCCTCTTCCTGGTACAGGAGGCTCTTCTAATGTAAATTTCTTTCTTTTATTTTTTTTTAATGATACCAACTATCATTTTACCATATTCATTTTTTTTAAGGAATTCCTTTATTTTTATTATTTATTTATTTATTTATTTTAGCTGTGTTGGGTCTTCGTTTCTGTGCAAGGGCTTTCTCTAGTTGCGGCAAGCGGGGGCCGCTCTTCATCGCGGTGCGCGGGCCTCTCACTATCGCGGCCTCTCTTGTTGCGGAGCACAGGCTCCAGACGCGCAGGCTCAGTAGTTGTGGCTCACGGGCCCAGTTGCTCCGTGGCATGTGGGATCTTCCCAGACCAGGACTCAAAACCGCGTCCCCTGCATTGGCAGGCAGATTCTCAACCACTGCACCACCAGGGAAGCCCCCAGGGAATATCATGATCACTGTGGTGTATAACAGGTGGACTAGATCAGAGGGGCAAGGTGGCTAGCTGGGTGGCTTGGCTAGCTGGGTGGCTTTTTTTCAAGCTTGATGTCCCAGAAAAATGATATTGTGGTCTTCTGTGTTTAGGTAGATGTGGAGACTTCATAAGGAAGTGCATGCTATAAATGTATGGAACATATGACGTTACCTGTAGGAGTTTATAAACTGTTGAACATTCCCTTTACCCAGTCCTTCATTATCCTACCCATCCCCTCTTATAGAGAGGCCTCAGATGCCTGGAAGACTTGAATATTTCAGATATTTCATACATTAAATAAAATAATTGGATGTGCAAAGAGGATTGTTGTCTTTGAGCTAATTCCATTAAATCTCTGTGGCAAGAGCTTCTTCAGTTTGATACTCAGATATGTGTGGGAGTACCTTCGTTGGTGAGAATATGAAAAGGATGGGCATTCACTCAGCAGATATTAACTGAATGCTTAGTACTTAGATATTTGTGCAAGTTCTTTAGAGGTAAGATGGACTGAGCTGCTTTGTTCAGCATATTAGATATCACTTGTAGATCCCAAGTCAAATGGGATTTCAGTACCACTGCTACCTTGTTTATATTGAGCAACTGTGCAAAATGACATGATGTGATTACTGCTCCTGCTTTATGTACTGAACTGTCAACACAGCCAAGACCATGTACCTTTAATACAAAAGTCAAGGCAAAGGGCAAGGTGTTAGATTTACTCTTTCAAATTCTTACATCCCTGATGGCCATTGGGGAAATCAATTTGTAACTTAAAGTGTATAAAAATGACACCAAAATCAGTCAAGAGGAGAAAAAAATCCTCTGCTGATTTTGCAAATTCTTTCCTAGTTACTGTGGGCCGCGGATGGATTTTTATATGAATAGTGCATGTGAGTGGAAGCACTATATATGTCTGTTGATATGTAAACTCTTGGAGATAAAAGATTTAAAAATCCTGGACACCCCAGGAATCCCAGAAATCATGGACAACAGAGAGAGGCTATTGCTGATTACCTGATTTTTGGAAGCATCCTTACTGGCATGGTGTTGGCACAGATTGATTTGAAACCACTTCTAGGGGACTTCCCTGGCGGTCCAGTGGTTAAGACTCTGTGCTTCCACTGCAGGGGGCACGGGTTTGATCCCTGGTCAGGGTAAGATCCCACATTCCACGTGGCGCAGCCAAAAAAACAAACAAAAAACAAACAAACAAAAAACACTTCTAGGTATTACATGCTCAAAGTTTGGGGAAGAGAACAATCAGTCTCTTCCTTTCTTGAATTTGTAAAATAGGTCCTTTTTTTCTTGGTGGACACGTGTGCAAAAAAAGCACAGTAATATAAAAATATCAATTTTATACATTTACTGTATGCCAAGTGCTGTGCCTATTACTTTGTATACATTATTTATTTAATTTAACATAAATTTTAAGAGATAAGTATCATTTATTATCTATAGTTTACAGAAGAAAAAAACAAAGCATAGGGATGTTGAGTAGCTTGCTCACTGGCACAAAGCTAGTGAGTAGCTACATAGATTCATGTGCAGGTGAGGTAGCATGGTGGCTCCTGGGTCACGACGGAATATACTGGGGTGTCTGCGGACCGTGCTCAGAGGTGGGCTGAGAGCAGTTCTGTAGGTGTTTGAGAGACAGGCACTTTTCCCCTAGCTCCTGGGCTCTCTAAGATCCTGTCTCCCAGCGCACTTCAAAGTCTACAATTAGGAGTTTTTATTATGCAGCGTTATAATAATAAATATCACATGGTAACATCAAAAGTATCATCCAGCAGATTAAACAAGGAGAGAAAATATGAAATTGCTTGTACAGTCTTGTTACAGGGATAGAAACTTATCAAGGGACATGGTTGGCCTATGCATGTCAACTATAGATGGCACTGCTGTTGTGTCGATATGATGTTTTAAATTAAGAACTTCCCTTTTCCTGATCAGATTGGAAGAGATAAAGATGTTGATGGTACCTGGTGTGGGCAAGGATGTGGGGGAACGTGCACTCTCACACTGTGCTGCCAGGAGTGTAAACTGGTATAGCTTTAGAGGTTTCCCATTAAAATTAAAATGGTGCAAAACTTTTATTCAGTACTTCTTTTTCTAGAAAGTTATTGTATAGGTATACTTGCATTTGTGTCCAAAGGAAGGTGTATACGGATGTTGATTGCAGTGGTTTATAATAGAAAAAATGGAAACAAACTAAATGTTCGTTGAGAGAAAAATGTTAAATTATTATAACTATATAATTGAATACTGGTTAACTTAACCATATCTCTGTCTATATATATGTAAAGGTTTGTGTGTATATGGACGTGAAGAGAGATGGTATGTTCAGAGAGGAGGGTATTGTAGAATAACATGGAAAGTATATTCCTTTTTGTGCTGTAAAAAGTATGTGCCCTTGTATGATCTTATATTCTTGGAAAATGCCTGAAGAAATAACAACAAAATTAGGAGTGGTCCGCTTTGGGTAATGGGGAAGCAGGGAGGGGAGCTTTTAAGTTTTGCATAATATTCTTCTGTATTGTTTGAGTATTTTAACTTTATGAAGAGCATGTTGCTTTTTTTTTTTTTTAATAAAAATGAACATTAGGTTTAAAAAAATCACTTGATTTTGTTATAGTTTTCTCCCTAAGATGATTCTGTGTTTCCCACTTGCGTTAATGCCAGTCTTCCTACCCTAGTCTCCCAGAAATTTCCTGATGGAGTGAGCGGTACAATGTGTATATATGCCTGGTTAGGATGACCAACAGAGCACATCTTTCCTCCTTCTCCTTCCTTCCTTCTTCTAGCCTGTAGGCCTAGAACAATAAGAGGTGGAATAAGAGGTGAGCAAGAATTTGTTGCTGTTGTGACTGGGAATTTCCTGGAGGGAAGAGGAAACTTCATACTGTATGTTGAAAGGTAGTTCAGTTGGAGCAAACTATGTAGAAACAAAGATTGCGATGCCAGCATATAACCTCTTGCATGTAGATTGCCTATTAGAAATGAGGGAATAATTTAACTTCAATTGAACTAAAGTTTAACTTTATCTGATCTATGAGAAGAGATTTGCTGAGCACAATAGTACTGTTATAAAGATAGCCAAAGGCTTGTTTTATCTGCTCTATAGGACTCCTGTTAACAATAAGTGAGCTAATTATTGGTATGCAAAGGTACTAGTAATTTTAAATCAACCTTATCTTTTAATTAAAACTGGCCCAGAACTGTATGCTCACATGATAAAGTATTATGCACTATTGCAGATGATTTTTAAGAAGAGTTTTTAACTGATAGGGGAAAACATGTTTATGAGATGTGTTTAAAACCCTATGGCATTCTCAGATTTGCTCATAGACCCAGCTGAGGTAGAATGAGATGGTTAGACTTTTGCTAGCTCATCTTATACAAAACATTAGTCAAGCAGCAATACATGCGAGAAAGCCTTAAAGATTTTATAGACATTCAAATCTATTATTTTTTAAAGGAGCTAAGTATACCAATTAATAGCAAATTCTGCCCTTAATATATTTCCATTTAGGAATATTACAAATTTTTATAGAATTCTAATAGATGTCATTCCTAATCTTAGTCTGGGCTGACCGCATATTTCCATGATTCATTTATATATTCTCTCAGTCAGACATAGTTCATCATTGGACATTAATCAGTTGCCTTTCTGAGGGATAATTTGCAAACAAAATGCCTTGGAGATAGGAAGTTAAGGTAGGCATAGAACTTGCCCTCAAAAATTATACAGTCTAAAGACAGAGAGGATATGAATTTAAGGAGAAGTAGAGGCTTGGGTGGCCTTTATAATATAATTACTTAGATTTTTCTAAGTTTGCAGTTAGAAAATAGTTTAAATTCATTGGTTAGTTAATCTCTGCAATGTTGTTAATATAGTAAATAACCTAGGAACTAAAGCATTTAATTAGAATGATTTGCCCATGAATGTGAGATTGTGATGCTTTTCATATGCACGTGCTGTTTTCTCTGCAAAGTTTTCCTGATACCCAGAGTGGTTAGTGATCCCAGGGATGAGTTACCTTATCTCTATGAGCCTCAGTGTCCTAATCTGTAAAATATTTAGACTAATACCTAATGGCATATTAGTCCACACATGAAACACGGAGGATGGAGCCTGGCACATAATGGATGCTTCAGAGGTACATGTGAATTCTCATGCATTCCCTCTCTGTGTGTTGTGCAGGGCAGAAGGTTACTCCCCAAGAGCCTTTGTCTGAAGCCTGTCCTAATTAGTGTCTGAGTAAGAGAAGCCAGGTCTGTGTCAGTGATTGGGTTTATTCCCCACTGGTCCAAACAGCTTAGCAGGAAGCATAGAGGGTCTATCTACTTCTAAAACAAGCTGCTTTGGGTTTTGTGTTGTTGTTATTGTTTCTGTTTTTTGTTGTTGGTGGTGGCGGTGGTCATTCCACATAAAATATATAGATACTTGTGGAATTTCTACAGGTTAATATCTTTGCTTTAAGTCGGATAGGATTATGCTTTCAGTGGTGAGAAGCAGGGAAGTAAAGGGTAGAAATGAAACAGCTGTGGTTGTTCTAAGTTTTGTACCCAGGGTTGCTCTGATTTCTTTCATAATATCTCCTCTTTCCTTACGTGTACCAGTTGTACAATGAATTTTTATTACTGTAGTTGTAGCCTCCCCAAAGCAAGTTTTCCACCCCCAAAAGTTCCCTGTGGTTCGTTCGGAGAGCACAGTCTTTGAAAAGTCACTTGGTTTCTCTGAACATTTGTTTAGCCATCAATGTATGGACTTTCATATCTGCTTGTTTTGAAAGACCAACAAATCTTAGGGCAGTCATCCTGTATCTTGATAACTGCTGTTCTAATCTCTGTGTGTGTGTTTGTGTGTGTGTGTGTTGACAGTCTTTTACTTTCTCCACTTTTTTTTATGTGTGTGTGAGAATGAAACAAACTTCTTCATTAGAAATAGGACCTAAATGTAGATTCTTCGGGAGTGAGCAATGCATGGAATTAATTGGATGAGCATGCAAAAGCTGGTGTCAGATCCTTACTTGCACTAGTGATTTTTTTTAATGGATCAGAGACTGATGTAAGCATAAGGATAAAGATTGGGTCAACAAGACAGGAAAAAAGGCAAAGACTGAGGCTGCTTATGAGAATTCTTTGCCTTCTTCATGATTTTGCCCAAGGCTAGTTCTAGGTTAATACTTCACAACAAGAAGATTGTCTGCCTGCTCAATGCAGATACAGAATCTGCTCAGCTGGCATCATTGCAGAAAACAATTATGGAATGAATTGAGGATGAGCAGATATCAGGAGAGGCCCAGCCCACGTCTATTTTTCAGGGCTTCAATAATTTTGAAAAGAAAAGAGAGAAGTGCCAAGTCAGGTCACAAAAACTGTTCTATGGTTTAAATGATTACATTCAAAAAGTTAACACTTCTTTCATTTACAGAGAAAGCCAGGAGTCTAGATTGGAGACCCTTACTAAGAATGAGCATTGGGCCGAGTGGTCCTCTGGGAGCCTCCATCCCAGGCCCTGGCATGGACTGATACCATTAGTTATCCTTTGATCCATTTCCACGTGGAGTGTTTGAGATCAATTATTCCTAGTTAATAGCGAAGATACCTCATTGTCAGAGGTGTTTTTCTCTGATGTCCACACCCTGAGGACATCTGGAAGAAGGTCCCCAAAAACTGCTCCTGAAGAGTTATCTTAAAAACCTGGCTACCTGTGTAGCTGGAAACCTGTCGTGATTTTGGCTGAGCTAATGGTAGGAACTGACGATTCCTGACAAGGGTATGAGACAGGATGTGGCAGAGCTGTGATACTATTGCTCACTATTTTCAGTGGGGCCCTGACTGAATTGCTGTTGAATTATCTACTCTGTGTACAGTAATGGGTGTATGAGTGAGGCCTGAAAGCTGTTAATTGTATTTTCTTCTTCTATTCCATAGCCTGTATTCCACATAGTGGAAACATCCCAACGCTTTTTATTTCTAATGCCCCCATAGGTTACACTGTGATAGATATACTTGTTAAGGAACAGAAGACACTGAGAAAATTATACCACTTCTATCATTCATGTTATTAGTGTGTTCAGTAAGCAGTGTTATTAGCTGTAGTGATAGGATACAAGCTCTAGAGGGGAAGGTTTTCCTAGCTGTGTATATTTCGATGTGAAAGTGCTCTAGATAAATCATATTAAATATAAATTCTGGAATTAGCATGAAATTGATAAGCAAAGCTTAGAAAAGAATAGGCTGGTATATAATGAAAAATATTATGCAATGCAACTGTGCTTGGCTAGGACTGTTTTCGGAGTAGTTGCCAGAGAAGGAGCCAATAATTGTAATAAGACAGGAAATTAAAGAGCAAAAGAGGAAAGGCACTTTCAAAGGGGCTGGATGGCAAAAGGGAGAAATGCCTCCAGCTGAGGAGAGCTTCCAAGAGAAAGATCTGATTCAAGTGAGATGTTTTTCTTCTCTGTTTGCCTACTTTTATTATCCTTAGAGAATCTGGGAGAAGATGAACAGGTGGTGCTGAGAATGAGAAAGCACAGTAAAGGCCTTGGACTTGACCTTGCAGGGCTGGTGGACTGTGCCGATCTAATTCAGGTGCACATTAATAGGTCCTGGATCATGAATACTTATTTGATTTTGGGTCACCCAAGTGGTGAGTAATGGATAATCTCATAATATATCCTTCTATTTACTAAATTCCCTATTTACTGCCTTGCCAGGTACATTCCATCTGTAATGTCACCAGATAAATGAATGTCTTTTTTTACCCCACTTGAGGAATGAGTAAAATCATTCGATTCCTTGATGGAGTGAACTGCTTGTTTTAAAAATTTTCAGTAGTGAGCATTTTTGGTCATATAAGTAAGCCATTATACTATTTTGTGTTTTGTTATGTTTAATTCGATCAAATAAGATTCAGAGTTGCTAAAAATATCTTTTAGGACAAATTGACTCCTTTATGTTTTTGATAGATATGTATAAATTTAGGACCATTTTCTTCATTGAGGTTTACCTGCCATGTTAAGATAAATTAAAAAAAAAGAAATGATCAGGTTTTACTTGGCCATGTAGAAATATTTAAAGATTCAGAGGAATCCAGATTCCTTTCAAACCCTTGGAATCCTGGAGAGCTACTCTTCCTCCTGTGACTATCTTTTGAGGAGGGAAATTCAATGGGACAGGAAGTATTTACATCACTATTATGTGTGGCCTGATAGATTAGCAATATTTATCACACAACCCCCCTAAAAATTGTTTTCTTTCCTATTCTCTGCTATGACTTCAACTTAATCATCTCTGAAATCTTAGTACCAAATTATATTTAGGTGTAGAAAGAAAATCAAATGAACGTTTATTTAACACACACTCAAAGTGCCTGTTATATGCTTGTCTGGGTCTGGTAAAATATGGTCCATATAAAAAAGAAAGAAAGCTGAGGATGATAGGCAAAAGGGAGTACAGGGCATGAATCATGTAGATGTTGTGGATTTCATCATTCAGTGTGCTTAAAAATGGCCTGTGGGGCTTGCCAAACATGCAGATCTCCATGCCCCCACTGATTCTGGTTCTGTATGAAGTGGCTCAGGAATTTGTACTTTTACAAACACATTGGGTGATTATGATGCAGGTGGTACAGGAGACACTGAGAGGGTAATCTTAAACCTGTGCTTTATGTTGACCACTGTGAGATAATCTTTAAATTGTTACCTGGGGCCAGACATTTGAGCAAAAGTTATATCTAAGGATTACTCAGCAGCTAGTTCAGCTATAGCAATCCCACGTGAGTGAGTGTGTATGGCAAGATACAAGAACACAGAAGTGAAAAATGACCTCTTATTGCTAAAGGACAATGGTAAGTTTGACATCTCGTTTGTAAGTTTCAGAAAGAAAAACTGATCTGTAGAAATGCAATATTATAGTATTTATCTCATAGGGAGGATTAAACATGATAGTGATTGTAAAATACTTCATATAGTATTTCACATAATGTCTAATACTAAGTTTAATAAACACGATGTATTCTTCTTGTTATCGTTTAGTTATTATTTAAGCTATGCATTTCCTATTCTCTGCTTTATTTTTAGTAAAGTAAGTTGACCTAAGGGCTTGTTTGTCATCTTGTGGTTTGAAGAGCTAGGTTTTTTCTGCATCAAAAGAAAATAGCAGTTACCGACTCCATTATTCTTTTGAAAAATAACAAAAGTATTTTGATTAAAACAGGAGTTGGAGTAGAAAAAAATGCTTACATGCTTTTACTTATAGGGTTCAAAGTTGTAGAGGGATGTGGTAATACAAGATCAGTTTCCATCCAATTTAAAAGAGAACCTTAGATAGTCTGGTGAATGACTGGGATAATGCCTTTGTTCTCAGGAAGGTCACAAGATCTTTCTTGCTCTATAAAGTAGGAGTATTAAAAAAAAAAGGCACATTACATTAATTTTAATGGAAATGAATCCAATTTCTGAAGCATCTGGGTCCTCAGGTAAGGGCAGTCTTGTCAACCCCCTGTGACTAAATTAGCATGATGGAAGTAAACACTAGAGCCTTTATGAACTGCTTGCTTCTATTCTAGCAACTTAATTCACAGAGGACTGAAAGGCCAAACCTTTAAAGAGTACTTTTATCCTATAATTAGAAAATCCAATATGCCAGAATTTGGGGGGAGATGAAAGGCCTCTTTAGAAGAGCTATTAGTCTTTTATTTACTCTAACTGCCGAATCTTGGGATTTAGACGTTTTAGCTGGGGTCAAATTGTTCAAATCTTATTTTACACAAGAGAGAAATTCCTAGGGATTATGCTTTCTTCTTTTTGGTAAAAATTTTCAGAATTCGTTAGGCAACAAAGAGAACATGTGGTCTAGGACATCTGCCACTCACTACTAGTTTTAGTGGGGACCATATAGCCACTCTGCCTCCTTCCTTTGTATCCAATAGGACATGTTTTCAGAAATTATTCTGACCTTAGAATGTCTGTTATGGATTCCCATGTGAGGTATTGCAACTCACATTTCTCACTAAGTGTAGTACTTAACAGAGTATATGTTTCTTTCTATTGATAGAAATGGGGTCAGGTCATGGCCCACACACCTTAGGGAATTATATCCAGGTTAAATTCCTGTTCAGATGAACTGAATTTGAAATACATTGTAAATGATGTCCCTTTCTAAGAAAGATGGATGATAAGGATCTCCCCTTCTACTGTGTAATGTAAAATCTATTATATTCTACTGAGAGAGAGATGATTTCCAACATGGTAGTTCCAACAAAGCAATTTCCTACAACGATGAACACCAGCATCCGACACACATTAATGCCATATGGTGAGTCCTGCTGCTATTGCCAGGTGAGCCACTAAAATTTACTTCCTATTCTGGGAGGCAGATTTGATTAGGAAGTCTCATTATGATTTTAAAATTTTGTTTACAGAGGATGCTTATGGAAAAAAATATTCCCCAAATGGGAATATATGTTGGTTATGTTTAATTGGTATGACAAGTAAAGCACTTCTAGATCACTACAAATCACAGCTGTCTTCAGCTAAGTCAGCATCCTGCCCCTTCGGAAAAAGTGTAGAGTCTGGTTTCCTTACTGCCTTGCCTCCTTCAGGACAATTTTGTTTTATGCTTTCAGTATTTACTAAGTAGATGCCATTAAAAACTGACTTGTTCAAAATTATCTAAACTGATCAAATTCACCAAAAATTAGCAAATCCTCCATTTTATTTCACATAATATGCATTGAGATTTGGTTCTTAATAAAGCAAAGCAACGTCAAGAACAAAAAACAGGAATATGGGGCACTCTCTTTGCCTGCAACTTTGGATGTGGTGTACATTTTGCTATTTTGCTGGACAAATAAACGTTTGATGTCGAATAACTCCCTTTAGAATCATGAATGGTGATGCCTCCTGCCTTTCCCTCTCCCTCTTGATAATCGGCTCATCCTATCACTTCTTTTAGGCTCAGTCTAACTAGTCCAGTCCAGGCCCTCACTTTGGAACTAACAATGCATGGTTAGCTGGCACACTGCATTTCACATCAAATTGTTCTGTTTCAAGTGTGTCACTTTTTCTACTAAACTGGGTTATCAATTCCTTGAAAGCAAGGGAAATGCTGGGATTAAGAACTAAGGAAAATCATGGTTCAATATCTTCTGGAAGTTCTCCTTTATCTAGTTTATCATTCTAATGTATGAAATTTCTATTAATAAAAGTTTAAACTGTCCTCTTAAAATATTTTTAAACAAAAGTTAATTTTTAGAATCTAGGCTCTACGGCAACTGCAGTGTCACTGAGGGAATAAAATAGGTTAATTACCTTGACTTCCTAGAAGTAATTCCTTTAAAGTAAGAAAGCAGCCTCTGCCTGTCAGGGTTTCAGAGTGAAGGATGAAGGCATTTTTAACAGCAGATTGGAATAGCAAGGACAAGGGGATGATGACTCTGATATAGTTATGGATGCTATAATATTTATGTCTTGTATTTAGTTGGGAAATATTCTTAGAAACTGAATCTTATAAAATTGCTATTTCCTCTTCATGCATATTTTCATCTTATAATTTGCCTACTCTTAAGTGATTATTTCTTTAAATACTATCTTCTAAATACCAGTAACATAAAGATAATGTCTAAAAAGAAAGGGTGCCTACAGTCTTACAGAGTGAGAGAAATTATATTTTGTTTTTACATTCCTTTTGATTTTATTTATTTCCAGCATTATTGACATATAATTGACACATAACATTATGTAAGCTTAAGGTATACATGTTGATTTGATACATATAAATGTTGCAAAATGTTTACCATCATAGGTTAGTTACCACCTCTACCCCCATCACATAGTTACCATCTCTTTTTCCTCATTTCATTATAAATTGCCTGGGTGTGTAACCTACTCTATACAGAAGCTTTTATATTAAACTACTATGAGAAACATGTTATTATGTTTATACTACCTAAAATAAAATATATTGAATTTACGTACCCACTTTCTGTAATATTCTCCACTCTGTTGTATTTTAAGCTGTAAATATGTATAACACATGCATAAGAATTCCTCCTTGCAAGTCTTATCGATATAAATGCAGTAATACACTGTAAATCATATATTACCCATTGCTACATTTGCCATGTGTAGGTTTATTGCACTCTTTCTACAGTGTGGCTATATGATAAAAATCTTATCTCGAGGAAAATGAATTCCAAAAATTACCAAGCTGAATAATTCTTATACTGAGTTTAAGATCATATCTTGGTTTAATATAAAACATTTTCTGTTAGCAAAGGCAGGTTCGTTAGAAGCATTTTTGTTCCAAACTATCCTTTCCATTGTGGTACAAAAATACAATCTCCCTATTAGCTTCAGGAACTTAAGGCAAACAAAAAATGAAAACCTCATAAAAGTCAATTAGGATAACCCTATGTGGTGCTTCCATATGACTAAAAACTAAGCCTTAGTGTGCTAGTCCCAGAGGCAGAGGAGGCAAGAGCTAAAAGTCTAAAAACCCAGTGACATTTGGGGTCCGGGTTTAGTAACTTTAAGAATATTTATAATATCGTTTGGGTCTTTTTTAAGTTGAGTATTTGTGTGCGGCAATAGCTGGGTTTCCTAATGCATGAATGACACTGAATCCTGTCTCTGTTTGTGAAAACTTGGGTGTTCAGCGTGCTGATTGCTTTTCATACCTTCCAGTATTTCTCCTCATGGCTTAGATTTTTAATGCCTCTCCTATCCGTGTCCTTTACCTTTTGAAGATTTCAATTTCTATGTTAAAAGCCCTTTGATTCCTCCATCACCTGGCTTTATGCCTTCTTTGATAGCACAGCTACTTAGCAGCAGCCCAGACACTAAGTACAATGAGTATTGCTTTGCTTCAGAGATCTCTTCTTGGTCCTCTTTCTTTCCCTGTTATACCATCCTCACGCCCTACCACCACTGAGACCAGCCTGCCTGTCACATCTACATCACTGGCTGCCTGCCAGCTCATCACCCTCCTCCCTCCCTTTTACCTCTAGTCTTCATTATATTAGAGATTTATTTTTTCTACCCACATTTCCCTTGGTCTGCCTCATTGTTTCCCAAATGCACTGGTAACGCTTGCAACTGTTTCAGCTTATGTTCTCTGCTCTTCTGCTCCTCAGCTGCCAGGCTTGATGGGAGAGAAACATAGAATTGTACAGGCCGAGCCTATTCCAGGTTCACACAAATGCAGTTTGGCTATCATTGCAGCTCCGCAAACCATTTACTTCTCTTCTGTGCAATCCTAACCTTACTCTCCCAGAGGCTACTTGTGACCTTTTTTCTCTTCTTTGAATCCAAATCCTGCCTTCCCTCACTTCCAAATTCATGGCTAAGATCATCACAGTCTGGCAGGAGCTGCTCTGCATCTTCGGTCATGTTTACCTCCATCGGTTGCTTCCTTCCTCCCAGTCATCTTCTCCCTAAACTCCCTGCCCCCATGGTATTTGGCCCACCTGCCATTCTCTTTATGACTGCTTCAAGGCTCTCGGTCTCTCATTCAATTCCAGTAGCCCCAGCTGCTCCTCTTCTACTTTTAAGCAAGATTAGCCCTCAGTATCTGAAAACAAAACAGCCAAATGTGTTTTTCTTGGCCTCATTCTCTAATCTTATTACTCAAACATGGCTTTGTCCCTTCTGTTGAGCTGTTAGAATGTGTGGTCCTCACCTGATGGCTGCATCACCTTCATCAGCAGCATCTCTTAATGTTCTCGGACTCTGACTTCTAAACTTGCTTTATCCAGATTCTGCCCAATACATAGTCCTACCCTGTTTTCCTCCTGTTACCTGATAGCTCCTTTTTACCCTTCAGACTTTAAATATATTTTTTAAAAAGTTTATCTTTGATACTTTTCCCTCCTGCTTCTTTGCTTGGCATTCCCCAGTTCCAACTATCAACTGTATTTTCATGATGCCCCAAGATATGTCTCCACATGAATCTCTCTCTAGAATTACAACTCTATTTTCAAAGGCCTACTGGACATTCCAACTTAATTTTCCTATGATTGCTTCCATTTAGCTTGTCTAAAAGTTCATCAGTTATCTTTCTCCAAAGCCTTTCCCCTTTGACATTTTTTTCCAAATGCCTTTTCATTTCCAAATTTATTTTATTTTAATTTTTGAGGGAAGAAATATGATACTAGCGGAAACATACTCTTTTGACTTGGCGCTAAAATAATCATATGCAGACTCAGTTATCACTTCTGTAGATTATGAAATATTTTCCTTCATAGGAAGTACATTGTATTGCAGATGATTATTGTGATCTGGTTTATCTTGGAGTGCAGTGAATGTAGAATGATTTTATTTTTAGCAATTTATAATGTAATGCAATGCCCAGATCATGTCAGTTATTTGCTGATCAAATTCATTGTATTTTTACAAGTAAAAACTCACAAGTAAGAACAGTAATTTCAGGGAATAAGTTGGTCTTCCTAGGTAGTACATCTAAAAACAAATTAAAAGTTGACTCATGCTGTCCTCCGGCCATTTCAATATCATTCTTACCTTGAATGAAGGTAGAAAAAAAACATTTGGACAATTTGTGACATGCTTGTCTCCAAAGCTGGTTTATAGGCAGGTAGTAATCTGTCTCTCCCCTCAGCCCCCCATGGAATTTTCCATAAAGAACCCAGACACCTCCATCAGTGCACAGCCATGGACCTACCTTCTCCCAAATGTAGGGAGATACTTGCCAACTACATTTTAAGGAATAGCATTTTTGCAAAGTATAACTTGTTTCTTTCATCACCACCAAATGTAAGATTCTAAGGTAAATATACTGCCTTTCCATATATGTTCAATAGGAGGGGAAAAAGTTTTCCTCTTTTCTCTTAGGGTTCCTGCCTAGGTCTGAATATTAAACTGGCAAAGACAGATTAACAGGAGAAAAGCATGCACATTTATTTAATGTAAGTTTTATGTGACATGGGAGCCTTCATAAGGAAATAGAGACCCAAAGAAACAATTAGCCCTGAGTATTTTTATGCTAAGTTTGATGAAGAGTGGTCAGATGTGAAGAGATATGATAGGTCAAAGAGTATGAGGTAAGTGTAGTAATCTGGGGAAAAATTAGCAAGACCTGTTTGTTCGGATTCTTCTGGGCATCCTTTGTCTCCAGAGATAAGGATGCTCCTTTCCTGGTATAGAGGAGCATCCTTATCTATACCTCTCACATGTGAGGTTCTGAAGTCACAACCTGTTTCAGGGGAGAAGTTGTAGGGGAAGGTCAAAGTGACCTTCCTGCTTCTACTGTTTTCTTAAACTCCTTCAGCTTACAATATTCAGCATACTAAGGTGACATATTTTGGGGTAGTATGTCCTGAACCCCGTCATTTACAGTTTACCTCCTGCATTCTTTGTTTCTCTAGCTGTCCTTATTTTTCTGTAATTAGGAAAACTTACTTATAAGACTCTACCAAGGAAAATGGGTGTTTGGAACAAGAAAGTCCTTTTAAACTGTTCCTAAGTGTTTGTATGGAAATTTGAAGAATCTGGGGCAAAGTTAAATTGCGATGCATAAGAAAGTGGTAGCAGTATTAGGGGCAGAGAAGGAAGATCAGGGAAAAATGATAAATATATTGCCCCGGTATACTCCCACAGTGTGGGAAACCCCAGTAGGAGGCTGGGTGAAGGGACTGCAGGAAAAGGTACATGTGAAATGAGGAATTAGGAAGTGGGCTGTAGGGAATAAGACACAATGCCTTTCTCCAGTTATACTATAATATGTTCAGGGAAGTCAACTTTGATCACTAATCCTTTTCAGTATAAGTAGATGCTTTCTGGAAATGCAAAGACTCCTACACACTGATGGCCCTCCTAAAGACTGCATGGTGGTGGCTGCATAGGGTGGTGTTACAACTCACATAGCAGAAAGCAGTTGTGATGCCATTGTTTTCTACTCATATTCGTCATCAACATATATTCATGGCACGGGTTGATGCTCGAGGCACTATGGAAAATGCAGTTATGAGACAAGGCACTTACAAGTCTAGTTATGAAGAGAGAACAACAATTATAAAGGCAATTGGGTATCATTGACAGGTGGGTGGTCCAGTCAAAAGGTGTTCAGAGGAAGAAGACATGGTGTGCAGAAAAACCATGTCTACCAGCTGTTCCTTCCTTCCCACATCTATGTGACTTTCTACTTTGTCATGTATTAATATTTTGTAAATGCCTTTGCCCTTTAGCTACCTCTGTTTTCCATGTATGATGTCCTTGTGAAACTTTACACCATCTTTAATTTTTGTGTTTCTTATGCTGCACCCTGATTCAATCCGTTTTAGTTCAATGAGAAGAACCTACTTAGCTATTCTGTTTGGGGAGTTCTTTTACATACAACACATTCAGTAAATCTGGGCTACAATGAGAAAGCTTTGATTGTTCCTCTCTGAGACCTCACAACTAAAGATATGACTTATTATTTGGTGGCAAATGTCCTTTAAGCATAACAATGATGAAACTCTTAAGGACTTGTAGTCTATTTTTTTTTTTTAACACATTCATCTCACAAGAATGAGGTCATCCCTGTTCCCCTCCCTCTCTCTCCCAACAAGTATCTGTGTAGCTAAATTCTTCTGATACTTTTAAGACTCACGCCAGAAGCAACTTCCTCCAAAAAGCCTTCCATGATGCCAAACTATTCTCATTTTAATGTTAGAAGCTGCCACGTTATGCAGTTCCAGGGGACGCCATTTACTTGCAGTCTATGTGAGTGACACCTCCTGGATTTACGCAGCTCACAGCCTGAGCAGCAGTACACAGCAGCCGTGGGTGCTTCTCCCATAGTACCCTATGCCTCAACTATTACATTATTGTTCCTTTCTATTTATGATTCTGTCCCCTAACACACTGTAAGTATTTTAGAGACAGAAACTGTAACTTAATTCTCCACCTATAGTAATTACAGAGTAAAGGTTTATTTTATTAGTGAAAAGGAAAGAAAGACGTTGAATGGAACCTCTTTGTAAAATTCATACCTTAATGATGTCTCTAAAGACCTATGCTTAACTCACACTGTTGTTACATATCCTGACTCATAGGTGTAGCAGTCCAGACTTTCTCCCCAATTCTGACTCCTGATCCAAAATACCGGGGTTTCCATTTTCTAAGAGCCTTGTACCCTTCTGACCCTATCTATTCCCCATCCCTTTCTCTATCTGCTGTAATCCTGGTCATTGGCCATTATCACCTTATTCCCCTGACTCATTAACTTTATGGAACAAGTACTGGAGAATCTTTTCAAAACTCTACCAACTCCAGTTTCTCCTCCAGGTCTTTCCCCCTCTTACTTCTGTTGTGCATCTCTCCCATCCTCCTCCACACTTGCCACCAAAAATTAGAAATTCAGCAATAAAGGTTGAAATTAGATTTTTATATCGCTGTATATTTTTCTTCTCTGCCTTCCTCCCCAGTTGGGAGGAAGGCAGAGAAGAAAAATCCATAGGTTTAGTAATATCAATTAGATATCAAATCTGTTTGTCTAACAGAATAACTGATTAGGGTGCATGCCTCTTAAATAGGTAAAAATATTTTTTTATTTTTAGAAATAGGTTTTAGGTGACTTTCCTAATCCACCCTTGATCTGTATGTGTGGCCTCATTCTGCACATCATTTGTCTATTGCATATAAACAACATTCACCTACATACTCTCTCCTTTCAAGTCTGCATTTCCAATTTTCTCTTACATAGAAGAGATCTGGGGGGTCCTGTTTCCAGCCATTGGTGAACATGAAGAGCAAGCCTTGCAAACTGGGGACTTCGACCTGCAGATGTGCTTTATTTAGAAAGCATACTACTTGGAAAAATTATTTTTTATTTAACAAATGAAATTGGAAGATTCCACGTAAGAACTCAGCTTTACAAGTTTTCTTTAAAACTTGTTTTGAAATCCAACAGATGATCCACTTTACAACATGGTAAAAATCAGTGGGGCTTAGTAGCAATTACTTCATTTATACAGATATCCACTCCCTATAGACCACAGTCATCACCACTCCTTATTGTCTCCCTAATGTGGAGGTCTAATGCATCTCTGCTCTTCCACTGTATTCTCTTATTGTGGAGAGATACTTCCTTGTATCCCTGGTTTTGTCAATTATAGGAAAATGAAAAATGACTGGAGAGGGCAGTTTATTTCATGCAAAAAGTGGAAGTAGCTTATTTCCTTGTGCCAGTGACACATATTTTTATATATCAAATGCAAAAAAAAAAATGTGTTTGTGGAACTTTAACCAGGCATCTTCACTCATTTAAGTTACTTTCTTGTTCTTGTACACATATTCTGTGACCCTTGAAAAATAAAAAGAATGATATTATTAAAATAATAACAACATTCCAGGAGGTAACTCATTGCCAATGGCATAGGAGAATCCATGTAGAAGGAAGGTCAGGGTTAAAGGAAGGTGTTGGAGATGTTGAAGTGGCAAACAACAGTGAAGCAAGGCTCTGACTTAAACTCTTGCCACTCTAGATCACCGTGTAATACCCACTGCTGTCTCATCCTCTCCACACAAGTGGAATATGGGGCCTGGATTGGGAGAGGACAGACAGCGTAGAATCTGTCTTAATTTACCCTCTGGATACTTAGAAATCCAAATGAGTGAAAACTAGACCACAGGGAAGACAGCACATAAGTTTTATTTTCAGAGTCATTGTAGTCTGTATGCCATTTGGAAGCAGAAGTGTCTTGGTGGCTTCAAAGCCATACAGACAACACCAATAAATAGTATACAATGATGGGTGTTAATTTGGTTTGCTTTGCCCATTAAAATACCATTTTTGGCAATCTATTTTTGTATTCTCCGTAAGATGATAACAATATTTTTTCCTCTAAATGAGGTATGTCGTAGTGCACTTATTTTCAGCTTCAACAAAAACAATTCCATAGCAGTCTATTTGTCATGGTATTATGCAGCTGTTGGTGCAATAACCGTGTACCTAATAAAAAGTATTGTTTTATTTCCTCCATTCTCCCACATCCTGCCCTCCACTTACCCCTTCTAATTTCTCAATTTTTTCTTCTGCAGAGTGAAGCTAGAATGTTGTTAGAGTTTTAAAAAAATTATGCTGTCATGATTCCCTCCATAATTAGCTTATTGGGAAAGTTTTGGTAAATATCTCATAGCTCAGCAGGGAAAACATTAAAAAAACAAAAACAAAAAACTCTTACTCAACTTGTGCAAGGGGTGAAGTTACTAGGGAGTTTTAATTGAAACCTCAACCATGAGCGTATAGTTCTCAGAATTCTGAAAACTGCTAATTAGGTTCAAAATTAACTTCTGCATGGAATAGAAGACTATTGAATTTAGGAATGTATTATGACTACGTGGAAAAGTGACATCTATAAATAATCCAAAATGAAATGTGTCATGAGAGAAAGAAGTGTGTGTATGTTTTTTGTTTTTTGTTTGTTTTATTTTTTTGGCAGGGGGGCAGGAAGTAATTGGTTCTTTCATTGGTTTTATGGACAAAGGAGGTATTATTCTGGTAAGTTCACTCTTGTGTTCTAGAATCAAATATGGGGATAGCAGAGAAAAATAACAATGAATTTTAAATAAAAGATAACATCTTTATACTGTACTTAGTGTTCTTGAGGAAAAACACGTTGAGGGAGGTAAGATAAATAAATGAGGAAATCATCCAGGTAGGTCAGACTGAAATGAATACGTCTTTTTTCAGAATTATCTGGATATTGTTCTACTGCCTTTTGGTCAGTGGCTTTATAACAACCACTGACTAGCCCAAATAATGTCTTTCATTTGACTCAAATTTTTGAAATAATGGCTGTAATAAATAAATTTTAGTTTTGCTTTTCTTTTTATTTTAGATTTGTTTTATTCCTTGTGGTGCCAGATATTTGAGAGAGCCTAGTACATATGTATTGGTTGAGAAATATAGTTTGGCATAAGAGAGTAAAATGATGATCTCTCTGATATAAAGGGGAAACTTGAAAAAAAAATCATTGAAACAGCATAAAACATTTAAAGAAAAAATGTGGACCAACTATATTTTAGAGACCATCTGCACTGATACTTACTTGGTATAATATTGGAATATTCAATGGAGTTCTTGAATCCCTTCTGCGATTTACCTCTTTTTTCTTAAACAAGATGATGAGAAGAGATTAAAGTGATGTGGACAGTACCTGGGGTATTTCCATGTTATTCACCATAATTCCTTTAATCAATTTAAATTAATCAGTGTATGATTCCAGTCATTTGTATGAACTTTCAATCTGTGCAACACATTATTTTACATTGTTGCTGTCTTAAATAGTCAATTTCCAAATATTTTATGCTTGATAGTATGGCTAAATTTACCCTTTTATGATGAAAGATATATTTAAGTTTCACTTTTGCGCCTATATATTGATGGTCCATGAGTCCTTTTAATTCTTCTCTTCAAAATACTGTTTTAAAGAATATACAGGGCTTCCCTGGTGGTGCAGTGGTTAAGAATCCGCCTGCCAGTGCAGGGGACACGGGTTCAAGCCCTGGCCGGGGAAGATCCCACATGCCACAGAGCAAATAAGCCTGTGCGCCACAACTACTGAAGCCTGCGCGCTTAGAGCCATTGCTCCGTAACAAGAGAAGCCACGACAATGAGAAGCCCATGCACCACAAGGAAGAGTAGTCCCCGCTCACGGCAACTAGAGAAAACCCGCGCTCAGCAACGAAGACCCAATGCAACCAAAAATAAATAATAAATTAAAAAAAAAAGAATATACTAACATGGAAACATTATATTTTTATTTCTTTAGACACAGCTGTCAACCTACTGTGTTTGTTGAATTTCCTGTTTCCTTCCAGTCCATTTTGGCCAGTCACCGTAACTTTCTGGTCACTTTGGTTTATTATAATTAGTCTAATCCTGTTTAACTTCCGATATCATATCTGATTTCATTGTTTTCTTCCCTCCCCCCAGCTGTAGACTGTGATCTTGGCTACTTGGACTTTGGAGAGTAGGAGGGTCTGCCTTTTAGATCTTCATTACCTCTTCCTTTTCAAGGTCCAGTCTCTTGAAATAGAGAGAGAGAGGAATAGTGGAAGCAGAGCTTGTCTGTAACTAAGCTGCTCTGATTCCATCTGTGATCTACTCAGAGAATGGTCTTTGTGTAGATGTTACATTTGGGTGGGGGTGGGGGAGTGAGGGCTTTGCTCATCCTCCTTTTGATGACCTCTATTACTGACAACTCCTGCAGAGAAAGCCAGCTAGTTTCCCGTGAGTCCTTCCAGAAGGCCATGTTCCCAGTTCCTTCTGGTACTTCCTCATCTGTCTCTGCCCTTCCTCTGTCTTCCTTGCTCCTTCATATGGGCCCACAGGAGTCATAGGAGGCTTCTTCTGTCCCCTCTGATGGCCTCTGGGAACTTAGAAGGGGCTGCCCCACCATTTTTCTTCACAAGTGTAATGGACATTAGTCCTTTTAAGACTTGCTGACAATAGACTACTCTGAAGACCTTTCTGCTTTCAGACAACCCTAGCCCAGAAATGGGCACCAGGTTCTATATTTATTATTATCCTACATTTCAGGGGGTGGATGTTAACCTCACCTGAGAACTTTCTCGCTGTTCTCAACTCCAGCTCAGGAATCAGCCAGCCAGGTTTCCTCACCCACTGCTGTACATGAGTCTCCTCCTCCCCTGACATGCTTGCCTTTAGCAAAAAATTATTCTTGCCTTTCTTTTATGGTTGGGACAGGGATGAGTAACCTCTCACCACAAAGAGTGCATAGCCATTAAGTCTAAGGCTGACCCTCAGGATCGTTCATCTGCGCACTTGGGGGAATAGAGGACAGAGAAAAAGTTAGTGAATGGGGGCTCTGGTAGCTGCTTCTGCCTCTCTGAGAAGAGGAACATATCTGGGGGGCTTGTTGTTAGTACAATATTGCGCCCTCCCTGTTATGTAAAAGGTCCCTCTCTACATGCTGTTGGGTGTGTGTGTGTGTGTGACAGCCTCTCTCTTCCATGGATTTTAAGCTACTTTGAGACAGAAACCATATATTGCAGCTTTTTCATCCTTTCTAAGTACTACTTTAACAGTAAAATTGATATCAAAATGGTAATAATAATAGTAAAAATAGTAAATGGTGCTTTTTAGGTCAGGCACTGTTCTAAAAGATTTATATATATTTATGCATTTAATCCTCACAAACCCTACGAGGTCGGTATTGTTATTGCTGCAATTTAGCTTGTGAAAATAGGTTATGGAGTGGTTAAGTAACTTGCTGAAAGTCACACAGCTGATAAGCAATGAAGCTGGGGTTGGAACCCAGGCAGCCTGGCTCTGAGGTTTATCAATATTGATTGTCCTCGTCACAAGCATATGGCCTTACTGTGAACAGGTGTTGGTAAAGTTAATTAGAAACAGGGATAATTTGCTCAGTCTGATTTAGTATGTGAAGGAACATATTAAATTTTAATTTAAGTGAATTATTTTACTTAAGAGAAAAATCAGATTATTATTATTTATGCATGCAACTTCATAAATTATTGTTGAACTCAGTGAATATGAAACTTTATAGATTAAATGTAAGCAAAAAATTAGTCCCGAAAGAATTGAGAACATTAAAACAATTCCTTCTAAAGATGAGTCAAAACAGTTACTTAATGAGTGACTGTCCCTGAATATATTAGATACGTTTTTAAAGGTAAGTTTAAAAAGTTCAAACCATATTGGTTATCTAGTCTCAGACACTATCTGGTATCTCTTTGTAGATAAGAAAATAAAAATCAGAGTTCAGAACGATGAAGTCCATTGTTCTCACCTTGCATCTCCTTAAAATCACTGATGATCTTCTCCCAGATTTAAACAGATGCTTTTCAGACCATATCTCTCATACTTCCCTTCCCTCTCCTCCTCTGTCTCGAGCTCTGCCCCTCGTTCTCCACCCACTCATTTTCCCCTCAGTCTGTCCACTGCACCAGCTGTGAGGTGCACTGAGTCTCCTCTCTGCTCTCTTCCTGCTGTGCGTTCTTTGCCCTCTGCCCCTTCTCTGGCCAGCTCCCTGCAGTTCTGACAATGGGTATCTGGGGCAAATTCAGCTCTCTTGACAATGCTCTAATGGAGAAAAAAAAAAAGAAAACTGGTCAGCTAAAACATGGCATACATTTTTCACAAGCTCTTATCTCTACCCCATCCAATACACATTTCTGTAAACCATTTCAAATTGTTAAAAGAAGCAGGTATTTCCCTTTCTGACTTACTTCACTCTGTATGACAGACTCTAGGTCCATCCACGTCTCTACAAATGACCCAATTTTGTTCCTTTTTTATGGCTGAGTAATACTCCATTGTATATATGTACCACACAAATATCGTATATTAACTCATATATGTGGAATCTAGAAAAATGGCAGATGAACCTATTTGCAGGGAAGGAATAGAGAATGCAGATGTAGAGAATGGATGTGTGGACGTGGGGGAGGGGAGGGGGGAATGAATAGGGAGATTGGGATTGACGTATGTTCACTGCCACGTGTAAAACGGATAGCTGGTGGGAACCTGCTGTATAGCGCAGGGAGCTCTGCTTGGTGCTCTGTGGTGACCTAGATGGGTGGGATGGCAGGGTGGCGTGGGAGGGAGGTCCAAGAGGGAGGGGATATATGTATACATATAGCTGATTCACTTCATTGTACAGCAGAAACTAACACAACATTGTAAAGCAACCACACTCCAATTTAAAAGAGAAAAAAGAAACAAGTAGATTCAGTGAACTTGTTACTTGGTGGATTGACTTTCAGCAATCCAGCCTTAAATGAAGTGGCCATTCAGTCAGCTGGTAAAATGGTGAATTGTCTTTTGGGATATTGGCCCTGAGGCTGCCCTGGTTCCTGCCTTTCTGGTTGTTCAGCTTGTGCTTTGATACCATGACCTATCCCAGCATGCTTTGTGCTTAAGCTGGTTGGCCTCTGTGACTTGATGGAAAGAACCCTGACTGTTTTGAACCTTAGTTCAGCTAGTCTCTGAGCAGGTCTGTTGGGAGTGGCAGAAGCAGAAAGCTCTGGGGCCATCTGGCTCTCCTGTTTTCAGAGTTCCTATGATCACTTGTGGTCTGTGCACCTGTCTTGCTCACAGTATAAACCTGGACTTTTTAATATGTATATTATATTGTAGATACACACTGATGGGGTTAGGATTAGGGTTAGAGTTACGGTTATGGTTAGCTTAGTGCTGGATTTTGGATTCTCTGGTGAGATTCCTCTGGTCACAGAGACCATTGACCTCCATATGGCCAAATCCAGTAGCTACAATTTTGTCATTATATTTCCTGATAATCCTATTGATTTTTGCAATGTTGACCATTCTCTGCTACTTAAAATCTTTTTCTTTTGTTTCCAGAATCCTTTCCAGGATTTGTGGTTTCTCTTTTATTAATAAATAAAAATTTATTTTTTAAATAAACTGTTATTTCTGTCATCTTTACAAATCTGTCTTTAGCCACCCACTCCTTTTAATAATGTGTTTCTTCAGGACTCAGGCTCTGACCCTCTAGTTACCTTACCTTACATTCTTTTTTTTTTTTTTTAATATTTATTTATTTATTTACTTACTTACTTACTTACTTATCCGGCTGCACTGGGCCTCAGTTGTGGCACGCAGGATCTTTGTTGCCGCTTGCAAGATCTTTGTTGTGGCGTGTGAGATCTTTTTAGTTGCAGCATGTGGCATCTTCTTTTTAGTTGCAGCACGTGGGATCTTTAATTGCGGCATGCGGGCTCTTAGTTGCGGCATGTGGGATCTAGTTCCCTGACCAGGGATCAAACCCGGGCCCTCTGCATTGGGAGCACAGAGTCTTAACCACTGGACCACTAGGGAAGTCCCTACCTTACATTCTTAAACATGCTTATCCATGCCCATGACTTCAACTGATGCATCTCTACTTAAAATCCCCAAATTTCTATCTCTTGTTTTGGCCTCTCTACTGGTCTCTAGACACATAACAACTGTTTACTCATTTCAATTTGGTTGTTTCACAAGCACTTCAAACTCATCATCATCCTTCTCCAAATTTTCCTCTTTGACATTGCCCATCTGGTAAATGGTACCACTGTTTACCCACTCCACCTAGCCTTCTCTGTCATCCCATTCAGTCACCAGATCCTACCATTTCCA
Source organism: Balaenoptera acutorostrata (assembly GCF_949987535.1). Lineage (NCBI taxonomy): Eukaryota > Metazoa > Chordata > Mammalia > Artiodactyla > Balaenopteridae > Balaenoptera > Balaenoptera acutorostrata. Next base: position 76,700,239 of record NC_080069.1, on the reverse strand, counting down.
CCTTCTAAGTCAGCATCAACCACTCTCTCCCTCTTTGCTTCTCCCTCTCCTTTTCCCCCTCTGTCTTTCTTTTTCATCACCATTGCTCCTGCCTTAGTGCAGAGCTGCATCTTTTCTCTCCCAAATCATTACAGCTGTTTCTGAATAATTATTTTCTTTCCAGTCTTATCTCCCTCCAATCTGTCCTTCATACTGTGGCCTTGGAGGGAGCTTCTGAGGTGCTGTTCTGATCATATCACTTCTCTGGGTAAACCTTGTCATTGATGTCCATTCCCTTTAGAACAAAGAGTTATCTCATTAGCATGAACATGTAACCTGGTAACATGTAACATGAAACCTTGTAACCTAGCCTCTGTTTAGCTATCATTTATTCTTTTGCCTTCTAACATGTATTCATCACTCCAGCAATAGCAAACATGGCATTTCCTAAATGTGCCATGTACCTTAATGTTTCGCACCTGTTTGTAAGACCCATGTGAAGCATCACCTCCCCAAGGAAACCTTCTCTGACCCCTCAGCTTAACATAGATGCTCTTCCTTTGTGTTCCTACAGCCTCGAATACACACATATCTCTGCCCTAATGCTTATCATACCCTTCTGGAATAGTCTGTTTACTTTTCTGTCTCTTACACTAAGTCCAAACCTATTTACTTTATCTCCCCCAAACCTAGCTCAGTACATAGGAGGTAATCAATAATTGTTTATTAAATGATTAATATATTAATGAATGGGTGAAAATAAGAAAATTAAAACAGAAGAAGTTTTCTTATTTAAAAATACAGACGATTCCTCTGAACAATTTCATTTACGTAATGTTATTTCTATTTTAAAATACTCTTTTGCATGTTTGGAGGGTAGTTGCATTCTTGCTAATTACATATTTCAATTAATATTGTGTAAAGCTAGTTATGCCATGTAAAGTATGCCCATTCTATTGAATAAGAATATAATAAAATGCATGCTACAAAATATTGTAGTCCAAATGATTCAGTCTACATTGTTTTTCTGTCCTTTATTCATTGTTATGACTGTCAATTATTATTATACAGTAGATAAGGGACCTGTAGGTTATGAGAAAGTCAGAAGTATTATATTTTATTATGAACTAATCTTGCTCTAATCCCCAATGCAGCTACTTCCTTTTAATAACATTGTTTTAAAAGATCTTCTGACATCTGCATATACTCAGTAACGTGAATATAGCAAACTTTTAGGTATTTCACTCATCTCTGTGCAACATATTAAATTATTAAGAATGTCCTTTTGGAATCATTTTCCTGGAATATAGTATCTTTCTTAAAGTCTAAGGCTTTTTCCTAAAACAGTCTCCCTTTCCCCTAGAGGCTGAGTAATCAGAGACTCCCCTATTCACCTTCTCCTTAGCATGGTACCAGGTACTCAGCAAGTTCTCAGTGACTGTTTCTTGAGTCTACATCCTTGAAACTCTTCTTCCTTTCAGTTTTACCACATTTAGAGGATTTTCAACCCACCAAAGCCCCTAATATATTCTCTGAAAAGCCAAGGGTTTATTTAAGGGTATAATACAGCAGGGAACAGGAAGTAGAGTGAGTGTTTCTTCATCTCCTTGGAACTGTGGGCCCCTTGAGAGTCTGATGTAGTCCTCTCTCAAGGAAAATGCACATACTCATATACTCACAAATGTTAAAAGTTCAGGGGGTCATAGAGCTCTAAAAGGATTTCATTGACCCTCCTGGGTCCATGGAACTCAGATTAGCTCTGAAATCAGGTTTAATTATGGCTGGAGTGAAGGATGTTGTGTTAGGACATGGTAGAAGATGAGGCGAAACCAGAGGTAACCAAGAGATGGAGAAGGACTTGGATTCCATGAAAGCAGTTGGGATTTCTTCCTAAGAAAGCATTAAAACTCATGATAACTAAATCGAAGGATATTTATAAAACTGAGACTACCAAGCCAGAAAGTAAAATTTCCATTTATTTTATGGGGAAGATAAATATAATTTTGCATAAGCATCAAGGGGGAAATACTGAGTTCCTAGTGTTGCCTCTTTGCTCAGTAAAATGCCACTAAGTTGGAAATCTCATATTTTAGCAGACCGAATCTATTTGCACTGAGTTGGCAGTAGTTAAGTACCTTTCTCTACAAAGTATAAGGCTTACTTATGTCTAATATTTTGTCTAGTAAAAAAACAAAACCAGAAAGTTATGGCCAATTCACTCTCATACATATAGTTGAGTGACTATAAAGGGTCAGGCACTATGCTAGGCTCTAAGAGGAATATATAGACAATTTTTAGAAGACTAGAGCTTCTTGAACAGCTTGAAAAAGAGATGCACAAAGAAGGTGAACGCTATAACTAAGGTCCAGTTATAATGGGAAAGAAGAAAAGAGGATTTGATCCTCCATAGTGGAATCTGGGAAGACTTCACGGAGGAGGTGGAACTTGAGCAGGCTTTGAAGACAGTTGGATTCTGACAAGTGGAAGTGAAGTACAGAGACCACTGTAGTTAAAATATGTTCAGAGGGAAAACATGGAAGTTAGGGAGAGCAAGGAGAATGATGAATCGTCTCCTTGGGTTGGCACAGAGGTGGCATGATGCACGGTAAGGAAATGCCCTATGTGGCAGAACGTGCTCTGTATTCCACATTCAACAAACCTTGAGCACGTACTATGTGCAAGTGGAGAGAGAGAAATAATAAGCCATAATCATAATAGGAAAGTTTTAAAGGATTTTATAAGTGATAATGTGATTAAAAATAAAAGAAAAAATAAAGCAGGGTAAGGGGGATTGTAGTGCCTTATAGGACGCAAGTTAACATTTTAAATAGGGTGGTCCAAACATAATTCATTGAGAAAGTGACCTTTGAGCAAAGCCTGGAAAGGGATTAGGGAGAGAAACATTCAGATATCTTAGGGGAGAATGCTCCAGGAAGAGAGCGATGAGGCCAAAGTGTGCTTGGTTTGTTCAAGGAATGACTTGGACACCAGTATAACTGGAGCTGAGTGCAGAGGAGAGAAGTAGAAGACACAGTCAGGTAAAGTGGTGTGTGATGCAGGTGGGGATGTGTCCTATAGGGTCTAATCGAAGGTTTAGGACCTTTCTTGCTTCCTCTGCCAATATTTTCCCCGAACACTCTTAACAGTTCCACAGTTTTAGAATCTCAAAGAAAACATGGAGGCAGTGTTACCTGGAAGGGATGTAGTGATTCATCTATTCATAGCACAGTGTATGGAATCAACATAGTCTATTTTATTTCACATTTTTTGACTCAACCATACAGATCTCTGGAAGGGAGATGATTTTGCTAGACTTCAAATAGTAAGGAAGCAGTACTTCAGATTGTTACATGTCCCCCATGATTGACATGGTTCTAAGTACTTTCACTGCAAGCATCTTTGCTGCAATCATTTTCACCACATAACTAATTGGCTGTAAGGCAGTTTTTCCATAAAAGATACAGTAACAAAAAATAAAAGAGGGACATTTAAAAGGACATAATGAAATATGAGAAATGAATAACAAAATTAGAAAACTATTGTGAAATACAAAATATTTGATTACATTTAAAATGTGTTGATTCATGGCAGTTCTGCATAAATAACTGATTTTATTTTGTGGGTTGTACCTAAGCACTTGTCTTTCAAGTATTTTCTCCTAGTATTTTCTTCCTTTTTTTTTTTTTTTTTTGCTTGTTGATTCATGTCCTTATTTGGCATCACACTTTTTCTTTTTTGCGAAAATTCATTCATTAAGAGAGGTATCAGTTTCCAAATACTAGGATGTATATTCGTACCTGAGCTTTCTATTGCATGTGAAAGCCTTCTACACTGTTGTTTGTTATTGGCATATTGTCACATGTCCGTTGACAGACATTCCAAAGTCCTGTGGGAATGTGCATTCAAGTCTGCACCTTGGAGGCCCTGGCCTCTTTCTCCTCCAATGTAGTGTGTTTCAAAATAAGAAACCAACTCTTGAGGCAAATCATCCTCATCTGTCAGCTGGACAAAGCCATCAGTAACGTCGCTAACTGGAAGAAATGCTAACGTATTTCAAGCAGTTGAAACCAAACTGTTGAACCAAAAACTATCAACCAATTGTATCTTTCACGGCAAAATTGCCTTACGGCCAATTAGTTTTGCGGCAAAATGCTTGCGGCAAACATTTACGGCAAAGAAGCTTATGGAAAAAATACCGGATTCTGAGGCGCTCGCGTGTTGCCTTCGATATAACAGGTAGGAGTTATTTTTCACTGGAAAGGTTTTGACTTCCAGAATATTCAAAGGGAATTTTTAGAAAGAAAGACGGTAGCTATGAAATAAGCTTCTTGGGATTTCCCTGGCGGTCTAGTGGTTAAGACTCCGCGTTTCCACTGCAGGGAGCGCGGGTTCCATCCTTGGTTGGGGAACTAAGATCCCGCGTGCCAAGCAGCTCAGACAAAAAAAAAAAAAAAAAAAAAAATTCTGTTAATAAGTTTCTTAAAAACGAAAGATGGAGAGAAAATATGTTTGTAGGTTTTAGGTTCATTAGGATTTTTAAAAAAACGTATATGTGTTTTTTTTGGCCAGATATTGAAGTATGCATGCTTGATATGTTTTATTCAACATAATGACATTTGGGTTTTCTCTTTAATTAACATAGATGATGTAGCCAAGCCTTATTTTTTCACATGACTCTATCTACAGCAAGGATGTACAAAAGCATAGTTTTTGTGTTAATGGCCCTCTCTGGCCCATTGTGTTCACTACTGTTTGCACTATACTTTATTTCCTATCCTTACAATGACTCTATAAGACAGAGATTTTTAGTCAAATTTTCAAGAGAGTTACCTGAAGCTTACAGAGGTTAACTAATTTTGCCCAAGTTACACAGTCTATTTGTTGTGGTGCTGTAATATTAGTTCATATTGCTCTGACCCCAAATCCTTTGTAATTTCCACATGATTGAATTGTCATCTTCCTTGTAATTCCCTTTGAACCATATGTAGCTAGAGTCCAGAGAAGGAATAAATTGTTAATAGGGTAGTAGCTACTGGGTGTTTATCTCTGCCCGATGCGGTGTCCTAAACTAATTTAGGTAGTAGGCATTTAAAAGTCCTGGATTCAAATGCTACTTTCCCTCTATGAATGGTATGACTTTGGTCAAGTTACTGTACAGTTTTGAGCTTTCATTTCCTGATCTATAAAGTGAAGATTCACGCCTACCTTGCAGAGTTGTTGGCAGAATTGAATAAGAGCATATTTTGGACTAAGTAAGCTTTCCGTTTTTGCTAGTTGAATATAGTAAGACCTTTTCTTTGTGTGGTTGGCAGAGCATATTTTTATATCAAGAATTAATAGTCCAAGCTATGTCACAACTTTAAGATTGCATGTAATGTTGCTCCCTGTGTAATATTATAATAGGTTTCAATTAGAAAAGTTCACGGCCAGTCTTGCATGGCAAGTTGTGTTAACCTCATTTAACCCAGTCAAATGTTCTGTGGTACCAAATGCAAAATTTTTTTGACAATCTGTCCTCATAGTTTTTGAAATAATTTAATTATTTCAGTTTCAACAATCTGTGTGCTCTTCAGCTTAGGTCTTCTCTTACTAATCTACTTGATTCCTCCTATCCATGAAAGAATAACTAAAAATAGCATATCTTTAACCCAGTTCCTTTATTACTTGCTATCTACCCTCAAACATTGTCGCTTAAATATTAGGCCATCACAGATCTGTAGTTCTTGTGTCCTGGTCACACTTAAAAACAATAATGATGTAGCAAAGCATTTGTAAGCTAATAGCTTGGCTAATTACTGAACTTTGATTAGAGTTTTAAGTTTCTGAAAAAATGTATTAATGGAAAATCAGAATGGCTTTTCTTTGACTTACAGATTTTAATTGATATTATCTTTGTAGTGTAATAAGATTCCTTAGAGGGTGCCCTTGGTTTAATTTTATCTTGCTCTGACTATGAAAGAGGCAAGAGTTGGGCAAATGATACTGTAGGATACTGTAGGTAGTAGAAACTAACATTTTTTGAAATTAATAGCTATAGCTTTTAAAACTTTTTGAAATAAAAAGTAATACTTTTAAAGATGTTTAGATAGCATTATAGACAAATTTATGGTAATTTGCTTCTGATATTTTTAAGTTGTGATACTTTGCTATTTGTTTAGGCAAAATATTCTTTGCCTTCAGAACTGTAACATTTGTTAGCTCAACAAACCAAAATGTTCCCTCAACATTGTGTAGGTGTTATGCTTTTTGTTTATAATGTACTGTTATTCATCTTCTATTAATATTTGGAAAATAAATCTGGAGTCTAAGAAAGTGTGTGTCCAATGTGGATTATTGCAGTAAGGGAAGCCCTCACTCATCCATGTGTGTGGGAAGCAGGCAGAAGTCAAACATTTAAATATTTGATCAAATATCCTTTATGGAAATTATACTGGACTTTGACATTCTTGGACACAATTTTCATGGAAGCCCGTTTGTAACAAGGGTTATGACCTAGAGCACTTTCAAGTGATTTGGTCTTAGAGAATGACTGTCATGAAGATGCTTATTATGACATCAAGTTGTGATCATTTTTCTTTCCAAAGCAATTTGGAATGCTTTCACAAGTGACATCTAGCATTCTTTCATAAGGGTTTGCAAATTTTTAACAGGGTGAAATTTTCCTGATCCTATATTAAGAATAAGTCTACAAGTCTCTTAAGAATCCTGAAGAATGCTTATTATAGCAAGTTTTCCTAAGTACAGTCATGAGTAATTTAGAAATATAAGTACATTTTTGTCTTTCTCATAACTTGAAAAGCATTTATAGCATCATATGGGATGATATGGGTAGCAACCTAAGCACAATCAGTTCTTCTCATTTAAATCTTTAAAAGAGAGCAAGAAATTTGATTTGCTTTAAAAAAAAAGTAGATTAAAAGACTAGGCTAATCATTTAATTATTAATAATCATAGTTGGTATATACTGATCAGTTACTATGTATCTGGTGCAGTGATAAGCTGATGAACAATGTATATACTGGTGGTATACTTATATTCTGTATAAAGAAACAAAGGCTTAAGAATTTAATGACTTGCCCAAGTCTGATGACAGTATTCAAACCAGGAATGATCTGACTGCAGAATTCAGGACCTCAACCAGCAGACGCATGGCCTTTCTCAAACTCCCAATGTACCTGAACTAACAAACATCGGCCTAGGGTTGACCACTAGGGAGAAGAATCCCAACACACAGTCTGGTTACTAGAATATGGCAGTTTCTAGATTAATTTAGAACAATGGCTTTCAACTCTCGTTTTGTATTAGAATTATCTGGGCAATTTTAAAACATCCTGAGATTCTGATTCAATTGGTCTTGGGTGAGACCTGGACACTGGTATTTTTTTAAATTGCCCTATAATTGATGTTAATGTGTAGCCAAGATATAGATGCATTTATTTAGGGCAGACTGTGTCTTGTAAGACAGCAGCATTCAGTGGAAATACTTCAAGTTTGTTTCAAGTTTAATTTTTAATATATTTGAACTATTAATTAATTAAAATAAAATATACAATCAGATGTTTTAACTACAAACGTTAAATCTCAGGATGAGCCAAGCTCATTTTAGCCTCAGGGTCTTTGCAGTTGGCCTGCAATACTTTGAAGCTTTGCCTGGATGGTTTCTTCTCTTTATTAAGGTTTCCACTCTGTTGTTCCTTTAGAGAGACTGTCTATGAGTGTCTCCCAAAATACCTCCCCCGATTTTTTATCTCATTGTTTTTAAAGGTTTTCATTAAAACACTTTTAATTTCCTGAAATTGTCTTGTTTTTATTTGTTTTTTGTTGGCTTCCTTGCAAAATACAGAGATCTTGTCTGTCTTGTTTTAATATGTGTCTATCCCTAGCACAAGGAGTGGAGTTTGGCTCAAGTACTCAATAAATGTCTGTTGAATGAATGAATGAACGGCGAAAATTTAGTATAGATTTTTGGTTAGTCCATCTGCTTATAAGCTAAACTGACTCTCCCAACTTTGAACACAAATTCTGTGTACCTTACTTCCTAGATAACTGGAAAAAGAACACACCTGGTACACAGGTAGAGGTATTCTGAATTCAGTTTAAAATTAAGGTGATTTGATAAAGCCTTCATTCGTAGCTGGGATTGTGACTCTTACTTGATGATAAAACCATGTTTCTGGAAAATATTAATTGTGTTACAATAAATTGACATCTCTGATAGGTAGCAAGTCTAGTTTTTTAGACTACCCAGCGAAAATAAAGGTCTAAGGTAATGCTTTTCGAGTATGTCATTAGTACACTGGATGTAGTTCTGTAAGTCTATACCATTTTGAAGGGAATCTTGATTTTGAATTCTAGACTGTATCATTCTTTTCTTTGATAACCTTGGCACAATATTCTTTGGATAAAATAAAACTATTAATATTTGGGAAAGTTGAGTTTCTAAAAATGGGAACTTGGATAACAGGGAGTAATTAAAATACCTCATAACTCTTGGTCTTTGTCTGCTTATTCAGGATGGCAGTTCCTAGAAACCGCTGAAGCAAGTTCATAGAATAATATAAAAGAAAGCTCACTTCTTGATTGACATTGGCTTAGTACTTAATGTGAGATGGGGAAGTTTTCTTCAGTTAGAATATTTTGAAGGAGGGAGGTCAGTTGGGTTTCATCCCGTGCAAGTATCTTTTGACCTGCTGCTGATTAAAGTTTGTTAGCTTGCAGAGTAGCAATAGACTTAAGAATCTTTAAATGTGAAGAAGACTTACATACCATTTAGTTCAATCACTTTATTTTACATCAAGGAAACTGGGGCCCAAATAGGAGAAGTAAATCTGGAACTCTGTCTTCCCTCAGTAATTGCAGTGTAGCTACATGCTCTGCCTTTCTAGCAAATGTAGTGAAAGGTTTGCTCTTGTATCTTCTGGTGTTTTTTCGAGAAGAAGTGTTTTGCTTTGTACTTATAAAGGCTAAAAATACATGTTTTAAATATATTAACAATTATATATGTATAATATAAATGCAAAATATCACTGGATAAGAGACCTAAGGCATAAGCAATCATTTGAAGTGCCAATTTGAAGCTAAAGTTTTTCTGTGGATCTATCTAAAATAGAATAACATTTACTTGGAGAATTCAAGGAAAATAAGCTTCAAAGTTTTTTTTGTTTTTGTTTTTGTTGTTTAAGACTTGAACTTTGCCATTGCAGCTTCCCTCAGGTTCACTCTCACAGTGCCAAACTAAATTTACTCCTGGTGTTTTTAACATTGGCCTTACAGAAAAATGGCTACATAAACCTCAAATTGTGAAACATTAAAGGAATGTGAAAGAAAATATTCTATTTGACTATGTGCAAGTAAATCAGGTTGCTAAATTACAAGAAAAAATGAAGGTGCTCATTATACTTGTTGGGTCCCATTTTAGGGGTATAGAATTCCAACTCCTATGGGAATGTAGTGAAAAAGCACAGACTTCAGTCAGGTCTAACAGGGTACAAGTCTCACTACTGCTTATGAGCCAGGGCTCTAGGGCAAGTGACAGAATATCCCTGACCCTCCTTTGGCTTAGCTGCAAAATTACCCTGAGATAAAAGTACAGTGAAGTGAACTAAACAGGGAAGGGTGTGTCCCAAGGCACCAATGTTAAGGGAGTACAAACCTTTTAAAAATTGAAATTTTAATGATGTCATTTAAAATAACGTAACATTTGCATATTGACAACATATGCACTGAGCTTAGTACCTAATTAGCAAGAAAGAGTAATTAAAACAGGAAGCTACCATGTGACAAGTATTGTTACTGATACCTACACCTGAGGCGCATTACCAAGATGATCTGATGGTTCTACTTTCTGTGGGCTCAGTATTGCCAGTGACTGCCCTGATAATGCCAACTTCACAAGGGCGTTATAAAGATTCCATGAGGTAACATGCTGCTATGACTGTATAAATGGTAGTCATTGGCCATTGTGACAGGAGCTCTTTCTCAGGTTTCTAAGTTTGGTATTATGTTGACTTTCTTATCAACCTGATATCTCTTTTAGTAGACTTTCTGCAGGGTAAGGTCATTGCACTGTTTTATTCTTTGAGTCTACCAAGTAAGTGCCTGATGTGGAATAGGTCCTCTTTGAAGAGTTCAAATGAATGTATACAGTCATCTAAAAGTTACTTAACTGGGGATCTTGTTATCATTTTGAGAGCTCTAATCTCTGTCCTAATAGGACAGATGAGCTAATAAAGGAGAGTTGAGTACCAATTCTACTCCCCAGATGGCCTCAACCTTCTTGGGCAGCAGTAAGGCCAGGAAGAGTCAGTGGTGATCACTCCATTGTGAGGACAGACTATATCTAATTCTGCTGGCTCTCCCCTCTGTATTTCCATTCATCTGAAATATAATGGGTTGGAATTCATAAAATAAAATTCTCACTTGTTTATATTACTTTCACTGGACATTAATGATCCAGTTAAATGGAAAATAGAACTTTTTTGAGTGGGGGTATGTTAAAGCTGTATTTGCTCTCCCATTTCAGTATTTCCTTGAGATTGAAACCTTTTAATAATGATTTACTCATATAAGTACAATACTATTATAAAGAAATTTGTTAGGTCATTAAGTTCTGAGGAGCAAGGTACAAGGCAGTCAACATCCAGCCCCTTTTTTGAGAATACGTAACATATACCCTCTAAAGTGACTTGGTTTTTTAGCCTTGGCCTTGACTTGAGAAATAAATCTCCAAGTTACTATGCAGTAAACTTCAGAATTATTTCTCTTATAGTTTATAGCAGAGCAAGTTGAAGGTGATAAAATTTTTATCAACAAGGAGTTCACAGTTTTATATGTGATTAAGAACATGTACTTCGGTTATTTATAATATGTGTCCAGATTTTAAAAACTCACATTACCATAAAATCAGCTATGACATATAAATTGACTGAAAAACAAGCCATGGTTCTTATACCTCTTTTGAAAGGAAAGGCAGGTATATCACAGAGTGGTTTTTATAATGTACATTTTTCAGTTGTTGATGGCAGATAGTTGAAGCAAAAACCTCAGAACGGTCACAAGAGAGTTTAACGCATAATTTTGTAATAACGGAAGCATGGTTGTTTTCAACCTTTTTTTTCCCCACTGGGAGCCCATTCCATATTAGTGTGTATAGAATTGCCTTATACTTTTTAAGGGATACTAAATTCCTTTTATTTGGATTTATATAATGTAGTCAACCATTCTCCTATGGATGGAAATTATGCTGTTTCCAAACTTTTGCTGCTATAAACAATGATGCAAAGAATGTCTGTGTCCATGTCATTGAGCTTTTGGGTGAATACTCTGCAGAATAAATACCTAGCAGTAAAATTGCACATTTTATTGCATTTTTTATTTTGATAAAGATAGCCAAATTGTCTTTCATAGAAGTTGTATTAATTTACACTCTCATCAGGGGTTTGAGAAGATACATAATTCTTCACATCAAGCTTTTAGATCTTTACCAATCCTGATAGGTAAAAAATGGTATCTGAACACGTTTAATTTACACAGCTCTTGTTACAAATAAGAGCATTTGAAGTTATTTATATTTCATTTTCTATGAACGCTCTGTGTATTTTACGTTCTGTTTTTAAATCTTAGATTGTTCTTTTCTGATTTGTTGAAACTCTTTCCATATTGGAAAACCTATGCCTTTGTGATAGGATTTGCAAATATTATTTTTCCTCATTTGTCATTTATCTTGAAGCAGTTTAGTATATGTTTTGTCCTGAAGAAAATTTAGATTCTTTTTTACCTATTCAATTTATGAATCTTTAATTTGATGACTTCTCATTGCAAATTCTCCCCCCCCCCAACACACACACACACACTCTCTCTCTCTCTTATTTGTTTGTAGGGTTTTATCTGGAATTTATTTTGTTATGCGATAGATATCCAACCTTAGTTTTTCCCAAATGATTTCCCAGTTGTCTCAGTTTTTAATCTAGTTCTCCTACATGCCACTTACATCATAAACTGAAGTCCCACATTTATTTGGTTTTATGTATAGACTGTTCTGTTCCATCTTTCTTTCTTTCTTTCTTTCTTTCACCACAATATTTTAGTAGCAGTAGATTTATAATAAAACTAGTTTTCATTCCACCCCCTCTTCTTCATTAGAATTCTTTTCTAAAAATTTCCTTTTTGTACACATTTATTTTCCACATGAATTAAATAAACAGATTGGTATAGGTCTAAAAAATATGTTGCAATTGTATTTAAGATTTGTGCATCTATTTTCTTAAGTGTTATTCATTTGTGATTTTAGTGGGAGGCTATTTCATTGGATTTTGGCATCCATGTTATACTAAATTCATATAAATAGTTTAAAAGATTTTCTTCTTTTTTAATGCTTTGGAACTGTTTCAATAGAATTGGAGGTATCTGTAGTTTCAAATTTGATATGGTATCAGAGCTGTTTACTCTTTATAGACTTTTTTCTCCTGGGAAAATCTGAGACTTGTGCTTAAAGGTATAAGAGGGGGTAGAGGAATCACTCTTCTAGTGTTTCCTCGATTTTATTTTCACCAATTAGGATATTTATATATTCTGCTTATTTAGGTCAGTGGTTTTATAAAGCCTTTATTTTTTAAGAGCAGTTTTAAGTTTACAATAAAATCGAGAGGATGGTATAGAAACCCTCTGCTCTCATACACCCATAGCCTCACCTGTTAACAAGATCATTCACCAGAATGGTACATTTTTTCACCAAGGATGAAGCTACATTGATACAACATCATCATAGTTCACCTTAGGGTTCTTGGTGCTGTACCTTTCAGTGGGTTGGTGCTGTACCTTTCAGTGGGTTTGGGCAAATGTATAATGACATGTATTCATCATTATAATATTACACAGAGTATTTTCACTGCCCTAAAATCCTCTGGGCTCTGCCTATTCATCTCTTACCCACTCTAGCTCCGTTTTTGTAAAATTATATTTTCCTAGTTAACCATACATTTTATACAGATTTTCAAATTCATTTTCAAATTGCTGAAAATAATAGCAGTCTCTTCTTTCTTCTAATTTCCTCTGTTGGGATTATTTCCCCTTTCACTGTGTGCATGTATGTATGTATGTGTGTGTCTCCATCTCCCACTTTTCCTTGCTTGTGTTTATTGTTTATTCAACTGTATTTTTAAAAAAGACTCTTTTGTATTTTACAACATTTCTTTTTTTTTAAAAATTGTATTTATGAGCAAATATCATGGCCTTCCTTTTTTTTTTTAATTTATTAATTTATTTATTTTGGCTGTGCTGGGTCCTCATCTCCGTGCGAGGGCCCTCTCCAGTTGCGGCAAGCGGGGGCTTCTCACTATCGCGGCCTCTCCCGTCGCGGAGCACAGGCTCCAGACGCGCAGGCCCAGCAATTGTGGCTCACGGGCCCAGCCGCTCCGCAGCATGCGGGATCCTCCCAGACCAGGGCTCAAACCCGTGTCCCCTGCATTGGCAGGCAGACTCCCAACCACTGCGCCACCAGGGAAGCCCCTACAACATTTCTGTATTCTAATTATTTGGTTTTCATTTCTCTTTACTGCGTTTTTTTTCTTTTTTGTATTGCTTAGTTTCATTTTCCTCTTCTGTTTGAAAATTCTTGTGTAATACGTGGATAATTATTAATCAGTGATTTTCTTTTTCATTATTACATAAATATTTTAAGACTAAATTTTCTCTTAAACCTGACTTTAGCTATTTCTTGCCATTTTTAAGATAAATTTCATTATCTGTGTTTGCTAAGTATTCTGTAATTTTTAATTTATTTCCTCTTTAACTAACATGCATCTGTACTAATTATATTTTGGGGAGATGTATTTAGGTTTTCTAAATGGCCTAGTACTTGGTTTATTTTTTTGTGGCTATTCTATTATTACTTCAAAAGAAGTTATTTTGTTTGTTTAAAGATTATAGAAATTTATATCAGTTACCTTGTTAATTTTGTCCCTTAGGTATAAGAAGACCTTGTTTATTTCTGTTCTACTTGCTCTTTTGTGAGTGGGGGAAAGAGGAATTCAAATTCCCTATCACTGATGTTTTTCCATCTATATCTCTTTGTTTCCACTAGTCTTTGCTTTATGAATTTTAATGTTATTTGATTCACAGATATCATAGCTGTAAACCTTCGTTGGTTGAAATCATTATCACCATCATTGAATGCTTTCTTTGTTTTTATTTAATGTTTATGGCCCTGAATTTAATCTGTTTGGTATTAGTTTATAAACCCTTAAACCTCTTTTGTTTACATTTCTTCGAATACCTTTGCTCACCCTTTCATTTTCAACCATCCGTAATCACCTTGTTTTAAGTGTATCTCTTGTGTACCACATATAGCTGTTTTGCTTTCAAGAATATCTGTCTTTCAATAGACAAGGAAATTCTTTTTGCAATTATATATAAGACCAATTTGTGTGGCCTAATTCTGTCATTATATTTAGTGCTATATGTGCTCCTTCTATTTCTTTAGACAATTTATAGGCCCTCCTCTCTATGTGGTCTTTAAATTAGTATACTTTCACTTTGTCTCATTTGCCTTCCCTCCTGTCTTTCCCTTCACAATTTTGGGTGATTACATTTTTTTTTTAAACATCTTTATTGGAGTATAATTGCTTTACAATGGTGTGTTAGTTTCTGCTTTATAACAAAGTGAATCAGTTATACATATACATGTGTTCCCATATCTCTTCCCTCCTGCATCTCCCTCCCTCCCACCCGCCCTATCCCACCCCTCTAGGTGGTCACAAAGCACAGAGCTGATCTCCCTGTGCTATGTGGCTGCTTCCCACTAGCTATCTATTTTACGTTTGGTAGTGTATATATGTCCATGCCACTCTCTCACCCTGTCACATCTTACCCCTCCCCCTCCCCATATCCTCAAGTCCATTCTCTAGTAGGTCTGTGTCTTTATTCCCATCTTGCCCCTAGGTTCTTCCTGACCTTTTTTTTTTTTTTCCTTAGATTCCATATATATGTGTTAGCATACTGTATTTGTTTTTCTCTTTCTGACTTACTTCACTCTGTATGACAGACTCTAACTCCATCCACCTCACTACAAATAACTCCATTTCGTTTCTTTTTATGGCTGAGTAATATTCCATTGTATATATGTGCCACATCTTCTTTATCCATTCATCCGATGCTGGACACTTAGGTTGCTTCCATGTCCTGGCTATTGTAAATAGAGCTGCTGTGAACATTTTGGTACGTGACTCTTTTTGAATTATGGTTTTCTCAGGGTATATGCCCAGTAGTGGGATTGCTGGGTCGTATGGTAGTTCTATTTTTAGTTTTTTAAGGAACCTCCATACTGTTCTCCATAGTGGCTGTATCCATTTACATTCCCACCAACAGTGCAGGAGTGTTCCCTTTTCTCCACACCCTCTCCAGCATTTATTGTTTCTAGATTTTTTGGTGATGGCCATTCTGACCGGTGTGAGATGATATCTCATTGTAGTTTTGATTTGCATTCCTCTAATGATTAATGATGTTGAGCATTCTTTCGTGTGTCTGTTGGCAATCTGTATATCTTCTTTGGAGAAATGTCTGTTTAGGTCTTCTGCCCATTTTTGGATTGGGTTGTTTGTTTTTTTGTTATTGAGCTGCAGGAGCTGCTTGTAAATCTTGGAGATTAATCCTTCGTCAGTTGCTTCATTTGCAAATATTTTCTCCCATTCTGAGGGTTGTCTTTTGGTCTTGTTTATGGTTTCCTTTGCTGTGCAAAAGCTTTTAAGTTTCATTAGGTCCCATTTGTTTATTTGTGTTTTTATTTCCCTTTCTCTAGGAGTTGGGTCAAAAAGGATCTTGCTGTGATTTATGTCATAGAGTGTTCTGCCTATGTTTTCCTCTAAGAGTTTGATAGTGTCTGGCCTTACATTTAGGTCTTTAATCCATTTTGAGTTTATTTTTGTGTATGGTGTTAGGGAGTGTTCTAATTTCATACTTTTACATGTACCTGTCCAGTTTTCCCAACACCACTTATTGAAGAGGCTGTCTTTTCTCCACTGTATATGCTTGCCTCCTTTATCAAAGATAAGGTGACCATATGTGCGTGGGTTTATCTCTGGGCTTGCTATCCTGTTCCATTGATCTATATTTCTGTTTTTGTGCCAGTACCAAACTGTCTTGATTACTGTAGCTTTGTAATGTAGTCTGAAGTCAGGGAACCTGATTCCTCTAGCTCCATTTTTCGTTCTCAAGATTGTTTTGGCTATTCGGGGTCTTTTGTGTTTCCATACAAATTGTGAAATTTTTTGTTCTAGTTCTGTGAAAAATGCCAGTGGTAGTTTGATAGGGATTGCATTGAATCTGTAGATTGCTTTGGGTAGTAGAGTCATTTTCACAATGTTGATTCTTCCAATCCAAGAACATGGTATACCTCTCCATCTATTTGTATCATCTTTAATTTCTTTCATCAGTGTCTTATAATTTTCTGCATACAGGTCTTTTGTCTCCTTAGGTAGGTTTATTCCTAGATATTTTATTCTTTTTGTTGCAGTGGTAAATGGGAGTGTTTTCTTAATTTCACTTTCAGATTTTTCATCATTAGTGTATAGGAATGCAAGAGATTTCTGTGCATTAATTTTGTATCCTGCTACTTTACCAGATTCATTGATCAGCTCTAGTAGTTTTCTGGTAGCATCTTTAGGATTCTCTATGTATAGTATCATGTCATCTGCAAACAGTGACAGCTTTACTTCTTCTTTTCCGATTTGGATTCCTTTTATTTCTTTTTCTTATCTGATTGCTGTGGCTAACACTTCCAACTATGTTGAATAATAGTGGTGAGAGTGGGCAACCTTGTCTTGCTCCTGATCTTAGTGGAATTGGTTTCAGTTTTTCACCATTGAGGACAATGTTGGCTGTGGGTTTGTCATATATGGCCTTTATTATGTTGAGGAAAGTTCCCTCTATGCCTACTTTCTGCAGGGCTTTTATCATAAATGGGTGTTGAATTTTGTCGAAAGCTTTCTCTGCATCTATTGAGATGATCATATGGTTTTTCTCCTTCAATTTGTTAATATGATGTATCATGTTGATTGATTTGCGTATATTGAAGAATCCTTGCATTCCTGGAATAAACCCCACTTGATCATGGTGTATGATCCTTTTAATGTGCTGTTGGATTCTGTTTGCTAGTATTTTGTTGAGAATTTTTGCATTTATGTTCATCAGTGATATTGGCCTGTAGTTTTCTTTGTGACATCTTTGTCTGGTTTTGGTATCAGGGTGATGGTGGCCTCGTAGAATGAGTTAGGGAGTGTTCTTCCCTCTGCAATATTTTGGAAGATTTTGAGAAGGATAGGTGTTAGCTCTTCTCTAAGTGTTTGATAGAATTCGCTTGTGAAGCCATTTGGTCCTGGGCTTTTGTTTGCTGGAAGATTTTTAATCACAGTTTCAATTTCAGTGCTTGTGATTGGTCTGTTCATATTTTCTGTTTCTTCCTGGTTCAGTCTCAGCACGTTGTGCATTTCTAAGAATTTGTCCATTTCTTCCAGGTTTCCATTTTATTGGCATGGAGTTGCTTGTAGTAATGTCTCATGATCGTTTGTATTTCTGTAGTGTCAGTTGTTAGGTGATTACATTTTTGCTAGTCCTGAAATTTAAATTATATCTTCAAATATCCTCTCTTTCTGTTATTTGATTTATCAGCTGTATATGATGCATTTTGAATCTCCAGCTCTAAAAAGAGAGAATATCAGCATACATCCACTACCGTCTCCTTCTTTCTCATTTAAGTTTTGGTAGTTATATTATTTTTACATTTCATATTTCTATTACCATAATGGCCCCAGGGTTGCATTTTTTCTTTATCCTAGAATTAAATAACTTCAGTAGCCTTTGCATTTGCTGTTCTTACTCCATTTTCCTCTTCTTCAGCTGCAATTTAGCTTCTGACTTTCAAGAAATTTCAAACTTCTTCAAGAAAGCTTTCTGGGAACAATGATCTCTGAGTTCTTATATGTTCAAAAGTTTTTTTCTTTGGCCTTTATACTCAAATGATTGCTTATCCATTCATCCAATGATGGACACTTAGGTTGCTTCCATGTCCTGGCTATTGTAAATAGAGCTGAAGTGAACATTTTGGTACATGACTCTTTTTGAATTATGGTTTTCTCAGGGTATATACCCAGTAGTGGGATTGCTGGGTCGTATGGTAGATGTGGCACATATATACAATGGAATATTACTCAGCCATAAAAAGAAATGAAATGGAGTTATTTGTAGTGAGGTGGATGGAGTTAGAGTCTGTCATACAGAGTGAAGTAAGTCAGAAAGAGAAAAACAAGTACAGTATGCTAACACGTGTATATGGAATCTAAGGGGGGTAAAAAAAAAGGTCATGAAGAACCTAGTGGTAAGACGGGAATAAAGACACAGACCTACTAGAGAATGGACTTGAGGGTGTGGGTAGGGGGAAGGGTAAGCTGTGACAAAGTGAGAGAGTGGCATGGACATATATACAGTACCAAACGTAAAATAGATAGCTACTGGGAAGCAGCCGCATAACACAGGGAGATCAGCTCGGTGCTTTGTGATCACCTAGAGGGGTGGGAGAGGGAGGGTGGGGGGGAGGGAGATGCAAGAGGGAAGAGATATGGGAACATATGTATATGTATAACTGATTCACTTTGTTATAAAGCAGAAACTAACACACCATTGTAAAGCAATTATACTCCAATAAAGATGTTAAAAAAAAAAAAATGATTGCTTAGTTGGGAGTAAAATTCTTGGTTCATGCTTTTCCTAAGATCTTCCCAGGCATCACTCTACTATGTGCTAGTTATATATTCTGCTCCGGAGACTCGTGTGAACAGTTGACTGAAGAACAAGAGAGGAGATTTTTAAAAATCATAAAAATCTAAAATAAATCCCCTCCATAGCAAAGCATTTCAAAACAACATCCAGTACACCTCAGTTGTATCTAAAAACATTATTGTAGCATGTCATGTGATAATGATATACATTACCATGTCCCAGGGTGTTAAGAAAAATGTAAATTACTTTCAATGTTATTTATAAAAATTCAGGCAAATGTAAATTTGTTTATAAATATCCCTCTACTGATTAATTATATTAATTAGTATTATATTAGTCTAATATTTTAAACATCTGGTAATTTTAGCAGATTAAAAAGTTTAGTTCTGTGAAATTACTTATATCCTAAGGACTCAAGAAAAATACGGTACTTCTGCCTATAACAGTTTTTCTCAAATGGGAGTACAAATGGCATATTTACTTGAGAAGATTTTAAAACATTAGACAATCCCACCACTCCCTGTCATTTCTGTTTGAGAATCGGTAATTTAGTACCAAATGAAATATGGTAGGGAGAAGCAGAAGGGAACATTGTTAGACTAAATTTTTTAAGGCAAGCTTCTTAATGAGGTGACCCTGGACTTGTATAGATTTTTGCCAAGGTAGAGGGAAGGGGAGCATACTTGTAGATCCCTGGAAAATGAAATGCTGGTCAGAAAGTGCCACATAATTAGTACCGCTTGTAAGGGCCCTGTTTATAGTGTTGCCACTTTTTCCAGCTGGTCTAAGATATGAGTCGTGTACCTACCTTTGTCCAGAGGCAGCATTTTCTATCTCTGAGAACTTGAATCAGCAGGATTGGCAGCAAACGAAGTTATTTTTTCAGTCAATTATGTGATTAGAGCACTTGAAACAGGCTAAATTCCAAAATGCTATCTTAACCTGATTTCCATTCAGATTGGAGGTTGGTTGAAAAGAATCACTGAGTGATTCTCAATTCAGATCTCTTGAGGGTTTCTGTCAAGTATGGGCCTAGGACTTCAGAGAAGCTCTGGGAAAAAGTTCCATTATGAGGAAAAACAGTTGAATTTGCTTTCCATTAACCAGCCAGCACTATTTTTATTGTTCTGGGTGTGTGTGGGGAGGTCAGGGGGAGTATTTAATGACAGGTGTGTATTTTGTTTTAAAGAAAAATAGTTTTCTGAACTGTGGTACAGTTATATTTTAGTAGTTCCTGTATGGAATTTCTGTTCTAAAGGTTCCAAGGTCTATTTTTAACACATGAAGATTTTAAAGCAGGAGCAAATTAACCCATGCCTTTCAATACACTGTGAATCTTTACAGTAATTTCTAGGCTTTTCTGTTTCCTAAGGTACAGCTAAAGGTATGTTACATATTTTAATTCTTTATTTTATTCAACAAACGTTTGTTGAGCATTGTGAATTGGAGAAACACAGATATATAAAATACCTCCCATACCTTCCAAGAATCCATGGAAGCAGTTGTCTACAGAGACCAAATTCATGGGAACTTTGGGAAGTACATGGAACTAAGTGGGGGCTCTGTGGCGTGTTTGGCATTTCCTGGCCTTAGGGATTCTTAAGCATCCAACATCCATTACCCAAAGTCTGTGGCCTCCCTGTGACCATCATTAATAAGTCAGGCCTGTGGCATGTCCTTCTTGCTGCACCTTTACTTTCTAATCAGTTCTCACTCAATACAAGAAAATTTTAAAATTTTCATTTATTCTAGGTGTAGTTTATGAAATGTTTATAAACTTATGATTTGTAGACAGAGATTAGAGACAAATTGCATCTCTGAGCCTCATTAACTATGTGACATTAGGCTCTTAATCTGATCTGTAAAATGGGAATGATGTGAAGGGTCCTTATGAATATTAAATGAGGTAACATAGGTAAAGGACTTAGCAAAGTGCCTGACATATAGTAATTTGTCAATAATTATGTGTATGTGATATATATTCCTCTCACGATTATTGTTTTCAATAAACTATGAACTCCTTAAAGGCATGAAATAAGTCTACTCAGTTTTTCTATCTGAGAATTAGGAACAGTGTGTTGCATGAGACAGTAATGAAACAAATGTTCATTATGAAGGAATATTAATAAATTATGCAAGGCTTCCAGCTGCTGAGATCTTCAAGAGAAAGCATGTTCTTTCAAGGTTCCAAGGACATGGGTGATGCCTCATTTCCTATAATCAGCAGTGTCCTCTAGGATATATATAAGTCAGGTGCTGAGTTTGAAAGACCTGGGGTTGGTTGTTACTGTATCATTGTGTAGATTGTAAAAGAGAAAAGAAAAAAAATCCATAGAATTATAAAAGAAAAAAAGAAAACTCATCCATAGATGAATGATGATACATCCACCTTAGTGGAACTATTTAGCATTTAAAAACAGATGGATCAATATATCCTGACACTTTAAGGAGCACTACAACGTATTGATAAGCAAGTGGAACATGATGCAAACACATACAACCATACATAAAAGGATTCAGTTATTTTAAACTATATATAAACTACTTCTGTGTCTATTCATTTACCCACATATCCACTCATCAATCTGTTATTTTTATACCTACACCTGTAGAAGAGGCTATGTATCTACCTATTCATTCATCCATCTATCCATTTACCCTCTCTCCATCTTCTCTTTGTAAACATGAAGAAAAAGGAGTTCTGAGGATACAAACTAAACTGATAAAAATGGATATGGTGGCTGTTGGAGTGGGCAAGGGAAACTTTTGCTCTATCTGCAACATTGTAATGTCTTATAAGGAGAATCCTTTAATGAATTTCTTGTTTTTAAGCTCTGTTGAGTATTAAATAGGAAATCATGGAGTTATCTCCTTGTTGAAAATATTGTATCCTATGTCAGAAGATGTTTTGCCTGTGTTCTCTTCTAGGAGTTTTATGGTGTCATGTCTTACATTTAAGTCTTAAAGCCATTTTGAGTTTATTATTGTGTATGGTGTGAGGGTATGTTCTAACTTCATTGATTTACATACGGCTGTCCAAATTTCCTAACGCCACTTGCTGAAGAGACTGCCTTTTCCCCATTGTATATTTTTGCCTCCTTTGTCGAAAGTTAATTGACCATAGGTGTATGGGTTTATTTCTGGGGTCTCTATTCTGTTCCATTGATCCATATGTCTGGTTTTGTGCCAGTATCATGCTGTTTTGATTACTGTAGCTTTATAGTATTGTCTGAAGTCTGGGAGGGTTATGCATCTTGATTTGTTCTTTTTCCTCATGATTGCTTTGGCAATTCTGGGTCTTTTATGGTTCCATATAAATTTTAGGATTATTTGTTTTAGTTCTGTGAAAAATGTCATGGGTAATTTTTTTTTAAATTAGTTAATTTACTTATTTTTGGCTGCATTGGGTCTTCGTTGCTGTACGCAGGCTTTCTCCAGTTGTGGCGAGTGGGGGCCACTCTTTGTTGCGGTGCGCGGGCCTCTTATTGTGGTGGCTTTCTCTTGTTGCAGAGTACAGGCTCTAGGTGTGTGGGCTTCAGCAGTTGTGGCTTGGGGGCTCCAGAGGGCAGGCTCAGTAGTTGTGGCGCACGGGCTTAGTTGCTCTGTGACATGTGGGATCTTCCCAGACCAGGGCTCGACTCTGTGTCTCCTGCACTGGCAGGCGGATTCCCAACCACTGCCCCACCAGGGAATTCCTGTCATGGGTAATTTGATAGGGATCACATTAAATCTGTAGATTGCTTTTGGATAGTATGGCCATTCTAACAATATTAATTCTTCCTCTGTTAGAAAATTTTAATCTGAAATTTAAATTCCATATTTTTAAAATTAATTAATTTAATTCTGGCTGCATTGAGTCTTTATTGTTGTACGCAGGCTTTCTCTAGTTCTGGCGAGCAGGGGCTACACTTTGTTGTGGTGCGAGGGCTTCTCATTGCGGTGGCTTCTCGTTGTGGAGCACGGGCTCCAGGTGCTTAGGCTTCAGTAGTTGTGGCACGTGGGCTCAGCAGTTGTGGCTCCCAGGCTCTAGAGTGCAGGCTCAGTAGTTGTGGCACACGGCCTTAGTTGCTCCACGCCATGTGGTATCTACCCGGAACAGGGCTCGAACCCATGTCCCCTGCATTGGCAGGCGGATTCTCTACCAGTGTGCCACCAGGGAAGCCCTAAGTTCCATATTTTAAGCCATGTTTCTTTCAATGCTTTTTCTGGTATATTACTCATAATAATATATTAACAGTAGTATACTTTTCTTTTTTGATTACACAAAACTAAAATTAGGATTTTACATGAAAAAATAGACTTTGGAATGCTCGTTCTTTCCATTCTTCATATTATGTCTATTTTCTTTTCCCAGAAATGCAGCTTTTTCCTGCAGGGCACCTCCAGGCTTCACAGCAGTTTACTAGGGCTCTCAAAGTTGGCTGAGAAAACACAAAATCATGACGTGGTATTTAGTGCTTTCTTACTTATAGAGTATTCCAGAATCCATTCTCAAAGTCCCATATCTAAAGGAACCTACATCTCTTACTAGAAAAAGGAAAGAGTAGCAGAAGTCCTTGCCTGAATGCCCACATTCAGTCATTTTTCTATTGTTATTCTCCTCTGGAGTGTATCACCTCTAGGGAAGTTGCCCTATCAGATTTCCAAATGGAGTTCCATCTGGTATCTAAGATAGCATTTACATTTTCTCATATTTTCATATCCTTTTTGACTTCACAGTAGTCTGAAGGATATGTGACCCTTGACTCTTTGGTCTTCATTATAATTATGATATTAAACAGCTTTTCTAGTTTCTCATGAAGAATGATAATCAAAACTTTTCATAATTTTCATTTGCTGTAAAGTTTTTTTGCTGGACTATTAGCTAATGGATGTTTATGGAAACATAATTTTATCTTATTACAGTGTTTTAAATAATTTACATATTCCTGGTAACATAGCTATTTGAAAGTCAAAAACGTAAACGTGGGTTGTCATGGATACGTACATGAAGAAACTTACTTCATACATTTATTACAGAACTACCTGTTTATTTTTAGTATGTAATGTAGTGTAATCCAAAAAACTGCTGTTGTAATTGAGGTTCATTTTCGTTTTCACTAAGGTTATTTTATTAAGCATATTGCTCCTTGTTTTTCTTTCGATTTTTTTTTTCTCTAAAGACATTATATTGCCAAAGGGCACAGTTTAAACTGTGTGTCAAAATGACTGATCAGCAGTCTAGGTTGACTTTTGCTGCCTTTCCTTTCTCCGGCTGATATGTCAAGTCAGGTCTATATATAACTCTCAGAATAATGCTTATTATAATGTGTTAGACCAACTCACTAGGGAGCTCATAGAAATTTAATTGACCCAGAGGGGAAAAAAAAATAAAACCCTAGCTCGCCCTAAAAAAAGTCAGCAAATCTCGTGCTTTGCCTTTTAAGGGTACAATAAAAAAACAAAAGGGTACAGTGTGCAAAAAAACATATTGAAACAATTATATTTTTGGGGTTTTTTGTTTGTTTTGGCCATGCCATGCGGCATGCGGGATCTTAGTTCCCTGACCAGGATTCGAACCCATGCCCCCTGCATTGGGAATACAGAGTCTTAACCACTTGACCACCAGGGAAGTCCAAAAAACACATTGATACCTAAGAAAGTAGGGGAAAGAGAATGAATGGATGGGTAGGTGGAAACAGTATAGGTCAGGTTGCCCAGGAGCAAAGAGTTAGATAAAAAGAATTGGGAAAGGTTTTTTTAGTTTGTTTGAGTAGACCAAGATTGGGTAAGACTAAAATTAAAATGATCAGATGAAACTTTGTTAAAGTAACTTGCTTGGATAAAACATATTGCTGCTAGGTACACGGAAGTTTAAAAATCATGAACCTTATGAAATTTAGAACTCTTACTCATTTTTGTACTTTTTTTCCCCACAGGGTTGGCCATAAAGTAAGGGATATTTTGGTGAAACATAACAGAGAAAATACACATTTTGTTTGATAACTGACAAATATGAAAAGAAGTTTAGAATATATATTTTTAAAAGCCAGCTCTATTAACTAATATAATAGCTAATGGGACAAGGTGCTACCAGTGGAAAAATACAAAACTGCTTTGAAGATTGTGTACTATTTATATAAAGTAACAGAATCTGACAGTGCGTGAAAAATGCATCTTCACATAGGCAGAAGAGACAACTTTAATATAAATTGCAAGGCAAGCTTCTTTTTTATAAATTATCAGTGAAAAATAAATCTGAGAATGTTACCTTTGTTAAAGTTAGTGTGCTCAGATTAACTTGGTTGGTGTTTTTTGATAATATGATTTTAATATTAAAATTTAAACATCTGATTTGATCTCAGGTTAAATTATACATATAAAATATATAGAAAAATGGAAAAGTCTTAAGCAGCCCAGAGCCTTAAACATATTAGGTAGACATTCAATATATGCTTGTTGGAGCTGCTACTGCTGGATGAATTTTCCAGCGTGGCTCACCAAGTTTTTGGTGTTATGAATTTGATAAAAACATTAAAATGTCAGCATAAACTGTTCCACTGTTTCAATGTCTAAATAATTTGAGTTACAGCGAGGGATGGCTATTTGGCATAAATAACTGTAGTCATTTCTGCATGCTCTGTTTCCTCACAGAAATGCGATAAGAGACAGCTTGGTGAATGCTAAATTTTTACAAAAGAACCACAGGCTTACCCAATAGTACTGCTCAAATAGATGTAGGTAGACTACTAGGCTAGAGATAGAAAGAACTTAGAGTTTAGTGGAGATAGGCATGCAGTGCAATCATTCCTATAATGATGTATGTGGTACGACAGAGCTCGGGAGTCGAGGGAAGCTGTGCACAGATGATATAACATTTGAGCTAGTTCAGAGGATGATCACAAGTCTGCCAGGTAGATTGGGAGAGGAGCATGGGAAGGAGTGGTGTAGTAGATTCCACCTATGTCCTTTCAACCCATTTCAGTGCACTTTGCCTCAACATAAAATTCCTCACATCTGTATCTCTTTGCTTGATAATGCTGGCTTCTAGAGCCCTGCATGGCAGTCTGGAAGTGCTGGTGAATAGAACTCTCCCCTCTCAGTAGCCCCCAACCAATGACTGACAGGCGTTGGTGTACGAATGCCCTGGCTCCCTCAGCCTTTGGGTAGGATAACTCTGGGAAGCAGGTTCAACATCATACAAAGCATCCCAGTGAAATGAAGCTCCAGGTACTCGCAGTGATAACTTAACATCCTCATTGTCTTTCCCCTAACTGGTTTCAGTTCTTCCTTTCCTTCTTTGTTTCCTGGGATAACTACCAAACAAACTGCTAGGGCTCAAATTCTTGTTCCAGGGTTTGTTTTGGAGGGAGTTCAACCTCAGATATTTAAGACATTTCAGAACAAGTGGCCACCATGTCCAAAGGCATTTTAGAGATGCTCTGTCAAGAAATTTCCCAGCTTAAGCTCTTCTCTTGAGAAATAGGAAACTGGAGGTCTAGAGAGATTGATGCCTGGTCCAGTGTCACAAACATTTAAAGAAAGAATTCTACCCTTTGGGCTCCAAATTTAGTGTTTTGACACTAGTCAACATTAAGTTTTTTTTAATATATATATAACAAAGGTAAAGCTTAAGATAGAAATCCTGCAGCGGTAACAAAACCCTTTCTGCTCAGTTTTGAAAACATTCAGATATTATATACTGGTGTTTTTGATGATATCCTTCACAGATATGGTCCTTGACTGTATTACAGACCCAGTGAATGGAATTTCAGAAACCATCAAAATACAAGTATAGTAACAGGGTATTAAAGATGTTATTGTGGATGAAGCAGCTTCATTTCATGGGAAATCAAAAGGTCATGCCAACATAATTGGGATTTTGCAGAAGAGCAACTAACAGAATTACAAACATGAGTGAAAGTGATATATAAAAAAATGTAGTCAGCCTATGAAATGTAATAAAAATTTATTTTAAGTGGTAGTAATATTATTAATTCCATTGTTCAAGACCTCACAGATAATGCTGCAAACACTGTCATGTTTTATTGCAGATTCAGACAGTCAGATGTTGTCCATGTAATCTCATTAACTCAGAATATTCCAGGTTTGTGTTTGAAAAGTCCCTTTAACTCAATAAATAACGCATGGAAAAAAAGGATGTCTTGGAACTAAAAGATGAGTGAAGAAAGACCTACTTGAAATCATCGGAAAAAGAATAGAATCAGAATCAGAGGTCAAAAGGCAGTTATATCCATCCCCAAATTAAAAACTAGGTGTTCACAGTTTGTTACAATCATTTTGAACATGAAAATCCATCTTAAATATGAGTTTTAGTATTTTTTGTGTTTATATTAAGTACTCAAAGTATTTGTAAAATGTGCGAGGATATCAGAATCCCAGTCAACTAGGTGCTATTTATAAAGATGTCTGAAGCTAAGTGCATTGGTAAATTATAGTACTTTTAATACAACTAATTAAATTATTGAAAGTAGCAGATTAAGAACCAGAAGCTTAAGAACATGCTAATAGTCTAGCTTTCTTAGGTTTTTGTGGAAATTTTAATTTTACATGTCAAAGTTAAATGTATCATGTTCAGTGTACTTGATTTTGGATCTTGTAAATATAAAAAGGTGAAAATGGGATATGCATAATTTTTACATTTAAACATTACTGAACACATGACAGATGAGTTTGACATCAAGGGTATTATCTGCATACTTCTGAGCATAGAAACTAATTATACTTGAATATGATATAGTGCAGCTCAAGCACACCCTCTTGAACCCCTGAGATGACCCCAGACAGAGCCAGTTGCTTTATTCCTCTGCTAAAATCATAGATTGTTTACATTTATTTTATTATGCTTTTCATTGTACTCTGTTTATACAATATGTTAAAATACAGTATTTTTCTGTATAAGTGCATGTATGATTCAACTGTTAGACACTAGTCCTGTTACTTGTACCTCAGGGCCAGGCACATAGTGGAAGGTCAGTAAATGTTTGGGTGGATTGATGGATAGATGAGTGAAAGAATGAAAAATATGCTAATTTAGAGCAGTCATTGAGGAAAGTTATGTGCCTGTTGGCTTTAAAGGTACCATAACATTAAAATACTTTCAAACATTATTCTAGGGTGGCACAAAGGACCAAACTTGAGTAGATGTCAGGATGCCATATTGAGGAAGAAGAGGAGATTAAAAGAGGTAGAATTGGAAAATATTAGGAGGATGAAGAAGGAAAAGGAAGTAACTCTGTTTTCAAACACTGTGCAATTTCCTTTGGAAATGAAAGATGTTGTAGAGCGGGGATTTAAGACACTGGAGACAAACTGCCTGGGTTGAAATCATGTCTCTGCCACTTCTTAGCTGTGTGACTTTGGGGAGGTCAGCTTTTCTGTCCTTCAGTCTCTTCATCCATAATTTGCTTCATAAGGCTGTTTATCCTAAAGCATAAAGCTGCAAGTAACAGAAGACTTACTAGCTGCTTAAATACTAAAAGCACTTAATTATATTGTATAAGTAGAAGTCTCAGAGGTGGTAGATTGTAGGTTGGCTCAATAGCTCAGGATATGAGGGCACTGGATGCCATGTCTGTCTGTCTTTTGACCTCTCACTCATGGCTTCAAGCTGATTGTTATAGCTCCAGGCCTCCCCTTCTCAAATGACAGCATCCCAAAGGTAGGGAACAAGTAGAGGGACGGTAAGTGGCTTGGCATGGGGGCTGCAAGAGAACTTGGTGGCTTTCTTGTTTTTCACGAAGGGAAATCTTTCCCCTAACCCGCACATCAATTCTTTCCCTTTTTGACTAGAACTAAAGGTGAGGGAGGCTTAGAAAACACATCTTAGCCTTTCCAGCAGAAGGACAAATAAGAAAGTGGTTAAGAATGGGAGCTGACTTGCCAGCCAAGAGTATATGTCACTTTTGTTGTAAGGATTATTACTGGTTAGCACCATGCCTGGCACAGATTTGATGTTGTTATTATTACTATTATTATTGTTATTATTATTGAATACTTATTTGATACATACTACAGTTATTATTTTAACTACTCTGGAATGCATTGAAGAGAATAAATCCAGTATTAGTAAAGGTTTTCCAAGAGAATATAGACTCCTTTCTACCACTTACAATTATTTTTATAAATTATTTACAAACTCAGACATTACTATTGTTCTCCTCTTAGTATTATCTCTACCCCTACCCTTTCTTTATCACACCTCTACTCTGATTTGTGTAAATTGCCAACTAAGAGAAGTCATTTTTTCCTGTTTTCAGGACTGAAATGTAAACAGTAGTTTTTCTAACGTATCAGTTAAGATGAGTGGAAACTTTTGTTTTAATTATTTTTAATATCGTCAGGAATTAAGGTTGAATTTTACCTAAGAGCTTCACAACTAATAAAATTTTCATTGCAGAGAACCTCTTGAGGTAATAACTTGCCACACAGCCATTTCTATGTGGACTATTTAGCTAATGGGAAAATTTATCTTATATGCTATTCTCATCAATGTAATCTTTGAGGACATCACTTATTTCAGTTATAACATGAATTGTAGTAAGAGAGGACAGCATTTGGGGAAGATTAAAAAGCATGTATTCAGGGAATCAAGTAAGAATACCAAAGAGGTAAACAAAACAAACAAAAATGAAAAATGACCTCTAGAGAAGAGACAGAAAGATGAAAATAATAAAATCTACATCACAGTTTTTATGCTAGCAAATTAGGAGACCTCTTTCAATGTACTAATCACTAGTCTTTTATATTATACAAGTTATATACTAGTATAACTTGCAAAGTCAGAAGCCTTGAACAATAGTATTTTTATGTTTCTAAGTAGAAAAGCAAATAATCACATTTTAAAAATCAATTTTTATATTGGAGCAAGCAGAAACATACATGACTATTTGAAATATATGTCACAGATATACTGAAGGATCAGAAGCCCAATTAGAGAGAGAGTATCTCCCCAGGGAAACCTGATGTGATTTCCGTTTAATAAATGGTTGAAGTATTGGGAAAATGGCACTAAAACCCAGAGCTATTATTGTTTGTATGCTGTATTCTGTTTCTTTTTTAAAAACAGTTTTATTAAGATATAATTTCTATACCATAAAATTCACCCGTTTGAAGTATACAATTCAGTGGTTCATTCTATTATTTTTAAGTGAAGCAAACTGAAAAAAAAAAAAAAAGATAAAAGATAAAGAGAGAATGCTTGGAAAATGCTGATTTCCAATTAGAAGTTTATGTAAGTACTAAAAAATCAATTGGAAGACAAATTTTTCATTTAAAACCCCAGAACAAATTAAAAGTAATATTTATGCATTGCATCATTCTCTTGTGTCCTGAGTTCAGGCAACCTTAGTGTTAGCACAGGATCACCTGCCTGGGAACAGAAAAGCACCAGCTTTTCTCCTCAGATGACTGGGAGCAAATATAAACAAAGACAGAGAAAGCTGGGAGGAGAAGGAAATTGGAGAGACCTTTGATGTGGAACCAGGTGTGTGAGTTTGACAAAGGAGGTTTTTGTTGCCATGCTTCATTTTTATTTTTTCTTGATTTCTAATACTTTCTCTTTCCAAAGTTTCGTTGTCTATTTCTAATTGCAAAAGTTCCTTGAACATAGATTTTCAACTGTTTAAATGATGTGAAAAGGTTACTTTCCTAAAAATAATACTTGAAATGTGTCGTCCAAGCCTGAAGCTTCCTTTTGGACATTTTGCAGAACTTGAGTCTTTTGCATATGAGTCCTTCAGTGACATGTCAAAAGTAAGGAACTGATGAGGATTACAGCTCAAAGTCATGTGCTCCTCCATGTGGAAAATTAAAGAGAAATAAGATAAGAACCATCTTTTTGAAAAAAGGATTAAAATAATTGGATTGCTTAGCCATTTTACCAAAGTTTATGTTGACACAATTGCCAAATATGTATATTGTCTGTAATCCCACTAATGAATCTTCAAAACTCAGTTATCATTTCTTCATGTTACTGTGTTATGCTCAGACAAGCTTGTCTTAAGTATTTACTTAAGTGCTTAAGGTCATCTATTCACTTGACATTTGTTAGACTATTAGATTTTTATTTGATACTCGTTTGTTTTTTTTTAACAGAGGAGAGGCTATATCAAATGTAATAGAATTTTGCCTTAGTCTGAAGCTGTGAAAATGGGGGCACTTAATCTTTATTTCTTTGAAGTAATATCTTTGTCTATTTTGTGTGAATTTTAATAGTTTTTTAAATTAAGTTTTAAGGAAAAGCCACAACATAAAGAATAACTTTTTGCATTATGAAGCACATGCTTGGAACATTATGTTTACCTCCATTCTATAAGAAAATTTTACCTTTGGGTCTAGAAGTTGAAGGAAAATTTGGTATCAACCACTAAAAACTGAAGAATTAATAATTTTCTATAATTGACATGGTTTGCTTTCCTTCCTCTTGTTTTGCCCCACTCTGATCTACTTTCTACGGATAGTAGAGTCATTTTCTAAAACACAATCCTGATCACAAAACCTTAAAACCTCTCCCACCCCATCCAGTTTAATGATACAGTTGAAACATCTTAGTTCAAACTGTCCCTATCCACCCCCAGCCTATTGTTGTGCTATGCAACACTTCTTATATTCAGAAAGTACCATGGGTCCTCTTACTTCTTTGCCTTTACCAGAGCTGTTCTTACTATCTAGAGTGCTATCTTACTCTCATATCTGTGGCTAAATTTGCCAAACTCTTTTGCTTCCAGAAATTGCATTTCTCTCTGTGCTCCAGACTGAGAGGACACCCCGAGATGCTCCCCTTCCTGTGCTCCCTTTAGCATTTTGTGTGTAGCCCTGTCTAGATCTGGATTAAGGAGCAAACCTGGGAGTCCCTACCTGGTCCCTGCTCTGTGATGGGCATTTAATTTCCTTAGACATACATAACACTGGAAATGTCCCAAGGAGGAGGGCATTACATTTATTAGAGCTCATTTTAAGGAGACTAAGGTATGTGGTTGGGAAGATTTGATTGAAAAGTAAGTAGGATTGAAGAGTAAAAATCCCCAGGAAGTAGATTCCAATCACAAGGTGGTCCTAGTCCCAAACTACCTTGTCAGGTATATGAGTCTAGTTACCTGTGACACTTTTGCATTACCAGATGGAGTATCCATATTTGGTGTTAGAGCTGAACGACTCAGGGCAATAGAGGAGAGGCTGGGCCTAGCGATCTTAAATCATTCCCCACGTGACACTCACCTTACTCCAAAGTAAGGTTTAAATGTAGCCCTTCTTGAGCCACTACGTAAAGAATTTGTCTTGAGTTTGTCTAGGAGGCTGTCTCTGTCCAGTCTTGCCTTTAGTCTGGCACTTACCATGCTATGTGAACTGCTTGTTTTCTCAAGTAATGTGCTTGTGTGTTCCATTATTGTGTGGACTATATACTAATCGTTTTATATCCTCAGCACCTGGCATAGTTCTGGGCACATAGCAGACATTCAGAGGGTGGTTAGATTAACAAATCTGTACAGTGAGTTGGTAAATGTTAATTACATCACTTTTAAATGGTGTCTTCATAAATTTGCTAAAATCTTAAATTCAGGGTTAGGCTGCAAGTGTGGCACCAAACAAATTCTAGACCTAGGGATAGATATTTATGTAATTCCTCAGCAAACAATATATAGTATTTGTATTATGTTAACAGCCCTTAAAATTCTACTCTATTTTACTGAGAAAAATTAAGGCACATCTAAAATTTGCTGATGTTTTTCTTTTTTCCTGAAGGTAAGCATATGCTGAGGTATATCTATCTGGCCCAGATATTTCATAGCATAAACTCCAATAGAATAAAACTCTCCAATTACATCTGTGATGCCAGTTGGCTCTGGGTGAGTTTATGAGGCTGTCCTATTACACAGACGCTATAGTAAGTGTTAGGCAGTATTCACTTTTTATTCAAAATGGGTAATGCTGAAAATGATTTATTTGTGGCACAATGAAATAGATGGAAACTATCTAGGAAGGAATTAGTATTAAAATCTAAAATGTTAGCTCTGGAAAAAACTCAGCAGAGCATCAACATCACTCTTATTATATTATTTTTTTTTTTTAATTAATTAATTTATTTATTTTTGTCTGTATTGGGTCTTCGGTTCGTGCGAGGGCTTTCTCCAGTTGCGGCAAGCGGGGGCCACTCTTCATCGCGGTGCGGGGACCGCTCTTCATCGCGGTGCGCGGGCCTTTCTCCATCGCGGCCCCTCCCGTTGCGGGGCACAGGCTCCAGACGCGCAGGCTCAGCAATTGTGGCTCACGGGCCCAGCTGCTCCGTGGCATGTGGGATCTTCCCAGACCAGGGCTCGAACCCGCGTCCCCTGCATTAGCAGGCAGATTCTCAACCACTGCGCCACCAGGGAAGCCCCACTCTTATTATATTTTAAAATTTATTTTATTGAAGTATGGTTGATTTACAATGTTGTGTTAATTTCTGCTGTACAGCAAAGTGATTCAGTTATACATACGTATATATGTTATTTTCCATATTCTTTTCCATTATGGTTTATCACAGAATATTGAATATAGTCCCCTGTGCTATATAGTAGGACCTTGTTGTTTATACATTCTATATATAATAGTTTGCATCTGCTAATCCCAAACTACCAGTCCATCCCTCTGCCATCCACCCTCCCCCTTGGCAACCACAAGTCTGTTCTCTATGTTTGTGAGTCTGTTTCTGTTTCATAGATAAGTTCATTGTGTCATATTCTAGATTCCATATATAAGTGATATTGTATGGTATTTGTCTTTCTCTGTCTGACTTACTCACTTAGTATGATAATCTCTAGGTCCATCCCTGTAGCTGCAAATGGCATTATTTCATTCTTTTTTATGGCTGAGTAATACTCCATTGTATATATGTACCACATCTTCTTTATCCATTCGTGGACATTTAAGTTGCTTCTATGTCTTGGCTGTTGTAAATAGTGCTGTTATGAACATAGTGGTGCGTGTACCTTTTTGAATTATAGTTTTGTCCAGGTACGTGCCCAGGAGTGAGATTGCTGAATCATATGGCAACTCTATTTTTGTTTTTTTGTGGAGCCTTCATTCTGTTTTCCATAATGGCTGCACCAATTTACATTCCCACCAACAATGTAGAAGGGTTTGCTTTTCTTCACACCCTCTCCAGCATTTGTTCTTTGTAGATTTTTTTAATGATGGCCATTCTGACTGTTGTTAAGTGGTACCTCATTGTAATTTTTATTTGCATTTCTCTAATAGTTAACAATGTTGAACATCTTTTCATGACCATCACCCTTATTTTATACCATTATCCTGGGCCCAGAGGAGGGAGGTGCCATCACAAAATTCCCCACTCCCGCTTAGTGGTACAGCCTGGAGAAGAATCCAGCTGCCTTGGCTTCCATACTACTCCCATTCTACATAATCACGTCTCTATGGCTTCTGCTTGTCGCCCTCCTCTCTAACCCCAATCAAAACTGGAGGTGACACAGGGCAATTTGTGTTGCAGAGGGAAATAGGGAGCTAAAGGGTGACTGAAAATTTGCTGTCCAGTGTATGGGAAAGATGCCAACAGGATATGACCTTACAGTAGGTCCAAAAATAAGTTTTGGCTCCAGGTGAATGCTTAAGGAGTCACATAATTCGAAGAGACTAAAAATTGTCATAATTGATAATTCCAGAAATTTTGGATTTAGCTAAGTATGTTTTTATAAGGTTGTGTTATGATGAGTTCCTTTTGTTGACTTTCTTCTTTGTCATTTTGCTTCTTGCCCATCTTTCCTATCGTTAAGGTTTATTGAGTTTTCAAGTTGGATTTTTCCCCAACTGGTTTGCTACCAGTTGACAGCTCTTAGAAACAGATGTTCTCCATTTTCTGGCTACTAGTCCAGAGAGCTTAGTTTAAGGTATTGACTCTGATCCTCGAAGTCTCTAGTAGCTTAAGTTCTGGCAAACTCAGAAATCCATGTTACATTTATTCAGTAGCCAGACAATAAGGTACATTCAATCACTCATTGCTTTTACCAGTCATTTTTGTGGCAGAGATCATAGCCACATTGAACCTGCAGGATTGCATCTCTCAGAGACTGAGATGACAGAGATTTCATGGCATTTGGATCCTTTTATTCTATGGAGATAGTGATTGTGGAAGAGAAAAGAAGGCTTAATACTATTTGAAAATATGAAGCAATAAGCTTTATTTAGAACAGATTGTGGATTATATCATAGAACAGAAGATCCCTTTAGTCACAGTTGCTGTTCAAGGAATTTTATCACACCATTTGGATGGGCCTTTAATAAAAAGGGTGATATAGGATTGCAGTTTGGTTAAGTATCAGCAAAGAAATGTTAGTCCAAATAGTTTAAATATAATGAGAAAGAAAGAGAGAATTTGAGACAGGTGTGCATGTGTGTGTGCACGTGCACACACACACAGACTTTTATAAATAGTAGGCAAAATAATGAAGTCACAAAGGAAGGTGAATGGACCAGAGATGGTGTTAAGAGATGCTAATGGACTATGGAACAGCTATAAGAATATATAAATGAGTATTTATTGGAGCCTGGGTCGGGGATGGCCTTCCTTTAGCTTAACGTGTATGATGGGACCTACAAAGGAAATGACTGCTAGATTTGAATGTATAAATATTAAAAAAAATTTTATAAATTAACAAAAAGAACATAAACAAAAGACAAGTGGAGGGACTTCCTGGCTGTCCAGTGGTTAAGACTACATGCTTCCACTGCAGAGGGGTGCGGGTTCGTCCCCTCGTCAGGGAACTAAGATCCCACATGCCTCGTGGCACAGCCAAAATATATTAAAAAAAAAAAAAAAGTGGAAAACTGTAAAAATACTAACAACTCATATGATGATGGGTTAATACCTTTAGTATAAAAAGAGCTGTTATGGATAAAGAGGAAAAATAAAACTCTATTACAAAGAAGCAGCAATTCACTAGAAGAATTACAATTGGCAACAGGAAAAATGGAGCTTTATAAGTTACTCAGTGAGTGCACAATACATTTCTTTTTCTGTGATCGACTTGGCCAGAAATTAATTTAAATTAATGATATACCTGGTTTTGTAAATGATTCAGTAATAAGGACATTTTTATCTATTGCTGAGGGGCATGTAAAATGGTACATTTTTCTGAATAACAATTTGGAAATACCTATCAAGAACCTAAAAAAATATTCATCACTTATGAACCAGTTATCCTTCAACCTAATTGTATCTTAAGGAAATGATCAGAGATGTGCACAAAAATGTATGAGCAAGTTTATCCATAGATAGTGTTATTTATTACAATGAAAATGGAACCAGGCTGATAACTTGCAGTGAATAAAATAACACAATAAAATTCTATATACCAATTTAATATTATAATTTCTAAGAATATTTGATAACATGGAGGTCAATTTATGATATCATCATATTAAGTTATATATAAAGTATAATTCCTAAAATGCTTGATAAAATTTCTTAAGTCACATGAATAGTTATTTATGGGTAGTGAAATTATAGGCATTTTTAATTTTTTATACTCCTATAAATTAAAAAAAATTTGTATTGAAAAGTTCTTTTTTATAATCAGGGAAAAAATATATTTTCCCCAGCTTTATTACATACAAAAAATTCACTAATTGTATGGTTTGATGAATTGCAGCAATTATATGCAGTTGAGTAACTGGCATTACATTCAAGATACAGAACGTTTTCATCACCCTAAAAAATTCCTCATGTCCTTTTGCAGTCAATTCTATCCTCAAACAATTACTGGCAGTCTCTGCTCTTTCTGTCACTATTGTTTGTCCTCTCTAGAATTTCATATATCATTTTGAGATCCATGCTGCTTATATATGCCATCTTTTTGTTCTAAGGATTTTATTTTGAAAGAATATTCAGTATGTGGCTCACTCCAAGAATTAACCCAGGGGTGAAGAGGCGATGGGGCATAATGAAAAGAAGAAATACTGAGGCTGGAGAGTCTGGATAAGTCATCTACATCTTCTGATTCTCAGTTTGCTCATCTCTAAGATGAGGTTAAAAATAACATTTTCCTTACCCATACTTCAGCATCATTATGGGTAACAAATTAGAATATGCTTGTTAAACCACTTTGTGAAGCATGTGTATCAATTTTTGTCTTAATTATTATTGTGAGTATGATTATTATTGCTGATATATAGGTCAGTGTACCTATCCCCTTCAAAAGGAGATTTGCCTTTATGTGAAATAGAGAACTGCCTTTGTAAAGGTATATTCTGACATTAAGTTAAGTCCTAATAAATTGCTATCATGGGAGATGTTTGAGAATGGACCAGACTGTCACAAGTGGTAAATGATTGAATTCTCTAGCATGAGTTATTTTCAGATTCAGGTTCTGATATCTATACTTTCCCCCTTTCCTCTTTCTCTTTTCCAAATCCCTCTACATTTAGAGCTTGGTCTCTACTAGCAGGTTAGAGTATAAGAATGTACTCCTTTTATTAACTTTTTAAATATCTAATAAGTAATTCTTAGACTTTTCAAGGGAATGGAGTGAAGATTTGGAGAAACAAAAAGGCAGTGAAACCCAATAAATGTTCAACCCAGTTTGCAGATAAGCACCATGAAATAACTTTAAATAACTTGAAAGGATACAATGAACATGTCTAGGTCATTCATTCATTATTTATTCATTCTACAGTCACCAAATTTTGATTGAGTTTCCATCATGTTCTAGACGTTCTGTAGGACCTGGGATATAGTTGGTAATTGTCCTAATAGAAATTACAATCAAGTAGGAGACGAAGACAAAAAATAAATCATTAAATAGTTACAAATTCTGATAAGAGTAAAAAGAATTCAAACAAAAACTGCAATGGGTGATGGAGTGTAAGGCTAGAGAAATCAAGAAAGGAA
The DNA here is from genome assembly GCF_949987535.1 of Balaenoptera acutorostrata. Classification (NCBI taxonomy): domain Eukaryota; kingdom Metazoa; phylum Chordata; class Mammalia; order Artiodactyla; family Balaenopteridae; genus Balaenoptera; species Balaenoptera acutorostrata. The sequence continues at coordinate 76,662,609 of NC_080069.1, read as the reverse complement.
TCTCCAGGGAGACTACACTTAAGCAAGACCTGAAGCATGAGAAGGAGCTAATCTTGGGAAGAGCTGGAGAAAAGAGCATTAGGAGGAGAAGAAGAAACACTACGTGTAAATACCCTGTGACAAGAAATACAGGAACTAAAAAAAAAAATCAATATGGCTGACACACGATGAATATGGAAAGGTCCATAGTTGAAGCCGGAGAGTTAATAAGCAGGATCAAATCAGACTGAGATGAAGACTTTGGGCTCTGTCCTAACTCCCTGGGGAGAACTGGATGGTTTTACTCATGGGGGTGCCTTAATCTGTTTTAATCCTGAGTGTTCTCATAAAATCGAACTGATCATTCTCTCATCTGATCTGTAACCAACCGTTTAATTGCAAAGAATTTAATTAAGATGCAAAGAAAACTTACACATATTAAAGCTTTATCTACCTACTTTCTTTTGTTTTTTTTTAATGGTAACTATTGTTTTTATTTATTAAAAAAATTTTTTTTTAAATTTATTTTTGGCTGTTTTGGGACTTCATTGCTGTGTGTGGGCTTTCTCTAGTTGCGGTGAGTGGGGGCTACTCTTCATTGCGGTGCATGGGCTTCTCATTGCAGTGGCTTCTCTTGTTGTGGAGAACGGGCTCTAGGTGCATGAGCTTCACTAGTTGCAGCACGTCAGCTCAGTAGTTGCGGCACGCGGGCCCTGGAGTGCACGGGCTTCAGTAATTGCGGTGTGTGGGCTCAGTAGTTGTGGTGTGTGGGCTCAGTAGTTGTGGTTCACAGGCCCTAGGGCATGCGGGCTTCAGTAGTTGTGGTGTGCAGGCTCAGTAGTTGTGGCTCGTGAGCTCTAGAGTGCAGGCTCAGTAGTTGTGGCACACGGGCTTAGTTGCTCCATGGCATGTGGGATCTTCCTGGACCAGGGATAGAACCCGTGTACCCTGCATTGGCAGGCAGATTCTTAACCACTACACCACCAGGGAAGTCCCTATCTACCTATTTTCTAAAATAATAATTTAAGATTTTCGCTTTGAGATAATTTCAGGTACAATAGGACATTATAGTTCTTTCCTCTATTATCATCTCTCCACTTCCTTATTGGGGAAGGCTTCCCAGGAACACCTGGGGGTCCCATGCAGTCAACCAGATACCCCATGCCAACACATGTATTGTTTAGGCTCCTGTGGGTGGCTTTGGCTAGATTTAGAATAACAACAGTCGGAATCTGATTTATTAGCCAATTTAGAAGCTATTGTAAGTCAAATTTTTCTTTGCTACCTAATTTTCTAGTTTAACAGCTTCGGGTCAGTAGTAAAGTTTTGATATTATTTTGTTTTCTCCCCAGATGCTTTTGTACATTTCATACGAGGGTCAAGTAACTTTGAATAATCACCATAATTTTATATGATTACACAGATACCTTTGGTATTTACTTACTATGATAGTTATCAGGCCAAGTGTATTTTTTGTGTAATTGAAACTTCTTGTTACCCTAGTAAGTATCTAGAATATTGTCTTTCAGTCATGAAGACTGCTGGTTTTATGAGCTATCTAACTAAAGTATATGAAACTAATTCTGTTGCCTTAAAAATAGATTTTATTTTTATTTTATATATTATAAAACATTACACAATATCTCAAGTTTATATTTGAATTAAAACCATGGCTCTGAAACTTACTGTGTGAACTTGAATAAGTATTTAACCTTTCTGTGCCTCCATTTTCTCATCTAGAAAATGCATGTGGGGATAAAAGTGGGATAGTAATGAGAATTAAATGAGTTCATATATGTATATGTATATATATTCAGTATATGGAGAACTTACCCCACATTTGCAAGAATCATGTGAATCCTTCAGAAAAATTCATTTTTCCGCTTCTTAAATACTGTGTCCCGGGCCTTGTGTTAAAAATATTGGCATACCAAATGATTAAGGAGAAATCATTGTCTCACCAGAGAGACCTGAGCTTCTAGCCCAGGACAGGCTGCCCCAGCCAGATGGAACAGGAGAGTAGGGAAGGGATGTGGATGTTAGCAGAAAGAACATAAGAAACCCAGAGCCGGGAAGATCCCACATACCGCGGAGCAGCTAAGCCTGTGCACCACAACTACTGAGCCTGCGCTCTAGAGCCCGTGAGCCACAACTACTGAGCCCACGTGCCACAACTACTGAAGCCTGCATGCCTAGAGCCCGTGCTCCGCAACAAGAGAAGCCACCACCATGAGAAGCCTGTGCACCACAACAAAGAGTAGCCCCTGCTTGCCACAACTAGAGAAAGCCTGTGTGGAGCAACGAAGACCCAACGCAGCCAAAAATAAATAAATAAAAATAAACTAATTAATTAAAAAAACAAAGAAAAGAAACCCAGAGCCATTGGGAGAACCATTGGTCCTCCTGTGCTCTGCAGGATTCTTATGTTACGGTTAGATGCGCAAGTTACTTTTTCTGTTTTCAGATTGTGTCAGTGATCAAATACCACCTTCCTTTTGGAATGCAACCAAAAACTTGTATAAATCTTTTTGTTTTTAATTGTAGTGGTGTAGTGTGAACAGCACAGATTATAGAACCAGATGCACAGATTATAGAATCAGATAGACCTGGGTTCAAGTCCATTTACTACCCATGTGACTGTTGACAAAAATAATAAATAAACAGTCAGTAATAAGAATAGGAAAGGGTTTTATTTGAGCCAAACTGAGGACTAGCCTGGAAGCATGCTTCCCAGATTACTCTGAGAAACCGCTCCAGAGAAGCAGGGTTTTCAGTACAGTTTTATGTCTTGTCAGAACAAAGAACATTAAACATTTCTTCAGGGGTTACATTTCTTCAGGGTTTCAAAAAAAAAGAACAGACCAGCATGTACACAGTGAGTCAGTATGGCCTTGGCACCTGGGAAGGTAGCCTTATCATCAGAGGAGTACCAGTGTTGGCATTCTAGGAAGAGGGGCATTTAATCTTTATTTTTAACATGGACATTCTTTATTTCTGGTCAATGTGCGCTTTTCTTTCATTAAAGCAGATGTACAGTGTGTGTTTGATAGGCCACAGACTATTTTAGTTAGCATAAAATTCAAATTAATTCATGTATAAGTCAGAGTGAGTTCCCTGTATCTCAATATGTGAAAATTTCTTTTATTATGACTTACTGCAAGTTTCTTAACTTTTTTGAGTCTTTGGTTTTCTGAGACTATTTCCCCATCTGTAAACTGAGGATAATAATGCTACAAATCTCATAGGTTTGTTGTGAAAACTAAATGAGCTATGCACTTAGAAGGATTAATACACTTTAGCATATAATAAGTGCTCAAAGTTGTCAATCATCATCTTAACATTATTATAATTAACTAGTATGTTTATTTTAAAGATGAGGATTCATAAAAGTTGTATAAATTGCCCAATGACTTAATGTGGATTCAAACCCAGTTCTTCCTGATTTCGAAATCCATGTTTGCATTGATTTTATGCCGCCTCATAAGAAAAGCAAAACAAACAGAACAAAAACTGGACCAATCCCTCAAAAACTAGAATCGTGTAATCCCCACCACTATTGTTAATTAAAATAAAAATGAAAGGCTCATGGTTGTTAAAAATGTGATATCAGAATAAGCATCAACAGTGATACATTTTATGGTAGGCTGACAAAAGTAGATAGCAAGTATGGTTTTCATTAGCTTTCTTTGTTAAAATCCTCTTTTGTGCAGATCTACTGCTTTGAGGATTTTCCAGATCACAGCATGTCTGTTTCCCAGGTGAGCACACCTTATGGTTCAACACAGTGGTAGCCATTAGTGTCAGAAGCCCAGATGCACAAGGTGGAGTGTGCAGCTCAGGTAGTTTCTCTGCTCTCATGGGTGGGTGTCAGATGGTGTTTGAGAAGGTATATGTGAGGCATGAGCTTGAACTTGTATCTTATTTGAGCATGCGTTAGTCAAAAGATCAGACTTACGCTGCACTGTTAGCAATGAAATATTGAGCTTCCCTCCAATTCACACATTTTATTCAAGCAGTAATTGGAGATTCACTGCTTAAATCCCCCTCCCAAAAGATGTTCATTCACAAGTTTTGTACCAAGTTGGCCAGATTTGTGGTTTTCATAATGGAGAAGTCTCTAAAATACCTGTATTCTCTCTGTGTGTGGTGCACTTGAGTGTGTGTGTGTGTGTGTGTGTGTGTGTGTGTATGTGAGATGTCTAGGCTCAGAATAGAGAATATCTGCAGTAATCAATAGCATTGCAAGTATTAAAAGAATGCAAATATTAAGCGGTTTAGAAATGCACATCTCAAATTCCTGTAGTTTTAATAAGCCTCCATAGACTCATTAAAATTTTCGGAATTGTACAAAAAAACAATCCCCTTTGTGAATGAAAGTATTAGGGTTTCAAAGCTTGCATGAGGATGTATTTTAGCTCTTGGCCTTTGAATACTTGTTATACGTGTGTGTGTGTGTGTGTGTGTGTGTGTGTGATTTCTATTTTTGATGAAACAGAAACTGCTTATATACCTTAATGTTTTCCAACTGAAACATTTTATATATTAAAGCTTTGTACTCTGTTAGTGGAATATATGATCCCCTCCCAGCTGCAGAGAGGAAAGCAGTAAGTAAAGGCAGGTGTGGTTTTCTTCTGTGTTCTCTGAAGCTTATCCTCTTACTGGAACAAGCAAAGGAGGAAATGAAGGCGTTTTGCTTTGCTTTTCCTAGAGCAGCAGCTTTGGGAAAGACAGTACATTTGACTTCATATTATTAATAATCAATTACTAATATTTTTTGAGCTTTTACGATGTGCTGGTTCCTCTTTTGAGGGTTCTGCATATATTAGCTAATTACTTCACAATATTCCTTTGACATAGGTAGTAGTATTATCCCCAAGTTACAGATGAAAAAACTAAAGCATGGTAAGGTTAAGAAACTTCCCAAAGCTACATGAAATGGTAAAGCTGGGGTTCAAATCCAGGCCATTGGCTGTATGGCCTGTGCTCTTAAGCACTGTGCCAGTGTTTCCAGTGAAAGAGATAACAATAATCATCATCATTCATCATAATTACACTTAAATGTGTGTTTACTATATAAGCACTGTGCCAATTGATTTTAATCTTCACAAACATCTTGAGGTGGAAACTGCTGTGGACCCCATTTTACAACATGGAAACTAAGACTCTGGGAGGTTAACCGGCCCAGGGCTACACAGCTGTGAGAGGTGAGACTTGAGTTTGAATTAAATCTGACTGCAAAGCTAGCAAATAGACAGGGAGAAGGAAACACAGACCAATCCCTGCCCATTTCTAGATAACATGGCTTCTCATTAGCCAGAGCTTATCACTACCTCCATTACAGGGGCAAGGAAGAGGAAGTTACATGCACTTCAGGCTTCAGATACAGTGGAGGTCACTTTGTAACAGAGGTTCTATACGGCACACTTCACTTAGGGAGAGAGGGGGAGTCAGTTATTAAACTGTATGTTGAGTAAATTAATTAATTCATGAAGAACATTTTTTAGAGAAACTACATTATTAGTGAGTTTGCCCTCAGAGCTCCCTACAGGACCTTTATGAGAAGTAATTCAAGGGACATAAGAGAATTAGACACCATTATATTTAAAGTGCCCTATGACATAATATTGACTATAACCATGAAGAGGGTTTTTACATAACGATACTCCATCATGTGAAGAAGGATCAAAGGTCCAAGATGTCCAGTATGGAGAAGAGGTTTGAGTGGAGCTTGTTGCCTGTCTTTATACTTTTGGAGAACATTCTCTGGAAGAGAAACTCGACTGGGAAGTTCCAGGGAGACACATTTTATCTTAGTTGTAGGAAGAACTTTCTCTCAACTAGAGCTGTCAACCCATGGAATGGGGTGCCTTAGAAATATACCCGCTCCCTGCCACTGCATGCAGAGGGGGGGATAGCACTCAAGGAGCCGGGGAGAAATGGAGTAGACAACTATTCTAATTTTGAGACCTTTTAATTTTATACAGCATAAATGTTGTTTAAGCTACTTAACTGAGTGAGTCATGGGTTTTAATAGATTTTAATGTATGTTAGAATCTGTTATCTTTATAAAAGATACCAAAAGGGGAAAAATAAGTGTAGAAAAAAATTATTTAATCTATTTGGAAAACATATTTGAAACTAAATTAAGAACTGTTCTGTATCAATGGAATCTATAAAGAGATTTAATACCTTAGAAAATATTGTTGAAGGATCTAAAATTTCTAAAAATTTTATGGCTGTATTTGAGCGCAGTTAAAGCGAAGAAAGAGGAAAAGCATGGTTTTTTGATAAAAATGATAAATTGCCAGTGCTTACAACACAAATGTTTTTCTGATAAAAGTGATGAATTATCAAACACAACAAATAGGGTGATGATATTGAAATTACAAAATATTAAGGCAAATGAAGTTATCTTGCAAAGGCTTACCCTTGGACTGATTTCTGCTATTTCACTGGGATGCTTGAGTATCGTCCTTCTGAACTAGGTACACTACATTCACTGTGAGAGCCTCGAAATATCTGTTCAATTAATGTCAGATACGTATGAATTTCCGTGTCTTAACAACATTGTGAAAAATTATATTGGAGCATTTTTTAAAAAACACATCTTAGGCGGCAGATTTGGAACACTGAACCACCCGTATACTGTGTCATTTCCTTTCTGTTTTCTTAGGTTTTCATGGATCAGCCCCTTGTATATCTAAGAAATATAAGGGAAGACAGTGTGCAAAGTGGAGCAATGCTATGTAGAGGATGCCATGATTTTTTTAAGGAGAGGGAATGTGGTTGTCAAAAGGAAGGCAGGCAGCCTGTCTGTACTGTGGCTCGTCATCAGCATTGAGACAGCTCAAATCTTATCATAATTCCTAAATTTAGCATCATTAAGACAGGAAGTAAAACACAAAGATGATCAGTGGGAAGTGGGCTTACATAGCATAGGAGAAAATTAGTTCAAAGACAGGCTTCGGAGAGCAGAGATTTGATGTGCTGGGCTTGCTATTTTGGGGGATACTGAAAGCTGATGTGGTCATGTCAGGCTTTTAAGTCTGTTGGTATTTATTGTGTAGCTTTGTAAACATCCACATTCATAAAATTGGTAAACAGGCATTTTGGATTTATGAGATGCAGACGTCTGGGGCTGGGCTTGCTCCTCTCTGCTCTTTCCTCATTAGACTCCTCTCTAAAAGCCAGGAAGACATCATTCCATGTGAAAATATCATTTCTTGAAGCAGGGCGGGATCCTGAGAACTGCTTCAGATGTTGTGATAGCAAACAATTGTGGCCCAAACTATTCCAACAATGGAAGAAAAACCTCCTCTCACGCACTGTCATTCTTCTTTGATCTTTACTTCTTTTGCGGTGTAGTCTCCAATTCTCTAGAGGTTTTGTGCTCTCTCCTCTAATTGCCATTATAGAGGGCTGTGAATCCTCCTACTTCTCCATTCCGCAGAGTTCCAAACTATTCTCTTTGACCAAAGTTATTCAGTAAAAATTGAGGGGGCTAGGAGGATCAAAGGCTGTGTGTTTTCAGAATGATGCTGTCCTTTTTGTGGGGTCCTTAACAGTGAGGAACAGTGGGGGCAAGGGAGAGGTAACTGCAGTGTTTCAGCATTTTAACCGACCACTTAATAGCATTTAATAGCTTACGGAGGTTGGTGCCTGGTAGCCTAACCAAAGGCAACATCTTGCAATCTGATGAATACCACTCTGCAGTATAGCATGAGGAAATCCATACTGCTGTCTTAGTTTCCCACTTTTCTCTTTACCCCATTTATTAATCTCATGGTAACTCATATAAGAAGCTGTCAGGTTTAATCTGCCTTGCTTGACTTCATTACCTGGTACTAAAAGTGTATATACTTGTGCACGCTTAAGGAAATCATCAGCAGGTTCCCACCTCAGCATCAGTGCTTGCTACCTGGAAGATAAATCATGGTATAAGAGACTCAGTATACGCCAGGCACTGTTCTAAGTGCTTTACTGATCTCTTAGCTGACTTAGTCTTCACAGCCTTAGGTGTGTGGTTTCATTTTTATCTCCATTTTACAGATGAGGACTCTAAGGCACAGAGTAGGCCGGTAAGTTGCCCAAGGCCAGGGTCAGAATTAGAGTTCGAACCATGCAGCCTGATTCTAGAATTCATGGTTTTTACTATATCAACGTCAAACCAAAGAAATAATTTGAAACAGATGCTGAGCATTTTTTCTTCATGGTCTTTTAGCTCAACTCTTATGTAGGGTTAAATCACCAGAAAGCTGAAGCAGTAGCTTAAATGCTGTGGCTGCCATAACTATGAAAGAAATAGGAAAGAAGATAAAGCTTGTCTTTTTTTATTTATTTATTTATTTTTAATGAGGATCTTGAATCAGATGCGTATGTTTTGATTGATTGATTGATTGATTGATTTTGGCTGTGTTGCGTCTTCGTTTCTGTGCGAGGGCTTTCTCCAGTTGTGGCAAGCGGGGGCCACTCTTCATCGCGATGCGCGGGCCTCTCTCGTTGCGGAGCACAGGCTCCAAACGCGCAGGCTCAGCAGTTGTGGCTCACGGGCCCAGCCGCTCCGCGGCATGTGGGATCTTCCCAGGCCAGGGCTCGAACCCGTGTCCCCTGCATTAGCAGGCAGACTCTCAACCACTGCGCCACCAGGGAAGCCCAAAGCTTGTCTTTATAGTCTTGTAGACTGGTTTCAGTCTAAATCCCAGTTTTATTAGTTATATCATTACTAACTCTCAATTACTCATTACGAATTTCTCAGGACCTCAGTCGCTCAGTCTGTGAAATGTGGATATGACAGTAGCATGTACTACATAGAGTTATTGTTGACATGAACTTACATAATGCATTTAGAGTGCCTAGCACAATGCTTGATACAGACATGTTAGCTGTTACTGTTCTAAGCTGCCTTTAATCTTTGGTGGAAATAGAATGGTGGCAGATAGTGAACCAACTGTGTGTGTGGGGGTGTCTATAAAGTGATATTGGTTAATAGAAGGAAATCAGATGCATGAATTTTATTACACAAGGCAAGTCAGTAGTCTGGATTCTACCCATGGACTAGATTTTCTATAAAAAAATCCTTAGTGTCCTTAGATCTGTAACACAGGACCATTGTGAGGGAAATACAGTTGTAATGTGGTGTGTCAGGTATTTATTACACTCCAGGGAGGATCCATGTTGCTCCAAATTCTGAATTAGAGCAGGATCTCTGTGTATCACATCTGCTCTCACATCTCCCGTTTCTGCTTCAGAATGCATAATAGTCATGGAGCTGGGATTTACCATTCTCTTCTAGTTAATTCAAAATTGAAAATCAGTACAGTCATAGGGAGGGACATAAAGAGGAAGAATAAGATGGAAATGCTCTAAGGATGTGAGGGTTCTCCTGGGCAGCCGTCAGTCAACTGCACTCACTGATGTCTGATTCCTCGGGATGGGGGCGTTTACGTGGGGCTTGTGACTTCCTCTTCCCAACCACCTCACTGCCTTCAACTGGAAGAGTTCCCCTTTGTGCTTTCTCACCATAGGAGCCCTAAAGACTATTCACACCAACACAGCAACTCTCTCTTAAAGCTTCCCTTAGGAAATGGTGGGGGTGGGTATCCCCAATTCAGGAAACTCCATCTTTTATGGAAAGCATTCCTTCCATGTGGCACCTTAAGGGTTAAACTTTTGTTGCAGATAGAGTATCAAGTGGCTTTTCAGGATGGGATAACCCCCCATTTAGAAACTGCTGTTTCTAAAAGGTAAGCCAAAGATACATTAGTTTACACTGCTTTCTATGAAAGGAATAACTCACCGCTCCCTCTGTGTGTGTTAGTTTGCTTCTCTCTCTGCCGTCTGCCTCCTCTAATCTATATAATGTATACATCAGGGTGAGGACTGTCAATCACAGTTAATAAAAAACCCAGAACATGACAGAGATCCCTTTTATTGTAAATCCATTTTACAGTAGCTCTCAATTTATTGTCACATAAATCAAAAGTGTTTATCTTATCATTCGGAGGCATTCCCTTTTCCTTCTGTGTCCTAGCCCCTCCCCCCTGTGCCAGTTTCCAGCCCCTCAGAGATGCTTTGTACCAGAAAGTGCAAGTTCCCTGTTCTGGCTTTATTGATGTTCCCTTTTGCTCTCCTCCTGGCTCCCCCCCAAACCAAGTGAGCAGAACAAATGGCCAGGGTTTTCCCCCAATGCCTGACCTGCGTTTACTGGGAGGAGAGTAGGAGAGGGAGCACACATTCTGAGCAGGCTGCTCTGACTCCGACCGCTGGCTGTTCCGTGCAGGCTGTCCCTCTCCTTCGAAACCGTGCATCCCCTCCCCGAAGCAGCAGGCAGTGTGCCTCCATTCAGCCACATTTGGTATGCATGAGCACGGCTGCAGGGAGAGGGGAGGTGGCTTTCTTAAGAAGGTTCAGTGGCTCAGGCAACGCCACTTGACTAGTCTCCCAAGTTGCAGGAAGCCTCTGCCCTGATGGAATTCTCAGGTGTGGAGATGACCATGGGATGCCAGGGCTGTGGGGGACCGTTTATTTTCTAGGCACTGCTCAGGTTTGCGGCTTCTGGTTTTCCCGGTGGAATTTGGACGGGGTCATGAATCAAACTGATGCTCCTCGACCCCTAAACTGGACCATCCGGAAGCTGTGCCACGCAGCCTTTCTCCCATCTGTCAGACTTCTTAAGGTACTGTAACTTGCTGCTTTGAATGGCTCTCATTGTGCTTTGCAGGTCTAAATACCCAACTTTGCACTTGGGCTGGGACACACCTTTTGGGGAGTATAGATGCCTTGTAGTACTGGCTCTGTTGCCCATGGCTGGAGAGAGGTTCTAAACGCCCCTCACCCCATGGTGTCAGGGAGGGAGGATGATCTGAGCCACATTTGAGAATGAGATTGTGGTGGTATAGAATGGGCTGCCTGAGTGCTCCCCACCCCCAAAATCCCTAAAATAGAATTAATTAACTTCTTTGGGAGGGTGGGAACAGTGGTGGGAGTGAAATCTCTTACTCCCCTGTGTTTGGCTCCTGGATTCTTTTCCCTCCCTGGGGAAGCCTTTCGACCCAGTTTTCCTTTAAATGGAACCTGGGAGAACAAAGGATTCTCCTTATTAGTTTAAAAGCCCTGTGTCCTTAGGTGGTCTCTCAGATAAAGACAAAGAACAAGCCTCATCAGATTGTGACTTTTTTGGTGACTTTTTTTTTTTTAAAGCCATGATAATTTTAGTCTCTTAAGTGAAGTCGGTAGTGGGAAAGTATTGTTAAATATATACCGAGTGTGTGCCTCTAGCTTTCTCTCTAGCTGAGTTACACAAAAGAACTATACCTGAGCTAGGATGCTACCTGGTGTCTGCAGCACTCCTCTTTCTAGAAGCAAATACATTAAAGATACTGAGAAATTCCCTACAACTTCATAATAATTCATCTTCATCATCTGCCTTGTAGGGAAGGAAATACAAGTAAAATTTAAAAGGTGCAGAAAACAAGTATTTTCCCTCAGAAAAGAGAATGTGGTAATACTTATTTGGGAAAAGTGCATATCTCTGGATGTTCCTCCCACATCCATGTGGAGTTAAAAAGGCAAGGTGAAGTTCTTAATTCTCTTTTCCATATTAATATGATACTGTGATATAATGACCACTGGACCTTGAGTCCAGTGTCACAATAGAGGATTAATAAGTTAACCCTGAATAAATTACGCTTGCAACATTTTTTTTTTTTCTGAGGCTGTGTTCTAGTTGGGTCAGATTTGATGTGGACCATTAGTTCTGTACAGCTAAGTGGCTTCTTACAGTGGAGTATTACCTTGTCTGAGTTTCCTTTATTCTGTTCAGCACAAACTGAGATTAACTTTCTCAAAGGCTACCCTCACGTACTGTTCAAACACCTCTCATATTGTTGTTATGATGGTGGTTTGCTTCCCTAAAAGAGTATTTTGGAGGAAAAGCAGGTTTGAGAGTGGGAGAGAAGCTTCCTTGGATATAAGGGCTTTTGCTGTATTGGAACAACATGCGTGATAGGGCATGAAAAAGAATGAGGCCAGGGAACTAACAAACAAATGTAAATTTTCTTCCAGAATTACTCCTGAATCCAGGGTCTGGGGCGAAGAGTGTCTTGTCAAACCTAACTATGACTGAGAAAATTGACTTTAGCAATGCCATGTGCAATAAGAAACATTTTTCAGTTAAATCATTCATTGGCTTTACCCCAAAGTAATGCTTTTTAACTTACATAATGATTTTTTAAACAAGTGTGTGTATACCACCTTCAATATATTATTCATTAATACTCTCATTTTTTTAATGGAAATGTTATTTTTCATTTGCTAGTCACAAAACCAGCAGAGAAGCATCTCTTTGAGGTACATTACTTATTTTTAGAAGAGCTCTCATCTTTTTTAGCTGAAAGTACCATCCATGCTATATACCAGCAGACATTGTCAATACTACACCAATACCATGGTTGGCATACAGCTCGGTCTTACCATGGTTTATTAACATGGTGCTTTATAACAATTCATTCTAATAAAGTGCATTCATGAGTATCCTTCCAATTCTCTCAATATCTGAAAGATAGGATTTGTTTTACCTGAGAACTTTCTTTCCAAATGACATCTGTATTTTTTGAAAGATTATACCTATCCTAGGAGACTTCAGATATTGAGCACATTTCAAACTAGAAAAAAAAGTGCTACCAAATTCTTTCAGCAATATTTGGAAAGAAATAAAAGCTGCTTCTGTATATGAGTTATTGTATTATCAACATTCTGGATATCAATGCCATGTAATTTTTTTCCCCTCTAGATTGTTGCTGTCTTGTCTTTGCTTTCCTAGTCCCTGTGTATTCTTGCTCTGCTTTTACATTTTGAGTAAAATCGAAGTTTCTGAGTAATCATTTGCAACTGTTGCTCAGTGTTCTTCCTGGTTTAGTCTATAAATTAAATATTTAATAACAGCAGTCCTACTGTTCTTTCCGTACTTTCTGCTGGTTCTCTCCCTCTCCTCCTCCTCTCTCAGTCTCTTATTCTGTCCCCCACACTACCACAACCGTGTTAGTATAACGGATGGATTCTCTGTTGTCTATTGAAATTGTAAGTGAATAAACCCAGTTCTCCTATTCAATAGGTCATGTTTGTTCCTCTTTCACGCTTTTTCTGATGTGATATGCCCTTTCCAGTGCCCTGACTTGTCAGTAAATGCAGTTTAGGACATGATGGCATGATTAGATTTAACTAAACTCAGATGGCTCACCGTTTCTGACAGACAGGGCTCAGGCCAATTTCCCTCCCTATCCTTTCCTTGAAAATGTGTGTTTCTTTGCTAACTTACTTCAGTACCATGCTAATGTTTAGAAATGGCTTCATAATCCTGTTTCCTGTATTTCCCATTTCCTGATGAAAACAGGATACTAAAGAATTAGAAGGGAAAGGCCAGCATCTGAAGCATGAATTAAACCCAATGAGTGTTGGAATATACTTATTATTCCTTCTGAAAACATCTCATTTGTTGTTTTGTCCGTCTCAGAGAAAATTTTGAACATGCCAGCCAACTCACATTTTGAATTTGGGATTGCATTCGGAAATATCATTTGAAAATGAATTTTTGGACAGGCACATGACCATGATAGCCAAAAGTCAGAGGCTGTTTTCAAACGGATACATTTCAAATGGGACCCTTACCAAAATGTTTCTCTTCAGTTGTCATTTGCTTCATTCTCATGTGTTTCAAGATTTCATCTTATTATTAATCTCCAAAAGTATAATTTATTTCAGTGATAGAATGTTCTTAGCATATTTTATATTCATTATAAGGTCTGTCTCTGACGTTGTTTTATTTAGGAGATTTTATTTTGGTTACTTCTGTTGAATTTGAATATTAATTTTAGAGCAGAGAGCTTTTTTTTTTTTTTAAACATCTTTATTGGAGTATAATTGCTTTACAATGGTGTGTTAGTTTCTGCTTTATAACAAAGTGAATCAGTTATACATATACAGATGTTCCCATATCTCTTCCCTCTTGCATCTCCCTCCCTCCCACCTGCCCTATCCCACCCCTCTAGGTGGTCACAAAGCACAGAGCTGATCTCCCTGTGCTATGCGGTTGCTTCCCACTAGCTAGCTATTTTACGTTTGGTAGTGTATATATGTCCATGCCACTCTCTCACTTTGTCACATCTTACCCTTCCCCCTCCCCATATCCTCAAGTCCATTCTCTAGTAGGTCTGTGTCTTTATTCCCGTCTTGCCACTAGGTTCTTCATGACCTTTTTTTTTTTTCCCCCTTAGATTCCATATATATGTGTTAGCATACTGTATTTGTTTTTCTCTTTCTGACTTACTTCACTCTGTATGACAGACTCTAACTCCATCCACCTCACTACAAATACCTCCATTTCATTTCTTTTTATGGCAGAGTAATATTCCACTGTATATATGTGCCACATCTTCTTTATCCATTCATCTGTTGATGGACACTTAGGTCGCTTCCATGTCCTGGCTATTGTAAATAGAGCTGCTGTGAACATTTTGGTACATGACTCTTTTTGAATTATGGTTTTCTCAGGGTATATGCCCAGTAGTGGGATTGCTAGGTCGTATGATAGTTCTATTTTTAGTTTTTTAAGGAACCTCCATACTGTTCTCCATAGTGGCTGTATCCATTTACATTCCCACCAACAGTGCAAGAGTGTTCCCTTTTCTCCACACCCTCTCCAGAGCAGAGAGCTTTCTTTGTATTGACGTCTTGGTAGACTTAGTAAAGGGGCTTCTGAAAAATGGATTGCTTTGGGGAAAAGGAAACTCTGCACTTGTAACAGCCTTTGGATACACATGTTTAAGCCAGTTTCTTAATGAGGACCAAATGGTCTGTATCATTTTATGATTTTCAAAGAAAGAGTATGACTTTGCCACTTTGAGTAATGTCAGAAAGAGATTAAAGAAATTGTACTTTGGACAGTTAGGCCTAAACACTGGGTCCTAATTCCTTCATGTTCCTAATCACCTGTGTGACCTTGGGAAATTACTTAACCTCTCTGTAACTTGGTGTCCTTCTCTTTAAAATGAAGAGTTTAGGTCTTGACTTAGATTCAATGCTATGATTCCTTGTGGTGAAGGCTGCCATGCTCTGTGGGCCTGGAAGAACAGAGTCTATTGAGGCTAAAAGTAGCTAAGCTGGATTGAACATTAAACTGGAAGGACTAGAACAGTCAGCAGAGTTTAGATCATAAGGGGCCTTGTCTGCTAAGCCAAGGCAGTTGACAATGATCCTGAAAACGAGGGAGGGCCATTAAAGGGGTCTTAGCAAATAAGCGATTGCTAGATTCAGCTATTAAATAGATTGCTTTGGCTGTAGTGTCTAGAGTGGATGGGAGATGGTAGGATTGGAAGCTGAGAGATTAAATTAGAAGCCTGAAGAATTCATGAGGACCAGGGCTAAGGCAAAAGTAATGAAGGTAAAATAAATAGGGACTTGTTAAATCGATTAGTTGTGGTGGAAGAAAGAATTTAGGATACCTTCAGATATCCTACTTTGCTGTCTGATGGTCCCAGTGGTGGTGGTTCCAGTGTCTGAGAATCAAGGTTCTAAGAAGGAAAGACAGAGCTTCTTTTTTTTTTTTTTTTTAAATATTTATTATTTATTTATTTATTTATTTTTGGCTGTGTTGGGTCTTCGTTTCTGTGCGAGGGCTTTCTCTAGTTGCGGCGAGCGGGGGCCACTATTCATCGCGGTGCGCGGGCCTCTCACTGTTGCGGCCTCTCTTGTTGCGGAGCACGGGCTCCAGACGCGCAGGCTCAGTAATTGTGGCTCACGGGCCTAGTTGCTCCGCGGCATGTGGGATCTTCCCAGACCAGGGCTCGAACCCGTGTCTCCTGCATTAGTAGGCAGGTTCTCAACCACTGCGCCACCAGGGAAGCCCCCAAGACAGAGCTTCTTGATTGGTGGTTCTTTGGTGAGCTAGAAAGGGTATGCCAGTTACTAATTCTAGTGGGACTGAGACAAAAGTAAGGCATGTAACTTCATGTCATTGATGAGTAAGAGCCCCATTGGATGCCTGATAGCAGAACTCTTTGATTAAGTAATATACAATCAGAAATATCACTTCTAGTTTTCTTAGATTGTTTTTTTTTTTGCTCTTATAAAACAATGCATAGTAAATTCCCAATTTTTTGAAATCCAGTCAAAAAGCTCAGAGTTTCATTTCATTTTTTCCCCTCCTTTCCCTCTTTTATGTTATTATGCAAAGAGGGATAAATGAAGGTGAACTGGGTATGACACAAGAGAAATAATTGAAAGAGCAGTGATCAAGTTAGGCTACCAGATCACAAATTCTGCCCAAGTACCAATGTTTTCTACTCCTATAATTTCATGTCATGGTAACCAATGTCCATTGTATTGTCTCTGAATCATAGCAAGATCCTGATGACAAAATAAGTTGGGTCTGTCTTCTACAGTTGATGCCAGGCATTCCAGAAACTGACTTCCCTTTGCTGGTCTCAAACTCTTAGAAAACAATTATGTTGAGATTCATTTCAATTTGTGTGTTAAATTTATTACTTTTAATGTCTTCTTTTCACATCTAAAATTCTGAATCTTTACATGGCAGGTAGAATAATATTAATACACCAGAGCTTTTCCTTAGCCAGGACAAGGTACTCCTAAACCACATGCTGGTGAGTAGCCATTAAGTTCCCACAGGAAGAGAGGAAACATACACCTATTATATCTAGACATGTTCATGAATGGTGGTAAGTGAGGTCAGGGAACTTGTTATGGATCAATTCCACTAAGCACCTTAAAGATGGGAAACTTGAAGAATAAATTGCTTTTAGGAAAATGCAGTGTGTGGTTAGGCAAATTTTAAGGGCTACTCATAAAGAAACTTCTGTCTTTCCATCTCAGCATGCCAGCCTCAGATTCCCTTTAAGAAAATAAGAAAAAGAAAAGAAAATGTGCCCAAACTAAAACCCAGGAGAGACAAAATCTGTCTGGTGTGTTTCAAGTAGTGGCTTCAACTCAGACTGCTGAACAGTGACCATGTGATTTGCCTTTTTGTGAAATGTTCCTCGGGCAGCCTGAAGGAAATTCCTGAGGCAACAAGAAACCTGTCTCTCTGGAGAGCTCTGTCTTCTGATGCCCACCATTGTGGAGTAAAGAATGAAAGTGTGTGGTCACTGAAGAATGAGGAAGGGCATAGCTGGGATGTCCAAGCTCAGGGCCATCTGGTTCTGGGATGACTTGTGGAGTCACAGTAAAATGGGGCAAGGTCTGTGTCAAGGAAAAGGGTTCTGCCTTCCCTGTAGATGACTTCCTGCAGGGGGCAGGTGGGGAGGCGTGGGGGGTGGCAGGAACACTGCCTCTCCAGCAGTGGCTTTACATCCTCCCCCTCTCTCAGTCTGTTGGTATAATCTCAACTGGCTCCAAGCTCATCTGCGGACAACTAGATCATATCCTTTCTCCATTTCCATTAGCTAACATGAAAAAGAGTTTTAAAGACTGTGGCTCACAGAAAGTATTCCGTAAATGTTTATTGAAAAATAAATGAGTGAAGAAACATGTGAATGATACATGATATGCTAAGAATGCTTAGGAATCACTTGGGGAGCTTGTGAGCAAAGCAGATATTCATGTCCACCCCTTGGGGGTGCTGACTCAGTAGGTAGGTTGTCGGCCCAGGAATTTTCATTTTAACAAGCTCTCTCAGTGATTCTGGTATGAACACCCCTTAGAAGGACTGCACGCTGAGAAAAACTGCCGTAGATTCAACTGAGCTGGAGGGAAACTCAATTAAATGCCCTCTCTCTTTTGCTGGCATCTGGGCAGAACAGATTATGTGTTAGTTAACAGTGGGAGCAAAGGGTTTTAAGTGAACAGTTCATGGGTTTTCAAAATTTTTAATCATGAAAGATCATTTATATAGAGAAGTAATTGAGTTCAGCTGCCCCGTTTTGGTTTGTAGATGATATAACATCATAAAGTGAAGGAATGTTTGTCCCTATTCTTTATCTTTTTCGTTTATCTATTTGAGATTTCTCTGTGTATTATTTTCATGATGTTTTTCAGGCAATGACATACAATTTTAGATTTTTCTATCCTACTGAATTTATATAGAGGCATGATTGTGAACCAGAGCTCCCAAAGGTAGTGTCCATCGTCAAGATTCTGGAGCATCCTGCTTATGCCCCCTTTAAACTTCCCTATGATGGTACTTGGAATTGCAGTGGTCACTCAAGTGCATGTCCCTTAGATTCCCATTGTATGTGATAGTACCAACTGAGCAGTGGTCAGTTCACTTCGGGACCAAGGCCAAAGCAGCCATAACTGATGACTACATTAGTAGAGATAATACCCGCACCCCTGCCCCCTGTCTGCTCTACCCTACATCCTTCAAAAACTAAGGAAGAGATTCTGGACAGGGAGGGGGAGGAATGGAACATCCAGGGCTTTCATTTGAAAAAGCATGTTCAAACTCAAAATTAATTTTATATTTGATTTTTTTTAAATGATGCCTGGTATTAAATATTAAATGTGGAAAATTGAGCTGAACAAAATTTTCTTGGCTCCTGAGCATGTGAGAAAGATACAAAGCTATAATTGCTTGGGTAAGGTGGGGGCAGGTATAACAAAATCTCTAAGAGGGAGATATTTAATTTTTACATTTGTCTCACATATAATTTATGTTTAAAGCATTTGGGAATTTTGTTCCAGCCATTGGCTCTTCTCTACTTCCATTTTCAGGGGCACATGCATAGAAATTTGAAGTTTAGGGATAGCATTGATAACTTTTGCTTCTTTTCCCCCAAATAATTAAAGAATTTCTAAGTTTAATATATAGAGAGACAGACAGATAGGTGACAGTTAGATGATAGATAGGTGATAGACAAATAGAAAGATAGATAGATAGATAGAAGGAAGGAAGGAGTGTTTCTCAAAGTGTGGTCCAAGACTGCCTGTTGTTAAGTCTGACTGAGTCTAACTTCTGCCCTAATCATTCAGCCATTGCTGAAATAAGCAAGCTCCCTCACACCTGCTCCTTTTCCTCTGTTTTCTCCCAATTGCTAGAATCACCCATTCACCAGGTTGCCCAAACTGGTAAACTTGGGCTTATGCCTTTTGCTTTGTTTGCTCTTATCCCTTACATAATCAGCCAATCAGTTCTGCCACGTATTCTCATACATATGTGTCTGATCCACCCGCTTCTGTCTATTCCTAGTTCCCAAGACCAGTCTCTCTTTTTCTTGGGCCCAAAATACTACAGCTGTCTACTTCAAATTGATCCTTTCCACAGCCACCAGAATGGTCCACTTAAAATGCAGGTAAGACCAGGATACTGCCATGTTTGACATTTCTTGTAGAATAAAATCCTAAACTCCTTGGATTGGTATATAAGACCCTCTGTGAGCTGTCCTCTGCCTACTTCTCTGCCTTTATACTTTGTTTTTCCCTTTCTCAAATCATGGAATTCCTTTTAGCTGGGCTTTTTGCACAAGCTATTTCCATTGCCTGGAAAATCTGAACCACATCTTCTCCTACCTGACTCCTGCCCATATTTTAATACTCAACTCAAGTGAGTTGGATGAGTTCAAGAAAAATTTCCTGAATCTCTAAAGCTAGATTAGGCTCTTCTTTTATTCTTAAAAAATTTCATAAAAATCAGTGGGTATTTCTGTCTTTGCTTTTAGCATGTTGTAGCATTATTAGCTCTTTCACCTCATTCTGAAGAGCTTCTTAAAATTAGGAACCATATCTTAGACAACTTCCTGTGTACATCATTTAGCAGAGAGCACGGGATAATTGGGGTGCTAGATGAATAGGTAAATGTTGGAGAGCGTGGATAACTATGCTCTTGATGCAGTGCTCTGAAGCCACTGCTTAGAAGAACCAAATGGTATTATAGGGTCTTGGCATTTTTGTCTAGTTAAAGGATACTTTGAGCTTGAGTTGATATACTTCATATGTTCCCCAAATTGGAAGATTAGTTAGGGAATTGAACTAATAATTATTACTCAGTAAAAGTGATGCATAGTAAAATATGTACTCAAGGAAGAAACTGTAAGTAGGTAGCACCAGATGTCTGCTTTCAAAATATTTACTGAAAGTGAAAGTGAGAGATTGAAATTACTTCATCTATTGCTTATGTTGGAGAAAGGGCATTCCTTAATTTAGTGATCTAAGAGACTTTAATATGTTACTTTCAATAATGTTGGCTGGGTTACACTGTGAATTAGAGAAAGTACTATTAGAAGAAAAACTACACTGTTAAACTCAGGCTATTCTTGCTTTAATCTTTAAATATGCCATTGGCTAATGTCTAGAGATAATTATGTAGACAGTTATATTGAAGTATTTTGTCATTTTCATTTAAAGGCAAATGTGGCTTAGGATTTGTTTTTCTGTTAGCATTAGGTTATTTAACTGTATCAGGTATCATGGATAGAAATATTTTATTATATCAGGTATCACGGATAACTGGTATAAAATAGAAGTTTTAGTTTATCCCATTGTGACAACCAAAAATGTCTACACACATGGTCAAATCTCCTTTTGGGGGCAAAATCATCCCCAAAAGCACTGCTTTAAACATTTCCTCTTAAAGATGGAGGGTAGGTAATTGATTACACTGGAAACCCAACAGATACATCCTAGTGATGTAAAAGGGATGCTTTAACTTTAGACACACTTCCTTTTTCATTTTATAAAAGACTGAAATTTACATTTACATTTACATCCCAATTTACATTTGGGAAATTAGCTGGTCAAGTTCTAGTCACTAAACACAGAAAGGCTAAGGGATTATTTTCTCATCTTATTGTCAATCATCTCTTGTAAGAAAATTGAATGTGGCCAGTTTCTCTGAAAGTGTTTGAATTTCCATATATTACTGCTTTATGAATTACAAGCAGAGCATGTGTCAGTTGATTGATGTGTTAAGCAAAATATTTAATTTTTACCATTATTTTATTCTACAGTAACTTCTACTTAGAACTATTTAAGAATAATACAATATAAAATTCATCTCAGTGAATAAATGAAGAAAATATTTTACTTCATCAAGATGAATTTTTTGTATAATGTTAGCTTATGTGAGCAAAGATTCTGAGATAAATCTAGTAATTAGCACAAGGAGGCTACATAATTTAAAGATGAGTATAATTAAAGCTAATTTTTAATCATTAAATTGAGCATGATCAAATGGACAGAAATACTAGGTTTTAGCCCTAATTCTGATTAATTAATATCCTAGCTGAGTTACCTAGAGTAAATAGTTTTATCTTTAGTTTTCTCCTCTGTAGAATGACAGGATTGGGTTAGATAAGGGTTGGCAAACTTTTTCTATAAAAGGCCAGATGGTAAAGTGGCTTTCTGGGTCATATAGTTACCCTGTCTGTCACAACTGTTCAGCTTTGCCATTGTAGTTTGAGAAAGCAGCCACATACAATACATAACAAATGAATGTAGTTGTGTTCCAGTTAAACTTACTTATGAACACTGTGCTATGGTCTGAGTGTTCATGTGCTGAAAGTCCATATATTGAAATCCTAACCCCAAAGGTGATGGTATAAGTAGGTGGGGCATTCGGGAGGTACTTCAGTCATGAGGGTGGAAACCTTATGAATGGTATTGGTGCCTTGTAAAAGAGGCTCCAGAGAGCTCGCTATCCCCTTCCAGCAAAGAGAAGTCTGTGCCCTAGAAGAGGGCCCTACCCTGACCATGGTAGAACCCTGATCTTGAGCTTCCAGCCTCCAGAATTGTGAGCAATAAATTTCTGCTGTTTATAACCTGCCCAGTCTGTGGTATTTTGTTATAACAGCCTGAACAGACTAAGACAGATTGAAATTTGAATTTCATGTAATTGTCACATGTCATGAAATATTATTCTTATTTTCATTTTTTCAACCAGTTTTAAATGTAAAAACTATTGTTAGTTTATTGGCTATACACAAACAGAGGGCAGGTGGTAGTTGGCCTGTGGAGTGCAGTTTGCCAATCATGAGATGATTGTTAAGTTCCCTTATAGCTCTAATATTCTTAGATTAATTCATAATAATAGAAAGCCATTTCATGCTCCTGTTTATTTTAAAATTAGTTTGATATTTGAAAGAGCTGAGAGTAAATCATTTATTATAATAATGTTATCTCATGCTCACTGGAGAGCGGTGTGGAGTAGACTTACTGTCTCGTGGTATAGCTCACATTTAGTAAATGTTAGTAGGGAATGCTTGTTTTCTATCTCCAGCAATCTGAATGTCTCTGTCCTTCAGAAGATGTCATTATTCACAAACTATTTTGAAAGGTGCAGAGACTACAAGTGAAATGATATTAAAACTTAACATTTAAAAAGTCCTTTTCAGTTTACAGAGTTCTTTGCTTTACATCAAACAAACTGAACTTCATAGCAACCCTGTGACACAAGTATAGAAAACACGGCTATCCCTCTTTCGAGCTGAAGAATTGACCCACCTAGGTTACCCACATCATTGGACTTTGCTGTTCCCGAGCTCAGAATTCCCTCTGTTGCACGCTTCTTACATCTGCCCCATCCCCACCACCTTCACTGTCTCTGCATCTGAAACCCAGCTAGATGATAGCGTTACTCATGCATTGATAATACACACAAGCAGATCATTTGGGTACTTGCTACCAAAATAATTAAATGGCATATTCTCAAAATTATCATTGACAAAATAGGAAAACTTCTCCAAATTTTAATTTCCTTAATTATAAATTAAATAAAAATATTGCTTTATGTTCAGAAATTAATATGTTTGGTGTCGGCATACTCTATAGCCAGTATTCAGTTAATATGAGTTCCTCCCTTCCAGCCTAATAAAACAGAAATGGTGCAGTGCAAATGAACAAAATTCAAGATGTCTTTTGTAATAATTTGGGTTTAGGGAATACATACTATTCACGTGCAGCTAATTACACTTTGTAGTTATTGTAGGTTGTATTAGTTAGGGTTCTCCAAAGAAACAGAAGCATTTGTGTGTGTGTGTGTGTGTGTGTGTGTGTGTGTGAATAAAAAGATTTATTTTAAGGAATTGGCTTACATGATTGTGGAAGCTTGGCAAGTCCAAAATCTGATGATGGACACTGGCAGGCTGGAGACTCAGGAAAGGCCTGCAGTTTTAGTCCAAAGGCAGTCTTCTGTAGAACCAGGAATCACTGATGTTGCCGATGAATTTCAAAGTCAGTCTTCTGGAGAATTCTGTCCTGTTTGGGGGAGGGTCAGCCTTTTGTTCTATTCAGGCCTTCAACCAACTACATGAAGCCCACTCACATTATGGGGGGCAATCTGCTTTACTCAAATAGCACTGATTTAAATGTAAGTCTCAGCCAAACACTCCCTTACAGAAATATCCACAATAATGTTCGGCCAAATATCAGAGCACGGTGGCCTAGACAAGTTGACACATAAAGTTGGCCATTGCATAGATCATTGTTACAGTTAAAGTTATTATTTTAGATGTAACAACATGGGCTTGAACTGTGCAGGTCCATTTATATGTGGATTTTTTTTTCAATAAATACATACTGCAGTACCACATGATCTGAGGTTGGTTGAATTCAAAGATGTGGAACTGTGGATATAGACGGCTGGCTTTAAAGTTACATGTGGATTTTCAACTGTGTGGAGAGTCATTGCCCCTAACTCCTGTATTATTGTTCAAGGGTCAACTGTACTTTGCTTGCAAATAACAGAAATCCACTCGTGCTAACTTAAATAAAGATTTTCTTCTAAGGCTAATCTCTGGGATATCTAGCAACTGGAATGGAAATACATCCCGACAATACAGGGACCCAAGCTTCACTGTAATGGGGCCCTAGAATCTCTCATTTTGGCTTCTCTTAGCCCATCTATTCTGTATTCCCACTTTTCTTTGTAGACTAGCTTCCTCTATCACTCTATATTTCTCTCATACTTGCCACAGTGTGCAGTTCTATATGATCTTGCTGTTGCATTCCTTACATTTTACCAATTTGTCTCTCCCATTCTCCTAAGGAGTCTCCCTGACTCAGGTTTGGTCAGATATCCATCCTTGCCTACATATCTTTGGTCAAGGAAATTGAATCACCTGATATAAATATGGCCACCTAGACACATTCTTCTAGTAGGTGATGTGGGCAGGGGCAGATCCTCTTAGCAAGGATATAGGCACA
Organism: Balaenoptera acutorostrata; assembly: GCF_949987535.1. Classification (NCBI taxonomy): domain Eukaryota; kingdom Metazoa; phylum Chordata; class Mammalia; order Artiodactyla; family Balaenopteridae; genus Balaenoptera; species Balaenoptera acutorostrata. The sequence continues at coordinate 76,638,486 of NC_080069.1, read as the reverse complement.
ATGCTTCACTAATTCAATTAGCATGAATCCCCTACACACACAATAGCTTAATGTTTCTGGAAGCCATCCAGGCCCAAAAGTTACAGCAAGCGATCCAAAACTAACGTTTCATTCTGCAAGTGCAGATAAACAATCTGCACCTTTTTGCTAATATGTAACAGGAGGAAGTGGATTCCAATTATAGAACCTGATTTTAGGTGTACTATAAAGACAATATTTCTGAGGAAGGGGCTTAGAGAACCAGGGAAAATAGTAGGCTCTCCTCCATTAGAATCAAGAAGAAAAAGAAGAAATGCTTTTTAGAGTCCACTACAAGATGGCATGGTGGGCTCCAGTGTCCCCTTAAATGCCTCCTTGAGTTCTTCCATTTTTCATGGTTTCACCACTGCTGAAAGGTCCTGTGGAGCTTTTAATGGGGTTTGTCAGCTCTTCTGACTGAATGAAATTGCACCATCCCAAATGTATATCCCTGAGAAAAGCAAAATAGCACATTGTTTAGAAGTAGTAACGTGATGGTGAACTAGATATGAGAAAAGTTTTATGTTTTTAAAAAATTAACCATGCTAAAGGAATTCAGTCTGAGAGATTAGTGTTTTAGTCAGAATATTCCTGTTTTCCTCAGTGTTCGTGTGAACGGGAAAAGTTCATAGATATTTAATGCTGTCAAAGTGAGTATTGTGTTGTTTCTAGGTGTACAGCAAGCAATTCACAAATCAAAACAGGAATATAAAATTAGCTTTTCTCCCCATTCATTTATTCATTCTTCACACTCTTATTCATTCTACAATTATCTATTGCTATGTGTCAGAAACGTGCAAAGGTATTAGAAATTCAGAGATGAAGAATAACTAGGCTCCCCATCAAAAGGAGATAAAAAGAAGTTAGGGAGACAGACAAGCAAATTGGAAGGGATACTGTGGTTTGATAATTGGTGAACATAGATAAGGGGCACCAAATAATAGCCTGGAATGTACTAGAAAAGGTAACTCCTGAACTGAATATTGAAAGAGATACCTATGGGAAGTTGGGTAGAAAGAATATTCCAGATAAATAGAGTGGCATGTACAAAGGCAAGGCGATCCTGGAGAGTATAGCTCATGGAGAGCACTCCCATGAGGGAAGCTGAAGTATCAAGTGTAAAGGGATTGTCATGGAGAGAAGTGGGCCAAAAAGAGTGCCATGTAGCTAAGGGACTACTTCTGGTGGTGGGTGTGGGGTGTATTTATATTGCTCTGGCGTGTACAGCTCGTACTCACTTGACAGTCTGCCCAGTTTAGGCTGCTCACATTGAAGTGCAAGCTGCCACCTCCTCACCCTCTGCCTCAAAGAAGCTCTGTAGATAGTACCACTGCCCCCAGCTGCGCAAATGCAGAGATGAACTCAGATTCATTAATCATTAAATGTAGGAATTGTTCAGCAGCTGCAGGATGCTCTATTAAGAGTGTTACACTGTAGGAGTGCTCTTCATTTTTCTTTTCCTTCTTCCTTTTTTTTGTGCCCCTGGCAAACTCACTTTGCCTCATCATGGAGAAATGTTTTGTCCTGTTTTATACATTTTAAAGTGTCTTCATCGAGAGTGATAATGGCCTTATGAAAATTATAGTAAACAAAAGCTACGACACAGAACATCTTTCTTTTGCTCTGGACAGCTATAAAATGTTAGGCACAGGGGATAATGAGCTTACTGTGTAGTTGTCAATAATGGCATATCACTGAGTAGAGGGAGTAGGTGTGCCTTCAGATGTGTCCCCATTTAGCAAACAAGTGAACTCTGGACATCAAGACTGTTTAAATCTAAACTGACTTCTCTGGGATTTCAGTCATCCTCCATCATCCTGTAAAAGCCTCTACCAGGTGAACTACTCAAGTGAACAGTTAAACATCATCAAGAAGACTTTCTAAAGTTGAGGTAAACTTACATACAGTAAAATTCATGAGTTTTCATTCTAAGCTCAATAACTTTTTGGAAATGTAATCACCTGTATGAGCACTACCCTTATCAAGGCATATTAGTTTACATCACTCTAAAGAATTCTTGGTGCTCTTTCCCAGTTAATACCATTACAACCAGCACTACCCAAGGTAACCACTGTCAAGCTTTTATCACTCTATATTAGTTTTGCCTGACTTAGAATTTTGAATAAGTGGAATCATACAGTGTGTACTCTTGTGTCTGGTTTCTTCCACTCGACATAGTGTTTCTGATATTCATCCATTTTGTTTTGTCTATCATTCTGTGTAATATCGCATTGTATGAATACTATAACTGGTTTATCCTTTTTCTTGTTAATGGACATTTGGGTTCTTTCCCACTTTGAGTTCCTATGGATAAAGGTGCTGTAAACATTCTTGTGAACCTATGCACTCATTTGTGTTGGCTATATACTAAGATTGGAGTTGCTGGGTTATAGTGTAGGCATATATTTGACCTTAGTAGAAACTGCCAAAGAGTTTTTCAAGATGGTCATACCATTTTATACTCCCTTTTACACAATAAGAGTTTCAGTTGCTGCATATTCTCACCAAAATTAGCATTGTCTATCTTTCTTTTAAAGTTTAGCCATTCTGTTGGGTGTATAGTTGTATCTTACTGTATTATAGTTTTCATCTCCCTGCTAAGTAACGTGATGTTAAATTTCACATGTAAACATATTAAAAAAATAATAACAATAGCAAAAAATGTATGGATAAACCTAGGGAAAGGGGAGGAAAATTAATTTTTATTGAGTTATTATGGTGGCTAGAAACCATGATGCATGATTTATATCTTGTCATTTAATCTTTAATGAGGTATTATTATCTCCAGTTTTTAGGCAAGGAATTTATGATTAAGAGACATTAAATAAAGCAGGGATAGTTATAATATTAATTACTTTGCAATGTAGTTGGAAGAAATAAATGAATCATACACATTTATACACATTGTGTTGTATCTTCTCAAGTACTGAGAATAGTGCTTGGCATATGAGCAGCACTCAGTATGTTTTTGCTGTTTTGAAACATAGTGCTACAAATTGTAAATAAAAACCAATTAGTTTGTGGTTTTTAAGGAAAGTCAAGATGTGGTAGGCTATAGATCTACCCATCTGAAGTCAACATGAGGAAGTTTCATACAGTGTTGGCTGTGCTGCTAGGGATGTCTCAATATTAGTAGTGATGGTCACCCTTGAAGAGTTGCTAAATGGGTCTGATTATTCTGAGCTATAGTTATTCCACGGAGCTTGGTTTGGATGGAGAGTGTCCACGTTTCAGAAGGAGGGCATAGGATGTCATTAGTTGAGTGATGTATTCACTGCTTCCACCAAACTTGTCAGGTGCCTCCTACGCATGGGATGTCATACTGAGTGCTGGAAATACAAACTTGTATAGTGATTATAGTTACATTTCATGGAGCTGAAAAGAAGAAAAGACTATCTTTCCGAGTGTACTCTATTTTCCCAGCCCATCACATCTAGTTCCTTAATCAGTTACATTTAGACCATGTCAGGTGCTTTTGAAGACTTAACAGCTTTCAGGACTCTGCAGTTAGAAAGATCTTTGTGTTTGGGGCAGGCTTTTTTTTTTTGGTTTTGTTTTTAGTTTTGTTTTGAGGTCCCTGTAAATAAATATCAAAGATTACAGTAACACAAATGACTGTGCCAGTATTTCATAATTTTTTATTCAACTTTGACTTCTGAAATCTCACCTTATTTGGAAGGCTTCTCAAATAGCCATATTTTGACCTTGGCAACTTGAAAGACTAGTTTTCATAGGATACTCAGGTGATAAGAGAGAAGATACTCATCAGTTTGTTCTAAGGTTCCTATTTCACTTTTTCTTTTTAGTAATTCTCATTTTGTAATAAAATTTAATAGGGGTATTTACATTGATTACAATCAAGATTCAATGGAAAAAATAATACAGGTGTTTGAGAAAACTTCAAACAGTGCAATTCAGCATGTGATTTATTAGGGATAGGTATCTTTAAATGACCAAAGCTGTTATCCTCTTTACTTACTTACATTCCTCTTACATCGAAGAGGATTTGAGGTAATAATATCTTTACTTAAAACTAAAATCTTCTTTGGCTAGTTTTTAAAATTTTTTAGTTATACCTCAGAATTCTGTTAAAACACAAATATTGGGAGGGGGAGAAATGTCCTAGTTTGTCAGAAGGGGCAAAGCATATGTGCTGTTCTCATAATTTCAAGTCAATTCAGTAAATATTGTTGAGCATTTCCTATGTTCCACGCTCCATGCTGAGTGTTAGCAATACGAAGATGAAAATGACATACTCTATACATTCTAGGATCTGAACAACTTATGGGAGAGATCCACATGAACAATTAACCATAATGCTTTCTAATAAAAAATATAATAGAAAAATGTTCCATGTATTAAAAGAGAACACTGTGTAAAATAACTAATTTTTCCTGAAGAAAAAGGCATCAAAAATGGGTTATATTGGGCTCATATGAATCTTAAAAGTTGATTTCAACATCTTTTAAGGAGGGCAAGGACATTCTGGGTGGAGAAAAGAGTATGTGGAAAAGCATCGTGGTGTGAGTGAGCATGGCGTGTGTGGTGAGTTGAAGTTGATCAGTGATTTGAAGTTGATCAGTGTAGCTGAGCAAAGTGGGCTGGAGGGAAAAGGAGGCATTGCAGAAGGAACTAGGGCAGGAAATGAGAAGGTTTTCATGTGCAGTGTTCAGTAGCTTGGATTTTACATCTGAACTTGTTTCTAAAATGTTCTTAGGGGAAAATGTATTCAACAAATATTTACAGAAATCAGCTGTGTGGCAGAGTCTGAACTAGGCACTAGGAATACAGTAATGAATAAAAATTCATTCCCAGCGCTGAGAAATCCCAAGTAGAGCTAGACCGACATAGAAGTAATGTGGTTGATTCAAGGATAGGTGGTTTTCTTACCTCATGGGAAGAGAGCTGGGAGCAGAAGGGAAGGTGCTTGTTTTGCTTTACCTTTGAAAGGACACATTCCACTCACTACGAAGACAAAAATGTTTAGGTTATGAACCAAAAGCTTAATAAATCAGTAATGTCATTTCTGATTTTGCTTTGGCATGGAGGGGATGCTTGAAATACATTTGAAAAGAAAAATTTATACTAGAACTCCACTTTCACAGGTTTTGGTTCAAAACACACACATATCCCCCTAAAAGGAAAGCTGGAGTCTTGATTTAATTGCTTCTTCTGAAAGGCCCAGAGAGAAAGCTATTGGGCTTTGCAGGCTTTTAACCAGTTTTGTTATCAATAATATAAGAGATGGGTGCTTAAATGTACCTTTCTCACAGGGGAAATGCTGCCACAGGAGCCAGTGACCTAAATTGTCTTTGAACATCAAACTTCCTAAAGTGAAGAGGACACATCTACCCTTTGAATATTAAACTAGTCACTAAACTGGGTCAGAATGCCTGCAGAGTGCATTTACAGTCTTCTCTCTCTCATAGAAAGTAATGTCTTGGGCCTTCATTACCGTGAAGAAAATAATGGTATTTCCTATACAAATTGCTTTTGATGGAACAAGTGTTTTACGATATTCATCTTTGACAGTATAGCCCTGCACCAATTTTTAGATTTTCTTAACTGAGTTTGAACTAATTCCTTGGGAATTACTTATCCCTTGCTACCTGTGTTCTCCACTTTTCTCCTTTATATCTGTCTCAGTTACACATACACACACAATTCAGCCCTCCCTTCAGACATTAGAAACAGTCTTAACAATTGTTTGAGACTACATCAGCAGTTTTCTTACGTCAGCATCCTTGGAAGGAGGATGTCAGTGAGGACTAAGAAAAGACCCTTGGGTTGAGCGATTTGTAGGGTTCAGGGTGACTCAGTCAGAATCTATGGTAGGGTGTTCAAGGAGCAAAATACCCACAACCATCTCAAGAGCAGAGACCATACCTTTTTCATGTTTCATTGCACAACACCTACACTGAAGTCACAGATGCTTGTATGTTTCCTGAATGGATCAGTAAATGAACAAGTGGGAAGTAGAGGCAGTGGGTATACTATTTCAAGAAGATAAGCAGTGGAGGAGAGGAAACATAGTGAGTTGGCTTCAGGTGGTTACATGGTCCCAAAAGAAAGGTATATTTAGCTTTTAGACACATGACAGAAAGCAAGAAAAAAGATTTAGAATTCAAACATGATTTAAGAAGAAACGATGAGTCAAAATCAGAGGCCAGGAGTTTTCCTTGGAGCTGAGAAGTCTAACAGTGGACACACAGTAAATATTTGTTGAATAAATCAATGGGTGAGTAAAGACACTTCATCTAAGACATAAAAAAAGATTGGCTCAAGGTACAAAAATTTTGATGGAGAATAAAAGGAAGTTGGAAACTCTTAAAAATCTAATCATCTAAGGTAATTGTAGTAAAGATTTAGGAAATGATCGCTGTATGCCGGGTGTCATGTTATGTACTTTACATATATTATTTCATTTAATCCTTACTCATAAGCCTACACTGTGAGTGGGGGGTAGTATTTTGGTCATTTGTAGTTAAGGAAACGAAACTTTACCTTATAGTGATCTAGACTCAAGGAACAGTTGTAGCTGAGCTAGGACTTGAACTTAGGGACTCTGCCTCCAGATGTCACTGCTTCCTGATGGTAAGGGAATGAGGCTGGAGGCTTGAGTATCCTTTGCTTTTTTTTTGTTTGTTTGTTTTTGTTTTTGTTTTTGTTTTCAGTTTTCAAAAGTCTCTTCTTCATCTTATCTTCTCAGACAACTAACTGTTTTGAGATTCTGACATAGGGAGTATCCTTTGCTTTTAATTTTCCGATGGTTTCTCATTTTCTTATGCTTATGTGGATCTTGCTATATGGATTATATATTCATTAAGCGTGAAGACTTTAATTTGAATTTTCTTCAAATTCAAGATTTGAATTTCCTTCAGTGGCTAGCAAAATGCTTGGATTATTGTAGTCAGTTGGCTGCTTGTTAACTGATGTGTTAATCAAAGAAGTTAAATCAAAGAAGTTAAAATTTGGGATATGAAACTTAGGAATTGAAAGTCAGAAAGGAATTAATTTTTATAAAACATGATGAAACGTAGAAATATACCAGTCCCTTGAAGTGTGGCCAATAAGATCTGAGGCTCTGCTATGTCAGGTAAAATTTCTAAAATAAAGGCATATAAAACTTGTTCCAGTGTTAAAAATAATGGACGAGGCTACAGTGCACTGTCCAGCACATAATAGGCTCAATATACATCAACAGGGATGCAGGATATCATAGGCATTGCTTGGGTCCAAATCTCATCTCAGTCACTGGAAACTTTGGGTAAATTACTTAATCTCTTTAAACCTCAGTTTCCTCATCTGTAAAGGAAATAGATGATACCTCCTTCCTCGGGTTGTTATTAATATTAAACAAAGTAATGCACATAAAGCACTTATTTAAGGCTTTACACATAGTAAATTTTCAATAAGTATTAGAGATTACTATTTGATGTTGAATGAAGGAAAGGGAGCTTAGAGTCATAAGATAAGTATAGCATGGATCTCCTGGAGTCCAAGTTGCATATTCTATCCTGGTATGTATGTAATGGGTACAGTGGGCTTGCCCCAGGCTTTTTGGGAAAGAACTCATCTAGAGGTACAGTCATACATATGCTTGGATCATTGAAAAGGCCCCACACCAGAGAGGAGGGTTGGTTGTGGTATACAGCATTGTACCTACCCTGTGCATTTCAGGAGACAGGGATTATGAATTAAATATAGTGGGGAGATGGGAGAGCTCTTTTCTGTAAAGTGCCTGAGATATTGGAAGTACCAGCTAACATTGCTTTGGCTTCAGTGTCATGGCATGAGGCCTAAGGAATAGGGAACAGCACTTTCCCCCCTCAGCTGAGCAGCCCAGCCTGGTGCCTGCAGCAGCACCACTCTGACAGCTCTGGGAGAGAAGGAAGTAGGGATGCCCAGGGAGGCATGGATATCATTTCCTGAATGGTAGGTCTGGAGGTGGTGACCCTTGTGAGATGCCGTCATAGGTTTCACCTGGCCACTGAAATCTCCAGGGGAGTCCAAGACATCTTTGGATAAGACTTGAGGAGGATTAGAAATCCTTTGGTTGACGTTAGAGACAGAGAACTGAGCTAAATTATATCCATACATTTACAACTTCCAGGCCATTGTGGTCAGGGGAATAGGAATTACATAGAATTCTAGAGCTGAGAAGAATGTA